>NC_142128.1:50030000-51265833 GCF_024610735.1 Ursus americanus | reverse complement strand
GCAACAATCTAGATCTAATTTTTGGACAGTAGCTGATGATTTGGTCAGACAATCAGAGGATTAGAAGAAAAAAATATTGGAGAATTGGTGATGAAGAACCTTCTGGAAGAAGTTGGAGAAACTCCTTCGAATGAGTCCAGAGTATGAAAATATTTGTGCCTAATCAGCATGCTCACCAAAATGCTTCCCCTGTGAAGAAATTTTAAAACAATCAGGACGAGAAAATGACTTTTATTAAAGATGACCATCAGTCATGGTACTTGATCAATGGACTTGTTAACAAAACAGCTATGGTGGTGGGAATGAACCTAATGACATGAACCCTAGTGACAAGGAAGGACTTCCTCCCATCATTGTGATCCAGCTGTACCTGAGCTGAGTCCCCTACTGGCCGGAGTAGCAAACAGTCCTGAGTACTAGGATGGTCCTGTTCCCAGGAGGGCCAGTCAACTACCTGGTAGAAGCTACTTACATTGGACCCTTCCGTTGTGGTAGGGGAAGAACCTACCCACTGAAATAGACAGCTGCTTTATATTTAGGTTTGTTTTCACTGCCCCACTGTGTTTCTACTGACACTTCCTTCAGAGGAACTTACTTAAACTCTTAAACATCATAATAGCATCCCTACTCTAGATTTTTTATTTTATAATAATTGTGATTTTCTTGATATTTATTTTACAAATCTCTTGAAATAAGCGGTTAAGATGACTCCTAATATATGACAATGCCATTCAAATACACTTTTGAAATGATTTAAATAAACTGACCTATAATAAAAATTTAAATTGTGAATAGGTTGCTCTAAGAAACTTGCTTTACAGAGAAAGAAATAAGACAATGGGCTGATGACTGTAGAATTCACTGGTGTAGCCAAGTGTCCTACTATCCAGAAACAACAATGCCTTGCAGATTTATGATACTCCCTCAGGAAGAAGCCTTTACTTTGAATTAATGATGAATAAATGGCATTCTTTCTCCCTGTCCTAGAACACACAAATTCAGGAGCTTTGGGGGAAGAATCATGAGGGTACCACTTACAATTTCACCGAACGACCCACTATCAAATTTCTGCGTTCTGTCTCTGGGCTCTGCTGGTTTAGTACCCAAGAGGTGTGCTGGCAGAACCCCACTTTTCATTAGGAAAAACAAAGGAGGCAGATATTTCCTCTCGTTGCTCCTGACATCGGTATGTCCCGTATGGCTTAGACTTGGTCAATTCTATTTAAGGTCCCATGCAGGACTTTAAAACCTGAGGGGCAGAAGTACAGACCAAGGGGCAGGTAAGAAGCTATTTATGTTGGCACGGACAGTGGCGTTGAGAGAATCCTGAGGTGGGGTTGGCTAGTGTCTAGCATGAATGTGGTGAGAACGAAAGCAACAGCACCTGCTGAGAGCTAGGGACATTTTCACCTGTTGGTTCCAGTGCTGTCATCCCAGCTATGTATCTGGCTTGCTTCTCATCCATTTTCTGAGTCAGGTTCTCCAGCCTTCATACTGACTTGGGAATTTCCAATATCCTTCCAATAAATTATTTTCCTGCTGAAGACGGCCAGAGTTAATTCTCATTATAAGTGCAGTGGCACAATGGCTCAAGGTACCATTCATTCTACCTGGATGACCTCCCACTGGTTTCTGTGGTCACGCTGGGGCTGGTCACTGTCTTGGTGCAAGACTCCTCTTTTCACCAAAGACTTGTTGCTCTCCTAGCTTTCCATGTTGTGTCTGTCTATACTTCCTTCTTCAGTCGAGAAGAACCTTCCTCTGTGAGAGCATGCCATGGTTTTCCTCGGGACTGGTTTAGGAGACAATAGGAGGAAATCACTATAAAGCAAGCACAATTGTCCTTGAAGTTAATTCCAGCTATTTGTGGGGATTGATTAGATGAGTTCTGACTACCTTGGTCAAGGTAAGTTCCTTTCTCATCGGGTTACAGTTGCACTGATTTGCTTTCCATTTTTATACTGTAAATTCACTTCCTGGATATGGCAATTCACTTCAATATGTCCCAAACTTCTTCTTCCCTAACAGCCTTTTGGGACATTAAGCTTTATCTCCTTGGTGTTCCTTGCTTGGACACATTTAAACTCTTTCCCAATAAAAACAGGGGATTTGGGAGCCGTAGCCATTGATATATAGTTTCAGATGGACAGAGGTCCACTCAGCGATACAGTTTAGCTTAGACCTCTTGATCTGGAAGGGCCCATTGAAAACAAAGGAAAGGCAAAATGTTTTGGATAGAAAAAAGGGATCATGCGTTCATGTAAATTTTTAATTCAACGAATATTTTTTGAGGAGCTATTATGTGCCAGGTATTACCTTATTCACTGGAGATTTATATATGAACAAATAAAGTGTCTTACACTTATTTTGGGGGATACAGATGGTAAATGGATAAAAAAAAGAATCTGTGTTCAATGGGGTGTGACGGGAGCACGTTCACATGTTCAAGAAACTATGAAATGGCCAGTGTACCTGCAGAGTGAGTGATAGGGCAGTATTAGATATAGTGGGGGAAGCGGAGTGTGAAGGAACCTTGAGAACGTTGGAAGGATTCGGGCTTTGGCTTCAGGATAGAAAGACATTCAAGGATTTCAACCAAGGAATGACATTATCCAACCTACATTTTTTTACAAGGGTAAGTACAATTTTTTTTTAATCAAGGTAAAATTTACATGCAGTGAAATCATGGATTTTAAGGTGAATCTGTCAGTGCATACATCCCTGTAACTAACACCTCTGTTAAAATAAAATATATTGTCATCATCCCAGGAATTTTTCTAATTTCCCTTCTCAGTCCATTCTTGCCCCCAGGAAACCACTATTCCAATTTTAATCAAAATAAATTAGTTATATTTGTCCTAGAATTTCATTGAAATAGAATCATATGGTACCTGCTCTCATGTGGCTGGCTTCTACTCAGCGTATGCTTTGGAGAGTCCCTCATATACAAATCATGAATTCATTTTTCTAAATTGAAATATAATTGACATTATATGAGTTTCAGGTGCACAGCATAATGATACGATAATTGTACACATTGTGAAATAATCACAGCGATGAGTCTTGTTAACATCTATTACCATATGTAGTCATAAAATATGTTTTCTTGTGATAAGAAATTTTAAGACTTACTCTCTTAGCAACTTTCAAATGTGTAATGCAGTGTTACTGACTACAGTCACCGTACTGTACATTACATCCCATGACTTACTTCTTTTATAACTGAAAGTGTATACTTTGATGCCCTTCACCCATTTCATACACCCTCTACCCCCAGTAAACACCAGTGTGTTCTCTGTACCTATGATCTCTGTTTTATTTTTGTTTTTAGAATCCACGTATAAGTGAGATCATATGGTATTTCTCTTTCTTTGTCTTATTTTTACTTATCATCATGCTCTCAACGTCCATTCATGTTGTCACAAAATGGCAAGATTTAATTCTTTCTGATGGCTGAATAATATTCTATTATATATACATACACACATACATACTATATCTTCTATATCCATTCATTATTGATGGACACTTAGGTGGCTTCCATGTCTCAGCTATTGTAAACAGTGCTGCAGTGAACATAGGAGTGCATATATATTTTTGAGTTAGTGTTTTTATTTTTTTCAGATAAATACATAGACATAGAATTGCTGAATTAAATGGTAGTTTCTCTGTAAATTTTTTTAAAGATTTATTTATTTGAGAGAGAGGGAGAGAGAGGGAGCATAAGTGGGCAGGGCAGGGAAAGAGAGAGAGAATCTCAAGCAAAGTCAGTGCTGAGTGCAGAGCCAGACTCAGGGCTCGATCTCAGGACCCTGAGATCATGACATAAACTGAAACCAAGAGTCTGAGGCTTAACTGACTGTGCCACCCAGGTGCCCATCTGTAACTTTTTTTGAGAAACATCCATACTGGTTTCCATAATGGCTTCACAATCTACATTCCCAACAACAGAGCACAAGGGTTCCTTTTTCTCCACATCTCACCGACACTTGTTATTTCTTGTTTGATTACAGCTATTCTAACAGGTGTGAGGCGATATCTCATTGTGGTTTTGATTTTTCATTTCCCTGATGATTAGTGATGTTGAGCATTTTCTTAACGCACCTGTGGTCCCTCTGCATGTCTTCTTCAGGAAAATGTTTAGCAGTTCATTCTTTCTGTTGCCAAATAGTAATCCATTGTATGACTGCATCACGAATTATTTATCCATTCTACTGTTGATAGTTATTTGGGTTACTTTGTTCTGTTTTGTTTATTTTTGCCATTATTAGTAAAACTTCTGTGAATATTCCTGCCATGTCTTTTTTTTTTTCTTTTTGGACACATTTTCATTTTTCTTTAGTAAATACCTACAAGGGTGATTCTGAATCATAGAGTAAATGTATCTTTAACTTTTTAGGAAGTTGACTAATAGCTTCTCAAAGAGGTTGTACCATTTTACACTTCCATCAGCAATATAAGATGAAAATTTGGCTTTGTCAGCTTTTGAAATTTTTGAAATTTTTAGCTGCATCTTACTATATTTTACTTCTAAGCATGTTATAAACCTCACTTTATGATGTTACTGGTTTTGCTTTAAATAGTCAATTTTTTAAAAAAGAAATTATAAGAAGAAAAGAAACATTTCAGGGTAAACCACTTATTATTTCTAGTACTCTTTATTTTGTCCTGTGGGGTCTAGTTTCTATCTGGTATCACTTATCTTCAAGAAAGATAATCCTTTGATTATTCTTTGACTATCTATTAGAAGAAAATCCTTTGGCTTTTCTGGTAATAAATTCTATCAACTTTTGCTTATTTGAAGATTCCACTGTTGTAGCCTCCTTTTTGAAGGATGTTTTAATTGGTTATATGATTCGATTCTGTGTTGATAGTGGGGTTTTTCCCTTTGGTTATCATAAAATGACATTCCATTATCTTCTGGCTGCCCTTGTTTCTGAGGAGAAGTTAACTGTCATTTTTATCACTGTTTCTCTGTATATAGTGTTATGTTTTTCCTTTGGCTGTTTTCAGAATTTTTCTCTTCATCTTTGGTTTTCAACAGTTTGACTGTGGTGTGCCTATGTGGAATTTTTCTTTTTTAATTTAGTCTGCTTGGGGGTTACTGAGCTTTCGATCTGTAAGTTGATATTTTGGAATAAATACAGGGAACTCATAGCTATTATTTCTCCTTTTGGGACTCTAAATACATGCATATTAGACAGTTTTAATTGTCCCATAGATACTTATGTCTCCTTATTTTTCAGTTGTTATTTCTCCGTTATCTTCTGCCATTTCCAGTCTGCTATTTTTCGGACATCTCATGCATCTATTGAATTTTTAATTTAAATTATGATTCCAATTTAACAATTTTTATTTGATTGTTTATTTCCTAGTACCATTTCTTTGTTGATATTCCTTATATCTTCCTTCATTAAGGTCATAGTGTCCTTTAATACTTTGAACATATTTTCCTTTATTTCCTTGACAATATTTTATAATAATCATTTTAAAGTTCTTGTTAGGTCCCATACCTGGGCCATCTAGGATAGGTTTTTATTGCTTGTCTTTTTTTTTTTTCTTCTTCTTGATTTGGGTCCCGTTTTCCTTTGTCTTTGCATACTTTTGTATTTCTGATCAATGCTCAACTTTGTGAATGCTACATTGTAGGGGTTCTGAAGCGTATTGAGTTTTTTTTTTTTTAGTAGGAAGTTCAATGACTAGTTGTTTACAATGAACTTCTAAAGACTTTGTTTTCTGCTTTCTTAAGGCAGATCTACAGAGAGCCTAAAGTGTTTCCCACCCCCACCCCCACTTGGGGGGACGGGGAAGCAATCTCCAAATTCTGTCTCCCCTGCGAATTTTGTCAAAGCCTTGTTTAAAGCATTTTTAGGGCAGAGACAGAGTAGGAATTACTCCAGACTACAGTCCTGACTCCTATGGCTTGGCCTTTCTGACATCTCAGGTAGGTTCTCCACTCCACTGTACCTGAACTCCACCATCCCCAGTACTGCCCATTCCTCTAATATCTTTGTTTTAGTCACAAACTCCAGCTACTCTCTGGATGGCCTCAAGTAGTCTTGTCGTGTGTGTGTTTAGCCCAGCTGTCAGCCAAGGACTTGCAGTTTTCCTCACCTGGGCTTTTGAACAGTTCCTTTCTTCCTGGTTACCTACCCTTTAGATTCTAGTTGCTTCACTATCTCAAACTCTGATATACCCTAAGTCTGTTCAGCTCAATACACTAAGATTGTGAACTTATTCCTACGGCAATTGTGTAGCTTCTTGTTTTCCTCAGGAATCACAAGTGTTTCATTGCCTGGTATCCAATGCCTGATAACAGTTGCTCATATATTTTTTTAGTTCTATGGTTATTTATTGTGTGAGGGCTGGTGTGGTACCAGTTGCTTTGTCCTGCCCAGAAGCAAAGGAATTCCCTTTTGAAGCAAATTTCTCCACCTTGCCTCCATGGTTTTAACACATTTGGTCTGTGAACCAGGCTGCCTTAGATACTGGTTCTGTGCCTGGACAACCTAGCCTCTCCTTTTCCTCTAGGAAACTTTATTTTGTAAGCCTTTAGCTCTTGCTTGTTATCAGACCTTTATTGGGATTATCTTCATCCACCCAAACTCCTCTTCCAAGCTGAAAATCCTGCAAGCTGTGGGTTTCCGGTCCCTTTTCTCCCAGAATGTCCTGGGCTTCTCATGCAAATTGGCCCATCTTGTCTTTCTCTTTCCTCTTCACTACTCTGAAGAGCAGACAAGCAATACAAAAACAACAAAAGGTCCTATCAAGTGCAAATTCAAGGACAAGAGATGCTTAGTTGCCCTCCCTATCTTTACATGCCTGAGAGGGCTGCTCAGGACCCTTCTCCAACTTAAGCAAAGTAAAGCAAGACAAAACAAGTGCTTTCCAGTAGGTTTGGGTAAATAATCAAAGTTTTTAAGGACTATACCCCAACTCACACAGGTAGCCAGTGGCGGAATTAGCTATAATACTGCCTGTTGAACTCAGAGAGGCTGTTTTTCCGTGCATACACTTACCAACAATTTACAATTCTTAGATTGACTAGTCAGTCGCTCAACAGAGTTCAGAAGGACTGAGAAAGAGCTGTACTCTGGTTGTGGTGGTGGTGGTGGTGTGTGTGGGTGTGTGTGGTGGCAGGCTGGGTGCAGGTGTGGGTGGCATAGGAAAAGCAAGATCTGTAGGTAGGGTGCTGCTGGGGGTGAACAGGAAATAGAGCAGGAGCTCTCAGTACCTGGGGATGGCAGAGGGGTGCTATTGGGACTGGCCCTGTCTAGTGCTTTCTAGTAACTAGAGAGTAGTTCAAATGAGCATTCCCTAATTTAGGGTCAGCCCCTTTTGCCTTTCTAGTGGTTTTCACATTTACAGTATCTCTGATGATGCCTGTCTCTCTGGTCCTCTGTGCAAAAGAACATTTCTTTCCAGACTTGAGCCCTTGGCTATGTTGGCAGAAAATTGAAACTCAGACTGAAAATCAGACATGCCTGGGCTCTGCAACATTTGGAGGGTCTCCCCGTCCTCTCAGGTCACTGTTGGGCAAGTGACTGGGGGTGGGGGTGGGGGTCGGGGGAGGCTGCTTCTTGCCTCTGCTTCCTCCTTCCGAAGATACTCAGGGTCCCCCTTTGGCAATTGATGCAGCCTCGCCCGAGACACAGAATGCACCCAAGCAGTGCTAAGGGGAGGGGCGCGGTCTCCCCACCCCCACGTTTTCCCCCCAGTGTAGCATAGCTGTGTTGCAGCCGAATTCAGCAAAACCTATGGGGAGCTCCTCGGCAGGGCGGCTTTGATGACTTCTTCAGACACATGGAGCAGACTGACAAATTGACTTTCAAGCGAAAGGTCAGTGCCGAGAACCGAAGGGATAGAGCATCTGGATTCACGATTAAAACGCCCGCAGAGCACGGTTTGCAGCTCCGCCGTCTCATTGTGTAGGAGGTGCTGTCAGAGGGTCTCATTGTGCAGCCGCGCCGGTCTCGGACCTGGGACGGGAGAAATAAAAATTCCTCTGGCTTGGTCTGCGCGCGTGCGCAGCGCCCCCGGGATGGCGTGTGGGTGTTGGAAGAGAGCGCTTGGCTCTGGCAAAAGCAGAAACAGCTTTCTGCTAACTCAGGTCTGCCCCGGAGTTGACCTCCGGCGTGGTCTGTCCAGGCCGGGTAGCATCTCAGAAGCGGGGGCTGGCTCATCGCCGTGCCCACCTCACCTGGCTGCGGGGTGAAGAGCACTGATGATGGAGTTCGAAAACCAAGTTTGATCCCGGATTTGCTCTCTGACCTTGGGCCGATGGTCTTTCCCAAGGTGGGTGGGCTGCCCCCAGACACCTGCGGAACATGTCCCTGCTCCCCCGGGTTAATAGGAAGCTGGACCCCGTCAACGCCGTTCCTCTATGGTCATAAGCGCATTTGTTGTGTCCAGTTTACAAAGTGTTTTCATACCCACAGATATGAGGAAAGAAAACAGGATATTCCTAAGTGCCCGAGGTTCAGGACCTCAGAAAGTGTGGTGTAGTTTGGGCGCCCAGAAAAAGCTAGAGTTCTGTTTCGTCGGGACGCTTGATCTGCCCACCACTTGCTTTTGAGTTCTTACTGGTATCACGAAGCAGGTAGATGATAAAACCCTGTAATGACACCATTCATTACGGGATGTTTACTTTCCCCCCTCTCTGCAGCAGTGAGCCCCGCAGGAGATCTTGAAAACCTCTGTTGAATGATGGGACACAAACCTCTCTCCACCGTGGAGTTTCTGCTTGTCCGGCTACCTCACACAGGCCGGGCAGGTGGTTCCACTTCGGGGGGCACTTAGGAAGGGATATTTATAGCTCACTCTTCCCCTTCCTCCTCCTCCCAGGAAGCGGTCAAGATAATGAAATTAAGCTTGCCGTGGAAGGTGTTGAAGAACGTGGCTGGGAAGAGAGAGGTGGGAATGCGGCATGGAGTTCAGAAGGTCTCGATTTGAAAAAACAAAGTGTTTTCTGAAAAGTAAGAAGATCAGAGGAGGGTCTGAGCCCCTGGCTGCCCTTTTGCTTTAATAATGCAGGCTCTCGAGATCTTCTGCCAGGGACTAAATCCTTCTTCTGTGACTTCCTACCTGTGTGACCTTGGGTATGTCATTAACTTCTCTGTGTCTCTGTTTCCTCTTTTGAAAACTGAGGATAATAGTAATGATATCTATCTCACAGACTTGTGGCAAAGGTAAAATTAGTTAACATGGGTGAAATGCTTAGAACAGTCTAATTGAACATAATAATAATAATAATAATAATAATAATAATAATAAAAAGGAACAGTCTCAGGGGCGACTGGGTGGCTTAGTCGTTAAGCATCTGCCTTAGTTTCAGGGCGTGATCCCGGCGTTCTGGGATCCAGCCCCACATCGGGCTCCTCTGCTGGGAGCCTGCTTCTTCCTCTCCCACTCCCCCGGCTTGTGTTCCCTCTCTCGCTGGCTGTGTCTCTCTGTCAAATAAATAAATAAAATCTTAAAAAAAAAAAAAAAGGAACAGTTTCTAGCCCATAGTGACTCTTGGTAAATATCATTAATTTTCTGTGAGGTATTTCATCATCCTTTTGTTACCTTCCTCCTTCATCTGCTGCTGTCAGGTAAACATAATCTTATTTGAGCCTTACAATAACTTATATGAACAGAGCGGGGCAAGTGAAATTATGATCAGCCTTTGAGAGATGAGAAACTGTCTAATTCTTTCTTTGGCCTTCAAGCTCCTGATTCTTGCTTATATTTTCTCTTTTCTTTCTCCTATTCATTTTTAGCATTCATTTCATTTTCTATGAAGCAAAAGAGTTAATTATATTCATGTACCACAAATATTTGTTGGACACTTACTCTATACCAGAAACTGTTCTGGATGCTTGGAACAGAAGGTGAGTAAGACCTACCAGTCCTTGTTCTCATGGAGATTCAAACTTCATGCTTTCTCATCTCCTCTGTTAGAATCTAAGCTCATAACAGACCCGATTTATCTTTATATCCACCAAAGTATTTACCCCGAAAAGATCAGTAAATATTCAAATGCTTATTGATATAATACTCAGAGCAAATATTCTAGTACTTACTAATGCCAGTACTTACTAATGTTAATTGTTTTACATTACCTTGCTAATCCTTTAACAATGATCCTATGAGATGGTATTTTTATTATTTTCATTTTATGGATAGAAAAACCAATATGAGAGACCTGTTCCAGTTCATTCTGATAGTAAGGTAGCATCAGCACTAGGCCCAGCCTGGCTTCACTTGAAACACCATGCTTTTTCGACTTTGGAAGAAGTTGAGATATAGGGGCTCTGTTACATTATCTGAAGAGATGGGCAAATTGAATCTCAGTGCTGTTAAACAAGCTGAGAGTTGCATATATACACACTACCCTCTGGCCCTTTTCAGTTGACCCTTTTTGTACTCCCTCAAAGAATGAAATTTCCTACTTGGACCAGGGCATTGCCTGCAAGGCATCCCTGTTTCCCTGGCCTCCATGTTTGGCGGCGAATTTCTGCTCCCTTGCATCCTGTTGGCAAGGAAGCAGCAAACGAAATGCTGGGCTGCAACCCCAGGAAATAGAAACATCGGTCATTCTGCTTGCCACCCCGCTTGAAACATGGGGGCCTATTTTTAGACATATGTAGAGCAAGGAAATAATTAAACAGTAGCTTGCCTAGTGACTACGTTAGAAGCCTGCATTCTGTGAAGACAATAGGGATTTTAAAATATTTATTTTATTTGACTACTGATTGGTTCCCCAGCCAATAGGGAATCAAGTATACAGAACTTGTTTTGTGTTTTTACTTTACCAGAGATGAGTAATCTCTATTTCTAAATCTAAGTGCTATGGTGGGCTTTGAAAATCAGTCACTCTTTGGGATATAGTTAAGGATTATTTTTAAAGCGAAAAACTGGAAATAGGATCCCCGTTTCTATCTCTTTGTTGCAGCAACAGGGTATGGCTCAGGAATTTGTTAGTAAGTCTTTGCTATTGAAGGAGTGACTATGGGCAAATTACTAAAATGAATTTTCATGCACTCTTTGTAGAATTCACCACATTACCTTAGAGTCACTGATTTACATATTTAAAATTAACAAGAGTAATTAAAAACATGCTTTATGTAAAGAAACAAAGTGTGACCATGAAAGACAAAAAGCTTATCGGTAAAAATATTTTAATTAACTAATTCTGTCAGAAAGTAGTATTAAGCATCTAGCACATAATTGAACACAAATATTGCCTCTAACTATTAAAACACGTCACTCGTGATGCACAATTGTAAACGCTCTGTGCTAAAATTCGTACATGTCAGGCTGCTTGGGTGATATTGTGAATTGACCATCATATCAGGAAAATGGTGGAGAACTTTAGTTTCTAGACATGTTTTGCATTAATTTTAGATTAAGTTTGGAATGAAATGTCTCATACAGAAACATCTGGAAATATAGATTAAAATATAATAATCAAAGTATTAAATATCTATTCAAGTTTGCAAGAAGGAGAGGAAATTTTGTAGGAAAGAAATACAATGGAAACAACTAGCAAAGAGATGGTAAGCACGTGATATGTTGTTCTGGTTACCTTGGTTGGGGAGAGGAGTTTGATCTTCAGATTTGAGAGCCTGGGTTTTAAGGCTCCTGAGGGAATAAACACACACAACAGTAACAACAAATCTAAAAGCGTCTCCTTTGAAAAAAACAGATACTTGTGCTCACATGGAATTATAGTTCAATATTTGTACTACTGGTGTGGTCCAGTGATACCTAGACTATGACATCCTCACAGTCTGATAATATACCCGGATTGACTAGCAGAAGGTAAAATACCTCTTTGGACAGATGAGTTTTTAATCTGGGCTAAACCAGATATCCATAATCATCCCTACTGAAGATCAGTTCATAATCCAAAATTGCAAAACACAAATCCACCATAAGCAAGAATCACATAAAGGAAATTAGAAGGATTAGGCTGCCAAGATACTCAAATAACAAAACTATCTTTAAGAGATAATAAAATAAATATCTCTTAGATGATGAAAGACATTTTAAGAAAGGATTAAAAACATAAACATATAAAGCATTATCAAAATAGATTCTGAAAAAGAACCCAATAAAACTTCTAGAAATTAAAAAAAAGTCACAAAGAATAGTAGCTGATGGTACCGCAGATTAGATATAACTGATGAGGAAATGAGTAAACTAAAAGGCAGAGGTGAAGGAATTACCCAGAGGCAGTCCAGAGAGATTAAAAAAAATGGAAATTGGAAAAGAAAAAATATATATATTTACAGATGAAGAGACTTAAAGATGAGATGAAAAATTTCAACATCATGCAGGAAGGCAATGTTTTAAAAGATAAGGCAAGAATGTTCCACGGCTGGTAAAAGACATAAATCTTCCAAGCAAGAGAATTAGAAGAAATCTCACTGAAATGTCTTGGGTGAACTTCAGGGGAGATTTTTAAGTCAGCTGCAACCCAAAGAAAGATTGTCCACAAAAGTAGAATAATTGGATAGGCATCTGACTTTTCACAAACATCAACAGAAGCCAGGAGGAGATGGAATCACATCTTCGAAAAGGGGGAGGAGGGCGGAATCCTGTTTAGAATCGTACAGACTGCTAAGCTTTCATTTAAGGGTAGTGAAGGTAAAAGAAGACATTTTAGGTACAGGTGTCGTGGTGTATGAAGGGGGCGTGTGTGGAAGGAGATCATTTTCATAGCGTTAGAGCTGACAGTGAGATGAGAGCCTTTAACAGGTGGAATTATACAACATCCAAAATTGCCCTACGTCTCAGATGGTGCGTCTCCAGGCAAAATCTGAACCAAGAACATTGACAAAGTCAGGAAATTAAGCAATGCTTTGTTATTAGCTGGAGCTCAGTCCTGAAACTCCAGGGCAGACCTGTAACGGAAAAATCAGGCCAGGTGAAAGACTCTTTATTGTATGTTAAAGCTAGCCCCAAATAATCTCGAACCAAAGCAGTCGAATCTGTTCAGTTTATCTTACCTTTATGTCCATGCTTGAATTAATTCTTTATCTCTCTTTCTCTTTTTTCCTTTTTTTATAATGAAAAGGCAACTATAATAAACACAAATAGCTCCAGAGAGACAGATGTGAGACAATACACCTGTGCCTTTGCCTCATTTCGAGCTCACCTGGGCCACTCCTGCAAGCTCTGGGAGAGTGGAGCATCTTACCTGTGAGATTCTGCAAAAGTCAAAGGAAAAGTGCAGTGGGGAGAGGGGATACGATGGCTTTTGTTGAGTTATAAGATGGATGGAACTGATCTGAGGAGTCTCGCTAGGCTTTCATTTAAACCAGGACATGGATTTTTATTGCCAGTGCCTATCTCCATGTCTAGTGCAGAGGAAGTGCTCACGAAATAGTTGTTGAATTAATGAATGAAAGAAAATGAATGGGAGAGACAAGCAGCTGAGGGCTAGAGGATTCTTTGGGAGAAAGGGAGAGACGTATTACATCTGAGGAGGGCTTTGTAAAGAATCTGTATATTTCCTGTTATGCGGCAGAAATCTTCCTGGTGAGATTTTGTCTAAGTTTTCTTTTTCCACAGTTGGACTCTGGGTAAAATATCTAGAAATGTGTACTGCTGCTCAGAGAGAGAGGCTAAGTAAATATAAGGGGTTGTTTCCATGCCGTGGTTGAGTATGCAGGGACCACAGGAGCCGTAGACACAAATAGATTAATTAAAGGCTTTAGGCCCCATCAGGAAGGCCTTGAACTTCGTATGAGAGTTGTAGCCAAAGTAGTTTCCAAAGGGTGGGACTCAGTGACTCTTTCACCTCAATATTAAGGAGTATCAACTCCTACAGTTTACAGCTGCTACAGCAACTGGATGCATTTCAAGGAAGAATGACTCATTTTAGAGTCCCTGTAAGCAAAGAGACTTACGTTAAGGCAAGCAATAGTTTGATGGGATTTATGGCTTTTAAATATCACCAAGCTTTTTGATAGGCATAAAATGCAAGTATTAGAAGGAATAATGATAAAAATCTAGCCAAATTTCAATTAGAGACCTTAAGATTGTGAATTTCCCCAAAGCAATTTATATTTGGCTTTGGTAGGGACTATGCGATGCTGTCTTTGTTTTTATAGCAACAGATTTATCTATCCAATCATGTTTGGCTTACTTGATTATTGAAATGATTTTCGCATTGCCTGAATACTCAAAGGAAAAGGAAGGAAGCCCAGAAGACATTTGCTGGCAATTAGAAATCAACATAGAGTACTCATTTGTACATAGCGTTAAGATTTTCGAAGCACTTTAAAATTGATCTCATTTTATTTTTATAGTAACACTGAGCAGACATGGATATCAAACTCTGATGGGGGTTGCTTTAACCTCATAATTCCCCATTAGTCTCCAATCAATTCCTAAATAAATAACTTTTCTAAGAACAGACAATATATTGGTTGTGCGAACGCAGCTTCAGGACAAAATCTTCTAGCCCGCTCCTTCCAACTAGATCAACACTCTATCCCTATGATAAGGGATTGCATTAATGGCCCCAAATCTTCATCCTTCTCCTATGCATACCCCTTGTAGTGGGACTTCGCAACTCCTCGCATCAAGGAGGGGGTGCTATTTCCCCATTCCTCGATTCTGAATTTGGCTTTGCAACTTGTTTCAGTAGTTTTGATGCAAGTGGAGAATTAAAACATGTCTGCAGGTGTCTGCTAATGCTCTTGCTCTTCTGTTATAGGAAAATGTCTAGACTAATCTTCTGCAGAATGAGGCATTACGTGCAGAGTCTGCTCACCTTATCCTAGGGAAAAAAAATTCCAGGAATGCAGGAAGGAAGGAAGGAAGGAAGGAGGAATGAACAGATTCTGTTACTGAGAGCTGAGCAATGTTAACATTTTGGAAAACATCCTTCCCCATATCTTTTATGGGTATAAGTGTGTTTGTATGTAGGATATAAATCGGAAGTGCTGTAATATGTTTTATTTATAAGTATGCTATAAACTTCTTTCCAAGTGAATAGAGCTCAACATCACCATTTTTAATCGCTATAAAAGCCTCATGTAATGATTACTGTAATTTATTAAACCATTTCCTTATTTGGTAAGTTGCAAAATGGGCACAATTTTCTCTCTCTCCCCATACCCATGCTCCTTTGCTGTGTGATTTTGCTGCTCCTGCCATGAAGAGGGAGGGTCGATTGCTCCATCCTTTGAATCTGGGCTGGCCTCCTGACTTTCTTTGGCTGAAAGAATAAAATAGAAATGGTATTTTGCAAGGTCTGGCCCTACGTTCCAAGAGGCCTTGCATACTCCTATTTGTTCCCTTGGAATCCTGTCCAACTGCCATGTGAACAAGCCCAGCTGACAACTAACTTCAGACACATGAGTGGGCTCAGCCTAAACCAGAAGAACCACCTAGCTAAGCCCAGCCCTAAGAGCCAACGTCTCGTTAGCTTAGCGGAGGGTTATTGTTGACATCCCCAAGCCTTGAGGTGCTTTGTGTTTACAGCAAATTGATAATCCATGCACCTATTGACAAGATGATAGATTGTTTCTAATTTTTCTTAATTATCTACACTGCTCTGAGGAAAAACAGATGCACATATCGTCACACACTTGTTGGAGTATTTCCTCGGTGTAATTGCCTTGGAGGGAGATTGCTAGATGAAAAGGAATGCTCATTTTAAATTATAGCCCATGTAGTGAAATTCCTCCTTGGAAAGGATGGTTAATTTATCCTTTAATCTATCGTGTGTAAGAATACCCACCATGGTGGGGGTGGAGGCAGGGATTACTTTAGATTGAGTAGTCCAGGAAGTCTTTTCGGGAGTGGTGACACTAGAGCAGAGGCCTGGGGGCAGCGGGCCATGTCTGGGGAAAGAATGGTCCAGCCCAGCAGAAAGCAAATACAGAGACTAAGACTGGAGGGTGTATGAGGTGTTGGCTGGTGTGCCTGTGGCTGAGCAAAGGAGACCCAGAGGTTAGGTTGCAGAGAGATAGGGACCCAATCAAGTAGAGCCCTCTGGCTGTGAGGAGCATTTCATATTTTATTCCGGGTCTGATGTGATGCCATGGGGACATTACCTGGAGGGGAGTGGCCTCATTATCGTTAACATCGGCAGGCAGCACCTCTTCATCACTAAGATTTGGTAAGGTTTGCTCTGTGCCAGATGTTGTTCTAGGCATGTTCATGCATTAATTCATTTAATCCAGCCAGGGCAAGGACGAGATACCATCGCTATCCTCCTGATTTTACAAATGGCATGACTGACGCACAAAACGATTAGATGAATTGCTCAAGCTGAACCAGGATTCAAACCCAGGCAGGCAGTCTCCACACCTCTAAAATGATGTGATTTATGTTTTTGAATGATGCTTCTTATGAAAAGAATTGCCTAAAGCAGGGCAAGGGTGAAAATTCCCACTTCCCAGGCTATTGCAGAAGCCGGGAAGGGAAAGTTTTTGGACTTTCGGTAGCTGTAAAGGTGATGAGAAGTGGCACATAGAAGGATTTGCTGGTAGATTCTCAATGATACTTTAATTGTTTAAAAAATCATAGCCAATCAGATTGGCAAAAAAATGATGTCTCTCTGACATTTTATTTGTATTTAATTAATAGTGAGGTTTAATATTTTTCTTAATTCCATTGGCTGTTTGAGTTTCTTCTGTTAATTGATTATACATATTCTTCATACATTTTTATATTGGGAGATTGTCCTTTACTGATTTCTGAGAGCTCTTTGTACGTTAGGTGTACTAACTGAAACACATTACTATCCTTTTACAAATATAATTTTCTAATATAAATATAAAAAATAGAACAGCCTTATGTATTTCCCAGGTTGTTGTTGGTATTTTGACTTTGTTGGTTTCTTTCTTCGCACGATATTTTATCTTATTTCTATGCAGCAAAATTGCGTTATGTTTTATGGTTTCTGAATTTTCTGTCATACTTGGAACGGTTCTCTCCATCACAAAATTATAAGTATTCAGCCATATTTTTTCTGGTGCTTTGATGTTTGCATTTTTTTAACTTAAATATTTGATTCATTTAAAATTTATTTTGGAATCAAGAGTGAGTTGGGATGCGGCTTCATTTATTTTATAAATTGCTAGCAGATTGTTCTGACGTCATTTTAAGCATACATCATCTTTTGTGCACTGACTTGAAATCCCACGTGTGATAGACACTGTATTTACATGCATTCTTGGTAATTTACATGTATTTTATTTACATGCGCAGTTTCACACCTGCCCTAAAATCAGGCTGGTTTAATGATGGTCACTTTATACTCGGTTTTAATATCTGTTAGGGTAAGTAACCCCCTCTCCCCCAGTTCATCTTCCACTTGAGAATCTTCCTAGCTATTTCTACTGGTTCCCTTCTTTCAGCGAAGTTTTAGAGTTATTTTTCAAGTTAAAACTTTTTGTTAAGGTTTGGATGGGGCTTTTAGAACTCTGAAGTTTTGGTAGATCTTGAGGAAGACTGACATCTTTAAAAATTAAATTGAAGCGGGAGCCGGAAGGTGTTCCCGCTTTACTGCTAATCCAGTGTTACTGTAACAATGAACACATTGCATTGGGGCGAGTTTCCTTATGGTCATCTTGTCTTCCCTTTACGCTCTACATCCCCCCTCCCCCCATGCAGAGAAACTGCGGAGCTCAGCTCGGTAACATAGGGGGTAACACAAGGGATTTTCAGGACTTTCACTTGCATGTGAGCTTTCTTCTTTTCTTTGCTCCGTTTTAACTCGCTTCCCAGAGCTGAGGCATTGTTACTAATCAGCTCCAAACTGTGGTTTCCAGAAGGGGACTGTGTACGAAACACCAGATTGGCCCTCGGCATCTGTAACTTTCCAGCCCACTGTACGACCCCCGAGTCTAGGAGCGAGCTGCGGGGCCTTCCCCGCACCCCCGTCTGAAACTTAGTTCATGTTCGCGCACTTTGGTTTTACAACACCGTTTCCAAGTTTACGGCCTTCTTGCTTGAGCCGCTTCTTCCAATTGCTTCGAATATACCCTCAATTATGGTAAAGAAACCATGAGAAGGAACCGATGCTCCTTTATGAGCCGTCTTAAGCAGACACCGCCAGATTGCTGCGAAATGGTTTTCCTTTTTAGCCCTTCTGAATTATAATACGTTTCTGAGGCCAAATTCTTTAGGGACACATTATGACTATTTAAGGTCTCCAAACTTTATGCTTCAGTACAAAAGGCCTAAGGGTGAAGATTTTAAATGGATGAAGTGGAGAAATTTGCACTTCCTTAAGCAAACATATAGCATTTCCTTCCCTGTGTCAGAAATGAAAACAAAAAATACAAACTAATTTGTCATGAAATTTTCCCTTTTATAATTCCCTCTTTGGTGCTTTTTCAACCTAACAAGTCATATTTTCTCTTCTTTCGTGTCAGGTTTATAGCTTTGCTGGTCACAGTTTCAATAACCATGATGAACGATCTTCTGTTCTATATATCATGTACAAGTATTCAGCTTAAAAGTATCTTTGTGTTCACAGCTTGCTTTCTGTCACCTCCCCGGTCCCCCCTCCCCGCTGCATGCGCGCACGGTGTTATATTATATGCGCCGAGAGCTCTGGGGAAAGTTCATGTTTAGGAACATTAAGCAAAGCGGAGGATGGCTGCTTATTTGGGCCGAGCTGACCTCACTATGAAATGAGGCAAATTGTCATATTTATGACTCAGGGCAAGTCAATAATATATTGGCGTTCACATGTGGAAACGCATTTACTCCCCAACATGTGGCTTCCACTTTGTTTTTCTCTCAAGTGGCCGTTCTCACCCAAGTGCGAGTCTTTTTCCTTCCTTTCTTTCTCTCCCTTCTTTCCTTCTTTCTTCTTTCTCCCTCCTTCTCTTCCTCCCTCCTTCCCACCCTCCCTTCTTCTCTTCCTTCTTCTTTTCATGCTTTCTCCTCCTTTTCTCGTCCTTGAGCCCTGAGTCAGTGTCGTGGGATTTATAGAATTTGGGTAAAGCGTAAAAAATACCTCTCTTCAGGTAACTAAAATTATTATTCCCTTTGCCTCCTATTTCCATCCACTGTTTGTTGGTGCTGGCTCTCTCTGTCTCTCTCTGTCTCTGTCTCTCTCGCTCTCTCTCACACACACAGGAATACACTGAACAAAATTATATGGCTGGATAAATGCTATTCACAACTATTGCCTGGAAATCTGATCCTATTGGGTCCTTTGGAATCTGAGTCAGTATCATTTGTTTTTCTTGCTTCTCTGTAAATTATAGCAGGAGAAAAAAAGGTCATGTGGTTTCTGATTTACTGTAGAGAATATTGAGAAGGAAAAAAAATATCAGAGTAGTCATTGATAATCAGAAAACATAGAAAAACCTCACTGTGAAAGTCTTTATTATTTCTAAATTTGGTCAGCTCTACCTTCCTGTTCCCCCAACTACAAGGCCCCCATTATCCTGAAGTCTATTTTTATAACACTCCATTTTGCAAGTGGGATTTAGGTGGGGAGGGCCTGTAGAAAATCTCTGCATCCCTCCCCTTTCCCCAATGTGTTCTGGAGATCGGCTTTCTTGAGTGTGTGCAGATTCTGAGGGTGCTGGACAACCCTCTCTGTCCTGCCTTTCTCCTTCCTCTTTGCATTTAGGTCACAGTTATTATGGCTGACTACCCCTTCCCTCAAGACTTGTGACACACAGATGGTCAACGTGCGCCTCAGCAGAAAGGGGCTTGCTCTGGGAAAGGCCTCAGAAATGCTGGGATGGCCAGTTGCTGTCATTCTTGATTTTCCTCACCAGGGTGATGGCAACTGGAAGATGCTGAAGGAGCCATCCAGCCTCTGAGCGGACTTGGCGTTGACGCTAAATGTCCTAAACACAACCAACCACCACCTGAAATCAATAGTCACTTATTTGCTTTGCTCTCTGCGATTCTAAGTAAGTGGGTGGGATGAATTTTCCACTTTTTACCCCTTAGATTCAGGAGGATAAAGTTTTTAAAGCATACAAATGGGCACCCGGAGGCCGGTTAAAAAAATTGTTTGTGTTGCTGCCTTTTTGGTCCTTTGGAGATAGGAGTTCCGTTCCCTCAGCCTCTGTTTCCCAACCTGTGATTTGAAAGGATTGATTCTCTCTGAAGTCACTTTGCACGGTGACATTGGATGCCCCTGTTGTTGGTGTTGTTTTGTTTAAGAAGGGAATGGCGTAGGATTTTCTCACTACCCCATTTTCAATTTATCCTCTGGGGCAAAGAACAAAACTGTTTTCCTTCCATCTACACGGGAGAACAATACTCACGAGCGATCTACTTCCCACAAATGTTGAAAAGATGAGGGACTAAGGGACTAAGGCTGTCTCTACAGAGTATAAAACAAGGCAAGACTTGGCAGCTTTCCAAGTCACTTGATTTGAGTTAAACAGGGGTGAATTTTTTATGTTTTATTTGTGACTTGACGTTCGTCATCGAGTTTTTAAGAAAGTTGGTTTTAGTGCCATTATTGACCATTCGAAAGACAATGTATTGTACTGGATCACGTAGCTTAAGAAACGGGTGTTATTCTTGAAAATCCCAGTTGTGTGACTAATTTCTACTTTAAAAAATGTTGCGTGTGCATAAAGATATCTGACCAGGAGGTATGCATTTATTAGCGTTTTGGTTAATTTGATTGAAAGGAATAATCAGGCTGCAAGAGCCAGGCTCAAGCTTAACGTAGTTCAGGGTATTTGCTCCGATATTAAAAATTCTCTTTCCCTGGCTGTAGAATCTGGATTTACACTCAAACAGGACTAGATCAAGGGGCCCGCAATGACAGGAATCATATTTTAGCCTTTGTGTTCACACTAAACAGTGCCTGAATGCAGTGGGTGCTCAGTGAATATATTTTGAAAGAAATGTATAATGAAACAGCTGACCGACTCATTTATACTACCCTATTTTATTGTGGTAAAACATACATAACATAAAATTTATCATTTTTACCATTTTAAGTTTACCGTTCAGTGGGATTAAGTACATTCACATTGTTGGACAAGCCTCACCACCATCCACTTCCAGACGGTTTCATCTGCCTCCACTGAAACTTTCAAGCCCCTGAACATGAACTCCCGTTCCTCCTCCACCCCCACCCCCAGACCCTGGGAACCACCACTCTACTTTCTGTCTGTATGAGTTTGACTACTCTTGGGACCTCGTATACGTAGGATGATACAGTATTTGTCCTTTTGTGTCTGGCTTATTGCAGTTAGTGTGTCTTGAGCATGTATCAGAATTTTATTCCTTTTTCAAGGCTGAATAATATTCCACTGCAGGTATAGACCACCTTTTGTTTATGCATTCACTCACAGATGAATGTCGGGGTTGTTTCCACATTTTGGCTATTGTGGATAATGCTGCTATGACCATGGCACATGGTACAAATTTTGCCATCTTTTGAAGAAATAAAACATTGCTCAAAAAGAATCCATATTATAGAAATCCTGTAAGTCCATTTAGACAGTTGAACCTAGGCTGTTTCCTGGTCAGTGCAGTTTATGCTGGAAAGTTCACCCACCAGCTTGTGAAGCTCTATTAGAGTAATATTCCTGTCTTGTTAACTTTTAAGTCCTCGGCATCTGGCGTAGGGACTTGTCCAGAGATGGTGGGGTGAAGTGTGATTGAATGGATTGACCAGACTTCATTGTTTGATTTGCACTTTTGGCTCCCTGGAGAAGAGAAGGGGGTAAAGCTGGATTGCCAATTGTATTTATTATCAGCTGATTTTTGTCTATTTTTGTCTCCCATTAGATAGATGGCACATTTTCTGAGTATAAGGGACTGGTTTGAAATTAGTGGACATCAAACTTTTTAACTTATATTTTACAAGAATATTGAAATAAATGCCTCTTTGCTTATTTTTATGTTGACACCTAAAATTTTGCATCAGTTAACCAACGCTAAGGAAATTTCTTGTATGTTGCCAATATTGACAGTTGATATAAAACGATTATATCACTCTTTCAAATATGTCCAGTGGGGTTTTACATGCAATAGCAATGTGACTCTACCATCATCTACTTAAAAATATGTAAATAATCCCTATATAACAGTTGAAAATTTTACATTGTTGTTTTTCCCTTCAACTTACATTTTTAGTCCATTTCCCTCACAGAATTTTATCCTCGTTTAATAATTGTTTCATGAACGAAAGTAATTTATTGAGCACCCTATCATTCTTCTTAGCAACATTATACAAAGTGTTTAATTTTAATTTTAATTTTTAATTTACATTTTTTGTGATCATAAGGATCAATGTTGGAAACAATTTCTGCTGGATTGAATCATCACATTCATTATTAGTGCTTAGGCAATAAAAATGATTATATCACAATTTTATAATTATTTATAATATGACAAGTCATAATTATTACTCTATACAGTAATACAAAATTTTATGGGAAGTGCATTTTCTTAATGATAGAAAATCTTCAATTTTCAATTTGTTCTCTTTATTGTCAGATTGAAATGAAATTTGGAATCAGTGCTACTTCTATTTTTCATTTTAACAGATCTAGCATGAGATCTCTTGTTCACATAATAAATTAGATGGGGTGAATTCCTTTTGAATTAAGTGCTGAAAGTCACATAAAAGATCTATCATCAAAAAGTATTTTTAAGAACTCATCATATGGTACTTCAATTTGATCCTTTTCCGTATTTAGTTTTTGAAGTGTATCTCCACTCAAAAAAGAAATTAAAAAAAATTTTAAATGACAGAGAAAGAGCAAGAGAGCACAAGCAGGGGGACAGCAGAGGGAGAGGAGAAGCAGGGTTTCCACCAAGCAGGACCATGACCTGACCCGAAGGCAGATGCTTAACGGGCTAAGCTATCCAGGAGCCCCTCAAAAATTTTTTTTATCAAGATTATTAATTCTACCTGTTGCTCTTTCACTTAGAGGCACCGATTTAATCTAATATATTTAGAAGATGTTAGAAGACTAAACATAATGTGAACTTAAATATACCTCTTTTTTCCCATATAATATTTTTAGGTAAGATTATTTTGTCCAATCACAAATTCAAATGTACTTTTATCAAGACCTTT
Source organism: Ursus americanus (assembly GCF_024610735.1). Classification (NCBI taxonomy): domain Eukaryota; kingdom Metazoa; phylum Chordata; class Mammalia; order Carnivora; family Ursidae; genus Ursus; species Ursus americanus. Next base: position 51,242,804 of record NC_142128.1, on the reverse strand, counting down.
GAGTTGCATGTGTAGTTTTATTAATTTTGGAAAACTGTCTTCTGTATACTCTTTTGGCCATCTCAGTCCTTGTCAGAATCTCCAAATCGGATTAACTCTAAAAAAGCCTAACTTCATATTTCAATTCAAATAAATGTGTTCATTCATTTCCTTTTGATAACTATTTCCCTTCTGAATTCTTATTTTAAGGTGTGTGAGTAAAGCATGAAACCTTGTCATGAGTTTGTGTCTGGGTATTAAAAATGTACAGCTGTTTTATATATATGTTTATATTTATATATATGTTTATATTTTTATATATGTTTATATTTATATTTATTTCTATGTTTATACCATATATATCATAACCAATGCATTTTTTGAAAAGAGTGGGAAGACAGAAAAGATGAAGTCATTTAATAAAAGCCTTTATCCCATTTGCTGTTCCACTCTAAAACTTATCTAAATGCAGAACATCTCAGATGGGTAGATAATACCTTGTGTCTGATGCCACGTTTTGCCTTTATAAGTGTACGTGTAAGACGGAGAAACACAGGAAGGCCTCTCACCGGTTTACAGTGCCTTTGATGGACACAGAAGCCTTCACCAGTATTTCAGATGGTCTGTTCGACAGGCCAGGGGTGGGGGGTTTCCACCTCAGGACAGCACACCGGCACAATGTTCACCTTCAGAAGGACGTCTGTCCTTTGTCAACCAGCGGAAGGGAGAACTGACAGGAAATCTCAATCCCAGACATTTCCTCAAGCAGACACCTTATTAAAAGACCGATATGGAAGTTGAGGATGAGAAACCGTATTCTCCTCAAATTACCCAGGCCAGTTGCCCCTTGGGAAGCGTGTGTCTGCAGGGGTGCACACACCGTAGCTTCCTGCCCGCTGTCTCGTGCTCTTCTGTGTCCTCACCACTTAGCTGAACACACACTGATATTTACGGCGACCTCACGGTTGTAAATTCCTTACTTCCACGAACTGGTTGGTTCCAGGGGTTGCAGAGTGCTTAGCTCGTGCGACGGACACCTCATTCGCTCCTCTTTTTCGTTTGTTAATTCAGCACATACGTGATAAACACCTACCATCTGCAAGTCATTGTGGCTCAGCTGAAGATAAAAAATGCAAAAAATAAGGAGATCATATGCTGCAGGAATGAGAAAGCTTGCACACGAGTAACTATGGTACAAATTAGAAAGTGATACATGCGGGGGCGGGGGTGTAGGAGGGGACCATTAGCTGCGGCTTGAAGGATCAGGCCCCGTGAAGGACGGCGGGCACAAGTGCAGACATATGCAAAGCCAGTATGACTTCTAGAAACGCAAACCAAAGGGCCTGTCAGCACAATCTTCCTATTTGAAAGGTAACTGGCACTTGGCTTAAAATTTGTATTTCGCATATTATTACTTACATTGATGAGTGTGCCCGCATAAAATCTTTATTTTTTTTTAAGATTTTATTTATTTATTTATTTATTTATTTATTTATTTATTTATTTATTTGACAGAGGGGGACAGCCAGCGAGAGAGGGAACACAAGCAGGGGGAGTGGGTGCGGGGGAAGCAGGCTCCCAGCGGAGGAACCTGATGCGGGGCTCGATCCCAGAACGCTGGGATCAGCCGAAGGCAGACGCTTAACGACTGAGCCACCCAGGTGCCCCCCGCATAAAATCTTTAAAACGAAGGAGCCTATTTCCTACCTATGGAGTCTATTGAATCCTGCTTTATTATTATTATTATTATTATTATTATTATTATTATTTTCTGTAGGGAAGGGGCATAAGCATCATGGTCTGTCAGTTTCATATTTATTGGGGGAATGTTCTCAGATCAATCTTTCCTCACTGACTTGAGAACACATTTACTTTTATTTCATGAACTCTACTTCAACCAAAAAAAACTCTCTGGTGCTGACTCAGCATACAAAGCTACATTTTATACCTGTCAGGCTGCATATAGATTTTTATAAGGTGAACAATGGCTGTATTTTAGTACTGATGTAGTAATCGTGAAGTCTTCTGGCAGTATCCTTTGGAAACTGAATCCATAAATTTTATTAGTATTAAATGTTTCTAATGGGAGTTGACAAATAGTTGAGTGGGATAGCGTTTTCTCTGTACTTGGCAAAGACAGAGGGAAGAAAAAGTCCCTATTACACAATGAGAAATGCATTAATGCTCAAACCCATTCATCTCAATTTTGCACAAATATAATTTAAGACCTTTTACAACTCTTGGTGAAATTACAGTGTGCTGCAGGGAAGTTGCAAAATTTTTATGGGCCTAATAAAATTGTCATTGTAATACCATTATAGGGTGCTGGGACAATATAGATATTTGTAATACTCATGCTCCCATGCCAAACTGAGAAGGGAGATAGTAAGTTTGATGGGAGACAAATGCTCAAAAGGGCTCAAACCCAAGTTTGTTTGATAATGAAAAATCTCCCTATCAGTGTTCAGCATCAAATGAAATGGGGTGGGTGATTAGGCATTTTAACTGGCTCTATAATGGAGCAGATAAACATTATCAAGCACCAACTCTAAAATTAGTTATTGTTGAAATGATCATGTAATATCTTTAGATAAATTGCAAAATAATTTCCAGTTGTATGTTTCCTGCTTTTGCACCCAAGTTTGGCTTCAGAAATGTGCCCGAGGCCTTTCTCTGCTCTCCTTTTTAGCATATAGACAAACATCTCTTGATGGTCTTTAGTCAGACTAAAAGCTTTAGAAAATATCTGACAAGAAATTTATACACAACTAATGAATCATCGAGCCTTACATCGAAAACCGGGGATGTACTGTATGGTGACTAACATAATATAATAAAAAATCATTATTAAAATAAAAATAAAAAAAAAAAAAGAAATTTAACTACTTCGAAACACGAAGTGAAAAAACAAACAAAAGCAAAGAGACAAATACAGCCCTCTTGGTATCGACACTTCTGGTGATCTGTTAGAATACTATAAAATGGGTCAGCATTGAAATCTTGAGGATTGCAAACAGAATTTGCAAGATGTGCCCCAAACAGAGCTGGGGCCTTTTCTAAGAGACCTCGTTCTCTGTCTACCGCTGGATTCATGCCTGAGATCCACGGAAGGGATAAATAGATCAAATATTCAGTTTCTCCGAGGTGGGCCGTAAGAAGGAGCCACTCACCCCAGCTGTGAAAGACTTGATGTTTGCTCTTCTCTTTCTGGGCCTCAGATGATGACAGGAACGTAAGCACAGCCCTCATTACCTCACTGGTATAGTCTTTGCATTTGAACTGTCAGTGTCCCTTCTTCCCCTGAAAAGAATTAGTTTGACCTCAACCTGTTCATCCCCTTCCCCTCAGCAGTGGTTGGTTTAAGAATGGGCCCATGACCACTGTGAGCCTATGCTCTGTGAAGGGAAGTGTGCTGGTGTCTCCTGCCTAGGAGGGACCCAGGAAAGACTCTCTTTCTTCCTTGTCTTTGGCGTGGCCCATGGAAATGCTCAGCCGAGTCACTACAGCTGAGGATGAAGCATCACAGAGAGGAGATCTGAGCGAGGAGAGACGGCGAAGGTCAGAAACAGAGCCCTGATGCCTTCTACCTGGAACCTGCCTTTCTCTGGTGGGCTGGAGTCTGAGCCAGGGAGGAAACTCAGCTAGGAACAAGCTTGCAGAGCTATGCCACTTGCTAGCCTACAGAACTTTTGGAAAATTCTTACTGTCTCTGAGGCTTGGTATCCCTATCTATGTAACAAGAAATAAAAAAGCACTTAGCTTATAAAAGCAACTGTGAGCCTTAAGTGAGTTAATATATATAATGTGCTGAGAGGAGTGGATACTCAATAAATGCTAGGTATTCTTATTTTTGTTACATGAAAAATCGTTTTCCTTATTTTTAAGATTTTATTTATTTATTTATTTATCTTAGAGAAAGTGTGCAGTGGGGGGAGGGGCAGGGGTAGTGGGGGAGGAGCAGAGTCAGAGGGAGAGGGAGAAGGAAAGAATCTCAAGCAGACTCTGTGCTGAGTGTGGAGCCCATCATGGGGCTTGATCTCACAACCTTGAGATCATGACCTGAGCCCAAATCAAGAGTTGGACTCTTAACTGATTGAACCACCCAGGCACCTCCAAAGGTCATATTTTTAAAGAAGACGCCATTGACCAACCCATTTAAAATTACACCTACCTCTAACATCTCCTATGCCTTCCCTTGACTTCTTTTTTCACCAAAGGACTTACCAGCACCAGATCTATAATACATTTTACCTCTTTATTTATGTATTGTCTTCTCCCACCCCATGAGAATGTAAGCTTCTTGGGGGGGAAAGATTTTTTTTGCCTTTTTTACAGCTACATTCTACCATGCCTAGATGAGTACCTGGCACAGAGCAGGCAGTGAAAACATATTTGTTGACTGAATAAACGTTGTATCATGTGCTACCTGGTAATATGGCACAACAGTTAAGGTAGGCACACCTCTATCCTCTCGAGTCACAAGGCTGATGGATGGGCAGCAAAGGTAGTGCTACTTTCTCCAGATGAAAAAGTGAAATAATTTAGGTTGCTTCAGAAGTTATTGGGCATCTGGGTTCTTTCCACATTTTAGCTATTGTGGACATTGCTGCTATAAAGAAGATGTGAGATATATATGTATATATATATATCCATGTCATTGCAAATGGCAAGCTCTCATTCTTTTTGATGGCTGAGTAATATTCCATTGCTCGCGCGCGTGTGTGTGTGTGTGTGTACATATATATATATATATATATATTATATCTCAATATATTCCATTGTGTATATCTATCTATCTCTCTATATATTCCATTGTGTGTATATATATCTATCTCAATGTATACACACAATGGAATATTACTCAGCCATCAAAAAGAACGATAGCTTGCCATTTGCAATGACATGGATATTAGACTAGAGGGTATTATGCTAAGTGAAATAAGTCAGTCAGAGAAATACAAATACCATATGATTTCACTCACGTGGAATTTAAGAAACAATACAGATGAATGTAGGGGAAAGGAAAGAAAAATAAAATAAGATGAAAATTGAGAGGGAGGCAAACTATACGAGATGCTGAACTCTAGAAAACAAACTGGGGGTTGTGGGGGTTGGTGGGTGGGGGGAAGGGATAATTGGGTGATGGGCATCAAGGAGGGCACGTGATGTAATGAGTACTGGGTATTATATGCAATAGATGAATCACTAAATTCTACTTCTGAAACTAAAAAAAAAAAAGAAGTTATTGGGAAAAACAGCCTATTAATTTCCAGGTCATGCCTTGACTCTGATAGAGTAGTCATTAGCGTGTTTATTTTATTATTTATTTATTTAATTTTTAAAAAAGATTTTATTTATTTATTTGACAGAGAGAGACAGCCAGTGAGAGAGGGAACACAAGCAGGGGGAGTGGGAGAGGAAGAAGCAGGCTCCCAGCGGAGCAAGGAGCCCAATGCGGGGCTCAATCCCAGGACCCCAGGGTTCACTCCCTGAGCTGAAGGCAGATGCTTAACACGACTGAGCCACCCAGGTGCCCCCATTAGCATGTTTAAAGATGGGTGAGTATTGTATCAGGATGTGGGAGCTGGCAAGTCTGAAATCCATAGGGCAAGTCAAAAGGCTGGAAACTGGGGCAAGAGTTAGTGCTGAAGTCTTAAAGCAGAATTTCATCTCTAGGAAACCTTAGTTCGTACTCTTTGCTCCTGATTAAATGAGGCTCAACCACATTATTGAGGGTAATATTCCTTTTTTTTTTTTAAAGATTTATTTATTTATTTGAAAGCAAGAGTGAGAGTGAGTGAGAGAGAGAGAGAGAGAAAGCATGAGCAGGGGGAAGGGCAGAGGGAGAAGCAGACTCCCCACTGAGCAGGGATCCCGACACGGGACTCGATCCCAGGACCCTGGGATCACGACCTTAACTGACTGAGCCACCCAGGCGCCCCTAAGATTATATTCTTTACTTAAAGTCAACTGACCGTAGATATTAACTACATCTACACATACCTTCACGGCGACGTCTAGATTAGAGTTTGAGTCCATCATTTTAAGTCATTCTCCAGCCAAGTGGATACATAAAATTAACCATGGCAGATATGGTAAGAAGAGTATGATACATCAATATCCTGTAGTTGATTTAACAAAGGGCTCTTCAAATGCTCTTTATTGGTATTTGAAATTAAATAGTACAAACAGCTCCAAATTCATGTAATCTTTCAATATTTGTTACACATTACATCAGTCAGTTCATGAGCCAGACTCAATCTCATCCTCATAATACAAGAACGGCTTTTCTCATGATGGTTTTCTAGTTAGGCTTTCAATAAACACTTAAAAATGCAATACAAAAACATTTGGAGCCCCAGAAGTCATTCATTCTCCCGAGGGTCATTTGGAGCTGGCAGGCAAGCAAATGCTTGAAGGAGCGTTTATGGAGAGTGACGTTTTCATCTTAATGAAGATTTTGGGATGCCTGTTTTAGGGTCTGATTGTAAATACAAGCATTCATAAAGATACATAATAATAATTTTTTTTTTTTTAGCTGAAATACGTTGAAGCCCTACTACTACGTTCTAGGTAATGCTAAGCACCTTACCCAATTATCTCATTGAATCCTCACCACAATCCTCTGAGGCATTTTTGCCCTCATTTTACAGGTTAGTCCCTTGGACTACAAAGTCCTTTAGCTCATGAAACATTTCTAGTACTTTCAGTGTTTCACCTCCCACGTTCAAGTTGAAGCTTTATCCATGACGGATTCTAAAGCAGAGTTGGTTGTTAGATTGGCTGAGTTCCTTAAAAGCCTTGCTATTTAAAAAAGGCCTCAGAGGTTTCTGTTTGGCTATCCAAGGAGTAATAAACCTATGTCTTTTCCACTGAACCCTTTACTGTGATGTTGCCAAAACCCAAACACCTTGGGCTGGAAATCTGTATGGGGCTACACTTCGATCAAAACCGGATCTGTCTTGTGCCTCCCAAGTTTTGAATTTAGGGTTCACTTCAATGTTCCTTTCAATCTGGAAATGCATAATTTCATTTTAAGGAAAAAGAAAACAATCGCTTTAATAAAAGTCTATGAACAAAGTTCAGAGGGCTTCTTGGACAACAAATGACTCTTACAAAACAACATTGTGGTGAGTTAAGTGTAAATGGCTCAGAAACACGCAGATTAAATTTCCCTGAAAACATGCAAGGGCTTCCAAAATTAATGGGGGAAAATAGTTGGACAATGTATATTTCAGACTTCATGCTTTTTCTTCTCTTTTTCTTTCTGTTGATCTTATTCTCTTTCACAAAACACTTCCTAGGGTGACTTCATCTCTTGTGGTCAGGATGCTGTCAGGCCAAGTTGTCATTAATCCTGGTGCATTCTGGGTGGCCCACTCTGGGTATCAGCTGTGTTCCTTCTCTTACCGAGTTAGCTTTTCTCCCTACTATTTGTCTTTCAATATAGGAAAGGTATAAAAATAAAAACACAACTTAAAGTCTGTGCCAAGCTTTTAGGCCTTGTGAAAGTCCACTGTCATGACACTTGAGAGACGACTGTGTGAGGTTCTTGTGTGTTGAACGCTAATAAATCTTCTGTGCTTTAACTCAGAAGATACCACCACAGATATAAATGCGGTAGAGGGATCCATCAATCAAGATTTGAAGATACTTTGGAGGGACTTTTAAAAGGCCCTCTAACCCATTCCCAAGCCTCAGACATATCTCAACATAAAACATGACAGAAATATAATTATAGTCTCATTTCTTAAATATTGCCTTAGAAAAGTTTTCTTCAATGTACTTTAGAAAAATATTTCTATGTTTTCTCCTGTACAGAAGTTCCCTTAAAAATAACCAAATTCCATTTTATGGGAATTGAAGTTTATTTTCTTTTTTCTTGTCTTTGAAGGGAACAAATTCTGGAACACTGGATTGCTACCCATGGCTCTTCTTGCCTGGCCTTGCCCAACCTTAGTCAGTGAAGCTTGTCAGACATTTCTCTCTTTCAGAAGACAACAATGGTGGCAATGTTTATTTTGTGGTTCTTCCTGCCCTATATCTAAGCAATATCGTCTCCAATGTTGCTAGAATGCATTAAGTCCTTCCCATCTCAAGACACTATGTAATAAGGAAAAGCCATTTACCTTATTTAATGAATGCATAAATAGTGGAAAACATGGTAGCTGCTTCCTAGAGCTTAGAGTTTAGGTGGAATTACAGAATTCACATACATGGCTCGGTGAGGAAGATCAGCAGATCCATTTTCCAAAGGCAACTATAAAGCTCAGACAAAACTCATAAAAGCTACTATTTCTGGAACTCAGCCAAAACCATGCACTAGTCTGCAAACCCTTCATGCTTGAAACACTGGTGAACTTCAAGTAAGAACAGCTAGAGTCTGTCATTTCTTGCTTGGGGCTGTACCCATTCCGCCTTACCCAACACCCAGCTAAGTCTGCATGGAAAATTTGGAAGAGTCAGGCAGACCAAGAAAAAATTCAGCTTTATTGCCACAGTTGAAGGGATGTCATTTGATTTTGAATGATGGGCAATAACTATGCTAAGACTTGTGGAAGCGATCAAGTAGATAGAGAGAGGGCCTGTGTCTCTTGTAGCTTGAAGTTGATGTCATGATTATATGAATGCATAAGTAGAACACAGTGTGGTTAGGTTTCGAGGATATCTAGACGCAGTACATATGACAATTATAGTGCAAATGAAGAGGAAAAGAATGTGTTCATTAAAGTTTCTTTATTTTACCAGACTCAGTGTTAATCTATCAGTATATTATGGGTAAATTAAAATGTATATTGTAATCTTTAGAATAGTCACTAATAATATAGTATTAGAATAAAAATCATCAGAGAAATTTAAATGATACAATAAAAAATATTTTAAAAAGATTATTTATTTATTTATTAGAAAGAACAGAGAGAGAATGAGCAGGAGGCGGGGCAGAAGAAGACTCCCTGCTTAGCGGGAAGCCTGATGTGGGGCTTGATCCTGGGAGCCTGGGATCATGATCTGGGCCGAAGGCAGATACTTAACCAACTGAGCCACCAAGGTGCCCCACAATAAAAGTATTTTTTAACACTAAAGAAAGTATTAAAGGAGGAACAGAGAGCCAAAAAATATAGGGAACATAAAAAACAAATAGCAAAATGGCAGGTATAAATCCAATTATATCAATAATTACATTAAATGTGAAAGGTCTGAATGCCCTGATCAAAAGGAAGAGATTATCAGAATGGATCGAAAAGCAAAATGCTACTATTTTCTGACTACGAGAATACATTTTAGATTCAAAGACAGAAATAGGTTGAAGGTAAAGGATGGGAATCATCTACCAGGTAAATAGTAACCATGAAAGATCTGAAGTGATTATTTTAACATCAGACAGAATTGAGTCTAAGATAAGAATTATTACTAGAGACAAAGAGAGACATTTTATAATGATAAAAATGCCAATACATCAGGAATATGTAACAATTATAAATATATGCACACCTAACAGCAAACCTTCAAAACAAATGAGGCATAACCAACTAGAATTGAAATAATTGACTATTTAGGTAGTTGGAGATTTCAGTATCCTACTCTTAAAAATTGAAAGAACGGTTCCAGAATAAATCATCTAACATGGGAGACTTGTGCTATACTTTGAACCAACTCAACTTCTGTTTTAAGAACACTCTACCCAGAATACTCTACTCTGTGTGTTGCAACATATGTATCTTTTCAAGCAGATGATGTGAATGACTGTAGAAGGTCCCAAGGAATCCACAAAAATACTAGAATTAATCTACGAGTTACATATATACAAAAAAGTGGTCCTATATATTAGCAATAAACAGTTTGAAATAAAATTAACAAAACAATTTGATACTTAATAGCATAAAAAATCCAATATGATTAAGTGGAAATTCACCCCATATTGGTGTATAAAATTAATGCAATCTCTATCAAAATACCAACAGGCATTTTTATTAAAAAACTACAAAAATTTTTCTAAAGTTTATATGTAAATACAAAGGCTCTAGATAGCTAAAACAAGGTTTGAAAAGAACAAAATTGGAGGCATTACTCGACCTGATTTCAAAACTGACCGTAGCATCATAGTGATAAAGACGATGTCGTATTATGGAAGAATACACTTAATAGATCCATGGAACAGAACTGAGAAACCAGGAGTCACCCATTTCATTCAAGGATAATTGATTTTCAACAAAGATGCCGAGACAATCAATGGGAAGAGAATTGTCCTTTCAACAATAGTGCTGGGACAATTGGATTCCCGTGACAAATCCTGGATTTAGAGGCTTACCTGACACCATACATAAAAATTAACTCCAAGTGGATTATAGACCAAAGTGTAAGGGCTAACATTACACAGTTTCTTCAAGAAAATATTGGAGAACATCTTTGTGACCATAAATAGGTAAAGAATTCTTAAATATGACCCCAAAAGCATGATCTATAAAAAAAACGGATAAATTGAGCTTTATCACAGTTTAAAATGTTTGTGTTAGAAAAGACACTTTTAAGCTAATGGAAGAACAAGCCACACCCAGGAAGAAAATATTTGCAAGTCATAGTTTTTGTGAAGTATCAGAATCTAAAGTATGTAAAGAGCTCTTATAACTCAATAACAAGAAGATAAACGGTGTGATATAAAAATGGGTAAAAGATTCAAATGGATATTTTACCAATGAAGATATTAAAACTGTTAATAATTATTGTGAATTAAGTGTTCAACACCAGTAGCTGTAAGAGAAATGCAAATTAGAGCCATAATGATCTACTTCTGCATACCTACTAGAATGGCTATAAACTAAAAAACAGGCAAGACTGACAATTGGTCCTGCATGGTTGATGGGAATATAAAATGGTACAGTCACTTTAGAAAACAATCTAGTAGTTTCTAAAAAAGTTAAACATAACCTTATATAACTCAGCAATTCCACTGCTAGGAATCTACCCAAGGAGGGCAGGAAATCATTTTCATACAAAGGTGAGTATGTGAATGTTCATAGCAAAAAATAGAAACAATTCAAAGAGCCATCAAGTGATAAATGGATTAAAAATGGTATATGCGTAGAAGGGAGTACTATTTGGCAATAAAAAGGAAATAAAAACTGTACTGATTCATGCTACAATGCGGATAAACCTCAAAAACATTATACTGACTTAAAGAGGCCAATGCAGATAACTACATTTTGTGTGATGCCATATCCAGGAAATCTCCAGAAAAGGCAAATTTATAGAGATCAGAAGCAGATCATTGGTTGCCTGGGGCTAACGGTGTTGTGAGAATAAACTACAAATGGGCATGAGTATGCTTTTTGGAGTTCTGGGAAGATTTAAAGCTGGATTATGGTATTGGTTGTACAACTTAGTAAGTGTGGTTAAAAAAAATCATTGAATTGGACACTTATCATGAGTGAATTTGTATATAAAGCTGTTGAATTTTAAAAAAAGTCTTGGGCTCACTTCGGCAGCACATGTACTAAAATTGGAAAGCTACGGAGAAGGTTGGCATGGCCCGAGCACAAGGATGACACGCAAATTTGTAAAGCGTTTCATACTTTCTGAGGCACAGCTTATTAACCCTAGTGCTACCCCAAAACCCCACAAAGTCTTACTGTATGTATACCATTTACCAGACACAGTACTAGGCACTGGCAATCAAGGGAAACTGAGTCAGATGAAACACCTCCCTCTGTGGGGTTTATTGTTCGCAAGAGTCTGTCAGGATGTGGAGCACGTTAGAATTGCCAGCTCCTGAAGTTTCAGAAAAAACTCGAACTATGTTAAAAATACTATATTCTCCTCAAGGAATATTCCATGGAACTTACATGGAACTTACATTCCATAGAACTTACATTCTATTGTAGGGGATTTGGGGAAGATGAAAATAAGGACATAAACACATAAATAGATAACATTTCGGGGGGTGATAAATGCTGCAAATCGAATAAGTCAAAGAAAAGAAGTATAAATGCTGGAGGAAGAAGAGGTATTATTTTAGGTAGGACGGTAGTGGAAAGCCTCCTTGATAAGGTAACCGTTGGCAGGAGACCCGGGAGAATGGGAGAGGGAAAGCCATGCCAATGTCTGGGAAAAGAGCTTTCCAGGCGGAGCGAGCTGAGTCAGGGATGTGTGGGCTCTTTGAGGACTGGCAAGGAGGCCAGTGTGGTTGGACCAGACTGAGTGAGTGGAGAGCATAAAAGATGAAGTTAGAGGGAGCTGGGTCAGATCCATTAGGTCCTGAAACACATTGTATGACTTTAAATTTTACTCTGAGCGAGCTTCAGGGCCTGCTCTGTTTTGAGCAGAGAAGTGAGATGATCTAACATGTTCTAATGGTTCCTCTGGCTGCCGTGAACAGGCTGTGGACTGCAAGGTTGGAAGCAAGGAGCTCAGTTTGGAGGCTATTCAGAGTCCCCCCGGCGGGGGGGGGGGGGGGAGACACCAAAGGCTCAAATCAGGGTGACAGCAGTGTACATGAGAAGAAACAAGTGGGTCCTGGGATAGAGTGACCACAGAGGCCACAGTATTTGAAGTTGGATTAGATGGCAGGTGTGGGAGAAAGAGGAGAGTCAAGGATGATCCCAAGGTTTCTGCTGGGAGAAACTGGACTAGGTTATGAAACACATGTTCTTAGGATGGGTCACAACTTAGACAAGTATTGCAGGTAGGACTGCATAGTATTAATTGCTAAGGTCCTGATGGATTAGGACAGCAGAATGGGATAACTGAGCTCTCCTCCTACAGTATTTAAATCAGATTACATACAGCGGTTACTTTGTGAGTGTTCGTGTTTGCTCCTGACACCATAGTTACAAAGGGTCTCCACTGCTATTACTCAAGGAATAGTAAAGCTGACCTTCTGATTCCTGACATCTTAAAGATGGCGGCTGTCCTCTGCATTCTGTGGCCTCTTCTCGGACCTTGTCCACCAGATGGCAGCACAGAGGTTCAGAGGCCTAAAGCCTCCTTCCCTAATGAATATAAATGGAAAGCATTAGGCCTCTTTTTCAGGCAAGTCAGACTTTTCGTCTCCCTCCTATCTTCCCTCCCCCACTGAGGGCAACCCCTTCCAATAATCAGCCTTCTAGACTATAATAGAAGCTTTTAACGTTATAATCTCTTGTCACATTACTCAGCAGCCTCATCCAGGCCCAGGAAACCATTTCCTGGAGGCCTCTTTTTTATTTGTGTTCATTAGCTCCGCTAATACATTCTCTTGGAAACCACAGTTTAATAAATTTCATAGCGCATGACCAGCGGACTTAATGAATATTAGTCACTCGAAGCAATTTTTGTTTATTCAGCTTCTCTTACCTCTCCTCCCTTCCCTTACCCCAGACTTCATTCTGTGGAATGATAATAATACGCAGAGAACTGGCTGGCCACAACAGACTAAAAACAAGAAGTAAAAGGATCTTTCTGAGCTCACACCTGTTTTAAGATTTGTTATCCTTAAAACGAAAAGCTGTAGGGATTCACTCGGCTCCTTCCTTGTAGCTCCCCGTGGACCTTGCTATTAAACCGCAGGGAGGAGCCCAGCCTTCAGAGCACTTAAAAGTACTTATGTCAAATCCATCCCATTCTTCCGGCCTCCGTTCCTGAATCCAGCCACCGTTCCCAGGGGCTGGAGCACATTACAAGGCATTCACTTCATATGAATGGGCACAAACAGACTTTTTCACCATTTAGATATGTCTGCATTTGCAGGCACATCCTGTACACTGCCCGAAACAGCCTTAATTTCAATTTACTGTCTCCCCAAGGATCTTGCCATTCTCCCGAAAGTGGAAAACTCACTGGTTGTTTCTCCTCGCCGACCTCTCACCCCAGCCTCTGTCTGCCCTCCTCTTCTTTCAAGGAAAAAGCTGTGTGGGGAGGAATATTTTGCTCAAGATGAATAGAATGAATGCTTGATGCGTCTAACAGTGCATATGATCTTCTATTTAAAAAAAAGGAACGAGAGCCAGATTATCACATTTGGAAAGTGTTCAAAGTCAGTGCACAAAACCCAGTCAATGCCGACATGGGTCCCCCTGGTACGCGGCTATACGAGGGAGCATGAAATTATAGTCTCGAACTTTTACGTTGTCATTTCTGTTCTGCTGGGGCTAACTAGCTTTAACTTTTACTTATGGCGATTTTGAAATGAATGCAAAACTAGAGCTCATAGTATAACGAACCTCCATGGATCCGTCCTTAACTGTCACGATAATCAATATCTGACCGATCCTATTTTACCTAATCATCCTCACACATGTGCGCATCTTCTTTACTTGGAGATTTAAAAACAGCTACAGATGTTAAGTCTTTTTCCCTGTAGACAGTCCTGTATGCGCTGCTGATTGATAAGGGCTTCCTCCTTTTACCGTAATCGCTATGTCAATATCACACCTAACAAAATTAATGAGAATTCCTTAAAATCATCTAAGACCCAGTCCATATTTATTTTTCCCAGATTCCCTCAGTCTCTTTGTTGCTCAGAATCCAAGCAAGGTGCAGTCTTTGCCCTAGTTGTTTTATCCTTACATCTCTTTTGTTCTACAACTCGTTTTCTTCCTCTCCTTCTCTTTCTTCTTCTTTTTAAATCTTATGGCATAGACTTGTCGGTGAGATTCAGATTTTGGTTCTGTAGAGAAGTCCCACACCAGAGATTTGACTGATTACTTCCTTGTGCTGTCATTTCACTTGCTCTTATACTGTTAGGACTATTTCTGGCAGAGAAAATTTTGGCTGAGTTCTTCAGTCTTAAAGTGAACAACACCCACACTCAGGTGGCTAAATGGATCAGACTATTAGGGACCATCATCAGTTTGCTTTGCCATCTGGAGCTGGACTTACTCTTATATCATTCAATATATATTAATGTCATCTCATACTGTACCAGGCACTGTGCTGGGCTTTGGGAATGCAGAACAAATATGAGGGGTGGGGATGTGGGATGACTGAGAAAAACATGGACCTTTTCCTGGTGAAACTTAACGGTTGTGAGTCTTAAAGCACCAATTAAAAAGACACCTGTTTTGGGTTCTCATAGCACCTTTATCAAGCCCATCAAAATATAAAGCCATCTCAAGTTTACTGAGGAACACCGAGGAGGAAGTGACAGGAACTATCAACAAGAACACTACCAGAAATCAGTAACGGAGAAGCCAGACATCGATCCTTCTGGGCCTTTGGATTCCAATTCTTTGATGAGTTCATTTTGGAGCCAAAATCCCATCACAGGTGGCTTAGTACTGCTAGAAAGATTAGGCAACTTCTGAACCAAGTTAATAAAGATTATTGATTTATATTAGCCTCCATTACAAAAGAAGTTCCTTACGAGTCCCTTGATTGTGACACTTACCTCCAAGAAACCACCAATGAGTTGAAATAATAATTACATTGAAAAGTGGTCTGCACAGGTGAAAAACAACTGAAGTGAGAGTTGCACAAAATGAAACTTTCTATCTCTTCCCTACCAGTGTGTAATAAACTGATGGTTCAAAATCTATTTGGTTTTCTTTGTGTTCCACTTTATTTTTTAAAAAAATGCTGGTTGTAGCCCAGGAAATTAATATTATAACCCACCAATGAGTCAGGGCCCACTGATTGAAAGCCTATCTTTGCACCTTTGAATTCACATTGGAGGAAAGAATTGAGATGAAGGTTTTCAGAGGCTGTAAAGAGCATCCTCCTATTTACGTTTTTCTGGGTAGAACAGTTGGAAAGCAAGATGGAGGGAGACACTTGGGACAAAATAAGAAGCTTGAGAATTTCAAATGTCTTATTTATAAGGAAGAGGACTAAAACTTGTTAAGTGGTTTCCACATGCCGGATGTTATTTCATTTTATCTTATGTAATTCTCATAAAAATATGATAGACTAGCTTTTACCATTTACCAGTCACATGAGAAAACTTGTCTCTCTGTGATTTGGTAATGTGGTTGAGCTGACAGAGTCCGTGAAGGCACAGAGTACTGACCAATTGTTAGGGGCCATATCTCTAGTGACTGGGGACACACAGAGGTTGGAGCCAGTATTCGCTTTGAATCTTTGTTCTATTGCTTATTGACCTTGTCAACTAGTAAATGAGGAATGAAAAATATAATGTATGCAAACGCTTAGCATCTAGTGGGACATATATATATATACAATATATATGCATATATTTTATATACATATATAAGATACATATTAAAATATACATATGTAAGATATATATATTATATATAAATTGGAAAATTTTGTTCCTCAAATTATCCACTGGAACAAGACAATATATTGAAGATACTGACATTGGCTACATTTCTAAACTTGCAGACTCTTAGCATCACCCATTGTCACGATTCCTAAGTCAGTAAACTCTGAGTGTGGTCAGAGCCCTGTATGGACCCAGCACTAGAGCAAAACTAGACAAGCAAACAAACAGACAAATTCAACAACAGGTGTCAGTCTCTGGCAGAGACATTTGATAGGGTGAACCATAATTCTGAGCATTCGCTGGCTGTCTCATGAGGACTAGGTTATTTTTAAAAAACCCAGAAATTTGGTGTTGCTATGGGCATTGTTCTGACAGTATTTCCGTCCTCACACGTGTCATATCAAAAGGCAGTAAGGTGTGGTATTTGAGAGCACGACCCTCTGAGCAAGGCTGTCTGCCCAAATCCTGGTTGTGCACTTACTGGCTCTGTGGTCTTGGACAGATTAAATGTTTTTCTCCTCCAACCTCATTTGTAAGACGAGGTTGATGCTGCTGATCACGGTGATGATGATGAAGGAGCCCACCATATAGGTTGTTGGGAGGATTAAATGCTTTATTAAACCTGAAGCACTTGGAACAGTAGCTGGAATGTAAGAAATATTGGGAAATCCATTATGATGTTAAGAGTTAGAAAGGGGGCGCCTGGGTGGCTCAGTCATTAAGCATCTGCCTTTGGCTCAGCTCATGATCCCAGGGTCCTGGGATGGAACCCTGCATTGGGCTCCCTGCTCAGCAGGAAGCCTACTTCTCCCTCTCCCACTCCGCCTGCTTGTGTTCCTTCTCTTGCTGTATCTCTCTCCGTCAAATAAATAAAATCTTAAAAAAAAAAAGAGTTAGATATTCCCTCTACTCACAGAAGGGCCAACTTCTTTGGTAGCTTTCTGGAGTGGGTCAAATCAGAACTGGATCCCCACTCATTTAGTGGGATTTTGTTAGTCCTATACGACAGATAGAATGCAGTGTGAGCACGTCACAGCTCAAAGATGAGCGGAAGATCTGATCTTTCTTCAAAAAACTTACAACCTGGGGCGCCTGGGTGGCACAGCGGTTAAGCGTCTGCCTTCGGCTCAGGGCGTGATCCCAGCGTTCTGGGTTCGAGCCCCACATCAGGCTCTTCCACTATGAGCCTGCTTCTTCCTCTCCCACTCCCCCTGCTTGTGTTCCCTCTCTCGCTGGCTGTCTCTATCTCTGTTAAATAAATAAATAAAATCTTTAAAAAAAAAAAAACTTACAACCTAATTGAGAAAAAAAGTATAATCTGCCCCCACCTGGCTTTGAGACCTCACTCAGAACACTGTCTCTTCCTAAAAATGAAGGGCTCAACTATTCGGCACCCAATGATGGATGAGTTGGGACTCACCAGGTCTTACCACCACAAGTCACAAAGGCAAGGTTCTCTTTCTGAAAAATTATAAAGAAAATTATGAACCCATAGAAACATTTTAAACAAAATAGATCCTGAAAATGAGGACCATTATGTTATTTAGTGATACTCCAGATGAAAAGTGTGAAGGAGTGTATGGTTAAACATTTTTATTTAGGGTCCATTTTTTTCCTTCTCTTCCTTCCTTCCTTCCTCTCCCTCTGCTTTTTTCTCTACTTCCTCCTTCTCCTTTTTGTTTTCTTCCTTCTCCTTGTTAGACATTTATTAAGACTTCAAAGAAGCAATGGGCCTACCAAGTTGAGCAAGACAATTTCCATTCCTCCTTTAGGAAATTATGATTGCAGAAGCTTTAGTCATATTCTTTCTTCCTCTCCCATAAGGTAATTAACTTCTAAATCTGTGGACGGTCTTTCCCTTAATGTCTAGGAGGACCTTTGACAGGGAGTGCAATATTCAAAGGGACCAATTCTGAGCCCATTAGTGTAGTTCTCACTCAGATGAATCTATCTCAAAATTATTGCTAATTGAAAATGAAAAGGCATGTTTATTTGTGAAGTTAATAAGCTCCCAAAGGGAACCAGAGGCCCAGATGTCTTCATCTTTTTTTAATTGACCATTTGTCTTCCTCTAAAGATGCATATCTTCTATGATAGCAAATAGAGTCATTTATCTTGAACTGGTTACTCCATATTTAGGTATATAACTAGTCATTGACTTACTGAAATGTTGGCAACCTCTATAATGCATCATATGTCTCATTAGCAGTGTAAAAATCTGTTCCTGGGCCGAAGTATTAACTGCTGCCAAAATGAACAACTGTCTGTCATACAGGAACGCGCTGCAGGAATCAGCTTCCTCGCATCTTATTATGAAAGATTTCCTCCAGTATACGGTGCAAGAGATATGCGGATTTATTTTCCTGTGTAGTTCCTCAGCGTGAGCTGGATGCAGCCTTAGAAATGGGTGATGTTGAAAGGGTTCTTGGATAAGCCTCTTGTTTGCGACTGAAAAGGCATCTTCCAATAATGACGGTACTCAAAGTCCAGGATAGGTTCCTGAAATCACCCGTGAAAAGCTACTGAAAGCAAAGCTGAAATTTTATCATTCATAGCCACTAATCTATGTAAGCAATCCTCGATCTCAGCACTGAGTCCCTGAGGCCCCTAAGGTTTCAGTTACCGCTGAGATAGTGAAAAGAAGGTGGGCGATGGGTAGAGGGCCACACAGAACTGGGGGCAAAGATGGAGAGAACAGAGTTTCATGGCTTCTGTTACGTTTGCTGGGATCTCCGGTAAATTCTACAGACCTTGTACTTTGCATTACAAAACAGCCCCTAAAAGAACCTCAAAAAGCCAATACAGTCCCTTTATCTGCAGTTCTGCTTTCCTTGGTTTCAGTTACCTGTGGTCAGCCACAGCCCGGAAGCAGATGATCCTGCTTGTGATAACAGAAGGTCAATAGTAGCCTAACGCTACGTCACAAAGCCTACAACATTCACGTTGCTTCCTCTCATCTCATAGGCATTTTATCATCTTACATCACCACAATAAGAAGAGTGAGTAAATACAACAATATTTTGAGAGAGAGAAAGGCCATATATATATATATATATAACGTTATTACAGTGTAATTACAGCTGTAATTGTTGCATTTTCCTCTTAGTTATTGTTGTTAATCTTTTATTAACAATAAAATAAACTTTATTACAGTGTAATTACAGCTGTAATTGTTGCATTTTCCTCTTAGTTACTGTTGTTAATCTTTCACTGTGCTTCATCTATACATTAAACCTTATCGTAGGTATGTCTCCATAGGAGAAAAACATGCTGTATATACGGTTTAGGACTATCCATGGTTTCAGGCATCTGCCAGGGGTCTTGGAAAGTATCTCCTGCATATAAAGGGGGACTACTGTATACAGCTCTTTAACTAATTACCTCCATGAAGATCTTATGTGTTTGCAATTGAAGAACTTTGTCCTTACAAAAAATTAAGAATCTATGGCCACATCTAGAGCCTCCAAAAAACGGATATATAGATCTGTTTACTGCGAGAAAATGCACAGCACAACTTGTCTGGCTTCATAACAGATTAGTTTTTAAACTCTGTTGCTTCACTATTGCATTTGGTGAACAACTGGACTGTGTCGTTTGTTGGCATTTGTTTGATCATAACCAAATCCCAGGTCTTCGTGAAGATTCCAGAGACTCAGAATTATGGCTTTAAAGAACTGAATCATGAAGACTACCCCGGAACATAATTCCCTCATCCTGCAGTGACTCAGGGGAGGACAGTCTCCACTCTGTTTATGCCTGCTGAGGGTGGTGATGCAGTGTGGACATTAGCATTCTGACACAAATGTACAGTGCATCCTCTCCTGGGCCATGGTGGTGTTTTTCCAAAGCTGGCACCGTCAACAAGGGGTGTTCTTGGAGTAGACTAAAAGTTGATCAAGTGAGTAAAAAGTGACCCTGGGTGTATATCTAAACCTCTTCAATACTGCCCTAGAACTGAGGACATAAATATTTTAAGATATTTAATTAAAAATAGTGTGTAATGTTTTATATTCTGAGAGTCACTGGTGTTTCAGAGATAAGGTCTCTGCTCTTAGCAATTTATAATCTAGCCGTGAAGATACATGGACCCATAATTACCACACAATGGGATATAGGCCATAATAGAAATATGTACCCAGAGGAGGGAGAAATCAACTTCACTTTGAGGAAGGCTGGGGAGATGTTATAGAGGATGTGGCGTCTGATTTGTACCTCAAAAAGGTGCAGGATTGCTGTAGATGGTAAGGGAAGTGGGGGGCATATTGGCTACAGAAAATCGTATGAGCAAATATCTGAAGGTAAGAAAGTAACTAGCCTGCTTGCGGAAGAGCAAGGGTCCCTGGTGTGGCATGAAGTTAGTGATGGCCAATGAGGCTGGAAAGGTAAACACAGACTAAAGTATAGAAACGCTTCCCTACATGTTGTGCTAGGAATTTTGGACGTTAGCCCAGTAAAAATGGAAAGTCACGAAGGTGAGTTACTGACTAAAGATCCTGCTAGAAAATTTGATAATAGAACATAATATTAGGGAAAGTACAAGCGACTGTAGGACTGGAACTCTCTGGACTTGGAGTCCCCTGGGGGGATGGCTGCATCTCCTCTTTAGGTCTTTCTAGGGAGCAAAATGGCTTTGTTCTTGGAGCTGAATGACTGTCCCCGCTGTGACACCAATGGCTGAACAAAGATTCATCTCTTTCAGATTTATACTTGGGATGTGCTGGTGTTCCCTGTGAAATGGTCCAGGTTTACTGCATCTGCCTCTAAGCAAACTTCTCTGACTGCCCAGTAAGGTTTCTCATGTCTGATAATGCCAGTCTTCTGTGCTCTGCTCTCCTCTCCCATTCTTTCTCACACACATATCTGGCAGCTCTGATGAACCAGAGGGCACACAGGCTTTCTAGAAGTTTATTGAGTGGTTTTTCATTGAGCAAACTCTTTTGACCATCATCTATGTATCAGGCCCTGGACGAGGCCCTCCATGTAATGCTAAACAAGGGGGATTCACTGTGCAGTTGGAAAAGCATCATTTATTCATGGCGACCTCATTTCACTCTATCATTGCTTCCGTATCACACATACGCCTTGATCAAGGCCATTCGTGATCTGACTTTGTATTGACAGTATCTTATGCTGAGCCTTCACCAATGTGTCTCTTCTCCTCCAGTCAAGACTTATACCCGATCTCCTTCTTCTAACCCAACCTGCTGGTCCTTCCTCACGCTTTCTCCCTGACCCAAAGCCCCTTCTCTTTGCTAATCCAAATCCCAGTCACCATTCAAGTGAGCCGCCTCATGACATCTCTCTGATGGCTAGCATTCTTGTTGATTTCCTTGGGGTATAGTTGAAAGAAGTTAAAAATCTGAGCCCTACATTTAGGAGAGGGGTTAGCTCTAGGGAGAGGAAGAAGAAATGTGATTGGGAAGGGATGTTCACAGAACTTCATCTATTGGTACCAGCTCTGTCTCGAGCTGGGTGATGGGCATATGCAGGGCTTTTTTTTTTTTTTTAAACATAATCCTTTATACCTTTTTGTGTGACTGAATTATTTGACTAAAGAAAAATAGTATGTTACTTATTAAGTGTGTACCTCCTACAAGTTACTTAACATCTTTAAGCACCAGTGCCTCATTTGTAAAATGGAAATGAAAATAGTGCCCCTTTTATAGCGTTGTGAGAACTGATAGTTAAGCTGATGCCTAGCACGTGTTTACGAAGTGCTTGACACATAGTAAGCGCTCAACAGATATCAGTGATTATCTTTACCTCTCTCTTCCTCCTGAACTCCCGAGAGTACTTTTGCTGTAAACTATATAATCCAACATTTAATTGGGCCCTGCCTGGTTCTGAAATTTTTGCTATTTTTTCTACTGCACGCCTCTTTTCTCCTCAATGATGCTGTGAACAAGTTGAGGGCAGGCCCTGTATGTGATCCTTCATATGTTCTGTAGCACCTCAAGCATATTCGAATAGATTGGTAAGTGCTTATAGATTGATTGGAATAATCTTTTCAAGAATGAACTATATATGACCCCCATGAGTTTTTCACTCATGTGTGTGTGAATATCTAAAAAAATGTCCTGGACATGTCTGTTACTTTCCTCCCATAGTATGACCTATGAGAAGGTGACCCTGGGCTCAAAGTTGAAATATACAAATCAGCAGAGGACATGCTCGTTCACAGGCTTTCCAAAGTCCATGCACAACTTCCTTTTTCCATTTACTACTAGAACATCACCTAATAACTCAATAAGCATGCCCACCTCCTCCTTCTCCAAAGAATATTTGTGAAGGTTATAATCTTCTGTTTCACACTTTAAGGAAAGTCTGAGCTAACCAGCTGCTCCACAGCCAAATTCTGATGGTGATAATCATCTCACTCTTGGTGAGACTATTTCAGAGGTTGTGTAAAGCCACAGTATGGCTTCCAGAGTCCAGAGCAGAGCTAAAATGCCATCAGGTGCTGGCTACAGGGCATCCATTTCTCCACCAGTAGTCCATCTCCCTAGCTGTGGCTTGCCTCTGGGGTGAAGTCAATCCAACCTAAACAAAGGGGGCCCAGCAGACTGGCCTGAACCCCTACTGTGTGCTTGCCAACCCCTGAGACCACATTCCCATTTATCACAAGGGTTCCAAAGGTTCTAGGAGGCCAAGTGTTTCTACAGGTGTTCTTGGTTGGCAGGTAAGAAAACCAAGAAGAGATGGTCTCTGTCTCCAGGCTGTTTAGACAGAGTTTGGTGCTGCCTAGTCCTTGGTCAGTCCATCTAATTTCAAGGAATCTGTTTAGTCGAACTGCCTTTTCTGGAGTGGGTGACTGGGCAGCAGAGGGGAGAGGGACAAAAAGGGAAGGCAAGTGATGAGAATAATGAAGGTAAGTAATTGCAAGAAGAAAGCCCATTCGGTGTGGGGAGCAAGTCTCCAAATCCATCTCTAAATAGATCATAAACTGTGCTAA
Organism: Ursus americanus; assembly: GCF_024610735.1. Taxonomy (NCBI): domain Eukaryota; kingdom Metazoa; phylum Chordata; class Mammalia; order Carnivora; family Ursidae; genus Ursus; species Ursus americanus. The sequence goes on along the minus strand of NC_142128.1, from coordinate 51,219,675 downwards.
AAGGAAACGAGGCTTCATTCTTATATTCTTCAATCTTATATGGTAGATCTATTGCCTACCAGGTAGAAGAAGCATTTACGATAGAAAGTGTAAATACAGGGCATCTGGGTGGCACAGTTTGTTGAGCGACTTTTAATTTCAGCTCAGGTTGTGATCTGAGAGGGTCCTGAGATCGAGCTCCGAGTTGGGCTATGTGCTCAGTGGGGAGTCTGCTTCAGATTCTCTCTCCCTCTCCCTCCCCCACTGCCCCCTCCTGCTTGTGCGCTCTCTCTCTCTAAAATAAATAAAAATATCTTAAAAAAAGAAAGTGTAAATAAAGGTCATGTGTGACTTTAATCATAGATGCCTCATATTCTCGGACTTCTTTTTTTTTTTTTTTAAGATTTTCATTTATTTATTTGACACGGAGAGAGAGACAGCCAGCGAGAGAGGGAACACAGGCAGGGGGAGTGGGAGAGGACGAAGCAGGCTCCCAGCAGAGGAGCCTGATGTGGGGCTGGATCCCAGGACTCTAGGATCACTCCCTGAGCAAAAGGCAGATGCTTAATGACTCAGCCACCCAGGCGCCCCCATATTCTCAGACTTCTGCATGCATACCTCAGTCCCCATTTTCTAAATTGCATCCAAATAACATTGAAAACACACAGACAGACAGACAGACAGACAGACACACACACACACACACACACACACCACCACCACCACCAACAACAACAACAATAACCACCACCACGAAAACCTTCCTGGCCTGGGAATTCCATGCAGTCAGGCCTGACTTCTGTCAATTACCCCAGATGCTAAAACTAATTGGCTTGATGCTCAGATGAAAGAATCTATGTCTAGAAAGGCAGGAAAAGACCCCTCCTGTGACCAAAGCCATTAAACCTCAATTAGGACATAGACAGGGAAGGTGTAGATGAGTCTGGGGTAATTACCAGTCTTTGTCTGACAGCTCAGTTCCTGCAGCCTGGGCCAGAGCAGGTGATCTGGAAATCTGATCCTCAGACAGCTGCAGATGGTGCTGGCTGATTGCATCCTGCCGACCAGACCCTCCCCCCCCCTCTGGCTGCTTTCTGCAGTGTGTGGCCCCTCACAACTTCTTACAGCCTGGGGAGCTGGCCCATCTGTTTTAGAGATGGCCAAGCACACAGAGAGCCACCTAGGGGCAAACATTGATATACTCCAGCCCAGGAGACAACCACTGGATGGGAGTGATGATGATGCCCCCGTTTGTGTGTAGGACCATCTCTAGAAAACCCCTTCTGTATGTTTCAGGTGCGTTAGTAACTACCCAAAGATTCCTCTCTCTCTAGGTACTTGCGGAGACTTGACGACTTGTTGGCCCAGGCTGTTTCGTAAAGGCTTCCTGAGGCCGGAATCATTCCTGCCTCCCACACCAAAAGTGCACGAAGGGTAGGGATGGAGCCATTCATGGGGCTATGCGTTGAATTGTGTACCCACCAAATTCATATGTTGAAGTCCAAACCCCTCGCACCTCAAAGTAATGGTTATGGAGCCAAAGTCTGAAGAGGTGAAGTTTGAATGAGGCCCTTAAGGTTAAGGTGGGGTCCTTATCCAAAATGACTGGTGTCCTGATGAGAAGGGGAAATGAGGACACAGACGGAGAGATGTTACAGGTGCCTGTGAACAGAGGATTGACAATGTGAAGAGGCATCCGGAGGGCAGCAATCTGCAAGTCAACCAGGGAGGTCTCAGGGGAAACCAATGGGCAGGCACCTTGACCTTGGACTTTCAGCTTCTTACACTGTGAGAAAATAAATGTCTGTTGTTTCAGCCACCCCAGTCTGTGGTATTTGGTTATGGCCTCCAAGCGTACTAATACACATGGGTTCATTAATTCACCCCACAACTATTCGTTGAACATTTACTAGATGCCAGATATTGCTTAGATGGTGGCAAACACAAAGTCAAAAAGAACCTGGGTCCCTGCTGCCGTAGGGTTTACATTTCCATTGGGAGGGGGAGGTCGCTACAGAGGTAAAGGAATAAACAAGTGAATTTGAGAGAATGGCCAGTGTTGTGAAGGAGACGGGACAGGATCGCGTCATGGAGAGTATAAAGGGGCAGCTTTGGACAGGGTGTTCAGAAGGAGGCTTTTCGGGGGGTGATATTGGAGCTGAGACCTGAAAATAAGATACTAGCTGCACAAAGACCTGAGGAGGACAGCGGGCAGGAACGAAGTGATGTCTTTGAGGAACAGAATGAAAGGCAGGAGGAGTGAGAGAATATGGCTGGAGATGATTCATGTCAGCTGAACGAGGGACTAGCATGGCTGGGTGCACAGCTCTGCCCTCCTCGAAGCTGGCGACGGCGGTGCAAGGGCATGAATTGAAGGAGGCATATAGAAAAGTTAGACACAGAGCAGAATCCTGACGAAGGAATCTGAGCTCCACCTGCACGGTTGGCCCGGATAACTGGTTCTCAACCTGACCAGAATGAATGGCTCTTTTTTAGAGCAAGTATCTTAGAAGAACCTTTTCATTATCCCTGTCCTTTTCATTATCAATCATCATAAATGACTTAACACCAAATTTTTAAAAGAATCAATATAATGCTCTAACTATAATAGGAGGGAAACATTTATTTTATCTTTTTTTAAATTTTTATTTTTAAGTAGTCTCTACATCCAGCTTGGGGCTGGAACCTACAACCCCGAGGTCAAGAGTTGCACGCTCTACCGACTGAGCCAGCCAGACACCCCAAGGGAAGCATTTCTAATAGAATAATGTCAATGCATAAATATGCAGGCACGAGTATGTTGGAAGAGACCAGAGTCAGTGGCCTGCAGGTAGACTCACTGAGAATGACTGTCCCTGCAGGCTGAACCCTAGCTGGGTGGATTAAAACTTACTTTTAATCATCAATAATTTAGAAAATGTTCCTCCAGCTTTACAACTTGTTATGGGTAATGTCATGTCAATTTTAAGATTACAGTCCAACTTGGGGAAATTTCCTTCAAGCTTCTTCCATTCATGAACGTGAAGATTCCCTGGCATTTTTGGGCTTTCTTGTGCAATGACTAATCTTCAGTGTTCCTCAAACTGTCCACACTCATTAGCCACTCCCCACAGCCTTTTGGCGCTGGGCACTCTAGGACCCATGAACCCCCAGGAGGACTCTTGGCCCTGAATCTATCGCACAGTGTCAGGTGATGAGGAGCAGTGGAAACTTTCTGAAAGCCAGTCCTACCTTGGAATTAACTATAAAACGGTAACTCAGCCGTATGTGGAAGCCGTCTGCAAATCACATAAACGTATTCTACTAAACCCAACCCTTCACTCAACTTCCCTTAAGCTGGATCACAAAAATGCTGGTGACCCGACAAGAGAAGTGTGGCAGACCTGAAGCTAGAGTGGAAAAAGAGAGTGGCTTGAGCCAATTCAATACTTCGCTTTTGTAAAATTGAAGAAACCGTGTGAACACGTCAGTGCTCTGCTTGGCCCTCCCAGCCGCACATGTCAGAGGCTCCCAGCTTAAATTTCTTTGCTTCTTCATTAATGCACTTCTACTCCGACTCAACTTCCTTGTACTTCTGACCCCAAACCCAGAAAAATCCCGACTCTGAATTCAAACTTCTATTTCCTCCATTAATGTCCTGCTGAGCACTGCTGGAGAAAAATCATACTAGTATGCATGACATTTTCCCTGCAAGTCTGGCATTTTGAAGCCCAGTTAGGCTGTGATTCATGCCCCATGATTCTACAAGTCTTGAATTAGTTCCCTCTGCACTTCCCTAGACAGCTGTTCTGAACATTCCTCACTGTTCTTAAATACTTGTCTTTGGCTGCTTTCACTCTTTCTCATTTTAATGTCCTTATAAAATTATATATATGTTATATATTATACTAATTATAATTATATATTTACATACAATAACAATATATAGCTATAACTGTATATTTAACATATGATTATATATGATGTATGTAATTATCTGTACCCATTGCTACCATGTATCCTTTTTTTTAAAGATCTATTCTCTTAGCAACTTTTAAATATGCGATACAGTATTGTTAACTATTGTCATCACGCTCTACATGACGACCTCATGACGTATTTATTTTATACCTGGATGTTTGCACATTTTTACTTCCTTCACCCATTTCTCCCTCCCCCAGCCCCTTTTCTGGCAACTACCAATTTGTTCTCTGTATCTATAAACTTTGTTTTGTTGTTGCTATTTTTTAGATTCCCCATATAAGTAAGATCATATAGTATTTGTCTTTCCCTGTCTGACTTATTTTATTTAGCATAGTAACCTTACGGTCTATCCATGTTGTTGCAAATGGTGAGATTTCATTTTTTGTTATGGTTTAATGATGTTCCAATAATAATATTAACAATGGATCTCGCCCATTTTCTTTATCCATTCATCCATCAATAGATACTTATGTTTTCCATATCTTGGCTATTATAAATAATGCTGTAATGAGCATGGGGTGCATATATCTTTTTTGAGTTAGTGTTTTTGTTTTCTTCAGTTAAATATCCAAAAGCTAAATTACTGGATCATACGATAGTTCTTTTTAATTATTATTATTATTTTTTTAAGTAGGCTCCGTACCCAGCATGGAGCCCGACACAGGGCTTGAACTCACGACCCTGAGATCAAGACTGGAGCTGAGATCAAGAGTCAGACACTTAACAGACCTAGCCACCCACATTCCCTATCTCTGTAATTTTTTGAAGAACCTTCATAAAGTTTTCCACAGTAGCTACACCAATTTACATTCCTACCACAGTGCACAGGGTTCCCCGTCCTCTGATTCCTTGCCAACACTTGTTATTTCTCGTCTTTTTGATCATAGCCATTCCAATGGGTGTGAGATGATATCTCGTTGTTTTGTTTTGCAATTCCCTGATGATGAGTGATGTTGAGAATCTTTTCATGTACTCGTTGGCCATCTTTATATCTTCTCTGGAAAACTTATATTCAGATATTCTGTCCATTTTTTAAATAGGATTGTTTGCTTTTTTGCTATTGAGTTATATGAGTTCTTTTTTTTTTACATGTTAACCCCTTATCAGACATATGATTTGCAATTATTTTCTCCCATTCAGTAAGTTGTCTTTCCATCTTGTTGATAGTTTGTTTTGCCGTGCAGAAGTTTTTTAGTTTGGTATAGTTCCACCTGTTTATTTTTGCTTTTGTTGTCTTGCTTTTGGTATCTCATTAAAAAAAATCATTGCTGAGACTTATGTCAAGGAGCTTACCTTGTTTTCTTATTAAGAGGTCTATGATTTCAGGTCTTATGTTCAAGTCTTTAATCCATTTCAAGTTAATTTTTGCATATGGTGTAAGATAGTGGATGATTCATTTTTTTGCCCCCCTGCAAAAAATGTCCAGTTCTCCCAACTTCAGTTACTGTAGAGACTGTCCTTCCCCCATTGTTTATTCTTAGCTTATTTGTTGTATATTAATTGACCATAGATGTGTGGGTTTATTTCTAACCTCTCTGTTCTGTTCATTGATCTACGTGCCTGTTTTTATGCCAATACCATATTGTTTTGGTTACTATAGCTTTGTAATGTAGCTTAAAATCAGAGAGTGTGACACCTCCAACTTTGCTCTTTCTCAAGATTACTTTGGTTATACAGGGTCTTTTACAATTCAATATACATTTTAGGATTACTTATTTCTGTGAAAAGTGCCATTGGAATTTTGATAGGGATTGCATCAAATCTGTAGATTGCTTTGGGTATTATGGACATTTTAATGATATTAATTCTTTCAATCAAGTAACATGGACTATCTTTCCATTTATTTAGGTCTTTAATTTCTTTCATTAATGTCTTGTAGTTTTCAGTGTATGGATCTTTTACTTCCTTGGTTAAATTTATTCCCAGGTATATTATTCTTTTTGATGCAATTGCAAATGGGATTAAAAAAGAATCTTCCCAATAGTTCATTATTAGTATATAAGGATGCAACAGATTTTTGTATTTTGAATTGTATCCTGCAACTTTACTGAATTCTTTTATCAGTTTTAACAGTTTTTTGGTAGACTCTTTAGGGTTTTGTATATATAAGGTCATGTCATCTGCAAATAGTGACAGTTTTACTTCTTCCTTTCCAATATGGATGCCTTCTATTTCTTTTTCTTGCCTAATTACTTTGACTAGTACTTCAATACTACGTTGAATAAAAGAATTGAGAGTGGGCATCCTTGTCTTGTTCCTGATTTTAAAGGAAAAGCTTTCAGCTTTTTCCCATTAAATATGATGTTAGCTTTGGGCTTGTCACATATAGTCTTTATTATGTTGAGGCTTATTCCCTCCATACCCATTTTGTTGAGCGTTTTTATCAAAAATGGATGATGAATGTTGTTAAATGTTTTTTTCTGCATCTATTAAGATGATCATATAATTTTATCATTCATTTTGTTAATGTGAGGCATCAACTGATTGATTTGAAGATGTTGAACCATCCTTGAATCCTTGGAAAAGATTCCATTTGATCATGATGTATGATCTTTTTAATGTATTATTTAATTTGGTTTGCTGATATTTTATTGAAGCTTTCTGTATCTATATTCATTAGGGATATTGCCCTGTTATTTTCAAATGGCCTCTTTATCTCATTTTGGTATCAGGGTAATGCTGGCCTCATAAAATGAGTTTGGAAGAGTTCACTCTTCTTCTGTTTCTTGGAAGAGCCTGAGGATTGGTATTAATTCTTTGAATGTCTGATAGAATTCAACAATGAAGCTGTTTGTTCCTAGACTTTTGTTTGTTGGGAGGTTTTTGGTTAACGATTCAATGTCCTTACCAGTAATTAGTTTGTTCAGATTTCTTTTATCTTCATGATTTAGCATTGAAAAGTATGTTTCTATGAATGTATCTATTTCTTCCAGATTGTCAAATTTATTGGTGTATAATTATTCATTGTAGCAGTGTCTTATAATCTTTTGTATTTCATTTGTAACATCTCCTCTTCCATTTCCGATTTTATTTATTTGAGTCTTACCTCTCCTTATATCCTGTGCTAATGGAGGGTGTCACCTTTCTGGCCTGTCCTCTTCTTCAATTATCTTTCTTTTTCTATTTTCAACTATTTCCAGTCTACTGCCCTTAGCCTATAAATAAACTCAGATGCCTCTAAACTTAAAACAAGAGGCAGAATTGTTCAGGATATCTAGTCTGTCAAATTGCTGGAAATGCAAGATTCTCCTGATTTCCTGATATTTTTTCCTCCCTTGGCTTGAGACCTCACTAATTTTTCCCTTTTCCTCTAGCCATCGTTCTTACCTTTCTTCATTGGATCATCTGTTTCTGCTCATCTCCCAAAGTTCAATGTCTCATAGTGTTCTATCTTTTGCCCTCTTCTAATCTGCTTGGAAAACACATCTTACTCATGCGTTTGGCTATCAACGATACACTGATGCCTTCCAAATTACGCAGTATCTAGCCACATCAGTCTTTGGAGCTCTGGATCCTTGTCTCTAAAGGCCTGCTTTATTTGGCTGTAGCCATGGTATCATAAGCACATGTATTCAAAGTTGACTTAATCATCCTCCCTTTACCTTCTTCTTTTACTTTTTTTTGGGAAAATGACACCAACATCCATCCTGTTAACCAATATAGAAATGTGGGCAGCATTATAGACTCCTCTCTCTCCCACATCTTCCCCACGCAATTGATCACTAAGTTTGTTGCTTCCACCACCTTAAAACCTCTCAAGCATTCCCCTCTTCTCCATCACACTCCCACTACCTAATTAATTAAAAGCTTCATCATTTCTCTCCTGGATTGATGTAATAGTCTCCTAAATGTCTGTCATCAATCCACAGTCCTCACTGGAGTCAAAGTAATCTCTCTAAAACACATATGTGATCAGCTCATAACCTGCCCCTTCCCCTACCTAAAATTCATCAATGCCTCTTTATAGGGCTCAAGATAAAAATCCACATTCCAAATCCATCTCTTCTCTTCCCTCTTAACCCAGACTGGAGACAAATTGAAATATTTGTAATTCCCCAAGCAGGTCATGCTTTCTACAGCTTTGTAACTTTGCACATACTGTTTCCTTTGCTTAGAATTTCCTTCCTCTTCTCTGTCTGGCTTACATATTTTTATTTAATAGATACAACATACACTTCCTCAGAAATCCTCCAAGTCTTCCACGTACGCTGCTCTGTTGAGTGTTGAAGAACACTCTTCACTCTTGATTGATTCATTCAAAAAACATGTATTGGGTCTGTTCTATCTATCATCTATCTATCTATCTATCTATCTATCTATCTATCTATCTATCATCTATCTCTATAGCACTATGAGCATCAGAAAAGTAATAAAAAATAAGAAACAATCCTTATTACATTGACTGTAATAAATGCAAAGATAGCAGAGAGCACAGTGAAGGAGAAGCTGAACGAGACTTGAATGAATACAGAGGGCTTTCTGAGGAGGTTGTCCATAATAATTTGGTATAATTACTTCCTCTTCTGGTCCCTTACCCCTGATTGTCTCTGCCTCTAGGAGCCAATTAGCTGTGTATGAAAAAAATCAGCATATGGTTGGTTATGAAATTTTTTTCATAAATTTCTGTAGTTTAAATCAACCTAGCCTCTGCCTATTATTTACATACTAGATATCATGAAGCTCTGAGTACCGTGTTCATATGTTCCAATAGGGCTTATCTAATCCTGGGGAAATAATGGCATCTCACCCAACAGGACCAGCAAAGACCAAAAGCAAGAAAAAAGAGGAACATGAGGTGAGCTATATATTTTTTAGATATTTTATACATGCATTCTTGTTTTATTCCAAAAAGGCATTGTAGAAGTGTATACACACTGTTTAGTGGTATAAAATATATTAACAAGGGACCGAGAGTCAAGAGGAAATAAGAAAAGGAATATCCAGGGGCGCCTGGGTGGCACAGCGGTTAAGCGTCTGCCTTCGGCTCAGGGCGTGATCCCGGCGTTATGGGATCGAGCCCCACATCAGGCTCCTCTGCTGGGAGCCTGCTTCTTCCTCTCCCTCTCCCCCTGCTTGTGTTCCCTCTCTCGCTGGCTGTCTCTATCTCTGTCGAATAAATAAATAAATAAATAAATAAATAAATAAATAAATAAATAAAATCTTTATAAAAAAAAAAAAGAAAAGGAATATCCTAAATTCGGAATAAGATGAGTACATGGAAGTACTGGAGAAAGGCAACAAATTTGACTCTGAGCTTCTTCACAGCCAAAACAAAGAAGGATCACGATTAGTCACGGTTCTCCAGAAGAAAAATAAAACAAACCACTTGCTCAGAAGCAGCACAGTTTTATCGAAAACTGATTTCCAGGGAATTTCTCCCCTGAATGCAGAAACCGCTGTGTGATGTGTGATGTGGCAGACAGCGGTCCTAACACGACCCCTTCCAGAACCCCAATCACTGACGTAATGAGTCTGTCTCATCATATCCTTTCTTGTGGGTGGTTGGCATAATGCCAAAGAACAAGTCAGTAAAAGCTGTTCTACGAGGAGAAAATGTCAGTGAAGCTCACAGAAGATTCCAAGACTTTATAATCAAACAGCTGAGGATTGAATTCGGGTTCAGTTCAACACACAGCGTGTGAACTCGATCCTGGTACTTCCTCATCATTTGTTCGATCATTTGTAAAAACTGGGATGATAATACTCACTTTTTGGTTCTACAGCTCAGCTAACATTGAGACTATTTAATAATAATCATCAACATCTATTCAACTCTTCTTCTATGCCAGGACTATTCAAAGCACTTTACGTGGATTATCTGATTTAATTCTCAAAGCAAGTCCATTATGTGGATACTGTTATTACCATTTACTAACATGGAAACTAAACCAGAGGGTTCAGGCAATCTGTCCAAAACCATAGAGCTAGAAAGAAGGGAGCTGAGATACCATCAGCCCAAGCACAGGGATCATGGCGTCCGGGCTCTTCAAGCATTTTGTTCCATGGTATGATACAACTTTCAGGCATCTTTTCATAAAAATCCTTTCTCAACCAGAATTTTGATAGCAGGTTCATGTTAGCATTATTTTTGATAACCTGGAAAGCAGATTTTTCTCTAGGGCCATGAAGGTGAGATCCCTTTTTTGCTTTTGCCAAAAAGTACTTTGGTTTAGTTCTTCTGATGCAAATCAAGGAGTCTCACCATACAGATGGAATAAATGGCAGGTTTCCCGGCAGAGCGCCGACCAGGAAAGTTAATCCTCGTGTTCTGCTTACTGTCCGTGGCAAAGACAGCCCCTTGCTGTCCACTCACCTCGTTTATTCAGTTCACAGACAGCTGCTGGCTAATTGGCCTGCTGTGTTGCCTGTTTGGCTGGTTTGTGTGGTAAGCCGAGTCTGGCAGGGGGCCTTAAACAAGTCTTACCCAGCGTGTCTTCAGGCTCACCAAACTAAAAATAGAAAGCTCAGGTTCTGCTGGGCCAAGGAGTCGAACATGCAGTCAACAGCTAGAAGATAGGTCTGTCATCTCAAGGGTGGCTTGTGTTTCCTGTTGAATGGGGGCTGAAATGACAGGGGGCAATCTTTTGAGCACTAGTGTCTGAAAGGCATGGCACAAGACGGCTAGGTGCAGGGCTGAATCCTGGCTATAAATCATAGCAAAAACAGCCTGAAACCGAGCTATCACAGACCCTTAAATCTCCAAATGGCCTGGGTAAGCCATTATGAGAAGTCTGCCTCCTCAGATATAAGAATTCCATGCCTCAATGCATAAGGCACACCTTCCTATAATCCATCCCTTTGTCTCATCCAGACCTTGTTTTTTTCCTGGAATTTCCCTTCAAGCTGCATGACCCGATCAAGGGTTAAAGAGGATTCCATATCCCACACTACATTAGAGAAAAGTGGCAACATATCAGAGAGAGGCAGTATGGACCTGTGTTGAAGCCAGCCTGTCTGGATCCACATCCTGGCTCCATTCTTTACTAGGTATGTAACCCTGGACAAGATATTTAATCATCACGGGGTTTCATTTTCATCCTTAGCCTTAGTCCCATTATCTGTAAAACATGGGTAATAAAAGTACCAACTTCATAGAAACGTCCTGAGACTAATGAGAGATAATTCAAATAAAGCACTGAACATATGTTCTAGGGAAAATACTTGATAAAAGTTATTTTCACGATGATTAATAGCATGCATCATCTGGGGAGATCCTGGTACACCCATTTTGGGGGGCCTCAAGAAAAAAGTGGAGCAGAGCCTGAGTTAGCTTTAGAAATCCTAAAAGATGCAGAGTGTGACCAAAGTAAACTCGATTATATTCAGAGGTGAAATACTCCATAAAACCTAACACTCCTCAAGGAAAGGGTTTTTCATTTTGGTAATTGGGGATTTCCTGCTCCTCGTTCATGCACCTAAAGGGAAACTTGCCTATTAGCATCCTTAGCCATGCACACAAAAGCTGAAGTCATCCTTCCCTGTACAGGTTGGTGAAACAGACTTTTGCAAGGCTAAGAAACACATAGTAGCCACCAGTACTAATCACCTTAGTTGTAAATCTGAATCGACAGTAAGAATTATCTGAGAACAATCTATATCATGTAAGAAAGACACAATAAAGAAACAACTGACATCAGAAAAAAACAGAAATAGTGCCCAAGAAAAGGAGACTTAATCGGAAAAAAAATTCTACCAAGTAACTTTAGGAAAAGTTAAGAGCCTATTTCATTCAAACTGAGAACAGATTGCTGTGACAGAGAAGACAAAAAAAAAAAAAAATCAGGAAGTTAAAACATTAATGGTCTTGTGATCCGTTACCCAAAATTAAATGAAAGGAACCAAGTAATAGAATGGACATGGATGAAGAATATATTAGTTATATAGAAAGTAAGTGGAAGAAACTTTCCAGAATATGAGGCAGAAATTATTGGCCAGAAACTAAAAGAAACATAACAAAAAATAAAGTTAATAACAATAGGGGAACCTGGAATAAAAATTCTAGGTATGTCAATAAACCTTTAAGCCTAAGAGCAGTAATGGAAGTCTGCTAATCGTCTTGTATTTTGGGGGAGGAATGGGTTTATAGATGCCAAATAATTATCCATTTTGTTGGAAAATATGTTGAAATATGGTTAATTAGAATTTACACATTATCTTTAGATAATTTGTGAGGAAGACAGAAAAGCAAAGAAAATTCAGATACGAGAAGCAGCATAACATGGAGGTTAAGATCCTGGTCTCCAGAGACAGATCACTGATGTCTAAGTCCTGGTTTGACAGTTTAGCAGTTGTGGGATCTTGGACAAGTTACAGAACATTCCTAAGCCTCTGTTTCTTTACTTGCAACATGAGTGATAGGGTTATTTGGAACATTAAATGAGATGAAAACCAAAAAGTACATGGAACATGAATCAGTGCATTGTAAAATATTCCTATATGTTGGCTGTTAATTAAGACTACAAATGTGGGAGAAATAGTAACAGACAACTTCAAATGACAGCAGTAAGTCCAAATACATCTGCAATCGCAGTAAAATCAAATGGGTTACATACAGTTCCATGTTAAAACACAGACTCCTGAAGTGAGTAAAGATGCAAAAACCAGATACAGGCTGCTCATGAGAGATCTACCTGCAACAAAAATGCTACCAAAGTCTTGAAGATGGATAACATGTTAAACTATTAATAGCAGACAAAATAAAACTCAAATAAAAACCATTAAATGAGTTAAACAGAAACCTCATGGGAAATGTGCACATCCACTCACTTATTTGTTAACGAACACCTGTATGTATTTCTTGAACATCTACAACGTGCCAGCCATTGTCAAAGCACTGGGAATGTCACACTGTCTCAGCTATGTTTGCTGCCTTCAATGAACTTTCATTCTACTGAAAGAAGATAAAAAAAACATTACGGATGTATACATATAATTGGTATTGATTAAGGCTATGAATACACATACAGAGGTCAAGAGACTGAGAGTGATGGAATTTCTACTTTGTCAGGGCAGTCAGGAATGCCTTTCGGAGGAGGTGACCTGAATGGCGTGAGCAAGTCATGTGACTGGTGAGGGGTGCCGCGGGCGGGAAACGGTTCCCTAGGAGAGTAGAGGGCATCGCGTAGTCTAGTACACAACGCATGCGCACGTGCGGAAGCTCGGAGTCAAGAGCAGCCCTCCCAAACAGCGTCAAAATAGATAAAGCAAAAACTGCTGGAAATACAAGGAAAAACCCAGAAACACAGTAATGGTGAGTTGCTTTAACTCGGCCTCTCAGGAATTGTTAAATAGTCACAGCTAAAAGATACAAATTAAGAAGTTGAACTAACATATAGGTTAAATATACATGTATATAACTTACTAACCCAAAACAGGAAAATACATTTTTCTCAAATAGAAATTTTTTAAAGAATTGGCCCTGTAATAAGTTCTCTAAATACAAAGAGGTGCTTATTTTCTATCACGTGATAAAACTTTCTTTTTTGAAAGAAAAAGCCAAATACTGTATCCAGTTAGAATTAATAAACACTCTTCTAAATAAAACTAGGGCTTATGATGAATTCATAGTAGAATTACAGACCATTTAGAAATATATGAAAATGGAATTACCACGTTAAAATATGACAGCACTCAAATGTAAAACAGTACTCAAATGACTATGATTATTTTAAGTGAATTTTTTAGAAAACAAGAAAGAATTAAAATAAAATAATAAGCATTCGATTAAAAATATAAAAAACAAATAAATCTATAAAAAGTAAATGAAAGGCATAAATAAAGATAAAGCAGAAATTGTTGAAATATAAAACTATGAAATTAATACAAATAATTCAAATTTAAAAAAGCTTTTTTTTATAAAGGTCAATAAAAAGGATGAGTATTTAGCTATTTAAAGTTAAAAAATACAAATTACCTTATAAATTCACAAAGGGAAATTAACCAGATACAAAATGATTTCAAAAGTAGAGAATATACTTATTATTTTTATATCATTGAATTCAGAATGTAGACGAAATTGATGACATTCTAGAAAAATATGAAGTAAGAATACTGATTCCAGGAGACATATAAAACCTGAAAAGAACAATAATCATAAGAGAAGTTGGAGTAATTATTAAAGACTGGCCTATCTTTACAGAAAAGTTTGAAGTGATTTTCCTGGCACGTTCTATTAAGTTTCCAGAAACATGTCATTTCTCTGTTATTTAAACCGTTTCAGAGCATTAAAAAATATGGAAGATTTTCCAACCCCCTTGTCAAGGCTGGCATAATTCTGACACTATAGCTGGAGGAGTAGAGGATCAAAAAGCTATAGATAAACCTCGCTCATGGGTACAGACGTAAATTCATAAATAAATACATGCAAGTAAGAGCTGCTAGCTTGCAAAAAAAGTAATCCATTGTGCAAGAATAGTTCAACATAGGAAATCTATTAATGCAATGTTTTACCGTTGCAGACTAAAAGGCACAAAACTACATGACAATCTTAATAGTGACCCCAACACTTACTTAATAAAAATTTCTTTTTTGAAAAGATTTATTTATTTATTTGAGAGACAGAGAGAGAGCATGTGCTCGCATGAGTTGGGGGGAGGGACAGATTCCCTGCTGATCTTGCAGGCCTACTGGGGCTCAATCTCAGGACCCTGAGATCATGGCCTGAGCCCAAATCAGGAGTTGGACACTTAACCGACTGCACCACCTGGGCGCCCCAATAAAAATTTCTAAGAGTAGAAAGAAATCATCTTTAGTGTGATAAGGCTATTTACCAGGCAACCACTGAAACATCAAATGACATAGTGGAACTTCAGAAGCTTTCCCATTGTTAGTGAAAACAGGATAATGCGTGAGACCCGAAATGACATTTGTCAGGAGACAACTTGCTGATTGGAGAGAAAGTCTGGAGTTAGCCAGTATTTCCACAAAGCATTCTTCTTTCATGCATAACTTCTAAATGAGACTTGTGCATACTTTTTAACCAAAGTAATTACCTGTTTTTTGTGACATTGCTAAAAATGCTCCCTTCTAAAGAAGGAAAGTTATTTTTAAGCAATGCTCTTTTTTTTTTTTTTGCATAATTGTAATTTGCTGAACACATTCCTATGGAGCATAGCTCATAGGACAGGAGTGATACTCAGTGAATAAATTAATAGTTGGCTTTAAGTTCATGTATTATTGCAGGCAAAGACTTTAAATGCATCACCAGATGTTTGGGGCTCTTATGCTCTATGAAAGCCATGCAATTGACAGTGACCATTGATCCTAGAACCTCATATAACCATACTGGAAGTCAACACACTTTTAAAATTAACAACAAATCAAAATCTCCAAAGGGAAATTTGGGGAACCAGCACAAGCTTTTAGAAACCGAAGAATTTTTTTTCACCTATAATTGAAGCAGTTAATTAAATGATTTCCACTTATTAACTGACACGCTAGTCTCTCTATAAAACCTAACTTCTGAAGCCTGAGCTGCCCTGAACTTGTAGGTAGTGGGTTGCTCTGCACGATGCCCTCTCCCAGCTGCTCTGCCCAATGGAGTGCAAATGCTTCCCAAGAAGTGATTGTGTTTTCCGCAGGCTTGTTTATGGCAGTTGTACTTTTTATTGAAAATAGGTAATTAGGGGCGCCTGGGTAGCGCAGTGGTTAAGCGTCTGCCTTCGGCTCAGGGCGTGATCCCAGCGTTCTGGGATCGAGCCCCACATCAGGCTCCTCCGCTGGGAGCCTGCTTCTTCCTCTCCCACTCCCCCTGCTTGTGTTCCCTCTCTCGCTGGCTGTCTCTCTCTGTCAAATAAATAAATAAAATCTTAAAAAAAAAAAAAGAAAATAGGTAATTAAAATAGAATGTAAACCAATTACAAACCATAATATAAATCAAAATTATTGTTTCTATGAAAACTAAGCTGAAAGTTTAGTTCAAAATTATTGTTTCATGAAAACGAAGCTGGCTACCTTGTCCCTTGTACCATTTAGGTATTAATGTCACCAGTTGGGGACCTCACAAAGAGATTCTCCGTCTGTGATGATGTCTGATTACTTTATCCATGCTGTTCATCTAGCAAAAAAAATACGTATGCCTTCTAACTTCGGCTTTTTATAAGAAGTCCTTCCCTGTTTCTAGGTCACGTAAATTGCCAGCCCAGTGCAAGCTGAAAGTAGGGGACCCTTTGTAAAATTAAGAATTTCAAGATGGCAGCAGCTTAGCATTCAGTCAAGATCATGGCTCTCCTGAGCGTTGGCCCTTATGCACGTCAAACACCCATGAAGCCAGCTGTGTTCCGGTATTATCTATGAATATAACTGTTTTGCTTTTCAGATTTAAGGTTTAAATCGTTCTGGAGTATACAATTGTACATAATGGCAAATAGGGGTTTAATGCTTTTTCCTTCATAAAGTGAGTCATTTTCCCCCAAATCACCTGTTAAAAGAGTCTATTCTTCCCTTACTGTTCTCGCGACACCATCCTTCTTACACGTTACATTCTGTGTGGATCTCGCTCTGGGCTTTCTGCTCAGTTCCACTGATCAGTAGTTTGTTAGTTTTGTTTTATTTTATTTTTGTTTTTATTACTTTGGCTAGTTCTCACTTTTGTCTAATTTGCCTTTGCGATTCATGGGCATTTATTCCTTTTTTTTTTTTTTAAAGATTTTATTTATTTATTTGACAGAGAGAGACAGCCAGCAAGAGAGGGAACACAAGCAGGGGGAGCGGGAGAGGAAGAAGCAGGCTCCTAGCGGAGGAGCCTGATGCGGGGCTCGATCCCACAACGCCGGGATCACGCCCTGAGCCGAAGGCAGACGCTTAACCGCTGTGCCACCCAGGCGCCCCATGGGCATTTATTCCTCACAGACAATTTTAGACTAAGTTTCTCAAGTACCTTTAAAAAAATCCAGCAGGGATTGTAATGAGGATTGTGTTGAATTTGTAGATAAATTAGGGGGAGAATTGGCACCTTTATAATATTTTTTGTTCACCCCAGAACTTGGACTGTCTATCTAATTCGATTTCCTTTTAAATCCTTTATTAGGGTACTGAAATTTTCTCTAGAGTCCTTGTGTACTTTAGGTTAAGCTGGGTCTTGGATACTTTATTGGTTTTTATAAGTAACATTTTACATTTTTTATAAAATAAAAGTATTTCCTATTTTCTAATTGACTACAGTTTGAAGAAATCATGTTAATTAAAAAAAAAACGGATCTTGTATTCCAAATCCTTTTATGACTTCTAAGAATTTGGTTATTCCCCTTTTAAAAAATTATATGTAAACAATCATATCATCTGCAAATAAGGCCTGCTATATAATTTGCAGAGCCCACCATGTAATGCAAATTCAGGACACCTGGGTGGCTCAGTGGGTTAAGCATCTGCCTTGGGCTCAGGTCATGATCTCAGGGTCCTGGGATTGCACCCTGTATCTCTCCCTCTGCCCCTACCCCCCACTCATGCTCGCCCTCTCTCTTTCTCTCTCTCTCGTGTGTGCTCTCTCATGCTCTCTCAAATAAATAAATAAAATCTTAAAAAACAAAAGAAATGCAAATTCAAGGCCCCTTCTTTAAAAGGCAGGAAAAAAAATGGCTGCTAAAGGTACTAAATTAGAAATTTTTTCAGCAGTCTCTCTCTTGGCTTGTCATGGTATTTTATTTTTGCTCTTAAATGTTGTTCTTTTTGTTTTTTTTAAGATTTTATTTATTTATTTGACAGAGAGAGACAGCCAGCGAGAGAGGGAACACAAGCAGGGGGAGTGGGAGAGGAAGAAGCAGGCTCCCAGCAGAGGAGCCCGATGTGGGGCTCGATCCCAGAACTCTGGGATCACGCCCTGAGCCGAAGGCAGACGCTTAATGACTGAGCCACCCAGGCGCCCCTTGAATGTTGTTCTAAACAAAGTAAACTAAATTTTTAAACTTAATTGAAAAGAGTAATTTTAAATGAATTTTACCATCATCAACAGGAAAGGAACTACAGGCTGCCCTGTCTTTCCTTTCTCTTCTGTGTCATCATTGTCAGCAGAAATCATTAGTTAACACAGGAAGGAACATTAGTAAGAGAGGGTATGATAGGTTTCCTTGGCCATTCATCTTTCTGAGAACGCCACTGCTTTCTTTCTGCATTTGAAATGCAGTTCTGTTTTGAACTGAAAGCATGTCCTGTCTCTACTGTCAGAGCCCCACTTACTCGGTCATGGATGTAACATACTTACCTTATATTTGCTGTGAGTGTTCCCCTGTACATCCCGGGCTCACCAGAATTCTGTGCTCGTGAGACATCATGTGTGCAAATGGAATGGCAAGAAGAGTGAACCGCCAATTCTAGCCTGAGTGGGGCACTAATCCAGGCATGGGGCCCTTCTGCACTCAGAGCCCTGGGCCACTGCAAAGCTGGCTCGCCCATGAAGTGAACTCTTCAGCAAGTAATGACTATTACATTTCTCCCCTTCTATCCTTCCCCTTCTCATTTTTTAAAAATTTCATCGTACAATTTGCCAGTGACAGCAGCAGATATCTAATGAGTTACAGATGTCTGATAATAGTAGCAATGATATTTGGCATTCTATTCTTGCTACTGATCACTGTGTCTAAAATTTCTGTTATAAAAGAACATTTTTTGCTGTATTTCTGCTACATAAGCTTTTAACATTTAAGGATGTTTCTTTCTGTTCCAAATGTGTTAATTTTTTTTATCATAAATATATGTTGACGTTTATTCAATACTTTTCCCAAACCATATGAATTTTCTCCTTGGTCTTTAGTATGGCAAATTGCGTTTGTTAATTTTTTTTTTCTTGTTGTTAAACTATTCTTGTCTCTGTGAGATAAATTTTACTTAATCTTGAGGTAATTAAAAAAAGTATACTATTGGATTTAGTTAGATAATACTTTAAGATTTTGTCTTAAGTAGGCTCCACATCCAGCATGGAGCCCAATGTGGGGCTTGAACTCACAACTCCAAGATCAAGAACTGAGCTGAAATCAAGAGTCAGATGCTTAACTGACTGAGCCACCCAGATGCCCCAGTACTTCAAGATTTTTCATAGCTATGTTTAAACTGAAATGTGGCTATGAAATAGTCCTTTTACCCTGGTTTTCCTTATTCAGTTGTTAGAACCAAGATGAACTTCATAAAATGAGCTGCACAGTTTTTGCTTTTATTCCCAACTTCCGGAAAAATCTTACATTAAGACAACAAACCATTCAATTCAAGAGTTTGTTAGAACTCATCTGTAGAGATATCTGAATCTCAGAGTGTTTTGGAGAGGAGTTCTTTAATTTTCCTTCATGCATATTAGACTGTGTTTTCCATTTTTCTTTCCTCAACTTTGCCAAGCCTTTTTTTTTTTTCTAGAAGTTTTATTAACACGTAATGTTATTTTAATACTATGGGTCTCTAGTTCCAGTTTTTCTCCTTTTTTTCCTGCATCTTTTCCTTTTTTTTCCTATTAGCTTTCATAGAGTTTTATTAATTCTTTCAAAGAACAAGCTTACTTTTAGTAATGTATTGTCTTTTTCCCATTTTTTCACTGGCTCATTTTTATTAACATTTATCTTTATCTTTCTTAAATCCTTTTTTGTTTATTTGGGTTGAATGTCTAGTTAATATGTTTTCAATTTTTTTAAAAAAATTTCTTGATAATTGTGTGTAAAGCTATAAACTTATCTTTCAAAGCTTTATCAGCTTTTCACACATTTTATTGTGTTTCTACTGATGATTAGTTCTAAGTGTTTGTAATTTCTATAATACGGTAATTATTAGTGCTCTCTATCACATATTTCTGGATCTCTTCCTTCTGAGTTTATGCAGAACTGCATTTCTCCAAATCCTTTGAAGTTACATAAACCATGTGATTGGCTTTGAGCATGTGAACTGTGAGCAGAATTGACATCTTTCCGGGCAGAAATGTTAAAAGTGAGTGTCTAAATCACCATGATTTCTTTATTCTTCCAGAGCAATTGAAGAGACCCAAAGATAAAATTTCTCTCAATCTGGATCCCTGGGTGAGGATGATTTAGAGAAGGGACTCTTGGCAGCCCATGATGGATATGTTCTAACATGAGCAAAAATCAAACCTTTGTTGTTTTGGGTCACTGAGATTTGGCGATTTCTCATCATGTCAGACTAGCCTAGTCTGTTCTGAATGAAATAGTTTATGATTTTTCTTTTCATCTAAGAGGATTATTCAGTAATATGTTATATACTTACGGGACATAAGGGTTGTTTTAAATGTTATCCTTTATTTTATTGTATTATGGTCTTAAAATAGAGTCTGTATGATTCTTTTCTTTGGTATAATATTGACTATTCTTTTATGTTTTAGAACACAGTACATTTTTGTAGATATCCCATGTGTGTTATAAAAATGTATAGTCTCTGCTTATTGCAAGTAGAGTTACACATGTAACATACATTATATATATTGTACATTGTGATTTGAATATATATATCTATATATAAAATAGTAATAACAGTTCAAAGTTATTACTTGCATTTTCAGGTCTGCTGTGTATCTTCTTACTTTTATCTTATTCTTATTTTCTCTTATTCTTATGTTCGAATTATCAATTGCTGAGGGTACAGGCTTAAGTCTACAGGTTCAATTCAGACGGTTGTTACTACTGTTTGAACCACGTGGTTTGGAACACAGAGATTGATATTAGTTGTATCATCCTGCTCTATTGTTTCTTTTCTGAGTATGACATCCCTTTTTATGCCTTATAATGTTATTGTCTTACATTTTATTTGATCAAATATGAGGACTGTCACTCCACTTTTTTTGGTTTATTTATGGGTAGACATTTTTTCCCATTCTTTTATCTTCACTATTTTGATATCCCTTTGTTTAAACCATGTCTCTTTTGGCCACACCTGGTTAGATCATGCTTAATTTTAACCAATATAACCATATCCCTTATGGTTATTATTAAGACAAAACATATCTCTGCCATCTAAGTTCATATTTTCCATTTATTATGCTTTCCTTTCATTTCTTTAAAACTTTATTTCCTGTTTCCGTTAGATCTATGAAGTTTTATTCTTTTTGACTTAAAGTTACATATTCTTGTTGTTCTTAATTCCAGATTCATTCCCATGTCTGTTTTCCCCATAGATTCCTTAAGTACATCAATATCTGTATCTAAATCTAATACAAGTCGGTTGGCATGTGTTTTCTACCTCGGAGAACTCTTCACCCATCCCTACTCCATTATATCAATTTGTCTAAAGTAATTGTTCTGATTGTTACAGGTATATGCTTTTTTCTCTTTCTCTCTCTCTTTTTAAATTTTTCTACTTAGAAGAACTATTTGATCACTTTTAATTCTTAGCATCTTATAGATGCTTCTGATCTCTTTATCCCTTTATTTTTATTTGCATATTTTCTTCAGTAATTTCCCTCAAAATGAGGATTAATATGGAAAAAAACTTCTGAAGCCCATATGCTTGTATATACTTTTTATTACATCCTCATACTTAAGTGACAATACCCTTTAATATGAAATTTAAGATCCTATTTTCCTTAGAAAAAATTCTTCTACTTCCTGCATCCAAGTTGCTGCCAACCACGATGATATAAGTTTGGGTTTGTTTGTTTTTTTTCCTGTGTAAGTTTTTTTTTTCGTACTTTTGGAAGCATTTTAACGAATTTCTTTGTCTTTGATTTTCCTTCGGTTTCATTATAATGCATTTAGGCATACTATAAACCTTTTAAATCTAAACTAATTCACCTGCTATTAATGAAAAGCTCATCTTTTGTTAAATGGAAAGGTTTATCGTGATATTTTAAATGTCTTCCTTCTGTACTCATTTCTTCTATTGTGGCATCCTCGTGATCTGCACACTGATACTTCTGCTTATACTTTCCATATCTTTTAGCTTTTCTTGTGTATTTTGTATAAAAGAAAGGGTTCTTTTCTTAGCGCTTTCTGCTTACCCAGAGTCTGATTAATTTCAAAGCTTTACCCATTCTGTCATTTATTCCATCTACTGGACTCCTTATTTCAGCGATTATATTTGTTTATACTTGGTAATTCTACTTGGTTCTTGTTAGGATCACTTGTTCTTGAGTGATCTTATCAATATCTCTGTCTCTTGGCGTCTTTTATTGTGTGTGTTTTCCGTTACCCGTGTGTCCACCCCGATTATTCTGTTTCAGGAGTTACATTTTCTTTGGTTGGTGGTTTTATTCTGTAGCGGATCCATTCCTCAGGTAAATAAACATAGCAGTCTGAAAGTTCACGTTCCCCAGGATGTGCCACCTACACCATCAGGTAGCATTCTTCAGAGAAGGGTCAAAGGTTAAGTCCTGGTATGTCTCTCCTTCCCTGCAAATTAAAAGGGAGGGAAGATGATGAGATCCAGTCCAGAGAGCTGTTGGCACTAGGAAAACATACTCAACTACCTTCCTTGCTTCCATTCCACCAGCAAACCTTCTGTTCCTGGATTTAACTTAAATCATTCATCAGGTGTCTTCATAATTTACTAGGGTTGGAGGTGGGGGGGGTCAGGTGGGAAGGAGGTGTAGAAGTGAGTGCTCGAGGGTGGGGAGTCGGACATCTCCTGTTTTTCATCAGCTTATCACCCCACAGAGTTGTTATACTCCCCTGATAGTACCTTGACAAGTGGCCAAGGCTGTTATTGCTAATTTTTATGGCCACAAGGCATCCAATTACTGTCCCAGGCAAGAGGAGAACTTACAAGCCTCTCTGAAAATTAGCCTCTCACAGCTAGCCACTTTTTCTTCTAGCTTGTCTTCCCAGGGATGCAGATACATCGTCTTCTGAAGTCAACAGACCAGCAAATTTGACATTTAGAGCTAATATAAAGCTAACTGGTTTCTGATGACTTTTTTTTTTTTTAATTTGGCTACAAGTAAGGAAAGAATTCTGTGAAAAGAGACAAAAACAAACATTTTCAGGAACAAAAGGGAGAAACCTAACCCACAGAACCAGCCAATTAAGATTGCAACTGGGCAAGTGACTTGGGCATGTCATCTGGCTCGGAAAGAAATGTGATTTAAATTCTTCCTTAGGACTGACTTACCCCAGAAGACTTAGCTGGGTGTGGGGACAGTTGGTATGTTATGTGAGAGAGCCCTTTTAAATTTATGAAGTTATGTGAGAGAGCCCTTTTAAATTTATGAAGCGCTTCATACAAACATTATTTCTTTTCTTTTTTTTCAAACATTATCCCTTTTCATCCTTACAATAATCATGGGCTGTAGT
Organism: Ursus americanus; assembly: GCF_024610735.1. Taxonomy (NCBI): domain Eukaryota; kingdom Metazoa; phylum Chordata; class Mammalia; order Carnivora; family Ursidae; genus Ursus; species Ursus americanus. The sequence goes on along the minus strand of NC_142128.1, from coordinate 51,196,522 downwards.
CCAGACTGGCAGGATTCCCATTTTACAGATGAGTAAGTCAGGGCTTGGTGGCTTGCCCTCCCCACATCGCTGACAGCAGGCAGAAACCATACTTGAACATAAGTCCTTCTGCCACTTCACAGATATCGGCACATTCTCTTTGAGAGAGAACATGGCCTCCCTTATCAGCAAGCAAATAAACAGAAAGTTGGAAAAGGCTTGATGATTCATTTAGACAGAAAAGAGCGTGCAGCATGTGGAATTACCCCGTAAAAATATCTGCCTGGATGATAGCCAGCTGGAAATTTAGACTTAGGCCTACGGAGAGGTGTAGGGAATTCGGTGGAAGGCAAAGGAAGGAAAGAGAAGAGAGAGCAATCAGGAAAGAGTGATCTCAACAAGTACTATTTTAGGAGTCTCCTTTCCTGTAAGTTTTATTCCACAAGATTATAAAAGCTAACCCCAGCCTGCAGATTTTTAAACAGGAAAACAGCCCCTTGGTTTGCTTTCTGACCTAGTCCTCTCCACATAACTCAGTTCGTCCAATGCATGGAACACCAAAGTTACATTTCTTGGAGCAAGACCATAAAATATTTCTGGTCTTTCCCATGTGGTTTGTTTACTGGGTTATGGTTGGTTTCATCTTATCAGTTCTGCTGAGCAAGATGCTCTGAGCAATCTTCCTGAAGTTTCTCTCTCAGCAGGCAGTTCTCCATTCCCTGCTACCTCATTAATGTCAGAAATTCTGAGGTGAGGTGTTTGCCAAACTGTAGCTCTCAGAAGGAGAGAGAAAGGGGGGTGGTGAGAGAGAGAAAACTCTTCATTTCCTGTAGATACACACGCATAGTGCATTTTTCCTCTTCCCCCTGCAATCCCTTCAACAAAAGAAGGAAAGATGGCCTTCAAACAGAATGCAGCCTAAAGCATAAATCACAGTCCTGAGAACAAAAGGAACACAGAAAAGGAAGCAAAAACCCTTTCACATTATGGTTAGAAATTACTGCAAAGATAGGTCTTGTGGACCCAACGTTCCCCCTTTCCTCTTGATCTATGTGGGGTTGAGGATTTATGTTTGTGCCTGGTGGGAAGGGAATGGCCTGTGCCCGAAGCGGTGAAGGTGTGGATTTGAGAGACAGAGAGTGAGTGAGAAGAGGAAAGGAAGACAGAAATGATTGTGTCTTCAGGGATGACGTTATTTTGGATTGCGAAGCCACTAAACACTGAAAGGATGACAGGGAGGGAGTTTAGGTAGTCGAGCCCCATGACTGCCCCCTCTCCAGGACCGGATCCGCGGCGACACCAGTATGGAGGATGAGCAAGGACAGATATTCTAAAATGCCAGCATGAGTGCAGTGCTGGGGTGAGTTCTGGACAATTAGAGAAAAGCTGAGCAAGCTTACCTCATTATAATAGCAACCAACAATTGTATAGTTCTTATGATGTATCAGTTGTTATCTTAAGATTCTAAGAACATTACGTATATTCACTCCTTAATAATCAAGAATAGCTCCTTGGGTGGGTGCTAAAATAGTCCCATTCTACAGGTGAGAACACCGAGGTGCAGAGAGGTGATGTCATTTGCCCGAAGACACACAGCTAGTGGGGGGATTCAAACTGGCTCTGGAGGATGTGGTCTTATCACTACATCTCACTACCTCTCTGAGCTAAACAAGGACATTCTTGCTTGTGTTATTTAAAATGGTGAGAAGTTCATACCACACTTCCAGCAAAAGGTGGAAATGTTTACATAAATTGACTTATAATCTGAGTTTTAGAGTCATGAAAATTTATGTGTTAAAATAATATCTAATAGTGCAAGAAAGTCTCCATGAGGTGGTATCAAACGAAAAGGCACAAGATAAAATAACACAGGGTGTGACCTCCACTTTGTTTAACAACAAAAAACTTTTGTACCTACATCCGTATCGTCTGTCTCTGAACAGATAAGCATAGAACAAAAATAATGGAAAGAAACACACCAACATATTTGCAATGGTTATTTCCAGACAGTGGGATGAATGGCAATTTATACTTTCTTCTTTAGACTTACGTATTTGCTCCTTTTCTAAAAAAAAAAAAAAATCTTTACATGATGTATTTATGATAAAGAAAGAAGTTCACTGTGTACGGAAATGATACAGTTGAATCTGACTTCTGTTCTATGAAGGGCATTCTCTCCTGGGGTCAACGTTCCCGTTGCCGGCTGCTCTTCGCCACAGGGTGGGGGATCTGCTGTCACCCCCTTCAGCCATCCCCTGTCTTCCCTCCTGTTCCATGTTAGTGCTCTATAGACTTATGTCCATCCACAGAAAGGAGCCCCGTGGTGAACTCTGGGATGGTGTAGACTTCTTTGCGGTAAGGTTAATCACCTCCTAAATTACGGTGCTTTGAAGTTTTGGTTTTGTGTGTCAGATTTCTGTTCACAAGGCAGAGGTGTTACCCGGGGGCTGAAACTAAGTATGATATGCATGGTGATTTAATTAAAGGATTGAACATAATAGTAACAGGTAAAGAATATATTTGTATGTGAGCCAGGAACAACAACAATAAATAATAGAAATGTCCGCAGACACTTATTCATTCATAAACAGTTGAATAAATTATCAATGAAATACATCTTTGGTCCCTCCCTGCCCCTCATCTTTTACTGAATGTTCCTTCCTTGAAGAGTGACAAAAGATTATTTTATTATCCTTACTATTTGTGGAATTTTCTTTTTAGTGTTATATAACCTGAATCCTTCCCTCTGAGATTGAAACAAGCTTTTGTCTTTTTCTTATATTCGGCAGAGGTATCCCCAGATGGCAGCTGGCTTTTGGCTCTCTGAGGTGAACGGAGACATTAATTAATGGATCTGTTCCATGGCTTTTTTCATGAGAAATTCACATACATAAACCGTTAGCATCAAATAGGACCCAGACGGATTCTAGAATTCCCAAGCCATCCACAAGGTATTCCGATGATCCTTGGTGTGACGGCCACCATTTTCCAGATGACAAAAGGGAGGTTCAAGTGAGGAGGAGGAAGAAGGCGGGAGCTTGGCTCCGGACAGACCCCCGGTCTGGCTTTGAATTCCCAGGAAATTAGCATCGTACCTACTATCGCTAGGACCGAGGCTGTTCGCCTACAACCTGCACCAAAGCAGCTGACGTCCTCGGACAGAAGAAAAGAGATTAGGTCCCGCAGGGACTGAAAGCGGGTCTGCAGGATTGTTTTCCATTTACTGGTAGGACCGAAAGGGTCCCACACAAACCCCCGGTGACCCATGTCAGTTTTGACCAGATGTGGGGCCAGCACCCCCTGCCTCCAGGCAGCCCATGAACCGAAGTCCTCAGTGCCTCTTGGGCTCAAAGGCATAAATCATCGATTTTCTATGAATTAGGGATTACTGCTAAATCGTGTGCTTTCTATTAATAGATCTTCGTAAATGCCGCAGGTGCGGCTGGGGCTCGTCTTTGAAGTACTGCTTAATCGTCCCCTTTCCAAATCCTCATAATCCAACCCTCATAAAAAACCCCGGGGATTATTGATTGAGAGGGCCTAGGGGATCCCTAAAGGTGCTGCAGCTCAGACGTCGGCCCCTCCCAGTCCCCCGAGGTGCGGCTGCAGGCCCGGGACTGCGTGCCAGGTGTGGCGGTCCTGCGGAGCGCGCTCCTCCCAGGCAGCGACGGGGCGGAGCCCCGGGCCAGGTAGGCGGGGCCACGGTGCCCACGGGCCAACCGCTTCGGCCTCCTCATTTTCAACCTTCAAGCTTGTAGACCTTCCTCCCTCCCCCCTCTTATTGAGTAACTTACTTAAAACAATATTCTTTGGAACCATAGTTTGGGACAAATTTTCTTACTCTGATGAATTAATTAATTTGAATTTGAATTAATTTGAATTAAATTTGAATTAAAACAGTTTAAGTTGTTCAGAGTAGTCAATCTGTTTAGATTATTTTAATTACTTTAAGTAAATTAGCATTTCACTTCTTGAATGGATTAATTTCTTTACGGTAATTTCATTTCTGTCCTGATCTTCTGTGCCTCCCCTTCAGGGTGCTGTCCCTCCCGCCACCCTGCACTGCTGATTGAGTCCTTTGTCCCTTACTGTTTCCATAATACTTTGCTCATGCGTCTTTCTTAGCACTATTTATATTTGAGTCCATTTTATTAGTGTCATTGTTCACTTATTTGGAATATCTTTTATCTCCTGGGTTCCAGGCACCGAGCTGGGTGCTGAAGACACAAAGTTGAAGAAGACAGAGTGCCTGATCTTGAGTAAATCACAAGGTCCTTGGAGAAAGACATGAAAATAATTAGGTGAGTAGAATATGCTAAGTGTTACAATAAAAAGCATCTGAGGTCTTCCGGGGTGGGTCACTAGTTCTCTCTGGGTTGTGATAACTTGAGAACTGCGGTATTGGGAACACCCAGTAGGGGGTTCCCAAGCACTTACCCTGCTTGATAAACCTTAATGGAATCACTGGTGCAGCTTAAAAACCCCTGGATCCGGACTCCGATTTCACGGGTTGGAGTCCCAAGTGGTGCCCATGGGAGGATGCATAAACTTTACGGCAGATCACGTGAACATTCTGCCCTCCTCTCTCATCAATGAAATGGGTATAACCACCTTCTTCTGACCCTGTTACTAGAAGCAAATGAAGAATCCTAAGTGAAAGCAATTTCACTTAGGCAATTTCCCCACCAAAGAGGGAAGTAGAAGCAATGCCCGGATGTGAATGATATTATCTTCATGACACAGTGATTCCTTCTACTGAAAGCAACTCTGCATGAAACCTCACGAGCTTAACTACATAACACGGAAAACTGAAACCATGACCGGTGTTAGGACAGTCACAAAGGGACCGGAAGTCCTGTTCTTTCACTCCTGAGCATTGGTCCATATGTTATCTATGTGTCTATGTGGACCTTGGGTTCAGAGATTTGAGGCAACCATGCAATGTCTTTGAGGTGCAGTTGGTCGGTTCTAGTTTATGTAGCACAGAATCAGGGCCTGAATGTATCCACACCTCTTGGGAAGAATTTTCCACTAGTTTTTCATGGTCTGGTGGAAATACCTCCTATTGGACGTGGAATCAGCCAGACGCGTGTAAGCATTCTATGGGTTATGAGAATTGCCGTCATGTTCAGATTTCTTCTCGTTGCCTTCATAACTATGGTCAGTGTGAGCTGGAGGGTAGACAAATCCATCATTGGTTTAAGCAGCTTTCTACTGCACCGTAGTGCTAAAAATCGCCAAATTAATCAGCTGGTAGAAAGACACCCTTGGAGGTGTATGGAAGGAAGAAGATGTGAATAGAAAGGAATGCATTTGGACAGGGATCTATTTATCATTGCACCTTCAGGGCTTTGTGGGCCTATAAAAATAGGGAAATGTGTGAGAGAGTGGAATGCACGATGAAGGCAGACAAAGGCTTCCAAGGAAAGAGATGACGTTTGCTTCTGACAGTGATATCTCCTCAAATGAAAAGTAGTTGGCGAAATTTTTGATTGTCCTTCCCACGTGGAATGGTGTTTGTCCAATGATGTAATATGCAATGAGAAATAAAGCCCCATGTGGCCTGCAGAAAGAAAGAAAAAAAAAAAACCCTTTTCAATGTGTTCAATGCTCCTCGATGTATGATTCAGTCAGAAACTGGGTTTAGCCTGCATCATGCTTTAGCCTCAAGACGTGCTTGCCCCATGGGGGTGAGACCAAGGAGCCAGGCAGCCATGGCTGACAAGTGCGGGTGTGCCGTGGGGTGGAGTGACCCAGCCGGGCTCAAGTCTGGAAACCACCTTGGTGCCATGCATGTTTTTCTCGCTACCTAACAGGCTGGTGCGATTATCCCTATGACGCTATATCCTCTGGCTTTTATTAAACTGCTCCTTAGCTGCAAAGCAAGAAAGAACCAAAAATACCCACGACTCCCTTTGGATCTGAATCTGAAAGCTGAAGGGACTCTGTGGTTGGGGCTGAGTGTATAACAGTACTCTATAAGCTGGCTTCCCTCGACCTTTTACCCTTCCTCCCCAAACTGGCATTTTAGTAGCAGCCCCCCACCCACCCACCCACTCCCTCAACGGTGTCTATATGTTCTTTAAGTTAATTTGCCGGCCACGGAATTGTCTGAGGCCCTGAAGTAGGCATTTTGTTATAGAGTTTGTAATGACTCTGGGAAACAAACTGAGGGCTTCAGAGGGGAGGGAGGTGGGGGACTGGGATAGGTCGGTGATGGGTAGTAAGGAGGGCACGTATTGCATGGTGCACTGGGTGTTATATGCAACTAATGAATCATGGAACATTACATCAAAAACTAGGGAGGTACTGTATGGTGACTAACATAACATAATGAAAAATTATCATAAAAAAAGAAAATAAAGTTTGTAATAATAATTTGACTTTTTGAAGTCTGTAAATACAGTGCTTAAAAGAAGCTAAGGAACAAGAAAAAACAAGTACCAAGCACCTACACGTATTGTTAATTGTTAAGTTACATATTTTACTCATAGCTGAGTGTCAGCTATCCTGCTACTGTTGAAAACATGGATACTTAAGCCTTTCTGGTTTACAGATTACTTTTGCTGGGAGGAAAGACTTTCTGGACCACCTGGCTCTACTGGGTCCCCACCAAGACTCTTTCCAGAATGAATGGGATAGCTGCCTTCCCTATCAATGGGATACTGATGAGGTGGTGTTAGTTTCTAACTCAATGGGATATTCTAAGTAAATGGGATAGAATAGAATTTGCAAGATTAATACTCCTAGAGGCCAGGTTGTTGGCCACCCAGAGAAGGAGACTTACACTGGTATTTAGTGCCTCTGGAGTTCTCTCTGAGAACAACGATCCCCGGGGACTCCCTCAGCAACCCCAATTATAAATCTTTTTCTGTAGGAAAGCATACATGAAAGATTGAGCCATGCTTTCCCAGAAAGACAAATAAAAAGGAAATTAAATGTTTGATCCCTTCATGTAGCCCTGCACTGTGATTCCCTGGCGTGGATTTATTTTCTTTGTAATAAAGAAATAACCAAAAAGAAACATCCAATAAAAATTCGTAGTTCTCTTAGCAAACACTTGGCATGTTTTCTTCTTTGATTTGCCTTAAAGGATGTATTTCTTTTTCCCCTGTTTGCCTTGAAAGGTAAGCAGCTAGAAGTGCTCATTTGACTTCCTGATACCATCTGGGACTGCTTGCAGTCTTTCCGTTACCACTAATTAGGGACTGATCAGGGTCCTCAAGGGAGCTGAGCTTCTCACTAACACCATCCAGTACCATCCAGAAGGGAGGCAGGACTCTTATAAGCTGTTTGCCCCAAGTCACCCAAGGAAGGTGGCAAATTCCCAGGGAAAGTATCAGATGAATCTGTTAATGAGCCAAACACTAGGAAGAGCGTAAGGCAGGAGGGCTATGTGCAAATCCAGAAACTGAATGAGCTGAAGGAAATAGAGGATTGATTTATCTGGTTCTTAAAGAAGTGTTAATGTGAGCATCTCACATTGGTTGAAAGCACTTTCAAGCCAAATCTTTCACTGTAAGATTTGGAATCTCAGATAAGTCAAGGGCTTCAGAGTTTACACTTATTTAAAAAGGGGGGGGGCAATTTGACCCTCAAGCGGATGAATATTTCAATGTAAACTGTGGTTATTATTGATCGACATTGAGATTTTTGTCTCCTTTAAGTAAGAATTTATCTTGCATCAGGTCCAAAGTTAACTGGGAAAAACTCAGTTATTGTTCGAACTCTTTTACAAAGGGAAATTGAGTGACATGTCCAATTTCATACGAATGACTGTAATATCTGGTTAAGAAATGACATGGGCTTAACCTATTTCATTGCATGCCAATGATGTAATTTCTACCATATTATTCTGTAATTTTATTTATCTAGTTAGTTTCCTTCTCTTTCTTCCCTCTGCCATCCCCAACCCCATCTTGCTTATTTTGAGGATATTGAGATAAAGAATGTACCTCTTCTTCCCACTATGTGCTCATCAGTTCTATTCTTCTCCCTCTACTGTTGGTTTGCTCATTACTGTAGCAGCTCATTCATTTTTATTACCAAGTAGCTTTTCAATGTATATACCACAATTTGTTTATACATTCTCCTTTTGGGTTCCAGTTTGAGGACTGTTTGTTTTGAGGCTGTTATGAATACAGAAGCTATGAACATTTTTGTATACATCTTTTTATGAACCTGTATTTTCGTTTGCTTTGGATAAACATTTAGGAGTGTGATTGCCAAGTCACAAGGGAGGTGTGTTTTTGATCCTATATAAGGCTGCCATGTTATTTTCCAAAGTGGTCATACATTCTACGCCCCACCAGCCATAGATAAAAGTTCCAGTTCCTACACACCCTTCCCAACTTTCGATATTCCCGGTCTTTCTAATCAAAGCCATTCCGGTAGGCATGTAGTATCATTTCTTTGTGGATTTGACTTGCATTTCTCCAATGACTAAAAGTAACTTTTCATATAGCAATTGGCCGTTCATACATCATTTGTGCTGTATCAGTCAAGGTTTTTAAGTCATGTTTTCCTGTTGTTTGTCTTTATGTTATCTCATCATAGGAATTATTTATATTATCTGGGGAAGTGTCAGTTTGTAGGGATAAGTATTGGGAATATATTCTCCAAATCTTTTCATTTTTGCTTTATTATTTTTAATGGTGCCTTTGATTAGCAAAAGTTTTAAATTGCAATAAAGTTGAATTGCTCAAATTTTTAATAAAGGTTTTATTTATATATTTGTCAGAGAGAGAGAGCACAAACAGGGGGAGCAGCATGCAGAGGGAGAAGAAGTCTCCCTGCTGAGGGGAAGGAGCCCAATGTGGGACTCATTTACAGGACACTGGGATGCATCATGACCTGAGCCAAAGGCAGACGCTTAACCAACTGGCCACCCAGGCGTCTCAAATTGCTCAGTGTTTTTATGGTTAGTGCTCTTTGTGTCTTGTCTAAAAAATCATTGCCTCCCCCAAGGTCATAAAGAAGCACCTATGTTTCCTTGTTCTAGGGCATTTATGAGTTTTAACTTTTATATTTAGGCCAATGATGTATCTCAAATTAATTTTTGTATGTGATGACAGAGAGATAGGCCTCTTTCCCTTAGTCTTTTACCTCCAGAGCAACTAGAATCAATTGTTCTAGTGAAATCTTGTGGACAGCCTAAGCCCTTGTGTTACTCAAAGAAGAAATGCATCGAAGAGCATCACGGAGGCATTTATGACCCTCTTCAGGAAGGTACCCATCAACCTTTGCACTTTAATTTATAATTACTTTCTTGCCTATACCAGATAATCCAGAGACATGGATTTTTTTTTTTTTTTTTTTTTTTTGTCTATCACCATGTAATTCCTTATGCTGTTCCCTATTTCTGGACACTCCAATTCTTCTTCTCTATCTGTCGATGTCCCACTTCTTTGTCAAGTCCTAGCTCACATGCTCTTCCTTTCATGAAGCCCATGCTGACTTACCTGTCTTATTTTCTTATAATCCTGACTCTCCATATGCATCTTGCAAACTTTTTAAGGAAAGATGTTGTCTTATTCACTTTAGAACCCACCTAAAGAAGCTAGTTTAACAAATTGCACACCGTAGATGTTCAATAAAGGATTACTGAATTGAGTTTTATTGCAAGTTAGGGGTTTGGAAATGTCATTTTGTTGTTGGAACTTCCCTCTACATCACATCTTGTCTGAGATAAGGTGCTTCTTGATATGTTAAATAATTTGTAGGGGGATACACGCACACACCCGAGTAAAGGACATTTTGGAAAAAGATGCCCTCTCTGATAGGTAAATCTGGACTTCAGAATTTCAGCCCAAGAGACCGGGTTAGATACATTTCAAGACTCACTGACTAAACGTTGCACTGTTGGTGGACAGTGGTGGCCTCTTTAATGAAATTTCGGTTGATCTATAAATTTTTTCTTTACATGGGGAGAAAAAAAATCTCTGACTTGTTTGAAGTAAAATACATACTATAGTTAAAACATGTCTTCATTCAAGGTTTTTGTGGTGGTATCCTGTATTCTCAGGCTCTCACTTCAACTTTACTCAGAAAATCTTCCAGAAGAAACCAAGCATGAGCTAAGGTTTTATGTTCCTTTACTTCATTGAAAGAAAGTATATTTTCCAAGGTTAGGGCATTAGAAAAGAACTTGGTTAAGGACATCTGGGTGGCTCAGTGGCTCAGTTGGTTAAGTACCTGCCTTCAGCTCAGGTTATGGTCCCAGGGTCCTGGGATCCAGCTCCGCATCAGGCTCCCTGCTCACTGGGGAGCCTATTTCTCCCTCTGCCGCTCTCCCTGCTCGCTCTCTCTCTTTCTCTCTCTGTCAAATAAACACAGTCTTAAAAAAAAAAGGAACTTGGTTAGTTTAAAAAATCGAGTCCTTATATCAGTTAGGGCCTTGGGTGTCCTGGGTGCAAGCAATACATATTAATGTTGTTTAACTTGAGAAAGAGAAGGAATTCACTGGAAGGGTACAGAGTGTCTCACAGAAATCAATGAGAATCAGGCTTTGGAAAGGTCAGGAACCAAATACTGAGAGCGTAGGAACTAATGGAATGTTTATTTGGGCAACCACCAATAAGATGAATCAGCTTGAAGTCTTTTCTGCCTTTGTCTCACTCATCTCTAGATTAAATCCCCTGGAGAGAGAAGGGGGCTGGCATGGTCGAGCCTGGCTTGCCCTTAGCTGGGGGAAGAGACGGTCTCTGGGGTGGACTGGATGATAAGGAATGGCAGGAAGGTTTGTCGCGGGAGGAAAGTCTGGGCCCCAGTACCAGAAAAATGGGGAGTGAATGGTGGGTGGCCAGAAACAACACATGTACAGTACAGGTTTTTAAGCCCCAGGGCATGGCCTCCCATGCTAAGTGTTTGCTGACGTTTGGTCAAAAACAAATGCTTCTCTGGTAATAAAGGGGATTTGGGAATTTGTAATAAATGTAGGCATGTGTGCTTTCCCTGGCACATATTTAGCTGCAGCTACATAGACTGACTTAATTTATCTCTACTAATCTGAGTTTTCCCACACAATAAAAACACAGTGACCACACCACCACCTCCATTCAAAGGAAATATCGACTCACGGTTCTGTAGGGCGCTGCCATGCTAGCTTACGGTCATACCCACGTGTGCTCTCACTTACAGGAACAGGGGGCCTGGGATTGAGAGAACAGGCTGTCAGTGAGTTCCATGTGTCTCCTTTGACTCGACATGCAGTTGTAATAAAGTATTTAATAATAATAGTCATCATCATCATCATCAATAACAGTAGTATTTTAATGAGAGTTTACAATGTGGAAGTAACATGTCTCAGTACTTACTATGTACCATGTCTTGTCATCAGCCAAGAGTTTCCTTTTTTTTAAACGTGTATTTATTTATTTTAGAGAAAGAGAGTGGGGGAGGGGAAGAGGGAGAGGAGAGACAGAATATTAAGCAGGCTCCCCACTGAGCACAGAGCCCCATGCAGGGCTCGATCTCATGACCCTGAGATCACAACCTGAGCTGAAATCAAGGGTCAGACTCTTAACTGATGGAGCCACTCAGGAGCCCCAGCAAAGAAAGTTTTCAAGGCTTCTCAGCATCTGAAGTCAGGCTCGTGAAAGATAACCTGGGTCCAGGGCAGTTGCTTCTGCTCGGTGCTTTTGTGCCTCCCCTTGTAGTGGACCCTGTGGTGCCCTGCCCCCCTCCGCCTTCAGGAGGCAGGGGTGCTCCTCGGGGACTGTGAGTACCACTGGCTAACAACCCTCAGTCACCAGCCCTCTCCGAGAACTGACGACAGCTAAGGAGATCTGCTGTGCCCACTGGCAGCCTACATGCAATGACTAGACAGACAGTGTTGGGGTACAAAGACCTGCACCCTTTCCCCTAACCCGGGGCCACCCAGCAGGGCTACCCCCGCTCCAGCAGGGGCCCCTGTGGGCTGGGCTGTGGCTGCGTGGTGACTGTGTTGCAGTCTGGTTAATCCCTCTGCCAGAGTCCTGCTGCCTTCCCTCCTCCTGCAGCCCTACCGCTCCCCACCCACAGCACTCCCTGCATGTTCGCTTGCAGCTTTGAGTCACCTTCTCAGGGAACTGGACCTGCACCACCATACAGCCAGGCCCCCAGGTAGTGTAGTTTTTGTGTTTGCGTGGTAGGGCTATTTCTGACCGGGTGGCAGATAGAAAATTTGGAATGGTTCCCCTGGCCACTGCCATCTCATCTGCTGTCTCCCAGTCAAACCCGTGCTGATCCTCAGCCCAGGACAAAGGGAGCGTGCACCTGCCGACACCCACTCATCACAGTGTCGTCCAACCGTGGGAGGGGTCCTTGGACAAGGTGTCCAGATGTCTGGACCCCATTCTGAATCAGTGACTGGGTCACTGCCTGACCGTAGACCATCCAACCGTAAACCTTTAAACTCTGAGGGGTGGGGGGGGAGGTGCGGTGGAGGGGCAGAGTCTTAGATTTTCTATATGTAAATGCAGGACCTTGAAGTAGATAACCTCTAAAGTTCCTTAGCTTAAAAAGTCTACAATTTGATAAAAGTAATCATGTGTATGCATTTGTAACTCACCTGAACCTCAGTTTTGAACCGTAAAATGAGACAAATAGTCAGCTTTAAGGGGTGATGTGACTGTTTGATGGTAGATGTAAATGTGATTTAAAACCCGTGGCAATGAAGTTTATGTGTCAACCTGACGGGGCCAGAGGGTATCTAGATTAAACTCTGCTGGGTGTGTCTGCGAGGGGGTTTCTGGATGAGATTAGCATTTGAATAAGATTTTAGACTAAAATCTAAATCTGAATTAGAATCAGATTAGATTATGTTTTCCTATGTGGATGACCTTCATTCAATGTATTGAAGGCCTGAATAGAACAAAAAGGCAGAGGAAGGAGGATTTCACCTCTTTCTCTTCCTGCCTGCCTGTTTGAGCTCCTACATTGGTTTTCTCCGGTGGTCGGCTGAGATTTATGCCGTCTGCTCCCCTGGTTCTCGTTATATCACTGGCTCTCCTGGGTCTCTAGCTTGCAGAGGGCCGATCATGGGACTTTTAGCTTCCGTAATTATATGAGCCACTTCCTCCGAAGAAATCTCTTTCTCCGTCTCTCTCTCTCATCTCTCTTTCTGTCTGTATGTGAATATGAATATAAATACAAATATATACATATTTTGAATATGGATTCTGTTTCTTTGGGGGACTCTAATACAGGTACTATACAAATGAATTTAAATCATTTCTCTATCTATGAAGTCTCTCCATTTTCTTCAGGAAGAGCAGAACTGTAGTGTCTCTCAACGTTCTACAGGACTCGTGACTCACTTATTCACCCATAGTCTAAAATATTTCAGTTAAAGTGGATAAAGAACTTGGCTCAATATTTGCTCTTCTTTCAAAGTCTTATACAGCTGTATGACCTCAAAACAATGTTTTAGGTACAACTGATAAGTGAAAATTAGCTCTTGTTTTTATTTTCTTTTTTTAAGTGTATTCATGTAACAGCTACTTGCAAACAACTCATCTCAACACACTAAAAATTCCAGCATTATTCATGGAAAGATTTGGTAACACAATCTTGCTATTGTGCCAACCTTGTATGCTGCCAACACTCCCAGAATTTGGGAGATAAGCAATTATTACCCTTTGGGGGTCCCTTTCAATTACATGTTTCTTTTAAAAGAGCACTGAAAATAGAACAAGAGACACTCCAGCTGCTTCCCCTGTTCCCTACGGAGACCTCCTGCCTTCTTACCCACATCATGTAAAAATCTTCAGGCCTGTTGCAAAAGGCCTTTGAACTCACCAGCCTCTTTGCTGTTGCCCTTGAAAGCCACCTTGACATAGACCCTCATGTCTCTGTTATCCACAGGTCCAGTCGTATTTGGGTGACTTTTCCACCAGACCCCAGAGTCTCCCTCATTCCATTCCTGAGTGTGCAGCAGGACATGCTGACAGGAAGGCCAGGTATGGAGACACCGGGGCACATCTGAGCAGATTCCAGCATGCAACGTTCACGTCTTCGGCTCAGCCATCACGTGACACCAGCCTCATCTCTCTTCTTAGCCCCAGTGGAACACAGTTGAAGGGCTTGTTCATGCCACAGAGGGCAGATCCCCCGCTCTAGGGATCTAGTTCTCCTAGACCCAAAGTTCTCAGAGGATCATGGTCCCCCTTGGCTTCTCAGCTTTCTTTATATATATATATATATATATATATATATATATATATATATATATATAATGGATAACTGTTCATTTTTTCAAAGCATTCTTCCCATCTGCTCCAAGACAAGGTGTCTGACTAAATTACATTTTGTGACGCACGCTGACTGCAAGCTAATAAAAAAATAACCAGGTAAGTAGTAAGTAGGTTTTTAATCAGAAGACTATATTGAACTGGAGATAGTAAAATCCTACATAATGACCTACAGATGCTAAAAATCTATAAAGGTATAGTCTGGGTCAGCACAGTTTACCTTCCTAATATGTTAGCCTTCGTTTTGCACATAGCTTTATTATTGAACTTAATAAACTATCAGTTTTATTATGTACAGTACATAACTCCCGGAGCTTTACTACAGTAACGATAATCCCAGCATCGCTGGGAGAGTCAGAGGAGATCTTTTCATGGGTGGATATTTTGAAATACCAAGAACTAACGACATGTTTGTTGGAAGCATTTATTTTCACTAAGCAATCTGACTTTTGAAGAAAGTTAAATACATCACCATTGAAAATAATATTTCACCTCCCAATTCCTGAAGGTGGTGAATCCTATGATAGAGCCCCAAAAGGGTCCTTAAAACACTGAAGCATTTTCCCCGTAAAATTACTAGGATTTCACCAGAATCAGTGTGGAATGAAACCGAAGGAAAAAGATGGGCTGTCAGGGCAAGTGACACCCTTTACACTACCACAAACTCCTTGTAGAAACATCGGCTACACATATCAGGAAGGAGAGAAAATATCTTGGAAGACCTTTGGGATCCTGATGAATTTTGCAGACTCTCCTGCGCCCCACGGTACAGTTAAGCTTGTGATTTTGGCATTCGCGTGTCTGATGTGGTTTAGAAAAAACAGTTTGCTGTCGGTTTGCTTGGTGTTATCTTGAGAGGGCTCAGTGAAAACTAGGCTACTTGACTTGAAATCTAACTTGACTAGCCAATAGCCAGAAAAATTATCAAGTTATCACCAGTAAGCTATAAGGAGAGGTTTGATTTTGGTTTGACTTGCGACTTGGGTTCACCAGAGGCAAATAATATGTTTGAAACCGAGTCCGTTTCCTGAGACACACAAGCAGTGATCAACGT
Organism: Ursus americanus; assembly: GCF_024610735.1. Classification (NCBI taxonomy): domain Eukaryota; kingdom Metazoa; phylum Chordata; class Mammalia; order Carnivora; family Ursidae; genus Ursus; species Ursus americanus. Next base: position 51,181,258 of record NC_142128.1, on the reverse strand, counting down.
TACCCACACTGACCTAAGGAGAAGAGACTTTAGGTTAAAATAGGTATCACGTTTGCTCGTCTTATCTGGCTGCATTTTGGAACCAGAGAGCTGATGGTCCAAAATTTTGATTTGTTTTTCAGACCAACACACAAGCTGAAATTTGGGGGGGTCTCTTTTTTAGACTGATCCTTACTACTCAAGCACAAACTCTTGGAGACAAAGATCTTGTCTTCCACTTATTTTGCCCCCTCTTCCCACCTCTCAGCAGTCTGGAACATGACAGGCCATAACAAGGGAATGGCAGAAATGAGGCCAGAGAAGAAGGCGCAGACTCTGTCTCAGAGGACCTTGTACACCATCCTGGTATTTTGGATTCCATCGAATTTCACCCACTGATACTGGGTCTTACCAATTTCACACCACTGCTGTTACCTTGTATTAGTAAACTTAGTAGGTGCTTATTTTTCAATGAGAATGTGCATGCCTTAAAGGCTGAGACTATCACATCTTATTCTTACCTGGATTGTTCTCAGAGGGCTGGTATCTCTAGGAGATGGGTGGCAAAGTTACAGTGACTAAGAGCGTTCATGTTTGCCTCAACCATTGGGACAACCATTGCCTCAACCTAAATGTCCTGTATGTCTTCTCTGGACACAGGTTGAGATGGGTTAAAAGTTATCTAAGGAAATTAACTCATCCTTGAGGAAATGAGCTCATTATGGGACTTCAGTCAAAGGTCCTACAAAATATCTCCTCGAGAAGAGCACAGTATGCTGAACTGAGCTGGTATCAGTCAAAACCATGCGAGTCTGGACCGGGCATACTTAGAGGGCCCTGTGATCACCACTGCTTTAGGACAGAGAGGAAAAACCTGGAGAAAGCCTTGAGTAAGACAACTATCATTAGCACAGGGATGGGAAGGATTTAGGAAAATGTTATCTCAGGGCACAAAATTAAAAGACCAGATATGCTTATTTGGGGAAGACAAAATATGATGGGGGTTAAAGTATTTGAATAGAGTTAACACAAATAACTTCTCTTATGTTCAAGGAATAGAATTAGGAGATATCCATTAAAATTTGAGGGAACTAATAAAAGCAATAAGTGTACTTTATAATTACTAAATGCTTTTATACAGTATCTCATTTATGTTGATTTTGTTTGTTTCATTTTGTTTTTAGCGTAACAAGCACAATTGGCTTTTAGAATTAATTGTACCCTCAAAATGACACAGGATAAAAATAAAATGTCTGATGTACTTGGTATTATCATTTTACTAAGTGTGTTCCAAGAGTATTAGTCTGGTATTATTAAAACAAGGAAAAAGATAGTTTCCATAGTCCTACAAATTTAGAAAATGCCACATACGCATGTGCCCCTTGGGTGGTTACGATATATGTTACGGTATTAAAGACTCTGAAAAAATCTTATGGTAAAGAAACTTGTTTAACTCTCAATGTCCCACATTTATTTTATCAAAAAATATCTTTTGCCCAAACTCTTACTAACATCCTACAGAATGTTAAGCTTACTTTGAGAAAAGCTAGCCCATATTTATTAGTGAAGGATGGATTTCTAACGGGTACCAAGGGAAATCAAGATGTTGGTGTGTTATATTCTCTAAACTGTAAGGCTATGTCCAGAAGGATTACTTATTGGGTTTGTTCCTTTGTGCCTCGCTAAGATTGGATGTACTTTTTATGGGGGGAAATCATTAACTTTATTGGTTTAATAGTATAATAGAGACTTACTATGTTCTGGAGACTCTTCTAAGACTATTACTTACATGATTTTATGTAATCCTCACAACAAAAGCCCAGGAGGAGGTAGTATTATAATCTCCAACTTATAGATGAAGAAATTGAGACACAGAGGTTGAGTAATTTGTCCAAGATGACCCAGTAATGTCAGTACTGGGACTTGAACCCGGGCTCTTGGACTCTAGCTTTGAGACTCGTAACCACCATGTTGCCTGGCTATCCTCCTCTGAGCGGCTCAGCAGCACCTGGGGAGAAACCAGAGGAGTAAATGACCATCGCCGCAGGGACCAGGGGCCATGGAAGTGTGATAATTCAATCAATGCCTCTATTAAAGCCAGGAGGAAAAAACAAAGCATACATTTGCTAAGAGATAGCCAAATGATAAACTTTTTATGATGGGCCGAATGTTTCTGAACCTAAGAAAAGGAGAAAGTGTTAGAGAAAGCCAGGCTGCGTGGCATAATAAGCGATTTCTGGTGGCTTTAGGCACTGTTAGTTTGTTTCATGTACTTTTTAACTGCCTCCAAGGTTACGGCCATAGTCCAAGCCCTATCACATCTCATGAGGACTCCTAGCAGAGGAAGACCTTCCTTGTCTGTCTTCTACTTTTGCTTTCATGATCTATGCCTGCAGAGCAGACGAAATAAAACTTCACATCCAAGATGAGATTGTGGGATTCCCCTGCTCGAGATCGTTCAGGAGCCCCATCTCAGAGTAAATAGAAAGTTCTGCCCATGTCCTAGAAGACCTACACATTAGAGCGCTGTCCCTTTCTTCTCTTACCTCCCACCACTGTCCTTGATCACTCAGCCCAACCCCCCCAATCCTTTGGCTGTACTGAGAAGATGCCCAGCAGATACTCCTGCTTTATCTATTCCTCGTTCTCTTTCCGGCCTTCAGATATCAGCTCTGAGAGATGCCGCACAGAGCCATGCATAAAACAACACCCCCTTCTCATTCTATAGTCTCTCCCGACTCATCTTTACTTTTTCACATCCCTAATGCTACTCGACATGGTATCACGTATATGTTTGTTTACTGTCTATGATGAGATTGTGTGCTTCGTGAGGGGCAAGGACTTTATCTGTTTTATCTAAAGTTGTAGTCTGGGTATTGAGGTGAAACTCTGGCACATGATGGGTTTCACACACACACACAAGTTTTTTCGCATACGCTCAGTCCCTAATGCAGGAGATGGTATCCAATAGAAGTCCAAGCCTGGAAGTAAACTGGCTTCTGAGCTCTGTGATTTGGAGGCTTAGGTTGTATAGGGTTGGTGAGTGGTTGAAAGTGGGGTTCTGGCTCTCTTTCCAGTGTTCTTTTTATTCCCCACACTATCTCCCCATTCTGATGGTTCCGTGACAGACTTTTGTCAGGAAAGCAGCTATATTGGGGTGGAGGCCTATGAGGTTTTTACCAGGAAATGATCTGGGCTCCAGAGTGAAGCTGGTCCAATACATTGCACTAGCAGGAATCCCACTCTGCCAACCTCCGACCCCTCCTTCTGAAATATGGCCATAAAATAATGGATCTGTAAACTGCTCTGAGCAATTATGGAGCTCCCGGCGTGAAAGGGGGCTGTCGTTAGCCGGGCTTATGGATACCAGCTTGCTGCTGTTGGCTCCCAGCCAGGTCGGGAAACTGCCTTCCATTGAGAGGACACAGGTTCAAGGGGATAATTAGGGAGAGTTTTGTGCAAGTTTGTTGATATAAATGTGCTACAGATTAGCCTTTTCCCCTCTCCTTGCTGAGTAACGATCAGAAAGAACAGGTGGTAAGCTAATGGGGGAACATGAAATTAATACTTTGTTTCCTGGTCCCGCCTTTGTTGTTTTTGTAGAGAGGATTTCTTGAGAATCTTCAAACACATTGCAAGCACCTTTTCCCTCCCCGTTTTATTTAGTTTAGTCTAAAACCTCTGGCCCAAAGGGATCTGAGCCATCCAGGTTTTCAAAAGGGGTCCCCCTACTTTTGTGGGAAATGATCTAGGAATAAACATCTGGAAAATGGAACAATTAAAAACAATATGAAGTAAAACACAAGCCTTTCAAACTGGCTATTAAACCCCAACCACAGCACCATGTCAGACTGCAAATGTCAGCTCAACCTCAGTCCAGGCAACTGGTTCATGCTTGAGAAATATGCCCAGCAGTCACAGTGTAGCCAGACGCGTCTTGAACGGTGAGGGATGGGTTTTCTTAAAGCGCACTTCCCCTGCAGTGCGCTAAAGACCCTAACACTTACTCCTCGATGCCTATTGTCAGTCCACAAAAACAAAACAACAAACGAATTGGTCCCACACTTCATTTTGATGAAACCAATTTACATTCCTCATCTTTGGACTCAGGTTGCAGCATTATTTTAGAAGGATCTGGAGACCCCGGGTTTCTTTCTTTAGGGAAAATCCTCAGCAATGAAAACCTGTCCCGTGCTGTGCATTTCTCTCTGTATGTGTGTGTGTGCTTGGGCATGCACGTGAGTGTGTAAAGGCCAATCAGTTCTTCCTTCTTCCATGAGATTTACACTTACTATTCTCACTTTAATCATTTCCCTCGATCCTTAATCTGTACTGCCTCATGATTTTCTACTTAATCACTCCATAGCTTAGGTGCCTCTGTTTTGTGGGTGTCTGACTTATCTTCAGGTGGGAAGTGACATGGCGTAGCTAAAAAAAAAAAAAAAAAAAAAAAAATATATATATATATATATATATATATATATATATATATATATATATATATATGGGTGTGGGAGTGATGTCAGCAAGATGGCAGATCGGGAAGCTCTAAGCCTTTGCTCCCTCATGGATACAACAAGTAAACAGCAACATACAGACTGAAGTAGTTTTGTGGGAGTTCTAGAAACCAGCGAAAAATCTGCAACAATCGAATGAATGTTTAACCAAGAAAAAAACATATTCAAGATGGTAGAAAAAATTGTGGTGTCCTTGCTTATCCCTGCCCCACTCCTTCCCTAGCACAGCAGGGGGCAGCCAGGAGAAAGTCACCCAATCCCCAGTTCCTCCCTCAGGACTGGAGGGAAAGGATGGAACTTTTTAGCAGGAAGGGCAGAACTAAAAGAGATATATGAGCATGACTATTTTCCCATTCTATAAACATATTTTGATAGGATGCCCCACTGATGGCTGTGTGGAAACCCACATCTCATCCTTTCCCATCACCTCTTTGTCCTGAGGGAGAGCACCCCACACATACACACTGTTTCATGCAGATCCAGCATCCACAAAGAAAAGATCTTGGACACCCTCTATTCTTGCTCATCCAGCCTCCTCTGTCAGCTATGGGGGAAGACTCCAGACTGAAGATATAGAGAGAGAACATTTTGTTTTGTTTTGTTTTGTTTCACTTCAATTTAAAGTCTGTCTTACCAGAATCCCACCCAGGGAACCCCAACCTTGGCTTCAGCCAGCACATGAAGGGTAGTTTTTCGGTGACTAGTTTAGGTTCCAAAACCCTTGTTTATATGGATTTATTTGGAAAAATAAAGCCTTAAAATAGAAATCCAGGCTTATCATGTGAAGGCCTTTTCCTACCAGCTTATAAGCAACACACTGTTTGGTTTATTTTTTCCTTCTCTTTGAGATAGACTACATTCCAAGAGGAAGTTGATGTCAAGTATTTGAACAAACATCTAAGATTTGAGGATGAGCTTTCCTGGGATGGGGGAGGTTTTCTTTAATACTTGATCAGAATTGTGGCTACAGGCTTGTAACAAATATGTAAAAAATAAAAAAGAAAGAGCATATTTTTTCCCATTAGAGAAAAGACCGCTTTAGTAGAAGGCAGGAGGCTGTGAGGACCCGGGGCCTCTGGGCCTTATTTCTAAGGTACCCCTTCTCCCCGAGGAAACTAGTCAGTCAAACTGTTGGGCATCCTTCCTAGGGGAAACTGAACTAGCATGGTGACAAAAGGGGGCCAAACCTGAGGCCAGTTAGGGAAGCAGGTGACTGAGTGGGGATGGGCCACTGAATACAAATGCTTTGCTTTTTGTTTGTCTTCCTGGGAAAAGTTCTTGCATGGGGAAATGTGGATGTCTCACGATGTCTCCATGTAGGGATGCAGAAACTGTCAAGGGGTGGACCACTGACCCGCGCAGCAAAGAGCCCTTTGGTGGAAACGGGATGTGTGTGTGTGCGCACGCGCGCTCCTGCGCATGTGTTAGGGAGCTCAGCGCACGCGTGTTAGGGAGCTTAGCGCATGCGTGTTAGGGAGCTCAGCTTCTTGTTGGAATCACTATTGCCTTAGAAGCTGTGGTGATTAGGTGCTGAAATCCTTTGAGCCGGGTCTCAACTTCGGGGTGTTTGTGCGGAGCAGAAGGGGACCGAAAACCCACTGTGTCGAGGAGGCAGTTTGTACAGTCTGAGGAACTGACGGCTCCTTCGAGAAAGAGTGCGAAAGATGGAGAAAGATAACGTCAGAGGATCAAAGCTGCTGCATTTTTGCGGTTAGATGGAGATGACAGCAGAGAGGGAAGAGATAAAATGCTAAAACCCTCCAACATTCCACTTCGGGCCCCCCCTTTCTGGCCACAGAGACTGTTTTCTGGCAAGCGCTGCTCAGCGAGGCTAAATCAGTGAGCTAGTGGCCTAAGAGTTAGGACTTTGAAAAACAACAACAACAAAAAAACAAACAGAGAAAGCAAGTTATAAACCCTGAGTCCACAGGCGCTCCCAGGAGATGTGCCTTCCGCACGGCCTCCGTGGCCATTTTCCTCCCGGGGGGCCTGGAGGGATGTCCGGGAAGCCCCGGGGGCTCTCAGGCCAGGCGCGAGGAACTGCCCCACTTGTTGCCAAAATCCAATCTGGTGGTTTGGGGTGGGAAGAGAGAAAAATGAAAATTGTTTGTTCACAGGCTGAGACCGGAGAGAGTAATTGTCCTACCACCCAAGCAGGATGCGTTCTGGGTCACTTCATGGATTGTCTTCTCTAGAAAAGCTTCAGAAGCAGCCGACAGTAGGGAAGTTGGAGACTTTTGGCTGGGGGACCAGGGACATCAGCAAATAAGGCCACTGCTCCTGTCACTAAGTAACTACAGGGACAAATGGCTCCCTACTCTTGGTCTCTTTCTCCTCATAAACACATGTGTGTCCTTTCCAGACCCAGAAGTCACTAGTTCCTTTCCTTCTTAATTACTCATCTTGATGTGCTTTTCCCCTACGACATTCTTGATTATCAGGAATCTGGGAAAAAGCTAAAATCTGCTGGTCCTTGATGTGGTTAGGGCTGGAGAACTGGGGGCCATATCAAAGTGACAGGCCTGTCCCATTTAGCTCCTTCACTGGAGCTGTCTCTTGGGGGCTATACAACATATAAAATGAGTTCAAAGCTTACTGCATGCTCTGCAAAAGAACGCATTTTCTTTTAAGTACTCTTCATATTCAAAATCAAGATTGCTTCTCATAGATGGCATAGGCCCTAGTGTGTCATATAGTATCCATTTCCAGAAGCATCCTTTAGTCACCAGGAAGTCCAGAGACCGTTATTTTAGAGTTATGGTCTTCAGGTTTCCCTCTCTGCCACAGAGTAATAATCAGACATGCCTGCTATCAACTGCTCTGAAGTGCTTCAAGGAAAATGATTTGGAAACATATTCTATGAGCCTCTTGGCTGACAGTTGTAATAGGTAAATACTATCCCTTTTATTTGTGATTATGTGTCTCTTCAACCAGGACCTTCTTATGTCTACAGAGACTGTTTTGTCTTTTCTAGAACTCTGGGTTACATTTAAAAGAAGCACCAGGCTTTATATTAATACCAAGGCTTTGAAACCACAGTAGTTAATGACTCAACCAGCTGCCTTTCGTCGTCTTTAATAGTGACCTCTTTTCAGGAATAACTGCCACCTAATACCTCCCTCTCAAATACTAGGTCAACAGAGAGTCATTTGACTGATTTTTCCATCAACAAGCTGGGGAATTGGGGGTTGGCACCAACTGGTTATATCCATTTCTTTCTTCAGCCTCTCCCTTGCCTGTGTCTTAATATTTCTCCAATGAATACTTGTTGCCTCAGGTCACAGAATAATGATGGTACTATTCAAATCTTGTCTTACTAAGGAAATGCATTGACCTCCCCCCACCCCCGAAATATACACACAAACCATGTGCTGATACCATCTTTGTTATAAATACAGGCTCTGGATATTTAAATATTTGTATTTAGCTTCCATCTTCATTCATCACTCTTTTGCCTTTGTCTGTTATGCAATGCTTGCAATTTCAGTCAACATCAAAGCATCCAGTCTCTTGGGAGGAATGTTAGTGAGGTCAAAGATTTTATTCCTGGGTAACCAACTCATTGGGGTCAATACATCGGAGCAGACAGTGGTGGTTCCAGCATCTGGGACAAGCGTACCAGACTGTGAGCCCATTACTCAGAGAGAGTCACCCCTAGCCAGGAGATGCCCTTCCAGAAGAAAAACTAAGTCAGCATGAAGTGCATGGTTCCAAAATCGTCTTGTCCTATGGGAGCCTTTTGCTTCTCTGGCCAATATCCTTCCCAGGGTTTCAGACTCAGACAACAGGAGTAAGAGACACTCTTTCCTGGGGGGTGGCTGGCTGCCACCATATAACCATGGAGATAAAAGGCTCATGCTACCCTAGCTGCAACCACAGCTTGGGCCTTTGCACTTTTCTAAGTGTTGACTATAGTTCATGTGTTACGTATGATCAAGCACAGGTCATTAATGAATGCATTTATAGGTGGAATTATATAGTATTTAAGAGCAAAGCTTTTGAAGTTGGACATTTGTGGATTCATATTTTATCTCTATTTGCTAGCTGCGTGACCAGAGGAGCGTTGCTTAACTGAGCCTCATTTCTCTCGTTTGTGAGATGTTGGAAATTGCCTCTACTTTATGGAGTAAGTGTGAACATTCAAAGAGATAATGTAGGTAAAATGACTGCCATGGTATTGTGCATAATTCTAAGCATTCAAAGTATTAGGTGCTTTTATTATTAATAATACTGATATTTTATGATTATGTAAAAGCATTACATTTACAGAGATACACACTGAGAAGGTGTTCTGACCCAGAAGATAAGGTATTTTCTTTTTTATCTGAGGGTAGGGGCCTAAGAAGTTTACTACTACTACTAATAACCAAATTCAGAGGTTTTTTTTGTGTGTGTGTGTGTCTTACTTTACAGCTATGTGGATATGATTCCTCCCAGGTCATTAGGAGTTTCCTCAACAAATTTAATTCTTATTCAAGGGACTGATAACATGGAAACCATTTGGTCTTTTGGGTAGAGACAATCAATTATTCTTCTTGTCAAATACCATATTCAGCTGTCTTCTTTACTGTGAGATAAATAGATGTTTCTAGCCTTAATGAAAATAATGCCAGTTACCCAGAATGGTTTTCTGGGGGACAAGGTCTGGGGAAATGTCATAAGCAAAAGTGCAAAGTGAATTAGTGGGTGGTTTTTTAACCATGTGTGCTTCAGTGCAGTTGATATGGAAGTGTTGGGAAAATAGAATATTTCATTTTGTGCTTAGGTTCCTTCACTGCCCCCGCTTACTACTTTGCCACTTTGAACCAAGTAGGCAATCGGGGGGAAAATATTGCTTTGATATATTCCTTCTGAAGAGAGAGGTCAGAGATGCATTTTTTTCTTTTTAAGGGATGGGGGAGCAAAGAGAATTTGTATGTTTTAAGGTGTGTGTGTGCGTGTGTGTGCACCCACGTACACATTCCCAGTGGGGAAATAATTCTCCTTGATGATTTAGGACTGCTTATAAAGCACATTTACAATTACACACACACCCCCCTTTTTGCCATGCTCTCACTTTCCAAAATCCATATGTTGTAACTGATATGAGGCACCAACTGCTTTGCTGCACATGTGAATTTAATAGAGGCAAATTTAGAAGAAATCGTTCAAACCTGCCAGTGTATTTTCATCAGGGGTAACATCACCACGTTAATGCTTTTCCCAAGTTGACGGTGAAGCTAGCCTTCTCAAAATGGGTGATTGAGAGTCCTGGACGCACACAGGCCTGATGAGCACAGGTGGTGGCTTGGAAGCCGGCCCTGCTAAATGCAGCCCACGCAACCTAAGCTCTGGGCTGCACAGGTCCCTCCTGATGTTCAGAGCTCACTCTCCCGCCATCACAGAGCTCTTGTCCTTTGGTATCTCAGTGCTGGTGTCTCCACTCTGTATATGTGGTTGGGTGTAACGAGATCAAGGGGCAGGCGATGACTTTTTCCAGCCCCACGTAGATGAGTCTGCAGTTGTGCTAATTATGGTTTGCAACTCTGCTCCTTTCCCTGCAGGTTGATACAAATCTTTTACTTAGTTCTTCTCTTCTCTCTCTCTCTCTTTTTAAAGATTTATTTATTTTAGAGAGAGAGATCGTGCACGTGCACGTGCACGCACACGAGTGAGGGGAGGGGCAGAGGGAGAGAGAATCTCAAGCAGACTCCCCACTGAGCGCAGAGCCCGAGATGGGGCTCAGTCTCACGACCCTGAGGTCAGGACCTGAGCCAAAATCAAGAGTCAGACACTGGACAGACTGAGCCACCCAGGCGCCCCTCTTCTCCTGTCCTATTCTTTCTAATAAAATTTCTTTTAATGTGCTCCGTAGAAGTAATATTTCAATGTAGGATAGCTCTTCTGTCTTAGCCTGTTCACTTTAATTCACCAAATATCAGCTGAGAAGCATCCTACCTGCTCTTTCCTACCACAACCAGACTTTTGTGTTCATAAGCTCCGTTTCAAGCTGGCCAGAGTACCAAAGAGTGAATAATGCTGAAAAGCATTATTCATACACCTTATTCTTTTGTGCCTTATTGAGGTCTTTTGGGCTAATAGTATTATTACATCATTGCTATTTTATACACAAAGACACTGTATCTCAAAGAAATTGAGTTTGGCCAAGGTCACACAGCTACTTATTCAGTCAGCATTTGAACCCAGGTCCTTTGTCTCAGAGTGTGTGCTGTTTTTGCTGGACCATGACTACTTCTGAGGGCCTGGGGTCCTGAGTTCTACCAATAGATTGCTATGGAAGCATTTGTGTGGTTCCTGGTGCTCCAGACCCCTCTCTAGGTTTTGGGGTGAGGCAGAGTTTGGTCAAGAGTGGAGGGGGAAAGTTTACCCCAAGTGTAAGAACAAGCAGGGATAAAATCGGAGGGGAGAGCAGAAGGTCACAGACCCAAAAAGGAATGTGAGAGTGTCCAAGTCAAGGAGGCTAGAGGATGTATCAAAGATGGGGAGTGGATAGAAGAAAAGGTCGTGTGGGACAACAAGTTGAGCACAAGAAGGGAGTGGTCCAGGACAGTTGCCCCAAGCCAGCTTAGTTGCCTGAGTCATAATATAGTTCCGGGGTAGGACTGATTGTTAGACAATCAGTGACTTTATGCACTGATAGACTCATATTGTGCTATTGATGAGACATTGATTTTACAATTTCGGAAAAGGAAGAGAGGGTGAGTTTGGCTCTACTCTCAGGGTATCTGCTAAACGTCATTAGGAGGTACTGGAAATGTGAAGAGTCACTGCTCTGACCCCTCCCCTCCATTCCCCAATCAAGAGACGCTGAAAATGGTGTATTTACCTGAGTCAGACTCCAGAACTCCACACTTATTTCTGTGGGACCCTTTGCTTTTCTGCTGGTTCCCATTGGGTGGTTTTTGCCAAGGCCTTGCACACAAGTCCATGTATCTGTTAGAGCTTCTGGGAAACGAATACTGCTCTCCTTGTGGCACTGAGAGAGTTCTAAAGGGCAGAGAAGTCTCCAGGACAGATGCAGCTTTGATTTCTTTATTGGAGAGGCAAGTATCTGATAAATCTTCAGGGACCTTTCCACATTGGAGTCTTGGGAGAGAACCGATGCCTCGTACCCTGAAATATTGCCTGTGAACTAGTATGGGAAGAGAGGCCTCTAAATTGATCTCCTCTTCAGTGGGAGTCCCAGAATTACCCAAGAAAAACTGTCCTGGACATATTTCTGGAACTGTGTGCTTTGTTTAAATTCAACACTTATCCATTTAGTCTATTCATTTACTTATGAAAAATGTATTGACTTCCATGCTCTGCATGCAAGAAGCAAGATTGAATAAAATGAGGGATTCAGTAATTCTCTTTTGATTTGTGTTGTGTTCCCACTGCTGTTGTAGAACTTGCTTCTGTGATGGTGATACTCTGTTACTCTCTAAAATGTAATAAGTATAGTGATAAAATTTTTGGTATCACTGGTGACTAGCACAGTGTCTGACAAAAAACTTGTTTGGTGAATATTGTACTGAGCGGATTCAATATATTTGCTGTCTAGCATGTGAAACAAATGTTTGTGTATGAAGATAACAAAAAGTAACACAGGCAGTACTAAAATTAGGTATGAAGCTTAGTGATGATCAGCACTCAAGTAACAGCTCGTTAAATTCTTCCTCTTCAACTAGAGAAGAACTCTTATTAATGGGATCAGGATTTCTTACCCTTCCATACTCACTCAATTCTTCATTTCTTCAGTTAACGTTTGTTGAGTGTTTACCAGATTCTAAGACAAATCTGATGAATACTTTAGTATTCAATGTGTATTCTTTAACTTTTTGTAATGAAAGTATCCCCAGTTCTATTCTTGGAGTTAAGGACCATTTGGGATCAGTGATCATAATGAACAGCTTCTGTGTAATAGGAGCTCAGTGAGGGCATTATATCTTTGCTCTACAGGGCATCGGCTAATCACTTCATTAAATGAGCCAAGGTTGAAAGAGAAGAAGTCCCTGTATACCAGACACAATAAAATCTACTTATCCTTTTCAAAGTAGTATAATTTTACTCTGAATTACATTATCTTTGAACTGTTTTGGTGCAAAGTTCCCAGACACTATTGACTTTCTTCCATCTTTGTCCATTATTCATATTCTTGGTCAGTTCTCAAATCTTTCTCTTTTTTGGAATTCTTAAACTTCTAGTGGGTTCCAGGATTCCTTCAAAGTCTATTTTCTAGATGTCTTTGGTAAAACATAGCATCATGGTCAGGATGACCTCTTATTCTTTCTTAAGTTTGGGCATCTTATTGTTCCTTGGCTCTTTCTCTTTTTTATTACCAGATTCTGGCTAACCTTTGCCAATTTTCATTACATTCTTACTGTAAAATTTAACCAATAACTCAGGGCTCTTATATTTTGAAAACCACATCTCAAGTTTTATTGGCAATTTTCTGATCCCAAAGCCAAGCAGATTCTTTAGAATTAGAGGTGAGTCAATTTCTAGTTTCCAAAATGGGAGCCAAAGAGACATGCATGTGGGACCTTTTTTTTGCTTTAACATGGAGTTTTAGTGAAATCATCTGGCTTCGTTGTTTCTTGCCAACCATCATAGCAGTGATTGGGGTTGAGCCCTTTGGGCTGTTGTGTGAGTCAAACAGGATAAGCCCTCACATCACTGAGCTGAGGAGGGCAGGTGCCGGGAACTGCCAAAAGGCTGAGGAAGTGGAGGTGAGACTGGACTCAGGTGGGTCCTGGGGCTCTGGAGGGATCCCAGGGAGCTCAGACTTACCTGGAAGGATCTCAGGTGGTTTAGATAGAAACAAAAGGCTCCCCATGACCTGAGTATTTCAGGATCCCTGAGTATCTCCTTGGGTGTCTCCTAATGGAGAAACTGAATAGAATAGACCTGCTCTTTTTGTAAAACCCAGTTTTAATCCCCAACTGAAGGATTTCAGAAGCTAGTTTCAGCGGTTTTAAAGTTCAGGATGGAGTTCCTCATACCCAATTGTCCCAAACTAAAAGAATGTGAGGTGGAGCTAGTAGGGATGAGGACAGGAAAATGCATATATCATGGGATGAAATGCCGTTACAAGCATGTGCTTGGTATTTTTCTAAGTGTGTTAGGTAAAAAGAAAAAGGAAATAACCTTTCTTCTAAGTACTTTTTCTATGTCCAGCATGATAGAAATTCTGCCAGCTGTGAGGAGGGTTTGGCCTGGTATGTTGGTCCATGTTCATATTATTTGTAGGCTCATTTGATCAAGGGACACGTGGTGTTAATTACATGCAAATGAATTGGCTATGAGGCAGAATAGTAATGCTGGTTTCCTATTCTTAGTTCCCGTTGTTGCCAGAGAACTGAATTACCTGGCAGAGTTTCAGCGTCTGCTTTTCTGGACCTGCAAAAATGACGATAATAGTCATTTCCTTGGTTGAGAGAGAAACAGCATCTCAACAGACAACTGTGGCATATTGGAAAGAATGTGGGCTTTGGTATTTAGGAGAGCTTGGGTAGAGTAAAATTTATAGCATTTATTAACTGTACACCCTTGTCCCAATCATTTAATCTCCCTAAGCCGTAATTTCCTCAACCCTTATATGGGGACAATAATACCTGTCTCTCAGGATTGTTATGGGAATTGTTATGCTAAGAAATGACATGACATGCATAAAAGTGCTTTGCAAATTTAACAAACATTTAAGCTCGAGTCAATTTTTCTGCCCAGAACTCTGCTAGGGGTTGAAGATAAATTGGTAAAGAGCATACTCTCTGCCCTCAAGGAACAAGAAGTAGAAGAAAGGGGCAGACATGTAAGTAAATTATTACACTGATTCTAACCCTGTAAGGCAATATAATTCATGGTGTTAAGCAGAAGGTGCAATGGAATGAATAAAGACCACAAAACGCCTAAACTAGAAAACAAAAGAGGAATTAAGGATTACTAGGCAAACATTCGTGGGGGTTTAAAGTTGTCAAGTGGAAGGCACAGCAAATGTACAATGATTATTACCCTATTTCAGTTATTACCCAAACTGGACTCATATAATCTGACGTTGGACCATTGGATCCCTTTAATAAGCAAGAGGTATAATATTGAGAATTTTATTGTGGTCCTTTGAAACTTTTAACATATTGTTTTAAGAATAAAAACGGAACACTACGTACATTAAAACGTCTGTTGAAAGAGGCATCTTAGAGCTGGATGGGAAAATGTGCGTGATGCAATGTGATTTCATCTTGTAAACAACAAGATCATATTTACTAGCAGATATCTGATATCCATGTTGATATCTGCTCATTCACTCTGGTAATCATAATTAGGGGTTCTGTATCAACCATGTGAGCTGTACAGACAATCCTCATTGAGCCTGTGCAGGAGACTGCTGAGACCCCTCTCCTCGATTCCCTGCCCTGTTCGGAAGGTCCTAGGGAACCCAGAATCCCACGCAAGGGTTTTCCTTTCTTACTCTGAATCCCCTGCATGTGCTGTGTACGATAATGAAGCAGGGCCCAGCTTTAACTGGGCTTTGTCAGGATATGAGCAAACTTCGGTTCAGTCCAGCTTCGAAAGACTATTTAGTAGGCTTGAAAGATTTTGTTTGGAATCCTGTCCATGTAGAAACAATAGAACCGCCCTGTACAGCCTGGCTGGGAAGCCCAGTGCACACAGATGCAGGGGGATCCGTGGACTCCTCTGCCCCGGCACTGCCGTAACCTTCCAACGCAGAAGGTAGGATGGAACCTATAGAGCCATCTCAGGAACTAAAGTGACTCTGGAATTTGAATTGAATGGAAATTTAGTAAATGATGATTGGATGACTGAATGAAATCTGCTCTCTTCTCATTTCCTATTGCAAATCAAATTAGGCCAGTGGGGCCTTTATAAAATCTATTTTTTTAAAAGATTTTATTTATTCATTTGAGACAGAAAGATACAGAGAGAGAGCATGAGCAAGGGGAGAGGCGGAGGGCGAGGGAGAAGCAGACTCCCTACTGAGCCAGGAGCCGGATGCAGGGCTCGATACCAGGGCCTGGAGGTCATGACCTGAGCAGAAGGCAGATGCTCAATCATCTGAGCCACCCAGGCACCCCTAAAATCTATTACATTGTAGGAAGAGTGTTTGCAATTGACAGAAGTTTCCAAATGTGAAATCCTCAATGTGTATTGACTTGACTAATTCTTCTAAACTAACAGCCATTCATCATTAACATTAAGGAATTTTTAGCATCCCAAAGTGCCACGACAGCTTGCTGACCAGCATAGTGACAAAGGAGGAAAACAAACATTTTCTTGAAGACTTGTTCATTACTTGACAAGCATTATTCAGAGCCTCTCTGGGCTCATGCTTCTGTGGGACAGAGTGCCAAGAGCTGGGGATACAAAGATTTGTAACAAATTAACTTTTATTCCAGTATGTCTTCTGCTTTGGTGTTAAAGTAAAATGTAGCATCAGGCCAGAGATAGAGTGGGAGCATCTGAGTATACTGCGAGAGAAGCTGATTAGAGAAGCTGATTTAAGAAGACACCGGGATTATAAAAAGCCAGTTTCATTAACTAAGCAGGATGCCTCGGAGGGATCTCTGCCAGAGCACATCGGTAGTAAAAATGATGACTCAACTAACGAAAACAAATCCAGGAGGACTTAAAATCTGACTTGGACAATTTACTAGCGGAATCAACAGAATTTGACAGAATGGGTTATTAAAGACACAGATAGCATACACAGAAAACCTCCTCAAAGGAACACGAGGAATTCTTTCTTTCTTTCTTTTTTTTTTTTAATAAAAACAAAGGAGTAAATCTTCCACATCCAGTATACTCAAGGCCGGGGCTTGCCAAAGGAGACATGAAGACCTCACGCACCCTATCCGAAGCTAACCCTGGACCACAGTTTTGGTGAGCCTTGTTCTATCTGACTTCCTAGTTTTAGGGAGAAAAATGAACAGGGAAAATTAATCAAAGAATGCACCTTTACCTTACCTCCTCTGCCAGAAGATAGGCAAGGAGGGGCCAAAGGAGCAATGAAGATTTAAACAAGTGCCCTTTAAAAAGATGTGTTTTCTTTTTATTACAGACACTTTTCTACAATCTCTTTATGATTTCACGTCTATTATTATACACATACTAAATAGTTGCCTTATAATTGATGATATAATCAGGGTCCCCCTAAGACAAAATTCTAAGAGCAGTGAATTATTTCCAGTTTTTCAGTTTCTGCCCTTCAGATGTTGGAGACCTGGTTGTTTGAAGGTACATGTGGGTGGAAAGAAACCAGGGAGAGTGTAATGATCTAAGGATGCAGCACAGAAGGCAAAATGTTTGCAGACGTGTAAAGAAGATGGGAGGGCAGGGTGAGGATGGAAAGAGGGAATGTTCACGGCTTCATTTATTTATATAATCTCTGTGGCTCTTTCATAGTTCTGTTCCTTCGCCAAAACTGTATTGTTTGTAGAGTATGGAAGATTGGCACCAGCCAGAGTGCCAAACTCCTTGATCATGCTTCTGCCAATATTAACTCCCATTCCAACAGTGTGGGGCCAACATCTCCTTGTGGTTTTGACTTGTATTCCTCTGATAATTATGATGTTCAGCATCTTTTCGTATACCTGTTGGCCATTTGTACATCTTCTTTGGGAAAATGTCTGTTCAGGTCCTCTGGCCATTGTTTAATTGGATTGCTTGTTTTTGCTATTGAATTATATGAGCTCTTTATATATTTTAGGGATGAATCCCTTATCTGATATATGGTTTGCAAATATTTTCTCTAATTCCATAGTTTTCTTTCCATCTCTTTTGATAGTTCCTTTTGCTGTCCATTTGTTTGTTTTTGCTTGTGGTTTTGGTGTCATACCCAAAAAATCATTGCCAAGACCAATGTCAAGGAGTTGTTCCTTATGTTTTCTTTTAGGAGTTTTACAGTTTCAGGTCTTACATTTAAGTCTTTAATCCATTTCTAATTAATTTTTGTAAGTGGTGAAAATAGGGGTCTAATTTCCTTCTTTTCCTGTGAATATCGAGTTTTCCCAGCACCATTTATTGCAGAGATATCTTTTCCCCACCGAGTATTCTTGGCTCCCTTGTCAAATATTAGTTGAATGTATAGGCATGGGTTTATTTCTGGGCTCTTGATTCTATTAGTTTATGTGTCTGTTTTTATGCACGTATCATACTGTTTTGGTTACTATAGCTTTGTAGTATAGTTTGAAATCAAGAAACATGATGCCTCCAGATTTATTCTTCTTTCTCAAGATTGCTTTGGCTATTTGGGATCTTTGGTGGTTCCACATGAGTTTTAGGATTTTTTTCTATTTCTGGGGAAGACCCCATTAGAATTTTGGTAATGATTGCATTGAATCTATGGATGGCTTTGGGTATTATGGACATCTTAATAATATTTATTCTGATAGACAAACATGGGCTACCCCTCCATTTATTTTTGTCTTCTTCAATTTTGTTCATCAATGTCTTATAGTTCTTAGCATATAAATCCTTCACCTCTTTGGTCAAATTTATTCCCAAGTATTTGGACTTTCTTCTAAGTGAAATGGGAGAACACTGGAAGGTGTTAAGCTGTGGTGGAGAAAAAGTTTATAATATATATGTTTGATCTTGTTTGGGGGATAATAATAGAGGGGAAAAATGGGTGTGGAGAGGCCAATTAGGAAGCTTCATATCTGTCCAGTGTGGTGGGCAGAATTCTAAGGTGGCCCCCTAATACTTCTACCCCTTATTGGGCATACCCTGTGCAATTTCCTTCCTTGAAATGGATATGGTGGGATATTACTCTTCTAATTACATTACTAATCAGTTAACTTTTAGTTAATTATCAGAGAGGCAGGCCTGACCTAATCAGGCGAGTCCTAGCTAGGGATTGGACCCTTCCTAAAATCAGAGAGATTGGAAGTGTGAGAAGACCTATAAAGGGACCATGTAGCTAAGACCTGAGGCCAGTCTGAGAGCATTCTCCAGCTAATCACCTGCAAGAAAATAGGGGATGTCGGTCCTACAACCTCAAGGTACTAAATTCTGATAATTACGTGTGCAAGCTTGGAAGAGGACTCTAAGATACCAATGAAAACTCAGCTCTGGCTGATCTTTACTTTCAGTCTGGTGAGACCCTGAGGAGAGAATCCAGCCACACTGTGCCTGGACTTCTGACCAATAGAAAGTGAGATAATAAACTTGTGTTGTTTAAAACTGCTAACTTTGTGGCAATTTGTTGAGCATCAGTAGGAAAACGAACACATCCAGACAAAAGTTAATGATGGCATAGAGTAGACTAGGATAGTGCCAGTGGTAACAGAGGGAAGTAGACCAATGCAAGATAGAGCCGACAGAATTTGCTAATGGACTGAATGAGTACAGTGAGAAAAAAGAAGGAAACCAACATAATCTTTTTTTTTTTTTTAATGCAAGGGGGTAAAATGTGTGCTTTTTACTGAGATGGGTAATACTGGGGAAAGAATGTGTTTCAGGCATGCAGGAATTTCATTCTTTGCAGGATAAGTTTTTAAACTTTTTATTTCGAAATACTTAGGGATTCACAAGAGGTTGTAAAAATAGAACCACAAATACCACTTTGAAAAGTTAAATTTGAGCTGTTTATATGACTCTTTTTTTTTTTAAAGATTTTATTTATTTATTCGACAGAGATAGAGACAGCCAGCGAGAGAGGGAACACAAGCAGGGGGAGTGGGAGAGGAAGAAGCAGGCTCACAGCAGAAGAGCCTGACGTCGGGCTCGATCCCATAATGCCGGGATCACGCCCTGAGCCAAAGGCAGACGCTTAACCGCTGTGCCACCCAGGCGCCCCTGTTTATATGACTTCTAAGGGCAAATATCAAATAGAAACTAGGATATACAAGATGGAAATTCAGGGGAGTGGTCAAGACTAGAGATATAAATTTGATATTAACATGGATGGTACTTAAAGCTACCAGACTGAAGGGGATGTCCTAGGGAGACAATGGAGCTAAGGATGAAAAAGAGCCATGACTGACTGAGCCCTGCGGCATCCAACAGTAAGAGTTTGAGTGCAGAGGAAAAGCTGGCAAAGGGATATGACAAAGACTGTTCACTGCAAGTTGGAGGGGAACCAGCAAGGGGAGGAAAACTGCATTTGGAAGTTCCTGCAAATCCCTGTATTTACCCTGAAACTCTTGAATTCAAGTATATGTGTTTACTGCAGGACCACAAAGGGGTGGAAGAGGGATTGGGACGGGCCTCCAGAGATTTGTTGAAGTCTCTAAAGTTTCTGTGAATGACAAATTGGGGTTAAAACACCATATTCATATGATTTAAGTGTAAATGAGCGGAAACATATGGATTATATTTTTTTCCAATTGCACTGAGTTTAACAATTAAGCACAAAGGGTGCTTGGGGCAAAAGGCTTACTGGGGCTTTATTAAATCCTAAATATGGGGGCAGTGGTTAGAGAATAGGCAAGTTAAACAAACAGTGCAGGTTGCCCCAAGAGATGGAATCTGGATTTTATTCTCTCTCTGTCCCTCCATCTTTCCAGGTCACCCTCTCTCTGTCGCTGTTTCTGTCTGTCTGTCCTGGTCTTCCTCCCCCAACCATCTCTGTGTTCAGACCACCATCTGGGTGCTCATGGGCATCTTGAAAGCACATTTTCCAGCTGTCTAAAAGCAACAGCCAGAGTCCTCTTCTGTTTGTAGAATTCCACCCATGGTTTCCAATTCGAGGGGAGAAAAAAATCAGTAGCAGGTGTTGCAGCTCTTTGGGGAGTGTTGTTTATTACGGCTATTCTCTGAAGAAATATTAGGACTCATGCTATGGCGGATAATATATTGCTTCATATAATTTTGCATTATGAACTTTCCTTTGTTCCTTCCTCCAGCCTTTCTACTCTTTCCCTAGCCCCCAACTCGCTCTTTTCGAGACAAGCTCGGTACAAAGGAATTAAAAGCCCGTTTCCATTTGTTGTTAAGCGTGGCTGAGGAATGTGTTCATAACTTAGCTGAACACTGTCTGACAACAGAAATTACGTAACGGCTCTGGAGTCAAGACTGAGCTGTGAGCAGGGTGATGGACCTCGTTCTAGGGGCTTCTGAAGATGTCGTAGCGCGGTCTCGGATGAGAGACTAGAGAGTAGACTGCAGATGTCAAAGTCAAAACTAAATGCATATATTTCTTATTACTATCTTTATTTGGAACTGGAGATTCATGGAAATACTACGAGCAGTTAGAGAAGACCACACGGGCTAGGAAGTTTGAGCAGAGCAAAGGGCAAGCTGGAACATCATCACTGGCTTCCCTACGGCTCTGTGGGAATGGCAGCAGGGAATCCTAGAGTCCAGGGTGCTTACTATGGGCCAGGAGAAAGACGAGTGATTTCTTTTTTACATATTTCATTTATTTGTTTTAAAGTATACAGTCAAATGAATTTCAGCTTGTAGTTTTATACAGCTGTGTAGCTATCACCACAGTCCATCTCTAGAAGGGCGCCTGGGTGGCTCAGTCGGTTAAGCCCCTGCCTTTGGCTCAGGTCATGATCCCAGCATTCTGGGATATAGGTCTACATTGGGCTCCTTGCTCGCCGGAAAGCCTGCTTCTCCCCTCTCCCTCTGCCTGCTGCTCCCCCCGCTTGTGCTTTCTCTCTCTCTCTCTCTCTCTCTCTCTCTTAAATAAATAAATAAGATCTTTAAAAAAATCCGCCTATAGAAGAGGTCCATCCTATCAACAAGGTTCTTCCTGTCCCATTCCATACCTACCCGGATTTCCAGCCCTGGGCAACCTCCTGCCTGCCTTTTATCACTGGAGTTAATTTGCTTATTTGTTTAGAATTACATATAAATGGAATTAAAGCATGTATATTGTTTTTAAAATCTGGATTTCTTCACTCGGCATAATTATTTTAGGATTCCCCGTGTTGTAGCCTTTATCAGTATGTTGTACCTTTTTATTGCTATGTGGCATTCCATGAATGAATATAGATCTTTTTGTCTGTTGATGGATTTTTGGGTGGTTTTCATTTGGGGCTATTATGAATAATACTGCTATAAACATTTTTTTATTTTTTCTGAAGAATTATTTATTTGAGAGAGAGAGACAGAGAGCAGGCAAGTGGGGGTAGGGGCAGAGGGAAAGGGAGAGAGGATCTCGGAGGAGTCTGTCTTCGGGCCTGATCCCAGGGCCGGGACATCATGACTTGAGTGGAAACCAAGGGTTGGACTCTGAACTGACTGAGCCACCCAGACGGCCCTACAAACATTCTTTTAAAAGTCTTTGTGTGGACATGTGTTTTTGTTTCCCCTCATTAAATACCATAAAGGGGTAAGTGTACATTTTTCTTTGTAAGATATTGTCAAACTCTTTTACACAGTTGTACCATCGTACACATCATGAACACTTCCAGTTGCTCCACATCCTTGCCAACATTTGCTATTTTAAGTTATATAAATTTTAGACATCTTAGTGGGTGTGTAGTTCACTGTGGTTGTTTTTCTTTTTAAATTGTGGTAAAAGGTCCATAACATAAAACTTACCATTTTAACCATTTTTAAGCATATAGCTCAGTGGCATTAAGTACATTCAAAGTGTGCAAACATGACCACCATCCAGTTCCAGAACTTTCTCATCATCGTAAACAGACACAGTACCCGTTAAAAAATAGCTCCCCATTCCCTCCTTCCTCTTTTCCTTCTAGTTGGAATATCCAATATTTCTAAAAATATTTTAAAAGTAACGAAAATATTGCCTCTATGTAATTTAATAAATGTTCAAGAAAATATAAAACATCGTCTTACCTCAATATAATGTAACCTTTGAGTGAAGACATCGTAGAGGTCCATTAGACATGAACGTGGAACTTTCCACCACCCTTGATATCATGTAGAATATACAAACAAGACAGAGATTCAGAGCAGTGAGAATGTGCATCAAATTCTTTCTCAGAGGATGCCCTTATTTGTAAATTCATGGTTTCACAATATTTTTTAGAATATTAATATTTATAATAAACTAGAAATTATATCCTTGTAAATATTTAAACTCGTAATGAAAATTATGTACATGAACTTAAAACTGTGTGAGAGAGTGCCTAGTTTAACAAAATTCTTTAAATAGAGTTAAATTTTGAGGAACACCATTCTAACCCATATGTATATAAAAATTATGACTATTTCTGCCTCTGGTTGGACTTTACTTTGAGTGAGCGCTCCATTCTGGGATTTGTAAGGGAGGAGCACTTGATGGAGAGGGTAAGCTGGGCAGCTCCCCGCAGAACATGGCTGAAGAGAAGCATTTGACCATCTTCTTGGCTCTAACCTTCTTGCCGACTCACCAGAGCATCAGGGAACCAGTGAGACTTGGGAGCCGTGAGTTAGTTCCAGTTGATTGGAGCTGCTCCGCAGTGGACAAGCCAATACTGATAATGGCCACAGCCTCCCTGGAGCATCTTTGCTTTTTCCCTTCTCCCTTCTCCCTCCCAGCCTGGCCTTCAACCCTATTAAAAGCACTCCTGGGCACTGTGGTGTCCTCCTGATTTTACTCATATTTAAATGAGTGCTGAGTACCAAGTAAAGAAATCACTCGATTGTTCTGTCATCGGTGGGGAATCGTATTCTGACGAGGATACGCTTCCAGCCCTGGTTGGCTGCATGCACATTCTCTCAGGTGGATGTGGGAGGACCTGGAACTCTCTAGCAGCGAAGATGTTGAGCCTCTCTCTGTGATTCTCACTCTCATTTTTTGGGAACCATCTTGAGGGGTAGGGCAACATGATCTGTTTCTGTGCAGAGTGTCACATTTTATTATTTTTAAGGGGCTTCTCACACCTTATTGATGTTTTTTTAATCGTCACCACTCATGTTCCATGTTGGGGCCTAAGTCTGCTGCTATGCGGTTGGCCATTTCTCCAGAGCCAGTCTTCTAGAGATGCTGCAAGGAGTTCTGAGGTCTCTGGTGTTCACTCAGCAGTTACTGGCCGCACAAGTCTTGGGGTGCTGTAATTCTGCAGGACCTGTTGGGTCTGGCCTGACTGATTTTGGCTCTGGCTTCCAGTTAGTCTGTGACAATGGATGAAATCTGTTGGTTTTTTTCATTCTCTTTCCTCTACTTGAAGTAATTGGAGCTGTATGCACAACAAAAAAACTTTTTTTTTTCAGAAACTCATGCGGAGTGGTTGTTTATCCTGCTTCAGCACCTGGTAGGGGAGCAGGTGAGCCCAGAGGTTGGGAAATGAGAATGGGGGCTGGATGGGAAGGGGAGCTTAGTGAAATCCTTCTCATTTGTGCTAAGAAGAGGGTTAGTGCCAGGCAGAGATAGGATAAAGTCTTGGAAGAGGGTGGTCAATGGGGAAGAAAAGGAGAAGATTGGGTAGGGTCATCTGACCTGTGTGGAGAGGGGGTCTTCTTCCAGCTTTGGCTGCTGTGGTTGGTGGTCTCCTCACTGTGCTAGGCTCCTGTGGTTTCCTGGTCACCACCATAGCCATGTACAAGTCTCCCAGATGTTCATCCCAGGGGACCTGTCCTCCCTATATACACCTCTCCCCAGAACAACAAGGAGCCACAGCCCTTCAGCTTTGATCAACAAGGTGCTCCCCCAGCTAATGGTGGTTGTAAGGAGCATAGACCTCACTAAACACCACTCCTGACTTTCTTTGGTGGGGTGGGGGGAGATGTTGTGGAAGCCTAGATGCTCTGGTTGGACAAAGGAGCTGTTTAGTTAACACCCCCCAAAAAGCCTTCCCAAAGTGGCTCACCACTCCTCATTTCCTCAGTTTCAATGCTAGTGGCACAAATAGCAGGGGGAAGTTGTTTCCTCTGAGCCATTCCCCAGGGTGGTCCCTATTTTGTGGTGTTGCTATTGCTTCTCATCCTTTATCATTACCTAGAAGTTTTCATGTCTTACCTAAATCCTTCCCTGGTAATGTGGCCTTATTTACATTCCAGTGGAGACACGAAACATCTCACTTCCCTCCAACAACTTCCCCATACATATGTTTTTGTATGACCCATGAACTAAGAATGTGTTTTTATACTTCTTTCTTCAAATTTCCCCAATTTTACTTGTATTCATTTGTGGGGGGTGTGTATGTGTGTGTGTATCTCTGTGTGTGTGTTCTTAGTTCTAAACAGTTTTATCACATGTACAGGCTGGTTTATCAACCACCACCGTAAAGATACAGCCTAGTTCCATGACCACAAGGATCCCTCATGTTGACCTTTTATAACCAGAGGTCTCCCACCTCTCTACTTACCCTGACCACCACTACACTGTTCTCCACTTCTCTCTTTTTCTTTCTTTTTCTTCCCACAAATGCTATATAAATGGAAACAGAAGATATGTCACCTTTTAGGATTAACTTTTTTCACTCAGCATAATCCCCTTAAGACTCATCCAAGTTCTTGTGTGTATCAGTAGTTCACGTTTTTCATTGTTGAGTAGTGTCCGATGGGAGGGGGTATCCAGGTTTACGTAACCACCCATCCTTTGAAGGGCTTGTGGGTTGTTTTTAGTTTGGGGACACTTCGAATAAAGCTGCTTGGGACATTTGTCTACAGGTTTTGTATGACTCTAAGTTTTTATTTTGCTGGGATACGTGCAGAACTATGCAACCGCTTGGTTGTGTGGTGACTGTGTGCTTAGTTTTATGAGAAACTGCCAAGACTGGGTGTTTCCCACCAGCAATGTGTGAGTTATCTAGGCTCTGCACAGCCTCACAGCATTTGCTCTTGTTCTTCTTTTTATTTTAGCCATTCTGATGCATATGACGTGAGAGCTCATTGTAGTTTTAATCTTCAGTTCTTTGATAGCTAATGATGCGGATTATCTGCTGTGCTTATTTCCCATCTCTGTATCCTCTCTACTGCGATGCCTGTTCATGCTTCCCCCCACTTTCTAATGCGATTTTTTTTGTTTTGTTTATTTGATTGTTAAGATTTGAGAACTCATTATATAGTCCAGGCACGTATCTTTGGCAGGTACGTGGTTTGCAAATATTTTATCCTAGTCTATCATTTGCTTCCTGTTCTCTAAAGGCTCTTTCACGGAGCAAAAGTTTTGAATTTGAGGTCCAGGTAATCCATTTGGTGTCAGGTCTAATTCAAGTTGAAGTCATCTTTGCTTTAGTCTTCAATCCTGCAGATTTCCCCAAAAGCTTTAGTTTTACATTTTACATTTTACGTTGAAGTCTGTGAACCCTTTTGAGTTAATTTTTGTATAAGGGTGAGGTTTGGTTTGAAGTTGTATGTCTGTGTGTGTATGTGTGTCTGTTTAACCTGCAGACGCCAGTCATTCTGGCACGATGTATACCACTTGTTGAAAAGTTTATCTTTCCTCCATTGCATTCCTTTTGCACATTTGTCAAAATCAATTGGGCAGCTGTGTGTAAGCCAGGTTCTGCGTTCTCCTTTCTGTTCTATTGATCTACCTGTCTATCCCACTGCCAATGTCACGTGATCTTAATTACTGTGGCTACAGAAGAGGCCTTACTATCGGGCAGAGTGACTTCTCACACTTCATTCGTTTTTGAGATTCTTTCTGCCATTCTAAGGCCTGTGTCTGTCCATATTTTCAAATAAAATTTCTGAGATTTTAATAGGAGTTACATTAAATTTTTATTAAATCTCTATATCAACTTGAGTAGAATTGATATTTTCACTGTATTGAGGCTTCCAGTCCATAAACACGGCATGTCTTTCCACTTGTTTAACTCCTTTTTTATTTCTTTCATCACCCTTTTGTAATTTTTAGCATGCTAATCCTGGGCATACTTTGTTAAGTTTTTGCCTAAGCAGATGATTTTCTTTGAAGCATCTGTAAATGGTGTTTTTTTTTTTAATTTCGTTTTTTACATGTTCATGGTTAATATATAGGAATGCAATTAATTTTTATGTGTTGCTCTTGTATCCAGGGATCTTGATGAACTCACTTATTAGTCCTAGAGTTTCTTTTCTATAAATTCCTGGGATATTCTTTTCTTTTTTCTTTTTTCTTTTCCTCAAGATTCATTTCTTTATTTGAGAGAGAGAAAGTGGGAGGGCAGAGGGAGAGGGAGAGAGTTTCATAAGCAGACTCTGCGCTGAGCCTGGAGCCCAACATGGGACTTGATTTCATGCCCCTGAGATCACGACCTGAGCTGAAATCAAGAGTCAGGTGCTTAACCGACTGTGCCACTGAGGCACCGCTCCTGGGATTTTTCTACATAGACAATTATAGCACCTGTAAATAGAGATAGTGTCATTTCTTCCTTTTCAGTATATATTGTATGTATGTATGGATGTATTTCCAGTATGTATTTTATTTTCTCTTCTTGCCTTATTGCAGTGGCTAGCCCTTCCAGTATTATGTTAAATAAAAGTGGTAAGAGTAGACATCCTCGACTTGTTCCCCATCTTAGGGGGAATACATTCAGTCATTCACCATTAAGTATGTTGTTGGCTGTAAGATTTCTGTAAGTGCTCTCTATCATGTTGGGGTAATTCCCTTTTATTCCTAACTTGTTGACAGTTTCATCATGAATGGGTATTGGATTTTGTAAAATGCCTTTTCTATGTCAATTGATACTATCATATGACTTTTATCCTTCAGTCTGATGATCTGGTGAGTTACATTGTTTGACTTCTCAATATTAAACTAGCCTGTGATACCTGGAATCAATCCCATTTGATCACAGTGCATAATTTTTAAAAATATTTATATTAATGTATAATTCCATGCCAAAAGAATTACCCACTTAGAGTGTACAGGTCAGTGGGTTTTAGGATATTAATAGAATTGTGAAACTGTCACCACAAGCTAAGTTTCAATCTTTTCATCATCCTAAAAGGAAACCCTGCACACACCAGCAGTTTTCCCTCCCCCCCACCCCCAACCTAGGCAACCACTAATCTACCACTGAGTAAAAGATGCCAGCCTTTAAAGACCACATATTTTGTGATTCCTTGTGTAATTCAAAAAATATATTGTTGGATTAGATATGCTAATATTTTGTTGAGGATTTTTGCTTCTAAGTTCATGAGGGATATTAATCTATACCTTGTCTTTCTTCTCCTTCCTTCCTTCCTTCCTTCCTTCCTTCCTTCCTTCCTTCCTTCCATTTTTACCTGTTTTAAGTATTTTTATAAGACTAACCTCATAAGATAATTTGGGAAGTGTTCAGTTTCTTGTAAACCACACACAGTGGGGTTGTGTACATGTCTTTTCTTAATCCATTCTGTCAATCTCTGTCTTTTAATTGACCTATTTATATGTTCTACATGTAGAGTAAGTATTTATTTGTTCAAGCTTTAGTCTGCCATTTTAGTATTTGTTTTTTGCTTGTTTCCTCTGTTGCTTATTCTTCTATTTTTCTGTTTTCACCTTCCTGTCGGTTACTCAAACATTTTCTCGGATTCCATCTTAAGTGTTTACAGCATTTTTGTGTTTCTGTATCTATAGTTCTTTTAGTGCTGTGGGTCTTAAAATATACACATGTGTCACAGCCTACTGAGAAATAACATTTTTCTACTTCAGCTGAAGTGTGGGCCTTACTTCCATGTATGTCCCTTACCTTTACCACTTTTAAATATCATTGCCTTGAGTGTCAGGTGTTATAATTTTTGTACCCATTAAATATGCCTTATAAAATTCAAGATGAAAAGGATCGTCTATTATATATATCCATATCTCTGCTCTTTCTATTGTTCTTCCTTCCTTCTGGCTGCTCTAAGATTTCCTTCTTTCTGTTAGAACTTCCTTTAGCCATTCTCTAAGGATAGGTCGGCTAGTAACAAATTCTTTTAGTTTCTATCACCTGAGAATGCCTTTATTCCTTGTTTGTTCCTGGAAGGATAGTTTCCTTGGATGAAAATTTGTGACTGACAGTTCTTTTCCTTTACCACTTCAAAAATAGCTTCTATGGTTTCAGACGAGAAGTATGTTGTCGTTTGAGTTTTTTCACTACAAGTAATACATTATTTCTCTCTGAATGCTCTCAAGACTATTTTCTTTGTCTTTCGTTTTTGGAAATTTAATTATGAGGTGTGTTGGTGCAGATTTCTTTGATTTTATCCCATTTTGAGTTGGCTCAGATTCTTGAGTCAATAGATGCATGTCTTTCGTCACATTTGGGATGTTGTTTCTTCAAATACTCTTTCTGTCCTAGTCTGTGTCTCCTCTCTCTCTGTGATATCCAATATTGGATCTTTTGGTATTGTTGCATGGGTGCCTGGGACACTGTTCACTTTTTTCCAATCTGTTTTCTCTCTACTGCTCAGGTTGGGTAAGTTCTATTGATCTGTATTCCAGTTCACCAATTCCATCCTTTGCTATCTCAACTGTACTAATAAGCATATTCAGCAAGTCTTAAAATTTCTAGTATTTTATTTTTCAGTTCTATAATTTCCATTTTGTTCTTTTTAAGTAACTTCTATTTCTTTCATGAGATTTTCTGTTGCTGTTTTTTTCCCATTTGTTTCAAAAGAATTTGTAATTGTATACCAAAGGCTTTTTAGGATGGCTCTTTTTAAATCCTTATCAGATAATTCTAACATTTCTGTCATCCTGGTGTTGCCAACATTTGATTTTGTTTTGCCATTCAAATTGTGATTTTCCTGGTTCTTGTTAAAATAGGTGATTTTCTGTTGTATCCTGGACATTTTAATTATTGTGTGAGGAAAGTCTGGATCCCATTTAAGTCTTTTATTTCCGTATGCAATTCCCCTGTTTAGGTTCACTATGCAGAACCTGACCTACTCTCATGGGCTGTTGTTCCTACGGCAAGTTTATCTTCAGAAATTTGCCATGCTAATTCGGTGTATCTGGTACAGCTGAAACTCCCACTGGTTGCTGCTCAGGAAATTTAAGAAGTTTTCCAGGCTGCCCGCGTTCTAGGTGGAGAAAGGGATGTCTGGCCCATTGAGAGGAAGAGACTTCCTGGTGCGGGCCGTCTATAATGCTGAGGACCCCTCTTCATGGTGCTGCCTGGCTACCTGATGTCTCTAGATATGAGAGAGAAGTCTCAGGCCTGTGGAACACAGGTGGGCTGGCCACTTATTGTAACTGAACACTCTTTTTAGGTAGCCCTGGCTCCCTAGTGTCCCTTGGTGGGGAGAAAATTCTGAGATCCAGCAGGGAATACAGTATTTCCCAAAGGGGGCTTATGGTGGTGAGGTCTCCCTCGATGAACTTCCAGGCTGACTTCCTGGCATCTCTGGGTTAGTGGAGAGTCCCATTCCTGGTGAAGAAGAGGAACACCTCTCCTGACCACTTGTTGTCAGTGAGACCTTCTTGCTGTTGGCAGATCTGTCATTCAATAAAGGGGAAATAAATCTACCTGAGCCACGTTCTGTTGCTACGTTGGGGGTCAGGAAACATGAGGTCTGAGTCACCTTTTTCTGCGGGGTGGGAGTTTGCAAGAGCCACTGCCACTGTGTTATTCCTCCAATGCTGGGGTCTCTTACCATTTTGTCTTCTTCTTTCTACCTTTTAAGGTTCTCTTTTGGTTGTCCCTTGAATGATTTCCAAGGCTTCTGGTTATGAAGGAGCAGAGAGAAACAAATCTATACCATCTTGTCTGGACCAGAAGTTCCTAATATATGTTATAAATGGAATGCCTAAAAACAAGTAGATTACTTGTTAAACAGAATTTTTTCAGGAGGTGAGTAGTTGGCAAGAACATACATATTCCAAAATTATTTGTTGAGAACTGCTTATAGCAAATGAGCTGAGGTTCTGGTTGTAAAAAACGCACCATTCTCCATAAATCTGCCTTTGAACGGGCCTTTCATCTTCAGCTAGAACAGAGCCAACGCATAGTTGGTCTCAATAAATACTTGTTGAATGAGTGAAATAATAAATGAAAATTAGAGTCTCAGGGCTCCTGGGAGGCTCAGTCAGTTAAGTGTCTGCCTTTGGCTCAGGTCATGATCGCAGGGTTGCTGGGGTCCAATCTTGAGTTGGGCTCCCTGCTCAGCAGGGATCCTTCTTCTCCCTCTACCTCTGTTGCTACCTGCCACTCGTGCTCTCTCTCTCTCTTTCTAATAAATATATCAAATCTTAAAAAAAAAAAAAGAAAATTAGTCTCTCCCCCAATTTCATTAGATAATTCAGTTGGTTAAATAAGGGCTAGGGGGTTTGGAATATGACATACATTTTTCTTGGGTTTGCCTAGTGATTTATTTTCCTGATTCTGGACATGGAAGAATCACCTAAAAATCTATAATTAACACATCAAAAAAATAGAATGTGTCTTGTCGTTGTATTAGGGACTAGAAAGTTCTTGAAAAATGAATAAAAAAAGGTAGATTCAGAGACAGTCAGAGTTCATGCAGAAGAGATTGAAGAACATCTGTGATTTGGTGGATTGGTACAGCTCAAGGGCGTGATCCAAGCTATGACGTTAATTACCAATAATTTTAAGTGACTTGAGATTAGAGTTCTTAAGCAATTGGAGCTCCTGATGTTCTGTTAATCTAGAAAGGCAAAGGAAGGGATGTTACCTGACCCACAGAAGACAGCGTTCAAAGTGATCAACGCTTCCCAAGATGGTACCCCAGAGGAAGCCAAGAACATACCATCAATTGCCAAGTTAATGTTATTTCTCTTGGTGACCCAAATAACTCCCCTTCCTTCTGAAGGCTGGAGCTCTGAGGACATCTCTGAGAAGTTGCTACTCTAGATCCTCGTCCTCCTGTTTCCCAGCCTGACTTGCATTTCCTCTGTCTGATAGAGAGACCTGTCACAGCCCTTCCCCGAGTGAACATCACTGCCAATCGCCTTGTGAATCTCTCACCCCTGGAAGACAGCTGGGTCATCCGGGGCATGCACTGCTCCACCCCGTGGACCTGGTTTTGGTCCCTGACAGCAGACCCTAGCCAGAGGCTTCGTCTCTCTGCATTCCACTGCTGATGAGCTCCAGCGTGAGAAATTGGAGGGGAATGGCACAGGCCTCTGTCTACAGACTTCAAACACTAACAGCAGATGAGGCCTGGTGTTGGTTAAGGGCCATTTGCAATTGCAACTCTCTGTTTCAGCTGTACTTTTTTATGTTTCCCATTACCCACCCTGCCCCACCTCCCTCACACATGCCCCGGAGATGGATTGTGCAGGCACACACCGTCTGCAATAGCTCAGGGAGAGACGGAGGCCTGCCTTCACTCTGCACGTGTGTCATTTTTGTACAGAGGACACTACAAGTGAGCCCTCGTCAGCTGGATACCACGTTATCCTTTTCTTCTATGGCTCTGGGCAAGACTGAGCCCCTAGCACTTTCCATCTTGCCCTGTGCTGCCCGATAGCATATTTGATGACTCTACATCTGGGGAAGAGAGGAACTGGTTGTGCCACACCGGGGTTCCACTGCCGAACCTCACCTGTGAGCAGGGCTAGACCAGCAACATAACTGTCACTGAACGTCCACACGTCAGAGACAGAATGCCATGTTCTGGGTTACTCTCTTCCTCATGGCAGGGAGAAAAGGGACAGCTGCCTATCCCACCAAGAAGGTGGTGAGACTGAATCCATGAGCTGAGATGCCCGGGGGTCCTGATCAGGTGGCCTGAGGAAGTGTAGGGTCATTGACAGGGCTTTCCCTACACAGGCGGCTCCCTTCTCTAACTTACCGCTTTCTAGAATTCTGGCCTTAAAAGTTTTTATTGAACTGCTAGGTCCCCAAGGAGAGATAATTTTGGGAATTAATTCTTAAGAAATATAATCTCAAGCTATGAGGAGTATGGGGAGGGGGGAGAAGGAGGAGAGAGTAACAGCATAAATGTGTTTCGTTTTGTTGAAAAAAATTAATATTGCTCAAAAATTACTTTGAAATTCGGAAAGTTTTGTGTTAAAAAAGCATGATCTATATGGAGCCAAATGGAAAATTTTTTGTTTGCATTTCGGTGACAAAAGAGGGTCCTTCGAGGACTCTTAGACTTGATTTTAGGCTGCCACGAGTTAGTCCACAGGAATAACAATCACTGTGCCCGTCGCAGGGTGCATAAGGGAGACATTGAGAAAGCACCTCACCTGTGCCTCTTGAGGGATGGCAGGCCCGGGGAGGGGGTCCCCTGTGGGGCTGAGGCAGATTGGAAGGAAGAAAGAGGACTTCCCAGGAAAGGGGGATTTTGCCTTTATAAAGTATTAGGCAAATCACCATGATAACCTCACTAAAAGCTTATCACCGAGAGATTGGGTGTCTACAA
Organism: Ursus americanus; assembly: GCF_024610735.1. Lineage (NCBI taxonomy): Eukaryota > Metazoa > Chordata > Mammalia > Carnivora > Ursidae > Ursus > Ursus americanus. Next base: position 51,148,634 of record NC_142128.1, on the reverse strand, counting down.
ATATGTCTGAGGAGTTCACCAATGAATGGTTCTGTGTATGTTCTTCTGCTGTAAAAATCATCAGAACTCTATCATGAAACCAATATTCCAACAAACCATTATTTTTCTTCTGAGGGATTCTGGGTATGAACGATACCCATGTGCTATTTTAGAATTCCACATAGGATATAAAATGTGGTTTTAACTAGATCTTCTCTTCTTCGATCTCAGAGGTAAACAGGGCAGTAAAGCCATTTTACAGATGAAAAAACTGAGGCCAAAGGGGTTTGAAAGACTTGCCCGGGGTGACCTGGCTGCTGGGGCCTCCCCATTTCCTCATGGTTCATCACTGCCTTTCTCCGCCATGCTTCGTGGCCTCCAACCAAAGCGGACATCATAATGCATTTCCATGGCATGTGGCTTACTCCATCTTTCACTTATTAAAGATATAAATATAGATCGGTACTAAGAATGCAGTGAAGAGTTTAGAAACGCTGATATGTGCTTATTTGACATCTAACAGTACAAAGCTGGAACTTAGCCAGCTGTGAAACCTAGAGTTGCAGCCAGGTCTAAAGTCTACTGAGTAAGATGGAAAGTCTTTGAAGTATTCTGTTGTGTCATCAACATTCAGCTAAGTTTTTTATTTGACTCCCCAACGTCTCCTGACTTTTTATATATAAAAATGTTTAAATGTAAAAAAAAGCTCTGAGTAATATTGATTTTTTTCCCCCAGAAAGCCTCTCCTCAGGGGTCTCTGTATGTGAGAGAAGCAGCCATTTGTATTCGGGTCGAGTAGAAGGAAAAGAGCATAGTGACCTTTTACTCACAGAAATCACTGGAAACCACCCTGAGACTGTGTGGGGTGGGTGCCCTGACACGCTATGCCCTGCCCAGGGGACAGTGCACCTCCCCGCTCCCTCCCATGTGCTGACAGCCATGGCGGGATGCCCATCTCTACAGAGCCCGGAACTCAGCACCTGCTCTGTGCCTCCATCAACCGCGGTCCCACTGCCAACCCAAGTGACAACTGCAACACGAAGTACATTGAGGACCTTGGAGCAATGTCCCCACAGAACGTTGTTCAGAGCGCAGCTCTGCTCTCATCCAGTCCAACCCTCCCTTGATCGTATAACCCTCTGAGACTGACGGCAACGTGAGCAGACATGCCACCTAAACCCAAGAAATGTTCTGGCCTCCAAAGCAATCTCTGAGGATTAGCCTCTAAATTAAGAAATGCTTCTTCATTAGAAACAAACATTTCAGCTGGAACGAAGTCTTGGTTGGAACACAGGTATGACACTCATTAAAGATCGTCCTCTCTCTTGTCTTTTGGCCCCTGATTTAAATCTGGGTCAATCTGCTTCTCTTTACATTTCTAAATCAGAGACCGGATGATAGATTTTTTTCGTAAGACTCCTTTTTCACCGTTGAAAGGCTCTCTGGCTCATTGACATTGTAGGGTTGGTTTTTTTGTTTTTTGTTTTGGGTTTTTGTTTGTTTGTTTGTTTTTTGTTTTGTTTTGTTTTATTTTCACTTCACATGCACTTATTTGAAAAACAAATCTTGAGATTTTTGCCATTAGGCTCCCTGCCTATAAAACCGTCCGTGCTCAGAGTCTCTCTCGGGGGTGCCCTGCAGGTGCCAGAGGCTCGGCAGCTGTGGCACTTACGTGCTGATGGATTTAGGGAATGGAAGGCACTTCAGACCGAGATGACCAATGAGATAACTTTACAACTCAAGCCGAAGCTTATGTTAAAAATTAAAAGGCCTTTATAGGTGCCTTTTGTTTCCCCCCTGAGTCTTCTAAATCAGGAAGACAGCTTGCAGCAGCCCACTCGTTGGGTATTTCTTGCATGGCCTGGCTCCCCAAAAATCCAGGGGCCAACACATTTGCCCTGTTGGAACAAGGAAGGGAGAGGGTAGCCGAGAGAGGCTGCCGCGAAGTCAGTCTCCTGCAGAAGAAGGTCGATGGCTTTTCCAAGTGGAGTTTGGCAGCCATTGATGTCACCTGCATTTCCAAACTTCTTTGTGACTTCTATTCTCCTAAGGTGGCAGCCCTGAAAAATAGAGCCACTAATGAGGTGGTGTGGCTCTGGCTACCGTTCCGAGCAGAACTAGTAAACATACCAGCAAATGGTTGCCTTGCGGTGTAGACGATTAAGACTGTAGGCCAATGAGAAAAGAGGGTCTAATGGAATGGACGGTGTGGTCCAGTTGCGAGTAGGAGCTCTGACGTATAGCAACTAGGAGAGCGCTTGCCACTTTATCAGCCTGGTGTTGTGATGGTAGGACACAGTTCCAGGGTGCGCAGGAGACATACACTCTTTCCCCAAGGTCTAGTACAACTATGTCTAAAAGGAACCTGGCAAGCAACCTTTATTTTGAGAGGGAGCTGCAAAGAGCTTGTCGTCTTTATTTTGAATATCCAAATGCATTAAAATAACCTTATTGAAAAGAAATAACCTTCCTAATAAATAAGCCCATGCATTCATCATGTAGCCTGAAAAGCAAAATTCATCCTTAACATTCTAATATTATGCCTCCAGACTTCTTTACAGCACTTTATAAGCCATCGTCCATCAGCGCAGAACATGTGGGGCTGGTGTTACCAGAGCGTGCAATGTATTTGGAACATTCTCTGTACAGCAGCCTTGCTGGTAAAGGTCAATAATGGGGAGCATGCTCCTTTCAACAGCACATCTGTTGAAGACCCTATGCAAGGTCTTTGAAGATTTGCATGTTTACTAGCAGCAGTAAAACAAAGAAAAATGGAAATGTTAAAGAAGCTCTAGATGGCTAAACTCCCAGGACCAAGTGAGTCTGGATCTTGAGCATAAATTTCCTCGGAGAGGGACTTTGAAGTTTGTTTCAATCTGTGAAATTCTAGGAATGGTCTAAATTTGCTCCTCAACATCTGGTGGAGATAATTACAGCAGCAAATGGTATGGATATGTCCATTTGTTCATGAATTCATTCATTAATTCAAGACAGTTTTATTGAAAGTCTCCTACTCAGAAGAAAATGGTCTCAACCCTTTAAGGAATAGAGAGGTGAGAGAGTCCTGGTTCCCAAATACCTTAGGATGCGTTTGGGAGAGGAGGGTCCCTAAGTACATAATGGCAGAAAGTGATACATGGAGATAAACATCATAAGCTGTATCAGATCCAGAAATGGAAAGGTGGGCGGTGGTGTACTTTGGGGATGAATTTAATGGCAGACTTTATAAAAAAAGGTTTGCATTACAGCTAAAGAGCGTGTATAGATTCTATACATTGGTTCTATATATACAGAGGTTCTGTGGTTGAAAAGGTCAGAAAGAGTGAGAGGGCATTCTAGGCAAAGGCACCACCTGAATAAAAGCTTGGGAGTGGGGAAAATGCAGGGCAGGGTTGAGAACAGTAAGAAGCTCCATTTGATTAAATCATGACATACATGTAGGAGAGTCATAAGTGATGAAGTTATACTTATTAATTTAACTAATTTGATGCCAGTATTATAAAAGGTGGTGGGTATCAGGTGAAAGTATTCAGGCTGATTACAGCCTCAGCCAAGTATGGGCAGAAACATTTTTTAAGACTGTGCAAGAACAGGGGCGCCTGGGTGGCTCAGTCGTTAGGCGTCTGCCTTCGGCTCAGGGCGTGATCCCGGTGTTCTGGGATCGAGCCCCGCATCAGGATCCTCTGCTGGGAGCCTGCTCTTCCTCTCCCACTCCCCCTGCTTGTGTTCCCTCTCTCGCTGGCTGTCAAATAAATAAAATCTTTGGAAAATAAAAAAAAGACTGTGCAAGAATAGGTGGGAAGTAGTGAGCACCTATCTCAAAAAGAACTTCTTGCTCCAGGAACAACTTTTGCCCTGTTCATGTACCTGGATCACTTTGTTAATTCAATCAGTTGGGTTGCACAGCTGTGTGAGCCTTCCAGAGAACCTTTACTCGTGCATAATGAATGATACTCCGGCTCTCCCGACTTCTTTCTTATACCTCAGCCACTCATGATTCTCCCCCCACCACCATCACCCACATCAGGATCTAGTCATTGCATAGTGTCTAATGACACTCCACTTCTCCAGGACACCCATCTGCTGGCAAAGTCATGACTGCTCACAAGAATGACTTGTTCAAGTTACAGAGCCAGGACGTGGTAGAGCCAAGAAACGCTCAGACTGAAGGGCTAGCATCAGCCCTTGGATTACCCAAGACATTGGTCTCCCCAGTTGTCCCATGATCTGTTTTCTTTGACTCATGGCTTCCGTTCTTTTGTTCATGCATTTATTAACTTAACACTTATCTATGGAGCACTTACTATGTTCCAGCACTGAGTTTCTAATCATCCAGGTCTTACATACCATCTGGAAAGCCAGGGGGGGAAATAGAAGTCCTCCCTGTCCAGCTCCAGCTCCCAGGATCCAGTGCACCCTCCAGGGACAGCACTCCAGGCCAGCCCTCTCTGTTTTCCTCCTCCCCCAGCTGCCACTGTCACTGTAATTCTCTCCCTCGTCTTTGTCCAGTCTCTGACTCCTCATAAAATTAGATGCTCTGGGCTTTTCTAGATGTGTCAATTAATCCATCTAAAATATGAATACTGATAATAAGAGACTGGGAGAAGACATAAGTGTGCTTATCAGGATATTTCAGGCCAACAAAAATGAAAACTCAAAGACGACATCTTGAACATTCAGCCCAGTGAACATGGACTCAGGAGGGCTGAGCACTGATTCTGTTTGTTTGTTTGCTTATTTGTTTGTTTTGTTTTTTAGATTTCACATACAAGTGAACTCACGCAGTATTTATCTTTCTCAGTCTGACTTATTTCCCTTAGCATGATACCCGCCCCCCCCCCACCCCCAGGTCCATCCGTGTTGTTGCAAAGGCAAGATCTCATCCTTTTTCTGGCTGTATCAGGTACAACAAGCAGGATCAGACCTAGAAATCCAGAGAACAATCTGACGGTTGCTGAGGGGTGAGGGTGGGGAGAGAGACAGAATGGGGAAAGGGGAGTGGGAGGTACAGGCTTCCAGTTAGGGAAGGAAGAAGTCACGGGAATGAAAGGCACTGCACAGGGACTGTGGTCAGTGGTGTTGTGTGGCGACAGATGGGAGCTATGCTTGTGCTAAGCCCAGCAGAACGTACAGACGTGTTGACTCACCATGTTGTGCACCTGAGACCAAGGTAACATTGTGGGTCAACTATACTCAAATGAAAACATTTAAGAAAAGAGAAGGAAGAGAAGTACCTCCCATGGGGCTTTCTCACGCCTCCTTTAGTGATAAGCCAACTGAGTACAAAACTTGAGGGTCACGTAAAGAGACTTTAATGAGTCTAGAGTGTGCTTCCTGAAGAAGAGATGGCAGTCCTATGACTACTCCTGGGGCAAATGGCTAAATAGAGTTCTTAAATAATAATTTACTTGTGGAAAAGAAAAGGTAAGTCTGACTTTCATACAACATAAAGTAAACAAGTGTCAAAGAGTTTACGTAAGTCGTTAATGAGGGAGGAAGCTGGTACGGTGTTTAGAAACTTGCCCAAGGCAGGGTGGGAGGAGCGGACACATATTCAGGTAATCAGGGATGCGGCAATGAATTTGCCCAGTCTGTGAAGAATCGGCTTATGACACCGGACCAGGTTATACCCCTTTCACCTCCACGGGACAAAACTCGCTTGTATTTCCACATATAAATACCATGTGCATCAATATCAGTATTCTAAAACTTACAGCCTTAAAAAATAGCTCAAAGACAATGACAAGTGCAAAGTCGATAGAATCCTATAACCTGGGGGAGAACCAAGGCAATACCTAGTTTTCTGTTGGAAAGGGACTCCATAACCTTTTTGGTCCATTTCAAAGCCTTTCACAATTTTTCCTGACAAAGTCTTACCGTCCTCTCCGATAGGAGGAGAGCAGCTCAGTGGTTGTTACATTCGGAGATGGATTTTTCTCGGTGTCAGGTGACCCATGTATAATCTAATGGGGAACATCAGCCACGCCCCTCCGAAGAGACATCGAAGCATGCAAATTAAGGGAAATGAACAAGGGCACATGTAGGAAACCCAGATGCACCGGGATTGGGCTGACTCGGAGGTTAAGTAGGACTCCTGTTTGAGTGATAACTTCAACCAGGAGAAGTTAGAAGAGGGCTCCTCTTAAAGTTGAGTTAACAAATGACTTAAAGAAATTGAAAGGAGTACTTAAAACATTATTATGCTGGGCAACTGGAAAGATAAACAGGAGCTAGAAGATGTGGTCCAGGGCAAGAAAAACAAACGCAGGAAAGTAGGAAGCAGTGTAGCCAGTCCTGCCTTGTGAGTTGTGGTAGGAGTTTGGGGAGAGATAATTGCACACTACACTATTGAGACCAATTTGTCCGCATGTGGTGAATGGGGACAGAATCAAGGGGACTGCATCAGCACAGAGGAATAATTGACTGTGGGCACATGTGACAAACAGATTTCTGAGTCTGACATATAATAAGCTAAATGTGGAACATATTATTAGAAAATTACATTATTATTATACAACAGAACCAGCAAAATGCTGCTCCGGATCATAAAGAAGGGTATTGCATGGAGGTTATAATAAACACCTACGTCTTCATAGCATTTCATACTTTCATATGAATTTTATCATTAACAACCCTCAGATGTACGTGTTGCTATTTCTGTGTTTCAGTGGAAAACCCGAAGCTCAGGCAGCTAAGGGGTGGCAGAGGGAGCATGCGCCCTCCTTCCTCTGATTTTCATCAAAACCACAGCTGCTGTTTCAGTGCCATGAGCCAGTCCTCCTCGTTCGCTGCCCTGGCCAGATCCCACATAGAAGTGGGGGTGGAAACAGAGGTCAGGCCTGAACTACCCAAACTTGGGAGGCCAAACAGGAAAGCAAGACCCACCAACAACATCTAGAAGATCTGTGGTTGTGTCCTTCAGAGACCAGAAAGCTGAGGAGATCGTGGTGGGCATTTTGGGGCTGAACCACTGAATGCAAAGTACTGACCAGCCAGCTATCCTGATGGAAGATCCCAAATGAATTAATAAACAAATTTCTTGGGTGGGAGGACTGACTTGGTGCCAGGCATTGGCTATGTAAGTGACACCGGCTTTCTCATTTATTCTGCCCAACGAGCCTATGAGATCAATACCATCGTCTTTGCTGTCGGATTTGGAAACTGAGGCCCAGAGATGTTCCTGGAGTTGCCAAGGTCCATACCTGGTCAATGGCAGACCTGAGATTGGAACACAGGCCTGTCAGATGCCCCATCTGCCACTATTTGCCATCTGCACTATTCGGGTTTGGAAGAAGCATCTGAAGAAATTTGAACATTTTTCTTTGGGAGCCAAGTCAGTTAGTAGGTCCAGATTTTGTCAGGCAATATTAGTAGTTTTCATGAAGTGTTCAATTAAAGATTGAAAGCAAAAAAATAATCCACAACCTTAAAAGAATATTCAGGGTGTTCTGAAATTGCCCCTGTGTTTTCCCCGCGAGGTGGACGTGACAGCTGGGGAGGGAATAGTATGATTTAATGGAAAGTCTGTTTGCTACAAAGTTTTGAAATAAGTTGAGTATTATTCTAGGTTAATAGCCATTAGGTGAGTTATGACTAGATACTAGAATAAGAGAACAAAATTGTTGCTATTCAAATAAACTATGTTGCCTGAAATCTATGAGAGTCTATGGAAAGAATCCCTGATTCCTTAAGCAGCCCTTTCTAAAGGAGCTACAGGTTTTAGAGAGCATTCCAAGAAGACACAAAAGAAATCCTAAGGGCTTCCCCAGTGCTACCTTTGAACGTTCCATTGGCCTTCGGTTACCATTCTGAGACGGCAGCATCTGAATTTGGGTAGATATTACCATTTTTCCACAAATTGCCTCAGATGAAAATCTAATTCAATTAAAAAGGATAAAGTCCACAGAAACCACAATGTCAAATATCCCAAGCTGTCAGCGATTGCTTCTATTTTCTTTGACTTCTTTTGTTTCAACCTGAGACAGCTAACTCTCTGGGCTTGTTCAAACTTCTCATCTGTCCACCTCTCTCTCAACACTGACATCCAGTTCGGCTCCTCTCTTCAGATCTGCTTAATACCATTTTGGGGACTAGGGTTCCCAGATGTGCTCCACCGAAATACCAGACCTCCAGCTAGGACCGTGGGGTGAATTTTCTGTAGAACCCCACCCCCCCACGGCACATTATTAAACAAAACACATCATCAGAGGGAAAACTTGCATCTGGATTACTTTATTGAAGCCCAGTGGTAATACAAAGGATGATGAGAACTTAATTGACCAAGAGGGCTCCCTGAAGCAGCTGAGGAGCTGCCCTACAGAGAATGCCTATTTCTACCTTCACAGCCAAAGGGGAAGACATTTTCCTGGCAATTTTTGAATAACCCTTTTGTCCTTAGCTCTCGTCATCAAAGTTTTAGAAATGTTGAAGTCTAACCTCACAGAGCCTAGCCATAAAATGGGAACATTTAAAAAAATTACATTAAAAAATAACATTTACATGACCTATTTTTATATTTTCACTAGACCGCACATTAAAATATCAGTTTGTCCAGTTCAACTCAAGGCATGTAGCCACCAAGGAGACAATGGGCCTGTGGTTCCCCAACAAAAATATTTCCTTCACTGTCCCTGATCTTGGAAAAGAGCTCTCTTCCTATGGTAAAGACTGCCAGGGTGCTGATGTCCCAGCCAGTAACAGTCAGGAACTCTGTTTCTTTTGAGAATTTGGCTCTTCTTGGAGTCATGTCATGCTCTTCTTCACCTCCCTGTGCACGACTCTCTGCTTCTCTCCAGGGTCGGGGGTTCTGAATTTTCCTCCAGCACTCCCTGCTTCCCCTAGTGACTGATGAAGGTTTTGGCATTTTGCCTTCCGAATTTTCTGAGAGCTTGTCATGGATCAAAACAGCGGTAACTATTTTATTTCATTTTCTAAATCATTTAGGAGGACAATGGAATGGTTTTAATTTGATTCATCCATAACCTTATTATTTTCCAGTAGATTTTTTTTCCATTGCCTTGTTTGGCAAGGTCCTTGATTTGCCCTTGGCTAATTCAAAGAAGAAGAAAAGGAGATGTTTACAGGTGTCCTTAATCTCAAAGTTGATAATAAATTATGTAGTTGTTAAATATACTTGTTTTGCTGCCAAGGGCAAAATAAGTAAAGATGTTTGCTTGGACGGAGAGAACTCTACATTTCTAGTCTTTTCTAAATCTTGCCTGGATCTGGGGGGCATTAGCACATTGAAGAAAATCTTTAGCAGTGACTCAAGGCCTCCAGGCCCAAGATCATCCTCATCCTACCACTTCATCACTGCTTGTCTGGGCCAGGGCTCCGAGAAGAAGCAAACTAGGAAAGGGCTGACTTATTGAAGGAAAGCAACGGAGGCCGATTGATTGAATGAAGTAAACCTTTCCGAGATAACATAAATGATTTGAGGGGAGCTGGCTATAATCCAAGGACTTATTATTATTGGTTATGTTAGTCATTGCTTACCTATTTGCATTTTCTGTTCGGTTTCTTTTAGGATATACATATTCCTCCAAATTTCAGAGGCCATGTTCTTCTTGGGCAGACCAGCTACGTGGACGGACTCTGCCCACTCTTTGAGTCTCCCCGTTGCTGCTTTGCCACCCTCTCTTCTCTCACTTAGCTCCAAGATATCCAGATGAAACATCTCTGAGAAGTGCTTCAAGATGGGGCCCGAAGAATATTATAAACTAAGGAAGACTCTCTTCAGAATTTTCCAGCTCTTTTCTAAGTCTTCAAAGTGAGTAAGACGCAGTCTCACTGGCAACATCCTACAGTCCGGTGGGCATGTAGATTTGCATAATCTTGCTGGAAAGCTTTTTAAGACTATGTATCAAGAGGTTTATTGCATTTGTACATTTTGTCCAGATAATTCTAACTTTGGAAATTTCTCCTAAAGAAATAATCTGAAATGCCACAAGAATTTTATACATCAAGACGTCAACTTGTCTGTCTTGTGGATAACTTGTTAAAACAGAGCCAATAAATAATGGGTGCTAAATCAATAATTATTCAGTGACAGAATGATCATATGTGCATCTGATGAGAATCAGTCCTCTTCCCTGGCTATTAAGGGTGTGGCTGAGGAGAGCTCATTTTATTTGGATCCACTGGGAATATGCTAGTGGCAAGAAAGTCTCTTAGCAGAGGGGATCCATAAGGCAAAGGAGTGCAGTGGTGAAGGTCTGGTGGGGGTAGGTGCGAGGACGGGCTGAAGATGATCATTAATAGCGGGCTAGGAGCAGAATCTAGGGTGAAAAGCCAGGACCTCAAAGGGCCGAGGGGAGGGATCTGAACAACTCGCCGGAGTGGCAGCCAGCTGGCTGCACAAGAAGGCTTTGGGGGGCACTCCTAGCAGGGTCACAAACAGGTTAGCCACCTTACTGCAAGGACAGTGTCCTTGCCTGGAAACACGGCTGGGACTTCGTTTATAGAAACTGATTAAGGAATAACAAAATTTGAAAGAGTAGAAAAATTAATTAGCTCAGAAAAATGAATCCCAGGCTTATATCAAATTCTACTCCCTTAAACTTCCCAAATTACTCCAGCGCGCTCTTTGTATGGGGTTTCGTGATCATTGGCTTGAGTCTTGAATAACTTGTGCTCAGTACTTCCCTAGACTACAATTGTAAACTGAGCTTGCCTTCGACAGAATGGTTTTTTCCCTAATTTTGTGAGACCAATCGCATGAAAGAAAAGGCAGACAATAAAATCATGCTTCAAATGCCAGCTACGTTTTTTGAATAATTGTAAGTTGATATATTCCTAACTCCTTCTGGGTTCCAAATTGTAATTTCTCAAAATAGTTCTTAATCTCAACTCTTTCTCTCTTGTTCTTTCTGTCACACACCATGACCACTTTTTCTCCTGAATTTTTAAGACCTGTCATCTGAATCTCGGGTTTTTTCCGTATGTTTATGTCGATTGCTCTTGTCTAAAACTGTAGGCTCTCAGATAGACAACAGACACTGTGTGTCGTTTGTACCTCTGTCCCCCATTTTAGAGCAGAAATACGTTCTGCATCATCGCGAAGATAATTTTAATAATTCACTTCTCCTTCTCTGGCAACCATACCTTAATGACAAAATTCTGAAAATAATTTTCAGTTAACTTTTACTTTAAAATACTAGGTGTCAGAAGCTCAGTCAGTTGAGCATCTGCCTTCAGCTCAGGTCATGATCCCAGGGTCCTGGGCTCGAGCCCCACATCGGGCTCCTTGCTCAGCGGGGAGCCTGCTTCTCCCTCTCCCTCTGCCTGCTGTTCCCCCTGCTTGTGCTCTCTCTCTGTGTCAAATAAATAAATAAAATCTTAAAAAAAATACTAGGTGCTAGAGAGTCCTTTTAAGGGGTTGTTGGGAAACAATGCAAACATTTGTCACCACTCCCCAAAGGTGGGAGGTGTATTAATGAGAGGCTAGCAGAGCTGAACAGTGTTAGTATCGTCTTGTGCAAAAGTGATTCAGTCGGTGCGGCTCAGCAGCAGGAAAGAGTAAATCTTTCCTTTGATGAATACAACAGCCACTGTTGTTTCTGCTGTGCCTCGCTGTTGAGAAGTTGGAGGATGACTTCATCACTTGTGACTCACATGGAATGCACCCTTTCTGTCCAGCCCCTGTGTTCCAGTAAGATTGCAACTTCCAGATTCTTGACAGTGACGAGAGCCGAACGCAGGCATATAACCGTGTACCAGGCGTCAGAGTATTTAGGCTCTCTTTTTAGCAGAAGTTGCTTTAGACAAATTTTGACTTTGATCAAGAATGGCAAGGGGCGCCTGGGTAGCGCAGTCGTTAAGCGTCTGCCTTCGGCTCAGGGCGTGATCCTGGCGTTCCGGGATCGAGTCCCACATCAGGCTCCTCCGCTGGGAGCCTGCTTCTTCCTCTCCCACTCCCCCTGCTTGTGTTCCCTCTCTCGCTGGCTGTCTCTCTGTCACATAAATAAATAAAATCTTAAAAAAAAAAAGTGAGTTTTAGAAAAAAAATTTGGTGTTGTGAAATCAAGGAGTTTTCAATGAGAAAAAATCATGTGCTAAAAGACAGCAGCAAAATGGCATCAACTAGTGATCCTGATAAGGAGATGAGGTTTCTTCTTTCTGAGGAAAGATCAGGCACAGAAATGTTAAAGTCAAGCTTTGCCTAGTGCACGATTTCCTTGCCCAACCCCGACCGATAAAGTAGTCAACTGGCCCTGGGGCCGTGAAAGAGCCAATTCAACTATTAGTTGCTTTACTGTGACAATAATCTCAATGAATTTCAGACCGGACGGTGCTTTGTAATTTACAGAGAACTTTTATGTTCTTTATCTCCCTTGATCCTAATAGTGATCCCTTGTGATGGGCAAGGCTGATGTTATTCCTATGACCAGGTCTAGCTCAGTGCCTGCTGCGTGCGTACCTAGTTACTACTAAATAATAATTTATAGAATTGAAGTTGTTGAATCCCCATTTATCATATTAGGAAAGAGTGTTAAATGGTTTCCCCAAACTCAGCCATACCAGATGAAACTGCTAGAACTTAAAGCCGTATCCTGTGCAGTGTGCCCAATGGTCTTGCCATTGGTACCCAGAAAAGCACTTCTTTTCCCCAAATGACTGTTGATACCAAAACAAGCAAGCTATTCCTGGTGTCACTCGGTTGTGAAAATTAAAACAATCTGGAGAATAGGCTTAGGTTTAATTAGCTACATACAAAAGAGAAAAAGAAGACGGAGTGGGAAGGAGCAGAAAGATGATAAAAGCATTGGGTGTGGATCAGAATATATTTAAAACAAATACAATAAAACTTATCCTGTAATCAGTAAACAGCAATATAATTAGAATTTTTTTTCCTATTTACTTCCTTTAACATGCAATGGGGGGAAATGAAAAAAAAAAGTCAAGGACTCAATCAAACAGATGGTTCTGGAGTTATTATTTTCCCCTTGATGTTGTTTACAAGAAGAAGAGACTCCTTTAACGAAACGTGACTCACAGGTTCTGGTGGTGAGACCAGCAGTTCTCTATGGGAAAGAGAGAGGAAAACAGCAGGAAGAGAATCAGATCATAAGCTTTTATTATGCACATTATTATGCCTCATTAATTAACCCAATCACTGTCCTGGTGACGTCCTGGGCTCACTTCACAGGAAAAAATTAGTTTGGATTGCCAAGTTAAATAGACAATTACAGGAAGATCGAATTATGCCTACATTGCGTTCTGTCAGGGCACCAAGCCAAAGTCATGTCAAATTCATAAGACTGGAATATCCTCACTAAAAACAGCCCTGAAGAACCCACGTCACAAGCTGTTTGACGTCTACACAGAGGATGTATTGATCTTGCCTGAGCTTCCTTTCTCAGAATCGCATAATAGGCCAGGAGAGAGGCCTTTCTGAGCATCTTACCCTCCACCACAGACCAGCTGGCTCGATCCTTTGTTATGTCCAATAAACCACATTGTGGCGGGGGAAACACCCCCACCTCGTGAGCTCCTGTGCCCCATCCTGGCTGGCAGCTGTCTCAGCCCTGTAGGGACAGCTCGGACATTTGAAGAGAACAATGGGAGCTCCTCCTGTAGGTTTTCCATAGTGGAACCCTTGTTCTGTCCATGATTTTGAAGGAACGTTTTCCATGGGAGGGAGAATGGCCACAGTGGCGTAAAGCACACACTAGATTTTCAGGAGCCACCATCTTGGAACGTCCGAACTCCCCAGCACCAGAGCCAATAAGACACTGGATAAGAACAAAATTTTCAAGTAAAGTGATATTTATCAGTGGTCTGGGGCTCACAAAAGAGCAAAATGTGGTTTGCAACCACTAAAGAGTGGGAAGTTTCCATGCCTGGATGCAACCTGGAGAGAAAGCTGCTCCCTGATTCCCATCATAGGACGCTCCTTCTTTGTAATCAGAGGTGTCTAAACCTTTTCCATGTTCCTTCCCTTTTAGGCAGAAAGTCCCTACGTGTTGAGTATACCTTCACAGAAGTTTTGCCATCTTTACCCTGGGAAGCAAAAGTTCTAAATCTGTCCTTATGATCATTCACCTATTGGATGGGCCTTCACTATGCATTTATCAGTCACAAGATACTTTTTGGGCCCTGAATGATCTATTTTCTCAAAGGTCTTCCAAAACAACTAGCCTTGCAGATTGAAAACCTTAAACGTTGCTGTTCCCTCCGGAGTCTATGCTCGGTCCTTTTCTCGTGTTTCTCTTTGCACTTTCTTTGGATGGCCTCCTGTGTTTTCGTTGCCTCGACTACTGCTTGTTGATGCCCTCCAAGTGTGATTTTACCAGCCCAGACTTTTCCCTCTCTTTCTAAGATTTGTTTTTACTGTTTACTCTAGACATCTAAAGGGTATCAGAAAACTAACTTCATCTAGGGGCGCCTGGGTGGTACAGCGGTTAAGCATCTGCCTTCGGCTCAGGGCGTGATCCCGGCGTTCTGGGATTGAGCCCCACATCAGGCTCTTCCGCTATGAGCCTGCTTCTTCCTCTCCCACTCCCACTCCCCTTGCTTGTGCTCCCTCTCTCGCTGGCTGTCTCTATCTCTGTCGAATAAATAAATAAAATCTTTAAAAAAAAAAAAAAAAGAAAACTAATTTCATCTAAACTTAATTGCCCCCCTCAGAAAAGCTGCCCCTTTCATGTGCTCCCCTTCCCAGGGCATGGTGGTTTGCCTTTCTCGGGTCTCACTATTTCTTTTCATCTGGATCACTGTCGTCTGTCTTGTGGAGTAGAGCTCACCAAACTCCACTCACCAGCAACACACATCTCTTGTGAGTGTGCCCAAATCCTCAGTGAGGCCCAGGGCCCTTGCAGAGTGTATGCCATTCTCTGTGGTTGGGCCCCTATTAACTTTGCAGCCCGAGCTCATATTTCATTCAGGATTCGAATCTCACATGTTAGCCATTCTGAATTTCTTGCAGTTGCCAATCACATTATGTTCCCTCTCACCTACGGGCTTTCATTTTACAGTCATCATTGCCCATGCTGCCTCTGCCCCCCCGGGATCACCTTTTCTCAGGTGATTCTCCTAGTGACTTTTCAGAACTCCACCCAGGGACTGCTTCCCCTGGGCCACTGCTGTCCCTCTGGGGCTGTCATCACTTCCTTCCCTTCCTGTCTGCGTATATGCTATCCCATCCTTCCAGAGATGGAGTTGGTTTCCTTCCCTCTTGTGATTCTCTATGAAGCAGAAGTGACTGAGACTTCTCAGCCCAGACTTGCACAGGCCTGGCAGCTGTCACATTCTACCTCTGAAAAAGCCAGGTGACATGTATGTTTGCTCCCTGAATCCCAGGCTGGCCCATGGAGAGGCCACATGAGACAAGGAACCCAGACAACAGTGTGAACTCAGGGGCCAGCCAAGTGACTCCTGTCAAATTGTCCCAGTCTTCTCCCACAGGTCAAGTCATTAAGTGGATATCCAGACACTGTGGAGCAGAGAAAAGCCATTCCTGCTGTGTTCTGTCTGAATTCTTGTCCCACAGAACTATAAGCAAATACATGGCTGTTCTTTTCTCTCTCTTTTTTTTAAAATTTATTTATTTATTTATTTATTTATTTATTTATTTATTTATTTAGAGAATGAGTGCCCCCGCACTGGCCACACAAAGGGGGAAGGGCAGAGGGAGAGGGAAAGAATCTCAAGCAGACTCCATGCTGAGCTTGGAGCCCAACTCGAGACCTGATCCTCCGACCCTGAGATCATGACTTGAGCTGAATCCAAGAGTCAGATGCTCAACCAGCTGAGCCACCCGGGCACCCCAATGCCTTTTATTTTCATGTATGGAGCTCCGAGAGGCCTTCTGCAGTGTAGATAACTTAAACACCTTCCGAATCTGGCATGGGCACTTCTTCTGTAACCCTTAGAGCCTTTGAGGGCCTACTATCATACTGCCATTTCCAAAATGGTCTGCATTCCTCCCTTGCCCCAGTTTTCTTTCTTGAACCATGCTTGTCAATGGTTGGCAGAAGGTCTTCTTGAGGAGGGAACTGTCTTCGTTTTCAAAGACAAGTTTCTGAGTCCCTGGTGGTGAAGGATGAGGCTTTGGAGGCAAGATAAGGCTTCTGAGGAGCCTGGCTAACTGAGTCAGAATCTGTATGGGAAAAAGAGAGTAATTTGTTCTTAATGACAGGGAGGTGCAGGAGGAGACATTGAGAGAGAGAAAGAGAGCAAGTGAAAGGGAAGAGGGAACTCAGAGAGGGCCCTGGGAGGTAAGGGACCGTGTGGGGAGGTAGCTGATCAATACTGTCTGTTGGGGATGACTAAGGCACGTTTTAAATTGGAAGAAACTAATGTACAACTTCAATTTGCTCTAGGTTTTGACATGCCATGTAAAATTTTTCTTCCTCTCCTGCCCATCTCCCCACCACAAAACCCCCTGTAAACCTTACTATTGTCACAAGTTTCTGTGTGAAGGGGATATTTTCTGAGTCATGGGATATAGCACGTATCGGAGACTAACAGTCAGAGGTGACCTGAGAATATAACCCCCGAAGAAAATCACAGAAACCCAGAGAAGCGATGGACAATTGCAGGGCATGGAATTGGAGGTCCGAGCTAAAGTCATCTGGATCCCAAGGGGCCAGGAGAGCAAAAGACTTGTGGACTATTGGTCACCTCTGTATTCCTAGTATCTAGCATGGTGTCTGGAATATTGCAGGTGTGGGTAAGCATTTGTTGAATACATGATTGAATAAAAGAAAGAAAGAGTGAATGAAATGATTTAAAGGATAAAGTATGGCTCCTTTAGAGGTTGTGTGCCATGGCAGAACACCATGAGATCCCACAATCTATGTTTGAGTCTCACTTCCTCTTATGCAACCTGGGGAACATTGCTTTCCTAATTCAGCCTATTCACCTGGAAAGTGGGATCAAAAGTAATGGCCCTCTCACAAAATTTTAGCAGACACCCAATGGAAGCTCCTTCTTCATATTGGCCAAGACAACAGCAACTTGGTGTACAGGAAATAAGGAAGTTTGCCTAGTACCATAGGTGGGAAGGAGAGAGTGGAAAGTGCTATGGGAGCAGGACATGTGGTTGAACACAGGGTTGTTTCCCAACCTTGTTACCAGCAATTTGGTCATGTTCATGTCATTTCCCTTCTTGAGTTCTTCCCAAGAATAAGACGTGGGAATGGTTGCTGTTTTTGTGTGTTCCCATTTTTGAGGTTCAAAGACTGGGAGATAGAGGGACATGGGAATAAGAAAGGATAACAAAATTTGATAAGTCATCTAAAAAGATGAAAAGCCAAGAGAACTAACATTAGCCACTAAGAGTGATTGAAAGAAGCAGTGTGTCCATGGTTCTTCTTTGATTGTTGCAATGGGGTCAAAGAAAGTAAAAGAACAGCGAAGATTTTGAGTTGTTGAGTTACATAAATTCTGAACCCAATGCAGAGAATGCATTCTCTTTCCAGACTGGACTTCTTCCTTGGCTGTCTCCCATCAAATAAGAGAAGCAATGTCTCTGCCGGCTGATAAGCAGCAGGCACACTTGGTTCCCTCTTCTCTGTTCATTGCATCTGCCCTTCCATAGTCAAGTGGCCCACATTTCCAGTTTCTTTCCCCTACAGAATGGTGGTGAGAACCCCTTCACGCATGGTTGAGATGCTAAGAAATATTCCACAGCATTACGTGGATTTTGATCTCTGGTCTTTTGTGGCATGGAAAATGAATTTCGCTGATTTCTGCTGTAATCTTTATTTATTTATTTCTTCTTCTGGTGACCTTGGGTTTAATTTGCTCTTCTCTCTGGTTATGTTCAAGGTGAAAGCCAAGATCATTGATGTGAGACACTGCTTTTCTAATAAAAATGTTAAATACTCTAAATTCCCCTCTAAATACAGCTTCACTGGCATCCTACGCATTTTAATGTGTTATGCTTTCATTTTCATTCAGTTCAAGCTTTCTATTTCTCCTCTTGATTACTTCTTTGCCCTATGGGTTATTTCAAGTCTGTTAGGTAATTTCCAAATATGTGGAGACTTTTCCACATAACTTTCTGTTATTGATTTATAATTTACTTCCATTGTGGTTACAGAACATTCTTTGTATGATTTAATTCCTTTTAATTTATGGAGACTTGCGCTATGGCACAAAATACGACCTATCTTAGAATATGTTTCATGTGCCCTTGGAAAGAGTTTTTATTCTGTTGTTGCTGGGTGAGGTGTTCTATGAATGTCCGTCAGGTCAGCTTGATGAATGGTGTTCAAGTTTACTATATCCTTATTGATTTTCTGTTTCTGCCGTAAGGTATTGGGACAGGACTGTTGGAATACCTACTATAATTGTGGATTCATCTATTCTTTCACTTTGCTTTTTATCAAATTTTGCTTCATGGATTTTAAGGTTCTGTGCATAAACATTGGGGAATGTTACGTCTTCTGGATGAATTGTCCTTTATTAATTACAAAAAGAACCCTTTATTTGTAGGAATAATCCTTGCCCTGAAATCAACTTTGTCAGCTATTCATTCAGCCACTCCAGCTTTCTTTTGATTTTCCTTTCTTTTAGCCTATTTGTGTCTTCACACTTAGAGTGGATTGATTATAAACAGCATAGTGTTGGATCTTGCGTTTTATATTTTAACTGACCATCTCTGGTTTTTAATTGAAATGTTTAGGCAGTTTGTATTTAACGTGATTAAAGATGAGTTTAAATCTGCTGTTTTCCCAGTTGTTTTCTACATGTCTCATCTGTTCTTTATGCTTTCTTATTTTTGGCCCTCTTTGGTATTGAGTATGTTTTTATTACAATATATTTTATTATATCACATATTAAATTTTATATTTATATTATATATATACTATAGTGTATCTTCTTTAAATGGTCAATTATCTTTAAAGTTCTACCTTAGGGATGCCTGGGTGGCTCAATCAGTTAAGCGTCGGCCTTCCACGCAGGTCATGATCCCAGAGTGCAGGGATCGAGTCCCACATTGGGCTCCCTGCTCAGCAGGGAGCCTGCTTCTCCCTCTACCTACTGCTCCCTCAGCTTGTGCTCTCTCTCTCTGACAAATAAATAAATAAAAACTTTAAAAAATAATAAAGTTTTACCTTAAATCATGAGAAAAATGTATAATTTTCTTCTCCTTTGTGGAAATACATAGACCCGTTTGGTATCATTTTTCTTTTGCCCAAAGGATGTCCTTTAACATTTCTTGCTACTACCAGCCTGCCAGTGATGAATTCTCACAGTTTTTATATGTGTGCAAGCATCTTTATTTTGTTTTAGTTTTCAAAAGATCTTTTTGTTGGATACAGAATTCCAGTTTATTAGGTATTTTTTTCTTTCCATGTTTGTTTGTTTGTTTATATTTACTCCTGTTAGTTTTTTTTTTTTTAAGATTTTATTTATTTATTCGACAGAGACAGAGACAGCCAGCGAGATAGGGTACACAAGCAGGGGGAGTGGGAGAGGAAGAAGCAGGCTCCTAGCGGAGGAGCCTGATGTGGGGCTCGATCCCATAACGCCGGGATCACGCCCTGAGCCGAAGGCAGACACTTAACCGCTATGCCACCCAGGCACCCCGCTCCTGTTAGTTTTAATTTTGTTGGCTTAGACCTGGTATTTCAGCTCATAAGGATCATTCTGAAGTTTGATGACATTCTACCTTATTTGTTATCATTCTTAGATCTATGGCAACTGCAAATTTGTTGAGTACATTTTTAATGGCATGTCTAAAGTGTCCATAAAGTTGTTGAACAGAAAGAGGCCAAAATGCACATAACTTTAGTAAATAGTCTCTGCAAGTCAACACCAATGGACCAGCACTTTTCCATGTTTTAAAGATGTCCACATTTTTCTTACGTTGTTTCTCATGCCATCCCTATCTTTGTTCCTCGTACATAGTGTTTTGTTTTTGTTTTTGCTTTTTTGTTTTGTTTTGCTTGTTTTTTGGTTTTGGGTTTTTTTTTTTTTTTTGCTCTGGCTGCTTTTAAGATATTGTCTTTATCACCGATTTGGAGCATTTTGATTCTGATGTGACTTGGTCTAGTTATCTCCATGTTTCTTGTGCCTGGGGTTCATTGAACTTTTTGCATCTGTGGGTATATGGATTTCTGAAGTTTGAAAAAATTTCAACCACTAGTTATTTCTTCAATTATTTGTTTCTGTCCCCTCCTACACTCCCCTCCTCTAGGGACTCGAATCTATTAGGCCATTTGAAGTGGTCCTTTTGCTCACTGGTGCTCTTCTCATTAAAATTTTTTTTTCTCTGTGTTTCATGTTGGATAGTTTCTATTGATGAGTACCTTCAAGTTCACTAATCCTTGCTTCTGCAATGTCTTATCTATTGTGAATTCCATCCCAGATATTGTAGTTTTCATCTGCAGAAGTTTCATTTGGGTCTTTGTTATGTACCATTCATGTTTTTGCCTAACATTTGAGCTTGCGGAATATGGTTCTAATAACTATTATAATTTTCTGTCTACTAATTTCATCTATTCTACTCATCTTTTCCATTTCTAGGTCAGTTTAAGTTAGTTGATTTTTCTCCTTATTATGGGTCACATTTTCCTGCTTCTTAGAATGCCTCATAGTTTTTTATTATGTACATTCATTGTAAATTTTGTTTTACTGGGTGCTGGATATTTTTGTAGCACGACAGATATTCTTGAGCTCTGTTCAGTGATGTAGATAAGTTACTCGGAAACAGTTTCACCCTTTTGGGTCTCACTTTTAAGCTTGGTTAGCTGAGAAAGATGAATTTTCAGTTCAGAGCTAATTTTATCCTACTTCCGAGGCAAAGTCATTCTGGGTGTTCTCTCCCATGGCCTAGAGGTTGTGAGGTTTCCTACTCTGGCTGGAGGGAGTGTGAGCCACTCCCACCCCTGTGTTATGTTCAGGATGGCTCACTCTAATCCTTTCAGGGGGTCTACACACCCCAGGTATTTTCCTGTCACATTTATACTGAGCAGTATTCAACTGAAGACTCCCACGGTCTCTCTTTCTGCACAATGTTCTCCTTTCTGGCACTTGGCCTGTGAGCTCCAGCCGCTTTGTTCTCCCTGGATTTACAGGTTCTGTATCCTCAGCATAACTATTGGGGTCTGCCTAGACTTCCACTTCCTGGGGCTACAACCTGGAAATCCTGTCCCTTCAGGAAGTGGAGGTAATCATAGGACTCACCTCTTTTGTTTAGCATTTCTTAGAGATCATTGTCCTTTTTTGCCAATATTGAAGGACTGAACATTGTTATTTCATGTATTTTGCCATTAATTAATTTTTTGATTAGGCTTTTATCAGGTGGAAAGATAAATCCAACCCCTATTATTCCATTTGAGAAGCAGAAATCCACTGGAATGTGAATTTGAGGTATCACTTGGTAGGTGTTGGTCACCCAGGATATGGACTAAATTGAACGCACCCTAAAACATATGATTTGTTTTGCTTTCTCTTCTCATCCTCCCAGTTTTACCATCTGGTTTGCTCATTGCCTTCCTCCGTTTTGTCCCAGACATTTTGTAACATCAATCTTGCTCCTCTGAGCTAGGAAAAGACCTCTTTGGAGCCCTCAAACTCCCCATAGATTCAGGAATTGGTGATGCTCCCCAGAGCTTATTAATTCAGTGGTTTAAATGAACCAATGATACCTAAATGGAAATATCTATCATCTCTCCATCTGTCGATCCCCAAACATAGGTGTCAGTTGGCCTACTCATCCATGTAACACACAGAACATAAAATATTTGGTATATTGTGTCTCTGATTGACAGAGCTAGCTAATAGTGATATCAGCCAGCCACCATAACTTTAATTTCTAGCCTTCTACTGAGCATTTCTTTTGAGAACCTTTGTTATGGTCTAGGTTTTCTTTTTCAATAGTGTTGTGTCCTGCTGGGTGGGTAGATTAAGGAAAGTTATTTACAAGGCTGCTGTAAAGGTGCAGGTGAATGGGAAGCTGCTGTTTCACAGCATCCCTTTGTCAAGCACACTTGTAAAAGCCATTATAGAGCCTGTCTCATACTTGGGGGAAGAGGCAATGTCAGAGAGATGATGAAGATGCTGTCTGGAGCAGGGCACCTCCAATAACCCAAAAACATCTGTCACCAATATTTCTACTTCTCTTGGCACCTACAGCTTTCTTTCTCTTTGTGTCTGTTTCCTGTAGACGTTGTTGCACTTTTTTTTCTCACCTCCTTAAAATAGAGGCATTCTGCAATAGGATTAGGGCATGTCTAAGAGTGCTGCTATATGACTTAAATCCTTGGCCTTACCATCCAATCCCACATCCTAGCAAAAACAATCAAGTCACATCACTTCTCATATCACTTCCAAAACGCCATCCTCATCTTCCTTTTCTGGAATACTGTCCTTCACTGTTTCATTATCACCCTGCAAACTTCTGGACTTCTTCCTAAATTCCGTATCTTACACTGCCCATTATTTGAAATTGAGGGAAAACTAACTGATGTGAAATCACATTATAGCTGATTTTCAGTAGCCAAAGCAAAGCCTTTAATGTGATGACCAACCTGATTCAAAGAACTCTGCATGAATAGTCATCCTACATTTTAAGGTTGGAAAAATCACAGGATAAAGAAGGAAAAAAAGCAATAAAAAAGCCCAGGGAAATTTTTTTTCTTTGAAAATAAAATGTTATATTTGGAAACAGTCCAATTTTATCTATTTTTTATTAAATTTTATTTATTTAGCCTGAAATTCCAGAAAATTCCCTAGTTTGAGCTCCCAAGTCACAGGAATCACTTGAAAACTGGCATGAATTGGTTTTCCTTGGGGTAGTGTGATGAAGGCAGAGAGTAAATCCAAACATTTGACCTCAGTCTTTTTGCTTCACACCTAAGGCTTATATCTCTGTGGTATTTGGGTCAAAATACCTGGGAAGTGATGTGAGATGAAGAGAGAGAGAATCTTCTCCCAGGCACAAGTGGGAGCTGTAGTGTACGCTAGAGTGAGAGTCATCCACACCATCCCCATGTCTGTCATTCGTGCACCCAACACTTCCTAGGGAGATGAATCAGCTGTCTGTTAGCTTCCTTTTGCACTTGGACTTTTAATCCTAGGAGAGTCTGTCCTGGTGAGTAGACTCCATTTCTCCTGGACAAGACTTGGGAGTCAACCAGTCAGAAAACAATGGAGGGGAGAGGTTAGTGGATGAGGTGAAGAGTAAATCTAAAATCAGATTAAATCCTGACTTCACCACTTTCTAGCTGTGTGACAGTGAATGTCAACAAAAACACTTCTCCCACAGCCACCACCGCCATGTTGGCTTTCATGTGGAGGAAACTGATGGTAGTTTGCAGAAATAGCCACACATTCTTTCCCTTCCCTGTGAGCACACCCCTTGCCATGTAAATTGGAGTACTCTTCTGCTCTGACTTGCGACTTGACCATGTGCTTGCTTTGGACAATGAGATGTTAGCAAACGTGGCACAGAGGCTAGAAAAACTCTTCCATGTTGGACTTGTTCTCTTTTGCAGCTCTTGGGAGTGATTTGATGCTGTGGGAAAGAAAGGTACTTCACAGAAGAGCTGGTGACCAGGACTGCCCTGATTACAAATTTCCTAAGTTCACAAGAGGACAGCAGTGCCTTAAATGCCATTTAGAGGAGAGAGAGAGAGAGAGAGAGGGAGGGGATGGAACTCATATTAATATTTCTTCCCCAGATTTGATAAATGCATTGTGCCAAAGTTAATATTTCCTAGGCAAATTCTTCCAGTTGACTTTAATTTCCCCAGCTATGAATTCTGACAGTGACTGACTTGCAACTCGATGTGGCTGAAGAAAACAAAATCTCCATCTGTCTTAATTCCATTCACTTTGTGGTACTCTTTGGTAAAACAGGTCCACATTTCCTTCTCCAAAACACTTGGGGCTATATGTGTTTCTGAACTCAGAATTATTCAGACTTTACCAAATATCATATAATACTTCAAATGGGGTCTTCAGAACTACCCCAGAATCTAACATTTCTATTCTTGCAACAAAATATATGAATATTCATACTTGGTATGATACTTAAGATTTATAAGTCATATCAGTCAGTTGGGGTCAATATTTGTCACCAAATGCTTCTTGAATTTTGGATATGCAGATGAGGGACTGCAGATCAGTACACAGCTTGGAGTTCTAGGAATAAAAGTTTCCCTAGGACACCGCTCTAGAGCTGGGGAGAGTTTGTTTTCCGAATTTGGTAGGTGTGGGATCAGTGCTAGATAATCGTGTATGTTCGTTCACTCTTGAGACTCTTAGAAAAGGAAGGCATAGCAGATACTCAGAGTTGAACTAATGTACAGCCTTGAGCCTGACTGAGCTGCAGTTAGTCATTCTGGGGACATATAGCTCAGGCTACCTTAGTCACAGGAACCTTACTCTATTTAGGGAGGAAGAACCCTTCTGATTGAGACTCAAGCTGGTGTGGGGAGCTTGAACTTCCTAGGACTGTTGACTCATATTTTGTTTCTTTTATGGATTCTAGGTTTTGAGGACATCTAATCTTTGAATTTTAATTTCTCCTTGGATTTGAATATGAAAGAGAGACTATAGTTGGACTTTAATTCTCTCAGTCTTGAAAATGTGTTTGGATGTTAACTTGGAAAGAATTTGATCATTAAACATTAGTGTCTCTCTGGGAAGGTTCTAATGGGAGAAGATTTGTGTTCAACTTTGGGGCTTTTTTATATTTACTATTTTATTCTGCATTTTAGTGTTTGGATATCTTAATGTTTTCAATTAGCCTCGTTGCCAAGCCTCTGCTATGCTATGTTGGTATAGAGTTGACTGGAGCTGATTGGTCTGCATAGTATTTTGACCTATTTCATAGTCTCAGAACAAAACTGAAACTCTCCACCAGCGAAGTCAGGAAGATACACTGTGGAATTGGGGACAAAAGTGCTGGCTGTTAACCACCAAATAGGATTGTCACACCAGTTGGTGACAGTATGCTTAATATGGTGGTTAAGTCTGACATGTTAAGAGAACAAAAGTCTAGGAAATATTGGAGGGGAACACATTTTCCCAATAACTGTTATTTCCTCCATGTGGAAGGAGCTCAATCACGAACATTCTGGCCTGGCTCTGTCCCCTTTACTCATTTCATGTCAAGAAATATGGAGAAATATATCAGATTGGTAATTTTGAAAAGAATAACCTCGATATTCTCAACCCAGCTACTCCCTTCACGCCCTTGGGCATGACTTGCCCACAGAACACAGGTGAACTGGACTTCCTCAATCCAGCACCGCCATGGCTGGATGGTTAAGCTTCTCCAGTTCTGGGTTTCAGTACTACTATCTCTTTTTCTTTAGGTCACTTTTTATACTCAGCGTTAATGAGTAAAAAAAAAAAAAAAAAAAAAGCGATGTGTCAATCCTGTCTATCTTATTCTTGATTTATTTCTAAATTAATTCAGAACCCACAACTTGATTGCGAAGATGGATGCTATCAGTTGAGTGCCCTCAAAAATTTCAATATTGCGTAAGTTACTTCATCTCTCTGTGCTTACATCCTTGTCTCTGTAATGAGGATTTGTGGTGATGATTATATTAGTTGATTGTGTAAAGTGCTTATAACATTGCCTCGCATGTAGCAAGGACTCAATATTTGCTATTATCATTATTGCCCTTGAATTTGTGTCCAATATGTGTGGAGCAATTAGCAATGTCATAGAAACCGCATAAGACAAAGATGCATGCCCAGTTACCAAGAAGTCTATTAGCTGGCCAAGAAGACAAATTATGGAGAATGATAAGACACCTGTTATCATGTGTTAGACTTGCATACTCAGAGCTATGCAATGTAAGCATGACATTCGGAAGGAGGGGAAACACTCTCATAGCTCTTTGCTTCAGCTGCTTTGCTTGCACAGAGTTTGCTTAAACCCATATTATTGCTAATTTTCAACATACTTCTTCCACCAGATTGGAAACTGTTTAAGAGTAGAGATTATTATTCCTTTCTACATCTTCCATAGCACCCAGGATGCACACAGACACACAGACACACATGTACCTTGAATAATAATTGTTTTAGGAGCAAAGGAGAAAGAACAAGTGAGGAAAAGAAGGAAGGAAAGAAGGAAAGATCTATTCGACTGGCTTGGATAGAGAGCTGAGCTGGGGATGCAGCCAGAGGCCAATTTTGTCAGACAAAGTGGACACATTCAGTAGAAGGAAACTGGGGCTGTGGCTCAGTGCTCATAGAGGACCCAGGTTCTATCTATAGGATCAAGTTTCAATATAAGAAGAAGCCTCGTTCTCAGAGGCTCAAGGCTTGGGTGGCTCCAAGCCTTCTCATGGGAGGATGTTAATACAATTGAGTGGCTCCCAAGCAGGCTGAGAGATACAGGAGAGCTACCAATTTTGCAAAATGTTTATTTGGGTAAAAGAAGGAACTAATGAATAAATCATTTTCAATCTCTCTAAAGAAAACCACTAGATAAACTGTAGGTATCTATTTTTAGATAAAAGTTGAGACTCCCCCGTGTATTGTCCATTGCTATCTAGTAATATTTTATACTTGGCACATGGACAATACACATATTTTCTTTAAAGCAGTATCACTAGAGTTCCCATATACGTCCTAGAATATACAGGACTTCCTCTGAAAGGTGGCCTGCTGATTTTGACTAACGACCCCACTAATGAATATCACAGAGACTACTAACCAAATCTTTTTTTATTTCCCACTAGAAAAGAAACCTCTCTTTTGCAGCTGACTGCTTTCCCTTAGCTCACACCGTGACTTGGTGGACAGGCCAGCACAAAGCCAATGTAATGGTTCTTCTGGGCAACTCCACCGGGCCTCCCTGTCTCCGTGGGCAGGAACGGTGCTGGCCTGCATCCAAAAATGGCATGTCAACAACTGTCTTTGTTTGATGTTACTTTGCCATCAGTGGGTAATATTTCCTGGTGCATTAGAAAAGGATTACATCTTGATACACAGGCTTCCTTCTCCTTTTGATAGGCTTCCCAATTTGTCATAAACTGTTGGCAATTAAATAAGCATATCTTTTAATCATGACTGGCCTGGGAACAGTTTACACTAGCGATCCTAAGAAAAACCCACCACTCTTTCCTCAGTTAGGTTCCTTTCAGCAGAACTGTATTATGTTGGGCTTTGTTGTATTTCCTGCTTTGGGCCAATAATGGAGCTTTAGTGGCCCTTCCTTGTTTTTGAGAAGGATGACATATTTCCTGCCGCTCTTTCTACAAGCAGACAGCTGTGGAAACATCACAATAATGAACCAAACATCTTGTGGACAGCCAGGGCAGCCCCTAAACATTCGCTGTCCTTTTGTTCCTTGCTCTGGGAAATTTCTGCTAACATTTCTCATCCAAAGTCTCTTCCCCGGGCATCAACCACACTCTTTCCCCTTCCTCAGCCTACGTGGAACGTAGCTCTTGGAATATTGTTCACTCTGTTGATTATCTGGACGCACGAACCATCTGGGGTACAATGATTTTATTCCAATGAGAGAGTCTTGAGGACATACAATGTACATAGATTAGGTAAATTTCAGACATAATACAACGTCACTTAATTCAGTTGGATACAAGTAAAGCTATAGATTGTGTTTGTGAATTAATTTTCTATCTTAATTCTCAGCGGAAACAGCTGCATATTTAGGAAACAGAACCATATTTTTAATACTTCCCTTGTACAACAGTATATCTCTCTAACCATTTATACTATTCTTTAGAATAAACTGGGGCTTGTCCAAATAAGTGAACATTTCCTTTTTTTCTGTCTTTGTATTGTAAAATGAAATAGGGAAACAGGAAACCAGACAAAACAGGTATAGGGGTTCATGAGTTATAAGATGAATGAATCTCCTTGTTACCATCACTCAGGTCAAGAAATAAAATTTGCTTCCACCTCAGAAGCCATCCCATGTGTCTTTTAACCCACAGGTTTTCTCCTCATCCCATACTTTTCTTTACAATTTATCTGCAGGGTAAGGAGTACATGCATGACCTGCATATTTGCCTCACAACCTGTATTGCCGATTGCCAACACAAGGCCCAGCTCAGTATGCTCCTCTACTCATGGTATTTGCTGCAAAGTGGATCCGATGAGACAAATCCTGATCAGACTCAGGCTCTCTTCATTCGGTAGGACTAGAGGTGATGGTGCGTTTTTACAACAAAAGGCATTTGATGTGTGGGTGTCTCTTTTTTGTGATGTGAGCAGCCGTTGATGCTGGATGACTAGGACCTTTGATACTTTCAGGGCTTACCTGCGGTATCATTCTAAAGTTACCATTTATTAGATAGGGAACTTTTATAAAAGAAACTGCTCCCTCATCTACTCGATGGTGACTTACTGGAACGGTCTACACTGAAAAGGTAGGGCAAATGTTTCATGTTTTAATAGCAGCATGAACTTATGGATTTAAACATATTTAATGGGTTTTAAGCCACTTCAATCATTACCATTCTTGAGGCACAAAGTGGAGGCTCTTTGGGCAATGTGAGCCTCTCTAAGTTGATTCCTGAACCCTTCCATAGCTTTCTCAGTATCAAGTAAGATAATTTTGTACACTTCCTGTTTCCTGAAAGTTCTGGATTCTTTTAGTTGGCCAATGTGTTTCAAGATTACAATATGATCAATAAAGATGTTCACTGCTATTTGTTTGGTTGTTGTTTCTAAACTTCTTGAGTAGACAGAGCCAGGAAATAAATTCTCTTTCTCTCTAGCATGTACACACACACACACACACACACACACACACACACATCGCAAGTTCATACTGATATATTAATACCTCTAATTCAAAATCAGGACGACTCGTTTTTACCCAACAGCTTCTGTATTATTTCTGCAGCTCCATTCTTCTACTCCAGGGGATCATACACCTTTAAAGTAAGGGACCAGATGGTAATTACTTTACCTTACAGGTCCTATGGTCTCTGTTACAAGTACTCAGTTTGGCCCTTGTGGCACAAAAGGAGCCAGAGTACAATAAGAAGTCATTTACACAAAAAAAGGTGCAAGACCCATGAGCCATAATTGCCAACCCCCACTCCACATTGTAAGCCCTGGTTCACAAAGACATAGGTAAAATCAAGATTAGAATATCCCATCACTGCTCATTTACTTATTTCACATTCAACAGTCTTGGAATAATGTAATATTACTACCACCTGTACCCTTGATAAGAAGAGTTAAAAATAGGCTTTTCTAATGTACTACTCATTCTCTCTTCCTTGTTTATAGTTGCACTCTGTCGACATTGTCTGTGCCTATAGCCAGTATGTGCTATACCCCTTCATTCTGTTGACCCTCACTCTTATTCTGCAGGTATCTACACATTAAATTCTCTTCTCCAGTGTGTGTGTCTCTAATCCTCTGGTTGTTTGAGGCTCATTTGTTGCCAAGTTATTTAGGGAGGATCTATCAGGAGTAATATTTCCTGAGTTCATTCAGATTGATAATAATTTGGGGCACCTGGGTGGCACAGTCGTTAAGTTTCTGCCTTCGGCTCAGGGCATGATCCCAGCATTCTGGGATCGAGCCCCACATCAGGCTCCTCCACTGGGAGCCTGCTTCTTCCTCTCCCACTCCCCCTGCTTATGTTCTCTCTCTCACTGGCTTTCTCTCTCTGTCAAATAAATAAATAAAATCTTTAAAAAAAAGATTGATAATAATTTGTCTGTGCCCTTTATGCTTTTGTTCACATTTTCTTCTTTTCAATATCTGAAACACGTGACTCTATTTTCTCCTCTGTGGTCAAATAGCCTGTTGATGAACTAGTTTATTTCCCTTGTAAGGCACATGCTCTTTTTGCCTAGATGCCTAGGTAAGATGCCCATACTGCTGTGACAATCAGCTCGAAGGAAGTTTATCAGAGAATGTTTTCAGGATTAACACCAGTTGGAGGAAGAGGGTAGAGAGGAAAGTTGGGCTGTGGTGGTCACAACGTGTAAGGAGCTCTATGTCTGGCAGTTGTCTCAAGCTGGAGAGAGGGAACTAGAATTTTTAATCCCAGAGTTGTCCAGTGTATGTGGGGTGTGCCAGAGAGTGGCTGGGACCTTGGGCACAGTGGCTTTTCTCAGCCAAGTAACTCACTGAAGAGGTAGGTATGAATGAGATCTGTCAAACAACTCTCTAGCCACTCGCAAAATTTTTCAAAATGAAATAAAGACTTCAGGCTCAGCATTTTTTCTAGAACATGCCTTGATATTGGCCATGCGAGGTCAAAATTCTCAGGGAGGTAGCATGCTCTTTCACTTTGTTGTTTCAAGCTATTTTTATTTCAGGAGATTTTCTTAACGTACAGTACTTAGTATTTATTTTACTCTCTCACTTTGGTTTCTAGCATCAGTGACTCCTATTCTACCTGTATTGGATCTTTCTTGCTTTTCTTCATCTTTTTCACTAAGGTATTATCTCTTTTCCTAAAGGCATTATTTGTTATGTTCAGTAGCTCTTGTGTTTAGTTTAGTTTTCATTTTGGAAAAAAAAAATTGTATTCTATTTCTAATTGTTTCCTGAGTTCTGTAAATAAATCTACAAGTTTTTCTAAGGCTGAGTTAAGTTTTGCTTTCTTTTATTTGAGTCTCTCTTTTGTTTAAGATAGAAGTTAATAGTTTATTCTGTTCTGGGCATATCTTCTTGGCATAATTCCATTGCCTTTAGGGATGTTATTCCTTATTATCTTTTTTTTCTGCTTATAATTTCGTATAGAATTTAACATCATGTATTTTCTGTGTTCATTTCCATGTGAAATTAATTTTTCCCAACTTCTAGAAAGAAGTGTGCTTCAGGGAAGCTTTTCCTACCTCTCTATCATTTTCTCACAGAGTTAAAAAATATAGTGGCTTGCTTGCTCACCTTTCCTGATTCATTTCCTTTTCACCACTTTTATCTGGACCTCCTATTACTTCATCCACATTGTCCTTATCCTTATAAATTTTTATTTCACTCCCAGGAGCTTCTCCTTTGTGTGTGGGTCTACCAGTGAGGGAGATATTGTGGGTCAGTTTTGAGAATTCACTGGGGTCTTACAACTCCAGCCCCTTTAGTACTTACCATTAATTCACTATAATGTAGGGGAAAATCACTCTAGCTTTCCACTTCTGGTCTAAAATTGGCCCATGACACTTCCCACTGCACTATTTTGAATTCTCCTCTCCTGAAAAGGTGACTCAAATGCCCATACCATGCAGGTCTTGTGGCTGCTGGTAGTTTGTGCTCATCCTGATTGAGGACTGTGGGTATAACTTGTCATCTAGTCTTATTTTTAAATATCTTTCTCGTGTTTTTGGTTTTGCTATCTAGTTATTCTAGCTTTTTTCACATTGGGATTTGGAAAGATTGGAAAACAATGCAGCTGATACCTCCACCCTCCCTCCAGAATCACATTTTAATTGGTTTCTTAGAAGTTAAGGGCAAGTCACAGGCCAAATAGAATACGAATGTAGCAAAAGTGCAAGAAGAAGTCCATGGCAGGAGATGCATTTTATATTTCATTAAAATGCAAGTACCAGGCCTCACGTTTTTACCACCAATCCTTTTGTAAGTGTCTCATTTCCTGGGTCAAATTTACGCTCTTAAAAGGCATGGAAGAATGGTGTCAGCCACGAATAAGCTGCTGCTCTCCTGTTGCACAAATCCAGGTTCCACTCTGGCTATGCTGTGGATGGTTTCTCTGAATGTGGGTAAATTAGTTTAGTTATCTGAGCCTTATCTAAAATTCAAAGTAATAATCACCTTAGGAATTCCATTTCCCCAGGGTCATCCTTATCATCTCTCCCTCCTGTCATCCCCTCCCATCCACTAATACATACAAAAATTCCAATTGATATTACTCTATACATATCTCTGCGATTTGCTCACTTTTCTCCGTCCCCACCCTTGCTGTTACCTCCTCTCTAATGCAAACTATTGTCTTCTGTTGCTTGGCCCGGTTAAACACTCTCCTAAATTACCTGCCAGAATCTCCTCTGGCCCCTCTCCCACTCATTCCCTAAACTCAGCCAGAGTAATTTCAAAACATAATTTTGTCAACCTCTTCCTTAAATAGCACTGGCTACATGAACTTTTCTCTTAAAACGCATCAGTCTTCTCATTGCTAGTAAGATTTAAGCAGAACTTGTTTTAAACTGGAAGGTCTGACCTCTGCCCACCTCTCAAGGGTATTTTGCATTGCTCTCTCCATTAACCGTCTTCATATCTGTCATGCCGTTCTACTTTCTGTTCCTCACTGTCACCGTTTTCCCTCTCCTACCAGAGACCTTGTGCATGCTGTGTCTCTTCTCGAAACGTTGTTCTCTCCCTATTTCACCAACTCAGCATTTGATGGCTCCTCATATCCCCACGTTAAGTATCAGTTCCTCACGGAAGCCTTCCCTGCCGTCCTGCGTACAGACCTCATAGAGGACCAGGTAGGTCTCCTTCAGAACGTGGAACAGTGATTTACGAAAGTGTATAATTAATGCCTCTTTACTCCATCAGATCTTAAGCTCCATGAGGACAGGGAGATTTTTCGTTTACTATCATAGCCCCAGCACAATGCCTGTGCATAGGATTTGGAACATTTTGGTTAAATGAAGACTTGAATGAACAAAGGCTTTTGAGATTGTTGCAAAGATAAGAAGTTTTACTTGTGTTGTGAGTTGGTGTAAGCTACTTCATTGCAGGCAATACTTATGTTCTTCTAAGTAAATCTCAGAAGCCACCAAGTTGCTGGGGGTGAGCAGGTTAGTTGCTTCCTTCTGACCTCACCAACAAGTTATAACAAAAGCAAGTCTCAGATCACCTTTTGCCACAAAACCAACCAACCAACCAAACAAACAAACAAACAAACAAACAAACAAACATGATGGAGTTTCATAGCCCTCTGCACTTCCTGGCGATGTAAGAAAAAAGAACTGCTGGAAAGAAACAAAACAACAGTCTGCCTGACTGAAGATTCTTAATCCCTATATGACATTTAGGGAGAATTTCCTTCAGCTTGTAACAATTGGACCGCTGGGGATCCCAGAGCTCTCTGAACTATCCGAAGTCAGAGTGATCGCCTTAAAGCGAACCCACCAGAGCCCTAACACTTTTTCCAGTGCTGACTGATTTCTTTGTCTGGATTATCACTCCTGTAAAGGTTCAGAATTCTAAGATAAAAGAGTGCAATAAAGAATAAAACAGCTCCTGTGTATGTGTGATGCTGCAGGAATAAAGCAAATGAGTAGAAAGGAACTTCTCTCATTGAAAAAAAATTCTAAGTCATTGTTCCCTGCCCTATAATGGTAGCTCCAAACAATTGAGATAATTATGATTTATAATGAACATTCCCGGAGCACCTGAAGGCTGAAGTTTCTTGTGCCCACAATGAATGAGTCATTATAACTTGTTTGTTTAATACTGGGAGGAAAACAACAAGATCATATCTCTCTCTCACACTAATGATAAGGTGACACACACTTAATCAAAAAAAAGGGCAGTGAAGTAATTCAAAGAGGTCAATTTTCAAAGGAATCATTGACAAGTGTTCTCTTGCTACCACAAAAACAAATTTCAGGAAAAGGATATAATAATCATTCATATTAGATTAGTGGTTCAAAATGGAGTGATTTTGCCTCCCTCAGGGACATTTGATAAATCTGGGGACATTTTTGGCTGTCACCACTGGGTGGGGTGCTCCTGGCATCTAGTACGGGGAAGCTAGAGATACAGACAAGTACCCTGGGTTGCACAGGACGGCCGGCCACACCAAGGAATTAGCTGGGGAGCTGACGTATATATTTGTCGAAGCCCATTTTGGGCTCTTATTTTGCTGAAGGAGAGGGCTCTGGGTGAGAAAAAGACTAAGTTATGGATGCGTGAGAGACCTACCTCTTTTGTTTCTTCACTTGACTTGGTCTCCGTGTGGTAGGCTCACAACCCCAAATAGTGTCTCTGAAAGTCAGTATCAGAAGGAAGACAGGTCGGGTATGGGAAGGCCAGAATGTGTGTGTATCGGTACCCTATATTGTCACTAATTTCAACTTGAATAAGGACAAGTGACAGTAGAGATTATCCACTGAGGCCGTAGCAGAATGGAGACATTTCGAAACAATTTCTAAACCCAGATTTGGGACACATCATCTCTGAAGTGCAAATGTCCTTTTAGGAACAATGAATGGACTATTTCCAATCAAGACTATTTCAGAAAATGAATATTATAATCATGATGAATATATGGGGGGAATATAATGGCAAATTAAGTTTCAGGTCAGCTCTGATGGGGAGATTTGATCATCCTCCAGTCCTTTTCCGATTTCCGTTTCCATATCGTCTCAGGTCCAGATGCCAAGTGCAGCCCTCCTTATCGGGTATGTAGCACGGGGCACAGAGAAGGCTGCTGAACAAGAAGGAAGACAGAGTCTGATCTCTGTTTCCCTCATTCTTCTTCCTAATTACCGCTGAACAGCAACACACCTGCCAAAATAATTTGAAAGGAGCCCGGTGTTAGGGCAAGGTCTAAATAAAGTACAAACCAGCAGTGGGGCCCCAGCATGCAGGACTGTCTCAGCAATCATGGAGATTTATGATATTAATACCCACAATTTCTCATAAAAACAGCAGAAAGTGTGCTTCCTACATGTGAGTGGAACTTGGCTTGGGTCCCCGGCATCGGCTCCTATAATCAAAGCCACTAGACATCCTCCCATGGGCAGAGACGAGTATTAAGTGTAATGGTCACCCTCGAGGGTGACAGCTCTGTCCCAGGCCTTCCTTCTCCCTTGCCACTTGAGCGTTCCAAACTCTGTCACTTCTGGTTAGGGTTATATTTAAAATGAAGATGTTAAAAACAAAACATTATGAGTCTTTGAGCACCAGAAAAAATTTGGCCGAGAGTCTGGCTTTGAGGAGATTCGACTCAGAATGGGTATGTTGACAGATGGCATTCAGCCAAGAATAAACCCTCTCTGTGCCACGGAGTCACAAGATCCTTTGGTATACTCATTAATAACCGAAACCCAGTAATAAGTTCCATATTTCACGAGTGGAGTCTCATACCAGAGATATTTCTCCATCGGCTTGTACATGCTCTGTGCTTACATATAATCTTTGTAATGGTTACAGGTACATTCTGACTTCTCCACGCTCTTTTAGGTACCAGATGTGCCTTCTACAGAAAACGTTCAGATGTTCCACGCCTTTCTAAGGGGGGGAGGGATACGCTTTGATTCTTTTCAACCACGAAACACAGACTTTAAATGGGATTGGTATACAACAAGACAGATCGTTCAAATGCATTATTAGAATCCATTCTTTGGGGTGAAGAAGATAGTTGGTAGAAGGGCTTCATTCTTTAAAAAGAAATATTACTTTCATGTCGAACAAGAGAAAAACAATTACGGTCTTAAATCAAGCAAAGAAAATCAGGCTTCAGAAAACTTCAGTTAGTCCCACTGCAAAGCCGACATTTTACACTTGCCAAGAGACTCTTGTTAAAGAAAGAGAGAATTAACACAGACGTGTCACAATTATGTGACGGGAACTGTGAAATCTAAGCTGTAGATATTTTAAGGACTGCTCTGGGAAATTAAAAATCTAGGGCAGGACTTTCATTTCTAGCAGTAAATATCATAGAAGTATGTATCCTATCTAGGAGTAAATATCATTTAAAACAATATTAAGCAAAACCAAAAAGTTTTACGAGGAAGAATAAATTGTCCTTAAAAAAAAGTAAAAATGTGTATGTGAGCCTAATTCATGGAGTTTAAAGCACAATGAATATATAAATCAATAGTGACATAAAGCAAGAAGAGGGTAATCTAGGATTTTCAAAGTTCCTTCTACTAATCTGAAACAGGATAAAAATATCAGTTAATATTAGTAAGTTGTATGTACATATCAAATCTCAAGGGTGACTACTAAAAAACCAGAATGTATACTTTCTTAAAAATAGGGTAAGAAAAAAAATCAAGCATCCCAAAATAAGTAGAAAAGGGCACAAACAAAACATCGAAAAGGAGACCAGAAAGCTTAAAATGAGGTAGAAATACATCTGCATATGAAATTCTCACAATAAACATAAATTAAAATTTTCTGTTCAAAGACAAAGATTGTAAAACTAAATAGTGTATCTTTTTATCCAGATATCGGATATTTGCAATAGACACCTATAAAACATAAGGACACAGAAAGATTATAGGAAATTAATGAAAAAGGCATAAACCAAGCATGCACTGATCAGAAGAAAACATATGTAATTTCATTATGTCAGAAAGATAGGTCTTTAATAAAAAATATTATTCAAGATAAAGAGGGCTACTACATAAAATTTTAGCTTGAAGTTATCAAGAAAATAAAATAAATTTAACCTTGCAGTTTCCTAATAATGTGGTTGCAAAATATATGAACAAAAATGGCAAATATATAAAGAGAACTTGAATATTTACCGTCACACAGTGGTGGAAGAGTTTTGTACATATTTCTGGAGATTATATATATATATATATATATATATATATTTAGCAGACAAAACAATCTAGTAAACTTATTATCTAATATAGATAGGCAGCTGCTTTAGATAATTGGAACATAAAAATTATTTTGAAGTACTCGGATTATTTACAAAATTTAATACCGACTAGAATATAAAGTATTTCTAATACATTTCAAAGAATAAGTATCCTACAGAGTTTCTTCTCTAACCATATTCTTAATTAATATAGAAATAAACAGTTAATAAATAGAAAAAAGATAGCTTTTAAACCTTAGAAAATTAATCTTTAAAAATCCATAAAAAGACAAGGATGAAATAATTTGAACAACACAATGAATAACATAGTTGATATTATCACCCAAGGTAGGCATAACCATCTACAAATCCAGACTGATATAAACAAATTATTGACTGGAAAAATAAGAGAGAAGAGACAGTTGACTCTAGAAAAGAACAACAAGTAAGTGACGTCGATGACCCCCCCCCACCCCGTGAGATGGTGCATAACCCCCCACTCTATAGGGCTGTACAGGGTGACTGACTTCTGAGGAGCATAGTGTGGAATGAAGCAAAAAGAGTAACTCCACGGTGGAGGAACTTGACAATTACTACTTTAAGCATGTGATCAAGATAGACATCATTAATATTAAGAAATGTCCCTAGGACATAGCTTTGATAGGATGTGATGCAAATGGCACTTTCTTCTTTCAAAAACCCACAACCCTAGACTATTCATGAGAAAACCATCAGACAAATCCAAGTTGAAGAACATTCTACAAAACACTGACTCATATTTTTCAGAACTGTCAAAGTCATCGAAAACAAAGAAAACCTAACAAATTGTCACAAAGTCAGGGAGTCAAAAAGTATTTCATCTTTGACTTTTTGTGGATTTTTAAAGATTAATTTTTTAAGGTTTTAAAACTGTCTTTTTACAACTATTAACTGTTTATTTATATCTTAATTAAGATTGTGGGTAGAGAACAAACTCTAGGTACAACTAAATGTAATGTGATATCCTAGATGGGATCTTGGAACAGAAAAAATAATTGGTAAAATCTAAGAAAATACGACTGAAGTATGAACTTTAGTTAGTAATAATGTATCAATGTTGGTTCATCAGTTTTGACAAATGTACCACGGTAACATTAGATGTCAGAATAGGGGAAACTGGGTGCAAGATATATGGAAACTCTGAATTCTCTGTACAATCCTTGCAACGCTTCTATAAATTGAAATCTAGTCTAAAATAAACATCTACATTTCTT
Source organism: Ursus americanus (assembly GCF_024610735.1). Taxonomy (NCBI): domain Eukaryota; kingdom Metazoa; phylum Chordata; class Mammalia; order Carnivora; family Ursidae; genus Ursus; species Ursus americanus. The sequence goes on along the minus strand of NC_142128.1, from coordinate 51,110,984 downwards.
AAAATCTGAAAGTTTGAAAATAATATAAAAATTGTATTAAAAGCTCACAAAATTCTTAGTGGAAATTAGATAGTACTTGGAATAAAATAATTTGAAAAAAACCGCATTTCAAAGTTTGTGGGATTGAACTAAAGCAGTAATGAAAGTGTAAAGCCTCAAATGTTTATCCTAGAAAAGAAGGCAGTCCAACACTTAGTTAAATATCCAACTTATAAAGCTAAAAAAAGATCCGCATTGTAAGTTTTAGTAAAGTAGAAGAAGGAAATAATGAGGATAAAAACAGTAATTATTGCAATAGAAAGCAATGATATAAGAAAGTATAAACACAGACAAAAACTGATTCTTTGAAAAGACAAAGTTGGCAAGGTTGCTCGGGATAAAAAGGAGAGGCTCAAAAAACAGTGTTAGAAATGAAAAGAAGACAGAACTACAGATGCAGCAGAGATTCTTTTTAAAGGTAAAACATTATAAAAACTTTATGTGCCCATATTTTGAAACCTACATGAAATGGATAGATTCCCTAGAAAATACACACTACAGAAACTGATTCGACAAGACCACGAGACACAAAGTGATTTCAGAGATGAAAGATTCCAAAGTTTAAGGACCGGATAACTCCATTCCTACACCAATTCTTCCAAAGAATAGAAAAAGGGGGACTACTTACTCCCAGCAAAGTTTATGAGACTCATATAATCTGCGTAACAAACAAAAGATAAGGACATCTTGACAAGGAAATCAGACAAGCACTCGTTTGAAAACATAGAGGCAAAATACTGAGGAAAATATTAGCAAACAGAATCCTTTATTGCATAAAACAAATACACGATGACTAAGTTGAGTATCTTCCAAGAATGCAAGATTGGTTTAATCTTAGAAAATCTATTAATGTGAATTGCCACATGAACAAATCAAACAAAAAATTTATATAATTGCTTCAATATATACAGAGAGAGCAAGAAATAATGTTCAACATCCATCCTTTGTACTTAAAAATTCCTTGGTATCTTCGCACTATCACCAATTTCATTCATCATTTTTCAGAAGTTCTGTCCAACATACTGAATCAAAATAAAAATAGAATTAAGTGTTGGAAAGAAAAAAAATCTTATTATTTTCAGATGTTGTATTCTGTATAGAAATCCCAGAATAATCTCCAGACACTTGACTTTAGATTCAGGAGAAAGTTAAGCAAGTTTTCTGTATATACCAGCCACAGTTAGGAAATACAATGAGGAGATGTTATTTAGAGCATCAATTAAAAATAGAAAGCGTTAATAAATAAAGATAACAAAATATATGTAAAACCTTTATAAAAATTTATTGAATGACTTGAAAGACCCAACTGAATCAAGATATGTGGTATGGCTATGGTTAACAACACCTAATATTACAATTATGTCAGTTCTCCATAAGTTCAATCGATTGCTTTAATGCTATTCCTACCAATGTTCCAAAAGAATGTTTCTTAGGACTTGACAAACTGATCCTACAGTTTATAAGGCGAATGTAATACCGCCCTTGGGTGAAGACTCACCGGTACTGAAACACTGGCTATCAACGTGGGAAAGATTACAGTGATGCTTGCTTCACACTAAGCAAAAACGAAATTTCAGGGGCGCCTGGTGGCACAGCGGTTAAGCGTCTGCCTTCGGCTCAGGGCATGATCCCGGCGTTCTGGGATCGAGCCCCACATCAGGCTCCTCTGCTATGAGCCTGCTTCTTCCTCTCCCACTCCCCCTGCTTGTGTACCCTCTCTCGCTGGCTGTCTCTCTCTCTGTCAAATAAATAAATAAAATCTTAAAAAAAAAACCACGAAATTTCAAATGGGTTAAGAATTTCATTGTGAAAGACAACGTTTTAAAATCTTGAGGACAAAATATAGGAAAGTCTTTATGGCTTTGGAAGGAGAGAAGCTTCCCCATCACTAAGTGCTGTTGACTCACGAGCCTGGGTCCTCAGCTACCACGTGAGCTCCAGATCTGGGGGTGCCTGCTCCAGATCTGGGGGTGCCTGCCTGCTTGGCATCTATATCGACTTCTTCTTCTTCTTCTTTTTTTAATATTGTATTTATTTATTTGACAGAGAGAGAGACAGCCAGCGAGAGAGGGAACACAAGCAGGGGGAGTGGGAGAGGAAGAAGCAGGCTCCCAGCGGAGGAGCCTGATGTGGGGCTCGATTCCAGGACTCCAGGATCACGCCCCGAGCTGAAGGCAGATGCTTAACAAGGCCTGAGCCACCCAGGTGTCCCTACATCGACTTCTTGAAGGCATCTCAGCGGATCGTGCCCAGTCCACCGTCTTTGATCGGGCACCCCGAGAAGACGGTGGGCACGCTGGAAGTTTACTGGGGGAGACTCTTGGGATCAAAACCAACGGGGGAAGGAAGGACGTGCGGTTAAGCAGAAGGAGGAGTTGAACATGACACACACCAGTCACCCCAGCTGGTCCCACTCGCAGCTTTGGAACTGGATGGCCCGTCAGAGTTTTCCTGCCTTGAGGCAAGGAGGCTGAGAGTGTAGACCCCAGTTATTGTGTGAACTCGCATCCCTTCCAGGGGGTGTGCCTTGAATGAGGTCACTCCCTTCCACTGAGGGCAATTCGGAGCAGGAAAGCCGAGAGCTGGGAGCCGCAAGTTCTCGCGATGGTGGAAGGAAGGCTGCCTCAGTCTGAGGCAATAGGGCCCTCTCTTTGCCTCCATTATTTCTCCTTCCTGCGACATTGTTCCTTTTCCTGTGTTCCTGCCTTCTCAATGCCATCGTCATACCTCGTTTCTTAGGCCAGAGTTTCTGGTTGACGGCTTCTTGAGGAAAGAGTGGGTCCCTGTCATTCGAGTTTTCTCCCACTACCTGGCAGTGTCTGACACATTTTCTCCAAATAGTTATTCGCTGAATGGCTTATTAAATGAACGAGCAGCTCATATGAAAGGAATTTAAGAAATACCCAATTCTTGGGGAAACTGATCCCTAACACACTTTTCAGGGTGAGGGACAAGGAACAAATGGCGTGTTTTCCTCTCCCTCGCCTTCTCCCTAATGGGTTTAAGTTTACTTGATTCTATCTTTGACATGCCCTTGCTGGCCGGCTCCCTGCGCGCCCCTCTGCCCGTGCCCTACTTCGAACAAGGGACTGTCCTTAAATTGTCACCCTGCCTTCAGTGTCTCTTGCGTTTCGTTTGTCTTCCCTGCTACCACAAATCACCTTCCTGAAATCTGACCTGGCCGTATCACTCCCTTGCAAAAAGTCTTTAGTCATCAGTGTTTAAGGCCATTCTGAAATGATAGAGGGCAACAGCAAGGGGCTAGGGATTAGAAGGCTCCGCGGCTCACTAGCAGGGAGACTTACCAGCAAGTCTTCTCCAGAACTCACTTTAGCCATTTGTCTTGTGCTCAACACTAGCTCCTCTACTTTTGGCCACGGTGCTTTCATGACTTCTGACAGAGCCCAGGCTCTAGGGGTCAAGTTCATGTCCTCGGTTGAAAAACCAATTAGTACATCCCATGACCCAGCCCACAGTGCTCGCTTCAGAATTTGTCATGTGATCGAGTTAGGGACCTAATGCCAGCATTGTCACATTGTCATGTAAGCTTTCAGGAGATTGGCTTTTCCCCCCTGGGTGTTTGATAACAAGCTTTTGAGTTCATGGCCACAGGGTGAGGTAAGACATTACCCCCAGGAGCCCAAGAATGGAGTCAGCCTGGAACGAACAGACATGGATCCTGGATGTTGTCTGGTCCTTGAATTCAAGCGGTGCCTGAAGTCTCTCTACGGGCTTCTTCATTTATGCAAACCAACAATAAGCTCTCTTTCTGCCTGAACCATTTGCACAGAATATTCAGTTACTTACAACCTAGAGCCCTAACTGATAAAGTCAAGATGCAGGGTCACTGTTGTTTTTTAAATGTAAAACATTGTCTAAATGTCACGATTACATAAGTTCTATGCCCCTATGGTATCAAGGAAAGTCATTATGTTGTTTAAATTTACCTTTTTAATCACAATCTCTTACTACTTTTGTCTCAGGCACACAAGCTCTAGCCACACTATTCTCTACTTTTCTTCCAAGCGTGTACTTCCATTTTGTCTGTATTTTCACGGTATTCTTTATTTTTCCCCTAAAATACCTTCCCTAGCTTATGGCAGACCGAAAGCTAGTTACTCTCTGAGGCCAAGGTCAAATACTCCCTAGTGTGTGATAGTCAGAACCGACTCTGAGCTGCTGAAGTTGTGGTCATATCATTATAAATCCATAATGTGATACTCTGGGTGAGTGAAGGGACCCGTTCGCTACTCCATTAGACGGGGAGCCGCTGGATGGTGAGACCCACCTCTGCTCACTCCCATTTCCATTACACAGTGCTCCCTGACATTCAGTAAATGGTAAGTGAATGAATTCGTGAATGACCTCCTTAAGTGGAAAATAACAACATGAATGCAGAAGTTTCTGGCTGGCAAATGAGTCAGAGCCCAGCAAATAAATGAAAGAGTATGGAGAACTTCCTTGACCCTGAATTTATCTTCTACAGACTTTACAGGGGCCTTTTCTGCTTAAGTGAATTTATTTTCAGTTTTACAAAGCAGCGTGGCTCTGCTTGGTTTCTTTTCTAATCACAGTAACCGAACCCGATTTGACATTCTCAAAACATTCGAATTTCTCTGCACAATTTTACCAAGTGAAAAAAACATTCACTCGGCCTTTGACTATTGCTGTAACATGTACTCCGGGATTTTTAAGAGTGGTTTTCGGAGGAAACGGAGAGATGGACCCTCTCGTTCTCGCCAGGGCACCTGAGCATTTAGAGGTTTTCCTTCTGGTTTCGTGCAGCTTTTATTTTTTCCCCGATGCTCATTCATCACCATGGATGCTATGCTTGGAGAGAAAGGGGTTTCGGTTGCAAAACTGGCTTCCTGTTAATTCTTCCATTCCCGAACATTTTGGAAACAGATGTAATGATTTCAATATACTAATAAAAGTAAAATAATTACATCCAGACAACTGAAGCCAAGTGAAAATGATTTTACAAAATGAATTTCTATTTTCCTTTTTATACAATGGGTATAGCAACCCTGGCCTCTCTGCTTGCACCCGTTAGGTTAATTCAATGATGCTGGAGAAATCCTTTGCATGGTAACTTTACGTAAACACGTAGATCACTGCGTCCTCCCTCCACTGTAGTCGACTCGTTATTCCATGTATTTGAAGAACGCTATTCTCTAAACATAACAACTATTTTTTGAAAGAATGTTACATGACCGAAAAACAGAAATTTCTTCTACATTACAAATACAAGCAGCCTTAAATATTTGCACCTTATTCAATACGACCCAGAAGTGTATCTAGGAAATAGATTGTAGAATTCTATTCGCTGGTTTAATGGTTCTGTGAGAAAGTGGACTGGTGCTTAGTCATTTTTATTTTACAGACAACGTGAAGTTCACGGTAAGTAGTAAATAAATATGGGTCAGATTGATGAACAAAGGAGACAAGAAACGGTGTTAAGGAACACAAAATTTGGGAGGAAACTGAGCTTTAATAAATATGTCTATAGGGCGCCTGGGTGGCCCAGATGGTTAAGTGTCTGCCTTCGGCTCAGGTCATGATCCGGGGGTCCTGGGATTGAGCCCCAACTCAGGCTCCTGGCTCAGCGGGGAGCCTGCTTCTCCCTCACCCCCTGCCTCTCTCCCTGCTCATGCTCTCTCTCTCTGTATCTCTCTGTCTCAAATGAATAAATAAAATCTTTAAAAAAAATAATAAAATAAATAAATATGTCGATAAATATTTGAGGCATCAGAAAGGACAGACCAGCACTGGTTAGAGCAAAACCCTGAGGGTGTGTTTTGCTCCTGCTACAAATAGCTCCATGTGTATAGTTGCTGGAGAGACTGATTTTAATGTCCTAAAGGTATTAAAAGTAATAAACAATACCGAACAAAAATTAACAACGACAACAAAAAGGGAAGTTTTCAGGTTCAGCGCGGTGCTTTGCTATACGTCTTAATCTCCTCTTCCTTCCCGGATCCCACCAGCATGGTTGTATGGAATACCATAGTAGTTTCGCGTCAAGCATATCCCCTGTACTGGCTGATTTTTTTAGTCGTATCTGTGTGTAACTGAATGAGAGCGTAAATAACAACATCTAGGGCTCTCAGAAACTTCCATGTTTTGGCAAGCGAGCGTGAAACACGAGCATTGCTAAACTGGTGGCAACTATCGTTTGGGTAACTCAAGAACAATACATAAAAGGAGATGGGGAGGTATAAAGATATATCCGTGAAACTGCTTAATCTGGTGACATTTCTTTGCAGAGTGCAAAAACCTCACTTCTTCTCTGCAGTGGACTCGAGGGCATCAATTGTACATTCTAGACCTTGCTAGAATTATCTAATTAGGTAACCATGATAACGTCACTCTCAGTCCCGGGAGGAAAGAAATCAAATCTCGTGCTTGAACTTCTTGGTGGGGATATTTTTCAGCTCTATCAGGGCCAAAGATTGAAACTGGAGAGCAAACGAAGGTAAAAACTGAACCATCAAATTTAGCTCTTGAGTTCAGAAACGAGCTCAGAATAGAACGTGGCTATTTTTACCAAAAGAAATGTGCCTGGGAACATACACCTGTTTGCATGCTAAAAACCTTGAATTTTACAAACACCAGATGAGATTTTTGGAAGAGGACACGTTTTTGTTTTTTTTTCCACCATTTTTCAAGTGCATCGACCACTTTCTACGCCAATTTGTTCTCCCAAACAACATTAGAAGATTAAGTAATCCAATCGATTACTCCTACTTGGTTGATGAGTTGAAAATTATTTAGTTTGACTCTGAAAGTTCACCTGACATTGACACTTTTATATCTACTTCTACCAACATCTAGAAATTTGCTTTGGTTTTAAAAACTACTCTAGCCAAGCAGGACTCCATGACACAAGCGAGACTGCTTGTGTGAAGACAGACACCTGGTGGCCAATGTGTGGAACTGCAGCCCAGGAAAGAAATTTTTTTTGGATGTCTCCCCGCACCCCTTCCCTTCCGGCCTTCTGGGTACAGAGGGCTGTTGACGGTGGACGAACTGCAGCTGTAGGAAAGTGAGTCTCAAGTTCAAGTCAAGAGATTTCCAGAACAGTTACATCAACACCACGAGAGCTCCAGGTCACAAGTTCTCTAAATTATTTAGAAAGCTGACCAATGTAGCATACGAACCATTTTTAAAAGCTACTAAAATCTCTTCGCTAAGAAGCTGAACAGGAGCCTCGTTGTGTGAGCGTCTGGTTTAATCTCCACCTAAAAACTTCTGGACTTCCTCTGTCAGAACAATGAGCTGCTGTGGTCTTTGGGGGGAGAAAGAAGAAGTGTCCGTTCCTTTGACACCACGAGAACAAGCATTTTGAGCTTCTGACTGTGGCCTTGCCCCTGCACCGCCCCCGCCCCCTTCTAACTGCTCTGTCCAAAGTGACCTCCACCAAGACAAAACTGAAAGAAAAGGGAAGCAAAATCCCGTCTTGTTGCTGCTGGTCCCTTGTTCTCTTTCATTTGTAAGTTTGGAGGTAAGCTTTGGAAAGCCGATAGAGAGCAGTTCCCAAGCTTCCTTAGGGTACCCTCGGTATCAGACAGAGAAGGGAATCAAGTCATTATAAGCTTCGCAGCAGTAAACGAGGAGGAAAGGCGTGTCAGAAGGACACAGCGTGTCTCCCAGGCCCATCAAAGCGTCTGACAATGTGACACTGTACAGAGGGGGCGATTTCCTGATCTCCCCTGGAGCTCCCCCAGAAGCAGGCGGACTCCGTCTAATGGGCTGATATCCTGACTTATAATTCCAGGCACCGCTCCACCTGAAATGACAAGATTCTGTGGTAGGGACAGCCTTGGCCTAACTTTCATTGGACCTTTGCTGTGTGCCAGGCCCTGTCTCAAGTCAGGTCCACCCCCCGCCCCCCTGCCAGTGCTCCGGGCTGGCCCCGATGGACGCACCCACCGCGTGCAGTCCTGGCAGACGCAGGGCGGGGACGTCTGCTCGAGCCTCACCCACCGACACCCTCCTCTTTGTAACTCACGCCCGTGTGCACGCATACACGCCATAACGGGAAAACGGAGGCCTTCTCTGATGTTTGGGGTCAGACTGTCAGTATTTTTTATTTATACCCACAAGAACACCAGGAAAAGCTATACATTTTCCTTTGTTACAAGAGAAAACACCTTCATTTCGGTTGAATAAAGCGTGCATATGATGTCCCTTTTTGCCGGTCCTCACTGACCGAGGTGAGAAGTTTGGACAAGGATGAAGGAGATGCCTGAAGGAGAGCTTTCCTGTAGCCCCTGCAAGACTGATTATGTTGCAAGAGTCATTTACGTTTCAGGCACGCAATCCTCTTCCTGAAATTCTATGTGCAAAGGTGCTTCAGGATTCATAATTTTTCAGATGGTAAATATGTAATACAGCCCATATATTAAATATTGCGTCCAATCAGGGACAGCAATAGGACCCCGTAATTAACACATGAGTAGGTCTGTAATGGAATGTATAATGGTCACTTTAGGAGGACTAAATCAAGACTAAGAATAGCCTCATATTGGTTCAGATCAGGTGTGGTCACTAAATGAATCTAACATACATGAAAAAGTTTGCTTATTGGACTTCTTAAAATTTCAAATTGTAATTTTAAGTTGTAATTGTTGTGGCCCTGTATGTGATGAAAGAGCCAATTACATACATAGACTCCTGTCTAGAAGGATCCTGTAATTCCCTAGAATCAAGAAGAGCAAATATAGCTCTAAGAAGAAAATCTATTATCAAGTAATTCATTTCCTTTGTTCATCAAAAGTCAATGCATTCATCATAAAGCCATGAAACTTTTAGAAGTAAACATAGGAGGGGTGCCTGGGTCACTCAGTTGGTTAAGCGTCTGACTGTCCGTGTCAGCTCAGGTCTTAATCTCAGGGTTGTGAGTTTGAGTCCCCATAGTGGGTTGCACGTTGGGTCTGGAGCTTACTTAAAAAACAAGAAAGAAAGAAAGAAAGAAAGAAAGAAAGAAAGAAAGAAAGAAAGAAAGAAAGAAAGAAAGAAAGAAAGAAAGAAAGAAAGAAGGAAAGAAGGAAGGAAGGAAGGAAGGAAGGAAAGAAAGAAAAAGAAAGAAAGAAAGAAAGAAAGAAAGAAAGAAAGAAAGAAGAAAGAAAGAAAACATAGAAGAAAATCTTCATGATCTGAGGTTAGGCAGAGTGTTAAAAATAACACCAAGAGGGGCGCCTGGGTGGCACAGCGGTTAAGCGTCTGCCTTCGGCTCAGGGTGTGATCCCGGCATTGTGGGATCGAGCCCCGCATCAGGCTCCTCCGCTGTGAGCCTGCTTCTTCCTCTCCCACTCCCCCTGCTTGTGTTCCCTCTCTTGCTGGCTGTCTCTGTCTCTGTCAAACAAATAAATAAAAAATTAAAAAAAAATAACACCAAGAGCAAAATTCATAAAAGGAAAATTGGTCTTTATCAAAAGTAAAAACTTTGCCAAATAACTGTCAAGAGAATAAAAAATAAAGTCCACAGAGCAGGAGAAAATATTCTCAAATCACATCTCCAACAGAAAGCTTGTATCTGGAACGTATAAAGAGCTCTTTAAACTCAGCAGTAAGGAATCAAACTACTCAATTAAAAGTGGGGAAGAAAACAGACACACCATCAAAGAAGATATTAAGATGGCAAAGAAGCCCATGAAGAAAGCCGTACTAGAAGCCGTTAGGGCAACACAAATTGAAACCATAATGAGATTTTACCACACATCTATTAGAATGTCTAAAATAAACCTGACAATATCAAATGTTGGCAAGGATGTGAAGTAACTTCCACTTACATACATTGCTGGTGGGACTGAAAAATGGTACAGCCACTTTGCAGAATGGTTTGGCAACTACCTATAAAGTTAAATACATGTTTACCACGTGACCTGGCAAACTACTCCTGGGTTTTTACAGTAGATCATTGAGAACTTACGTTCACATGAAAACTAGTATGTGAATGTTCATAGGTAGGCTTATTTGTAGAACTTACGTGGATGAAAGGATAAGCTGCCTGTGGTATACCACGTGACACATTGCTACACACGTGAACTTGACTGAATCTCAGACATTATGGTGAGTGAAAGAAGCCAGTCTCAAGAGATAACAGAATAGCGAGGGACACCATATTTGTAGTTGGCAGGGATTATGGCTGGAGGGAGGCTGTGAAAATCAAGGGATAGCATGAGGGAGGATTTTCGGGGGGTGATGGTACCATTCTGTATCCTTATTATGGTGGCGGTGGTTTATAGATTTGTAGATTTACAAACCTATAAGTAGGTTAAAATTCATATGACGGAACACCACAGAAGGAAAGTCATTATTAGTATCTGATAATTGAAAAAAAACCAAAACAACAAAACAAAACAAAACAAAAAAACGAACAAAACCCTACGCAAAGCCAATGCACTCACATTTGACTTTGGTTTTCCCAGTCTGCGGTCAACACCACCTTTATTCACCTAATGACACTCTCCTTCAGCCAACAGTGCCCATGTGACCAAGAGGCCCTGCCGTTACAAAGATGAGTCAGACACAGGCCTTGACCCTCAGGGCTCACAACCTGGGAAAAAAATGAGACAGAGAGGCGAAAAGAGATGTCCATGACTTACGCCACACAAATCCAAGGTCACGATCACCAGGAGCTGTAAGCGTGAAGAATGTCTTCTTAATTTGACCAAGACGGAATAATTGTTTTTGTTGATTGTTTTGTTTTGTTTTGTTACCAAGTATATTTTTTGGTAGTTTTGAAGACTCCCTTGTTTTAACCAAAAAATTACTAAGTGAAAATTCCCATTCGTTGCTAGGAATGGTGCCTGCTAGATTGCAGGCTCATTGAAACTGTGTCTAATTCCATGAGTATAGTCCAGTAACTACCACTCGAACGCAAAGAAGTCCCATCAATCGTGAACTAGTCATGAAATAAAGGAATGAAGGATGACATCAGCATGACACTTTAATCACTGCAAACCTTAGGATATTGCTCCTTATTTAGCCGGCATATTCATCAGTATAGCTTTGCTCATGGTCATCTGGAGATGAAGCCTGTATTTTCACTAATAGGTGCACAGCCCATGCTCATGCCATTAGGAGGCACTTCCAAGGGGAAAGTCCCTAAAAGTGAGTCAGAATGATTAGTCATGTCCTATGGCATTGGTCTTTGAAACCAAAGACCGTTGCATACCCTCTAAATATCTACAGGAAATAAATACCAGCAATGTGAACGTAGATCCTTTTAGAAGACCACTAATCCTGCTATGATAAGTGACTGGGCACTCATTCAAGTGTCGTGTTTGCAGTGCCATGGCAACAGACAACGTTGGCGTATTCCAGTGTTCTAAATCCAGGGTCCTAATCTGGATATAAACACGCTGAATGGTATGAATCCAGTTTCCTAAGCTAAGCCCTACCTCAGTGTCTTCATCTGCGAGTTAAAGGTCACTCACCACAGCCCGCATTCATGACAAGTAAGGCCCTTGCTTATAGGAAGTCATGTTTTTCTTCCCATCTGGGCAAAAGCGAGGTTCAACGTCAGAGTTCTATCAAGGTTCAGCTTCTGTGATCAATCAGACCATTCCTGTTTAGAAGAGAGTTTGCTAAAGTAAGCGCTAAGTATTTTAGGCAAAGAAACCCAGCTGTGAAAATACCATTAACATTTGTACAGTTGTTTTATATGTGGATTTATTTTTACGTGTGCTTATTTCAGTGCAAGTCTTTGGAGAGAAGTTTCTCTTCCCCCGCCCTCCTTCCCTGGAGCTTACTCTTGCTGCCCCTCATGGGTCTTTTGAGAAATGACAGTCTTTCTAATTCTTACGGGTCACAAGTGTTCTGCATCACAGCACACCCTTGACTAATTAGCATTAATAAGTGATGCCTGGAGAAAGAACCCTAGAGAAAAAGCAGTAGGCTTGTGTTTGCCAAATTGGAGTTGACCCAACTAGCAAAATTTTCCAGTGTACTTTCATATTCTCCTGCCTCACGTGTGTTCCTGCTGCCTAAACATACATTTCTGACATGGGATCTTGGACACCCCATGAGGTACATGGCCCTGTGTACTTTTTGCTCCAGGAGATATGCAGATTTCATTTATTTAATACAGGGTGTCTCCACTGTCTACTGTGTGAGAGCAGCACGGGAAATAAGACCTCATCTCTGCCTCCTACGATCTTAAGATGTTTTAGCAGAGATACAGGGAACTCTCCTCTGACTATTCATTCGTTATTGAGCACCTCCTGTCTGGACGGCACGGCGCTAGGTACGGAGAGCCGAACAAACAGGATTTCGACAAGGAGAAAACCAAAGCAGGGACAGAGCGGGGAGGCTAAGCAGCAGAAGGAAAAGCTCAGAAGCGAAAAGCCAATGGCCAATGAGAAACTCCCGAGGAGTGAAGCAGAAGCACAAAGGGTATTGATTCAAATCCTCTTTCTCCTACACACTTTGGTGTGTACAGCCTCACCCACGAAAAGAGCAAGTACACTCAGCAGGGCCGGTGTGGGTACGGAGGGCACCTGGTACATGGCAGGCAGACAGCAGACCACAGCTGTGCCGACGGTGGGTCAGTTTGCCTATAGCAGACCACTGACGAAGGAGAACTAGAGAATAGGTTTGCACAAGTAGTTTGGAGCCTCTAATAAAGGGCTTTGAGTGCCCAGCTCTGGATGAGCGTTCTACGCTGTGAACAGTCGTGAGGAGTCCCAGATGGTCAGGGAACAAAAGAGGGACATGAAATGGAACTGTTTTTATTTTTTTTAAAGATTTTATTTATTTGACAGAGAGAGACAGTGAGAGAGGGACTACAAGCAGGGGGAGTGGGAGAGGGAGAAGCAGGCGTCCCGCCGAGCAGGGAGCCCGATGTGGGGCATGATCCCAGGACCCCGGGATCATAACCTGAGCCGAAGGCAGAGGTGTAACGACTGAGCCACCCAGGCGCCCCAAAATGGAACTGTTTTTAGAACAATGAAGAGCAGAGTAGGCGCAGGGGGAGAAAAGACAGAGCAAAGAGCCTAAAGTTCCTGCAGGTGTTCTGTCAAGTGAACGGAAATCAAGAGGTGCACGTGGGTGCTGTTGGAAGGTTTTTATTATACTTGAAATACATGCCACGTTCTATCAAGAAGGTTTCAGGTAGGACCTAAATCGATGTGATTTTCCACCCTGCGGCCATTCGAAGTTTTCTTCAAATATTTAGGCAAGAACTATGTGTTTGGTGACACGACAGGAATGTGATCTGGCCTCCTGCATCAGGACCCACACACTGGCATTAACAAAGGGCAAGCAGCAGGTGTCACCCGCAGACACCTGCCAGCACCTGCCTGCAGGAGACCACACCATTTTCAACGGTGCACGTGGGTCTGGGTGCCAAAAAACAGGCATATGAGGTTTAGAACCAAGTCGCCTCGAAGCCTTCCAGGTGTTTATTCTGACATTGAAGTGCATTTTGAAAACAACCTAAATATTGGAAAAAGAGGACGTTGTTAGTGAAAGGCACATGTTAAAAAATTCGTGCAACCATGAAAACCTTGTATTTTGGTTATACTTGAAATCCATTTCAACTTATATCAAGAAGCTTTAAGATCATTTGAGGACATGGGTACATGCTCGTGATATTAAGTGAACTAAGCGAGTCAAACTTGTTCATTTTGGAATCATTTTTGCAAAAAAACGAAACATATAAATATAGGATTGATGTATATAATAAAGAATGAAAAGAACACATTAAATTTTCAACAGTAGTTGTCCGTGGCTGAAAAAGCCTTTTTAACGGAGAGATTACAAACTGAGAGCCAAGAACGAATGTGACTTGCAGAGATTTCCCACTGGCCAGACTTTCCCTTCTAGTCCTTCCTGCTTTGTTCTCTTAGGACCCATCTGTTCATCTGTGCGGGTTGCCAGCCTGAGCACTGCAGGTATTCCTGAGTGGTTTTCATTCTGGCACTTTCCTACCCGAGCAGGATTTAATTTTTATTATTGGAAAAAGTGATAATAATTGGCAGTCTGTACATGACAATTGGGAAATATAATTTCTTGAAAAAAAAAATTAACACACATTTTTAGCAGATGTAGCCCCTCCTACCGCCCTTACCTGGAGTATAAGAAACAACCCGGCACATTTTCATATTCCCTTAGGAGCGCCTTCTGGTGACAGGTATGGGTGTGACCAGCCCCACCTCAGACCTTGTCCCCAAAGGCCCTGAGAGTTTAGGTCGTAGCACGTATGGGAGAGCCAGGATAAAAGACGTACGTACGCACGCTGATCAGGAATTATTTTAAAGTGGGAAAGTGATGTAATTATTATTCAATAAATGTAAGCTGGGTATTTACAGAATCCTTCAAAATACAAATTCAAAACAAAGCAGATTTTGGTAGCAGCATATCGAGTATTATTTATTTAATCCAAGCTCCTCATTTTACAAGTGGGGAGAGGGTTGGCTGAAGAGAGAAAGGAATCAAGCAAGACTTGGTTAATGAAATACTGGATAGAGACCAGGAGGCACCTACCGCGCTCCCTGAGGGCCAGGCCCCACCCACCTGTTCATTTAACCTTCTCAGCAACCTGCGGGGCGCGGTCACTTCCGCAGCTGCACCTGTCCCTACCCCACATTCCTGGGAAGGCAGGAGGCTGCGGCGTGGCCGCTGAAGCTGATGGAGGCATCAGTGACCGCCTGGTCCAATGTCTGCGTTTTATGACTGAAGATCCGAGCGTCCATGCAATTTGACGGCTTGCTCGAAGTCCCTCGGCTTCTAGAACTAAAACTTCAGCCTCTTGGCTGAACGCCCAATGTTCTTTAAGCACATCACGCTCCCTTCCAGTGTGCACTGAAATATAAATCAATGAAATAACTGGAGTTCTATGATATTAAAGAAATTTTTATTAGTAAAATCAGGAAAAGACAACATTGAAAACACTTAAAATTGGTGAATTTTATTGTATGTAATTATACCTCAATAAAGTTGACTTAAATAAAGTTATTTTTAATGCCTTTTTAATGAAATGATTTGTATTTCCTTCCTTCCTGTGTATCTATCTAATTTGTAACATCTGTCTACCTGTATATCTATATTTTATCTATATCAAGAGATAACCTGGATACCTGAAATGTTATTCAAACATTGTTAATGTGATGATTTGGGGGTGGCGAAATGTTTCATCTTTGTACTTTTCAACATTTTTTGAGCTTTTATGATAAGCATTTATTATTTTCACAGAGCACCGTTGGCATTATTTTCCCAAACAAAACAAAATTGACTGAATGGCACCACGCTCAAAGCGTGTCTGAAATACTGGGCAGAGTTTATCTCTTAATATTGTCCTCAAAAAGAACCCCAAATAAATAAAAGCTGAAATAAAACATGAAATCTATAAAAATCCTTTGGATTTTCTGTGGCTTTATGTAAAATCCTTTACTGGAGAATCTGGTGAGGTTTTTAAAGACTTATTTATTAATGAGGGCCATACAGAAATCTTTATACTTAATAATCAGTTAGAAGCTTGTTCTAAAAGATGGAGATTCCGGTAACTAAAAGGATTGGGAAAGGGTACAAATGTATTTGTCTTTTTTGAGTACAAAAGAAAACATGTCCTTCAGAAGGTGATTTGGGGCTCTGACTATGTTACAAGTTACCAGCGAGCTTGTAGTCACAGGAAGGGTGGGTATTGGGCTCAAAGCAGAGTTTTGTCTTTATTACAAAGGCAATTGGACACGTTTTTTAAAGTTTGGGAAACTGGCAATGTGACACAATTAAAGGACATTTTAGAAAGCACATTCAGGGGCCCTCGGACAGCTCTGTCAGTTAAGCCTCTGACTCTTGATTTCGGCTCAGGTCATGATCTCAGGGTCTTGAGATCAAGCCCCATGTTAGCTCTGCACTGAGAGCCTGCTTGAGATTCTCTCTCTTTCTCCCTTTGCCCTCCCCCCCCCAACTTGCATACACCCACTGTCTCTCTAATAATAATAATAATAATAATAATAATAATAATAATAATAATAAATAGAAAGCACATTCAGACTGAAGTTGTAGAACAGACTTAAATATGAACACACTAAAGAAAAGAAGCTTTAACCAAGTCAAGGCCTCAGTGAAGAGGGGCTAGCATGGAGTGGTGTGTGGGACGCATTTCCTGCCTTCCAGGGGCTGACAAATCCTGGGGAGGAGAGAACGACACAGTGAAACAGAAGGGGCCATTACATGACAAATTTGATAGAGTATGAAAGCAGTCTTGGCGAGAAAAAGATCCATGAAGCATAAAATGCTTGAGGGAGGCACCGTGGAGGTAATCAGATGTAGTTTGCACCTTGAAACAGAATATAATGGAGATGCATAGATTTGTATGATTGCAAGAAAAAGGAAGAGTCCTAGGCAAACATTATGGAAAAATAAATACGGCACAGTCACTCTCATGGACAAGGGGAAAAAAAAGTCTTGGTTGATGTATTTTAAGAGAAGAATGCTAATGCAATGGGCAGTGGTAGAGAATACCAGCTTCCCCCAAAGATACCCACAGACTAATTCCAGAACCTGTGGATATGTTACCTGACATAGCAAAAGGGACTTTACAGACGTGCTTAACACCAGGGACCGAGAGACAGGAGGATTACTGTAGATTAGCCGAGTGAATCCAATATAATCACAGGAGTCCTTACAGCTGTGGAGGGTTTGAAGTCCATCACACGTCCCACTCCTTAATATAATGGATGTGTAGCTTCTAGCCTACAAAGGTGTCCCCTAACAATTCTTCTTTTTTGTGTATGCACATGCCTTTGAATTCTGGACCAGACTCATGATTGGCTTTGATCAATAGAATGTTACAGAAATAATATTTGTGGACCTCTGGGTCCAAATTTTAACATTGACTGTCAGCGTCTATTTCCTGCCTTGTAGAACCTAATTTCTATGCTGCGAGGAAGCACAGTAACCCTTGGAGAGACCCGCGTGGGGAAGAACTGAGGCCTTTGACCCACGGGCCCAGCTAAACTTCCATGAACCAGATCCAATAGTCAGCTCTATAAGTGACCTCTCAGCCATTCTAGCAGGATGGCATATTATGCAATAAAAGGTACCCCAGAAGGATTATTTTTAAAGGGTTCCTTTGTTTGCTTTTTTTATCTAATATATTTTTTCCACAAGCATGCATTCACTAAATTTGTAAGTAAATTTGTAAGTACTTTGATGCAAGGACCTTGTCATGCTTGCATTAGTATTCCCAGAGTTCTCCCATGCTTGGCACCTAAAAGTTACTAAAACTGTTAAAAGAATGAGTGAATGAGTATTTAACCTGTAATCCGAAGGAAAAAATAAATAGGGTGCTAAAAAATAATTAAAATAAATTAAGTCTTCAGTTAAACTTGGAACCAGAATTGTCATTTGGAGATTTTGTCCAAATCAAACCCTAAGCCTTGCCATTTAAACGAAGTAATGAATACCATCTAATCTCAATTCTAGCATGCATTTGCGATATGTCTCCATTCCCAAGGCAACTCGGTTCTTGGGTCATGCTGTCTATTCATGTGTGTTCCCTTTAGCAGCTCCGACTATACGCAGCACAGCATGCCACAGGGAGCTCCTCGAAGGGTTATGGTGACCTGGTTGGGTTTTCACCAGGAAAAAAAAAATGGCTTGTCTTAAGACATTTTTTTTTGGAAATAAAATGCTCTGATTCTTTGGAATTAGTGTCCATCCATAGGTTTCAAACAGGAAGCTCAGAAGTTTGTAATTATCATACATTACTTCCTCAATATAAAATCTTGAGCTCATAAGGATAAAAAAGAGGTCTACCACTGGGGTTGGCGTGTCAATGAAGCCCACTGTGAACCCCCGAGTATAATATAAACCTTCCCTGAGCACATAAAATTCTTGGCTTCCAAGAAGAGTCTCGTAGAAAGAGCACTGCATTTGTTTCCAATGCATTAATGCTATTCAGGACTCTGGGTCCCAGATCAGTTTTAAAATACTGATTCCAAATAAAGTTGACATGGTTCACATTTTTTAAATTAAAGAGCAATTTTTCCTCTTTGTATAGTTGACATGAGTATTCCAGTGCTTCTTATTAGTAGTGAGTAATTCTGGGGCGTAAATAGTTGGCTTTACAAAAAATCTTCAGATCAGGGTAGAAATCCAAACACTGGAAACATCTGAATTGCCCATCTGAACTGAGCTGTCAAACTACTCCAATGCAGAGAACAACATTTATCTGACACCTGAGACAAGTATCAGGTTGGTCACTCAGACTCTAAGAATAAACGTGCCTGGGGCTAGGCTCGTGACTCTGGCTAATTCTCCCAGCGAAAGGGCAGCAGCCGGGTGTCTGGAGTCAGAACCCTTGGCGAGAATTCCAGCTCCACCCCTTGCAAAGTGTCTGGAGGACACGCACTGAGATAGAACCGGCGATCAGCGCTCATTCGCTGTTAGGTGCCTAGAAGAAGCAGCACAGAAAATCCCAAAAAACAAAGAAAACCAAGGTTGGTTATGATTTTCTCCGTCTGTCCCCTCGTTCACATAGCCCCTCAGAGTGAGCTTCAAAAATCTACATATAAGCAGGTCCGTCAATAGGGAAAATAAAATCAAGGGAAAAAACAAAGAATCCAATGAGGAAATTCACCTAACAACCTAGTACCACGTGCATTTTGCGTGACAAAAGGAGTATGAGACTTGCAGCTCTTTGAAAGGAGGGGTATCTTTTACCCATCTCCGTGTCCTCCGACCCCTCACAGCTACAGGAGTGCTCAGCACTCAGAGTTGATGGTAAAACAAGGGTTGTAAGCAGAAGGAAGTCTCATGCCCTAAGTTTCCAAGGATACGACACTGAAAGACACTTCAAAGACAGAGACAAACATGAAAAGTAGTACCCGCGGCATGATCGTGGTTTTTTAACAGTGTTGTGTGACCATGATGGGAAGACAATAATGAGAAGATATGTGGGACATGGAACTCTAAGAAGGCAGTGGGTGATGAAAATGGTGTGGGACCGTAGACTCAGATAAACTCTTCCGTGTTTCCTTGACTGTGATAATATATTTTATCTCCTGTATTCTGTGTCCCCTTTGTGGAGTGAAAGAGTTAAACTTTGCTGTGAAACGATGTCCCCCCAAAAAACACAACAAAACAAAAAAACCCCAAGGATTCTAAGGAAGGGACTTTTCATTTGATTTCCCCAGAAATGGACCCTAAGATAAGAATTTGCACATAAGGTGTTTATTTGGAAGGTGATCCCAGGAACTGTGGCCTGGGAATGGAGAAGTGAGACAGGGAAGTGAATTAAGTCCAGAGAATGTGTGTTATCAAGAAAATTACCTCCGGGAGCAGTTTGAGATAAATGCCCCGGGAATCTCAGACACAGTAAGCAACAGTGGTTTTCAAACTTTTTAACCACAGTACAACATTACTGTCCTAGCAATTACCGAGGACTCCCAGGAGTTATTGCTTACATAGGTTACATCTAAAAATATTTATTATATTAGGAATCAGAACTGAGAAAAAATTTAGATGTTTATTTGTTAATTTAAAAAGAAGAGTAAAGCTGTCACACGTTAACCAAGTGGCAAATATTTTATGAAAAGCCATTATATTTTCCAATGCAAAAACATGATGCGGGAAGGATGAGATATTACCTGATTTTTACAAATCTCTTTAATAACTGGTTTAATAGAAAACAAGCGGATTCTCCTATGTGCTTTTGCGTTCAATCTGTTGCTGTATGTTTTTGGTTGAAGTTCTTCTGCCCTTAACCAGATATGTCATTGGAAAGAATATTTTAATTATGTATATAATTATGTATATTCTCAGGTAATTATGTATATTCTTTTTTGACATTACACAAAATCTTGACAGTTGATAATTTCTTTTTCTTTCTTTTTTTTTTTTTTTAAAGATTTTATTTATTTATTTATTTGACAGAGAGACAGCCAGCGAGAGAGGGAACACAAGCAGGGGAGTGTGAGAGGAAGAAGCAGGCTTCTAGCAGAGGAGCCTGATGTGGGGCTGGATCCCGAAACGCCGGGATCATGCCCTGAGCCGAAGGCAGACGCTTAACGACTGCGCCACCCAGGCGCCCCCAGTTGATAATTTCTTAAAGGCTGGTTTCAATGAGAAATTTGAAATCACGTCCGTGAACTTTTTGTACTCTATTAAAATCCATTTTTTAATCCTGCACTTTGAACAAATCTTTTACTCATATTTGATTTTGATCATGTGATGGTCATACGAAAATTAGGGGTTCACTGAGCTAGTCATTCTAAACGCTAATGTATTTCATTATACGACTTCAAAAATTCACACCCACTCTTACCTCCAGTTGTAGCATCAGAAAAGCAGTTAAGCATTGGGAAGCCATCAAGCTCACAGCAGTGGATATAAGTTTTCAAAAATTCTAATTTTCCCCTGAAACCTCAGATTTTATTATTGGCAACAAATACCGTCAGTGGTTTCTTCGAAGTGTCAGCCTATCTCATTCATTTTTGAAAAATGTCCGTCAAGCACCCAGGTCTGAAAAGCATAGTTTCTTCTTTCAACGCAATCACACCAAGTCCTTTTCTTTGAAATAACCGCCATGCTTCAGGACGGAGCACAATTGCTGCATATGTAGTTTTCATTTTATCACATAGATATTAAAAGGACTTACCCTCAAGGGTCAGTATTTAATAAAATGTAGTTATTATTATTATTATTTTTTTGCTGCATCATCTAGGACATTTTATTTATTTTTTTAAAGGTTTATTTATTTATTTATTTTTAAGATTTTATTTATTTATTTGACAGAGAGAGAGACAGTGAGAGAAGGAACACAAGCAGGGGGAGTGGGAGAGAGAGAAGCAGGCTTCCCGCCAAGCAGGGAGCCGGATGCGGGGCTCGATCCCAGGACCCTGGGATCATGACCTGAGCTTAATGACTGAGCCACCCAGGCACCCCATCTATTTATTTTTAGAGAGAGAGGGAGAGCATGAGAGAGGGGAGTGGCAGAGGGAGAAAAATCTCCAGCAGACTCCCCACTGAGCACGGAGCCCAAAGTGTGGCTCAATCTCATGACCCTGAGATCATGACCTGATCCAAAACCAAGAGTCAGACACTCAACTGACTGAGCCCCCCAGGCACCCCCCAGGACATTTTAAGTGAAACTGGCTTTTTCCCTCATCAGTGGAAGATGGTGAAAAATGCAATGACTGCTAGTGTAACTAGTACAACAGTGTAACAGGTGTCACAGCCTGATTCATGTTAAGGCAAATTTCCCACCATTGTTCTTACACTGTGTCTGCAAATGTCAACACAGCGAAAAAGGCAAATAGCACTCTTAAACGATGATGACAGTAGGTTCCTGAGGGTGTCTCCAGACATCCATGGGTGGCACTTTGAGTGCATAGGCATCAGAAATCTCCCATCAGAGGGGTGAGCCAGCCAGGTTGAGGGCTCCTCTCGAGAGGCACGTGGACTTCCCAGCACGGCTCGCCCACTGTACCCACAGATGGAATAGGCTACAGCAACCAGTGGAAGCCCTCAGAAAAAGACAGGCACACCCTGGAAGCTGGAAGGGAGGAGGGCGTGTACTGAAAGAGGAGGGACCGAGGTTCTGCTGAAGTCACAGAAATGGATCAGGCTGGGTGAAGGGCAGCAGCGTCCCGTGCTCCCCTTCCCTCCTAGAGGACAGCACTTCCACTCTGTTCCCTATGTTCAGTTTCTATGGAACAGTTGCTCCAAGAAAGGGTTTCACCATTAAGGAAAAAAAAAAAAAAAACCAAGCAATTAGAACTACTGATTTAGATGATCTTTAAACTCCCTTCTAACCCTAACAGTGTTCTGATTGTGTTATTAATTATTAGGAAATCCCTAAGTGGCTTCCTAATGATGCAACCAAAAGAAGGCAACATAAAGAAATGAATTAATTAATTATATGGCAACCTGTTTCAGGCTGGATCTTGCTAATTTGGATCTCGCTGACCTGTGCAGGTCCACCGAGTGAATGCGTTGTTTTCAATAAATACAACGCAGTACTGTAATACATTTTCTTTTTCTTATGATTTTAATAGCGTATTCTTTCAACTGTCCTTCCTGATTGCCCTTTTTCTCTTCCATCAGCTCTTGCTTCCATCCCTTTTGCAGCTTGGCAGAAGAGTCATTTGAACATGAAATCCCCTGGAGTCGTTGAAAGCAGTCACTGGTTCTACCTGTCTAGCAGAAAGACAGGAAACCTTCTGCTGGCATCTTGAAGAGGCTAGCAAGGGAGGAACATTGAAATTGGTTTTGATGGCCTTTCCATACAAATCATGTCTATAGTCAATGGTTCCACGCTCCCCTGGAGCTCTGGGTCTGAATGTGAACTAGAAGTGTCACTGTCTTGTGGATTTTCAGCCTGGAAGCCCAGATTACTGGGAAGATCCCCAAACCCTCGATCTATAAAATCGAAAGTGGCCCAGGACTAGCAGTGCCGCCAGGTACCCAGCTCAATCAGACATAAATTTTCCTGGAAGAAAAACACCTTTCTGCCAGAGCTCCAAGAGTTTGGGGAAGGAGAGATGACTATAATGATCTGTATCTGTTAGGTACAGATACAGGGGATGTCACGGAGGTGATGGATAACCTATCTCAATCAGACTTAAAAATTAACGATCATTTATTGGCTCTTTTATTTTTTTATTTTTTTTCAAGATTTTATTTATTTATTTGACAGAGAGAGAGACAGCCTGCAAGAGAGGGAACACAAACAGGGGGAATGAGAGAGGAAGAAGCAGGCTTCCAGCAGGGAGCCCAATGTGGGGCTTGATCCCAGGACTCTGGGATCACGCCCTGAACCGAAGGCAGACGCTTAACAACTGAGCCACCCAGGCGCCCCTTATTGGCTCTTTTAAGTGGAGGTTCAATGAAAAGAGTATTTCAGGTGAGGTTTGACTTGGTGCTTCACTTCCATCACCAAGCTCACAGGATTTCTTTCATCTCTCTGTGTGGAGTCAGCATATTATGAAATTTACAAAAGAAGGTTAAGTTTCTTTGTGCTTACCCTATGTCTGCCTCTAGCAAACTGGGCTTCCCTACATCCCTGTTCACATACACAAGGATAGAAGACCTCCCTTTTCTCCACCACTAAACCAAAACCCTGAGCTTCACTTGGGCCATGAACCAACTTAGGTTTTCATGCCTACTCCTGAACTAATTACAGTAACCAGGGCCTAGCCCATAGGCCAATCCCAGTTTACGGTTCTAGAAGTGGGGTCAATTCCATAGAAACCCCATGGCTGCTCTACAAGGGGGGAAAGTAGGATGGAGTCCAGTAAAGCATGTAAGTATAGACACCATACAACCTCGAGGTCTGAAGTAAGTTCACATCTTAAAAGTACTGCATCTTCGGAAAAGAGCTTCCTCTCAGATTATGCAGATTATGGAATTTAGACACAGCAGTCCACCTACTTGTAACAAGGTGAAATCTCTCCAGCCAAAAATCTAAGACAACAGCCAAGAGCAGGACGAGCCAGATGTCCCAGGCTGGTTTGCTTAGAGGTTGAGGGAACCGGCAACTTCCCTTTGGCAGAGGAAAGGAGACATGGTGGTAGAGACTGAGAGAGAGCTGGATCAGGGTTCCACTGTTACTTCTCCCACAGAAATGTTGGTAATGGTCTATTTTCAAGTAAATGCTGATATACGCTAACTACCGAATACTCCATGCTATTTTATACGCACCTCCTCCTATTCCTTGACACCTGGGTACGTAGCTACTACCTCAGGGATGAAGAGGACTTCTGAATTGGCTGAGATAATCCTTCCATTACCGGGCAGATAGGAGATGAAAAGATAAATTTGGTATAATTATAGAAAATGAGGTCAAAGTTACATTTCTTGAACCCCTGAAAATGAATGTCATACCCATGACTGCAGGCAGGGGGTCCTCTGCTCTTTTTTTTTTTTTTTAGTAAAAAACCTAAAATGTGAAATTTACCTTCTTAAAAATATTAAGTGTACACTATTGTTAACGATATGCACCTTGTTCTACAACAGATATGTAGAACTTTTTCATCTTGCATGATGATCGAAACCCATTGAACAATAACTCCTCATTTCCCCCATCCCTTGCCTCCGCTCTACTTTGTACTTTGACGAGTTTTGCTATTTTAGATATCCCATGTAAGTGGAATCATACAGTATTTGACCTTCTGTGACTGGCTTATTTCACTTAGCATGATGTCTTCGAGGTTCATTCGTATTGTAACATGCGAAGAAGTTCCCTCTTCTTTATCGCTGAATAATATTCCATCATAAGTATCCATTCATCTGCTTATGGACACTTAGATTGTTTCCACCTCTTCGCCTTTGTGAATAATGCTGCAATGAACATGGGCTCAAGTATCTCTTTATTCTTGTGGATAAATACCCAGAAGTGGAACTTCTGGATCATACGGTAGTTCTATTTTTAATTTTTGAGGAACCTCCTTATTGTTTTCCATAGTGACTGCATTTACATTTCACCAATGTTGCATTACCGTTCTAATTTCCCCATATCTTCATCAATGCTTATTATTTTCTGTCTTTTTATGTTTGTTTTTTCTTTGTTTTGTTTTGTTTTTATAATGCCCATCCTAACAGGTATGAGGTGATGATATCTCATTGTGTTTTGATCTGCATTTCCTTGATGATTTGTGATGTTGAACATTTTTCATATACGTATTAGCCATGTGTACATCTTTGATGAAATGTCTATTCAAGTCTTTTGCCCATTTGTTGTTTTTTTTTAAGGATTTTATTTATTTCTTAGAGAGAGACAGAACATGAGCAGGGGGAGAAGCAGAGGGAGAGGGACAAACAGACTCCCCACTGAGCATGGAGCCCAAAGTGTGGCTCGACCTCATGACCCTGAAATCACGACCTGAGCCAGAACCAAGAGTTGGCCACTTAACCAACTGAGCCACTCAGGTGCTCCTTGCCCATTTGTTTAAACCAAGTTATTTGTTTTTGGTTTTGTTTTTTGTTTTTTCTCTACTGAGTTGTAGAAGTTCTTTATGTATTTCGGGGATTAAGCACTTATCAGATGTATGGTTTACAAATGTTTCCTCCCATTCTGTAGTTCTTTTTACTCTGTGGAGTCTTTCCTTTGCTGTTCAGAAGCCTTTAGTTTGATATAGTTCCCCTTGTCTATTTTTTTTTAATTGGTCTGTGCCTTTGATATCATATTTAAGAAATCATTGCCAAAACAAGTATTATGAAGATTTTTCCCTTACATTTTCCTCTGGGAGTTTAATAGGTCTTATGTTTAAGTCTTTAATCCATTCTGAGTTGATTTTTGTGTATGGTGTAAGATAAGGCCTAATTTCATCCTTTTGCAAGTGGATATCCAGTTTTCCCAGCAGCATTGTTGGAGACTATCCTGTTTCCATTAAGTATTCTTGGTATCTTTATCAAAGGTCAGTTGACCATATATGTGTGGATTTATTTCTGGGTTCTCTATTCTGTTCCATGGGCCTACATGCCTGTCTTTACACCAGGACCATACTGTTTTAATTACTGTAGCTCTGTAATGTGCTATGAAGTCAGGAAATATGAGATTTCCAAGTTTGTTCTTTCTCCAGATTGTTTTGGCTCCAAGAGGTCCTCTGTGGTGTCATGTGAATTTTAGGATTGTTTCCCTTTTTTTCTGCAAACAAATGCCATTGGGATTTTGAGAAGGATTATATTTTGAATCTCTAGGTAGTTTTGGGTGGTGTGGACATTTTAACAACATTAAGTCTTCTAATCCATGAGCACAAGATATCTTCATTTGTTTGTGTCTTTAATTTCTTTTAGCATTATTTTATAGTCTTCAGGATTATACAAGTCTTTCACTTCCTTAATTAAGCTTATCCCTAAGTACTTTATTCTTTTTGATGTTACTTTAAGTGGAATAATTTTCTTAATTTTCTCTTCAGATTGTTTGTTTGCCCTATTTTATAGAATGTTCTCCCTAGTTCCAGGAAAGGGTGACATCTATAGCATTTTTCTTAGAATCCTATGCTTGAAGTGACTTGAAGATGTAACTTTCTCCAAGTGAGAAACTTGACCAGTCTTCATTTCTGTGCTCTTCAAAATGCTTTCATATCAGAAAGGTTTTCCTAGTGTCCTAAACTCTATTTTGCAAGTCTTCCAGGAAAACCAATCATTGGCATCTATGTGGAAGGGGCAGGGCTTGAGGGCTTTATAAGGTGACCCCTATAGTTTTTCACTACTCAGTCTTCGGTTTATTCTTTTTCATTGTGGGAACTTCATTCTGAGGATTTGTAGAACTTATTTTCTTCTAAATTGTGCATTTGAAACAATAGTAGTGAAAAGCGTCCCAGTTTGCTACAGCCACTATGCCTTTCCCTGTGGTCTCCAGGTTTCTTTGAGGTGCATAGCAAATGCCACTCCTCCCTGAAAGATTACAGCTGATGCTCCTTCCCCCCCCCTCCCACTGACTTATCACGGGACCTAACTCTCAGAAGGTTGGAAGGGGCTCTGAGCGGTCTAACTTGATCATTCAGGGCTGCTGGCCTTGGTGTTACTCAGTCTGGTAGAACATTGTTCTCCACAAGGGATGCAGGCCCAGAAACACTGCCTTGTCAGGAGCAAGAGCTGAAGAGGCCCTGAGGAAGGTGAGGGAATGTCTGCCAACCTGTCAGCTGTGTGAAAAGAGTGGGCAGAGCTCCCTGGACCAGCTCTGAGAGCCCCGGGGGTTGTGGGCAGAGAAGCTGTCAGTGCTCTGGCCAGAAACTACTGTGCAGAAAGTCACAGAAGGGCACATCCTTCAGGCAAAACCCTGGGCCTTTCTGGAAAAGAGTCAGCCTCAGGCCCAGAACTGTCTTGACCCTTTTCCCTACACAACCAAACTGCTGGCTTCGAGTGATTCAGGAAGACACCAAAATGCATCAACCCTCCTTACTTTTTCTTTAATTAAAAGCACCCATAATGACAACAAACAAAAAATGCTCTAATTTCTTTTTCCAAAATGAGAATACAATCCTCATACAAATTTAGAAATATAACAAAGCAAATAATAATCATCTCAACAGCAATAATATTAATAGTCATGGTAACAATAGTCATAATAACAATAGTGATAATAACAATTATAACAACAGTAGTAATAATAGTAATAATTAAAAATTAAGTAGCTGCAGTCCCATCACTCAAAATCCCATCACTCAAAATAACAGTTATAACAACAGTAGTAATAATAGTAATAATTAAAAATTAAGTAGCTGCAGTCCCGTCACTCAAAATCCCATCACTCAAAATAACAGTTATAACAACAGTAGTAATAATAGTAATAATTAAAAATTAAGTAGCTGCAGCCCTGTCACTCAAAATCCAACTAGCGATATTTTGGTATATTGTCTGCCCAGCCTTTCTGTTCTCCTGTACATTTTGCAATGTGTGGAACCATAACGTTGTTTTATAACCAGCTTTTTTTTAAACATAGTAATAGTCAGCAAACATCTACCCAAGACATTAGTCTTCTGGCATCATCATATTAGCCACATGTCAATTCCTTACTCAATGAAATGAGTTTATTTCCTTCTCAAATGATTTAACCTCTCTAAGCTTCAGTTTTCTTGTCCGTGTAACAGGTAGACTTACTGCAGACATTGTAGAGATTTATTCACAGAGAGCCCCCGCCATAGTCACCACTCAGGGCATATAACTTCTTGGTGTGTTCCTTTCACTTTCACCACTTCTACGACTCCTGGAGTTTATGTAACTGTTCCCAATGTTGCATTTGCAAGTCATCTCCTTCTGTTTTATAGATATTTTATTAGTACAAATCAGTCATTGTTTTCTTAGACTAGATAACCAAAAGTAAACTTCTAGGATCAAGATTTATAGGCTTAAAGACTGTGATTGAAAAAATTTTATGTTTACTGTTCAATAAACATGGTCTGAACACCTCCGTGAGTAAGGGGCTTCCAGAGTTACATGTAGCAGACTCAGAGGGTATGGCTAATGGATGCCCATGTACAAGGACCTAATGGGGACACAAATGGATATGAAAAACATATTGGTTTTAAACTATCTCTTCATGTACAAAGAAGAAGAAGAAGAAGAAGAAGAAGAAGAAGAAGAAGAAGAAGAAGAAGAAGAGGAAGGAGAGGAGGAGGAGGAGGAGGAGGAAAGGGGGAAAAAAGAAGGACAGGAGGAGGAGAAGGAGAAAAAGAAGGTCAAGGTCAAGGACAAGGACTAGAAAAAGAAAGCAGTAACCAAAATACACTTTTTACAATAATACAAGGGAGACTCGGCTGTTGATGTTGAGCTGCTAAGATAAGTTGATAGAAAAGGAAGAAAATGTACACTTGACTTGTGCACATTACTGTGACCATCTGAGCATGAAGTGCCACTCTATCAAATACAAACTATTTCATTTCAGGTTGCACCGCTCTCTGTGTCTGCACAGACATATTGTGAAGGGAAAGGGGAGAGGGAAGTGCAGATTCCTGGAGTGGTGTGGGTTCCACAATATGATGAGGAGTCATTATGAGAGAATAGATATCAAAAATCAATTAGATGAATCCCGTCCTTAAATTTTAGCATTTAGGAAACTGATAAGAAAATGACAAGAATAATGAAGGAACTCTCACTGAAGTGCTATACTTGTTGAGTATAGGGAAGAATCCCTTCCATCCAGAAGGGTATGGGAAAGTTTACCTGTATCTGAGTCTCAAAGTAGGAATAGAATTTGAGTTTGGGTAGGTGAGGTCAGCAGACTCCAGGCCAAGGGAACTGAATGAGAACAGGAAAAGAAAAGTAAATCATGGTGGCATGTACAAGCAGTAAACCGTTCAGTTTGGCCAGACTGAGGGGGACAGACAGCAGCTACGTCTTACTGAGCTCTCACTGTGTGATAACCACTGGGTGGAGGGCTTGATACACTATCTTGTTTGAACCCTACAGCTCTGTGATATATCATAGCATGCTCATTTTACAGATTGAGACGATAGAAACCCATTGAAGGTTTTAGGCAAGAAAACCCACCCATTTGTAACTGTGCTCTTGGAAGATTAACCTGGCATCTGTGTAGCAATGGGGTGTAATGGAGGAACAGTGAAAAATGGAGACTGTCTCCATTGCGAAGGCCGTGACAACAGTCCAAATGGCAACTGATGAAAATCTGACGCGTAAAACTATAATGGAGGAGAGAGAATAAATGTCAGTGTACTGCCGGGGTCCAATCTAGAGGACTAGTAAGCTGATTGTAAGTGAAAGGTAAGAAAAAAAGGAGGCTGATACTGCAACCCTGAATGACCGCAGAGATGGCGGTGCCGTTGAGGGAGGAAGAACAGGAGTGATCTTTGGATCACTTGATCCTTTGGTGGAGTGATGATGGATTCGGTTTGGAACATACTAGATTCGCAGAACAGCCAGTGGTCGATCTCTAGCAGATGGTGGGAAATGGGAGGCCAGAACCCAAGAGACAGAAATTTGGGAGCAGAGATGTGATAAGAGCTAATAATAGGCTAGAAGCTGGATGTGCGTCAAAAAATGGCCGCTCCGTAAATCTGCATCACACAGATCTCACAGGAGGATGAAAATTCCCGATTCTGGAGTTCCAGAGCTTTTCAAGATGTATTATCGATTAGTCCTTTAGCTCAAAATTATGTTTGGTGAAGTTTAAGCAAGAATAGTTTCATCACGTGCATTATACTTTGGGGGGAAACTTTTATTTCAGAGCAATGGTGTCTGTGTGTGCGCGCGCCAACACCTCAGTGAACTCCCCTAGGACCCGGCCTAAACCCAGCATGTGTCAGTGTTATTGGAAACAGAAGAAAGTACAGTTGACCCCTGAACAATGTGAGTTTGAACTGGGCAGGTCTGCTTAAACACAGATTTTTTTTTTCAACAAATGTATGTACAGTGCTCTCAATGTATTTTCTCTTCCTTATAATTTTCTTAATACCATTTCTTTTCTTTAGCTTACTTTATTGTAAGAGTACAGTATATAATACATATAGCGTAGAAAATACGTGTTCATTAACTGTTTATGTTATCGATAAGGCATCAGTCAACAGTAGGCTATTAGCAGTTAAGTTTGGGGGGAGACAAGAGTTAGATGCAGATTTGTGACTGCCCAGGTGGTCAGTGCCCTGGATTGCATATCGTCCAAGGGCCAGCTGTGTAAGGTCCCGTGTGTGAAATCGTGTAGAACAGACGTTCAGCCGCGGTGGAGTTGAGTAAGCCTCAGATCGGCTAACTTGTGACGATTTCCTTCTTATGTGGTGGGAATTCCTAATAGGAAGCTCAAGAAGTAAAGTTTAGCGTATGTACAGATGTTTCTACCCTGTGTGTGTGTGCATGTGTGTGCACGTGCATGTGTGCGCGTGTGGTTTTTCCTAACAACAAAACAGAATAAAAGCAGATTTTGTGATATGTCCTTTAAATTTGGAGAGCTGGTAGCATTTCCCCCCCAAAAAAATCCCTAAAGTAAATGACTTCCTTTTACATCTGAAGCATAAATCATAACTGTGTTCTCTTTCTGGGGCTTCTGCCTTTTGTCAAATTAACAGCTTTCGAAAGAAACACATATTTTCAGCTGACCTGCCGTTGGACCTAACATTTCTTCCCCGAGCTGTTCTCAGACATTTCAGTCCTGGCGGAGAGAGGACGCGCTTTCAGAATGTGCCTGGGTGGCCCGGATCCCCTCCCGGCCTCACCAGTTTAATCCATCTGCCTTCCAGGGGCCGCTTTCGGCTAATGAATCCTTAGCTCCAAGTTTTCCCTCCTTCTAATGAGTGCTAATAAAATGCATTTAACTCCACTAATGCAACGAAAACGCAGCATTATTTCATTGTATCTACTTAATAAGAACCTTGTTTAATATCAAATTACCGCCTGCTCAGCCAAAGCATATGCCGGGGGAAGCCGGGCTGTGAGGAGGGGATATCGAGTGCTCTAATTTGGACATTCCTCCTACTCTGCCCTGCAGTCCTACGTGATTGCTTAATTCATTTAGCCGAGCTAGTCTGATCCTTCTGCCAACTGTTTTGTAAAATTTACTGCAATGCTAGGCAACCGGTCCCACCACACAAGCTAGAAATATAGGATTGCTTTTCCTGGGACCAAGCTATTAACAGTTGTTTGGGGAGCGGCAACAGGCAATGAAGCAGATACTGTTACAAAAAGGAAGAAGTTTGGGATGTGCCTCATCTTATAAAATAGTTACAGCAAAACCAGTTTGTATTCATCAGATCTTCCCCCCTCCCCATTGTTTAGGGTCTAGTTTCAGAAGCAACGCACCGTTGTTTCCGATTTATCTTCAATGAGCCCTGATGTCTCGTCTCCTATTTATCTTGGCTCTGACCTTTGCTGCTTTCTTTGGAACCAGCCCCTCACTCAAGTAACTGTCAGTGACAAATATCTATTGAAAGCTTTCCATTTAAAGAAAAGAATCATTTTGGGGGCGCCTGGGTGGCTCAGTTGGTTGAGCGACTGCCTTCGGCTCAGGTCCTGATCTCAGGGTCCAGGGATCAAGCCCTGTATTGGGCTCCCTGCTCAGTGGGGAATCCGCTTCTCCCTCTCCCTCTCCCCCTGCTTGTGCTCTCTCTTTCTGTCATATCAATAAACTTTTAAAAATCTTTAAAAAAAGAAAAGAGTCATTTTGTAATTTGAGTAATCACCATTTGAACCGGTTAATTCTAAAGTTTCATGTCAATTGGGCTTTCTTCAAGAGAAGCACCCCTCCGGAGATAAGAACCTTCATTCTCACCCCCCCACCCCCTGCCCCCCCTCCCCCATCAAATTCAGTGATCTGGAAATATTCCCGGCCCTCTTGTCACCTGAGAGACATCATATTCGAAGACATTTTCAAATGCATTTTTTTAAGGTACCAGATCCTATTCACTTTGGTGACCTGCTTATTAAACTGGTTAAAATACTTCTCTTGTGTTTTTTGAAGAAGTTAAAAAGAATCGTGACTTTTCCATGGATTTATGAAGGGAAAAGAAGTGGGGGGGGGGGGAGTGAGGACAGCTTCCTTCTATTTTGTAATATTTATCCGGAAGAATCTGTGGTTATCTCTAGGTATTCAGGTAATTTATCAATTGTTTGGGAAAAGGACATGTAATAGAGTAATAGTCACCTCTTGAGACTTTAAAACTGGTCCTCTGATAAGAAAATCAGTGGAGATGGCAGGGATCCACTCAAGATTTACCTTATAGGGAATCATCCAGGAATTGTAAGACTACAAGTCTGTTGTCGCTAAATTCCTAGTAAATGACTTGCCAAAATTTAGATATGACAAACTAAAAAATACAGCTGCTCTGGTATCCCTTTATCTTGGTTACTCATTAGTGGGGGCAGGGGGTGGTGGTGGTGGTGAGGATCCTGGATGCCTCCAGACAAGGACAAGACAGGAATTTACTGCTGGCTGCAACTGTGCTCCATGGTATCCTAACATCTCAGAAGAATAAATGGGTATTTTCACCTAAACAAGACACCTACCCTTGCTCAAAAAATGAGTCTGGATCATGAAACAAGCACCAAACTTTTTGTGTCTTCTAGTTATAAATTGAGGTTTTTTTTTTTTCTTTTTTGTGGTCAGGATATAAAGTTAATTTCAAAATTTGTCTGACTTCGATGATTGCATGATAGAAGCCAGTAATAAAAGACCTAATATGTAGTGCTATTTTTCATGATAGGGAATATTAATATGAAAGTATGTCCTATACATAATCAGTTTTTCTCTTTTTCTTGAAACTCTGTAGTGATAGGTCAGTTATTTATTTATAAACAAAGCCAAGTCATTTTACATTGAATTTCTTCAACTAATTTTATTTCCAATGTATTGGTAGAGAAATGCTTCTAAATGGCTTTGTGGTTCAGACTACAATTGTTCAAGGGTTAATGAAATATCAACCCCATCATAGCTCCTGAGAAAGCAGCTCAGATATTGGGTTTTCCTTAAACAAACAAAAATTTAGAAGGATACCCTTTTAGAAAGCTAGTCTCTTTTCAAAGCACAGAGAAGACTAGTCTCTGTTCAAACTCAGTCATTGCTAGAAATGGCTAGGATTAACTGGTTCGTGAGTAGAGATTTCTCTCCCTGAGATATTGTCCTTTTGGACTCATGTAACTATGAGAAGGAGCTTCAATTACTTCAGGGAAGAAGCTAAAAAAAGGAAGAGGTTGATTACATCCCTAATGGGCA
Organism: Ursus americanus; assembly: GCF_024610735.1. Taxonomy (NCBI): domain Eukaryota; kingdom Metazoa; phylum Chordata; class Mammalia; order Carnivora; family Ursidae; genus Ursus; species Ursus americanus. Next base: position 51,077,830 of record NC_142128.1, on the reverse strand, counting down.
AATGCTTCCAAAGGTTTCTAAGCCTCTCTGCTCTTAAAATAAAATGTAACACTTACTAGACCAGCCTCGCCTGGGATTTAATATGCTGCCTCCACCCCCCTCCCTGTTTCCACACATTCTGGAAATAATAAAGATTAGAGCAGAAAGAAATGAAATAAAAACTAAAAAAAAAAAAAAACTATAATAAAACAGAGCAATGAAACCAGGAGCTGGTTCTTTGAAAATATCAACAAAATTGATAAACCTTTAGCCAGATTCATGAAGAAAAGAGAAAGAGATAGAAATAGAGAGGGAGAACTCAAATAAACAAAATTAGAAATGAAAGAGAAGAAACAACTGACACCACAGAAATACAAAGAATTATAAGAGAAAAAAATTACATGCCAACAAGTTGGACAACCTAAAAGAAATGGATATATTCCTAGAAATATAAATCTACCAAAACTGAATTAGGAAGAAATAGAAAATTTGAATAGACCAATTATCAGCAATGAAATTGAATCAGTAACCAAAACACTCCCAACAAATAAAACTCCAGGACCAGACAGCTTCACAGGTGAATTTGACCAAGCATTTAAAGAAGAGTTAACACAACTAATGAATCATCAAACTTTACATCAAAAACCAGGGATGTACTGTATGGTGACTAACATAATATAATAAAAAAATTTTTTTAAAAATAAAGAAGAGTTAAGACCTATTCTTCTCAAACTATTACAAAAAATGGTAAAGAAAATAAAGCTTCCAAATTCATTCTCTGAGGCCACCATTATCCTGATACTAAAACAAGAAAAAGACACTATGAAAAAAGAGAGCTACAGGCCAAATCCAACAATACGCTAAAAAAATCATTCACCACAATCAAGTAGGATTTATTCCTGAGATGCAAGGGTGGTTCTATACTCACAAATCAATCAACATTACATCACATCACCAAGAGGAAGGATAAAGACCATATGATTATTTCAATAGATGTAGAAAAGGCATTTGACAAAGTACAACATTCACTCATGATAAAAAAAACTTTCAACCAAGTAGGTTTAGAGGGAACATACCTCAACATAATAAGGGTCATATATGAAAAAGCCACAGCAAACATCATATTCAATGGGGAAAAACCATGAATTTTCCCCTAAGATCAGGAACAAGACAAGAATGTCCACTCTAACCACTTTTATTCAACATGCTACTGGAAGGCCCAGCCACAGCAATCAGACAAGAAAAAGAAATAAAAGACATCCAAATTGGTAAGGAAGAACTGAAGTTTCACTATTTGCAGATGATGTAATACTACATATAGAAAACCCTAGACTCTACCAAAAAACCTACTTCAATTGATAAACGAATTCAGTAAGGTCATAGGATACAAAATCAGTATACAGAAATCCATTACATTTCTATACACTAAAATGAAATACCAGAAAGAGAAATTAAGAAAACAACCGATTTATAATTGCATGCAAAATAATAAAATACCTAGGAATAAACTTAATCAAGGAGGTGATAGACCTGTACTCTGAAAACTATAAAACATTAATAAAAGAAATTGAAGTTGAGGGGCACCTGGGTAGCACAGTCATTAAGCGTCTGCCTTCGGCTCAGGGCGTGATCCCGGCGTTCCGGGATCGAGTCCCACATCGGGCTCCTCCACTGGGAGCCTGCTTCTTCCTCTCCCACTCCCCTACTGTGTTCCCTCTCTCGCTGGCTATCTCTCTGTCACATAAATAAATAAAATCTTTAAAAAAAAAAAAGAAATTGAAGCTGACACAAACAAACAGAAAGATATTCCATGCTCATGGATTGGAAGGAAAAATATTGTTTAAATGTCCATACTACCCACAGCAATAGATTTAATGCAGTCCTTATCAAAAAAACCAAAAGCATTTTTCACAGAACTATAACAAATAATCCTAAAATTTGTATGGAACTACAAAAGACCTTGAAGAGCCAAAGCAATCTTGAAAAAGAACAAAACTGGAGGTATCACAATCCCAGATTTCAAGATTTACTGCAGAGCTGTAGAAATCAAAACAGTATGTTCCTGGCACAAAAATCAACTCGTAGATCAATAGAACAGAATAGAGAGCCCAGAAATAAACTTATGATTATATGGTCAATTAATCATCGACAAAGGAGGCAAGAATACATAATAGGAAAAAGATAGTCTCTTTAACAAGTGGTATTGGGAAAACTAGACAACTATTACATGAAACGAGTGAAACATGACCACTTTCTTACACCATACACAAAAATAAATTCAAAATGGATTAAGGGCCTAAATGTGAGACCTGAAACCATAAAAATCCTGGAAAAGAGCACAGGCAGTAATTTCTCTGACACTGGTGGTAGCAACATCTTTCTAGATATGTCTCCTGAAGCAAGGGAAATAAAAGCCAAAATAAACTATTGGGACTACATCAAAAATAAAAAGCTTCTGCACATTAAGGTCAATCAATCAATAAAATAAATAAAATAAAATAATCAGTAAAACTAAAAGGAACCTAATGAATGGGAGAAGATATTTTCAAATGACATATCCGATAAGGGTTAGTATCCAAAATATGTAAAGAACTTATACAACTCAACACCAAAAAAATAACCAATCTGATTAAAAATGGGCAGAAGACATGAACAGATCTTTTTCCAAAGAAGACATCCAGATGGCCAACAGACACATGAAAAGATGCTCAACATGACCAATCTTCAGGGAAATGCAAATCAAAACCACAATGAGATATCACCTCACACTTGTCAAAATGGCTAAAATCCAAAACACAAGAAATAACAAGTGTTAGTCAGGATTTGGAGGCAAAGGAACCCTCTTGCACTGTTGGTGGGAATGCAAACTGTTGCAGCCCCCGTGGAAAAGAGTATGGAGTTTCCTCTAAAAATTAAAAATAGAATTACCATATGACCCTGTAATTGGACTACTGAATATTTACCCAAAGAATACAAAAACACTAATTCAAAGGCACACATGCGCCCATGTATTTATTGCGGCATTGTTTACAATAGCCCAAATTATGGAGGCCACCCAAATGTCAATCAACAGATCAATGGATAAAGAGGAAGTGGTATATATATATACAATGGAATATTATTCAGCCACAAAAAAGAATGAGATCTTGTCTTTTGCAACAATAAAGATGAATCTAGAGGGTATAATAGTGAGTGAACTAAATCAGTCAGAGGAAGACAAATACCATATGATTTCATTCATACGTGGAATTCAAGGGGAAAAAAAGAGATAAATCAAGATACGGGTTCTTAACTACAGAGAACAAACAGATGATTACCAGAGGGGAGGTGGGTGAGGGGATAGGGGAAATAGGTGAAGGGGATTAAGAATACACTTATCATGGGGCGCCTGGGTGGCGCAGTCATTAAGCGTCTGCCTTCGGCTCAGGGCGTGATCCCAGTGCTCTGGGATCGAGCCCCACATCAGGCTCCTCTGCTACGAGCCTGCTTCTTCCTCTCCCACTCCCCCTGCTTGTGTTCCCTCTCTCGCTGGCTGTCTCTATCTCTGTCGAATAAATAAATAAAATCTTTAAAAAAAAAAAAAGAATACACTTATCATGATAAGTGTTGAGTATTGGATAGAATTGTTGAATCACTATGTCGTACACCTGAAACTAATACACACTGTATGTTAATTATACTGGAATTTTAAAGAAGTCTAAAAAAACTAATGAAATAAATAATAGATAGAGAGAGAGATAGATAGATAGATAGATAGATAGATAGATAGATAGATAGATGATAGATAGATAGCAATAGATAAAATAGCTTTACCAAAGTATAATTTTTAAGCCATGAAATCTACCATTTTAGATGTACAGTTTGATGAGTTTTAATAAGATAATACATTCATGTAACAATCAGCATAATCCAGGTTTAGAAGACTTCCAAGTTCCCTTGGGCTTATTTGTGGTCAATCTTCACTCACACAGTCTCTGGCAATCATTGATCTACTTTCTGTTCTATGAATAGCCTTTCTTGGACACGTCACGTAGACAGAATCACAAATATGCAGTCTTTTACATCTGGTTTTCACTCAACATCCTGTTTCTGAGGTTCCTCCGTGATGCAGCATGTGGCATCACTTTGTTCCCTTTTTATTGCTTAGTAATAATCCATTGTATGAATAAAGCACATTTGTTTATCCATTTCAGCTGATGGACATTTGGGTTGTTCCCGTTTTTTGATTATTATAAACAGTGTTTTGTGTGAACACCTGTGTACATGTCTTAATGTGAACATATGTTTTCATTTCTCTTGGCTGGTATCTAGGAGTAGAATTGCTGGGTCATACGCTAAGTATATGTCTAACTTTAAAAAAAAAACTGCCAGACAGTTTTCTTAAGTGGCCGTACCATCTACATTCCCACAAGCCACGTACGAGTTTCCAGTTTCTTCACATCCTGGCCAACACTTGGTCTTGTCAGTCCTTTTGATCTTGACCGCTTGAGTGCGTATGTAGTGGGGTATCTCATTTCCCTACATCACAGCTCTAAAGCATGCAACTGACTTTCATTGCCCTGGAGAGGAATCGACACTTGTTATTACTCTAATGAGACAGCTGGAGCTCATTCTGTAGCAGGGACAGCTTCCAGTCTCCTTGCTCCTTCCTCTAAACACGCCCCTGGACCTGTCCCTGTGGAGCTGCTCTCCTGCATCAGTGTGCTCGACATTCCCCACGATGCAGCCCAAAGCAGCTCAAAGCCCACTGCCTTGGAATTTGCAAAATTAGCACCATATCTTCTATGGTTTGTTCAATGTGCTCCAAATTGTTAACTTCACACAGATGAGCACTTTATCATACTAGCATTCCATAGTTCCATAGTGACTAGAAGAATGAGATTCCCTGGCAGATGGGTTTGGGTTGGAAGGAAGATTCCTCCATATTCTATCTCTCTGACCTCTCAGAAGACCTAGGGTGATGTGAGAATTAAGGAAGACCCCGTGTATAGAGCACATTTACATAACTGGAGTTGCGTCAATGTTAGCTATAACAGTTGTATAATCATTCTTATTATGTTGTGCTCTTAAGCAAGTGTTTCCTGAATTATTCAACACAGTGTCATTTAAGTTTCTGATGATTCTAACCCACATAGGTCATTAACACAGAGAATAAAGGTTTGTCACTATTTAGATCTCTCGCCTCAACCCTGAGTATAGTATAATCGTTTGTCATCAATAAGCAATTTAATCACATTTGTTAATTACAGTTCAGAGGTCAGAATAGCACTAAAGTGTTTGGAGGATAGAAATACTGTGTTCCCTTAAATAATTATCAAGTAATAGCTAGCTTTTGTTTTGTGCCTGCCATGCGCCTTACCCTACGTTTGATAATTTGCACATATTACCAGTAGTCCTTAAGCAATGTCACAGAACTGACATACAATTCGTGATAGAATTCTCTGATGAGTTTGAATAAATTAATATGGATAGGTCTGTGGAAAGTGATCTATTGGTGAATGAAGACGTTTGTTCATTCATTCATTCAACAAGTATCTCTTCATGTTCTACATTCCAGCTGCTATTCTAGTCTAGGTCCTGAGTTTACAACAATAAACAAAACCAGTCCTCATTGAAGGGGAGGCAGGCAATTAATTAACAAACAGACCAATTACGTAATTTTGGAGTGGGGTGAGTATATAAAGAAAATAAAATTGTCGTTAGTGTAGGAGAATTTGGGATGCGGAGAAGGAATATTAGAATAGTTGGTCACAGGCAATCTTGGTAAAGGATTTGGGAGCTAAGACCTGACTTGTATAATTGACATGCATGTTACTAAAAAAGTACTTAACTGTAAAAAAAAAAATAAGGTGTGTATTTTGCTATGAGGATTTTGCCATGCAAAGAAGAGAAATGAGGTGGAAGCAGTAGAGTGAGGTTAAGAGAGGGTCTAAAGAAATAAATGAAAGCATGATATAAGACAGTGAAGGGATACCCCCCCCCCCCCCCGCACGGCACGCGGGCCACGGCTGCCCTCTGGTTCCTCTGCGCCAGACTCACAGGCGCCATGAGCGTTGCTGGAGTGTACAGAGTTGTATCTATCAGAGGATTACTCCCTGACTGTCCTCACTCCTTCCTTGAAATAGGGGCCCACTCCTATCATTTTCACTCATCTCCCAGCCCTGGGAGCAGCATGTTGCATATAGTTCATGTTCAAAAAATGTTTGTTAAATAGCTAGAGACCAAGTACTTTTTTTTCAAAAAAACATTGCTCTTGGAGAGCAAAGAATGATTGGTCCTTTCAAGTGTCAGAGCTTAATTAATAATCTGTTGAGCGGTTACGCGGCCCTAAGGTAATCAGTAACCTCTTGGGATCTTTGTTTTTCTCATCTGCGCCATGCAGATGACAAGTGCTTCCCTGGGTTGCCACTGGGGCTAGATGAGAGGAAGTGTGAGAAAGCCCTCGGTCAAGTCAAACCTGTCACCCCTTTGCTGGGAGACCTATATTCTTTTCTTCTCCTTCTTCTCCTTCTCCTCCTCCTCCTTCTTCTTCCTCTTTTTTTTTTTTTTTTTGGTTTCAAGGATAGAATTTAGTGATTCATCAATTGCGTATAACCCTCAGTGCTCATTACATCACGTGCCCTCCTTAATGCCCATCATCCAGTTACCCCATCCCCCCACCCACCTCCCCTCCAGCAACCCTCAGTGTGTTCTCTGTAGTTAAAAGAGTTTCTTATGGTTTGCCTCCCTCTCTGTTTTCATCTTAGTTTATTTTTCCTTCTCTTCCCCTATGTTCATTTGTTTTGGTTTCTTAAATTCCACATATGAGTGAAGTCATATGGTATTTGTCTTTCTCTGACTGACTTATTTCGCTTAGCATAATACCCCTAGTCCCATCCATGTCATAGCAAATGGCAAGATTTCGTTCTTTTCAACAGGTAAGTAATATTCCATTGTATATATAGACCACATCTTCTTCATCCATTCATGTGTCAATGGGCATCTGGGTTCTTTTCATAGTTCGGCTATTGTGGACGTTGCTGCCATAGACATCCGGGTGCATGTGCCCCTTTCAATCACTATGTTTGTATCCTTTGGATACCTAGGAGTGCAATTGCTGGGCCACACGGTAGCCCTATTTTTAACTTTCTGAGGAAGCTCCATACTGTTTTTCAGAGTGGCTGTACCAGCTTGCATTCCCACCAACAGTATGAGAGTGGGATCCCTATATTCTTATGTGTGTGTGGCAGGGGGAGGTTATAGAGAGCGTGTGGCGAGGTGAAGAGACCTGGCTGGGGAGGAAACACAGGGAAGGCTCACGGCACTGTGGTCGCCATTTCCCCATTGCTTCTGTCACAAAACAAGCGTGGGAGATGCAGGGAGAGGGGGGAGAGAGAGAGCCAAACACATAGCAATGTCATGGTTGTTTATTGTTTTCACCCGTATGGTAATAAATCAACGTGAGGTTTGTCATTTTAATTAGTCTTCTTTCAGTCGGGGAAGTCAAGGCTGTTAAGTGCTGATAGGGAGTTGAAAAATTACCTGAGAACAAGTGTCCGGAAGAAGTCCCAGAGTTCTGGTTTCAGAGTGTCTCGGGTCAGTGGGGACGGGGTGGGTGTGTGCTGAGCCCTTCACCTCAAAAAGGGAGGATTTGCTTTGGTTGGGTATAAGGCTGGCAGGAGGGTGGAGGGGAGAAGCTGAGCTGGTCCCTGTCCTGCTTGCCCCCAGCCAGCCCTGTGGTGAGTTGCAGGGAAGGAAGAGTGGAGGGAAGGGGGAGTGAGGGGGTCACTCTCCATGCATGTTTCTATCCAGTCTCAAGCGAAGATGTAGAAATGAGATATGCAAAAGCGAGAATAGGGGAAAATGAAGAAAAGCAAACCAAAGCTCTATTTTGAAGTCTGACAAAGAAAATGCTGCCAGCTGGATTTCTCTGGGTTGAATCACACTATAGTGCAAGGAAGCGCAGTTCTTGTGATGCCTCAGGGAAGAGACAACTTGCAGAGGGTGCGGGTGTACAAGAATGCTTGCAGGCTTGTGGACGGTGCTCATTGCTATATCCCACTAGATAATAAAAAGAGACATGACCCAAGCCCTCCAGACACCAAGTCCTGGCTGACCTTTCTGAAATCGGCTCTTCTTTCTCCACCTACACTTGGGGGGGGGGGGGTCATTAACTCTTTCCTCATGATCAGATTTGGCAGCAACGGGATGGTGTTGGAAGAACCTCTCGGAAGAATCTTAATTCTTCTACTTACTGTGTGTCCAGGTGAAACACTCAACTCTCTTAGCCTTGCTTCTTTGTATACAATGAAAACAAAATATCTGTTCTGCTTTCCCCACAGAATTGCTTTAAGGATATGACGGTGTGTTCTAAACTACAAAGCATAATAGAATAATGAATTATTATTACTAGTATCATTATATTTACATCAGTAAAAAGCTATTTCTTTAGGTCTTATGGAATTTCCAAATTTGGAAATGAGCTTAGAGTTCAGCTAGTCCAGTTGGTCTTCCAATTCCAATCTCTTTAATCATTACTTGATGAGGTGATTGTCCACTCTTTCCTTGAGACTTGAGTACGATCTATCATCTTGCAAGGAAACTGGGACTGTGTTTGGACAGCTCTATGTTTTGTGCTTTAATGATCAAGTTGGATAGAAATCTTTAACTTCTCCTCTTTATTACTGGTTCTGCCTTTTAAAACCTCAGTCCGTTTTCCAACATGGTAGCCCTTAACGTGGTTTAACAGAACTCTTGCCTTACTCTTAACTCTTCTCTTTCCCCAGCTGAAGAGCCTGTGTTCAAACACTTCCTGAGTGACGTGGCTTTGGATTTCCTCATCATTCTTTTTTTTCCTTTTTTTTAAATGAATTAATTTATTTTTTTAAACTTCCATGATTTATTACTTGCATATAACACCCAGTGCACCATGCAATACGTGCCCTCCTTAATACCCAACACCAGCTATCCCATCCCTCCCGCCCCGAAGCTCTCAGTTTGTTTCCCAGAGTCCATAGTCTTTCATGGTTCCTTCCCCCTTCTGTTTACCCCTCCTTTCTTCTTCCCTTTCTTCTCCTACCGATCTCCCTGCTATTTCTTATGTTCCATAAATGAGTGAAACCATATGATAATTGTCTTTCTCTGCTTGACTTATTTCTAATTGGTTAGCTTTAAGTATTTCTATTTTCTCTTTCTTTCTTAAATTATGCTCCCTGAGCTGAACATCCAGGTAGGGTATGATTAACAAATCCCAAAACACCAGCCAGATTTTCTTACCTTTCTCCAAGTTTTCATCTTGCTTTATGGCACAAATGAAATGCTTTGATTTTGGTTTTGGTCATTTCTCTTCATTCTAAAATATGCTCTTTTATTAAAGTCTTCTCTGAATGTTTTCATCCAGATCTTTTTATCTGTCATTCCTATTCTCTGATACTTGGGACAGTGAGTAGTTTGTAGAAACGGAACTGGAAGGATGAGTATGAAAGTGGCCATGTTTGGCCTCAAGGAGAGAGGACAGGGGAGCAGATTCCAAATACATGAAAGATGGACATTTAGAGAAGAGGCTAAGTTTGTTCTTTGTTGATCAAAAGAGTAAAACTGTGACCAGTCAGGGTCACTTCCTGGGGGACATTTCAGATCTTAGTCACAGTGCTAAAGAACATAGGATTTGGAATAGAACAGATCTGGATTCAAGTCCTGACTTTGCAACTTCCTGGTTCAGAGGGCTTAAGCAATTTTCTGCATTTCTTCACAGCCTCCACCTCTCCCTCTAAGAAATGAGACTGATAGTATCAACTTCATCAGGTCTTTTTCAGGACTAAAGAGATAAGGGTAACCAGAGGGTTAGCCCTCAGGAAGCATTCAACTGGCCATGCCCCACGGCTCTGCGCCCTGGGTCTTTTCACTCACATACTCACTTGTCCTGCTTCTATTCACTTTACGAAAAAGCTTCTGCATGGTAGATTATGTTCAGAAATATTCACTCCCTCCCATGACTCCCATGGGAAGAAGAGAATTACCCATTCCATCGACGGTGCACTTGGCTGTGTGAGTTGTTTTGGCCAGTGGGATGTCATCAGCCATGAAGCCATAGATTCTTGAAAAGTGTTTTCTAACTTGGGCTTACACTTTTTTTTTTAAAGATTTTATTTATTTATTTGAGAGAAGGAGAGAGAGAGAGAAAGAGAGAGAGAGCGCACAAGAGGGGGAGAGGCAGAGAGAGAGAGAGAGAGAGAAAGGGAGAAGCAGACTCTCTGTTGAGCAGGGAGCCTGATGTGGGGACTTGATCCGGGGACCCTGGGGTCATGACCTGAGCTGAAAGCAGATGCTTCACCAACTGAGCCACCCAGGAGCCCCTGAGCTTACACTCTTGAACCTCTGTCATCCGCTTGAGAAGAAGGTGCCCAGGACAGACAGTTCGTCCCAGGAGGAAGACACAAGTCACAAAGAACAGAGCTGACTCCTCCCCCCAGCCGAGGCCACCCCATATCAGCCACCCACCAGCTGACCCCAAGCAGCATCAAATGCATGAGTGAGCCCAGCTGACACCAAGAGTAGGACACTGGCAACCAGCACACTTACAAGCTAAATAAACGCATTGTTGTGTGTGCCGAGGTTTTCGTGGATGTTTCACATGCAGTGATACCGTGGCCGTAGTTATCTGAAATAACTAGTAAACTAAGATATCAATGGCTAAGGTTTCATGTTTCCCTCCTCTGAAAGACACGGGAAGACGACACTTTTAGTTCTTCAATAAATATTTAAGTGAGTACCATCTTCCAGGTGCCCAAGAGTAGTTACTTTTCCGTCGTACAGGGACTCTTGAAGAAGCCTACTTAAGGCAGTACAGAATCATTCTAGAGCCCAATGCCCTTGTCTCAAAGTTACTTCCCTCAAAGCACAGCCTGATCTGCTCCACACGCAGGACCTGTGCCAGTTCGTCCCCTTTCATCTCTGGGCATCTCTCTGCCTTGTGGACTCGGGCCTCCCTTTGCCCCCCTCGTCCCCGGGGCTGAGCAACCTGGAAATCCCTGTAATGTTGGATGAAGAGGTTGAATTTTATTAGGTGGCAAGCTCTTCCCTTCCTTTTTCAAGAAAGTGCTCCAAAGTCGGCTCCCTGTCTTTTTCCATGCGCTTCGACTGTCCTTGCCCCCAAATCCCGCATTATGTGGCCTTTTGGGGTGTGGAGGAAAAGACAGAAGCTAATAAGGACTTACTTTCCCTTAGCTGGGGTTCCCTGAAGACGGGGCGCGTAGTGGGATGGCAGCAAACCTTTGCTCCAGTGCCCGGAGGTCTGGGGCGGCAGCCGCACAGAAGAGGGTGCTCTTGTGTAAAGCTGTGGCCGGCTTCCTGGAAGGAGGTGAAATTTCCTTGTTCCTCCCTGAGCAGAAGATTCGTTGCTTATGAGACCTGGTAATGTAGTCTGTATTAGCACACACGGATTCCGCAACAACAGCTAACAACCCCAAACTGCAGAACTGTCAGGAATCTCATTTGCGTTGAGGCGGCACACCCATCGTCTCTGCTGTTCCGACAGGACAAGGCCAAATTGATCTGCATCCTCCCCTTTGATGACCCCACCCGCCAGGCTCTCTAAGCCTATTCTCTAAAGGAATAGGGAGCGACAAAAAGAGTGCCCTTCCTTTTAGATCTTTAAAATTGCTTTCACCGTTTGGGAAATGACTAGCAAGCCATTAACTCATTTGTCACACAAATATTTATTGAGTGTTAATTTTAGCTTCCTAACGCTTTAAGGGAAAGAAATGAAAGCTCCTTTCCTACCAGCCAGACCCAAGCAATCGGGTCCCTGCTTCTCTCTTTGAAAGAATCTCAAGTTAACTGCCTCCTTCTTGGCTCTTCGTGGCCTCAGGCTTTTGCTTTCATATTCCATTTTATCAGAATTATTTCTTTTCTGGCTCTTCTAGTGCGTGTTTTCCCCTCATTCTCCAGAGCTCAGCACAGCTGTCGTGTTTTCAGAGAGACTTTCCCTAAGCCTGCATATTAGTCACAGTTCTCCAGAGAACCAATCAGAGATACAGAGATCTACAGATATAAATTTATTATAAGGCATTGGCTCCTGTGATTATGGATGCTGAGAAGTCCAAGACTTCTAGTTGGCAAGCGGGAGAACCAGGACAGCTGACGGTGTAGGTTCCAGTCAGAGTCTGAGTCCAAAGGCAGGAGAAGAGCGATGTCCCCACTCCAAGGCAGTCTGGCAGAAAGAGGGAGCCTTTTTGTTCTTTTCAGGCTTTCAACTGATTGGATGAGGCCCATCCACACTGGGGAGGGCAATCTGCTTTACTCAGGTTACTGATTCAGATGGTACTCTCATCCAGAAACACCCGCATAAACACACCCAGAAAAATGTTTAACCAAATATCTGGACACCCCATGGTTCAGTCAAGTTGATACATAAAATCAATCATCACAGTCCCCTTCTCAACTGTCCTCCCTAATTACTATTGCCTTGTCCTGTTGGTCTTCTTCCCAGTGTTTATCACAATTGGCATATGTCTTGTTTGTTTATTTGTCACATGTCCTGTCTGTTTCTCTTCCTACAGTGTGAGCTCCACAAAGGCAGGGACAGACTTTTGTGTTTCTCTCTGTCCCTTGAGCCCTGAAGAGTGATGGTACCAATAACATTTAATATGTATTTCTGAATGAAATACAGACAAGACAATTGTACAATGACATAAACCAGTATCGGAAAGAAGTAGTAACAGAATGGTATGAGAATATGGAAAAGCAGAAGTTCAAATCTCTGTGGAAGGGTCAGGAAAGGCTTTAGAATGAGGAGACACGAGCTGGGGCCTGAAACAGGATGACGGGGCAAGTAGGCAGCAAGACGAGGAACAGAATGGAAGCGAGATTTGCACGACGGACTGAACAGTCTTCGCCAAGGAGGGATCTGAAGGGATCAACGTATTCCAGGCACGGTAAGAAAGTCAGGATGTGCGGGCATCAGAGCAGATTGAGAAGGGTCTTTATGCTGCTGCAGGATCTAGGGGGTGAGTAGGCAGGATCGGGGAGGCCAGCAGAGGCTGGAGTTTTGAGCGGGGCTCTTCAAAACCTGTCAAAACTTTGTTGAACGCACAACATTACTACTCTACTTCCCTTGGGGGGCAGGGTAGATAATGCGTAGGAATGGGCAGAAGCTGATGCCCCAGAAACAGCTATAACCTTTGGATGAGAGAGGATAACAGAGCAGCGGGCAGCCCGGGGCTACGGGGCTTTGGCAGGAGCTGGATAGGCAGCCGTGGATGTGGGCAATGGTAAGGCTGGCCTGTGGCTTCGGGACAGGCCCCGAGGGTTCAGTGTTTCCTCCAGCCTGAGACAGCCTCGTGATGCGAGAGACGGCTCGGCGTTGCAAGATGAGGAGGTGGGCACAGAGCATCTTCGGGGGCGGGAGCCGGATGAGATGCGGGGAACCTGCCGGGTGGAAGGGTGGGGGCCACACAAGGGACTGAGGGGTCCTTCGTGGCCAGTGGGCATAGCTGGAAGGGAGCCGCTGAATGGATTGAGCAGTTTCAAGCAGAATAAAAGAGGAGAAAGGAAATTTGGGGACCCTTCTGAGGTAGAATTTATAAGACCTGGTAAATAATTAGATGTATGGGGGTGAAAAAAAACAAAACAAACAACATTGAGAATGGCTTCCTTGGAATTGGAAGGAGGGGCTGGAGGCATAACAGACTGGGGAGAAGTATTTCAGGAAGACCGTGTCCTCTAAGTGGAACTCTTCAGTCTGCTGCAGCACCGGATGTCCTACAGCCAGCCACTCGGTATTTAGGTGGGGGAATTTTCCTAAGAACACCATTCTCCAAATAGGTCCATATGGAAAAAATCCATTTCTTGGTTCTAAACGGTTTGCACTTCAGAACATCTCTCTTCTTCAAAACAGGCCCCAGAGAATTCACCCCCGTGACCATCGTGCCCTCATCGGCAGCCTCTCCCTTTCCACTGAAAGCGACAGCAGCTGTTACTAAGCACTTACCGTAATAATAACCACTATTTACTGAGCACTTGCTATGTCCCAGGATCCTTCTACGTCTTCTCCACATGTCAACTCAATCAGATGCCTCCATACACCTAAGCAAAGGAAGCACATCATTATCCACGTTGTGGGAGGGGGTGGAACTGAGGCACAAGGAGGAAAGGGACTTGCTGGGGGAGGGGAAGCCATCAGACCCTGTGGACAGACTCTGTGTATTAATATCCTTAGTCTCCCCTACACATTGGCACGTCACGATTGTTCCCTTTCTACAGGAACGAGGAACGCAAGGTGCGAGGTTCCATCAATTTCCCCAAACCCTCCAGTCCGCAAACACTGGAGTTGATATCTAAACCGCCATGTTTAAGCCAGGCCACAGAGAGGGTGTTTAGTCTAAGAGGCTGACAATTAGCTTTATTGATTATGATGTAAGTGCCTGACGTTAAGCTCTTGATTGCCCTGGCATGGCGTCCATTTCAAAGACATCCATTTCTCAAACTGGCATATTACCAGCTACACAACTAGATAAAGAGCCAGGCTGCCCCACCCATGAGGTTCCCCTTTTAGGGAGCCCTGCGGAACCTAGATAGCTGACTGCTTCCTTTTCCCTTTCCGGGCTTTAATACCTGCTCTTGGGGGTTACATTCACCGAAAAGAGAGAATCCGTGAAATCCGAGGGCCCCCACCTTCCACCCCAATAGAAGCAGAATCCTAGGTCTGAGCTCACCCCATCTCTCTCTACCCACAACCATCCTGTGTGGCCCCGAGTGTGCTGTGTTCCCTCCAAAACTGATGAGTAATAAACCTTATTTTTCTGAAGTTCCCTGAGGGTTGTTGCTGAGCCGACTCTTACAATCATGATAAGAATCACAAGGGCACCACTGGCCATAATATCACCTTGGGTCCGGGGGGATGCCCCTGGGGGCTGCCACAAGCAGTCGGCGGCCCAGTGAGCCCCACAAACACTCCTCGATGACAGCATCACTCTCAACAGCCTGAGGCTGACACAAAACAGGGCACCACTTCCAACACTCTTGGGCTCTGCTTTGTTCAAAAGTAAACACGCAAGGAAACAGATAACATTTTGAAAGCAGCAAATAATAGCAATGAATATTTATCAGACACACAATGGGAAGTGCTTTCCATCGCTGACCCCTGCAAAAGTTGTTGTCATTCCCACATCACAGATGAGAGTTTGTGGACCGTGTAATTTGCTCAAGGTCACACGGCAAAACACAGAGCCAGGATCCAAGCCTAGGTGTGACTCAGTGGGTTTTATTCACATGGAAAAGACCCCCTCTGAGTTGGCTGTTAGATGCCACCTTCTTTCACTTTTAGTCTCAGCTTTTATGTCTAGGGGGAGGGTTTTTTGTTTTGTTTTTTTAAGGGGAAGGTTTAAAAACATCTGTCCCTCCTACCCCCTTCCACATGCCTCCAGCACTCATTCTGCCTAAAATTAGACCCTTTCTTCCAACAAGTCTCTCTCTGTCGACTCTGAAGGTATCATCAGGCCAGCAGGTATACCTGGGCGGCACATAGCAAAATCCTCCTAATGAGTGAGACCAGATGACCAGCAATCGCTGTCTCCAGGCGTTTATTTGTATTGGCCAAGAAGAGAATTGAGAAGAGAGTAGCTTCTTATGACCCAGAGCACACTTCCGTCTGTATGTTAACTGTCGATTTCGTCCTAACCCATATGCTCACTCCCCCTACATGTAAAAGCATGGTGAGAATCATCAGTGGGGGTGAACCACCCTCCAGTTCATCAGCTTCTGCCCCTAGGTTCCCCCCTGGAAACATCCCATTAGTACCTCTGTCTGACCAGTTGACCAGCGTGAGGTGAATGAGTGTGGGAGGCGTTCCTTTTGAGCTCCGGGACCAAACACAGATTTAAGAATTAAATTTCTCTCCTTACTCTCCTAACCTGGGTCCCTTCCTGTGGATGAACTTGATACATCTGGAATGGAGGGACTGGAATATCAGACCACAGACAGTATTTATATTGGAGCTTTATAAAATGAGATGTAGAAATCGCTGGCTTCCTAGTGAATTTTGCTGTGTGTGTACTTTGATGGGCCGCAGAGGAAGCACAGCGGAGGGCAGTTGTTTCTCTTCCGGAGGCTATAGTTTTAGTCTTCATTTTAGACTAGAAAGTGAATGAGGTACTTGATTTGTGCTCAGGTGTTCAATTATATGTTCCTGGGTCTTAATTTCTAAAAGTGACTGAGTGATGGCAAGAAAGCAGAGTGTATTACCTAGAGTTCTGAAGGGAAGGGGGCATGCCACACCACGCCACGCAGGGCCACGTGGGGAGGCACCAGATTTGATCAGGAGGCAGAAGCAAGAGTGATGGGAAGGCATAGGCCTTGGCCTTACCTGGGATTTCCAGGAGAAAGGCAAGGCGGGGAAGAGGAAACAGCTTAGAATTGACTAGTTTGGATCATTCCAGCAGGCTTTGGGGCGTAGAGGCTGTCCCTGGCTGTTTTGTACCTGGCCCTGAGTTGATTAGGGTGGGGAAATATTGGCTTATTGTATGAGAGTTCAACAGAGCAGACAGTTGGGGTTATGGACTTGGCATTGGTCAGAGGGTTTATGATATAATTTTTGTGTGCCTGCAAAAGCTGGATCACAGGGGAGATGTCAACAACTTCGGCCATTCATTTAGTTCTGTGATTAATGAATGCCAAATAGATAAACACAGAGTCTAAGGAAACAGAACACTACTGCAGAAAACGCTGGAGCATACGTCTTGCCTTCCCTTCCATCCTATCCCTCCTTTTCCCTCACTCCCCCAGGCCAGCGTGATGGATGGGTGAAGAGTTCACTGCAGGTTGGGGGCCTCTGTTCGTGTTCCCCTCAAGTTGTGGTTGCATACATCTAGAGGTCTGGTGTATGCCTTCATGGCAAGGAATGGCTTGCCCCACCATCCTTCCCCAGGACTGGGGCTCTCCTGGACGCTGCCAGGGCCCTGACTTTAGTGGTCATTGCAAGATGGGACATGTTCATGAGTCGTGGACTCAACACTTTCAGTGTAGGGAGTGTGGAGACGAAAGAAGAGTCCCGATGTCATCTTTCTGAGAAATCGTGAATAATCTGGAAGAGACGTGATGGATATGCAGATTTTAGCCAAAGTCTTCAAAACAGCAGTGATTATGAAGGTGTGCAGGACAGGAGCCTGGCTGCTTATTTGGGGAGCAGTCAGAATGCAGGGATAAATCCAGAGTGGCCAGTACCCAGTCCCAATTCCCCCATTGTTACGACCCCAAATACGTCTACCACGATTATTTGAAAAAATCAGAGTTAATCTTTTCAGGCTGTATGTCTGCAGTAAATGTGAATGTCTAGAGTAAGTGGAAATTTTATAGGAATGGCCCCTGTGATAAAATATATAAAAATGTAAATAAAGAATTTGTAGAAGAAAAATGCACTTAGTGATGGGTTTATATCTCATTCTTAGGAGGGAAGAAGATAGCTGAAAACGCTTTCAGAGTAAACACATAAAAAGACTACATTTACATACTTTCAAGTTTATTTCTCCTTTTGTGCTCCTACCACTGGAAGAGTAAAGTCGCTTTGAGAGAGACCCCTTCCTCTACCCTTTATATGTATCTAATGTGATTGTGTCTCCTCATTTCTCAGTAGGTTTTAGTTGCCAGGGTAGAGAATTTCCAAACTTTTGTGTAAAAAATACATGTGCCTCCGGAGAAAATATATGTGGTCTGAAGTTGATGAATTAAGAAATAAAGATGATGATAGAAGAGCTGGACACTGTAAAGGGTTTTTTTTTTTAAAGTAGATTGGCATGAGGCACATTGAATACAGAAATTTAGTTTTTATTTTATACCATTGGTCAATATTTAATTTTTAACCCCGTGATTGTGTTATTTTATTATCTAGAGAAAGAGAGAGGGTGCATGCAAGTGTGACAGAGTGGTGACAGACTTGTCAGTAGACATTTAGAACTGCGGAAACAGGATCTGCTGAATGGAACAAGGCACCAGTGACGCCATGATGCCAGGTATATAGATCTTCCGCTTGCTCTCAGAGTGGGTCTTCGATCTTTGCACACAGGTTTTGTCAGCAGTAAAATGGAAACAAACACTGTATCTTCCTTCTGCAGTTTATCTCAATCTGTACTAAAATAAGTCTGAAAATGTTATGTATGACAACTACAGGAAAATGGTTAATATGGAAATGGGTGGAATTAACATAACATGGGGAATTTAGCATGATTCAATGCATTTTTAACTTCTTCTCTGTGTGTCACCATAGCAAAACCATCCACTAAAAACATGATAAGATTAAATGAAACCGCATAGCCATTTCTGAAGGCAGAGCTTTGTAAACGAAGATATTGTTCGTCTTTCAAATAGAGAGCACAATCCCTACAGTTCATCAATTATTCTATACATACCGCATTTTTCTCTTGGGGGCGATTATATAACACTTCTCAGAGGTCTAGGAAACAGGGATTCAGGGGCGCCTGGGAGGTTCAGTTGGTTAACCATCTGACTCCAGGTTTCAGCTAGGGTCGTGATCTCAGGGTTGTGAGATCGAGCCCCGAGTTGGGCTCCACACTGGGTGTGGAGCCTGCCTAAAATTCTCTCTTTTCTTCTCCCTCTGTCCTCCCTGCCCACTACCTTTCTAAGAAAAAAAAAAGAAAGAAAGAAAGAAAAGAAAAGAAAAGAAAAGAAAAGAAAAGAAAAGAGGGAAAAAAAAGAAACACAGGAATTCTGCTAAGTTTTGAACGTAAGCTAGAGTCACAGAATCTCAAGGTCAGGTAATAACAGCATTTTATAGCTCAAACCCCCCCTGGCTCAGCCTGAGTCTTACCATGAGTCTAGGGACACTTGTATCCTCATCACAACATAGCAATAGTCAAGCTTGATAGGGACACTTTCCCAAATGGGGAATTTGGTTTCAAGACTGCAACACAGAGACCCTGTCTGAGTTTTTAGCCAGCCCGCTCACCCTGCGTATTTCAGACTTTCCAGCTCTATGACCACATGAGTTTATTCCTTAAAATAAATTTCTCTCTCTCAATGTGTGTGGATAGATAGATAGATAGATAGATAGATGATAGATAGATAGATAGATAGATAGATAGATAGATAGATAGATAGATGATAGATAGATAGATGATAGATAGATAGATGATAGATAGATAGATAGATAGATAGATAGATAGATAGATAGATAGATGATAGATAGATGATAGATGATAGATAGATAGATAGATAGATGATGATAGATAGATAGATAGATAGATAGATGATAGATAGATGATAGATAGATAGATGATAGATAGATAGATAGATAGATAGATAGATAGATAGATAGATATTGAAAAACCTCATGTATCATAGGAGCCTCAGATGACTGACAAATTCTACAAATTGAGACCCAATCTGTCTTCCTCTAGCTTTACCTGGTTTTACCACGTCTATACGTTCATCATATGGAATACGATTGATTCCACTTCTGACAGTTGTTCACACAATTGAGAAATCCAGAAGAGATGTAAAAAACTATTTCAAGTCCTGTAGACAAGTATCTGACCTGCAAGGTCCTAGGCTGTGGCCCCACCTCAAAACTACCACAGAACAAAATAATGAAGGGTCTAGTGTCAAGGTCAAGAGCAAAAGATTTGTGGTCAGCTTCAATCTGGGTTTCAATCTCCATTTGTTAGCTGTGTGACCTTGAGCAAGTTACCCAACTGCTCTGACCTTCTGTTTTCTAATCCGTAAAATGAGATAAAAATACCCACCTGGCAGGGTTGCCAAAAGGATTAAGCAAGACCAAGTGTGTGAAGCGCTTAACACAGGGCTTGCTTGCTACGTGATGGGTGAGTGACAAACGGTGACTATGGTTACTCTGGTGGAGATGTTGCGTAAGGTTTCATAAGCTTATGCTCTCTCTAAAATGCTGCTGACAGTCTTTTGTTTCAGGAAATTCAAGCAAAGTGCATGGGTCTTCCTTGAGTAAGTTCAAGAAGGAAAAATAATAGTTCTTCTTGCCTTTTTCTTCACTCCCTTTCCTGCCCAGCCCCCACCCCCAGGTCTTGGGTTACTTCCTATAAGCCTCTTCTCAGGCATCAGCTTCTCTGGGACATTCTTCACAGACCCTACCCTCTTGGACTGGGATGGTGCCTCTCATTGATAATTCCATAATGCTCGGTACCTATTTGTATTATTTCCTTGCTGGACTATGTGTAATTGTTTATATAAGAAGCTTGGGGGGAAATTGTAATTTATTCATCTTTCTATCTCTATTATTAGTATAGTGGGCTGGAACGTCCTAAGCACCAAAAAATCTTTAGTTCAATGAATGAATGATGAATGAATGAATGAATGAATGCCCCAACCATCTTTACCCAACAGATTATCCTTCTGAAACAAAACAATTTCTACCCTTATTTCCTATTCACTAACCTAGAACCTTAAGGCTGCCTTTATTATTTAATGGGTTGTAGTGTTTTGAGAACTAATTTGCTCTATCTATATTTTTTTTAAAAAATCCATCTCCAGAGATACATTTCTGACTTTGGACATTGGCTATTCAACCACTCTCCTTGCTCTGAATGATTTTCAGCATCTCTCTGCAGTTTCTGAATGCAATGTCCCAGTAAGCCCATTCGCACAGTTGGCATAAAAAACATTGTGTTTGTTCATACAACTGGCTCAGTGAACAAGAATGAGAAATTGAGCTATTTATTCAATGACTCAGGCCTTGATTACTAAATTAGAATTTACCTCTGTACCTTGAGGGAGTGGAGAAAAGAAATGTAATAGATTCAATGAGAGTGCTGCGTGTCTCTCCGTGCCTCTGCCAGGAGCGCTGTGCATGGGATAATTAAGTCCCCGGAAGAGGAAAACTGGCCATGAAATAAAAAATACAGACTTATCATCCATAGTAAGTGGCAAGTGCTGGGCTCACCAAAATGTTCTGTGCTAACAAATGTATTTTTCCGATCTGGAAATTTCTAGTCATAATTGTTCATACGTCTCTGGGACTACTCAGCCCTATGATTTGGGGGGGGGGCTCATCTATTACTTGACATCATTGCAATGTGTGTTTTTCCTTTGTGAACACTACGTTGTAGGGGATTCGTGAAATGTTATCACATGTGAGAAGGTAAAGGAGTCTCTGTCGTTGGGGAGGTGGCCATCAGAAACAACGGATGAGCTGGGAATCTGGCAGATAGATAGCAAACATGCAAATCCCATGACCTCTATCAGAGGAGCACCTGCGGGATGTGAGGAAGAGGACAATCCATTTCCCCTCCGGTCCATTTGTCTTACCTGTGTCCCCGCCTCCCCGCCTCCCTGCCTACGACATGCCCAGCAGCCTCACGGGCATTAGCATGTAAGCAGTGGTATGTGACCAGTATGTGTTAACTATCAATAACTGGGTGGCTACAATAGCCAAGCTGTGAAAGGAGCCAAGATGCCCTTCAACAGATGACTGGATAAAGAAGATGTGGTCCATATATGCAATGCAATATTACTCAGCCATCAGAAAGGATGATTACCCAACATTTGCAGCAACATGGATGGAACTAGAGGAGATTATGCTAAGTGAAATAAGTAAAGCAGAGAAAGACAATTATCAGATGGTTTCACTCGTATGTGGAACAAAAGGAATAGCATGGAGGACGTTAGGAGAAGGAAGGGAAAACTGAAGGAGGGAAAACAGAGGGGAAGACGAACCATGAGAGACTATGGACTCCAGGAAACAAACTGAGGGTTTTGGAGGGGAGGGAGGTGGGGGGAAAAGTTAGCCTGGTGGTGGGTATTAAGGAGGGCACGTATTGCATGGAGCACTGGGTATTATACGCCAACAATGAATCATGGAACACTAAATCAAAAACTAATGATGTACTGAATGGTGACTAACATAACATAATAATTAAAAAAAAATAACTGGGTGGCTAAGCTTTGTTTGCATGATTATTTAGAAAGGAAGGCAGGACTGTGAAAACATCAAAGCAATGTGGCCCATGACGCCAGGATAACGCATCTGGGGACAGCTCAGAGAAGACTGCCCGCTCTGTCTTGCATTTAGTTTTGGCATAGCAGCTCTCATTAGCAATGTTTCCTAACTCTCTGGTCTCTACCCTCTAGAAAACAAACAAACAAAAAAAGCCTTGGTTTACAACACTGATTAAACATATATCCACACATGTCATATGTTATTGCCTTCTCACTTTGCCCTGTTGTTCTTAGTGTCCTACGATTGTAAGGATACCATCTCACTGAATCTACATGTGGACACATACATGCTCTTCCTGTTGGAAGAGTGATATCAAGTGGATTCATTTATTCATAGCTTTTCTTTTTTAAAAAATTATTTATTTGTTTTAGGGGCACCTGGGTGACTCAGTCGGTTAAGCAGCTGCCTTCAGCTCAGGTCATGATCCCAGGGTTCTGGGATCAAATGCCCGTGTCAAGCTCCCTGCTCAGCGGGGAGTCTGCTTCTCTCTCTCCCTCTGCCTCTCCCTCCTTCGGTCTTCTCTCTTGCTTGCTAGCTTGCTTGCTCTCCCTCTCTCCAATAAATAAACAAAATAAAATAAAAAGATTTATTTATCTATTTCGGGGGAGAGGGGCAGAGGGAAAGAGAGAGAATCTCAAGCAATTCCTTTAAAAATTTTTTGAGTCACAGATCTTTTCCAAAAGAGAGAATGTCATGATAAATAGTTCTTAATTTCAATTTAATTTAAATAAGAGCAGAGGAGCTATAGAAACCAAAATATATTAAACACCGACTCTCCAAAAAAGTCTTTATTCACGTTATTTAATTCCTAAAATCACCCTGTGAAGTAGAATCTATTGACCTCCCTTGACAGATGAAGATGGAGAAGCTAAGGGAGCAGTGAGAGGCTCCCCTGAAATTACCCAGCTCATAGCAGACAGAGATATTATACTGCAGGCTTGCAATCGGGAGAGCAAGGTTAAAATGTGCATGATCATACTGTAAAACAAAATAAAACAAATGCTTCTTGAAAATACTGTTTTCAGTATTTTTAAATACTGGGGGAACCCAAAGCAAGCAGAAATTAAACCCGCTCTTCCTAGGCTGATGGGGCTTTGCCATCTTCCACAAGTTGTGTTCCAGGGCGACTCTGGCTGTTGACATCAGCCGGTCAAGGAGGAAAGGGGACGAGGGCTGTAAGCCGGGATATTGATGAGCCGTCCCGGAAGGGACCCACATCGCCACTCCTCAAGCCCCACTGGCCAGAGCACAGCGAGACAGCCACATGTAACCATACGGGAGCCAGGCTGGCAAGGGCTCTAGCTGCGCACTCGGGGAACCAGCTTTGAGGAAGGTCTAGCTGGTCTCTCACAGAAGTTTCAAAAAGCACTAAGCACAAGGCACATAGACAAGGCAAGAAGCAACAAATGTTGGAGCGGATGTGGAGAAAGGGGAACCCTCTTACACTGTTGGTGGGAATGCAAGTTGGTACAGCCACTCTGGAAAACAGTGTGGAGGTCCCTCAAAAAGTTAAAAATAGAGCTACCCTATGACCCAGCCATTGCACTACCCAGTGTTACTACTGGCATCTACTACCGGATACAGACGTAGTGAAGAGAAGGGCCATATGCACCCCACTGTTCATAGAAGCAATGTCCACAATAGCCAAACTGTGGAAGGAACCGAGATGCCCTTCAACAGATGACTGGATAAAGAAGATGTGGTCCATGTATACAATGGAATATTACTCAGCCATCAGAAAGAACAATTACCCAACATTTGCATCAACACGGATAGGACTGGAGGAGATGATGCTAAGTGAAATTAGTCAAGCAGAGAAAGACAATTATCATATGGTTTCACTCATTCGTGGAACATAAGGAATAGCAGGGACATAGGTAGGAGAAGGAAGGGAAAAATGAAGGGGGGGGTGTTAACAGAGGGGGAAATGAACCACGAGAGACTATGGACTCCGGGAAACAAACTGAAGGTTTTGGAGGGGAGGGGAGTGGGGGGCTGGGCTAGCCTGGTGAAGGGTATTAAGGAGGGTACGTATTGCATGGAGCACTGGGTGTTATATGCAAACAATGAATCATGGAACCCTACATCAAAAACTAATGATGTACTGTATGGTGACTAACATATCATAATAATAATTTTTTAAAAAGCACTAAGGAGAAGTAATGGTACCTTCCTTCCCAAGTCTGTCCCAAATCCCATACTCTCCACTCTGTAAGTACCACGAGTGTCCTCAATTTCCCAATCCAGAAATTCTGTGCCAAGGAATGTCATATCCTATCAGTACCAAGGCCATCTGATTCCTCATTCATTTACCAAACATTTGTGACTATCAACCATCTTACCAGACACTGTGTCAGCAAAGACATGACTCCTGGTCTTAAGAAACTCACAATCTAGTGTGAAAAACGAGACTTATTATCAGTCAGTAATAAAACCAGCAGTATATGCAGTACGAGGAAATAGCAGTCAAGGGGTTCTTTTCCAAATGTAAATCAGATCACGTCCCCCTCCTGCTTAGAACTCTCCAGAACATTTCCCACTGTTCTGTTCAGAAAAATTATAAAAGAATTTAAAACGGCAAGAGATTACTGGGTGTCTTTTAATGGAATATTGGATACTCTCTAGGTGGCCCTCTGGGATCAGCTCATGCTACAGGCTTTGAGCCTATTTTGTAATGTTTACATTGTAGAAAATAGGTAATACAAATGATTCTTGTCTCATAGAGATGCAATTTTTTTTTCCTGGTAGAAATACAATTGATTTCTACCCTGTGGAAAAGATCATTTTAAATGTTGCATGGCCTTGTTGTATAGTCGTTAATGGTTGGCTTCTGTGGACAAATTTATTTCCACATGCCTGATCGTGTGTGTGCTTGCATGGCTGTATATGTAAATTACAAATCAATATATATAATATAATATATCTTAGTGGTATTTGTAGGAGGGTCATAATTTCAACTTTTGAAAGTTATAGGACGTTAAGTCCATGCAAAATCTGGGACTCATTCCTCGCCCCCCCGCTCTTGACTCACTCACACTACTGCACTTGCTTGGGTCTCCCTCACTCTTTTCTCAGATATTCTCATCACTGGCTCCTTTTCTCCATTCAGGTCTCATCTCAAGTTTTACCTCTGCAGGCAGACTTTTCCCATCGGGCTCTATCATGACACCCGTGTCGATGTCTTCGAAAATTTTAGGAGTATGGGAAATTATCTTGTTTGTGTATTTGTTTCCTCATTTGTTTTCATGTCCTTGGTTGCTTTGCTCACTGTTACATTTCCAGGGCCTGGAAGAGTACCCAGCCAATAAATATTTCCATACATCTTTTCTGGATGAAAGAACAGACTAATGAAGTAAGAACGAAGGAAGCAATATGCCCAGGACTTTATGATGGAGGTTTCCCTGACCCATCTTGGGGCAGCACCAACAAGCCTCTGTGTCTGGCAAACCCTCCCTTCCCTGAAGGCTTCATCTTCTCTTCCTACTTGGATCCTAGACATTTCTTGACGGGTCTCTACTGGCAGATTTCCTCTTCCAGGCCGTCCTCTACCTAGAGATCAGCCAACCAGCCTGTCACCACACATGTCCTAGGAGGTTCTTAAAAATAAGGATTCCTGTGCCCTGTGCTCACCCCCAGGAGAGGCTGATTTAGTGAATCTGGGGACTTTATTTCTGACAAGCTGAACGGGTAGTCTGTAGGTATCTGGGGCCACATGCGGCAAACCAACCCCCCCAAGACTCTTGGCTCTAAAAAACCATAACTGATCACATCACCTCGTTGATACATCTCCATGCCTCTTCACAGCTTCAGGACAATCCAGTGTTGTAGCTGAATGGACAAGGTCGGGCATGTGAGGGCCTCAGGCCCCCTTTCCTGCCCCATCCTCTGCCTTGACCTTCCAAACAAGCACCAAAAGCTCCTTACACAACCTATTCTGCTCTGCACAGGAAGCCTTGCCTGCCAAATGCCGTAAGTCTCTGTTCATCTTTCTCAACACAGCTCCGGTGTCATATCATTGAAATATTTCACATTACCCTGTGGCTTTCTTCCTTTGTATAGTCAGAAATTGTTTTTGCTAATGTCTCTGTAATAACTCTTATCTGTTATATTAAAATGTATCTGTTTACTGCTGGTCTCCTCCAGTAGACTGTGGGTCTCTGAGAACAGGAACTGTGTCTTAATACCGTTATCTCCTCCGTACTCGGCAAAATACTTGCCAAGGTTATGTGATAAATGTTTCGATACATTTACAAAGTGATGAGACAGATGTTCATTCCATTGAACTTTGAAAAATAGAAGAGAAACAAAACAGATAAGGAAAAAGGCCATTCCTCCAACAGCAGGCGGAAAGGCACAGAAGAACCAAAGTGTAAGGGAGATGTCTGCAGGAATGACACGTGTTTGGTGTGAAGGAGCCTGGGTCCCTGGGGCTGCAGAGTGGGACCAAACAGGGCCTGGGTGATGCGGGTGAGAATGAAAGCAGGCGAGTTCCAATGTTAGCCTGCAAGCACAGTGAGAGCTAAGCAGTTTGATTTTTCCAGCTTGAGTAGTATTCCCATCCCTCCACAGAGGAGTAAATTAAAGAATCTTTTTGTAATTTTAGCCTCACCAGCTGCAGGGGTTCCACTGAATGTACGTCTGATAAGAGCAGTTGAGGAGACATTAGCCCTACCTGTTGGCAAGAATAACCATTATTCCCACTCTTGCAGTGGGTCTTATCAGGCCTTCCAAGGAAACTGTCCCTCCAGACAGTTAGCACGTAGCACAGAGGAGCAAGGTGGGAAGGGCCAGGACAAGGGGATTCCATCTCCTGATGTAAAGAAGGACCCACGAGGGGCGCCTGGGTGGCTGAGTCAGTTAAGCGTCTGCCTTTGGCTCAGGTCATGATCCCAGGGTCCTGGGATCTAGCCCCACATTGGGCTTCTTTCTCAGCAGGGAGTCTGCTTCTCCCTCTCCCACTGCCTGCTGCTCCCCCTGCTTGTGCTCGATTGCTCGCTCTTTCTCTCTCTCTCTCCGTCAAATATATAAATAAAACCTTTTTAAAAAATCAAAAGAAGGACCCATGAGAGTAAATATGCCAACTCAGGTGGGGGATAAAGATAATCAACAAATTTACAGCAGATTACAAGTTAATTTAAGCCTCATCTTCTTCACTTTGTAGGATTCTTGTGCAGGTAAATAAATGAATGTATCTAAAACACTTAGAAATTTACCTGGGTCCCACTACACCCAGGCTTAAATTAACTTCTGTTTTTCAAAGTTCAATGGAATGAACATCTGTCTCATCACTTTGTAGATGTATCGAAGCATTTATCACTTAACCTTGGCAAGATTGCTACCAATATGCACTTGAATTGGTCTGAAAGGCAAATAGTAAGAAATAACCTTTACCTGCTGCTGGCTGCTCTAAAATATAGCTATAGTCCCTCTCCTCTTAATTGCATCTCAGGGCATCTCTGAATTGAAGTTTTCAGGTGCTCTTCCTCTCTCACTGCACCTGCCTGATTAGGACTCTGGGTGTAGTGGGACCCAGGTAAATTTCTAAGTGTTTTAGATACATTCATTTATTTACCTGCACAAGAATCCTACAAAGTGAAGACGATGAGGCTTAAATTAACTTGGTTAAGTGACTTAACAAGATCACAGATTTAATTCAGGGGTCTGGAAGATGAAGGAAAGAATTTTACACATGGAATCCCAGGCGACTGAAACACCATACATTTCATCTAATCTAAGACACCATAAGTTTCTAAGTTTCTCATTATTTTATACGTCGTTACAAAGAGGGTGGGTGGCAAGAAAGAGCTGTCAATTAAAATTACAACCCAACATTGTTATCACATTCCTATTCAGAGTTTTCGAAATTTTACCCAAAAATGTGCATTTTGAAATTAATGAAATAAAGTGAAATTAATGAAATAAATGCAGAACTTTTGCAGCCCTTTTGCCTACACCCCCTGTTGTGAGAATACAATCAGCACCAGCATGGAGCAGACCCACACCTACAAAAGGATATTCCAGAAAAAGTGAGCTTATTGTATGACTTTCTTATGCTCAGGGAATTTTTTTTTTAATCCTTTAAAATAAACTGGGGTTTTGTATGAAGCTTTATCATTACTGATGCTTCTGTATTTCTGGGCTGAAAAATGGTTTCTCTTCCCTACAAAATTTAAGAACACTTGCAATCTACAGTAAAAAGTAAAGCAAAAAATTTGGCTCTGATTTCCCAAAGACAGCACTTCAGCAAAACACAGCTTACGTGATAATCTTCATGAGGCAGAATGTGTTTCTGCATCTTCAACAGGTTTCTCTAAATAATGGATTGGTGCACGTTTAACAAACTCTGAGCATCTGATACTCTGACCCTGTTCTCTGAGTGCAGCGCCATAGAATAAAGAAATACCAAACAGAAATGGATGCCCCCATTCTTTAACCATTAAAAAGATAATTTACGAGACAAAGGAGAAATGAAAATATTAATTAAAAAATATTTGAGGGGCGCCGGCATAGCTCAGTTGGTTAAGCGTCTGCTTCTGGCTCAGGTCATGATCCCAGGGTCCTGGGATCGAGCCCCACATCAGGCTCCCTGTTCAGCCCGGAATCTGCTTCTCCCTCTCCCTTTGCCCTCCCTCCCCCGCTCTTGCTCTCTCTTTCTCTCTCTCTCTTAAGTAAATAAATAAAAGCTCTGAAAAAAATTTGATTGTGAAAATAAAAAAATCTATATGTCAAAACTTACCTAATGTAGTTAAGTGGTACTTGGAGAGAACTTTAGAACCTCATCTATATGCATTAGAAAAATGCGTAGTGGAGATAAATAGGCAACACGTAACAAAAAACAGATTATCAGCAAATGTAAGAAAAACTGCCCAAATCCACAGGTAACTAGGATATGCATATTAAAACAATAGACTATTTCACTCCCACAAAATTAGCAAAAATAATAATAATAATAATAATAATAATAATAATAATCTGATAATAGAAAATGTTGGCAAAAGTATAGGAAAATGGAAATACCCATTCAGTTCTGGTGGGAATACAAATTGGCACAATCACTTTGGAGAGCAATCTGGCATATCTAGCAAAGTTGAAAACATATTCTTGGGTTTTGTGTTATGGAAAATTCTTCCATAAACACACAAGAGGCAGGGGGAAATGTTCGAAACAATTAAAAAAATAAAACCTGTGGTATATTCACAGGTTTTGAAATGATTCAAAATTTCAGAATATAATGTGGAATGGAAAAAGCAAGTTGCAAAACGGTATCTATGGTGATAATATAGGTAAATACTATAATTAATACTATATATAGTATACTATATATACTAAAAATACTATAATTTGAACATATTTCTATAATTATTTTTTTTAAAAAAACATTCATGGACATAATTTATGCCAACCTCACGATAATGGTTCTCTCTGGAAGTGAGGGAGAGAAAAGTAATGAAAAATGGAGATTCGATTTATATCGGATGTTTTATTGCACTTACAAAAACAATAAAAAAGAAAAAGACAATGTAAAGCCAATATAACAAAAATCTAAAATCTTTGAAAGCTGCATGACGGATATGTGAGTGCATGCTGTATTGTTTTCTGAATGTCTGAAATAAGTCACATCTAAAATAAAGAAAGAAAATCATGTGTAATATTTTTGTCAAAACAAATCCAGGAAACAGAAAAAAAAAAAAAAGACTTGGAGGTCTTGAGTTGCCAATTTGGATTGAGAGTATGAAACTAAAAAATGTAGTTCCTTCTATATGGTGACTAACATAACATAGTAAAAAAATAGTATTTAAAAAAATGTAGTTCTTTCAGAAGACCAGCCTTGCCTGGTCTACAATTTTGCTAGAGTCGCGCGTGCCAACAGAGCTCCGCCGGCATTTTCTCGGCTCAGGGCAGCCTGCTGAGTTATGACAACACTTGGCAAGGTCAGCCGCCCCTACCACCCCTCCAGACTCTCCAGAGTCCCCGAGTAACAGGTTGGAGAAGGGATCCCTTTTTAGTTTTGCTTCAGAGCTCTGGGGTTTTAAAATAGGACTATGGGGACCGCCTACAACATTTTTGGCTCAGCGTGGTGGCTTTTTTGTGACCTACGTGGGAAAAGAACACCCAAGCATTTTCCTACAGATCGGAGGAAACTGTGGCTCTGCATCGTGGTGTGTTTTTGGGGCGGGAAGTCCTTTCAATGTTCACCAAGTCCCCTTCCATGTGCTCAGATAGAGATAATACTAAAAACTATCCTGATGGCCCCCACTTACTGTGCACGGCCCGCTTTATATATCCTGCCTCCTGTTTTCAAGTCAAACCTTGGAGGTAGGTCCTTCTGTCATGTCTAGGTGATAAATAAGGCCACTAAGAACCGTAAAGTTTAAGTAATTGGTCCAGGGTCAAAAAGCCATCGAGTGGCAGATTGAAGTGTTGGTTCCAGTCTAGCTTCTAGTTAAAGCTGCTACTGCTGCAGTATATATGGGAATCTCTCCTGATTTCCCTAAGACTATTCTAGAAGGAATTTTAATAGTGCGTTACCTGCATTTTGTCTTTCTGTTCTTTTTTTCTAGCACTGATTGCAGGGCTACAGAGAGAGAATATACGTAGAGCTCTCCTTTCCTCCTCAAACTGAGAGGAATGAGGAAGAACCTTCTGGGTCCTCCTCCTTGGGCCATACTCCCTGCTTCCTTAGCCCATGGTTTATGCTGCCCAGCCTCTGCCGAGCACCTTTACCGCTGGTCAACGTGTGTTCAGTCGCTGCCCTGCATGCACGGAAAAAACAAAGCCAGACGGTCCTTAGATTTTGTACTGCTACAGTCCAAAAATCCTCCACTCTTAGACTTTGCAGCCTGAAATCTGCAGCAGCTGCAGAAACCGGTCTCCCCAGAGAGTTGTTCAAGGCCAGTGCTGCATTTCACTTCCTGGGAGGAGGAGGAAGCTCTTCGAGCTGCAGTATTTGGAATACAGTGAAAGGGACAGCAAATTGGCAGCGTGCATAGGGTGTGGTGCATGGGCTACAGGGGTGGATGGCGGGTGAGTCTGGCTCTCTTGCAGGGGTGAAGAGGGGAGGAGGGAGCTGCACTTGGCTCAGATGCTGAGGAACTGATTTAGATCCTGGGAGAGCAAGCGCAGAGGTAAAGTGAAGGGTGTGCCTTTGAGAGATGCCAATGGTCAACAGTCCGTCGTTGATCAAGGGGGAGAGTGGGAAACCCAGAGCCTCAGCCAGCCCTGGCAGCTGGGCTCTGGGAGAGACTTTGGTCCTCTTTGGGCCGTGCCATCTCTTCCCCGGGGACACAGGCCTCCTGTACCACACAGCAGCCTCTGCTTCTTCAACTGTATCCTATCCCTCCTTTGTCAGGAGCAGAGGCCAGGGATCAGTCAACCCATACACATTTATCACACACTCTCTGTTTGCTTAAAACTCCATAAAGTTTTGTAGAGTAAAGAAAGAAAGGGTGATGCCTCAGTTTCTCCTTATCATCAGGATTTTGTTGTGTGTTTTCTCAAATGGGAACAATTCTCCTGGACAATCCCCTGGACGCCATGTTGCAGAAAAATACAACTTTTTGTGGAGAACTTTCTAAAAGTCGCCGCACACTTCCCTGTCTGGGTAAAGAGAGCAGACTGACGTATTTCATGATGGTGTAAGACCATCACCCAGACCACTGGCAGTCTATCTGTGGGTACAAATATAGATGATGTGGAAAATAATGCTGATTGAGCGCTCCTGTTGGAAAAATGCTCTGGAACTTGACTTCTCGAGGAAGAGAAAAGACAAGATTCAGGGTCGCTCTGTCTTCAGCATTCACCTCCACTGAGCTTGAGGGCTGTTTTCTCCGCCATCTTTAGGGTATCTCTGTCTGGAGGTCCTGCTGACCCCTCAAAGGCCAGGTACTCAAATTCAATTAGTCTTCCAACCCACACGTCCTTCCCTATTTCTGTTAAAGCCACCCTCCTCACGGGCTGAATAACCTCATAGAGACCTCGCGCCTGCCCCGGGCTTGTCCCCCACACCGGCTCCATCAGGAATCTGAAAGGTCTGACAGTGAAAGAGTTCTCCCTCTCATCCCCCTCCTGCCATTTCCGCTGTCCCCTGGCTAACTTAGGTCCTCATTATCTCTTAGCTAGACCTTGCTAACCGCCTCCTAATTGATCTTTTTGCAGCTCATTTCTCCTGCCTCCAGCTTATCTTGTCTGCCCCTGCCAGATAAATCTTCTTAAAGCAGAACCTGACGGTGTCCCTCCCTGCTTGGATGTCTTGAAAGACTCCTCCCAGCCTCCAGGGTAAGGAACAAACTCTTCAGCCGGGGCTCCAAGGCTCTGGGGATCTGGTCTCTGTTCCTAGACCTTTTCCCATCAGGGACCCTTCCTTCCCACTGAGCTTTCGTTCAGAGAGTCTTCATTGACACTTTCTTTTATACTGAATGCTATTCACCAACTCTCCACATATATACCTTGTTCATTTTTCTGGGCCATCAAATGTGATCTTTCTACGCGAATGCTTCTCTGAACTCCTCAAGCTGGACGTGAACACCACTCCTTTGGAATTCCCAGAGTACCTCTATCTTGTGGCATTTATTGCTGTCTATTGTTTTAATACGGTATATATTCATTCGTCCATTCAACAAAGTAGCAAATGCCTTAATGGCAAAAAATGCTCCATGAATAGCTCACACGCGAGACTAACTTGGCTCTTTGGGCCACGTTACCTCTCTTATAATGAAGGAGAGGATGTCATAAGCTGTTTGCAGTATAATGTGGCTGTTTTCCTGCAAAGCCAATTAGTGAATTAAAGCCTGAAGTCGAGAGCTCGAACCTCCCGCTTCTTTTACCTTTAAGAGAAGTGTTTATTCCATCATTGTTATTGTTCCTTGTGCTAATCATGGAGAAGGACAGATATTTGAATCCTACTGACAAGTCATCTTTCTTGACAACATTCTCATCAGCTTGTACCCACTCTTTTCTCGTAGGTTCTACCTGTTGATGGAGTGTGAGGGAGAAGCAATGCCCGTGTGATCTGGACAAGTGTTACTTCAAAGCCCACACATGTTTCATCATCACCAAACACTTCTGAAAACATAACACCATGTCATGTTTTCCCTAGGCCTTTTCTTAGGTTGGCTTTGATCCTTACAAAGCAAGCATCAGGTGACACTTGTAATCTTATTGTAACAAGAAAGTTGCAACAGTCCTGGCGACCTTCTTCAATGATAGAGAATTGCACATTCAGTCATTGAAGATGGGGTTTCTCTGCAGTTTTCTATGCTGGCTTCTGCAGACAGTGCCTTCACTTAAATCTGAATGCAAGTCTAGGTTCACTGGCATCTGACAGACAAGCTTTTACAAATGTTCCACAACTCCCACCCGCATTGTAAAAATATTCAATCAATAGTTTAACTTTAGAAATAATTTCCGGGAGTCATTTTTTTCTGATAGTGTCATTATTTTTAAAATGTTTTCATTTGACTTTTTTTAAAACTTTTATTCACTTAGAAATAATAAAACCTGCCTTCTGAATAGCCACGTAATTTCTCTATATGCAAATATAGAAACCTTTTTGTTTAACTGGAGTTGAGAGTATCTGCTAAGCTTTTCGTGGAAGATCAGGCATAAATCAACGCTATGCAATATAAAGCAATTTAATATTGGCAAATCTTTATTTGATCTCAAATTTGACCAGCTGTCTTTGTAAGTCCAATCTACACAGCACAAATGATCATGTATTATACTTGCTCAATAACATTTTCCAATGCTTGCTACTTTTCCGGCATGCACAAAGATTTCTCTCTCTTTTTTATGTATTTTAATGTTAGCATAAACTTCATATATTTGTCCCTTCTCTTTGGCAAAAAAAAAAAAAAAATCCTCAAACAGAAAAACACAAAATAAATCCAAATAGGATATTTAGGGGGAAAAAAAAAAAACTTAAACCTAGATTCAATTTGCAGCATACATGCAACAAGTACAGTAATTTTGATGTCTGCCTATTGTTGATTTCACGCAAGGATAACATGGCATGAATTACATGAATGCCTCACACACAGTTCTCATGTATTCTTCTTGCACTTTCTGCATAGTACCTCTGAATATAATGGTGCTATTAAGAATATGGACTATGCAAAGCTTTTATTTTCCCTTCACAAAATGTTTCCAACACCCTTTGCATTTTAAGTTTGAACATTTCCAGCCAGCAGAATAATTCCTTTAAAAGCAATTGAGATATTGGGACACCTGGGAAGCCATTTAAGTGTCTACCTTCCAGGTCATGACTGAGCCCCACATCAGGCTCTCTGCTCAGTGGGGAGCCTGCTTCTTCCTCTCCCTCTGCCAGCTGCTCCCCCTGCTTGTGCTCTCTCTCTCTCTGTCAAATAAATAAATAAAATCTTTAAGAAAGAAAAAAGAAATTGAGATATTAAAGGCCTCAACTGACACATTCACCTGGATTAATCAACCTTCATTGAGAGGCTAACATGTACACATTATAATCAGTAAGTAACTGAGGAAATATGATGCATCCATAAAGAGATTACAACTAAGTTATCATGTGGTTATAGAATACAGAAATGCCATGTAGGCTAGAAAGTCACTGTGGCCTGACATAGTCAGCAAATAATTTATGAAAGGAGATACATTTGAGTAGGGGTACAGTTTTGTGGAACATGAAATCTACTCTTTTTTTTAATTTTAATGTTTTTTTATTGTATTATGTTAGTCACCATACAGTACATCCCCGGTTTCCGATGTAAGGCTCAATGATTCATTAGTTGTGTATAACACCCAGTGCACCATGCAATGCGTGCCCTCCTTACTACCCATCACCGGTCTATCCCATTCCCCCACCCCCCTCCCCTCTGAAGCCCTCAGTTTGTTTCTCATAGTCCATAGTCTCTCATGCTTCATTCCCCCTCTGATTACCCCCCCTTTCTTTATCCCTTTCTTCACCTACCAATCTTCCTGGTTCTTATGTTCCATAGATGAGAGAAATCATATGATAATTGTCTTTCTCTGCTTGACTTATTTCACTTAGCATTATCTCCTCCAGTGCCGTCCATGTTGCAGCAAATGTTGAAATCTATTCTTAATGTTGGGCACCATTTTCAGAAAAAGGTTAAGGATGAGCATCAATAAGGTCCACCCAAAGAGTGGTTGATTTAATGGCCCAATGGTGTCCCTGTTTGATTTTGTACTAGAAATGTTAGCTATTTTTACCACCACACATTAACTTCCCAAAGGATCTACTCCATTCATCACCTAGAAGGGGCACCTAAATACAGCTGGACAGCCTACTCCCTTCCTCAGCCACTGCTCATGGGCCAGGAATCATACAACACTCAAGCTGAACC
The DNA here is from genome assembly GCF_024610735.1 of Ursus americanus. Taxonomy (NCBI): domain Eukaryota; kingdom Metazoa; phylum Chordata; class Mammalia; order Carnivora; family Ursidae; genus Ursus; species Ursus americanus. Next base: position 51,042,559 of record NC_142128.1, on the reverse strand, counting down.
AATTTGATTTCTGTCCCAGAAATTGAGAGCGGATACTCAAAAACAGGGTCAACAGGGTTGGACACTTGAGGTGGAATGCCATGGATTTAGGGACTGGATCTTCAGAACAAGAAGGATCGAGCAGATGTTTGGGGAGGAACTGACCTAATAGACTCATGGAAAGGGAGAGCTACAGAGCAAGGGGTCGTCAAATGAGTCCAGTTCCTATGAAGTCCCAGTATATTCCCTGAACTTGACTTCCATCCTCTGAGCCAGCTTGCGTGTGTGTGTGTGTGTGTGTGTGTGTGTGTGTTTCTTTGTACTAAGTATCTCTGAGACAATGATTCTTTCTGGGTATACTTTGATAGTCATCTTTTCCTTTCCATGGACCTCATTCATTATTTCTAATCTCTGGCATTTTTTCTGCTATCACTTCTGCTGTTTATAGATTTCTTTTCTTTTTTATTACCCTTCTCTGTTTTTTCCTTCTTATCTCTTCTCTTTCCTCCCTGGTAGTTTATCAGTACTTTTCAACATTATCACTAACAAGGTTTAGTCACTTTGTGTTTGGTTGATGGGTTGACCAATCGTATTATGCTGTCCATAATTCTCGTCTTTGGCTGTTGGTTATTTCCATCATTGGTTAATATTTGAGTATTTTTTTAAATTTACTTTGGATTGAAATTATTCCAAAGTGCTAAAATTACTAGACATCCGTTAATGATCCTTATATACGGTATGGCTTTCATTGCCTTTCTTAAGTAATCAAAAAAAATGCAGTAGTTTTCCAAATCCAAATAACGTGGGTAGAAAGTGGATGATTTATTTCTGACTTAAAATAAGTAACATAGAATGAGATTACTACCTATAAATCTATATTTAAATCACTAGACCATTCATTTCTACCACTGGCCATCATGCTGTTAATGGAAGAAGATGGGAAAAAGAAGTTAGAAGTCATAGGAACACATTCTGGATAAAAATAAATGCTTTTAAAAGTTCGTCTGCTCGAATATTCATTTAGTCATTCTTTCCCTTAATAAATACATATTGAGTGCCTCCTATGTACTAGGCATTGAGCAAGGCTTTGAGAGCATAGAAATGTAAAAAACAGACAAAAGCCCTGCTCTTCTGAGCTTGTATGCTAATGAGGGCAGACATAAAATTAAGAAATAATATGTAATCTAACTGATGATAATGGATGCTATAAAAAATTAAGGTGAGGGATAAGGGATAATGTTGTTTCTAATGCAGTAGTCAGGAGAAACCTCCCTGATTTCCTGACTTTTATTAAGAGATTTTTTAAATTGAAGTATAATGAATATACAGTGTTATATTAGTTTCAGCTATAGAATGTAATGATTCCACAATTCTATACATTTCTCAGTGTTCATCAAGGTAAGTGTACTCTTAGTCCCCTTTATCTATTTCACCCATCCCTCCACCCACCTTCCCTCTGGCAACCACCAGCCTGTTCTCTGTATTTGAGAGTCTGGTTTTTTGTTTGTCTCTCTTTTTTCTGTTTGTTCATTTGTTTTATTTCTTAAATTCCACATACGAGTGAAATACTATGGAATTTGCTTTCTCTGATTTACTTATTTCATTTAGTATTATACCCTCTAGGTCCATCCATGTTATGCAAATGGCAAGATTCATTCTTTTTTATGGCTCAGTAATATCCCACTATATATATATATATGGAAACTATATATAGTTTCCATATCTTGGCTATTGTGAATAATGCTGTAATAAACATAGGGGTGCTCATAGCTTTTCAAACTAGTGTTTTCATTGTCTTTGGGTATTCACAGCAGTAGAACAGCTGGATCATATGGTAATTCGATCTTTAACTTTTTAATGAACCTCCGTACTGTTTTCCACAGAGGCTGCACCAATTTGCATTCCCACCAACAGCGCACAGGACTTCCTTTTTCTCTGCATCCTCCCCAACACTTATTATTTCTTGTGTCTTTTAATTTTAGCCTTTTTGACATGTGTAAGGTGCTTTTCCAACTTTTGAAAAAAGATCTGAATAAGTAAGGGAGGGAGCCATGATATTCTCTGGGGTATTTTCTGCATTATCCATAAAATACTTGTTGATCACATGAAAAATCAGGGCACTGGACATTTCATGTTGATCTCATTGAAGGGATTCCATCACAGCCTGTATATCAGGGTTAAATTGTGTCTCCCAAGAAGAAATGTTCAAGTCCTAACCTTTGGTTACTTGGGAATGTGATCGTATTTGGAAATACAATTTTTGAAGGTAGAAGCAAGTTAAGATAAGGTCATACTGGATTAGGGTGGGCCTTAAATCCACTGACAGATATCTTTATAAAAGAAAGGAGAGGGAGATTTGGACAGAGAAAACATGCAGGGAAGAAGGCCATGTGACCATGTATGCAGAGAGTGGAGTGATGCAGCCTTAGGTCAAGGAATGAGCAGCCAACAGCTGTGAGAAGCTGGGAGAAGGCAAGGAGGGAGTCTTCCTTAAAGTCCTTAGAGGGAGCATGGCCCTGTACACACCTTGCTTTAGACTTGTACCTTCCAAACCTGTGAAACAATAAATTTCTATTGTTGTAAGCCACCCTTTTTTAGCAATTTACTATGGCAGCCTTAGAAAACCACTACAGGGGTGTAAACCAGGAGAAAGCATTGAATGGGCTGTGCTAGATGGCTTTAGAATACACGCATACATGCAAACAATGGCTACCACACGGCGACAACTGATCTCTTCTTCCTCTTCCTCTTCTTTTTTTTTTTTTTTTTTTAAGATTTTATGTACTTATTTGACAGAGACAGCCAGCGAGAGAGGGAACACAAGCAGGGGGAGTGGGAGAGGAAGAAGCAGGCTCCCAGCGGAGGAGCCTGATGTGGGGCTCGATCCCAGAAGGCTGGGATCATGCCCTGAGCTGAAGGAAGACTCTTAACGACTGTGCCACCCAGGCGCCCCCCTCTTCTTCTTCTAATTCTGCTTCCACTTCCACTTTCCCTCATCCTTTTCCTCTCTTCCTCCTCTTCCTCCTCCTCTCCCTCTCCCTCTTCCTCCTCATCCTCCTTGTCCTCCTCATCCTCCTTGTTCTTCTCCTTCTTCTTCTTCTTCTTCTTCTTCTTCTTCTTCTTCTTCTTCTTCTTCTTCTTCTTCTCCTTCTCCTTCCTCTTCTTCTTCTTCCTCTCCTCTTTCACCCCTCCTCCTCCTTCTTTTTCTTCCTCCTCCTCTTCTCCTTCTTCTTCTTTCAAATTGATAATAAGAATGTGTGAAAACACAGCTGCCTACATGAGGACCTGTGGTAAGCTTAAGGTCACTATTTTCATGTGTTCATGTAGCTACGACTGTTGATCACGTAAGGTCTTCCCTCTCTTGCTTCCCATGATAGCACCTCAAGAGATATCATGCAGGATATCCCCAAGACAAGGAAGCATTGCTTCCATTCTTCCTACATTAAATTTCCCTCTTGCACTTGGCCAAGAAACCAGGAGTTATACTTGAAGCTCTTCTGCCCAGCAGAACTGTGCTTCAGTGAGTGTTGCTTCGAATGATGATTTATTTCAAGACCTGGGTGCTGGTACTCCTGCCAGAATGATGGCCTTAACTCTACTCTACAGCAACAAAGAAAACAACCTTTACATCCTTGCAGGGTCCAGATGGACAGAGTGGAGACAATGAGCAGAATAGAGAGCCTATTGACTCCAGCAAATGTTAACTCACCATGGTCAATTCCTCTGTGCAAAAGTTGATACTCAGGGAATTATTTTTTTCTGGGGAACATGTTCTTTTCCAGGACAATGGATTTCATATGTTGATGTTGCTTACACTCCATTATGCAGTTCAAGTCAACAGAATTGCCTGAAGCCTAATGATCTTGTATTTCTTCCACCTTGAGCAAGGACAGTTCTCTCCGTGAATCTTTATGCTCTGTTTGGTGCAATGTGGAAGGCTGCACTCTTGCTCGGAATCCATGCCCTTTGCCATATTATCTTGTAGTTCCTCTACGAGATGCAGAGAGAGTTCCATCCATCCTGTTTTTGGCCACTGGCCCTGCTTTGGGCAATAGAATACAAGCAGACACGGCAGAGTTCCTATTTTGAGCTTAAGCCTTAGGAGGCCTCTCATATTTCTGCTCAGTCTTCTTGTGCTTATGCCAACATGATGAAAAACATGCCACAGCTAGTGATGGCCCAAGGATCATGAGAGACGCAGGGCAAAGATTTGGATTCCAACTGCAAATTGGAGTCAAGATCAACAGAGTCTAGCCCAGAATACTCAACCCCCAGCTGACCCAAAAATGCATGAGTGGAAATAACAGCTTGTTTACATCACTGAGTTTTGGGGATGGTTGTTATGCAGCGTTATTTTGACAACAATGGACTGATACAGGTGAGGCTAACAAGGAGAGATATTTATAGAAAGTAAACCAAATTTCATCATAGCAGTGCTATTGATGACATGGTCATGGTCGTGGAGAGGGAGCCTGGTGTTTTAGAAGGAAATAAAGCTCAGTAGGTAAGATTACTACTTTGTTGGTGATGTCCTTAGTTATATAAATCAACCACCACCTCCAAGCTTCATTTTATTCTCCTACAAAATGCTCGCCCACACACCTCATCCCAGAGCGGCTGGGAGAATGACATGTGAAAAAAATATTTGAAAAGACTTCAGTGCTATATATACACACACTAGTTATTAATATTAACCACTGTTATCATTTGATCATCATCAACTTACTATATATATTATCTATTACATGGGTATGGTGAAGGGGACGACCAGGATTGTGATAGCCAACAGTAGGATGGGACATCAGTTTAGGTAACACTCACCTGCAGTGTAGATAAATTAATTGTAAAATTTGGATGGATACTCTCCCCCTAAATTTCTTATTTATTGTCCTTACATGTTGGGTTAATATTTTCAAGTTCCGCTCCTGCTACGTGTGGGAAGATGCAGACAATCTGATAAAAGAATGCGTTCGCTAAAAAGAGATAAGCATACTTTAGTCCTTATCTGTGAAGCACTGTCACCATTTCTATACACAACAATGGGATTATATTTCAAGAACCAAGCTTTGTTTCTGAAGCAGATGTTTATATTTCAGGCAGTCTGCTTGAAAACATTATTGAGTTTGGAATGGCCTTTCGCAGCTTCCTTTATGGCTTTGAAGTCCATACTTTTTATATGTGATCTTCCAGAAGGCTCTTGAGTTCTGGTTATAAGGCTACCTGGTTGGTCGAGCTACTGCTGAGGCACCTGGCTGGAGCTGAGGGATTTTAGGGCCTGGTGCTGGAGAAGAACAGGCTAAGTTTATCCTATGGTATCATCGATGAGTTTTATTAATGTATCTGTCTAACAAAATCTTATCAAGCCCTACTTTGGAGAAGTGTGTGTGCTAGGCTCTGAGATAACTCTTGGTGTGAATCCCGTGTGATGGCTCAGTGTATGTGTCTTATCCGTGTGAAATTCGATCATCTTCCTCCCCGAAGAGAAGCACTGTAGTCAGAAAAGTTCGGATTTGCATTTTCCTCTGTGAGTATTCTGACCCATACACTTTCTAGTCTCCCAGTGATACGAAAGGGTTAACACATAGTTTTCAGCACCTGTCATGATTTGGGAGCAACTCGGGCAGTGAAAAGAGTAGGGCTCAATTGATGTAGCCAGAAGTGTGCAGGCATTTGGAACACTATTCATAGGTTGCTCTTTTATTCTTCCTTCCCTTCCCCCAACCCTGGCCTGCGGACGTGAGTGGCAACTTAAATGAACCATAAAACATCCCTGGAAAAATCTGCAGTGTGCTGAAGGAGGCAGCAGAGCATTGAGATGAATGGATTCGGGAGGTTTCTGAGCAGGGGAGAGACAGGACCTCATATTTATGGGACCGTTAAACTCCCATGTGCTCTGGACCTATGAATCTGGAGAGGTGTCATCCAGTCATCAACTCTGGACTCTTTCCTGGCATTTATCAAAGCCATGGTCCCTCCCAAACACGGGTGATGGGACAGAGCCAGAGAGCCCATCCTGAACTACCCTACCATAACTCTCCTTCCTAAGTGAAAGGATGTATTTCTTCTGCATGAATGGACAATTGCTTTAAAAAACGAAACAAAACCCCTCGCATTTACTCATTGCCAGACAACTCCGAGGAGTCCTAAGATCTCAGAGGCTGGAGGATCCCCACGTACACTTACAACAGTAGCTTTTACCTCCCAGCATTCGGCGAGATTCAACGGGAACAGCTGTGGGAAAGCAGAACCAGAGTCTGAGCCCAGGATTGACACACAGCAACCCTGTGGCCTTGGGCTAGTTTTTAGCCTTTCTGAGCCATGCTATCCCCTCCTCCTCCTCATCTAGAAAGTGGGAACATGAATGTCTGTTCCCGTGACTCATTCCACACAGACTGGGCTCTTCTGCACCAAATTCTGTGTAACACAGCGAGGATACAGCAGTGCACAAGCACCCTCGATTCTTGCTCGCGCGGAGTTTGGTGCTTTGGTGGGGAGGAGAAATACTGCACGTGTGTTCTAAATGTGGTGAGTGTTACGAAGGAAAAGCACAGCACATGGCAGAAACAATAAGTGCTAAGTTATTCGGGAGAGTCAGAGGAGCCTCTCCTAAAAAATGCTGTTAGAGCTGCAATATGAAGGACAAGTAGGTGAATACTGGATATCGGGATGTCGGTAAGATTCCATGTAGGAAACAGCAAGTGTGAAAACTCAGGGAGAAGAGAACACTGCATATGATTTACAACATGGCGTTGGGGGGAAACTAAAAGAAAAATTGCACCAGATAGAGATTTATCAACTGTCTCTGGACATTTACCGAGGACCAGGGGGACCTCTGCAGAGCCATTGAAAAAACCCTATATGAGTTCCCATTTGTTTAAATACACGTGCTTCCTTTCAGCTAACACTGCTAATTACTTGTTGAGGTTCATTTCTGAGTTTGAGGTACGTTTGAAGCATGGATCGTAATCATGATGGGAATAAAACTTGTCCTCGCCTATATCTGATATTCTGGCCTGTTTGGGGGGCACCATGGATGACAGAAGTCAAGATAGCAGCTGTCTTAATATGTTAGTGACACTTTTTTCTTCTGCCATTCACTGATTGGGGTTCTAGACCAGGCACCTGTTCCAGCCCGTTTCACTCAGGGGGAATGCCCTGTCTGCTCAGGCACACCCATGAAGCTGGAGGATGGTCTTCATCCTCCTCTTTGCAAGTATTAGACCCTGAGCACTATCTCATGGCTCCCTTCCATGTTACCTCTCCAGTCTTGTGAACTGTTACACATTGACTCCTGAGCGTGGATCTTGACAGGGGTGGACATGAGCTCACGTTGACTCAGAGCCATGCTACAGTTACAAGAGGCAGTTTCTGCAAATTATAGAAGAGGGATATATTTGTTGCTAATTCTGTGATCTCCAAGGAAAGGCTGCAGGTATCTAGAACAGGGATTGGTAAATATCTTTCTCTTTTGTAAAGGTCTGGGCTGCAAATATTTTAAGTTTTGCAAACCATATATGGTCACTACCGTATATTATTTTTGTGTGTTTTACAGGCTTCTAAAGACGTAAAACCTCTTTTAGCCCAGCACCCGGGAAACGGACCACAGTCCGGATTTGGCCCACGGGCTGTAGTTTGCCATCCTTCAATCTAGACTAAAGCTGGATCAGACCACGTAGCCCAGTTTGATGAGCTATCTCTTTCTTTACTCTGTTTAGCATTAATAAGTCTCAAATAGATGCTGTATACCTAATAGGGTCTATTTAATTTTAGTTTATATACGATAATGGAGCCCTTTTGGGGACTTTTGCTTTTGCACTACTTACAAGCTAATAAGTTAGCTTGCCCCAGTTTCATGAATGATGGTAGAATTCATGAGACTCCTGGAGCAGAGACAAAGGACAATTTATTCAACAGCAGTAGCCAGACTGTGAGTATTGTTGTGCTCGTTCCTCAAGCATCAATTGCCATAGGGTGACACAAAGAGGACCCCATGATGTCTGTATGTTGTGGGTTATATGACAGCAGAGGAGACTCGAGTTTATGGAACTGAATCTTTTATAATAGGCGGTTAGCATACCTGCTCTTTGTTCCAGAGGGAGACACTATCTCTATCATGTCAAGCTACAGGCAAATCTACTCTTCTAGAGGGACAAACTATTTTAATCTTCTGAGACAGTTTATAAGCATCCTTGAAAACACAGTCCAGAAGAAGAGGGTAAGGAGGGCCTTACTTGTAAGACATGAGGAAACAAAAGAGATCCATGGAAAATTGTCTTTCAACAGACAACTAATATCTATTCAAACTAACGCGACGGTCCACGTATTTTGGAGAAACTAAAGATCAAATAAGCTATTTCTGGTGTGAAAGAAATCTTTCCTATGTCGCTATTTATTTATATGCCATTTAAGGACAGATCTAAGATTGTCTAGTTCTATAATAACTAAAAAACCTTGATATAGGGATTTGGGCTCCAAGAGCAAAAGAAGAGAATTTGGAAAAAAAAATGATTACTTTTTGGGATTTTCAGGATAGTTAGAATTTGAGGTAGAATCAGAAGTACTCTCTACATAAGAGAAATCAAATTATCACCTCTTTTAAGAGGCTGACGATTTCTCCTTCCATTGTGACCCAAATGATATACAACTTGGCAGGATTCAAATAGGAAGTTGGTGGGAGAGCTTCAGATGTGATCCATGATTCACAGGGAGAGAGCCCAGGGCTCAGCAGGCATGAATACAGGCTTAATGGGAGCCCGTAGGAATTGATCAATGCCTGGCTCAAGAACAGAAGCAACGTACAGGTAACAGGCAGAACAAGGGAAGTTAATGAATATGGATGGCCCAGAAAGCATCACCAGGGAAGCCCATGTAAATGAGGCTCTGGTCCAGAGGAGTTTTCCTTTCAAAGATGTTGCTAAGTGCATTGGAAAGCTGTGGCCTACTATAGGACCGATTTATTCAATAAGGTTAGCTCTGAAAATTAACGTGCCAGTTGAAGCTATGGTAGTCAAATATAGATTTCCCATGGCTCCGTTTCCATCTCAGTGATGCTTACCCTTCATTTTTGGAGTCATCTTCTCCACTGGGTCAGCCCTTCGAAGCGCCAGGTCTCCAAACATTTCATTCATGAATGAGGCTATAAGCAAGCAGTGGCATGATACTCTGACTTTAAGAGACAAATCCAAAATGATGATTATTTTTTAAAAGATTTTATTTATTTATTTTAGAGAGAGAGAGAGTGAGCAGGGGGAGAGACATAGGGAGAGGGAGAGAGAGAGAATCCTCGAGCAGGCTTCACACTGAGTGTTGGAGGCCTACGCTGGGCTCGATCCCAGGACCCCGAGATCAGGACCTGAGCCAGAACCAAGAGTCAGGTGCTTAACCAACCGGGCCACCCATGTCCCCCTAAAATGATTATTAATGGATCAGAATAAGTTCGATTTGTTCAATTTTAATGTAATTTTTGTAGTCTTAAACATATAATAAAGAGTGAATATAAAAGAAAGTGTAAGTAAAAATATTTTTATTCAATGGGGCGCCTGGGTGGCTCAGTTGTTAAGCGTCTGCCTTTGGCTCAGGGCGTGATCCCAGAGTCCTGGGATTGAGCCCCACATCAGGCTCCTCCGCTGGGAGTCTGCTTCTTCCTCTCCCACTCCCCCTGCCTGTGTTCCCTCTCTCGCTGGCTGTCTCTCTCTGTCAAATAAATAAATAAAATCTTTAAAAAAATATTTTTATTCAAGAACGTGGTTTATCATTCTCTTCCCTCACATCATGGAGGAGTTTGTGGGACTGGAATAATCCAAGGTATAGAGGCACTAATTTTGGTGTTTAGAGCATATATTCTTGACCCAGGTAACCCAGCTTTGCATCCTAGCTGGAGACTACACAGCTTGGAGAGGACGTTAATTTATCTGTTCCTCATATAGGAAGGATGGTTTAAGGTAACAATTGTAAAGTGTTTGGGATACTGGTTGTGTAGCAATCACTGAAAATTTTATATTATTTCATTACATGCATCAAGAATCCTAATGTTAAACTGAAAAGCAGGCAATATGATGGCTATAAATCAGATGCCCCCTGAACTTGACTGTGTAGAGACTTCAGATGATGGCCTCTTCCAGAGGGAGGCCCCACCCTCCTTCTGATAGGCCGCGAGGTTAGGGAGGAGAAGCTCATTGCAATCAGGTATTGGTCTGGTTTGAGTTCGGGTTATAGACTTTGTAAGGCTCATTTGACTGCTGGTTTATCCTACACTTGGGACATAGCCCTCCAGATTCACAGAGAGCCAGAAATATTTGTAAGGCCAATTCTCCATGGCATATCTTGAACTCTACTTTTTCTTTTTTTTTCTCTGTTAAGCCCTGCTTCTCAATTGCTCTCCGCTTGGCTTTTTGGCTTCTTACCTCGGACAGCTTTAAATGTCTTGGTCTTTCTAGCTGACTAAAGAAATCCATACGGCTAGCAGCCCTGGAGATTGTCCCATCCGCTATTGATTTTCTTGAGGGATAGGCACAATTTTGTCTGGAAAACAGAACTGACTCGGGACTCAGCCAGAAGGCAACCGCGCCTGTTTACTTGGTTTATTTCTAGTGTCAGCGTCGGCGCACAAAACTATCTGCGGTGAAAAAAGTGTGCTAGGTCCGTATTGTCCAATCAGGTAGCCCCCAGCTGCACGGGGCTCTTGAACACTTAAAATGGGGTGAGGACAGCCGAGAAAATGAATGTCTATTTTTATTTAGTTCTAATTAATTTAAATGTAAATAGCCGTTATGTCCCCCAAAGGGACGCTACAGCTTTATATTGTAGTTTTAGGTACAGCAGGTGACGACGTCCATCCAACTGGAAAGAAAGTTATATACAATGATTAGGTAACTGGAGGGTTCATCCCAGCTGGTTAAGGCCGCCTCGATGAGCCAACCCTGCGTAGAAGAAGCTTTCATGAGGCAGCAGTACCCTTAAAGTCAAGAGACTCATTGCCTGTGGTAGGAAAAGGACTTCGAAACAGCAATGTTGGAGAAGATGCACTTGCCCATCTTCAGGGCTTGGCAGAGTGACAGGCGACATTTTCAAACCTTGTTGCTATCATTGTTTGGCAACAGACCTTTTTGTCACGCTGAGCCCTTCATGGAAACTCCAGTATATTGGAAAGAAAATCAGGGATACAAGACTCCTAGTCATACGTGACCTTATGTCTTTCTTTCGCTGTTACCCCCCAGGATCCTGCAGGACAGTTTGAAAACCATGATTCTAGGACAGCACTGCGATGTTATACGGGGGAAGCCAAAGCCCAGAGAAATGCACGGCTAGCTAGCTCGCAGGCACTTGGCTGCTAAAACAAATGGGACTACGTCCAAGCTTCTTGTCTCCCAGTTCAATGTGGCCATGATGTTGCTTCTGCTTGAAGCTTTTCTGACTTCATTAGTCTTTTTAATGCCTCCAAAAATAGGAGTAGCCTGTACCCTATAACACGGCGGGCCATCGGATCCTCTCTGAAGTTTCACTCTTGTCGGCTGTGGCTTTCTCTTGCTTCCTTCCTCTTGCCGCAAGTTCCTTATAAGCAGGAACTGCGCCATCCTTTCCTGTTAGAGCCCCTGGATACTTGGCAGAATGGAAATAAGCCTGCGGTCAATATCCATTTGAATGATGATTCCCCTTGCAAGGCACTTTATTGAAAGTTGGCTGAAAACCCAGCAGTGCCCTGCTGCCTTAAGCACATACAAAATATAAAAAATAGTCTCTCCCTTTAGGAAGCATAGGGCTGCGTGGAAGAAACCAGATAGAAGAGGGGAGTAACTACAATGGTGCTTTTCCATGTGAACTCCGTAGATCACCTGCCTCAGAGCTCCCTGAAGAACGTCCTGAGAATCCAGATTGCTGGGTCTCAGGCACAGAGATTGGATGAGGAAAGACCCAAGCATCACCATTGACCATAAATTTCTCAGTTGACTCGGTGTACTTATAATTTTGAAAATTGGAGACTGCAAGTAAGTTAGCAATTATTTATGCTTGATTGAGGCAATATTAGAAAACTGGGATGAGCTGAAGAGGGAACTCTGGCTGCAGCAGTAGAGGGAGAAGCAGACAAGAGCAAGAGGCCTTGCTTTGTTGAAGCCGACATGCTAACCACAGAACACTGGGGCCACTGATCCCCAGGACGGAGAGCCCTCCACTCTGATGGATGATCGTGAGAGCTGCTGATGTGCCCTGACCAGCTTGCACTCCAGATAAACTGGTCCCCAGCTCAGGGGAAGGGAGTTGCAGGCAGGGCGAGGCTGGACTTTTGGACAACCCATGTGGAGGAGAGCGGAGGAAAGGATCCGAGTGGAGGAGGATTTGTCGGGAGCTGTACCAGGTATCTATGGTTGTACCACAAAGTGCCCCCAAACTCAGTAGCTTGAAGTGACAAATATTTATTATTTCACACAGTTTCCAAGGGACAAGAATCTGGGAGCAGCTTAGCTAGTGTTCCGGCTTAGGGTCCTTTATGAGTTTGTCGTCAAGATGTTGGCTTTGGCTATAGGCACCTGGAGGCTTGACTAGGGTTAAAGGGTCTGCTTCCATGCTCCTTCGCATGGCTCCTGGCAGGAACCTTCAGTTCCTTGTTGACTAGTGGCTGGAGGCCTCAGTTCTCCACCCTGGGGCCAGTCCAGAGGACAGCTCTCGACGTAGCACATTCCTTTCCTGGGGCAAGTAATCTGGGAGTGAGAGAGACCGGGTGGAAGCCACAGTGTCTTTTATGATCTCATTTCAGAAAAGTGATAAACACCATTACTTCTGTCCTATTCTGTTGGTCACAGACACCAGCCCTGGTGGGAGGAGATTATGCAAAGCTGGGAATACCAGGAGACAGGGATCACCGGGAGCCATCTCAGAGGTCAGACTACGAGAGTCTTCTGGGGGAAAGCGACTCCTGATACAGCTTCAAAGGTGCAGCCTATGTCCTCAATTTAGACATAGTGTAATCTTCCTCTTTCATTTCCCACAAAGGATGTCTTCTTACACATTCATAGGTAGAAATCCCTGACATCTATTCTTGCCCAAGTCATTCTTTCAAGCTGCCTGTGTTTTCCTGAACTTTCTTCTATAGACGTGTTCTATACCCACTACTACCCTATCCCACCAGCGGGAAGGTATTTTGAGGGAAGCACCTCCTTCTAACAGTTATTCCCCACCCAGCTGAGGTGGAAAACAATGGGAATTACCTTCTAGTGCGTTTCTACAAGGAGTTGTGAATAACCTGCATGTGTTTCTTTGGTTATTTGATGGTGAAAATTGTTTCCAGGAAAACTACCCCAGAGCCACCCATGTAACTGTAAGGTGCCTGAATTTCTTATTTGTTAAGCTCTATTGTTTCTTTTTGCATGCTGGAGTGTGATCCTTCATTTAACTTCTTCAAAAACATTTTTTAAGTACAATTTTAATTTTATTAGAATTTTGGCATCTTTCATATACATATATATATATTCAGGTTTTTAAAGCATGAACTACTGATATCTAGTTGTATTCACTGTGTACATGTACTATTGAATCCTGTTTATTTATTATTGTTTTTTTTTTACCTAAGTTCCACTGTTTTACATTTTCTTTATAACTACTTTTCATGCATTCCTTCAACAAATTTTTTTTTTAAAGATTTTATTTATTTATTTGACAGAGATAGAGACAGCCAGCGAGAGAGGGAACACAAGCAGGGGGAGTGGGAGAGGAAGAAGCAGGCTCATAGCGGAGGAGCCTGATGTGGGGCTCGATCCCATAATGCCGGGATCACGCCCTGAGCCGAAGGCAGACGCTTAACCGCTGTGCCACCCAGGCACCCCTCCTTCAACAAATTTTTATTAAATGCTTTCTCTAACCTAGGACCGTTCCAGGCACGGGGTTTTGGCCTTGGACAAGAGAACGAAATTCCTGCTCTCGGAATGTTGCCATTCTCTTTGAAGAGAGAGAGAGAATTAGTAATTAAGTACACAACATGATTTCAGGCAGTGGTAAGTATCTAGTAAAATAAAGCGGGTAACTAGGATGGAGTGCCTGGGCAGAGATGTTTATTTAGGTTGGGTTCTTAGAATGAGGCACCTCTGAGGCTGTGGACTTTGAGCTGAGTCCTAAATTATGGAAGAGTCAGCCATGAGAAGAGGTAGGGAGACAAATTCCAGACCAGCAGAACGGAAAGTGATATACTCTAAAACCAGAGTAAGTTTGTGTGGCTGACAGCAAAATAAAAAGCCAGTGTGGCTCTACTGTTGTGAGTATTGTGGAGGGAGACACAGGAGAAGGCTCGAAAAGTAAGGTGGGGCAGATTAGGTGATCCATGGATCAAGATAAGGAATTTTGGTGTTCTAATTACAATGAAATAAACAGAGTGGGGTGAGGGATGGGTTAACTAACAGTCCAAGCAAGGACATGGTTTGCAATCAACAAATACTTGTTGAATAAATCAGCAAACTATGGTTGACTTAACTATTTTATGGAATAAGCATCACTTAACTATTTATAGAATAAAATAGACATTTTCTATTATAGATCATAAGTTTACTGTATTTCACTTGTTTATATATTATTTTATTATTGCCGGAGGTTCTAGTCCCCAAGTTTTTTGGGACGAGAGAAAAATTCGTAAAAATATCTCTGTCCAAAGAGCCAGAATACATTCGACATGGATGAGGAAAAAATAAAATAAAATTCAAGTCCTTCCCAGGCTTTTGAGATGAGATCAAAGACAGGGCAAGTTTGTTTCAGGGAGTCCTCATTTTAATACATTTTATATGTCTGCTTTCATAGTGCTTTGTGTCAATTGCATATTGGGCAAAAGAATTACAAACTACTTTCAGTGACTGGTGACGGAAGCCCCTTCTGGGGTCAAAAAGCAACATTTGTTTCTTGTATTGTGAACCATATCTGAGGAGAACAACTTCGAGAGACTCACTTCATCCAGAAATACTGCTCATTGCTAAAATGTTAGAGATCTGATGATTTTAAAAGCATCCTGCAGGCTTGTTACTACCGTAATTCTCAGACTAGAAAGTACACATTCTTTTTTCCAGAATGCGTCCCTATGAACCCTTCTACTTCCTCTGGAGCAGAACCATCAGAGGACTAGATGTCTGCTACAGGAGGCTCTCCTCTTCGGCTGGAATGTGAAGACCCTCAAAGTCTTGAGCCTTCCAGCACAGATTATAATTTATGCCACACTCAGTCTTAGTAGGCTGGGCAAAACCATATGATGCTAGAGCCCTGGTTAGGTTGGGGTGATGACCCTTCACCCACATTCTCAGCAGATGACGTTATCTCTTACTTCACCATGACAGCTCTTCTCCACCTGTCCCTTTCTCCTACCTACACATTCTTTGCTCTTCTCTGGCTTTTCCTCTTGACTCATCCCTTAAATATTGGTATTTGGGGCAGAGGGGTGGTGTTGTCTGGGGCTCATTCCGCTTCTCATTCTACACAAACGCCTAAGAGATCTCAGCCACTCCCGTGGCTTCCGTTCATCTATAGGCAGACGACTCTCAATTCTGCAGATACAGTCAGGACTCTTAAATCAGGGTGGCCAGAGCTGAAATGATCATCTTTCATTTGTCACATTAAAGCAGAGTCTGTTGCTTTGATTGTAGTTTTAAAAGTATAGTTGTTTGTTAATCTCAAGAGGAATACCATATAGCCATATAATTTGATTTTTCTAGTGGAGAAGCAAACAATAGTAACTGATTCTTACAGAGCTATTATCAAGTTCCAGGTCCTGAGCCAGGCGATTTTTCTATACAGCTCCATTGTACACATGGGGAAACTGAGGCAAAGAGAACTGTTGGGGAACCAGCCTGGGATAAAGAAACAAATACATGGAAGATAGGAATTTGAACACAGGCGGTGCGCCCATGGAGTTTCTGCTCTTAACCCCCCAGGCTGGACAGTAGCTCCCCATGAAAATGGGCTCTTAAAAAGCCTGAACAGTGCTGAGTTGGAGATAGGAGGCCATCTATCATTGGCAATATTTTCCCCATTGTGTGAAGGATGGTGAGGAGAATCGTTTTCTCGATTCCGTGGCAAAGTTTTCCTCCCATTCATTTTGTCATGGCTTCATGAGCATGCAACATGGAAAGGCAGGATGAGGGAAAACAGCCATAAAAAATAAAAGCAAAACTTCAAGTAAAGCCTGTTCGGTCAGCTGCGGCTGCCATTAATTTCAATAAATATCCAATTAAATTTGTTGACAGGCAACTCATGACTCTTGGAGAGAAATGGATCACTTCAAAGAATCCGGAGCCCTTTAGAGGCTTCCTGAGTAATGTCATCTCTCAATGTGCTCATGCTTAATATTAATTTTAATTTGCTGAATATGCCCTGGATAATTTGGAAAAATCTATGAGATTTGGTTTACAGGTTGCTTTTCCTTTTAAGAGGATGAAACGTGTAAAAGCAGAGTTGATTAAAACGCACATTTATTATAAATACACTGGCAGAAAACTGCTCGTTCCCCACGACTTCAAGCATCTAAATACTCATATCTTGATCAGGCGTGCTTCCGGTTTAAGTTGCTGCTTTGTGATGGTTTGCATTACCAGAGATTGGTCAATCTGCACAGAGTCTGAAAGGAAATTCTACCCTTTTCTGTCCAACGTTGATATTAAAGCCACTGCTCAGGACCCAATACACCTTTAGCCATTGTAGCAAACATTTACTTTTGTGTTTTGCTCAGCGGAGACCAGGAAAACAGTGCCCTCTCATTCTAATTTTAATAACCAGTTTTGTAAGTTTCTGTAGTTCCACAAGAGGAGAAGGTTTCTAAAGCAACCGAGGAAAACTTCACCTTTAAATTATAATATCTCACTGCCCCAGGACTACTCTGCTTTACCCCACAGTTTTCTAAAACTGCATCAGAAGTTGAAGAAGACTTTAGGAGACATATATATATCCACGTATAAGAAATGGACACACAGGGGCGCCTGGGTGGCACAGCGGTTAAGCGTCTGCCTTCGGCTCAGGGCGTGATCCCGGCGTGATGGGATCGAGCCCCACATCGGGCTCTTCTGCTATGAGCCTGCTTCTTCCTCTCCCACTCCCCCTGCTTGTGTTCCCTCTCTCGCTGGCTGTCTCTATCTGTGTTAAATAAATAAATAAAATCTTTAAAAAAGAAAAAAAGGAAGAAATGGACACACAGACTCAGTCCTTTTGGGGTTCTGTGGATAAGCCTGCCATTTCCTCCATGGAAGTGAGTCTGTATTTAGGACCCAATCCACTTGAGCTCCACAAAACCATTTTATCAAGCAGCGTGTTTGAGATCATTTAGTTGTGATTGTTTTCATGTTGTCACTTTTCTAGGGAGGAGGGGCAGAAGGAGAGAGAGTCTTAAGCAGGGGCTTAAGAGAAGAATTGAGATGAAATGTTTGAGCAAACGTCTATGAGAAAGTTTTGACACAGTGGCTGTTTTGTGTTACTACCTAGAGCTAACCTCCTCCTTGTCAGCGGTCCCACAGGCTGTAGGGAGTTAAGCCTAGAAACTACATTTCCCAGACTCCTTTGGGATAAATTTCACCAATGAGAGGTGCTCGGGGGAGATGTGGGAAGTGGAAGAGGAGAAGGCCTTAGTCTACTATGGCTGCTGTAGGCAGGTGCAGGAGGGATTTGCAGATGATTTTCAGGGAGGCCTTTGAGAATCACCCACTTTGGTGAGACAAGTAGCTGCAATCATTGGCTTTCAGTGTCTCTGGGTGTCCTCCTAAGAATCACCTACCTTGGTGGTGAAGAAAGTGGGGACCCTGGTGGAAGCCCCCTGCTCTCCCAACACTTCTGTGTGCCTAGAGAGTGGCCCTCCATCCTTTCCTTCTCCAACCTTCCGAGAGCTGTGCAAACCTCTCACATGCTGGGTTAAACTCCTTCCACCTCTAAAAGCCTAGGGTCATTTCTGGTTTTCTGACCAAACCCTAACTGGTAACAGGCTACCTGATTTAATATTTTGAAGCAAAAACTTATTGTGAGATAACATTCTAGAAAGACAAAGAACTATTCAGTACTTATAAAAAAGGGTACCAAGAGATTTTGTTATGCCTGAGTAAAATGATGCAAAATGAACACAGAATTGCTAACACACATTTTTTTTTCAGACCAAGAATTCAAAATAGACATTGTATTTCATATAGAGGGAGAATGAATGACCTAATTTGAATTGAACCTTTGCTCTCTGCCAAAGCCTTTTATTTCTTTCTGAATTTCTCTGCTTTGTCTGCTTTTTGTTGTTACTGTGTGTTGTTATTGTTCAAATATCTCTATGGCCTAGCTTATTATACAGCACAGAATAGTCGTATAACAATGTTGAGTAAATGAACCAATGGATGCCTGAGCGAAACCTGGTGTGTTTCAAGTACCAAAAGCATTTTAAAGTTTCTTCTGGTGTTTCTAGTCTTCTGAATTCACTTGAAACTTTCTGTCTTGGGGAATCTAGGGATACCTAACCAACCTGGGAATTGGCTGTAGCTCCTCAGTCTTCAGTCTGTCATTTCTTCATTCATTCATTCGTTCATTCGTTCATTCATTCATTCTTCTATTTACTCGCTCATTCATTTATTAGGCACACTGATTGTGTACAGATATTATACTAAGCAAAAGAGATCAAATGACAAATGAGGCACAGTTCCTGTCCTCAAGGACATTAGAGTCCAGGGAACTATAAAACAATATAACACAACTCAGCACACAATGGAAAGAGTGCAGGGCAGATCCATAATCCCTTCTTGAACATTCTTGTGGCCTGATAGATTTCAGAACAAAACATTTTTTCAGCTTTAGAAAGATAATCTGCTACCTATGTTGTGTATTTTTTTAACACTCCCCAAAGGGTCTGAGATAGCACTCCAACGCCACACGCATCAATTTTTCTACAGCCAAAAATATGACAGTTCTCACCAACTGGGATATGTTTGCACAAAACTTAGCATTAAAAAAAATTGGTTTTCAGAGCTCTGTGTATTTTACAATTATGGAAAAGGAGTTTGGGATCTATACGATTCACTACGATGTAACGCAAAGAATACAATGGGGGGGGGGCAAGTTGCTTCGAGGGAGTGTATGTGAGGGGCTCTATTCCAATTTGCAGTGTGGAAAGAAGGCTTCCCAGAGCCCAAAAGCTAAGTAGGAGTCGGTGAGGTGGAGGAAAGGGATGTTAATAGGTGGAGAAAGATGGTCCTGTAGTGTGATGCACTAAGGCAGGTGGTGTGTGAGGCACTGTGGGACCCAAGAACATTCTCGAAACTGCCAGGGATATGGTGAACGAGAAGATGGGGAGCCTGAGGCCATGAAGTGGAGACGTTCCTACCACTCACAGTGTTGGTGTTAGCAGAGGTGATTGTGTTTCCTTTTAAACTTCCCTTTCCCCAACCTTCTCCTCTCAGTTCTGTGAGCGCTTTTTGGACTCACCCTCTGGTCATGACAGTCCTCCATAGGCTCTTTGAGGGAAGCTGAGTTTTGGATTTCTGAAGGAGACAATTTCTACCTTAGGGTCTCAGAGCGTGCAAAAAGGGCGAGCAGCTATGCCACGCTTTAGGTCACACATCTGCTCTCCTCGCAGCCCCAGCCTGCTTCGTCAGCCACCCTCCCCACCACTCGGCCACAAGCGCTGTGGTTGCTGTTTCAGGAGATGTGAAATTGTTGCACACTCCGTGAGTGTGTGTCCACAGCGGCCCAACCACGGCTTTGCTCAGTGCAGCTTGCTGTCACTTCCATCCACTGGAAGTAGACTCTTTTCTCTTAGTTTTTATTCTGTGGGAAGTATTTCGAAGGGAGATATGGAATTTGCTCTTGTGCAAAGGCCCCATGAAGAATGCACACTTTTTGTTGGAGTTTCTCTCAAAATTGAAACCTTCTGCTGGGAAAGGTCTCACACTGGTAACTTTCTTTACCAGTGTCTGACTGGTAACGCGCTTCCTCTAACAGCAGAGTGTACCTGGCGGTCCTCCCCAGGGTAGGTCCAATTCTGTACACACAACGGAAAATGGAAAATTGGAACCGTCATTCCAAATGCTTATTATTTGTCATCGCTACATTGAGTTTTATATACATTTTCTTTAATACTAACAACCACCCCATGACATAAACTCTTAACTCTTCCCAATATGGAAATGAACTAAAATAAAGTTGATAAGAGTTGAGGAAAGATCCCACACACCTAATTTATTTGAAACCCATATTTCTACCCTCTACGTTTTACTTCCTCGAAATACAGTGACTGAAACAGAAATGATCTGAATTTACATGTCCCTGTTTATTTGCCCCCATAGTTGAATCTGCTTGTATAAATGTGATGGCATTTAAGAACATTGAAAACCTCCAAACGAAGGTCAGCCCCACAGACTCCATATCCCTCCATTGGACAATCATGGCGCTTCTGCTCCTTGACATTTAAATTAGTGTCCCTTTTCTTCTGGGCAGCATTTCGGAGGGCTCGCCCCTTCTCTGTGTTTTCTCCTTTGTCCACGCCGTCTTCCCTCTTCCCCCTCCACACCTCTGGCACAGGTATGAGGGAGCTCCTGACTCAAGCCAATGCTACTTTGGGATTCAGGCATGTCAGAATCCTCCTTGTGAAAGTCCAAGGAGACTCATCAAGGGTATATTTCCATGAGGCCCAGAGGAGTCTCCTTGGGAAAAAACTCATGCTAAGGGAGTAGAGGGTCAGGACTACAAACGTGTCCCTACAACACTGCCTCAGTCACCAAAGCAGGATGCCGGCAGGGGAACGTGTGTATGGCAGGGAGGGATGGATTCTGAGGCTGCAAAAGGTCCCATGGCTTTTCTTCCTCTGGCTCAACCTCATAGATCCCAGAAATTATTGGGGGAATGCAGGGTGGGTGCAGTCTCTGCATGAGGCAAAATCCAAATATATTGTTTTTACTCGTCTGAAACATGAGGTCCAAAGACATGGGACTTTCAGTGCCCTGGGGACACAGTGTAGGGAAACAGAACCGTTCTCCTCCCCACTCAGTTTGGAGACATGGAGGATTCTAGAGACCACGGTGCTGCTTGGATCCGTTAAGGCTCTGAGTCACTAGCAGTATGCAGAATGCAGGGTCCCAGGGCCTGACCATGGCGACTGTGGTACCAGGTACGAGTGACATAGGTAACCACGGGACCAGCAAAGACCAGTGCCGGTGGCAATGATTCTGAGTGCCCCAAGGCAAGGACCCAAGGTGAAGAAGTGTCAGCAGAAGTGGGTCCCACCACGCTGTGCACTCCCACAGGGCTTTGCTGGCAGGAAGGGTGAGGGGACTTGTACATGAGCATTTGAGAGACGCCCTTGTGGTCATCTAGGGGTAAGTGGTTGGCTTAGGACTCAGGAGATGGCAAAGGAGGGAAGCGCTGGAGAAATGTCTGCATTAGTTATGTAATTACAACTTGTGTGGTTATTTCTCTTTGATCTTTATAAAGACCCTCTTAAATTTAGGTTATTATTTCTATCTTATTGTGACGAGGTTGAGGCTGGGTAAATTGCCCAAGATCCAATAGCTGGTAAGCAATGCAGACGGGATGAAAAGCCAGACCCTCTGACTTGCCATTCTTTTCTGTACCCTTCTTACTTTTCAGTTTCATGAAAATGGTTGTCTTGAGTTAATATATGTTTCTTTCCCTGGCTAATTAGGCTTATGTAATTAGATTTTTCCTTTTTGAATTGGCCGTTAGAAATCTAAATTGGATTTATTTTTTATTCTATTGACAATATTAATCCAGGTGGTTAATATATTTACCAGATTTTTCTTTTAACGATTTTAGATATCCTGTTTCTCTTTTAATTGCCTTTTTAAAAGATATGTTGCTTTTCTGCAAGCTGCTTCAATCCTTCCAGGAAGCAAATGGGATGATCCCTTTAAAGAAAGAAAGGAATCCATAGACCAAAATTGCCAGCTGCGGAATGTGAATCAAGTGGGTTAGTGATTCCCAGGGAATAAGCTGAGCAATTCCAGATGAATTTCTAGGGGATATCACATAAACCCTGATTTTTTTTTTCCTCCATAGTCAATGAATTTTGCTGACTTTCCGATATTCCCATCAAATCTCCCCTTTTCATCAATGTTAAATGCTTGAAAGAAGCTTGGCAGGGGTTGGACAGCCAGACATCAGCCATGGTACACAGGAAAGGATGTCTAATGGTTCCTAAGAAATACATAGAAATAAAAAAAAAAGAAAGAAGTGCAAACCGCTGCAGATTTGAAGTACTAACATGTGCTGAAGAGTCACAGTTAAGTTGGTTGACTCAGTGCTTCTTAGACTTCGTGAAAATTCATCAGCAAGTCTGCCATGTGAGTTTGAGAACATATGCTTTGAGCGTCTTAGAAAGATATGACGTCGTCGGTGAGATAAATAGCGCTTGCTAGGAGAAAGAGACGGGAATACACAAGTTACACACATGTGAATATTAGCAGTTGCTGCTAACGAGAGCTGAGAGTATATTCCAGAAAGGGGAGGAGAATAGAGTGGTTGGAAGCTCCTGGGGAAGAGAAGAGCCTGAGAACAATTCGGACTTTGGAGTGGCTCTGAGGACACTGAATTCAAAAGTGGACGCAATCCGAGAATGGAAACGCCACTTTTAAATAGCACAATGGAGACATTATATTACCTCATGGAGGAAGGATGGAGGGGAGTAGAGGAACCATTGAGACAGCCATCATCTGCCAGAAAAAGCATCATTTAAGCCTCAGAAGGAGCCTTGGTGAAAATGCGTGTCTGAACGAGGCAGTGGATTACGCTGAAGGTATTTGCAGGGAATGAGAAAGCTAAAATTTTTAAATGGTTGAGATTCTGTGAGGTTGCAGTGGTGGCAACACAAATTCTGGATCTGTCTGAACCCGCACATGGAAGGCAAAAAAGCCAAGAGATGGCAAACAAGCAAACACAAGGCACGGAGAAGAATTTACCACAGAACTGGATGGCAGAGTATCCTCATGAATCCCAAAATACAAATGGCCGACAGTGAGGAGACTGTGTGATCCCTGCGTAATTAGCTGGCATTTGAGTGGGAAGGAAAAAGGAAGTAGCCCTCTGCTTTCTTTTCTTTTTTTTTTTAATAATAATTTTTATTATGTTATGTTAGTCACCATACAGTACATCCTTAGTTTTTGATGTAGTGTTCCATGATTCATTGTTTGCGTGTAAGCCCTCTGCTTTCACCACTTCAGAGCAACAGAAGAGGGAGCTCCTTAAAAATAAAAACAAAAACCAACCTGAACTTGGCCTTTGTCTAAAAGGACCAATAAACTAAAGTCATGGGGAAATAAGCAACAGAAAATTATCAGGTGAATGCCACACAAAGTTAATATAAAGAAAAATAGAATAATAAGAAGAATGACATGCTACCGACAATGAAATACGACAGTAAGAAGCAAAATAAGCTCCCTGCAGACAATGAAAGCACTCCAGAAAGATAGCTTCCAAAAATAGATTATAATATACTGTTTCAAAGCAATTAAGGGAATTGAGAAAAGTATATAAAACATGAAGGACACATGAGTCATGAATAGAAAAACTCATATAAAGGTGAAAACTTAAGAATGATTTTAAAATTAAAGAAACAGAATAATCGGAGAAAATTATTAAACTGGAAGGTATACAACACAAATAATGCCAGAAGAGAACTAGAAAGGGAAAAGGGAAGCAAAAAAAAAACTTTTTAAAAAATTGAAATGAATTGAAGAAAGTGATAAAAATCTTCTAACCAATATTGAAAAAAAAAGAAAAAAGCGGGAAATAAAGACCTAATATACAGAAATAGGAATCTCCAAAGGAGAAAATCAAAGCGAGAGAACAGAACAATTAAGAAATGCTGTAAGTTAAAGTGCCTGTGTGGCTCAGTCAGGTAAGTGTCTGACGATTGATTTCGGCCCAGGCCATGATTTCGTGGTCATGAGATTGAGTCCCACGTTGGGCTCTGAGCTCATCAGGAAGTCTGCTTGAAGATTTTCTCCTTCTGTCCCCCGCTTTGCATGCCTGCTCTCTCTCTCTTTCTCTCTCTAAAATGAATGTCTTAAAAAAAAAAAAAGATACTATAATATAAGGCAACTCTCCTACAATTAAAAATAAATAAATAAAATATTAAAAGAGCACACCATGTTTCTGAGAATCCTGGCTCAGAAGATCCGTTCTAGTAAAGACAGGCAAATTTCTGTCACCCAGTAGTGAACTGGGTGGTTAGGGGAATGGTCTAGCAAGATTGATGTATCTGAGAATTGAGAGATAGGGAGCAAATGATAGATGTCAGCAAAGTAATACAGTCACAAAAGGGTAACTACTGCTCGATTCCACTTATATGGGGGACCCCGTACAGTCAAATTCCACAGGGACAGCAAGTAGGAGAGTGGTTACCAGGGGTCGGGGGAAGGAGGAATGGGAAGTTACTGGGTTTTTTATAATACTATTTTTTATTATATTATATCAGTTACCATACAGTACATCCCCAGTTTCCGATGTAAAGTTTGATGATTCATTAGTTGTGTATAACACCCAGTGCACCGTGCAATACGTGCCCTCCTTACTACCCATCACCAGCCTATCCCATTCCCCCACCCCTCTCCCCTCTGAGGCCCTCAGTTTGTTTCCCAGAGTCCATAGTCTCTCATGCTTCATTCCCCCTTCTGATTACCCCCCCCCCCTTTCTTTATCCGTTTCTTCTGTTTTTAATGAGAACGGAACTTCAGTTTTGCAAGGTGAAGAGAAGGAAGGTGGTGATGGCTGGGCACCAACGTGAATGTCCTTAATGCCACTGAACTGAATACTTAAAAATGGTTAACGTTTCACATTGTGTACATTTGACCACAATTAAAAATGCTTAATTAATAAAAAAGAGACTTAGAAGAAAAACAGATGTTTGAGGGGCAGGTCTAAACTCTAGCGTCTGGGTGATACAACCCTAAAGACATGCAAGAAAGTTACTGCTTGAGAAAAAACAGGACACTGGCTATGTGAGGAGGTTGGAGCGGCTGTAACTGAGGTTTCTCACCCTTGTGGTTACCCAGACCAGGGGGAGGAGAGGCAAGGCCCAGGAGGACTCCAGGGGTCCACGTTGCCTACAGGCTCAATCTTGAGATGTGGGGATTTGGGCTGGGCGGGCAGAGAAGGGTCGGGGCAAGGCTGCCGGGAGGTGTGTGAGCAGGACACAGTGTGTGGCTGCCGACGTGCAGGACTGACTAAAATCGGGCCAGCTGCGGGAAAGAGCAGGGAGTATCAGGCCTCGAAGGTTAGGCGCGGACACGTGGGCTTGCGAGACCAGGCACCCTCAGGCCAAGCTCCGGGTCTAACTCATCCCCTTGCCCAGAACAGGGCCTGACACCAAGTAAGAATCGCTAAGACCGTGCATTAGGGTCCATAACATGTGAATATAAGGTAACGTATGGCTGCTTGTACTTCATACAATCCTATCTGAAAAGAAGGATAAACCGTTGTGATTTTGAAGAATGAAGTTTAAAAAAAATTTACTCTAAAACTTAAAGGTCACATGGAACGACTAAAATTCCCTATGCCTTACAGCTTGCAAACTATCGTTCAGTAAATTTTGCAATGCAAATTTTTTCTTACTTCTTTGACTGTAATTGGTATGCCTATTTTTTTAAATCTTCTAGGGGTGACTTTCTTTTCTCCACAAAAACCCAGTTGAGTACCTTGTACCAATTTATGCTTGCTGGCTTCCTGTTTGGTAAGTTTAACATGGCCACAGGCAAGGAGACAAACTAATTACATAAAACGCTGGGACCCTGACTCATTGACAGCAGGTCTTGAAATAAAATATATGCTCTAGGGGCGCCTGGGTGGCTCAGTTGTTAAGCGTCTGCCTTTGGCTCAGGGCGTGATCCCAGCATTATGGGATCGAGCCCCGCGTCTGGCTCCTCCGCTGGGAGCCTGCTTCTTCCTCTCCCACTTCCCCTGCTTGTGTTCCCTCTCTCGCTGGCTGTCTTTCTCTGTGTCAAATAAATAAATAAATAAATAAATAAATAAATCTTAAAAAAAAAAAAAGTGCTCTCAGTGAAGTAAGGCAGAAGCCGAAGAGCCCAAACCTGTCATACGTGTGTCCAAGGGCACCCAGTGATCTAGGAGATCGGCGAGTTCCCCGTGACAGCTGTCCTTCCAGACAGCAGCACCACTGACAGCAGACACTGCGCAGAGATCATGTTTCTCCACAAACGCAGACGTTGGTACCTGGTCATACCGCAGCCACGCGGCATCTACGTGCCCCTTGCGCTATGCGCTTCCTGCCCACACTGGATAGACAGACGTAACAGAAACACCCGGAGCGCAAACACCGTTCCCAGCACATTCAGCTTCACATCCTAATAAGAATGCAGGCTTGCACCTCAAGTGACAGGCAGCCGTGGTGACCTGTATTCTGGTGGAGAAGTTCTTCTCTGGATGGCTGTGATAGCCACTTGCCACCGCGACCCTGGCCTCCACCGGCCGATAGGTGCTCGTGGTGCCATCCTGGGGTGAGAGGCTGGGGAAGACCACGAAACCGCAGAAGCTGAGCGCCCGGGGGAAGGGCATGCAGGCTGGCCGACTTTCAGGGGTAAAGCCGTCCAGCTGCCGGCGGAGACACGGACCCGGCCAGGTGACCACAACATGCGCCAGAGCCAAGCTCCCAGGGGGCTCCTTTCGTTGAGGAACGAGATGCAGGTGGACAGCTGCGGGGTGACGAGGAGCCTGGTGGCACCTGCTGCTCAGGCCCGGAGAAGCGCAAGCCCGACCCTTCCAGGCGAGGAGCTGCCTGGGCCAGGGGCACCTGCAACGCCACCGCCGCCTGGTCCAACGACGGACTCTTGCAGACCGAAAACTACGATAGTAAGAAACTCTGGTCTCGCGGTAGGACAGGGGTCGATATATTACTTTACAAAAGATTTGGAATTCCTCGGATCCCTTCCTTTGGGCATCTCTCTGCTTTGCCCATGGGAGCAGCACAGGCGTCCCAGGCTAGTGCCCAGGGTGGGAGTCACGAGACGGGATGAGGCGGGTTTTACCCGGGAGAGGATCACTCTGCTCCCTTCCACCGGCACCTTCTTCAAGCTCTCTCTTTGATACAATTGTTGGTATAAAAAATGTGCTGGAAGTCTTGATCTTCGAAATGACACCTGATCTCAAAGAACACAAAGTCGGGGCTCCTTCCCCAGAGACGCATCCGCCTGGCAGACAGCTCCGGTCCTAGCTTGAAGCTTACTAGCTGTGTGGTCTCAGGTGGTCGCTGACACTCTCTGTGCCTCAGTGTTCTCCCATGTAAAATGGTAATATTATTCGTGGCCAGTTCATGTGACTGTGAGGATTAGTAAGTATGGAAAGCTCACAGGATGCTTGGCACCCGGTGAACACTCTTATTAGTGATCCTGGATTACAATGACTCATTTCAGAAGGCCTTCGGAAGGACCATCCTTTCAGGTAATTTCTGAAGCTGTGTAATGAATACATACACATTTCAGTTTATTAAAATATACTTGAGGTAGGTTTCTTTTTTGAGGTTAATTTAGACTGTTCTTCAAGCGAAGTTTCTAGTGTCAGTTTAGAAATACTCCAGCTTTGTCTCCGAATGAACTGTTGGTTACCGTAGAAAAGTGATTCTCGATCACGGGTGATTTTGATGTGTCAGTGACCGGAGACGTTTTTGGTTGTCACAGTTGGAGGGTAGTACTGAATGTGGCCTGTCCATCTGCTGGGGTACAGCCCGAGACGCTGCTAAACATCCCCCCAGAGCACAGGCAGCCCCTGTACAACAAGGAATTACCTGACTTCCAGTATCGTGAGTGCCAGTATTGAGAAGCTTCTCTAGAAGTACTTCATGGACAGAGATCACTAGTAAACTACTGATTTCCATTAGGGGAAAGAACGTTTTCTCTTCAAAAGGAAGGTGGGTGTAGACAAACGAACTGCCCAGAAAGACTGGAGTCGGGCTCATTGTGCTGATCTGTGATCACTGCTGGCATATAATTCTGAGCGTCCTTTCTGTGATGATGTTTTGTGGGGAGGGTGTCCAGAGAACCGGGGGGAAAAAAAAACCAGAAGAAACAGAAAATGAGTCTACACATTTAAGTCTGAAAGTGTAAAAGCCTCACTTCTTGATAAAAACAAACCGAAAGAAACAAATGAACAACAACAAAACCCACAGCACTGACACACCAGGAAAACCATCTCTGGGGTTCCAGAACTGAGTCGATGAGAACTCGTGAGGCTTCACTGGGAGAGCTTTAACTCTAAGCCAAAGATTGAGTTGAAATAAACCTTCCACTTCCCTCTCTTATTAATATATTAACCATACGCATTAGAAAACGAAGCAGAAAACTTTAAGAAGAAAGCGTTAAATAAAAACAAGCTATCGGAGAAGTAGCTGCTTACATAGCTTTATATAGGGCTGATTCTTCATAAACACAGGGTTAAAAACCTGGGAAGTCCGTATCGCTGTAATCAGAGATGCCTAGGCTGTTACATTTGGGTTTTTAAATGTCTGGACTAGAGATGTTTGAGCTCGATAATACACACCTGTTACTGAAAGCCACGAAGTTTGGGGGCGATTTGTTACATGACATTATGGTGGCAATCGTAGTAATAGATTAGCAGGTGTTGATGATTTTGCTTTTAAACAAATTCACTATAAATGGGATTCTGCATAGATATTGGCAAATTCATCTTTTCTTTTTTCTCCCTACAGGAATAGTGACTATCACTTCTGTGTGTGTGTCACGTCTGTCAGAGCACGGCACTGCCTCTGGGAAGCCAGACTTCTACGAGTCTTAATGTCTGCAAGGTATAAAAGCATCCTTTGGATCACTGTAGAAATCTTTCAGGCCTTCGGGTAAGAGTGGCCTTCACTCCGCTCCATGTGAATAGGTTCTGGGCCGGAAAACAGCAGGTGTGATACTATTATCCATTGCATTCTGGGGAAAAGTGGAGTGGCTTCAGGATTTCGGTCCTTGAACTTCCAAGAACATTTCTTCCCTTTGGCTTGTGAGATGAGGGCTTTAGCAAAAAATGGACAAAGCAGCCCTTGAATAGCCAGCTGATGCGCTGCTTAAACAAAGTTTATTGATTCTCTGCAATCAGAAATCTCATTTACATAAAAGGGGGATAATTAAATTGCATTTTAATTGTGATCTCTCCTAATTTAATTGAATCTTAACACTTAGGTCAATAGTGGGAGTGCAAAGGCAATTTCTTCTAGAAAGATTTTAAAATTAATTTTCCTCCTTATTCACTGGAGGAGGATGATAGGACCCAATGTGAATGGACTATGAAATGAACCAGAGCTAGCTTTTGGACAAGCACACTACGTGGGTCCCACAAGCTTGGGAAGGTTTGTAGCTGAATTTAGGTGTAGTTGGTTGTTGCTGGTGAATTTAAATGTGGAGGCAGGTGTAGAAGAAGCGTTGTGTTATAAGCCACGAACAGACATCTTTAGTGGTATTTTTTCCCTCCCGAGTATGAGGTGGACAAAACGAGCTTGAAAAGCAGTTGCCTAAAGTTGAGATGGCTAGAATCAGAGAATGCTAGAATTTGAAGCCACCCAAGAGGCCAGCAAACCTAGTCCCACCTGCTACACAAGGATTCGGAAACCCTCAGGAGGCCAGTGATCTACGCAAGGGTGTACAGATAGTGAATTCCAGAGCTGAGTGATTCCCTGATACCTAATTCTAGGTACTTCCCAGACAGATCGAAGAAAGATGGTCTGACTGAAAGTTCCTGAGCACAGAAATCATTCATTATGGTCCTCTGTATAGGTGGGACCTACTGATCTTCAAAGGCAGAAATAGCTCCTGCCTTTGCTTTGCTCGGCCTCCGTGCATTCTCAGGGGCCCTGCTGGGTGGGAGAGACCACCTGACCATTGCCTTTCCCACCGGGGGTTCTCCCAGAGCATTGTCTCTCCTGGCTCCCGGCCCATTCTGGAATCCACAGTTCTACACAATCTCTTCTGACAAAGCTGCCACGTGGCCTCACGGTCATGTCTGTCCAGGCGGTGTGGTTGTCCGGGCCAAAAGTGCGGGTCACTGGCTCCTGGCGGGTGATGGTTGCATAAGCATCCTGCCGGCCCCCCGAGCGGGAACGCTGGCCCCAGCACTCCCGAGAGAAGAGAACACACCAGGGGCGGCGTGCGGCTGCGGGCAAATGTGCACATGCTCGCTGACCTGGCGGGAATCTTTTCCAGGGCAGTGATTTTTCGCATCATCACAGGAAGCATGAGAAAAGGCTCCTTCGTCTGCCAGACGCGGGGTACCCTGAAACACAGAGTGCTTCAGCTTTGTCCGGGCTTTGAGGGGCTTGTGCTCTGTTTATTTTTGTAGTTCCTTATTCTTTACTCTCATTTCAAGTGGCAAGCACTTTATTCAGGTTTCTCAGTGGAGCGGGAACAGACTGATGGGCCCTCTGGGTGTTCGGGAACGAAAGGTCATCCACCCACTGTGCAAGCACGTCCACTGGGGCGGAGAAAGCCCAGCCAGTCTGTGACCTGATAAAGCTCCACCTGTGATGCCCCTCGGCCAGGCCACACGCTTTCCGGAGGGGGGGGGGCGCTGAGAAGCCAAGAGGACCCACGCTAGGTTAGGACACAGACTGGGGTCACAAGCCAGAAGGAGAGAGAAGGTGGGAGAGGAGAGTTAACAAATACAGCAACGGGGAGAGAATGGGGTCGGGGGATGTGTGGACGATCGGGGAGGTGGTCGAAAGGGATGAGCTGCTTCTTTTTCCTTGAGAAATATTTCTATCAGGAGCGCATCTAGGCCGGAAGAAAGCAGGGCTCCGTTCCATTCTATCCAGTTAACACCAAATATATTTGTTTACTTCCAGAAGCACAGTTTTGTTTAGTCATCAGTGGATCAGTGAGCAAGCTAATGCAGTGACTAAGAGCTCAGGCTCCTGAGTCTAACAGACGTGAGTTCGAGACTCATCGACAATTGACTGCATTCTCTAAGGCTTTGATTTTCTCATTACAAAATGAAAAAGCATACTAGCTACTTCATGGAGTTACTGTGAGTAGTCAGGTCGTGTACAAGCACGCTTGGCGAAATGTCTAACACGCAGTTCCTTCTCAAGTGTTAGCCATTGTTATTACGCAGAGGAGTAACACAACGCCATAGCACCCACACGATTTACAGAGACGCAAAGGATAGGAACCTCTCTCAAGGAACTTGCAGCTGGCTTGAGGATAGATTTTTTTTTTAAGATTTTATTTTTATTTATTTGAGAGAGAGAACGTAAGCAAGAAAGCACAAGCAGGGGGAGCAGCAGAGGGAGAAGGAGAAGCGGACTCCCCGCTGAGCAGGGAGCCCAATGCGGGGCTCAACCCCAGGACCCTGGGATCATGACCTGAGCCAAAGGCAGATGCTTAACCGATTGAGCCACCCAGGCGCCCCTTGAGGATAGATGAACATACATGAAGTCATACTGAACGGCCAAGGCAAAATGCATGCAACACTGATGTTCTGCATGGCTTTACAAAGCCCACAGGCATGAAAAGCCAAGGTGGTATGGCTAGTCATCAGTGAAGTGGGATATCCAAGTAGGTGCTAGAGATGGACAGCCGTATGGTGCGTACGAATCCCTCAGAGATCTCCTAATAACATAGATCATAGTTTGTCCTGAAATGGTAACTTGGACTCTCCATTTCTAACAAGCTCCTAGGTGTTGTCCATGTTGCTGGTCAAACCACCCGTCGTCGGGTAGCAAAGACTTAGAGAGGTGTTGGAGCATGTTCTCAGCAGCTTAAGCTGCACCTATTAAGTATTAAACACAGAGGAGGACAAAAGTGAGAAGGAAAGAGAAGCCAAGAGAAATAGGCCACCAGGTCGCAGCTCATCAGGGGTTTTTTCTTCCCCTTCAGAAATTGTCGTTATCATGAAAATATCACCATCACTGCCACGAGAAACAACAGCAACTGTTATCTATGAAAAACAAGTGGGGGGCAGGACGGATTTGGGGGTAATCACCATGTGGCAGGACTAGTCAGGAAGGGCTTCCTGGGTAAGCAATATTTAAGTTCAAGGCTAAAAGAAATGACAGTGGGGAGCAGGGGAGGTGGATGGTAACAAGAACACTCGGGAACAGAGCCTCCCAGCTCCATATCCTTTACTCCCGACTCTGTTATCACACAATTACCCATGTGTTGCTCTGATTAGTTTAGGATAACTCAATCAAACGATTCCACAGCAGCCCCTCCCCCCCCAACATGCAAGCCCGTTCCTCTCTCCTGGTACTAGGGATCAAAATTCTACTCTTCTTGAGTCTTCAGCTTATCATTGGACTAAATTTAAGCCAGGTTTACTTTTCCAGAAAGAAAAGAAAGCCTAGAGAAGAACCAGTTCCCCAGGTGGCAAACCACGTGTTCTTGAGGTTGGAAGCATTGTGGAAATGCGGAAATCACGGACATGTTGTCTGTGTGGATTGTGTAACTCTACGTAACAATGTGTGTTCATTCCGGTTTATAATAATACTAGGTGCATAGGATGAGCTCCTTCGGTGAGGAAGAGAAACCCGCTATGGGCTCTTACCCAGCTAAGCAGATCTTAAAATGAATGCTTTGCGTTGCTCTTTCTTCCTAGGTATTTTTCCGAAATACCCTACTTTTCTCCAGGAAGCAAATTGAGGGAGAAATTACAGGGAGGGAAAATAGTTGGCTTATTGCCTACATGGATCTATTCTGTAAACCCACATGTAGAGACGGGAAGGGCATTTTGTCCCTGGGACCAGAACAAACAGGACTTGGAGAGAGGCCTGACCAACCCCAAGACCTTGGCCATTGGCAGAATAGAAGGCTCCCCAGAGGGAGTGATTTCAGAAGACTTGAAAGGATTCCTTAGACCAAATCCTCCCCCATCATGCTTACTTATTACAGAAATTCATCGACGATGGACCAAAGACTCTGGTTTTGTTATTAGAGAGATTAATAATAATCGCCTGCATTTTGGAGCCTTTTCACCTTTGATGGCAAGATGACAGCCAAACACAGCAACAAGTACTATAATAGTTTGTCTTTTTAGAAATCACACTTCCCTCAATGTTGGCTTTTATGTTCTATAATGGCTTTTCTGTTTTATCGTCTCTTTGCATCTTGCACTCTGATTACTTCGGCTTCAAAGATCAGCCCTTCAAAGGTCACAGGGAGAAATCAAAGTGCCTGCCTTTTCAAATGCTAGTGGCTTGGGTCTTGTGTGCTTTTGTCTTTTTATTTTTTCATCCTACTCTCCCCATCAGTTGGAGCCTGACTTTCCTAGAAACCAAGATCCTCTGTTTATCTTCCAGCCCTGGAACTCCACACGCTGCTAACTAGTCCCATCTTAGGCAATGTCAGAAGCTGGCTTCTCATCCAAGGACATTTCAAAAGAGCTATCTCTATGCAAACACAAGAATCCTTCATTGCTGGTTTTTTCAAAATACCTGTGTGTTGGCCATTTTCCCCCCCTAGTCGACATAGGGTGGGGGATAGGTTTCATCACCTCAAGTGTGATTTTTCCTGGTTTTGTAGATGAAAAGTAAGTGGAAGAGAGTGTGACATCCCAGGGCAAAGGAAAGAACAGCCCTCCCCCTCCCCCGGCTCCCTAGAAGATGTGATCACTCAGGTAGCCCAAGCGGCCCTTGACTCAGGCCCACCTGTCCTGCCCGCTGAGAACTTGGAATGCCAAAGACCAAAAAGGTAAAGAACCAATTGACAGACCAGGTCTGGAGCCTCTGACTTCCTTTCTTCCACTCCATTATAGCTCATTGTATCTGAGAAACAACAAGGGAAAACTGAACCCCAAGTGGAATGAGTGAACGAGACTACCCTGAGATAGCAGGGGCGCCTGGCTGGCTCAGTCAGTAGAGCATGTGACTCTTGATCACAGGGTCTTGAGTTCAAGCCCACGTTGGATGTGGAGCCTACTTAATTAAAAAGAAAAATCTCTAGCTATGTTGAGATGGCTGCATAGTGTGGCTTGGAGAAAATCTCAACCAAGGCAATAAGGAGATCTTAAAAAATCAGTGGCCCAGCTCTGGTGGTCGCATCATTTCCTCAGCTACTTCACGACTGGTTGGGAGTAGCCCAAGGCAGCATGGCCTCTGCAGGAACACTGGGGTGGACCTGGAGACACAGGGGCTGGGAAGTTGTCAACAATCATGCTCTTTGCCTGATTCCCTCATATCTGGGCTAGCCAAGTAGTGCACTGTCAAGGACCACCAATGGGCTCATAACTGTGCATAAAGTTCATATCATGAAGACAGGGAAGAATTATTTTAATTAGAGAAACCAGTGTGAACTCATATGAACAGAGATAAGAAGATCATAAAAGGAACAGAATTTGTAAAGAAGAGTGCGACATGCATGCAGGCATACTGTCAGAAAAACTAAAGCTTAAAAAAAAAGCTCTGAGGAGGGAAAGGACTCTTCAAAAAAAAAAAAAAAGCACTGTCGAAGCATGAATAAAAAAGAGAAAACTGCAGCTCCCTTTCTTGGAAAAGAAGGAACAACATGAAAGTATTCATTTACTCGCTCAACCAAAATCTACTGCACATCCCAGTACACACAGAATTCAACTAAGCTCCA
This sequence comes from Ursus americanus, assembly GCF_024610735.1. Taxonomy (NCBI): domain Eukaryota; kingdom Metazoa; phylum Chordata; class Mammalia; order Carnivora; family Ursidae; genus Ursus; species Ursus americanus. Next base: position 51,008,066 of record NC_142128.1, on the reverse strand, counting down.
GGGAAAAAGATAAGAGATATTTTCTCTTTTCTGTGAACATAGAGAGAGTCAGAGACCCTTTAGAGAATCTTATCAAGCTATAAACCAAAGATGGCAAAAGGTTTCGGAGGGAGCAAGGGGGGAGAAAATGACCTTAGGTGGTGAGGAGATGAAGAAAGAGGAGAGAAATGGCATTGGTAAATAGTCACAAAATCTTTGGGTACAAATTCATGGACCCCCTTAAAAGGGGGGGATGCTAGGTTTCTGAGTTCACCAGATGAGAAACTCCTCTGATTCATACCTGTCTTCTGGGGTAGGAGAATGATTTTTCAGACAGGAACAAACAGAACAAATATTCACTAGACTAAGTGAAAAAACACGGTAGGAAAGCACGAGCTGCTCTTGGTGTGTTTATGTCTATTGGTTGTAACAAATTTCATCTCCGGGTACTCAGGGGCTCTATGTAAATAACACAGCTATCTTGCAGTCTGTTTTCTGGAGGAAAAAAAAAATAAGAACAACAAAAACATGGAGAACAGAACACATGTTGGATTAACGATGGCACAATGTCTCCAAAGGGGAAAAATGTAAACTGACAAACATGTTAGTAATCCTTAGAATTATTCCAGAACAGGTTATATGTACTTAGGAATGGAGAAGTGGTCTCTAGTTACCAATATACCTTTAGTAAAGCAGAGCGTAACAAACTAGCCATAAAAACTCTTGTGACTGGTTAGCGCTAGACTGGCAGGTTAGGGACTAGAACACACATCACATTCTGTAATTTGGCGAAGAATTCGTAGGTTCTCTCATATGACCGTATATATTGGACAGAGCAGTGCAAGCTACATGATAATACGGTGAAGGGAATATGCAAGTGCTTTGTGCCTGAACCTAAGGGATCTCTACTACCAGACTGATGTCTTCATTGGTGTTTTTAAGACTCCACTTGGCCAATGTCCAGTTCAATGTTGTATCAGTGACTATGACGATTTCCTAGAGAACATGTAATTATAAGAAGGGAATCGCACCAAGCTAAGGGGATAGCTAGTACTGTCACAAAAGAATCAGGATCTAAGATTGATGGATTTAAGTTGGGGTGTTTTGTGTTTGTTAAATTTACGTTTAACGGAGCTTGGACATTCAGAACATAATAATATCATTGCATTTCACGTAGGTTAGGCCATGCTTTCCATAGTACCATGTGTACTCCTGGGGGCCATATTTTTAATAGTATATTTACAGACTGCACCTGTCCTGATGAGAAAGACAGAATGATAAAAGACCTCAAAATAACTCAATATAAGGAATGATTGAGGAACTGGGGAGTGTTCAACATGGAGAAGTAATTTGGAGTGTTCATGCTGTTCAAATTATTCAGAAGGATTACATAAAAAGAGAATGACACATGTTCTCTGTGGCTCAGGAGGAAAGAACAGCAGCGATTGAATAGACATTACAGGAAAATGCTGATTTGGCATAAAGAAGAACATTTTTACCACTGATTGCCAAAAAAGAATGGAAAGGAAATGTTCAGGGAGTATGACGAATCCCCCATTGTGAGAGGTATTGAAGTAAATATTCAAGGGGGTAACTCAAAGACCACCTGGTAATGTCTGAAAGAGACAACACCTTAGGATTTAGTTGGACTCAATGCACTTTAAAGTGCACTAAAGTGGAAAGAAATTCTGAATAGAGGCAGAACCTGGCCCTCAGCTTCCTTCATGAGCCCTTCTTGGGTTTTTGCTAATCAAAAATTCTGATGCTGTCATGCTGCGGGACTTTTAAGTTCATTTGCAGGATCCTGTATGAGTCCAGATAAATTAGGGTATGCTGCAGCATCTAGCAAGCCCAAATGTCAGTGGCTGGAAGTAACAAAGATTTGTTTCTTGCTCATACTACGTTCCTACCTCAGGTTGATGGAGGGCCTTAAGAATCTGAAGCACTTCGATTTGTGTGGCTGGCAGAGGGAGAATTCAGTAAATTAAGCACTGGCTCTTGCAGGCTCCTGCCTGTCTAGAACTACTCACAAGATTCCCTCAACCACAAGGATAGCAGGCAAGGGATGCTCTTCCCGGCACTCGGAGAGGAAGCCAGTTATCCTGAGCACTCACTAATGTCTACTTGAAACTAGAATAGGTAGGTTCATGCCCTCAAAGAACAAAAGAACGTAAAGAAGTAGCACCAATTTCTCTTCTGGAATCAGGTCATGTTCTTGTCCTGAACTTTCTCTGTAACTCTAGGTAGACCGCTTTATCTTTTCATACCTCCATTTCTACCAAACAGGGGAAGAATATTTCTCTTTCTCTCTCTCTCTCGGTATTGCTGTTTCAGTACAATGAGTCAACAAGTATAAATGCAATTCAGAACATCTCAACAGCCATATACATGGAGTTGATAATGAACACTCCCCACCCGACACCTAAGAGAAACAGCATACAGGTGCTAGTTCCCTAGATATTGAATGTGTTTCTGTAATTTTTTTTTAAATGTAGGGAGCACTCCTACCTGTGCATCTTAATATTATTTTCATTGTTTCCCCCATTTTCCAGGGAGATAGGTAAAGGCAGCTGTCTCGTGCTTTGTGCCACAGAGAGACGGAGGTACATGACACAGCAAGGAGGCCTCTGAAGACACCCAGAGACCATACCTGGATCAGGAGTAGAGAGTCCCTGCTCCTGACTCCTGTCATGTGGGTTTGCAGATTCTCCCTCCACCCTTTGGCCTTTCTCCCTCTCTTACTCCTATTTCAATGGCTCTACAAAGTCTTGGCTTGGAGAATAGAGAATGTGGGGTACTTGGGCAGTGGACGAGAAGACCTTCTGCCAATGGCCTTCTCAAAAATAGTTCCAGTTCCCCCGTGACCTGGCTTGCCCCCACCGGGAGGTCACAAGGGAGGCTGGGAACAAGACCGACACGTGTTGGCCCAAAGGCAGCCCAGATGTTCCAGGAGCCCATGCTCCCCCTACAGATGGTCAAGTAGTAATGGCGTCATCCAGGAATGTGGGCCCAGGTCCATGTGCCTCCAGCCCTAGAAATGCCCTACTCAGGGCACCTGCTGTGACTTGGAAGGTGAATTGGAAAGTTAGGAGGAGCGGGTCACAGACTGAGCAGGGTGCATGCAGATCTCGATGGCTTGCTCTCCCATCAGGGAATGCTCTCCTACCGTGGGTGATGGAGCAGTGGTGGGAGAGCTGCAAGAGGGTCCTGGGGAGGGCAGGGATGTGTGCTCACGCTCACATGTCACACTCATCCACCCACTTCTCAGCAACAGCTTGCCAAGCCAACCGGGGAGGATTTGCCGAAGACCCGATGAGAGCTCATCAGAATGCAGGCAGGTATAATACCGGTGCTCAAGGAACTCAGGAGCTGACTGGGGAGACAACACATAAACATATCTAAAAACTGGAAAAACTTACATGGCCTAAATGGTGGAATTCAGATGAGACAGTTCAGAGATGGGTCTGAATTATTGAGAAAGTTCCGATGGGTAATTTATAGTGTGGTTCGTGCCTAAAATCTGCCCCTTCTGCACTAGTCAAGACTATTCCAACTTCTCCCAATCTAATATAAACAGTTTCTTTTCAACCAGCTAGATGGCTTTCTCCCCCCCAAGCAAACCAGTGCAAACAAGCTCTCTTTCACAGGGAAGCAACTAACTACGCTTCTATAAGATTAAGGCACATACACCACCCCCCACTCCCCAACGGATCTGAAATACTTACAGTGAAATTTTCCTTTAATGTTGGTATTTTATTCTTTGTAATTTCCAATCGATAACCGAATATCAGTCTGTCCAACTGCAGTTCTGTCCAACTGCTTTTCTGTGCTTTTATTTAGAAGCAAAAATAACCGCAAGTCCCAGTATCATCACGTCGGCTCTGACTTGGATTATCAGAGCAGGGGGAAGATCTGGTGGGTGAACCAAGGCAAGGAGCCACCTGATAATCCCATTAGGCAGCATCTGCGTATCACTCCAAGTCAAGGTCCGCTTTGGACCCTTCTGCTACCTAATGCGGCAGAGCTAACACAGCAGGTGCCCAACTGCATGCTTGCTGGGTGAACAACGTATTCGTTTGTTGAGTGCTCTGCGCTCACATTTTCCTCGGACGCACCAAAGTGAAGTACTTACCTCAACCATCATGGGAAGAGGACTTCTCATTTAGTTGTTCTGGTTTTAGAATTTATCCCCCCAGACCAGCTCCTATAAAAGCGTTCTCTTCTTCTCTTTTCTTATGAAAATGTGATGCAGGAAGCAGAAGTCCATTATTTTCTCTCATTAGAACTTTGAAAATGACAGGCAAGAATTCTTTATGTTTGCGGAAGTTCAGCAAATGATGGAAAAGTCACAGCTCACAAAGGCTGATGGGAGAGAATCTCTCACAAAACTTGCCTCAGAGAATGGAAAGACCCAGATCTCATTTTGCAAAACACTTTGAGTCTTCTCATCTTTCTTCTTTGGATATTTTGTGATTAAGCCTAAGGGGCCCTCAATTTACCATCTTGATCAACTGACTAGCTGATTTCTCAAAGAGCTCAGTACATCTGTCCATATTCACACAGGTGATACGATGCTGAAATAGCATTGTTTCCATTAAGTATTAATGGGGTGAACATTTTGTCATAGGCCACCCAGAGGGCTGGACATGAGACCCTTTCTTTCTCAACCCTATTTTTAGAGAGCACGTGTTTTAAATGGCAGGTGCACCTGTCATCAGTAGGCTTGATAGCCAACGGCTCATTTGTGCTGCTACCTGTAAATGTAGCCATGCAGTGAGGCCTGGACTGGGGCTGAGTTGTGTGAAGGTCACCAGGCCCCATGGTCTTCAGAAAAGGACATTCTTAGAAATGGCCCTTCCAGCTGGTCTCTCTTACCTGTAGGTCCTTAACTTAGAGTCAAACACTAACACCCCAAGGCAGTAATCACAGCTGCTCTGCAGGAAGGAAAATGATATTTGGGTTCATTTGTTTAAAAAAATCCAACATGCACACATACAAATATATAGTCATATGCGTGTATAATGTGTACATACATGTGAAAGATTTAAAATTATGTGTCAAGTTGAAGAGTTGCAACCTTGAGGAAGAGAAGAATGGGATTTGGAGTGAGGGAGAAGTTATGAAAGACTCTTAACTTTTACCCCATGACCCTTGGTATTGTTTTCATGTTTGACAACGAGAATGTCTATTTAAATCTCTTGGCATATATTATGAACTTAAAGGGGAAAAAGAAGAGAAAGAGGAGGGAGGGAAATGGGTGGGAGAGAAGAAAGGAAAGAAAGAGAAATGAAAAAGAATGTACGAATTCTCAAGAGCCAAAGCCATGAGGGCTGAGTGAATGAAGCTGTTGGAGGTGAACAAGGCTAGCTTAGCAAGACTTTGTGAAAAAGTTGAATTTTGAGAAGGACTTTTAAAATAATTTAATAATAATAATATGCTTGCTATAAGATGTTCACTGCAGAAAATTGACAAAATAGAGAACACAAAGAAGAAAATTCTGCCATCCGTATCCCAACCACACGTTACTATTGCAGTGGCTTTCCTTCCCTTTAGACTGTGTTTTGAAGGGCAACAGAAACATCGCAGAGAAGAAGGTGGTGGAAGTGGGGAGGCTATTCCAGGGGAGCTGTGGAAACCTGTTCACCGGCAGCCGTGAACTGCTCCCTTATCTCAGGCCTGAGCTCTCGGTGAGTGTGTTTGGACCTTGAATATCTGTATTATGTTTACCGCCGAAGCCTCGTCAGAATAACAGCCTCTCTGGGCCTCAGTTGCTTTCTCTGTAAAATGGAGGCATTCTCTTTCTCCTACCCACCTTGCTGCATTATGTCCCCAAGACACAGACAAACACACTCCGATTAAAAACTCAGTGCTAACCCGGAATCCAGAGTACCGATATTATGCAGGTTTGTGGACTAGCTCACAAAAGCCTGTTTACCTGCAGGCAGTTGAAGTGCGATCGTGGGTATTTATAGCGCTATGACTTTCTACCATTTCTCTACTATAAGTATATCATTCTTAATCACAGTATGGGCATCTTAAGGCAGATTCTTGTATTGGTCTGCGGACTGCCACTTACTTCTCTGAGAAAGAGCATTGTACCTGCTTAAAGAGGACCCTGTGGGCCATGCCAGTGCTTTTGGGGGCATCTCTCAGCAGCAGCAGCAGGGAGCGAAGAGTGCAGTTCGGGACAGATTTCATTGTTGGGGGGCCCAGGCATTGCACAGATCAGTCTCCCCAGAAGAGCAACTGCAGCAACACGTGGGCTCAGCCGTAAGAGCAGCAGCCCTTTACTGAGCCATATCTGCTCCTAATGGCTTCTTGTGCGTTACCGCATTCAATTCTCAGGTCAACCCCACCGTTTAGTTACAATTATTCCCCCCATTTTACAAAGGAGGAAGCAAAGCATGAAGAGGTTAAGTAGCGTACTCAAGGTCATGCGAATTCGTCTGGCTAGCATTTGAGCTAGGATAAAATGACTCTATAGCCTGGGCTCTTATCAACTGCTCATACACAGGGGGAAGGGGGAACCCTGTTACCATGTGTGACCTGCCGTGGCAAGGAAGTAATGCTAGGCTGCTTTGGAGATCATGCATTCATACTGTGAGCTTTTCTAAAGGGTAGGAAGATGGTAGCAGGAGTCTGATCTCTCTCTAAGGGAGGTTTAGCAGGCAGCTTCTATCTCCTGCCCCTTCTCCTCCCCAGAGATGCTGCCCAGGGTGGCCTGGCACTGGGGACATTGTCCCTCTTCCCTGTGGCAATAATGCCGTCACTGGGGAAGTTCATTTAAGGTCCTACGAACAAATAATCTGACTTTAGGATTTGGGTTTGGGGGGTGGTGTATAATCATCCCATTCTCTCCTACAGTGCCCAGTCCTCCGGTGGCTTCATATTTCTGAATCATCTCTCAATTAGAATCAACCGCCCATAGCCTGCTCTGTTTCAGAAATGTGTCCTTTGATTCTAGCCTTGGCACATTTTTTTTTCTGTTTTGCTGTATTGCTTATAATGTTTATGCAGCTGTTTGGAGAGCTAAATATGCAATCAGTGTGATGCAATCATGTCCCTTCCTTATCAGGGAAGGAAGAAAATGCCAACTTGAATTTTATACAGTTTTCAAGAGCTCCATGATGCAAAATGATAAGTTCACTTAATTGATGTGATCTTAATTGGAACCACAAGGGAAATTGGGATGCACATAGAGTTCAGTTGTTTGTGTTTTTAATAGCACTGTTTGGCTGAGATTGGACCATTATCTCCCTCTGGTTCCCCAAATGATGGAGAGTTTGTATTTCTGAAGTTTGCTGAGAATGGAATGCAATATTACAGTATTTTTGGTAGACTTTTCTGTTATGCTGTTTCATATGAGATTTGGAGTTTTGGGGTTATGTTTTGAGAATGAATTACCATAACATATATATTTCTATTCATGTTCCAGCAATTAGAAGCATAGGTATAGTCATACAATTTCATTATCAACTGAATATTTATGTATTCACTTGTTTCTTCGAACTTTTATTCATTCAACAAATAGGTATTGCTGTCCTCGTCTCTGTTGATAAACACAAGAGGTAGATAGATGAATAAGACTAAATCCTGCCTTCAAGATCTTCCCATTGTTGGGGAGATGAACAAGTAAACCTTGTGGTAGGTTCTAGAATGGAGATATGTACAAGATATAGAAGAAGCAGGCAGGAAGGCATACCTATACTGCAGGTACTCAAAGATTTAAAATATAAGGCTGAATTGTACCTGAGCATGGGGAAAAGATGGCCCAGGAGTCAAAGAAATTAGAAAGATTTTACTTTGTTTTTAATTTCTCTTGCCTGTGTTAATTGAACTGAATAAACTTCACATGGCTCTTTTTTTTTAAATCAATCATGTTCTTCCTTTAATTTTGCATAGAGAGAGCTTTTAAAAAAAACTGGGGAGTCTGGCAATTTATTGATAGTTTATTGATGAATATACATTGTTCTAGGTGGTCAGATAACCATATTGCATATTTCTACTGGAAGCACATTTCCTAAAGCATCAGATTACATGAAGTACATCCAGGATGTAACTTTGTCCATAGCCTTGATTCAAACCATCAAAATGTGGTAGGCATAAATTATACCTAGTTTCTGCCCTCTAGTTAAAATCCAGAAGGGGGTGATATAATGAGTTACCCAAATTTATTTGTTTGACATTCAAAGAGATATTTTCAATGCATTTTTCAGGGCTATTCATTCACAAATAACTTAATGGGAGAGTCTGAAGATGTGTCATGACAAAGCCCATATTGTATTTTCCTAAGTAGGTGTAAGAAGAAAGTGACCCTAACATGACATCCTGGTGTTTGCTACCTTCCTTTGGGATGACTGTAGACCCTAGCCACACCCTAAAAAGAAGAAATCATTTCAAACACTGATCAGGAGAGGAAACTGCCCCACAATGGGAAGAATATTGAACAAAAGTGATGAAAAAGTTAGAGAAATATGTTCTGTTCTTAGCTTGTCATTCTACGTGACTTGGAAGAATTCCTTAATGTTTATTTCCTTAAAAAAAAAAAAAGATGTATGTATGTATTTAGAGAGGGGCAGAGGAAGAGGGAGAGAGTGAACCCCAAGCAGACTCCTCACTGAGAGCGGAGCCCTATGAGGGGCTCGATCCCAGAACCCTGAGACCATGACCCGAGCTGATACCAAGAGTCGGACGCTTAACTGACTGAACCACCCAGGTAACCCCTTAATGTTTTTAATCTTCAATTTCTTCGTCAAAAATATGAAAGAGTGGGATATATGGTCCATCAACTCCAAAAGTAGATTTCTAGTAGAAATACAACATATGAGAAGACTCTTTGTTACTTACCTTGAATCATCTGTAGAAGGGTTAGGAAAAGAAAATTGAGTTAGAAGGGCTTTTAATAGAGAATATGGAGACCATATTCTACTGTCAAGTTTCCTACTTTCTTACTGGTGTGATCTTGGACTAGTCGCTTCCTTTGTCCATAGCTGCCTCATCTATGAACCAGTGTGGGATGTGTGGCGAGTGGGTTGGGGACATAGACTACGCTATTGCTATGGTGCCTTCGATTTCTAGCTTTTAACGGTTCTGTACTTGGGTCAACCTTCCCTGGGATGTTTTCTAGTTCTTCTCTAGTTTCCCTAAAATACAATCTGCTTACCTTTTCTAGAAGGGAAAAGCAAGAGTATCGTTTCCATTTTATAATTCTGAGTGACTTTTCCAAGACAACTCAGATTTTGAAGTTCTTACGCTATACTGGTTTAATTCTCTTATCTTAGACTTTTTGATAAACACCTTCAATCATAGGATCAGATAGGAGGTTCTTTCTTCCATTTTCTTTGACTATTTCCAAAACTAAAGGGCTTCCTATCCCTTTGAAGACAGGTCACCCATAAAAAATGGGTCATTGCATCTCACAGATTGTTCTTTTCTGGAGGTCTTTGTATGTGTAATTTAATGTGTGGAGACAGAAGGTGGAGTGCATGTCCTTGCAAGCTCTCTTTGAATTTCGGAAGACTTATATATATTATAAGCCTGTTTGATTTCTTTACTTGGGGTTCCAATAAATAAAGAGTTTGGGGAATAAATTGTAAAAAAATTATTAGAAAACTTCTGAACTTTTATCACTACCCTTACTAAATGGTATTCTTTATTGCATTCCTGGGCCTGGTGAGGAAATGTAGTAATTTAACAAGATTTTGAGCTGGTAACTCTCCCTTGCTGATAGTTTTGCAATTTGTTCCTCAAAGAGAGTTTTCATATGCATGAACCTTACAAAACATACAAACTGGGTAACAGTAGTCCACTTAACAGATTGGAAACCCAAGGAGTGGGTGACCTATAAATGACCTGCCCAAGAATGCATTTCTAAGAAAGGCTGGAGCAGGAATGGCGACTCTATTTTCTGATGCCTGGTTCTGTCTGCTCTCCACCAACCCCCACATCTTTGCAACAGTTCACTGACTTGCCGCTATGTAGTGGTGCTTCCCAAATTGGGTTACTTGTGACCCACGGGGAGCACTCAGTGGATGTGGGAGTGATATCAGCCCCTATGTCATGAATCTGGTGGGCAATAAAACCTTCTCTTCTAGTTATTAACCCCTCATATGCACTTTTTCCTTATTTTAACATGTATAGCGACCTTGAAACGGTCTTGAAACTAAAAATCCCTAAGCAACTTATTTGTTCATGAATTGCTTTGTAGTACTTCTTGGGAATTCATGGGTGGAAATGCTTCCTTTATATTTTAGAAAGTGAAACATTAACGAGTTAATGTTTCTTGTGTCCTGGGTTGGGAGGCTTATAGCACCATCAGCTGGATTTCTGAAAACCTAAGGGTGAGGCGTGGCTGGTTTTATTTCTCCCATCCAGAGGTCATGGTCAGAAGTAGGTTTATGCTGGGGCGCCTGGGTGGCACAGCGGTTAAGTGTCTGCCTTCGGCGCGGGGCGTGATCCTGGCATTCTGGGATCGAGCCCCGCATCGGGCTCCTCCGCTATGAGCCTGCTTCTTCCTCTCCCACTCCCCCTGCTTGTGTTCCCTCTCTCGCTGGCTGTCTCTATCTCTGTCTAATAAATAAATAAAATCTTTAAAAAAAAGAAGTAGGTTTATGTGGAAACAACCCACATGTCCATCAAACAATGAATTAATAAACAAAGTATGTATATAGCCACGTAGAAAATATTTGGCCATATAAAGAAATGAATTCATGTTACGTGCTATAACATGCATGAACCTTAAAATCATCATGCTAGGTGGAAGAAGGCAGTCATAAAAGACCACATATTGTATGATTGGATCGATATGAAATATCCAGAGCAGGGAAATATGTAGAGACAGAAGGCAGACTCACAGTTGCTTTGAGCTGGGAGGGAGACGAGATAGGGGAATCGGTGAGTGTGATAGCCAAAGAGTATGAAAGTTTGTTTGTTTCTTTGTTCGCTTGTCTGTTTGTTTGTTTTTTGAGGGGATGAAAATGTTCTAAAAATGATGGTGGTAATGATTGCACATATGTGTGAATAAATTAAAATCATTGAATTGTACACTTTAAATAAGTGAGTTATAAGGTGTGTGAATTGTATCTCAATAAAACTATTGTTAAAAATAAGTAGATATATAATCATACAGTATTCTCTCTTTTGTTCTCCATGACAACGCGGGCTGCCCTGACACTCTCGGTCATTATAAAACATTATTTACCTACCATCCCTTTGGCCAAGGACTGACTAACGATCATGCTAGCTACAGAACCCTTTCCCTAAACATCGTAAAAACCCTCTGTCTTTCCTAAAGTAAATAGCTTTTCCCCTGGAACTCCTGAAACATTGAATTCAAATGTCTACCCAACCCACTTTTTATTGTCTCTTTATGTATCGGTCATCTGCCCTCGATCATGAGCCTGTCCAGGGCCGGGGACATTGCTCATTCGTCTTTGCGTCTCTAGTACCAAACATCGTGCCTCAGAGCAAGTAGGTTTTGCTTAAAAATGGAAAACAGAAGGAAAGAAGGGAGGGAGGGAGGAAGGAACGTGGAAGGGAAAACTACCATTTCATGTCATCTGGAGTCACTGAATTCCTGAGCGCCGAGGGGATAGTAGCTGATTTCTGTGCAGTGGTCTGCACCAGCTTCACGAGGCCGATGATGCCCCCACGCAACGTGCAATTGAGTGATGGGTTCGATCCGGGTTGAATGTATGCGCACCTGTGGAAGAGCCACAGTGAATGCCACCAGAATGTCTGAATTTAAGACAAACTGTTTAGTCTTGATTTATAATAAATATAATCTTACTCTTTAATTACTGCCTGTAAGTAGCTTCATCTAGGAATTTCAGCATGTGCACTCCCTTGGTCTGTGTCGGTTATAAACTCAAGTCCCGGGACCCTACTGTCCACATCTTCTGTGTCTCCCAAAGCATGACCTACAGAACAATTCATTAAGAAAGATTTATGCTCCAAATTAATGGCTGAAGGGCAACATGAAGTGAATTTTTTAGGAAATTTGGCACTGTGTGGCAAGTTTTAATAGTAAGTTCACGTTGGTATTTTTTTCGTCAACTATTAACTAAATAAGTTGATTCTTCACATATTAGATTTCCAGGTATTCCATGTACCAGTCTATATCACAGGCTATTTGGTGGCATTGATATAAAAGAAAATATTTAATATTTACGTAAAAGAACGTTTGTATCTCCAATAGAAGGAGATCAAATCACTGCGTCTGTAATTCCTGTGGACGCGAGTGGCCAGGTGCAAAAAAGAACGTATTCTGTTTGACTTTGCAGTTCCTAGTCCCCAGGCATACCACCCCTTCCTGTCTTGGCTGCCAAACCATGGCATGTGTGAGGGAGTCAGGTGCTGTGCAGTTCTTTCTACGGTAACATTCTGTTTGGCCCATGCCAAAATGTAAATCGTTATCACCATTAAGCGCTTATTAAATGTCTACTTGTGTATGACACCAAAGAGTGGGTTTTATAGCTAGAGTCCTGCCCTGCTGTGACTTTATATACCCTCTTGGGCAGGGGATTTGAAAATCGAATTAAAATCTGGTTGTTACCTACAAAGGGACGTTTTTAGCAAAGCCAACAACAGTACGGTTTGTCACCTTGTCCACACGGAACATTCTTGGGGGGAAAAGGGAGCACGTTATTCGGTCAAGAGTGTGGATTTGAAAGTTGGATGTGGGAGTATTGGAGCTGTGCTACTAGTTCTCTACTGGGAAACTTGATCCAGTGGAGTGACACGGTGATGGGCTCAGGCCCAGGAATGACAGGCACTATTTCCAGGGCTTCCAGCAACTCAGTAAGGCTGGCTTCACAGTGCCTGGGGTAAGGCCAAGCTCCGGGCAACGTGAGGCCACACTGGATGTCCCTAGCTGGCCTTCTGTGTGAGGAAAATCGTGTCCCTGCAAGCTTATGGACTTCTATATGTGCGGGTCTTCAAGAGACCAGGCTTCTGGACTGGTGGCACCTGACGGAGAAACCGGAAAACAAGGAAAGCTGCGCAGGCGCCATGGGCTTGAACCCTCCTTCTCCCTGACTAGATTCTCCACATTCGTTCACTTGACTCAACAAGTATTTACTGCGCAGCTACTCTGTACCAGACACTGTTCGGCATGCCAGGGGTTAGAGCAACACATGAAACTGTCTCTGGGACTTATTTTCTGGTGCAGGACGTATACACGTGTGGGCCAAAAGATGGCGGTCTTTGTTGGCTCCCAAGGCGGTCTCTGAGCTTGCTCAGTTCTGCAGCAGGTGGTGGATTCCCCTTCTAATCAGACACTTTCTTGGCCAGCAGGGCTCACAGGAGAAAGATACGGTATACGATCCAAGCAAGAATGCTTATTCTAATTTAGCACTCCGTCCTGATCCTGAAAACCTCACTCCCAACAACCCTTTGTGATAGGCAATGAAAATATAGTAAGAGGTAAGGCTGCAGAACCAGACTCTTTAGATCTGAGTACTGACCCTGCCACTCACTAGCTATGTGTTCAGAGGTAAGTCCTGTGGACCGAATGTTTGTGCCCCGCCCCCCACCGCCACCACCAAATTCATATGTCAAAACCTATTCTCAGTGACATGGTATTTGGAGGTGGGGCTTTGGGAAGGGACGACGTCATGAGAGGGAAGCCCCCATGAATGAGACCAGTGGCCTCGTGCAAGGGATCCCAGGGAGTTCCCTTTCCCCTTCCTCCTCGTGAGGTCACAGAGAGAGAAGCTGGCTGTCAATGAACCAGAAGGTGTGTCTCACCAGCCACTGAATCTGCCTCGAGCTTGGACTGCCCAGCTTCCAAAGCTGTGAAAAAGAAATATTTGTTGTTCATCACCCACCCAGTCTATGGTATTTTGTTATGGCCAGCTGAACAGACTAAGACAGTGAGTTACTTTAAATTGTCTGTATCTCACCTTCCTTCTTCATAAAATGAGAAAAATATGAAGACTGTAGAACATCCGTGATGAATAAATGAGGTAATACATGGAAAGTACTTGACCTACCATACACGTCCCCCCCTATTTTCTCGTTTCACTTATTACAGATATGCTGGTTTCCGATGGGCCCAAACTGTCTCACTGCGCTCCTACTCTCAGCTCTGTTCCAGCTTCCTCAGGGCAGAGGTCCTGTTTTGTGCAGCATTCTTTTTCCTATGGTGATCTTTCCAATGGTTCTACACACAGTAGGGGATGGGAAGTGCTTGCTGACTGCTGCTGAGAAACTGAATTGGATGTCATTTTACTGCCGTGGTCTTGCTGAGAAAAACACACTGTGGATAAAGTCACTTACCTCATCTTCCACCTGCCTTACTTCTGTCCACAGTTCCAGAATCTCCCCACCAGCCAGAGCCCAGATCTCAGGCATTTCTGGTCCCCCACTTTCATTTGTTCAAAATATCTGCTCAAAATCCAATGATCAAGTCTTGGGAAGTCTCCTTTGCGATACCCTTTCAATTCATTCTGCGGCTCTTATGCCACCAATGCCACCCTTGTCTTAGATCTTATCATTTTAGGCACTTTGTTGAAGAGGTACTTGTCTCTGAGGCAGGTTATGGATGCTGAATATTTGGCTTTCATTCATTGACAAAGAGCAAACAGGTGCCATTTTATCATCATATAACAAATATATGTTAATGGAGAGTTCTCACTGCCTATAAATCCCAAGACGGGGAAGAAAGCAACTAGGGATAGCTTATAGCAGAATTTTTCTGAAACCTCTTCCTCTATTTTCTTCATAAACTGAAAGAGCAGACTTAAGTTCTGGTTTATTATCTAAAGGGAGTAGACATCTGTTATGTTCAGGAATCACCTCCCTGCTTATAAATGATATTATTGCATAAAATAAGTTGAAATAAAAACTTCTGTAATGATACAGAATTGGTAAGAGCTCAAGAAAACTCTCTTTGACTCCCCATCTCAAACAGTTCCGAAGGACTGGCCCTCTTATGTTAAGAATAAGCAACTCTGACAAAGTTATTATTTCTCATAGCTTAACCTATATCGACATTTATTTACCACTTAATTCCATTTGATTTTTTAAAAGATTTATTTATTTATTTGACAGAGAGAGAGAGCATGAGCAGGAAGGAGAGGGAGAGAGAATCCCAAGCAGACTCTGAACTGAGAGTAGAGCCTGACGTGGGGCTGGATCCCAGGACCCTGAGATCATGACCAGACCTAAACCAAGAGTGGGACGCTTAGCTAACTGCACCACCCAGGTGCCCCAAATTCCAATTGATTCTATAGTCACATTCTCCCCATGCTTGACTGCAAATAGGAAACACCTAGGAAACTTTTAAATCAAAATTTATCCTGGACTTCTGGAAAAGATGGATTAATGAAGGGTGGATTTATCCTTTTGCCTGGAACAAGGAAAACATGGAAAATAATATATGAAACAATGGCATTCAAAATATTGGATATCAGACAATGAAGGACAGTGAAAACTGAAGTGGAAAATGAGATGTGTTCTAGGCTATCCTCAGCTACTGCCTTGAGAAAGTTTCAGAAAGTGGTGCAGGCAGGCGGAGCCCAGGCAGAGCCCTAGAGCCTCCCTGATTGAAGACCTGGAGCTAGAATTTCAGGCCTGCCAAGAGAGTTACAGCTCAAGATGCAGAATATAGGACAGGGGACAAGCTCCAGGGAGAGAGAACCCCAGAGATCTGCAGAGACTGTCTCCAGATTATTCAGCTAAATACTGATTATCACAAGAATATACATTAACTACTCATGGCTGGGGAAAGAACCACCCTAAAAGATTAGAAGAAACAGTGCCCAGAGTTCAAAAAGGACTGGAAATATTATCCATCCACAATAAACATGGTGGAAGAAACTTATACTTTAAGGAGAATTGGTTAGACTTCTACGAACAGTCTCACCTCAGTAGTGGGAAAAATTAACCTCAGGCTGATATTCAGCTTTGAGCCAACCTAACACAGCTTAAAAGGAAAACCCAAAAGGATCAGACTGTTTTCAGGTGATTTAAGCATGTGCCAGAACAAAATTCTCAGTATCTATAAGAATATAAAAATACACCCAAAACGACAAAATAAAAACCAAAATGTTTCATATTCAATAAAAAAAAAATTACCAGACTTGCAAAGAAGCAAGAAAATACTACTACTAATAAAGAGACAATTCGCTAAGTTAAAACTGATGCAGAAATGGTACGGTTGATCGAATTAGAAGACAGGAACATTGAACGGTTGTTATAATTGATTCCCTATGTTCAGGAAGCTAGAAAAAGATTAAACATGCTACATAAAGGTATGGAAGATATGAGGGGAAAGCCTAGAACTACACAAAGAAAATAAGAACACCAAAATGGTAACTACTTAGATAAATATGAAGGGTTTTTTTCTTGTTATTTAAATCTCTTCAAAAGATCATCAAATGCTTAAAGGAAAGTCACACCATATGTAAAAGTGGATTGCATGACAATAACTCAAAGGCTGGGAGTAAAGGAATGAAACTATACTGTTTACTAGCATACATCAGGCTTCTGTAGACATTAACAAGCTATTTTTAAAATGCGTATGAGAACTCAGAAGACCTGGAATAGATAAACAACTTGGAAACAGAAAAACAAAGTTAGAGGACTAATATTATCAAATGTCATGATCTATTACAGGACTACAGAAATCAAAACGATATGGTAATGGCAACAAAAGAGGTCAATACAATGAATAGAGAGTGGAGAAATAGACCCACATATTAATAGTCAATCAATTTTTGACAAAGTTACCCAAAGCAGTCCTATGAAGAAAGAGTAGTCTTGTCAACAAGTAGTGCTAAAAACTTGGGTACCTATATGCATAAATAGGAACGTTCAGTCCATGCCATGCACTGTGTGTAAAAAGTGAACCCCAAAAGATAGTAAACTTAAATGGAAAAAAACCCAAAGTTATAAAACTTTTAGAAGAAAATATAGAAATAAATCTTTGGATTAAGAAAAAATTTCTTAAATATATCACTGAAGGCATAATCCACAAAAGAAAACAAAATGATAAAACTAAGGACACTTGTTCTTTAAAAAATACTATTAAGGGGCGCCTGGGTGGCACAGCGGTTAAGCGTCTGCCTTCAGCTCAGGGCGTGATCCCGGCGTTATGGGATCGAGCCCCACATCAGGCTCCTCTGCTACGAGCCTGCTTTTTCCTCTCCCACTCCCCCTGCTTGTGTTCCCTCTCTCGCTGGCTGTCTCTATCTCTGTCAAATAAATAAATAAAATCTTTAAAAAAAAATAAAAAATAAAAAATACTGTTAAGAGACAAGCCACACCTTTCAATAGATGCAGAAAAAACATTTGACAAAGTACAACATCCATTCATAATCCAAACCCTCAACAAAGTACGTTTAGAAGGAACATAACTCAACATAATAAAGGCTATATATGGAAAACCCACAGCTGATATCATTCTCAATGGGGAAAAACTGAGAGCTTTTCCTCTATGGCCAGGAACAAGCCAGGGATGTCTACTCTCACCACTTATTCACATAGTATTGGAAGTTCTAGCCTCAGCAAACAGACAACAAAAAGAAATAAAATGCATCCAGATTGGCACGGAAGAAGTCAAACTTCCACTATTTGCAGATAATATACTCCCTACAGAAAACCCAAAAGACTCACCAAAAATTGCTAGAACTCATACGTGAATTCAGTGAAGTTGCAGGATCTAAAGGACATAATACTAAGTGAAAGAAGTCAGTCAAAGAAAGACAAATACCATAGGATTTCATTCATACGTGGAATTTAAGAAACAAAACAGATCCTTAAGCCCTCAGTTTGTTTCCCAGAGTCCATAGTCACTCATGGTTGGGGAGATGGGATAGGCTGGTGATGGGTAGTAAGGAGGGCACATATTGCATGGTGCACTGGGTGTTATACGCAAGTAATGAATCATCGAACTTTACATCGGAAACCGGGGATGTACTGTATGGTGACTAACATAATAAAAAAATATTATTATTTAAAAAAAAACAAGGAAAAAAAAGAAACAAAACAGATCAACATGGTTGGGAGAAGACAGGTAAACCAAGAAACAGACTCTTAACTCTAAAGAACAAACTGAGGGTTACTGGAGGGGAGGTTGGCGGGAGGATGGGTTAAATAGATGACGGGGATTAAGGAGGGCACTTGTGACGAGCACCGGGTGTTGTATGTAAGTGATGAATCACTGTACCGCGTACCTGAAACTATTATTTCACTGTATGTTAACTAACAGGATTTTAAATAAATACTTGGGAAAAAAAGACAAACCACAGACGGAGAGAAAATATTTCCAAATTACATATCTGATAAAGAACGTGGACCCCAAATTTGTTAAGAACTCTTAAGATCGTATAGGAAGAAAGTAAACAACCAAATAAGAGTAATTGATTTGAACCAATATTTTACCAGAGAAAACCTGCTGGAAAATATCCATGTGAAAAGGTACTCAACATTATTAGCCATTGGAGAAATGCACCGTGAGATGCTGCTACACACCTGTTAGATTGTCTAAAATTGGCAGGGACGCAAAGGAACTGGGAGGCTCACACACTGCTTGTGGAAAGGCAAACTGATACAACTACTTTGTAAAACAGTCTGCTTCTTAAAAAGTTAAGTGCACATTGTCCACATGGTACAAATATTCCACTCCTAGGTATTCCCCTAAGTTATATTCAGATAAGACTTGTACACAAACATTTATGGCAGCTTTATCTGAAACAACTCCAGGACAAGAAACAACTACATGCTGGAAAGGATGTGGAGAAAGGGGATCCCTCCTACACTGTTGGTGGGAATGCAAGTTGGTAAAGCCACTTTGGAAAACAGTGTGGAGGTCCCTCAAAAAGTTAAAAATAGAGCTACCCTATGATCCAGCAATTGCACTACTGGGTATTTACCCCAAAGATACAGACGTAGTGAAGAAAAGGGCCATATGCACCCCAATGTTTATAGCAGCATTGTCCATGATAGCTTAACTGTGGAAGGAGCCGAGATCCCCTTCAACAGATGACTGGATAAAGAAGATGTGGTCCATATATACAATGGAATATTACTCAGCCATCAGAAAGAATGATTACCCAACATTTGCAGCAACATGGACAAGACTGGAGGAGATTATGCTGAGTGAAATAAGTCAAGCAGAGAAAGGCAATGATCATATGGTTTCACTCATTTATGGAACATAAGAAATAGCAGGGAGGGGTGCCTGGGTGGCACAGTGGTTAAGCACCTGCCTTCAGCTCAGGGCGTGATCCTGGCGTTACGGGATCGAGCCCCACATCAGGCTCTTCCGCTATGAGCCTGCTTCTTCCTCTCCCACTCCCCC
The DNA here is from genome assembly GCF_024610735.1 of Ursus americanus. NCBI lineage: Eukaryota > Metazoa > Chordata > Mammalia > Carnivora > Ursidae > Ursus > Ursus americanus. The sequence goes on along the minus strand of NC_142128.1, from coordinate 50,988,784 downwards.
TGCTTGTGTTCCCTCTCTCGCTGGCTGTCTCTATCTCTGTCAAATAAATAAATAAAATCTTTAAAAAAAAATAAAAAAGAAATAGCAGGGAGATCGGTAGGAGAAGGAGGGGAAGAATGAGGGGAGGTAAACAGAAGGGGGAATGAACCATGACAGACTGTGGACCCTGGGAAACAAACCGAGGGCTTCAGAGGGGAGGGGGTGGGGGACTGGGCTAGCCCGGTGATGGGTATTAAGGAGGGCACGTATTGCATGGTGCCCTGGGTGTTATATGCCAACAATGAATCATGGAACCCTACATCAAAAACTAAGGATGTGCTGTATGGTGACTAACATAACATAATAAAAAATTATTATTAAAAAAAAAAAGAAGAAAGGAACAAGTCCAAACTGGAAAACCCAATGAGGGAGATCGATGTGTTCATTATCTACATTATGGATGGTTTCACGAGTGTAGCCGTAGGTGAAAGCTTATTAAATTGTGAACTTTAAACATGTGCAGTTTATTGTATATCAGTTATAACTCCACAAAACTGTTCAACATAATTATTCCTATGACTTACCTCCAACAATTTCCTGGGCTTGGGAAACTTCTGAATTAGACCATTCTGGACAGGGATCACCTTAATGGCTATCATCAGAGCTACTTTTCAACTCAAGTTATATAAAAAACTGGGCATGATATTCAAAAAGTATAGCCACTCTTCTCAGGGTACTTGAAGTGGAGCCAAGAGACCATGAATGTATTGACATATTCAAGTTGAGCCATTTACCAGGTGCTGGGAATAGAAAGATGAATAAGAAATGGTCTTTGAAGTCCATAACTGATTATTACAACAGATAAATCTATGTACCTATATGTTATATTATATGCATATACAGTAAACATATACAAAGGGTGATTACAGAGTACATCAGAAATATGCTTTAGCCAGCCATGGCAGGTCAGGGAAGTCTGCGTATGGTAAAATCTAGCGGAGAATTAATGGAGTCACAACTCTGGAGAAATCAGAGGGGCATTACCTGCAAAGGCAACAATCTATAAATCATCAGAGGCGAGACTAAGAATGAAATGCAGGAAAGTAGAAGAGATCCAGTAAGATGGGGGAGTTAGAGAATTGGGAGCAGGGGTGTGTAAAAGGGTCTCAGAGCAGGAAAGGCTCCATGCCATCCTAAGGTTTCTGAGTGGTGGAATGCCACTGAAGGGTTTTTATTCAGGGAACAACATGTGTGAGATGTGGCAGGGGGAAAAAAATCACTCCTCAGTGGGTAGGACTGAAAGCAAGAGTAGGTGTAAGAAGTTGGGGTAGGAGAGTGAAATAATCAGATTAAAAGAGGATGGGAGCCTGAACCAAGACAGTGAAAGTGGGATTTAAGATATGAATAATTGGAGAAAATTTCCTTGGTTTCTGTTGTCAGAAACTGAGTCAAGGGGCACCTGGGTGGCTCAGTGGTTAAGGATCTGCCTTCGGCTCAGGGCATGATCCCAGGGTCCTGGGATCGAGCCCCGCATCGGGCTTCTCCACTGGCAGCCCACTTCTTCCTCTCCCACTCCCCCTGCTGTGTTCCCTCCCTCGCTGGCTGTCTCTCTCTCTGTTAAATAAATAAATAAAATCTTTAAAAAGACAAGACAAGAAACTGAGTCAAGGAATACAAGAGGAGAGCAGTTTATGGAAAAGATGTCGAGTACAATTCTGAACACCCCCATGTGCCGTGGAGTTCTGAAAAAGTCTGTGACAGCGGGAATGGGCTTTACCTGTATCTATACGTTTTTTTTTTTCCTCAAAAATAAAAACTCAGTGCAAATAAAGCTGAACATTGTTGCTTGTTAATCTGGGCCAGGAATACATATAACATGCTTTAATTATTTTCCTTGGTTTGCTGTAAATTTGAAACATTTTAAAATTTAAATAAAATACATGCAATATACAGTAGGGTAAACTCCAAGGCCCTCTACTGTAATTTAACTGAAAACTGGACAAATTGGTAACCTAACCTTTTAAAGCACTGCCTGAGCTCACAAAGAAAGGAAGGGAAATTTTCAAGCCTCAGTCTAAAAATTGTTTTTAATGGAATTCACGTTAGTTTCCTGGGATCTGAAATCTAATCCCGGGGTCCAGTAGAAAATGAATGTAAGACCTCCTCTTCATTTGTAGGGACCCTCAGGAGAGATTAAAGTGTTTGGCAGATGCAGAGTCAAATGGTTTCTGGAAGAAATTAACTGAGCTTAGGCCCTCAGTATTTGCACAGATAAAATTCAATAAAACAAGAACTCATATACACACAAAAGGCTGGGGAGTGAAATACTATGAATGGCAGCCAGAACACAACCTCTTTAGATCCCCAAGTCCTTCATATTTTTGGATTACCAGGTAGAGAATATTTATGCATAACATGTTAAATGACAAAAAATAGTGAATTTTGAAAAATGAATAAGGAACAACAAAGGCTATCAAAGGGACACCTGGGTGGCTCAGTTGGTTAAGCCTCTGCCTTTGGCTCAGGTCATGATCCCAGGGTCCTGGGATCATGCCCCGTATCAGGCTCCTTGGTCAGTGGGGAGCCTGCTTCTCCCTCTGCCTGCTGCTCGCCCTGCTCGTGCTCTCTCTCTCTCTGACAAATAAATAAATAAAATCTTTTTTAAAAAGGCTATAGTAGGGTGACTAACATAACATAGTAAAAAATTATTAATAATAAATGAATAAATAGGCTATAAAAACAACTCTGTAGATTCTAATAAGAATATTCATAAAGGAACACTTCTATAGAAAGAAAAATATCTTCATCAAAATGTAGAACTCAATAATGAGGTAAAGAACATACTAGATACACCTGAAAAGAGGGTTGGTAAGCCATGAAACAGAGCTGAGGAAATTACTCCAAATGAGGCAGAGAGGTCAAATGAGGGAGAAAATGTGAAAGAGAAATAAGAACTATGGAGGATAGAGTGAGAAGGTCTCGCACATATTTAGTCCAAAGCAGATAAAGCAAAGACTCTAGGAGATGATGACAGAATTCTCCCAAACTGGCCAAACACATGAATGAGAAGAACGAATGGACGTTGTGTGACAAGCTGGAAAAATAAAGAGAAATGGACCAATCACATGGTAGGGAGACCACAGGACACTGAAGACAAAAAGACACGCAGATCTTTCCCCCCCCCCACAAAGACAGGTAGCCCAATAGTGACATATTAAGAGCAATAATAGAAACCAAATAATCCATCGTGTTGAGAGAAAAGTACTGTCTATTAGAATTACCTACTGAGGAAAATGGTGTTTTAAGAATGAGGTATTTCAGGGATGCCTGGGTGGCTCAGTCGGTTAAGCGTCCGACTTTTGCTTACGTCATGATCTCAGGGTCATGAGATCAGAGTCCCAAGTTGGGCTCTGCACTCAGAGGGGAGTCTGCTTGGGATTCTCTCCCTCCCATTCCCTCTGCCCCTTCCCCTGCTTACACATGCTCTCTCTCTCTCTCTCTCTCTCTCTCAAACAAATAAATAAATCTTAAAAAAAGAGAATGGGGTAGTGTCCCATAATAAACACTTAGAAAATATCAATTAAATGAATGTGTACAGACTATAACTGATAAAAAAGAAATTGGTCCCAGAAGAAATAGTGAGCAAAGGACTAGATAATGCATGGAAATATGAAGAGGCAATATCCATAGGAAATGGTGGAACAATAATATCTCATTTATGGGTTGATTTTTTTTTTAATGCGAGAACTAAAGGCTTGAACTTGAATTGCTTGAATGTCAAGAAGGAGTGACTGGAATTGAAGTGTTCTGAGGCACTCATGTTGTCGGAAAGAGGAAATGTTTTCATTAGCTTTAGATTTTTAAAAATGAGAATGCATAATAAAATTTCAAGTAATAGAAGCAAAAGCACACATAGTAAATGCAGCAACTAATTTAGAAAAGTTAAGAGGGAAAAAGAACAAACCGTTTTGAAATGCTGAGTAATTAGAGTAGATGGGCACCCACATGTTACAACATATTATAAATCATCATAAATTGAATATGATGCAAGTCAAACATAATTTAATATGAAAAAGGGAAGAAAAGAGTTTTTTAGTAAATAACGCTAGAGATATTCCCACAAAGTAAGGAATAGGCAGGTATGCCCATTCTATCTACTACAATTTAACATTAGTCTGGAATTATTACCCACTGCAATTAAAGAAGATAAAACACTTAGGAGCATAAGAATAAGAAGAGAAGAAACAAAACTACCTCTATGTAGAACTAACAGGATAATATACATGGGAAACCCCAGAGAATCAATGATTGAATTAACTCAACAAAAAAATAAGCCAACAAAGCAGCAGGATATAATATTAACACACAAAGATCAATGGTATTCACATATACAGATAACAACCAACGGATAAGGAAAACCATTTACAATAGCAATGAAAAAATTTAAAACATTAGAATAAATTTAACAGGAAATATTTAAAATCTGTATATGAAAAAACTCTAATTGTCTCCTGAAGGGCACACAGTAGCCAAGAATTAAAACATCCCTTGTTTGTTAGTAAAGCTTGGCATCATCAGGATATTAGTTCTTATTAAGTTAGTTTACAAATTTAATATGATCCAATAAAATACCTATGAGACTTTGTCATGGTGGTGGATAGGCTGGGATCACAGTCCATATGGAAAAATCAACACACAAGAATAGCCAGGGAAACATGGTAAAGGAAGAGAAACTATTCCCACCAGATATTAGTACACAGACAATAGAATAGGATCAAAGTTCAGAAATGGACCCAACCACATATTGAAATCTGATACATTATAAAGGTGGTATTTCAATCACTGGAGCAGAGACTCTTTTTAATAAGTAATGAAAAAGATAAAATTACACACATGCCATATCACACACCAACAAGAAGCCCAAATGGATCAGAGATGTAAATGTAAACAGTAGAGGTACACAGGGCTAGGAAAAAAACGTGGTGAAATCCTCCTTAATCCGTATTCAATAAAAGGGAATAATAAGTTGATACATTTGTCTACACATAAATGTTTTAAAAGAACTTTGGATGGCGAAACACATGAGCAAAGTGAAAAAAGAAATGACAAACTGGGAGAAAATATTTGCAATATATATCATGGGGAAAGGCCTGATATCGTTAAGGAACAAATGATTTTTTAATTGAGGAAGAAAGGGTCAGAAACCTTACGGAAAAATGGGCAAAGACCCAAAGTAACACTTCACAAAACCAGATACAAAAATGGCCCTTAGTCATATGAAACAAGCTGTCTCACGCCCAGCGGATGGGAAGTCACAATGATGGAATCCTTGCGAGGGGTGTAACTTGGCAGGATCTCACAAAACTGAGTGTGTATTTATTCTGGGGCCCAGCATCTCTTGAGAGGAATCTAACCCAAAGATAACTTACAACAATATGAAAATGCATTTGCACAATGTTCCTCACTGCAGCTTAATTTGTAATGGCAGAATTTTGGAAAGACTGTAAATGAATGTCCGGGATGGGAAATGGGTTGGATAAACTCGGGCGTACACACCCAAGGAAAGAAGCGCCGTGCAGCGTGCAGCGGGAAAACAGAATGGGGGAGATCTCTTCCCGCGGATGCGGGGTGATTCCAGGAGGGGTTTTTAAGAGAAGAAAGCAAAACTGCAAAGTGTCACATACAGCACGCTATGTTTTAGTGAGAAATAGGAGCAGTCGTAAAAATTGCACGTTCTTGCTTATTTTCACAAAAAGAACTGTGTGAAAGAAAAACCAGAAGAGAAAAAGCTGGTCACTTACAAAAGGTGGGCGTGGTGTGGGATGAAAGGATTAAGGCAGAGGGACACTTCCCTGAGTCTCTCTTTCTGATTAGGGCTGACTTTCAGAAGCACGCTAATGATGCACATATTGTATTCTTTTTTTCTTAGGATTTTATTTATATATTTATTTGAGAGCATTTGGGGGGGGAGGGGACAAGCGGACTCAGGCGGAACTCTGAGCCCTGACGTGGGGCTCGATCGCATGATGCTGAAATCCTGAGCTGAGCAGAAACCAAGAGCCCGGAGGCCCAACCACCTGCGCCACCCAGGCGCCCCCCACATATTTTAAAAAACTAAACTAAACCAACAAGGAAGGGAGAAAAGAGACTAAAACTGAAAGCAAGCTGAAAAAAAGACGAACCCGCGGCGTTTCAAATGAGTACCGTGCCTCGTGGAAGTAAAAGTCTACCGAAGATAAACTTCTCCAAGTAACCTGTTGCCACGGTGTTTGACTGCGGGGTGGGTGTTGAAAGAACTGAAAAATCCTGAGCGATCGTTGGTAGATCTCTTTTTTAGAGTGGTGGGGACAACACGATTCCAAAATCGAGGCAAGTGTATTGATAGGACTGAGCAAGAATAAATGCATCGCGGTTATTGGCATTCAGGATGGTTTAGGCTTTGACAGATTTTCTGGAATTGGCCGAGCTGCGTCAGGCCCTGAACACCCTACTCCCAGCATCTTTTCTCATTTCTCAGGAAGCTCCTCTTAGGGGGAAGCAATGGGAAGAAAAACAAAAGACTCTTCTGATGCTAAGACGGCGTGGGTGCTGTCAACACGAGCTTCAGATGTCTTCACTCGCGGCCCCCGGACGCCCTCTTCCTTCCTGGCTACATCAAGAATGTTTCCCCGCGTAATTGACGGCCATAATCCTATGGTGAGGAGCACAGGCTGTCAGCCGATCTGTCTGAGTTTTGACCAGGTTCTACCACGGACTGGCTGGAAGACTGTAAGAAAGCGACTTAACTGTGCCTTCGTTTCCTTACCGGTTAGAGTATAAATACCGCAATTGGGAGGATGGCATGAGTTAATACTACAAAGCACAAATCCCAAAAATGTCATAAAAGTTGAATCCATTTACTTATTGTTTTAAATCTCCTTAACACAGCTCTTTAAATGGTGCAATTTTAGTCTCCTCTCCCCTAGCTGTATTCTGCAATGGACAACGTAGTCTCTTTTCTCCAATCCTTTCTGTTTCCCTCATTATCCTTCAAGCTGACTGGGCCATATTCCTGGCCAACAGTCACTCACCCCCCGAACGTGCAGCCATGCACACACGCACACCCACACACGTGCATGCACACCAGCTAGACTCTGCAAAAAGCAGGCGCAAAGCGAAGCCTTTTCCAGGTCCATCAGGAAGGGGCTCTCTCTAGCCAGAGAACACAGGGCATTAGGCAGAGGGAGCAATGGATTTAAGAAGCGCAGAGGACCCTTCTGACTCCAAACATCTATGTGATGGTCCTAAAGCTAAATGCTCTCTTGAGGAGCCTGTTATTTAATTGAGGTACGGCAGGGACATTTTAAGAGAGATCCGTGGTCTCTGCTCCTTCAAACTGTTTAGGTCCCAAATGCAGCTCTGCCCTACATCCTGGCGATCCCTTCACCTCTCTCTGCCTTAGTTTCATCAACCGCGAAAAGACAGGGCTTGTGTCATAGACTCAGCACAGCTATACGTGTCAAGTGCTTAGAACGAGCATGTAGTGAATCCAAGTAAGTATCTCCTATTATAAGTATTATTTTCAATATATATATTCCACAAATACAGTTAAGCAGCTGCATTATGCTCAGCGCTATGCTAGGGGACTGGAAATATTGTGATGAATAAAACAACTAGTTGGCAAGCTGTTGCAGGAAATCGGCAATAAAGAGATTTGAACAGGAACAAGTTGTCACGTGTACCATGAAGGGAAAAGAAGCAGAGGATGATGATGCTGGGGAGTGTATGGGTTCCAGCAAAGGCGCTTGGCTTTGACCATCCAAACAGTCTTCTCCGAGGTTGAGGATTTGACCTGAGGCCGGGAAGAGGCAAAGAAGCCAGTTATGGAAGAGGAAGAAGAGGAGCGCTCCAGATCCGGGGCGTAGCCCGTGCCAAGTTTCCCGGGGTGGACGATGGTTGCTTCGTGGGTGAGTGTGTGAGTGGCCTGGAATTCAGGCGGGGGTCAGATCATGCAGGGTCTAGCAGAGCATGGTAGGAGTTCAAATGTGATTTTACAAGTCCCGTGAAGTTCTTGAAGGTTTTTAGGCAAGACAGTAACATGACTGCCATACGAGAATGGATCAGTCCAAGGGCAAATCAGAACACAGGCCGACCAACCCTCTCAGGGGATTTGGCTGCTATATCCTCTGAACTGCACGGACCACCCGGGCTGTGGTCTGCTGGGTCCCTCCATGCAAAATGCATCCCTCCGTATTTCAGGGAACCAGCCCAAAGCCTTATGTACTTTCAGGGCTTGGATCACTAATGCTCCATTGGGGCTGGGAGGGAGAGCATGTTTTGGCTTTTGGATAATGTCTTGCATCTTGAAACATGTGGCTTTGATCTATTTGAGTGGGATCCTCAGCTGTTTAGCTGACATCATTATTAGAATCTCTTTGGCACTCAAGAGGTAAATTATGTCCCTTCAAATTTTTTCTTTCAATTTTATAGTTAGCTTGTCTTAATATTTTACCATTAATTAAAAGATCTGCTCTTCTTTTCCGTAGGTGGACATTTGAAGAAATAACCCCCAATTCAAAATCCTTTCCATATTGAGATTATCTATATGCTCAATCATTTTGGCTGAATCGCTGTGGCTTTTTTGTTTGCATTTGAACAAATAATGTTTCAGTAGCTGGACCTACATCGTTCTGTTAGTTAGTTTGGCTGGGTTTTTTTCCCCAATTTTTATTCAGGCCTTCAATAACAAGTAAATGTAGGAAGAATCAGAGAAATGAGAATTAAATCCACAAATATATGCTATGGCATACCCTCCCATTGGCAAAAATGTGATTCTCCAACAAGACCAAGTGTTGGGGAAGACAGGATGTCTCGTACACTGCTAGTGAGAACATGAATTGTTTCATCCGTTCTGGAAAACAACTTGAATTATTTAGTAAATTTATACTTATTCTTTCCTGGCTACCAGAAATTCCATTACCAGCAGGAATGTTCAAAACATCATTGTTGGCGGTTGCCAAGAACCGTAAATATTTCAAATGTACATCAATAGTAGACTGGATTAAAAACTTTTGGTATATTCATTACTTTTCTTAAAAGACCAAACTACAGCTATATACACTAATGTGGATAAATCATAAACATACTATTAAATAAGCATCCTAGTAAACGAGAAATAAAAAAACACATTTAGTGTGATCTATTTATACAGTTTTTATACGCGTGAGTGGAAATAATATGTATGAAGTTTAAGGCTTTTTTTTTTAAACAAAGCGAAGAAATTATTATCAAAAAAGTCAGAACACTAGTTATTCAAGGGGATGTCCATCAGGGAGGGTCACAGAGGGAGCTCTTAAACTACCGTCAATCTTTTCCGAATCTGGATACTGTTTGCACAGGTGCTCATTTTAATCTTATTATTTAAAATGTATATGTTTTGATGTATTCTTTGTATTCTACAAAATATGTTAAAGTCAAAGAGAAAGAAAAGTGAAAGTTCCAGGAAGCCAAGTCTCAGGAAGACTTGGCCCCTTCCCTAAAAGGAAGGGAGATCTGTCACCAAGGCCAACACCCAAGATGTGAGACGTTTAGTCAAAGCAAACATTTCTTGCTCCCACTTGTTGGGCTGGATCACCTGGATAGTTTTGCATTCTAGAGTTACAGCCTTGATGACAGGGCGTCAAGGGATGATGTCAAGAGACGAGATAGAACGCCAGTTCGGCAAGCGCAGTAAGGATGTGTAGATAATCCGAGCAGCGTGGGAAGTCCTTTTGCAGGTTTTTGTGTTTTTTTTTTTTTTATAATTTTTTTTTCAAGATTTTATTTATTTATTCGACAGGATAGAGACAGCCAGCGGGAGACGGAACACAAGCAGGGGGAGTGGGAGAGGAAGAAGCAGGCTCATAGCAGAGGAGCCTGATGTGGGGCTCCATCCCATAACGCCAGGATCACGCCCTGAGCCAAAGGCAGAAGCGTAACCGCTGTGCCACCCAGGCGCCCCTGCAGGTTTTTTTTAAAGCAAAATATCCAACAGGCATGGACTAAAATATCTCCCGGTAGAATAAGAATGGAATTTCTACATTTCCCAAGACTTCCCCAGTTCTATAAAGTCATTTCTTTCGTGTGTGCGCCTTCTCATTACCGTATTCTCCTACTACCCAATTATAGGAGAAACTAAACACCACGTGGGGGACTTTTCAGTGAATGGCACCTTATTAACAGACTAGCTCAGCCTACAAATAATTTCCTCGTGATAATTACGTTTAACTTCCTTTTTTATCATCCTTGGGTCACTTCCAATTATCGTTTGTTTCATTTCTGCGTTGTATACTAGGCTAAAAATCTCCGAGCCGGGGACCCTACTGATACTGCTCATCTCTAGGCTCCCAGCTCTTAGAAAAAGACCTAGCATAAACAAGGTATTCGGTAAATATTTGTCAAATGATAAGTAAATGAGCAAATGGACACATGAATCAGTGAACATTTAATGCCACGTTCACTGGCTCCTTCACACAACCGTAAGTACAGGATTCAGGAATTTCTCTTCTCCTGTTGTTTTTACTCTGAAGGTAATTTTCCTCAGATTCAGTGGCTATACTAGTGAGCATGTGATTTAAAGGAAAACATAATCAAAAGGAATGTAAATTAAATTAAACACAGAATATAAATGTTTGCCATTTCAACACTCAAAGATGAAAAAAAACACATAAAATCAAAAGAGATAATAGTCAATCGTGGCAAAGCTGCGGGGAAAAGGCACTCCGCCATGGGGAATATAAATTATTAAAAGATACATGAAGACAATGCATCGAAATGAACCAAAACCCTTCCAAATTCTGTTCCTAGGCATCTATCCTTAAGGATTACTCAAAGATGCCCACAGACGTAGTCGAACGTGACTCCCTGCAGCATTGCTAATAACGGCGAGAAACCGGAGACATTCTAAAAACGCCCCCAACGGGAAACTGGTTCAAGAACTCAGGGTATATTAATTCAATACAATACTATGAGTCCTTAATATTTGTGTTGTAAGAACATATTTAATGATATAGGAACACAGTCATTATATATTATTGAGTTTTTAAAAAAGACGTTGTAAATCAGTATGGTTGGGATCATCTGATTTTTGTAGGAAAAAAATCATATATGGACATAGAAAATACCCAATGCAAGCCTTAGAAGAATATGTGTCAGTAGTAGGGCGTTCACCTTTGTGTGGTGACATTATGGGTAATTTTTAGTCTTTCTTCTGCCTTTTTTCTGATTCTTTACCTTGAGTTTATGCTTCTTTTGTAGTGACAGGAAGTGGTAAAAGTTACTTAAAGTCTAGTAAAAGGTACATATAGCCATAGGAAAAGATCGGAAGGACACACAGCAAAGATTAAATAGGCCTTATCTCTGGGTATCAGATTTGGGGTTATTCTTTTTTCCACTGGAAAGTGTTTCTGCAGCAATCTTATATCATTTTTGTACTAAGAAAAGCCTTAAAATTCCATTTAACTGTAATAAAATGTATGGAATGACAGAGAAAAATCTGGAAAGCTATACAGCAAAAACCAAGCAGCAGTTATGTATTCTTGGGTGTAGCATTAAAGGAGTTGTATATTTTCTTCTTTCTGCCTTTTGAAGACTTATCCAACTTTTAGACTGAGTATGGACTATGTCTCTAATGAAAGCAAAGAAAATGTGATTACAAAGAACTTTTCGTCCATCAAGTTACAGAGACAAAAGTCTCTTAGGATAATCAAAAGCCCTAGGAGCGTCTCCTGGAAGGTTCTGAAAAGTTGATTGGATGGGCTGTTAAGATCAAAGTAGTATCTTCTCCTAAGAATTGCCACTGAAGAGAAGAGAAGAGTAAATCTGTATCAATACGTTTATCAAAACCCAGGTCAGGTAAAATTGGCACTTAAAACATCAAAGCTGGATTCACAATGCTTGCTTCCAGCTGCGAAAGTCTAGCTACATCTAGTTTGCAAATACGCAAAGAAATATGGAAATGACAGATTATCTGAAAAAAATTAAATATTTCAATGAAGTAATTGCTTTAGGAACTCATAGCCTTATCCATTCTGAAAGTCAATGTGTAAACCAAACATTGGAGAAGAGATGACCATTGCCCTCAGCAGAGACAGTTTGTAAGAGATACTTTACGTGCTACGGGCATACAGACGCACCCCGCATGGATGGGAATTAACCTAGGGAAAGCCATTTTGAATTAATAAAATTCTGAATTTTAGAAGATTCTAAAAAAATTAAAATTGTAATACCACTTCATAAATTGCAGTTAGTTGTGAATTATTACTAAATAGGGCCTAAATCCATGATTTTTTTTTTAAGATTTTATTTATTTATTCGACAGAGATAGAGACAGCCAGCAAGAGAGGGAACACAAGCAGGGGGAGTGGGAGAGGAAGAAGCAGGCTCATAGCGGAGGAGCCTGACGTGGGGCTCAATCCCATAACGCGGGGATCACGCCCTGAGCCGAAGGCAGACGCTTAACCACTGTGCCACCCAGGCGCCCCTAAATCCATGATTTTTAAAACTATCTTGTGCTTTTTTTACGAACACCTAAAGCTCTTTCACATTTACTTACTCGACTACAGCGCTGTGAAGCAGTTAAGACCACCTTACATGTAGAGTTCCCAGCCTCACAGGGAATGTGACTGAGCAAGACTTTGAACCTGAATCATCTGACTCTAAGGCCAATACTCTTCACACCACAAAACTCTGATTCCGTTCTAATTAATTGTAGATTATTGACAAAACAAAAAACAAACAAACAAAAAAACAAGAAAAACCAATGTGTTGACCAAAGCCCATAAACTCTTTCCTTTCACCTTGGGTTGGTGGCATGTGGCATCTGAAGCCCTACGCCATGTTTCTTCCTCTTCTGCTTGGAGGCCGCAGAGCTAGCCTGCTGTCAGGTCATGGTGGAATTATTACAGATTTCCACCAAGTGCAATTGCAATTGGTAAGACTTTGATACAATTAGATTTGGGTTTGGTTTTGTTTAATTGCATCACGAAGCCTGGGAAGAAGTGGAAGGTTGAAAGCAGGAGTTAGGAAGTAAGAAGGGAGGAGGGATGGGCAGGGACTTTAAAGGGTGCAGTCTGGGGGTGTGACAAGATGAGATGGGGCTGGCTGGGTGGGTCTGATGTAAGGAGGATAATAAAGTCACGGAGCAGCTGGGCGTATTACGCCACACTCAGAATAACATAAAAAGCCCACATACCACGGACTAATTTGGCAGTAATCTGAGATAGAAGTGCATTAATGCAATTACTTTTTCTGGCACCCCAAACCACTTACTACCTACAAGCTTTTAGGAGCTTAAATAACCCCAGGGCTAGAGTGATAAAATGAGCCCCAGAACAAACAAATTTCATCTTAGGGCAGTGTGAGTCATCACGGGAGGCCCTTGTGGCCACGGGCCATGTTTCCTTACGGACAGGAATGAACCAGCTCCTACCTCTCCGCCCCTAGGAAACCCCTTTCTCCTCTGTCCTATCCTCTAACCAGTGCTCCCAGATAAAGCACACTTTCTTCTCCCCCAATTATACTGTGACAGGTGTTGATCTCACAGACAGAGCTCTCTGCTACTCTAAGATTTGTAGACGATCCAAGCGTGGATGTGAACAATCTCAGATGACTGTGTTTGCAAACACTGGTGGGTTCGGGAAGGAACACGGTAGGCACTACACGGAGAGAAATTAAAATTTCGGGATTGGAAGAAAGAAAGTTGAAGAACCATGTGATCCACCTGTTCCTTCTTGCAGATTAAATACATAAATACGTAAAATAATACGTTTTTATATGTATACATATGTATAAATATGTAATACATATTTATACGTATTTATACATAAATATAATAAATAAAACAAAAATATTTTTCATCTGTTCTTTTAAAAACACGGGATTTTACAGTTGGAAAAAAACCTACCAATGAGATGGTCATTTGTTTGCATTTCACCTACTAATGCCGATCAGTTCGTAGCAACCATCCGCCTATCATGCTGAAATGAATGACTTGTCCAGACTTAGGGAGAAAGAGTGCCATGATGGCTGGGTTGCCAATGGCAGCTCTCTATTTCGTTATTTTAAATCATAAGCACAAATGAAATGCTGAAGTGATCACATAAAGTGACAACTGTAATAAGCCTGCTTCCGTTTCTCCATCTCTGGAATTGCTGAGCCACAATCGTTTCTTTGGTAATACGTGGTTCAAGAGGAGCTTCACTGGAAGGGAGTTCCAAAGACTCTGAACCGTCACAAACTCACTTTCAAAACAGTTGCCTGTTGCTGAGTCCACACATGGCGGGACAGTGAGTCTACACTGGAGAGTTCTCCGAAGTCATTTTCACGTTACTGTGCAGCACAGTATAATGGCTAGAAAGGAACACAATGTTTATAAAAACATAAGACAAATGAGGTAACATATATTGAAGCTTACATATATATTATTAAAACAGCAGCTGTTGCAATTACTTTTCAGGGAATACACCAACATTTCACCGGGGACTTTTTTTTTTAGAATTGCCTCCTCTCAGTGCTCATAGGAGACAGTTCAATATTTAGTCCGTTTTACTATTGTTTTGTTATTTTCTATAGACGATGTCTCCCCTGAGAGCCTGCTTCTGGGCAGGCAGCTCTCACTGGTCCTGTGCACACTGCCAATGGCCTCTGTCCAGGTGTTTGTCCCCTGATGCTCTATAAGTCTCATCTGGGGAGTCCAAGTGAAAGGACCTGTGGTCGCACAGGTACTGAGGACAGAACTTAGACTGGGACTTCAAACACTTGTTTCAGAGAGTGATCTGATTCACTGAATACGCTCCCATTCCCCTTATCCTGCAATGTCAACTCTGTAAGTATCAAGGTTCAGTCTTTGTATGGGTCTGTTTCTGTGCTCCCCGGTGGGTTCAACATACCCATAGGGATCTATGCCCGTCTACACTTGCTTCGTCGTTGTGGTTCTACAACTCTGAATAACAGGTAGGGTAGGTGCCCACCGGGATGCTTCTTTTCTCTCCAAATTGTCATGGATGTTCTTGGCCCTGATTTCATGAAATATCTTAGGACCAGCCTATCCTAAGATCCTGTCTGCTTTCATAGAAAAACTTGAGATTTTTTTAATTGGATTTGTTTGAATTTATCAATCACAATGGCAGGAATTATCACTTTTACGATATTAACTTTTTTCTATTATATGAATTTGATCTATCTCTCCTTTTGTTTCCATTCATATCTCTCAAATGTATTTTATATTTTTCCATAAAGATGGCAATGAATTGATTTTTAGGTGTTCTATATTTTTACACTCATAAATTTCTAACCCTACTTTCTGGTGTATAGAGACGCAGTTGACTTCTATATATCAATTTTATATCATGCAATATTACTAAATTCTCTTATTAATTCTAATACCATACCTATCAAATGTTTTAGATTTACTAGGTAAACAAGTACATAATCAATGAATAAGGTGTGGTTTTTTTCTTTCCTATTCAATTCTTTTTTTACATATAATATTTTTTATTATATTATGTTAGTCACCATACAGTACATCCCTAGTTTTTGATGTAAAGTTCCATGATTCATTACTTGCGTACAACACCCAGTGCACCATGCAATACGTGCCCTCCTTAATACCCATCACCAGCCTATCCCATTTCCCCACCTCCCTCCCCTCTGAAGCCCTCCGTTTGTTTCCCAGAGTCCATAGTCTCTCACGGTTCATTCCCCCTTCTGTTTACCCCCCCTTCTTCTTCCCTTTCTTCTCCTACCGATCTTCCTACTTCTTATGTTCCATAAATGAGTTCTTTTCCCTTTATTTTGTGCATGTGTCTGTGTGTGTGTGTGTGTGTGTGTGTGTGTGTGTGTGTGCGTGTATTTATATATTTGCTTGTCTTATGGCTCTGCCTAGGATCTCTTAAACAGTATTAGAAATGGTGATACTGAAAATTCTTATCATACTCCTGATTTTAAAGGGGATGCTCTTAACATTTCTCTATTAGGGATGTTTGCTGAAATTTTTTTTCTAAAGAAAGACAAGTGTTTATTTTCCCTTTTTTTTTTTTTAAAGATTTTATTTATTCATTCGACAGGATAGAGACAGCCAGCGAGAGAGGGAACACAAGCAGGGGGAGTGGGAGAGGAAGAAGCAGGCTCACAGTGGAGGAGCCTGATGTGGGGCTCGATACCATAACGCCGGGATCACGCCCTGAGCCTAAGGCAGACACTTAACCGCTGTACCACCCAGGGGCCCCTATTTTCCCTTTTTGATAGAAGCAACATAATTGGAAATCAGATGCCTTCACTGGTTTTTTTTTTTTTTTAGTTTCACAGATAGAATTTAGTGATCATATGCATGTAACACCCAGTGCTCATTACATCAACTGCCCTCCTTAATGTCCATCACCCAGTTACCCCTTTCCCCTCCCACCACCATCCAGCAACCCGCAGTTTATTTCCCGTGATTAAGAGTCTCTAATGGTTTGTCTCCCTATCTGATTTCATCTTGTTTTATTTTTCTCTCCCTTCCCCTATTATCCTCTGTTTTGTTTCTTAAATTCCACATATGAGTGAGATCATATGATAATTGTCTTTCTCTGATTGACTTATTTCGCTTAGCATAATACCCTCTAGTTCCATCCATGTCGTTGCAAATGACAAGATTTCATTTTTTTGATGGCTGAGTAATATTCCATTGTGTGTGTGTGTGTGTGTGTGTGTGTGTGTGTGTGTACACGCATCTTCTTTTTTTTTTTAAGATTTTATTTATTTATTCGACAGAGATAGAGACAGCCAGCAAGAGAGGGAACACAAGCAGGGGGAGTGGGAGAGGAAGAAGCAGGCTCCTAGCGGAAGAGGCTGATGTGGGGCTCGATCCCAGAACGCAGGGATCACGCCCTGAGCCGAAGGCAGACGCTTAACCGCTGTGCCACCCAGGCGCCCCTATTCACGCATCTTCTTTATCCATATATCTGTCAGTGGACATCCCGGGCTCTTTCCACAGTTTGGCTGTTGTGGACATTGCTGCTATAAACATCGGGGTGCAGGTGCCCCTTTGGATTGCTACATTTGTATCTTTGGGGTAATACCCAGTAGTGCGATTGTTGGGTTATGGGGTAGTTCTAGTTTCAATTTTTTGAGGAACCTCCATACTGTTTTCCAGAGTGGCTGCACCAGCTTGCAATCCCACCAACAGCGTAGGAGGGTTCCCCTTTCTCCACGTCCTCGCCAACATCTGTTGTTTCCTGACTTGTTAATTTTAATGTTTGCTGAAATTTTTAAATAAATGCCTTTTATCAGATTAAGGAGGTAATGATCTATTCCATTTGTTAAATAGTTGTTGTTCTTTCAAAGACTAGGTGATTATGGTTTATCTTTGGCCTGGCTCCTCATTCCCTGTCTTCTCTGTTACCCACTCTGCCCGTTGCTCATTTCAGCAGAAGGATCTCACATTGTTGAACGATTGCCACCTTTGGGTTTGGGGAGTGGAGGAGGTAGAAGTGTATGTCAGGACAAGATAGAGTGTATCATAATCTGTTCTTTAAAGATTTGGAGATCAGTGTTACAAACCTCATGGAGTCCTTCTGTTCAGCTCATGAGATAAGATGCTACGGATGATTGCAAAAGCGTCTCTAGCTGGACTCTTAAGTCCTTGAGAGTGGACAGTGATAAACCCCAGGTGTGGGAAGGGAGGACAATGTTACAAAGTAACATGATCAACAAAGGGTAAAGCAACATCACACATTGATGCTGACAGTTTCCAATATGACGGAGACAGCATGGAGGGAGGCTGGTTCTGAAAGCTTTGGTAGAAGAGAGAATTTGCAGACAAGCTTGATGGACAGAGGTTATCAGCCATGAAGCTGGAGTGAGACCAAGAAAGGCACAAAAGTGGGGATGAGCAGCCATACAAGGAATAACAGGCTTCAGAGACCACAGAGTTTTACATCCTAATTTTTTTTTTTTTCCAGGAGGAAACTAAGATCCAAATACTTTGGTGAAATTTTCACAATGAGTTAGGGAACAAAACTAGGACACGAACTCAAGGTCCCAGACTCTGCTGCAATTTTGCCATCTCTTCAAGGTTAATCAATGATGCAGTTGGAGGGAACTCAGCGCTCTTAGAGTAACATTTTGCTTAGTTTTTATCCATCAAATATCACAATATCAGCTCCTTCCAAACGACGGCATTCCCATTCTCAACTCGCCTAGCTAGACGAAACTCCTGGCAGGTTTTTTCCAGGAGTATGGGTGGGCAGGAACTATCCTGGTGGCTGGGAAAAGGCTGTGAATTAAAGAATAGCTTTAACTTATTCATCATAGCTGCTGCACAGCAGCCTCAGAGCCTTGGCTTCTCTCCTGGAAAATTCGGTAACTAGGTTTGTGAGCCTGACTTCACTGATTGCACATCTAATTATGGGCCAATAAACTAGACCACCATTCTTGAAGCTTCTCAGTTTTCCATGTTAGTTAGCAGTACCTGAGACTTGAAAGGCAGATTGAAAAAGGCTTCATTGCTTTCCACTGGAGAGTTCTTAGCAACACAAAGGTCAATTTGAGAAGATGCATCTCCCTGGTTCAAAGTCACCCACATGAGGGTCTAAGGATAACAAAGCAGGAGTCTGGGTCTTGCCAAACAGACAAAAGAAGTGTTCTGAGCTATAACACTCAAAACATGAGTACATATCACAACTATAATGCTGATGAAAGGAAGTCAGACACCAAAGGGTGCATACGGTACCATTCCTTCTATAGAATTATTTAAAAACAGGCAAAACCAACCCTTGTTATTAGGAGTCTGGAATGTGGGGAGTAGTCGCCCTTGCTGGGGTCAGTGACCCTGAGGGACATGACAGGCCTTCTGGAAAGCTTGTAAGTTTGTTTCTAGATCCGAGTGCTGGTTATGTGGTTATGGTCACTTCTTGAAATTTTGTCAACCTGTAACTCATTATTTGCTCAATTTTCTGTATATACATTAAACTTCAACCACATTTGAAAAAAAAAAAAAATAGTAATAACTGGGGAGGAGGTTCTGACATAAATTTTTGTTTAAGAAGGAGGGGGCTTGGGATAGGCCAGTGATGGGTAGTAAGGAGGGCACGTATTGCATGGTGCACTGGGTGTCATACGCAAGTAATGACTCATGGAACATTGCATCAAAAACTAAGGGTGTACTGTATGGTGACTAACATAATATAATAAAAAATTATTATTAAAGAAAAAAAAAAGAAGGAAGACAGTATTACGGTTGTCTCAAATCTCCACTTTGAATTTTACTTCTTTGTTTGTTGGTTATAGGGTTAAAGAGGAAAAGAAGGGAGAAACATGGCATACGTGTGAGCCACTGTGACTGGGCCTGAACTGGTTAAGCAATTACATAGACTCTAAAATGGGATACCCTAGGGGAATCTTTAAAGGTATAAACTGAAGTCAATTCAAATCAATTCTGCAAATATTCACTGTACTCTATTATATGCATGGAACAGAGAATAACACTGTAGGTAGCTCCTAAAATTCTCTTTCCTTCACTGCAGGGTGACAGCAAAAACAAAGCAAGTGAAAAAGACCCAGAGAACTCAGATGGGAATAGAGTACCATGGACCAAAGAGAAAGGCGTCTGATGGATAATCAACAGTCTCAGCTTAAAGCAACATCTTACACAAATTGGAATCTGACGCACAATATAGGACATAGGACAGTGTATTTTATCATTCATTTGCTCTGTGTCAAACACTGGGAAAACAGTATAAATAAAACAGATGAAGTCTCTGCTCTTATGGAACCTGGTGTCTTAGTGTGAATGTTAAAAAAACAGAGAACATATGTAAGTAAGTAGGTAAATACATAACATGCCAAATGGTAATAGCGAAA
The DNA here is from genome assembly GCF_024610735.1 of Ursus americanus. Classification (NCBI taxonomy): domain Eukaryota; kingdom Metazoa; phylum Chordata; class Mammalia; order Carnivora; family Ursidae; genus Ursus; species Ursus americanus. The sequence continues at coordinate 50,968,945 of NC_142128.1, read as the reverse complement.
CAGAGGTCAGGGTGAGGTCAGAAGTGCCGAGGGGGAGGGTTGCTATTTTTAATAGGCAGCGATTACGGATTATGGAAGCTCTCACTACTGAGGTGGCATTTGCAAAAAGGCTCAAAAGAAGTGAGGGAGTAAGATATATAGATATATGGGAGTAGAATGTTCCAGGTCAAGGGAAGAGCAAGTGCAAACATCCTGTGGCAGGGAGATGCTTGGTGTTCAAGGAAAGACTAAACCAGTGTTGCCAGAGCAGAGCAAGTAGGGAAAGCATGGCAGAAGAAGGGATTAAAGGTAGCAGAAGTTCGACCACAAGGGCCCTTGTGAACCACTATCAGAAGTTGGCTGAGTGTGATGGAGAGCCACCAAAGGTCTTTAAGATGGACAACATAACGTAACTTAAAAATTCATTTGGGTTGCTTAAGTTTCAGAATATACTTTAAACTAGAAGGAGCTGAAGTAGGGAGATCCACGAGGAAATTCCTGCCATAACCCAGAGGAGAAATAACGAAGGCTTAGCCCAGAACAGCAACACTGGAAAAAGTGAGGACTGGATGGACTCTAGGTGTGTTCCAAGGCGGAGTTCATAGAAATTCTAATAGATTCAATATGGGGTGTGAGAAAGAAGAATCAAGGAACACACTACAGTTTTCGGCCAGAGCGGGTTTGGAGTTGAGCAGAAGGATCTGTGCTAGATAGGTAGTGTGATATGATGAAATTTAGAATCCAATTAAATCATGAGATTAGATAAGGTTACTTAAAATGTCAGTGTAGGTAGAGAAGAGATCTGAGGACCAAGTCCTGGGTCAGGTCAGCATTTCAGAGATCAGAGGGATGAGAACAAACCACCAAGAGAGCCTGAGAAGGTGTGAGCACTGAGGTCAGAAGACCAAGACCCAGGAGCCAAGTCAAGGGAGTATCTCAAGATGCGGGGAGTGGCCAGGCCTATCCAATGCTGCTAATGGATCTACTGTATCTAGAAGACTGAGACCTAGACATTGGATAGGTCACTGGGAAGGTCACTGGTCACCTTGAGGAAGAGTTCCGTGGTAGGAATAAATGTCTTGTGTGAATGGGTCAGGGGTGCACAACAGAACAGAAATCAGAGGTAGAGAGTGTGTATAACCCTTTTGAAGAGTTTTAGTGGGAAGACAATTAGATAAATTAGTTCTTCGTCCAGGGTTGTAGTTGATGGGCTGTTCTAGAAAACGCACCACTCAGATCGCTTGGTGCCAGGAACATAGTTGAGCAGACTCTGCTGCTGTCCCTCTAGGTCTACCACCCAGCTTGTACCAAGACCAAGCTTGCCTCCAGCTTGCTCCTGGACAATGAGGGAGCATGGTAAAAACAGGATTCCCGCGACAGATGCCTGGGGCTTACAGTCTCCTCCTCAGCATGGCCGTGACCTCCTTAGAAGTAGACTCTCATTTGAAACTCTCCAACCCTATCCCTTTGCTCCCTTCCCTTCCCACGTGTCACACCTGCACTATGATCTGAATTCCACCCTGCATACTGCTGTTTCCTCCTCTCTACTATAGATTTGTTGGCTGTGTCTCAAAAGACTTGAACAAACACAGTTGGGAAGTGATGAAATGAGATTTAAAGTCTCAAACCTAGACAACACAGCTTCAGAGACTGTACTGTTTAACAGAAGTTTAATGCCCTCACTCCAGCGGAGTGATGTCCACAGACTCTGAGGAACATCAACTAGAACAGAGACGGACTCTCCTGGTTTTCTATACAAAGTGATGAGGTTACGGAGTACAGGTGAGTTTCGGTGGAGAGGAGTCCGGAGCCCGACGACCAGGAAAGAATTCTTGAGGCGTCTTTGGTGCAAAATTGGTGGTTTATTAAAGCACGGGGACAGGACCCGTGGGCAGAAAGAGCTGCTGCCCCGGGGTGGTGAGGGGTGGCTGTTATACACCATGGGGTTGGGGGAGGTAAGGAAAAGGGAGGTTGAGGAAATACTTTCATATGTTAAAGAAGACTCACAAGATACCAGAGGCCTTGCCATTGTTTTCCCTCTAGCGAGGCATTAACATGAAGATAGTTGGGAACTTCCTGGAGCCTGCAGATTAGAAGGACATTTAATTGTATCTACATTCCCTTCCGGAAGCTCGGTTATTGATGGAAATGCTTCGTTCTTGTAAACTGCTAAAGACATTTGTAAACTGAGGGAGACTTAAGTCTTGCAGGATTGTGGTATCTATAGGTTAACTATTTCTTGGTCCTTTCGGGCAGCCAGGAGCGCCTGAGGAATGTCACATACATCCCATGGGGGCGGGGGTGTCAGTTTCTGCTTTGTCCTCAGCCTGCCTTCTGTTCCCTCATCACAAAGTATCTAGACATTGTGTGTATGTGTGTGTGTGTGTGTGTGTGTGTGTGTGTGTGTGTGCATTTGGCAAAGCTCATAATCTCTCTTTTAATATCTGTAGGTTTGTAACTACACCTAAATTAACGATAGTCTTTGCATTTCAGAGCATCATTTAAATAATTCTCAATAACTCTTTCCTCTATCTCTTCAACTTCCTGAATTTAAGATTCTTCCTAAGAATTGCTGTATGTGTATCTATAAATGGGATAGTTATTGACTAACAACAAACCCCACAGTTCATTGATCTGTTCAACAAATATTTGTCAAGTTCCTCGTATGTGTTGGGCACCATACTGAGCACAGGGGGACACGAAGGGGAGGAAGATGGGCATGACATCTGCCACCACAGAGTAGCAACCAGGGTATAGAGGAGATAAAACAAAGTAAGACACTCTCCTTACCAACTGTTATCTGGATGGTACACGATCAAGGTTGAGAACACCAGTTTTTCAACAAGATAGACCTAGGTTCAAGGACTCTCTCTATTACTTATCAGTTGTATGACCCTGAACAATTGACATAAGCTCTCTAAACCTCATTATCTCCTGTGTGAAATGAAGGTACTAATCCTATCTTGGGTAACCAGCTCTAAGAACTAAAGGAGATAAGCATACAAATGTAAATATAGCTGTCACTTTTTAGGTCCGTGATTTCTGACAAAATGTGCTCTATGTCAATTGAATCTTTAAATCTTACTTCCATAAAAGCCTCTAACACACAAATAATTATGCCAAGTTACAATGTTCTGATGGAAACCTGCACGCTCTCTTCTCTACCTCTTGGACCACCACTGTGCAATCGACCCATTATCCAAGACTGCTTTCCTCGTTTCTAGATGATCGGTGAACTTTCCTCCCTCTGTTTCCCCCTTCCTTTGTTTGATTTTTAACTACTTTACTTCTCGTATGCACTTGATCAAACTTGAGTATCTGAAAAGAAAAAAAATCAGATCTGCTCTTTAAAAACAAAACAAAACAAAACCCCACACACTTGTTTTGGCTTTGGGATAAGATTTAACAGTTAATAAAAAAAAGAAGCTACTGTTACAATTGGGTAGGGAACTAAACATGGACTTATTTTGTTCATCTTCTTGTGTATGCCCCAAACCCAGAAAATAGACAATTTTCTGTTATATACTGTCCTTCTCTGGTAATGACCTTGTTTCAGATGTCATTTCCAATGTGAGCAGACACCATTTCTGACATCTCCCCCCATCTATCTACGAACAGAGAAAGTATGGGGGAACACACATCAGGAAAATGATAGCTCATTCGTGAAAAACATGTCTTTTCTTTCTGATAAATGTTGTTTTCAAGCTCAAATTTTCACAGTAAAATGCCATTTCCAGTGGGGAGAAATCGTCAAAGAATCTTAGCAATTAAAGGTGTTCAAAAACAAAATTCAACGGAGTAAATCTGAAGATCTAATTGGCTTTAGTCAACAACTCATGAAGCAGGCAAGATCCCATCTAGCAAGTAGAGAGGAGCTCTTGGAGCTGTACAAAATAAAAGGATTTTACAAGCAGAAACAGGGTGGGACAAGGATGGCATTAGCAAAAGAAAAGAAAAGATTGCTTCAGGCAACGTCACCTTCCCGTGGAGGGGGGGAGGAGGGCAGAGGTCTTATCATACAGATGACCTCGCCAATGCTGATCAGGAAATTCCAGCTTAAGTAGTTTAAAATTCCACTCGTGGGAGAGGCTGAAACTGCAGTTAGTTTAGACTTTAAGTCTTGGTAGAACTTAGCACAAGTGACTCTATTTTGGACCTGTTGCTTCTTTTTAACAAAGAGATATTAGATCTTATGAATCCCTTCATTTCTGAAAAGAGGAAAGTGAGTCTGACAGGTTTGAATGTTACTGAGCCAAGCAGTTTATACACAATGATCCATTAGGGGACCAATATATTCACTTCATGTTTTCTGCGAGATGGTGGACTCTGACATTAGAAGGAAGGGACTTCTTAAAAATGCATACCTTGCATTTTTTTCAATTCTTTACTGTCTTGGCCCTGGGGGAAAGGCATGGGTAGCTCATTGGTAAGCTTGTGAAGAAGAGGCCCATTTGTCCCCCCCAGTGACAGCCGCAAACCAGCCCCAGGGAGGCCTGGCTTGACTCTGCTTGGTAAGCACCTTCACCCAATTCTGAGTGAAGGATCTTGGGCATAAGTGTGCCAGTTATGGGTTTGTGCATGGGGAGAGGGCAAGCATGGATACAACTAGAGAAGAGGGTAGAGGCGGGGACCTGGTAAAGAAAAATTATTTGTGGCCAACTTGTTAAAGTTGGTAAGGAAAAGTTTATGCAATGGAGCTTTGCAGTAGGGGAGAGAAATTGGGCTCAACGCCAAACTGGGTGTGGGCAACTCAAGATGCAAGATGGAGGTCAGTGGATAGAAGATTACCAAGAGGAAACAGGGAGGCTAGGGGGATGGTTGCTAGACCAGACTTGACGGGACTCTTGTTGAAAGCACACTAGTGATGAGCTCTCAAGGGTGGGAAAAGGAACTTAATCAGATATGAGGAGTCATCAGATACCAAAGGTGGGGGTACTTAGGCTAAACTGACTCAGCAGAATGCTGGCTAAAACTGGACTGAGCAGACCAAAGACAGAGCTCAAGTTCAGGGCCTGGGGAAGAGGGCTCAGAGGAGCCTGATTCAGGTTTGATCAAAGGACAGTCTTTTATTAGGATCCAGTTGAAATATATTCAATAAATTGGAGCCATTTGGAGTGGTGACTTTTCTTTTCCTTTTTTTTTTTTTCAGTTTCTCCTGGGTTTTTTTTTTTTTTTCAAGTTTTTATTTCAATTCTGGTTAGTTAACATACAGTGTAATATTAGTTTTAGGTTATAGAATTTAATGATTCATGACTTCCATACAACACCCAGCGCTCATCACAAGTGCCCTCCTTAATACCAATCAACTATTCAACCCATCCTCCCACCCACCTCCCCTCCAGCAGCCCTCAGTCTGTCCTCTAGAGTTAAGAGTGTTTCTTGGTTTGCCACGCTGTCTCTCTCTCTTTTTCCCCCATGTGTTCATCTGTTTTGTTTCTTAAATTCCACATATGAGTAAAATCATATGGTATTTATCTTTCTCTGACTGACTTATTTCACTTAACATAATACTCTCTAGCTCCATCCATGTCATTGCAAGTGGCAAGATTCCATTATTTTTGATGGCTGAATAATATTCCATTATCTATATCTATATCTATATCTATATCTATATCTATATCTATATCTATCTATCTACCACTTCTTCTTTATCCATTCAGGTGTCAGTGGACATCTGGGCTCCTTCCATAATTTGGCTATTGCTGATAATGTTGCTATAAACATCAGAATGTATGTACCCCTTCAAATCTGTATTTTTGTATCCTTTGGGTAAATGCCTAGTAGCGTAATTGCTGGGTCATAGGGTAGTTCCATTTTTAACTTTTTGAGGAACCTCCATACTGTTTTCCAGAGTGGTTTCACCATTTTGCATTCCCACCAACAATGTAAGAGGGTTCCCCTTTTTCCACATCCTCACCAATACCTGCTGTATCCTGTGTTGTTGATTTTAGCCGTTCTTACAGGTGTGAGGTGGTATCTCCTTGTGGTTTTGATGTGTATTCCCTGATGATGAGTGATGTTGAACCTCTTTTCATGTGTTTGTTAGCCATCTGGGGATGTCTTCTTCGGAAAAATGTCTCTTCATGTCTTCTGCCCATTTTTAAACTGGATTATCTGGTTTGGGGATGTTCCGTTTTCTAAGTTCTTAATAGATTTTGGATACTAACCCTTTATCAGATATGTCATTTGCAAATATCTTCTCCCATTCTGAAGGTTGCCTTTTAGTTTTGTTGATTGTTTCCTTTGCTGTGCAGAAGCTTTTTATCTTGATGAAGTCCCACAAGTTTATTTTTGCTTTTATTTCCTTTGCCTCAGGAGACATATCTAGTAAGAAGTTGCTACGGCAGATGTCAAAGACATTACTGCTTGTGTTCTCCTCTAGGATTTTGATGGTTTCCTGTTTCACATTTAGGTCTTTTGTCCATTTTGAGTTTATTTTTGTGTCTGGTGGAAGACAGTGGTCCAGTTTCATTCTTTCGCATGTCGTTGTCCAGTTTTCACAAAACTGTTTGTTGGAGACGCTCTTTCTTCCATTGGATATTCTTTCTTGCTTTGTTGAAGATTAGTTGGCCATATAGCTGTGGCTTCATTTCTGGGCTCTCTAGTCCGTTCTACTGATCTATGTGTCTGTTTTTGTGCCCGTACCTTACTGTCTCAGAGCAATCTCCTTTTTAACTGACTTTCATTGGGCTTAAGGAGGTTCATTCACGCAACAATATTTTTCATTCATTTAACAATTTTTGTGATTGAACGCCTACTATGTGCCAGCCACTGTACTAGGCATCAGGGAAACAATAGGCATTGTGATAAACATGACCCCAACCCTCATGGAACTGACAGTGAAATGGGGAAACAGGTAAGTAAAAGAGCTACAGCCCTTGGTAGCTAAAAAGATAATAACGGAGTATTGTTCTAGAAAATAATAGGAGAAGCTGTGATCAAAGAGAAGGGAATCTTGAGAATGATGAAAAAGATAGTGTTGGCCATCTAATAAACCACAGGAAGCACATCCCAGTCACAGGGAGCACAAGTGCAAGGGCCCTGAGGCAGGACAGAATGGAATGACACTGAGAACACCAGAAGGCCCGTATGGGTAGAACAGGGCTGGGATGAGTCAGACAAGTCACATGCTGTGGAAAGAGCTTGACCACCATGTGATCAGATGTGTTTTTCTAAAACATCGCTCTGGTCACTATGGAGTAAAGAGGTTAGTCAAAGACAAGAAAAAAAGCAGGAAGCTACTTAGGAGAAGTACATTAGGGTAATCTTTGTAAGATGTGATGGCGGCTTGAGGAGATTAGAGAGAGAGGGAGAAGACGAAGCAGCCTGGGGGAGGATGGTGGGGGATGTGCACAGTAGAAAGAATTGTTTGGTGATGGGACTTTCTTTTCTGAGAATCAGACTGATGCAGACAGGCCCTCTGCCAAGTGCAGTGCAGACACTATACATTGGCCTTCAAATAGCTCTCAGATGGAGCAGGATATGGAGAACTTAAACTCTGTTAGTGACGCTAGCAATTAGTGAAGCAATTTTGTCTCTATCCTTCACCTTTTTCTGTCAACACATATGTCTTGAGTGCCCACTATGTGCCAGGAGCTGCCAGGGAGAGAGCACCAAACAAGACGGGCAAGAGCCCTGCCCTCCTAGATTCACATCATGAGAGGACATGAAGAATTAATTGGCAAACAAATACATTTGTCAAGTCAAGTGGCAAGAATTCTTATGGGGGCGCTTGGGTGGCTCAGTTGGTTAAGCGTCTGCCTTTGGCTCTGGTCATGATCTCAGGGTCCTGGGATCCAGCCCTGCCCTGGACTCCCTGCTCAGTGGAGAACTTGCTTCTCCCTCACCCTCTGCCCCTCCCCCCTGCTTGTGCATGCTCTCAATCTCTCTCTTTCTGTCAAATACATAAATAAAATATTTAAAAAAAAACGAAACAGAATTCTTACGAACTACAAATGAAACCAACTGGGTGAGGAGGCATTGAGCAGAGACCTGAATGAAGAAGGGGAGCAAATCATGCAAAGATGCGGAACAGAGAGTAGGGTCCAGTCCCTGTGCAGCGAATGCAAAGCCCCAAGGGGGTGGGGATGGGGGTGGGGCAGGTTTGGCATTCTTCTCACCCCCCCCCCCCCCACCTTCCACGGATTCGGTGTCTTTCTTCTCATTTCAGACTACTTATCTTTCAGTCTCAACAATCCTAGGTCCTGCAAAACAGGAATTATCCCACAGGAAGTTGGATGACTTTCATTTTTTCATAATTCCAAGTGTCTTTCACTAAACGAAGAGTCACATAATCAAAAGTCTGTAACAGTACATTTAAGTACTTAAGCTTTGTACCCAGCTGAAATTTAGTACTAAATTATTCCAGTTTAGACAGAAAAAAAGGGGTTATTTGGGCATTAGAAAGAGGTGTGTGTGTGAGAGAGAGAGAGGGAGAGAGAGAGAGAGAAATTGGAAGAGAAGGAAAAGTGAGGGAGGGAGAGAGATTATATAACTTCAGACCACAGTGGCTTTGTGAGTTGCCGATGAAGTAATTGGTTTCTACTTGCTCAGAAGACATGTTTACCCAAGGAACTGATAGCAACATTGAGCCGCCTGTCTGACTTTCAGGTTCATGTGTCTGTTAGACAAGTGCCAGCGGCCAAGCGGACTTGGAACGGAGAGCAAGTCCACATGATCCCATGTGTTCTCACCCACTGCCCTGGGCACCAGCCTGACCCGGATGTCCCATCCCTAACCATGGTGCCTGTTCCCAGACTTCTTAAAGGGCGACACAGCAAAGCCTTGGGCCAGAGTCAATCTGATCATGGAGAAAGGCAATGACGCAGAGTCTGGGATCTCTGAGACTGAGCTGACAACCAGGATTTTTAACCGAGAATTACTGTCCTTTGGAAAGCTGGACACTATCTTCTTTGTGAAATCTCCTTTCTTCTATGACCTAGAACTGAATGACTTTATATCCATTTCTTACTATTTCTTCAGGGAATCTGTTCACATAAAAAGTCCACTCTAGTGGTACCTGGGTGGCTCAGTCGGTTGGGCTTCTGCCTTCGGCTCAGGTCATGATCCCAGGGTCCTGGGATCCAGCCCCGCATCAGTCTCTCCACTCAGCGAGGAGTCTGCTTCTCCCTCTCTCTCTCTGTTTGCACAGTCCTCTTCCTCTCTCTCTCTCAAATAAATAAATAAAATCTTTAAAAAAAACCCAGAAGTCCACTCTAATATAACAATGAACATAATTTCTCAGGAAATAACACGATGGAATCGTCTCAATGGACCTTCTCTGAAAAAGTAGGTGCGTGAGACCAGAGAAGGTGTTGGGCCAGATGACCCTTGACCATCACTTTAGCCCACTAGGCTTGGGTGGGTCTCCATTCATGTGAACCTGTGAGAGGACATGGGGCCAGGCCACACGTGGCCCATACCTCCAACAACCCACCACATCCCTCTGGAAAGACAGCTCCGATCACCATCTCTTCTGGTTATGCCAAATGGGTCTTTCTCCAGTCACCATCGGCTTGGTGTTCCTCAGGTTGGTTCTATCTCTCACCTCCTGGCATTTTAGATTATTCCAAAGTTAGGACCACCTCTTCTCTCTGAGCAGATCTTACCCTGATTGTCTTCATTTGCATGAAATGGGAATTTCAAGTACCAGCAAATCAGCATCTGTCCAAAGGCTCTTACTGCCCCTTTGTTTCCAGGGTCAGGAACTATCTGGCGTTAATTGTCCTGCTCCTGGCGTTAATTGCCTGAAGAGGGGGACCCAATTATCTGAATAGTTTAGGACCTGGAGCTGAAACAGTGCATTTTATCTTTGAGGATAAATAAAACAGAGCGGTGACTGTTACCTGCAGCAAAGCCCCTGCCACCAGGACAGGAGTTTCCAGAGCTTTTTGTCAGTTTACTTAGAATAGATACAGTAATGGGATGTTGAGCCACACTTCCCTTTCTCATAATTTGAAAATTGGAAGGGTAAGGACTTCTAAAAATTCTTTAACAAAAACATTACAAACAGCAAACATTCTAAACAAAGGGAACACTTCAAAGGGATTTTTGCAGAATTTTATGTTTTTTTATCGCTTGTTGAAAATACATAATTTGGGATGGCTGGGTGGTTCAGTTGGTTGAGCGTCTGCCTTCAGCCCAGGTCATGATCCCAGGGTCCTGGGATCGAGTCCCACACTGGGCTCTCTGCTCCATGGAGAACCCGCTTCTCCCTCTGCCTGCCACTCTCCCTGCTTGTGCATGCTCTCTCTCTCTGGTAAATAAATAAATAAATAAATAAATAAATAAATAAATAAATAAATAAAATCCTTAAAAAAAAAAAAAAAAAGGAAAATACATAATTTATCTCCTGGGAAGGAACATAGGTAATTGCTTGAGACAATAAACAAATGACCATAATCTATAATCTTTTTCAATTTCCCATGAAAAGAAAGAAATGCTATTACATGATATTGTCATAACATCCCCCAAAAAGCGATGTCCCCTAAGAGTTACCTGTAACAGTGGAGATTGATGTATGTGGCAGGGAAAACTGCCTTGTTTCTCTTATTCTGCAGATTTCCACATCCTAGGGTGGCTCCCTTCCTGCCATTGCCAGCCGTACTGCCAGCACCCAGGACGAAGGCCAGAGGCTATGTCGATGGGAAGTTCAGTGGAGTGGAAAATGCAGCAACTTGCATAATAAATTAAAACGCAATCTATTCCTCCCTCACTGATTCGGACAGTCATTTTTTAAAAAATTATACTAAAATCTCATATTTATTTAGATCTATTTCTAGACTGTTCTGTTGCTCTGTTTAGTCTTCTGCCAGTCCCTTACTATCTTCCATATTGTAGCTTATAGTATATTTTCTGCTAAGTAGGACTACTGTCTCTGCTGCGGGAGTATCGGTGTTAATGTTTAGGAAACGTAAGAACTCCGAACCCAGGACAACCATCACCCCAGGCATAAGCAAGTCAAATGTGCTCAGATATACTTAAAGTTGAATATTTACCTTATGAAATAATGTAGTATAAAAGAAAAGAAAAAAGAATGTAATATAATATAACATACCCAAGTGTATTTTGTTAAATTTATAAGCAAACACAAATGCAGGTAAGCCCATGAATTCAAGGATGTTGCAACATTAGAAAGTTGACGTGTGCTCTATGATTAGATCAAAGAGGGAAATCATGTGATCATTTCAGCAAATGATGAGAGCAAAGGGCATCTGACTCAGTTCCCCATCTATTCCAAGTATGAAAAAAAATCTTAGTAAACTAACACGATGGAAAGATACATCTCAAACCTACAGCCAGCAGCATGAGAGCCAATGCCATTGAACAGGAGAGAACTAAATAAACCATAGATGTTGAAAGGAGAGAGCGAATACCTTTTGACAGACGTTCTTATTCTGTGCCCAGGAAATACAACGAAAATGATAAAACAGGAAACCGTTGGAAATGATTCTACTGCTTTGGGTCTTCTAACTTGTTCATATTTCCACGCAGCTTGAGCGGGCTCTTCTTTTGGCCTTCCTTAGGTTTAATTTCTTTTTACTTTTTTCAGATCTCTTAAGTGGATCACTTTGCTTTCTTCTTTATTATTTCACGATGTCAGTGTCTGAACTATGAGGTCTCCTAAAACAAAAGAAAAGCTTTAGATGTATTCCATGTCTCCACCAAGTCTCATCAATTCTAACACACACTCTTTTTTATTTTTACATTTTCACATCTATGAGCTAGAAATGTATCTCACATCGGGGCCATGTGACCATCAAAGTGGCTTAGAAGCAGCTGCGGTGTGGCTGTCACCGGCCCTCTTTACCATATGTGTTCAAATTTTTACTACTGCCCTTACATATGAGCATGATTGGTGATTGCCCTGTGAAATGTCTCCAGAAAGTTTTCCCTGTCATTTGGCAATGAAATAAAGTTACTGTGGGTACAGAAATACAGGGAAATATGTCAACAGGGCACACATTTATATTAGTGACATACATGTCTGTAGTAGACAAAAAGCTTCAGCTACGTATTTTCTTGCAAAGCAGCTATAGAATATTTTACTGGATTTAAGAAACAAATATATTCCCAAGTAGATGAACCTGTTACATTCTGTGCCTGAGATGCGTAGAAAAGGATTGCCTATCATACTACGCAAAGCAGCTGAAGAAAGTAGAAACTGCCAAATCCCTTGGAACAGATAGAAGAAATCGCAAAGCAATGAGACCCAGTATGTCTCATACATGCATACTGTGGAACAACTGTCAAGGCATCAAATAGCAATTTGACCGAGACTTCCTGCTGATTTTGAACAGAAGCTGCTCAAACTCTAGTTACATACAACTCAACGGAGAAAAAAAGTACAACTATAAGTTTGAGCAAATAAGAAATACTCATGAAACACCAGTATCTTTTGCCATGCCTTTGAATTGTACTGCAAATGCTGAAAGTGATAAAGAAATTAAGATGATGAGCACAGGATATAAAAGCAGCAAACACTTCTTTACAGTGCTCTCCGTAACTGTTATGTGCTCAGAGTTGCCGTAATATTTAGTCATAAACCACAGAACAACACCCAAGCATGAGATGTTCCTCAAAGATGTTATTCAGCATGCACAGAAGAATGGGTCAACGATGGTTGAACTGATGGAGAATTAGCTGAATGTCATTGGAAAAGATGTCCAGATGAGTCTCAAAGGATAAGTAAACATTTTCCAGGAGAATGAAGAAGGAAAAGTCATTATACAAACACACAGAACACAAGAGTACAGGAGGATATAGACTCATGTGGAAAAAGGGAAGATTCTGTCTGGAAAGGGAGTTTCTACATGACAAGGGGCACGTTCATTTGGTGGTACCCTTGAACTGGAACTGGCAGAGTCATCGCAGACCACATGAAGGTCCTGGTAGTGGAGGCCTTGCGGGATGGCCCAGGCCAAATCACACTGTTGGTGGTGCTGTTATCTACTTTCCATTTTATTCCTCTTTTCTCCCCCCGTGCCTGTCACAGAGCCGTCCCCTATGCTCAGTATCCACTACTGGACGTCGAAGAAACATTCTTCAGTTGAGAATACGCATGTATGTTTTCTGTAGCGTCAACATTATCCTCAGAATGCTGAGCACACAGAAGGCCTCACTACATCCACTAAGTGGTTGCTTTATTTGTCAAAAATTTTCATGAGCTTGGTTGGCAAGATTCGCAGCCGAACATCATATGTGCTATATGTCTTTCTTCTCCACGTTGCTTGCTTCCCCCACCATGTAGATGTACTCCCTCAGTTCCCTCCGTGGTGCGGGGCCATCTCCGTGTTCCATGCCGCCTTGGCCTCTGCTTGCCCCTGTTCCTTGCCATTTCGCCCAAATCTATGCAACAGCGAGTAGATAAAATACTATTGCCAAAGGTAAAGAAGATCCATGACCAGATGTGGGAGGGATGGTGTGGAGAGAGACAGACAGACAGGTGGACATACAGGCAGATATTGGCTGCTTCATAGAACACATTCTAACTTTAGCTTCAAATAGAAATCTTGCTTAGTAAACCACAAGTGTAGGCAAAAAAAAAAAAAACCCTTTTCCATCTTTTCTAGATTTGCATTATTATTGAGGCTAATTGTGGTGTCTTTGTTTTAAAGAGAATGTTCTATTTCACAGAGCTAGGATTGATTACCAGCTTATGCCGGCCAAGGAGAGACACTGAATATTGTAACACCAATTTACCATGTCACTAATTTGGCAACAGGGGGTTATTCTTAATGGAGTGAAAGAAAGATACCATTTTTCTTCTATGTCTTTAAAGCCAATTTTTTTTTTTTTGCTTCTTGAAAAAGAAGCAATGTCACAAATTCCATTACTGTAATATAGACTGTAAGACCTGCCAGAGACGTTAAAAGGTACCTAGTCCAATCCTCTTGTTTTACAGATGAGAAAAAATAAATAAATTGACTTGTTCCAGACTTTACAGCAAGCTGGTGACAAAGCCAGGATTGAACCCAAGTTCTGACTTTATGCAACCAAACTGCCCAAGACATTTTATGGAGCAAATGGCATCTATCAGAGACATGTGAGTTGGCCACGCAGCTACAGACTGGGGTGTGGAGTACTTGGGGTCTCTCTCTCTCTCTGCAGGTTCATTCAATTATGAACTACAAGTAAAAAGTCTTGAGGTAAGTGTTATTTGGAAGAATTAATCATTAAATCTGAGAGATGAAAAGTCTCCTCACTGCCCAATGGCTGCCTAGTCAAAGAGTTCTGAGAAAGACTTGACAAATGCCTGTGTCTATCTCCCCATTTCCCAGATGAGGAAATGAAGGCACGAGAAAAAAAACAACAAAACCACACAGCTGAAGAAGAAATTGCTCCAGAGCCAAGGTTTCTTTCCTGGGCTGCATTCTGCAACCCAAAGCTTGTGTAATTCTATAAAGCACTCATGAATCAGCAAAGATGGCAGCCCAATCAATAAATAATATGGAGAGCTGAGAGATTGAGGTCTCTCGGCAGCTTTACCAAGATCTATTAAAAGTAATTTCAGTTCCCTTTTGAATTGCAGTCCTTTCTCTCTTAGCTCTGCCAGAGGTTTTTATTTTATTTGTTCTTGCATTTTGGATGGCCTCCTTTGTTGGCTGTGCAATGGATTTGATGATCTCATTTCATTTGGTCTTTTCCAGCCTGTTTCTGTGATTGGAGTGGGTTGGAAATGGATTCTGAACTTGCTGCCTGAATGGGAGGGAGGGGGACTGTGTCAACAACCTGGGTCCCTGTCCTCCTCAGTGGGCCGGAGGCCTGCACCTCCTTCCGGGACAGTCCCCACAAAACCAGGCCCCCCCAAATTCTGTTCTCATTCCAGCCATGCTCACTCCAGTATTTTGGGCAGGCCGTGGGATACTGCCAAACTCAGCAGGTATTTTCCAGACTTACTGTTGAGGAGAGGAGTGCCCACTGTTTATAGGATTCCAGTCAGTTCTAAAGCTACAAAATCAATCAGCGAATCAAACAATTCTTTGTTGAGCAGCTACCGTTCATCCGCCATATTGAGAAGGCAAATAATAAGCCCAGTGGAAACCGTAATTCGGAGGGTCTAGTAATCTTCCTCACTGACTTCTAAGTCCCTGTTCATGCAGGGATGGGCAGGATTCCTTGTCACACAAGGCAGGGAAGTTGACTAAGGTCATGCAATCATTTGGTTACAAAGGTTGAAATCAAAGCATGGTATGCTTCCTACACAATGGTCTTTTCTTTTTCACTCATAATCTTCCAAGACATTGCAGTGTTAATCCCCAAAATGATATGCTAGGATTCACACAGTCCCCTATGAAATGGCACCTAATTATAACCATCCCCTGCGAGCTGCTCCCAGAATTCAGGATGGCCGGCACTCTGCAGAAGGTTGCCTTGATGCCAATGATAGGAAGGGATGAGAATGGGGTGCTTCAGAAGGCCTGCTGGATGGCAGCCCCCTGTTAAACATGCATCAGACACACTGTATCCCCCGGAGGGAAACACGCCTAACATACCTGCTCCTGGCAGTGGTCCATCGGTGCTTCCATTTCTTCTCTCCCCGCAGCAGGATGGAAATTGTGCTGCTCTGCTTCTCTCCGAGGGCATATCCTTTTACAGCAAGAGCCCTGGAAATATTCCGGACACTACCAGTGGAAGCCTATAAATTGAGAGGCTGCTGGATATTTGAACTGTGCTTCTGATGGACGTGGACTTATCTCCCCTTGGGCCAGATCCTCAGCGAAAGCGGACGCCAGAGAACATGCATGGTCTGGCTTGAAACCCAGTGTCAACTTGAGATGTCGAAGAGGTTCCAGGAAAAACTACGAGAGTACCCGGGGTGCTTGGGCTGCAACCCTCCACCATATTTTAGCCAATAAAGGAGGCACAGGGTTCCTCAGACTTTCAAAGTCCTTCTCAGATCAGGTCTTGATTTATTTCTGAATAGGCAGGAATTCAAGTCAAGTTAACCTGTGTTATTGGACTAGTGTTTATTAACACCCTTCTTCAAGCTCAATGTGGGTTCTGAAGCCTGCTCGCCCTCAGGACCTATAAGTCTTACTGTAGAGTCAAAATTTATGACTCAAAGGACAGTTCTAGAAAGCAGCATATGACTAAATGCCAAGCCGAATGCTTCCTGCAGTACGTACCTGAATAGTTTGGGAAAAGGAAACACAATGAGGATTATTCGGGGTGGATTATTTTTGAGCAAGGCTTTCCTGAGAAAAAGAAACCTGAACCCAGTGTGAGCCGAGTACCTAGAGAAGAGGGGGAAGGTGGAGATGTCAGGCCTCAAGAATGAGCATGTGAAGAGAGCACAGGCTGGACTGGAGCAGGGGCTGTGCAGGACCCCTTTCCTGGCTCTAGAATCCTCTCCCCAGAGCCCAGCGCCGAAAAGGATGCCAGACCCACCTACGGAACAGCTAGCCCCTTCCGGAGTGAACTTCCTGCAACAGACATTCAAGGCAACTGGATTTTCATTCTGTCAATAATAAGAGCTTCGTGGAGAAGCTAAAAAGCCAATTTGGATCAACTGACAGAATTTCATTACATGACAAATGACAGGAAGCTCCATTTTCACATAAAGATGTATTGTACCCACTGCCTCTCCTGTGCATTAATCTTGTAAGTTCCATCAAAAACAACAATTAACTTTGCTTGGCGTTATTCTTCAATAAAACAATATTTTTTATAGCTCATGAGTTGGTTATTTGCTAGTTATTTATGGATTTTTTTCATCTTTAAAGGCGAATTACTGTATCACAAAGGAGAGATTAGCATAGGAAATTCAAAGGGAGACACCCACAGATATGAGCCCAACTCTGCTAATTAGCAGTTATGAGAACTTGAGCAAGGAACTGACATTCTCGGAGGCTTGATTTCTTGGACAATTACAAGGAATCCAATTCTTGTTTCCTGGAGATGATGGGACACGAAGTAAGATGACATAAAAAACATACCTGGACACATGATAGTAACTTGATAAATGAAAACTATTGTTATTCTTATCTTATTCTATAAGAATTTCCTCTCTTTGGGGCTCCTGGGTGGCTTAGTCGGTTAAGCGGCCGCCTCTGGCTCAGGTCATGATCCCAGGGTCCTGGGATTGAGCCCCGGACTCCCTGCTCCTTGGGGAGCCTGCTTCTCCGTCTTCTTCTGCCTGCCGTTCCCCCTGCTTGTGCTCTCTCCCCCTCTCTCTCTCTGGCAAATAAAAAAAAATTAAAAATTAAAAAAAAATAATTTCTTCTCTTTGTGGGAGTCAGGGGCAGGACATGGTATCACAGTTCTTAATTATTTTTTGTCTCTCTTTATTTTCTTTTGCCTTCCAATTTTTTATGCGGGGGAGTCCAAACAACTACTGAAATTTACTCTACGTCTCCACAGCCTAAATGTTCAGTAATCCCAACAGGCTGCGAAGAGACCAAACCTGGATCAAATAAACTTAGGATAAGCAGGGTGCATATATCTAATGCTTGTGAACTTCAATTACTTTAATATGGGTGGAAATTTTAGGTCACAGTTGTCCCAACAGAATAACTGACTTCCTTGACTGAATTTTTAGCTTACCAACAAATTGGATTGGAATCATATCATGACCATCTCACATAGGTTGACTAGAAATCTGCATGTGGTCAAATTAGGAAACTCATGGATATTTTCTACTTTTTTTTTTTTTTTTAATCTCTCTGAACAGCATGCTAGCTAGCTAGTGGTCGGACATATGGGGGGAAAAAGCAGACACAAGAATGGTTTCAGGTACAACTTGAGAAGGAGAACTGGAGGAAGCTCCCGCTGTGGGTGTGGTCGGAGCGTCAGAATATCACCGCCAAGAAGAACACAAGAAGTTTTCAATACCAAGATATCTATCCGTGGAAACCATTCACCAATATATGTTGGTAGAAAAATCAGACCCGTCGATTTTTAAAAGGCATTTTAAATGCACAAGTCGTTATTATTATAACATTTTATAAGAACAAAAACATATTCTATCATATATTAGTATATTATATTTATAAATTATATTGTATACCTAAAAATACACTCTATTATCCCAAATAACAAAATTACAAGACAGTTCCAATTAAAAAGAGGAGAAGGGGGCGGCTGGGTGGCACAGCGGTTAAGCGTCTGCCTTCGGCTCAGGGTGTGATCCCGGCGTTATGGGATAGAGCCCCACATCAGGCTCCTCCACTATGAGCCTGCTTCTTCCTCTCCCACTCCCCCTGCTTGTGTTCCCTCTCTCACTGGCTGTCTCTATCTCTGTCGAATAAATAAATAAAATCTTGAAAAAAAAATAAAATAAAATAAAAAGAGGAGAAGGACATGACAGGTTGTTATCATCATTAATTTTTACATTTCTTAAGTTTTTAACACATACAGTAAGGGACCAACATGAAATAACTGGTATAAACACAGAACAAGAAGAAAGTTTTATCTCTTTTTACAATCAAAACCCAGTTACTCTGAGAAAAGATACTGGAATAATTTTGGGAAAGTGACTGGACGCAAGAGGAAAGAAAAACATCGAGTGATTTTCTTTCTTCTAACAGTAGCACTTCCATATGGAAATAGGACACTTGGTTCATTGAAATGGCAGCAAAATCGACAAAATGCTTAGGAATAAATTTAACAAGAAAGGCACAAGACCCATTTGGAAAGAACTATAAGATGTTATTAAAAATGTAAAAATAAGATCCTAATTAAAAGGAAAGGCATACCATGTTCTTGGAGGTAAAGACAATAACAATTCTCCTAAAATGAACATAGCAACTTAATTCAATTCTGATTGGAATTCTTGCTTTTTAAAATTAGACAAAATCATCTTAAAGTCAATATAGGGGAATAAATGCCCGAGAACCGATGGAGCTGTAAAGAGTGAGGGAAGGCTTGCTCACTCAATATCAACACACCCCAAAAAGTAAGTGTGAGCAGATCAATATGGCATTGGTAGAAGAACAGATTTGTAAATAGAATAAATAATTCAGAAGCAGGACATACAGTATATATGATGTTAAAATTTCATTTCAATTCGGTAGGAAAAGGATGCTATATTTAAGAATCTGTCAGCATATTTGGCTCTTCATCTAGAGGGAAACATGAAGCCTGTATATCAAGAATCAATTACAGATAAAGATTTAAATGTGAAAATTCAAACGATAAATTTTTTGTCAGGAATATTTTTATAAACTACAGATACAATGGCACCTAACCAAGTCTTTTCATCTAAAACCTGTGAGCTAATGATGGAAATAATTAGCTATATAAAAATTAAAAACAATGATATGGCAAGAGATGCTGTAATGGGAGTCAAGAGACACACCATAGCTTTGGGTAAAAAAATTGTAATACAGAGAAGCAGAAATATGCATACTAAACAAAAATGATTAAAAATGTAAAGAGTAGGGGCTCCTGGGTGGCACAGTGGTTAAGCGTCTGCCTTCGGCTCAGGGCGTGATCCCGGCGATCTGGGATCGAGCCCCACATCAGGCTCTTCTGCTGTGAGCCTGCTTCTTCCTCTCCCACTCCCCCGGCTTGTGTTCCCTCTCTCGCTGGCTGTCTCTATCTCTGTCGAATAAATAAATAAAATCTTTAAAAAAAAAATGTAAGGAGTATGGGCGCCTGGGTGGCTTAGTCAGTTAAGCATCTGCCTCTAGCTCAGGTCATGATCCCAGGGTCCTGGGATTGAGCCCCAAGTCGGGCTCCCTGCTCGTGGGGAGTCTGCTTCTCCCTCTCCCTCTCCCTCTGCCCCTCCTCCTGCTTCTGCTTTCTTTATCTCTCTCTCTCAAATAAATAAATAAAAACTTAAAAAAAAAAAAGTAAAAAGTAGACAAAAAAATACATAAAGATACATAAAAAGACAATTCACAGAAATGCAAGCAGAAGGGTCAAATTTAAAAGAGAAAAGGTCAAATGCCCTACTCGTCAGGAGCATGCAAATGGAAAAGGAGTAATGAGTACTTTCTGTCTATCAGAACAGCAAAAATATTTTAAAACTGTGAAGGCTGTAGCAGATTTTCCCACTAGAATGGACGCTCCGTTGGGAGAGTGATATTTTTGTCAGTTTTATTCGCTGCCATATCCTTGGAGCCGAAAACAGATAACGAAAAAATGCTAGGTGCTTCTTCGACATTTGTGAAATGCACGATGGCATAGCTAAAAATTCTACAGCCCTTATCATGTGCCAGACAGACGCTCATTGCTCTGCAGGTCGTGGTTCCTTCAATCTTCCCGACACCCCTACCAGGGTAAGTGCTCTTGTTCCCATTTCACAGATGTGCAATCTGAGGTACAGGGTGCAGAGCAAACAAGTAGCAGAGGCAGGAAGGGAACCCAGGCAGTCCGGCAGCTGACAACAGAGCTCTATTACCTCTCCCCCGACCCACGTCGCTGGCTGGGGTGTCGGGAAAGAGCACAGCCTTTTCGTAGAAAGCACTCCGGCAGGGATTCCACTCCTAAAAGTAAAAATCCCCACAAGTAAGGATATGTGCAAGGACCTCGATCACCGCACTGTTCAGAGTGGGGAGAAGGGAAACGAAGGGAAAGCCGGATCGTTTATGGTAAATGCCCAGCACAGAACGGGATGCAGCGTGGAAATAGAAGAATGAGAGTTATGACAGTTGACTTGGATCAGCGTCAATCATGAAGACTTGTAAAGAAACAAGATGCAGAAATATAAGAATAATATGATCCCATTTTGGTAAAAAACAAAAACAAAAAACAAAAAACAAAAACCCACAAAAATATCTGTGCCCGTACGTGCGTGTGCATGTGGCTGTGGACATACGTCTTTCTATGATGACAGCAGCAGAGAAACACTTCTGGGTTGCTACCACAGGCACCCAGGGGATTAGGGCTGGGTACTGATATGAGTAAAACAAGGAGGAGAAAGAAATAGAAAGCAAGCAAAAGCGAAAAAAATAAAGACTGCGCTTTTAAAAAAATGTATACGATCATATTAATGCACTTGCATAAAATTATGTATAATGACAATAAATTTGAAGTGTCTATTCATATTCCTTGTTCCTTTCTTTTAAAATGGATTGATCTTCTCATCCGTGAATTGTAAGAGCTGTTTATGTGTTCTGGATGTAAGTCCTTCAGTAAATACATTTATTAAAAATCTTGTCTCCCAGTCTGTGCCTTGCCTTTTAATTTATTAATGCTGTGATTTGAAGAACAGAAGATTTAAATTCTGATAAAATTCAAATGATCAGGTTTTCTCGTTCAAGTGCTTTCTATGAGTTGCCCAAGAAATATTTCCCTACCTCCACAGTCACAAGGATTTTCTCCTATGTTTCTTGTAAAACGTCTCGTAGTTTTCCCTTTTACGTTTGCAGCTCTAATTCATTTCTAGTTAAATTTCGTGTGTGGTTTGAGGTAGAGGATAGCATCATAAGATGTGTAAGATCTTTAGTCATCAGGGAAATGGAAGTTTCACACGCAGTTCACGCCGCAATGAGATACCACTGCAAACCAACAGAACGCTTCAAAGGAAAGAGACTGGCGATCCAAGTATTGGTGCAGGTGTTTAGCAAAAGGGACCCTCATGCATTATTGGTGAGACTGTAAAATGTTGCAACCATTTTGGAAAGCAATTTGATGGTTTGGTATAAATTTTTTTTTTTAAGATTTTATTTATTTGACAGAGACAGCCAGCGAGAGAGGGAACACAAGCAGGAGGAGTGGGAGAGGAAGAAGCAGGCTCCTAGGAAGGAGCCTGACGTGGGGCTCGATCCCAGAACGCTGGGATCACGCCCTGAGCCGAAGGCAGATGCTTAACGACTGCGCCACCCAGGCGCCCCGGTTTGGTATAAATTTACCATGTGACCCACTTACCCTGTGTCACAACAATCCTACTTCTCATTATTTACACAGAAGAAATGACACAGTAGATTCACACAAACACTTGTAAATCAATCTTTATAAAGCTTTATTCATAGTAGCTTTTAACTGAAATTAAGCCAACTGTGGATCACCAAGTGAATGGATTAAAAAAAGAACTGGTATACCCATACTACTACTCAATAATACATATGTATATATATTTTTATTTTTTAAAAGATTTATTTATTTAAGAGAGAAAGAGAGTGCAGGGGTGAGGGGTAGAGGGAGTGAGAGTCGTAAGCAGACTCCATAGGGAGCGTGGAGACAGGACCCTGAGATCACCGTCTGAGCTGAAACCAAGAGTCAGCCGCTTAACCGACTGAGCCACCCAGGTGCCCCTAGGTATTTATATTTTCAATGAGCTACGGATTCATGCGATAACATGAATGAGTCTCAACAACGTTAAGCTGGGTAAAGAAGACAAATCTAACAGTGTATATACATGAAAGTGACAAAAGGTACAAACTCCCAGCTGTAAGATAAGACTGGTGATATGAAGTGTAACAGAATGACTACAGTGAACAAGGCTGTGCCGTATCTATGAAGGTTAAGAGGAAAGATCCTCTCAATTCCCATCACAGGGGGAAAGAAAACATTGTTTCTGTTTCCTTGCTTTCTCCATGAGACGGTGGGTGTTGACTAGGCTTACGGTGCGATCGTGCCCCAGGGTACCCCAGCTGAATCGCGCCGTTGCAGGCATTAAAGTTACACAGTGTTGTGTATCAATTATATCTCAATAAAACTGGAAAAATTTAAAATAAAAAACAAAAGTATACATTTTTATGTTTCATTTCTATAAAATCAGACCAGTGGAGGCACCTAGGGCAGGGCTGGGGAGGAATTGACTGAAAAGTTCATGAAGGTACTTTCTGGGGTGATGGAAATGTCCTGTGTCTTGCCTGGGATGTTGATTACATGTTTGTATGTGTTGGTCACACTGATCCAACCGTACTCTTAAAATGGTCTATTTCACTATAGGTAAATTATATTTCAATTAAGTTAAAAAAAAATAAAGGAAATAAATGAATTTTTAAAATAAAATACACAAACGAAATAAAGCCCCAAATGAAGTCTCTGTGCCATCAAAACAATTTGTGATTTTTGGCTTTCTCCACTTCCTGCCAAACTGCTCATAACTGTGAAGGCTTGGTTCCTTTCCAAATGGAGTCCAAGCAACTGATCCAATTTTTTTTTTTTTTAAGGGAATCCTCTACTCCTCCAAAACTTTAGTTCCATTTATTTCCTAGGCATTTCTCATAAACCAGCAATGTCCATCTTGAAAAATCGCCAAGTATGAGTTTCTTGAGTTAATATCCTTTCTGAGGAGTGGGCTTTGTTTTGGCTCATAGAGACAGTTATTGGCTGCTGCTACATAGTCCCGGACACATTTTCATGAAATCGGTCAGGCACAGGTCGTACTTTATAAAAAATCATTGTTTCTGTTTCCTTGTGTTCTCTATGAGATGGTGGATGTTAACTAGACTTACAAGAGTTTATGAAACCACCCTAACCTTGGAATCTTGGGACAACCTCTCATTAGCAGGTAATCCAAGGAAGCTCAGTGTGGACCCTGCTACGTGCTCAAGAGGGGGTAGAATCGGGTCAGAGAGCCATGGCTGCACACGCAAATGACTTGGAGAGTTTTCCAAGAAGATACTTCTGAGCCCCTGCCTCACACCTACTACATCAAAAGGTGTAAAGCTGAGGCTTGAGCGCTGATGGTTCTGCTCAGCCCCTCAGGCCATTCGAAGGAGCAGTCAGGATTGCCAATCACCAGTGCAAAGGGAAACAAAGGAGACAGGCCATTTGGCACCTTTTAAAAGACATATACTGGGGCGCCTGGGTGGCTCAGTCGGTTAAGCATTTGCCTTCGGCTCAGGTCGTGATCTCAGGGTCCTGGGATGGAGCCCCAACATCGAGCTCCCTGCTCAGCAGGAAGCCTACTTCTCCCTCTCCCTCTGCCTGCCGCTCCCCCTGCTTGTGCTCTCTCTCTCTTAAAAATCTTAAAAAGACATATACATAGAGACACAAAATCATTTTTAAAAGAGCAGGAAACATGTGCCCTGCATTGAGAAGAGAAAGATAAGCATTTTTAAAACAAAATGAAAGAAGGAAATGTATTTATTTTCTCTCCCAGTTGGACTGCACAGCCAGACCAATACCTACGAACGGATCCCAGGCGGCAACACTCCAGCCAACACAGCCTCGGAGATCCTGGCCGAGTGTGACATGTCCAAAAGAGTTCCTTGATCCTCTATTTCTTTTTTCCCCACCACATGTCTCTCCCTCCCTGGGAGAGCCAAACCAGTCTGCTTCTCATTCGTTTATACCGGCTTCCCATGTTTCCACCTTTCAACCAACTGATCCCAGCTCTTGGAATATTATTGTCTGCCCTGGTAAATCATCTGTCCTTTCTGCCTCCAAAACCTGATCTAAACTCCTCTTCCAGGGAGCCTTCCCTGATAAATAGAATTCCTGCTTACTTGCCTTACGACTCCAAGAGTGATTTGGGATCAGTCAGGTCTGCATCATCCACAGGGGTAGGGTTAGGGTAAGACATGCAGAATCCCGGCCCCAGCCCACACCTGCTCGGTCATATTCTGCATTTTAACAGATCTCCAGGTGCTTCAGTCGAAGAGTGGTCACTCGGTGTCCTCACTGAATGATCCAGCAAGGGCAAGACCACCGGCCTCTCCTTTAGACCATGGGGCTCGTGTTGGGTCTGGGCTGCCTTTCCTAAGATGTCCACAGCAACGGTGGTCTGTGCGTTCTCTTGTGTTCTTGCCAGGTTCAAGGGCCAGTGAACTGAAATGTAGCTTCTGTGTCTTGCATTCCTTCGTCTCCCCCTCGTACTGGGGACCCTGAAAAGGAAGGGAGAAACCTTGCTTTCCCACCTGCCCCAGAGGAGAAAGGCAGCCCTCTCCACACCACAGGCCAGGAGAAGGATGGATGTTAACTTTGCAAAAATGGAGACTTAATTCACACACCATAACATTCACCTTTTTCAGTTGTACCATTCAGTGGTTTTTAAGTGTAGTCACAAAATCATCCAACCCTCACCACTATCTAGTTTCGGAACATTTTCCTCACCACAAAAGAAAGCCCGTTATCAGTCAGTATAGGTATTCCCCTGCCCGCCAGGCCCCGGCAACCACTGTGCTACTTTCGGTCTCTATGAATTCGTCCAATTCTGCGTATTTCATGTACATGGAAGTCTGTGTTCTGTGGCCTTTTTGTCTAGCTGTCCTCACTTGACATACGTTTTCAAGGCTCGGCCATGCAGTGGCCAGCATCAGTACTGACGGTCTCTCCTCGACCAAACTCTGTTCAGGTTGCCCTGAACTTTTCAGCTGGGCCTTGACTTTCAGACTCCGTGTCTGTCTCGAGATCATCTGATTTTAACAAGAACCCTGCTAAGAACCACACGCTCTGTATCTGATCGAGCTCCTTGTTCTGGACCATTCTCTGGGCAATGTCTGATCACTCCAGCCTGCCTTCAGCAGGGATCCTGTGGGGTCAGTTTAACCAGAATTTCCCCTTAACTCTGATATTTCCTCTAGGATTTTTCTCTCCACTGATCCCCACCCTGCTCCTTGCTTATGAACTCCCACTTGCCCATGCTGTCTTGGGAGTCACGTCCAATCTCTCTTGCCCAGGGCAAGACCGCATGCAGTGGTCCCTATACTGGGCATGATGTTCCTCCTTGGGTCAGCTCTTCCCTGTCTTGCTTTAACAAGTGTCCTGAATGTTAAAATGCTATTTTTTTTAACAGCTAGAATGTCATTTTGTCCTTAACAGGACTTCCTTCCTTTTTTGTGCCTGAGTAATACCCTCGATGTGGCTATACCATAATTCTTTACCTCTTATCGTTGGATGAATGTTTAGGTTGTTTCCACTTTGGGGCCATGAAGAATAATGGTGCTGTGAACCTTTCCAAGCAAGTTATTTTGTGGACATCCATTTTCAGTTCTTTTGAGTCTATGCCTAGCCACACAGTTGCTGGGTCCTGTGTACGACGGGCACAGGCTCTCAAGAGAAGGGCTTACTCATACATTTTTCTCTTAACAGATCTCAAAAAAAAAAAAAGGATCTCGAACACATACTTCTCTAGGCCTCATCTTCTCAATTTGGGAAATTTGCTACTTGCTCGTAATACCTCCATGGGATGGATGTCGGAGTGAATTGAGGTGAGTAAAGTGGCACAAATGGCCTTCTCTTGTTCACTCTAAAGATGGAGAACTACCTTCTGAACATGTATGATGCGTGTTCAGTTATGTCTCTACATTCTGGTCTCTCATGGCACAAAATAACGGAACAAGTCCTCACAGTCTAAAGCTGAATCACCTGTCACGCCGAGTATAATGTGTCTGGTCCTTCTTCAACACCTACCCTCCAGAATGAGGACTTAAGTACAAGTCGTGATTCCCCCACAAAGTCTACGGAGACGTACAGACAAAGGCTGGCACAACCCCGTGGGGAAGCAAGTGAACATTCTCAGGACAGTGCATCTCCTTCTCAGGTTCCGGGTGTTCCAGGGTCCTGGGAGTACAAACAACATTTTTGAGCCACTTGCCAAGTGAAGACTCCTAAAGCTCCAAGTAACAGGAACCACTCAGGCCAAGCTTAAGCCATAAAAGGGGAAACTAGCCTACTGAGGACTTACTCATAGCTGGGAGAAGCCAAGGAAAGTGAAGCCTGGCCCCAGGGAAGGGATGAGAACCGGAAGCTGGCCTCTCCCTCACTCCCTCAGGTCCGTTCCTTCAGAATCTCTGTTTTCGTTTTATTTTCCTCCCACATGTCATAGACACAGCATCTCCCACATTCACATGGTAGGTGTCCAGCCGCCCGGAAAGGAACCAACCGCCCATCTCTCACCTCGCTCTCAATGCTGTGAATTCCCACCTTGCTCTCGTCCTCACTCCCCATCCAGTGAACAGTGACCCTTAGTAGAGTGACACACTGCAGAAGGTGCTCCCATCATGTGATCTGGAGGAAGAGACGGTCCCCAGAAGACGGTGCACAAATGACAAGGCAGATTGCTGGCCAGACAAAACAACCCGGTAGGAGACCACAACTGCTTTCAAGTATGAATTTACTGTTTGCACACAGAACATTCCCTGGTGTCAAGAAGCCTCGTGAAAGCCGCGTTGGGTCAGAATGTCACTTATCGGGGGTGCGTTCGCTGGATGCTGTCATCTGAGCTGCAGTGGTCAATGCGGTCCACATGGACCAATTCTCTCTGTGTCAGTAGAGGATGTTTCTGTTCGGGGCTTTATGCCTGCGACAGGAGGACATGAGGAAAACAGCTAAAAACACACTATGGTAAGAGAAGAGTGGGTAACAAAAAACTGATTTGGAGAATCTTTACAGGCCACCTTCAGGCCCCACTCAAGCTCCCCCAGTTAGATGTGCAATCTAAGTAAAAACCTTATGTTTACAATGTAAACGTAGCCTCAGCTTAAGGGTCCCAACTAGCCACCTCCACCCAGATTGCCAACATTGAGTCTCCCCAGATTTCAATTCTAGAGCCGCTTCTGTGTCCTGGTAACTCTAGTAGAATTACATCGACTCAGTAACACTATAAATACCATTTTGGTATTAATTTCCAATGGCATCTTGCTAAGGAACATGGGAAGATCTTCAGCCAGTTCAGTTGGGGGATTCTTTCCTGCTCTCATCCAGACGTTGCAGCACTGAGATTTTCTTAATCCTTTCCTAGGGGCCCCTGCTAGCCTTGCCCTTTGCTGTCCCGCCCAGGATATTTGTTTGCCTGTGTCTGATCCTTGCGTTCAGGCTCCAAACCCAATGTTAACTTTGGGCAAGCCCAGAAAGAGAATCTCCCTCAGAGGTGCGGTTAGGGAGGCTGGGGTTTGCTTCAGCAAACTTGGCCAGCCATGGGTTGCCAGTTCTGTATTTAAAATCAGAGAAAGCCTTTTCTCTCCTATTTGAATAGCATTTAGCTTTCTCTCTTTTCTCTGGGGATATGCTACTGTTTCTAGCTGGGTGCCCCAATCATATTCTGAAGCTCTAGAGTCAGTGGAGATATCTTACTACATTCTCAAGAATGGGAAGAGAAACCCTCAGATTGGGAAAATTTGGGTCCCGTGGTGCAGAAGCATGAAAGCCTAGAAATTTCCTATATCCTTCTGTGACACAACCCCAGCAAATAGAGCAGCCTGGCAGTTTATCCTGAAACTGTTTCCTGTGCATTCACATGTGGGCTATACTTACATCTCCAATGGCACATTCTTTTTCCTCATTAAGCTGGAAGAGCACACTGGCAATAAAGTAGAAGGAGAATGCCAATCCATTATAGTGCTTTGGACAGCTCCTGGCTGGAAAGGCGGGATGGTGGATCATCTGTCCCTTCCTTCTCTTAATCCCCTATTTTTCAATCTGTCTACATCTAGCCAATACATTCCATCCTCCCTACACAAATCTAAAGGGAAAATGAAATGGGGAAGCTTTCCTTTGGAATGCCAAACAGCTTTTGACATCCTTCTCCCAAAACGTCTCAAGGTCTTTTGGCAAAAGGAGTTTTGCATTCAAAACCTTTGGCATCCTAGTCTGGGACCCCTGCGTTTGTCTGTACGATGCTTCCTCGTTTCCTGTTGGGAAGTGCTGTGAAATGCTCTTTATTAAGTAACTGCCCCACTTCTGCAGCACACGCCCCACCCCACCACTAGAAAATCGCTAGTATTTCAAGGTTGGCTATGATGAAGCCTGCCTACATGTATGGAAAAAGCTTGGTTTATTTGCAAGGAAAAGACACTTGGTTGCCATTGTCCCAAATTATTAAGAGGGTTGTTACAAAGTTGAGTGTGGACCCCCAAATGATACAATACTTTACAACCACATTTCACTTCCTTGGTAAGAAGTGTTCCTTATTATCTCTTAGGGCTGATGCGCACCGGGTCGGGGGTGGGAGATTGATAAGAGACTGAAGGACGGTAGTGACAGTGACATTTGCCTTCTTTTTCAAAGCAACAACACCTAAGGAATGTAAAACAAACCCAGGATCGTATTTGATGCCGCCAGTGACTCAACTAAATACGTCTTCAGAGACACAGGCAACTTCGTACGTTTCTTTGTGATGGCTTTATCGACTCCACTTTTTTGCCTATAAATGTAAGAGTCCATTTGAGGACAGTGGGCTCTAATCGCTCCAGTGAACATGGCTCAGGCCATTTCTTCTAAATCATCCCCTGTACAGAATCCACAAGGCAGCTCCGTGTTGAACTAAAGTCTTCTCTTGAATGAGGCTATTGCCCTCAAAATCCATCCTGATCAAGTCATGTACGTTCATGTATGCTCTATGTGCTTTTCACATTTCTTCGCATGGAACATGGAGACAGAGAGAGAGAAAAACAAGAAGATATTGAAAACAAAAAAATTAAATGGAGTGGTTCAAATAAATCATATTCGGTGTCATTATAATTATCCCAGTCACTTCATGGTCCTAGAGCAGTGCCTGGCACACAGCGGCCACTAAGTGCTTATTGAATGAATGCATGAGATGCTCAAACAATCAATAATTAGGGAGGTAGGTTTAGCCTTGTGTAACATCCAATGGACAGAAATCATAGAGAGAAAAAGGAGCTCTGATGTAGAAATCTCACATTCCAAAAAAAAAGGGGGAGATTCCTTAATGTCTAAAGTGATTCTAAAGAGAAGGAGAAAAAGTGGGAAGCTCTTCCTTGCAATTCAACCTCTTCCAATATGCGTTCACCTGAATGGCTTGCTGACTATAAAACACCAATGCAGAGAAAAATGCCAAACCATTGCCCCTTCCATCTCCACAACAGGAAGAGTCCTTGCAGTCGGCCCATGATGTCTTTTTGTCTCCTGGGTGGGGCAGCTCCCACAAGGCAAATTGAGGAAATGTTCAGCTCACCAGGTCACCAGGCAGAATTCTTGGGTGAATTACCCCAAGTCCCCTAAAGATCAAATTTCTCTTAATTGTGATGGATCAAGCTAAGGGAAATTCACAAACAGACAACAGGGTATCTTTATCTTCAAGGTTATAGTAATCTAGTTAATCATTGAATTGATTCCGCACACATTTATGGGTAACGTACTATATGCAAGGAAATGTGCCAGGTGCTGGGCATAACCTGTGAACAAGCCTCACAGATCCTACAGTCAATTAGGGGCTATAGACAAGCTAAGAGGCTGTTAGAAAGCAGAGTGATAAGGCTGTAAGTACTAGGTGAGGATATTAGAGAGGCATACAATACAGATTTCAGAAGACCAGGGAGCACTTCCTGGAGGAAGAGACATCTGACTTAAAACCTGAAAGACAAGGAGAAAATGGGGAAGAGCGTTCCAACAGGAGGGAAAAGTTTGGGTAAAGATAAGAAACTTCATGCAAGTATGGGGCGGGCTTTGATGAACATGGATGGGGCAGGAAAGGAGTTGGGGGTAGGAAGATGAGGACAAGAGATGAAGCCAGAAAGAAAGAGGGAAAATCAGACACTGGATTATGAATATTGGCATCAGGGTTCCCAGCAATGACCACCCTTTTGGAAACTTCTCAAACCCTGACCTAGAGTCAGCTATGTGCACCTGTGCACCCAGCTAAGTTTGCAGGTATAACCCCCAGCCCTTCCCAAGAACATTCTCCATCTTAAAGGCGATCAGTACTGTATAGATGCGATGAAATAACACTATTTTTCTAAGGGTTCTCTTTTCTTGAACACACCGTTCATTCAATTTTGGATTCTAGCTAAACCTCTGGGGAACAGAATGGAGGTATGATTCTCAGCTCAGCCTTAGAGTGGAGCTTCAGGCCTAGAATGAGTATGTTTCTTGAGTTGAAAGGGAGGAGATCCAGGTAAAGGCTGTCACCTGGGGTGTGCCCGGGGGTGGAGACCAGGAGAATTGCCATGACAGTGTGCTACCCTCCCCAACCCCCAAGCGTCACTTGGAGCTGTTGGAAGAAATGCAGATTTCTTCCTTACATGAGACCTCTTTATTTTATTTTTACTTTTTATATAAAGCTATATATACACTATATAAACTTACATATACAATAATAGGCCATATACATGGGCAAAATTTTAATCAATGGTGAATCTGGGAAAGGACATATGAAAGTACTTGCAACTTTTCTGTAAATATGAAACTATTTCACAATAAAGTTATAAAAAGTAGAGCGTCCCATCCTCTACTCTCTTTGGAGACTTCTCATCCACAGCTCCTCTCTTCAGGGAAAATTGGGGCTGGAAATCTGGCCAAAGTTCCCTTTACCTCCATTGGTGTTTACTCTTTTTCATTCTCCCTGGGGCTTTGGAAACCTGGTCTGTGGTCCCCAAGGCACGGGACTGTTCATCCTTGTAAGTCATCCTGGGACTGAATTCCTGGGGAGGAATCTTGTGCTCATCTTCTTCTAGAAGCTGTGTCCTGCAATGACCTGAATGGTACCTCCCCACACAGATAGCAGACCCTACCCTCTAGAAAGTGTGACTGTTGTGTCATAGCGTAAAGTGTTTGTAGACATGATTAAATGAAGGCTCTTGCGATGAAGAGATGATTCTGGATTGTCCAGGTGGGCCTAAATACCTTTGCAAGTGTTTCTATAAGAGAGAGGCAGAGGGAAATTAGACTCACACAGAGGAAAAGGTGATGAGGAGACTTTGGAGTGACATGGCCACAAGCTAAGGAATGCCAGCAGCCACCAAAGGCCACCAGAGGCTGGAGAGGGCAAGGGATGGATTTTTCCCTGAGGGACTTCCGAGCTTGTGGGGTCCTATTGACTCCTCAATTTTGGATTTCTAGTCTCCAGAAATGTGAGAAAATAAATTTCTGTTGCTTTCAGCCTCCACAACATTACTAATTGGTTACAGCAGCCACAGGAAACCAATACTTCTTAAACGTTTGTGGAGGAGGAATGCTGTGATTAATGGCCAAAAATGGATAAATATATAGCTCTTCCCAGGGGAATCTGCACTTTAATAAGTCCTGACACTAAAACCTTAGGCATCCCACAAGGCCACAGTGCTCTGGTCCTGAAAGAATCAAGGGTAGGCAGTACAGAAGTGGACCTCACCAGTACTCCAGAGTACCCCACCTTGTTCAAAGCCTCAGAAGGTCAGCACCAACCACCGTCGATGGAATTCAAAATTTTAAACTGAGAGAGTAGAAGAGTTGGAGTAACTGATGGAGTCCTCCACTTCCACATTATTCACTGATCCTCCATCCTTTGGTTTCTGCTTTGACTCATCCAACCACTTGTCCAAGTAGTGGAGGAAGCCAACATCTGTTGACATAGGAGAAGGCTGAGCACTGAGAGGAAAGAGCAAGGCTTTGGGAAATGCAGATGGAGCTTTCAATCCTGTCCCCCCGCCACTCTCCACAACGCTGACCTAGCAAGGTTCTAGACTGTGCAGAGCCTCCGTTTATCAAAAACACAGGGACATTACTGCCTACCTTCAGGGAGGTGATGAGGGCTGGATGAGACAGGGTATGTAAAGGACTGGAGACAGTGTTTGGGGCAGAGGGAGTACTCAGTAACTTCCAACTATTAGCACAGAGTGTCTCCTGTCATCTAGAACTAGATTCTTTCCATTTTTTCTTAGTTGATTTATTTAGGCATTGCAGGTGTCATCCCTCTGGAGTTCACAAGAGGTAGATAGCAGACACCTGAACTGTTAAATTACAATCCAGCGATGCAGTGCAGGATGGCTGAGTATGCAGTGCAGGATGGGGGTGTGTGCAGTGCAGGGTGGCCATGTGTGCAGTGTAGGATGGGGGTGTGTGCAGTGCAGGATGGGGGTGTGTGCAGTGCAGGATGGGCGTACATGCAGTGCAGGATGGGGGTGTGTGCAGTGCAGGATGGGGGTGTGTGCAGTTCAGGGTGGCCGTGTGTGCAGTGCAGGATGGGTGTGTGTGCAGTGCAGGATGGGTGTGTGTGCAGTGCAGGATGGGGGTGTGTGCAGTGCAGGATGGGTGTGTGTGCAGTGCAGGATGGGTATGTGTGCAGTGCAGGTTGGGGGTGTGTGCAGTTCAGGGTGGCCATGTGTGCAGTGCAGGACGGGTGTGTGTGCAGTGCAGGATGGGTGTGTGTGCAGTGCAGAATGGGCGTACGTGCACTGCAGGATGGGGGTGTGTGCAGTGCAGGGTGGCCGTGTGTGCAGTGCAGGATGGTGTGTATACAGCACACTACGGGCACACAAAGGTGGAAAAGACGAATACACCTGGGCCAGGAGTGAGAGAGAGGAGGATGAGGCTCTGGGGAGGCTTCAAAGGCTTCCATGGGCCTGGAAGCCCGTGCGGACTGGATCGTGTGGAAGAGAACGTAATCGCAGTGTCCCTGCAGGTCCGTGGTCGTAGGTGGCTTGTCCACATTCATTTGCATCAGCTTATGTGTTCCTGGGCAAGTCTGTTATTTTTGGTTTTCATCTGTATTTTTTCCTTCCTGATGTTGGTTGACAAGTTGAGAAAATAATCTGGTATTTTTAGAAAAGTTATTTATCCTTTCTGAATTTTGCTTTTCCTCTATAATGTAAAGAAAGCTAATGTTTGTGTGTGTGTGTGTGTATGTGTGAAAATTAAATTTATACACACACACATATACCTATAAACATGTATGTATTATATAAGTGTGTGTGTGTGTGTGTGTGTGTGTGTGTGTAAACGTAGAAATATCTAACAGTGCCTGGAGCCTAATAGCGGCTCAAAATTTCACTTATAATCCTCCTCTTTTCTATTTAGTTCTTCTTCCTTTGTCTTTTTTTTTTTTTAAGATTTTATTTATTTATTCGACAGAGATAGAGACAGCCAGCGAGAGAGGGAACAAAGCAGGGGGAGTGGGAGAGGAAGAAGCAGGCTCCTAGCGGGGGAGCCTGATGTGGGGCTCGATCCCAGAACTCCAGGACCACGCCCTGAGCTGAAGGCAGATGCTTAACCACTGTGCCACCCAGGCGCCCCTCTTCCTTTGTCTTTAAGCATAGAAGCAGTTGTATATATAGAAGACAGTTGATCGGGTTTAATGGTCTGGAACTTGAGGGCAACTTGACTTCCAAATTACTGTTGTCTCCCACGAAGCCTAGCACGTATACGGAGCTTCATGAATGATTGGGAAGGGAAGGGAGGGCACAGAGGTGGAAGGGGAGAGAGAGAGAGAGAGGGATGGAGGGAGGGTGGGAGGAAAAGAAAGAGAAGGAAGGGACTGGTCCACATGTAACTTTATGAACCTGTGCTCTCCAAGCTTTATCTCCTTCTCAAGAGAAAGTATAAGACAGCTGAGTAGTGTACAATTAAGGGGTTTTTACTTGCACTTTGCTGACCAGGGGTTCTTTATGTGTCCTGTCTTATTCAATCCTCACAACACGCCAAAAGTCACAGAGATTGAAATCCCAGTCTGGCTGATTCCAGAGGCTTCTCTTTCCATATATCATCCCAACTAGGACTAAGACGTTTTATTTCTCTCACAAGGAAATACATAGCTCCCAGAACTATCAGAGGAAAGATCTGATTTCTTGTCCAAGACCTGTCATTTGCTGTGTGATTTGAGGTGCTCGCAGACTGTTCTTTGCCACGCCTCAATTTCCTCTTTTGTATAATGAGAATTGGAAAGTAATGCCTGATGTTGCCAGCCTCACGAGATTGCCCTGCAGGTCTAATTGAATGGGCGTGTAGAGGAAAATCACCTTCGTAGATTGTAAAGCTATAAACACACGGGGGCCTATTAGGAACACATTCATACTAAGGTGTGCATGACTGATAACAGGTTTTACACTCAGCAGAGACCATAAAGGGCAGAGCAAGGAGAACTGAACAGAGGGATAAGCCTACAAGAGCAAGTGGGGGATGTGTGAAGGACAGCTTTCAGCTCAGTCACAGCTCCTCTGAACCCGTCTGGCCCAGACCCAGGGTGGTATTCTTCACTTTTCCACATCCTGTTCCTACGTTAACCGAAGATTCCAGAATCCATAGACGGCTCCTCACCCCCAAAGACGCACCCGACCCCGGGGAGGAGATCCTTCCCGCTCCAAAGAGATACAAAACCAGCAGCCCGCAAGCTGGCTGTGGGCTGGCTGAGATCAGGGCTATTCTGGGGCAGCCAGTTTGCAGGCTGATAGGGGAGGATTAATGAGCCAGTCTGCTCATCCATTGCAATTAGAAACAACACTGGAACTATTCTGGGGCTATTTCTATGCAGGGAACTTGAACCGCTCATCAGCCCTCCTCACTCAGAGACCTGTGGGTAATTAGGGCCGTGTTAAATATAGGAGAATCGGCCCAGAGCCGCCCCATCTGTGCCGGTGCCTGTGGCGCTGAGGATACACGGTGCCCTCGGCTAGCACTCCGGGCGCAGCAAAAGGGGATTTAACTTCAACCTGGCGGATTTGGGTGTTGCCTAACTGAAGTTAAAAATGCCCTGGACTTGTAGCCTGTCAGATACAATGCAGGCATGAAAAACCACATCAGCCCCAGGAAAGCACCCTGACATTTATGAGCCCTGAGTAGCCAAAGCCCCCGCTTTGCCCCCAGCCCATGAGAAAGGAAAGCTCAGCCAAGACCAGGGCATGGAGGGGGGGCAGGTGTCTGTCAATTTTGTGTTTGCACAAGACCCAGTTACAAAACAAACAAACAAAGAACTCACAGGGGGTGAGGAAGGATGCCATGGCAGGCGATCGCAATGACGCCCTCCAACTCCAAGCAGTTGTCTGGACACGGGTCATTCATTAGAAGGCAGTTTCCCGTCCTTGGGAAAGGGTACGCTGAAGTAGGGGCGGATGGTACTCTGGATTGAAACTCCTTAGCACCCATCAAGTTCTGATCCCGTGATATTGATGAGGGCTGAGAAAGAGCAAGTATCATTTGCTCCATTTCACAGATTTTCTTATCATCTCCGTTCTCTAGAAACTGGAGTGTGGAGAGTGAAATCACACCTGTCGGCAGAGCCCAGAGTAGGTCCCAAAGAGAGCCATCCTGAGCTCCTGTGGCCGCTCATCTCCATGGTGATGACCTCTTTGAAAAATGTGTCCTCCGAGGCCTGCTGCCCAAAGCGTGGTCCTTGGATCGGCAGGTCTGGAACCCTGGGAAGCGGGGTAGAAATGCAGGATTTCAGGTCTCATCTCTCATCTAGCGAATCGGAACCCGCTTTGGAACAAGGTACTCGGCACATCTGTATGAACATCATCGCCTGAGCAAGTCCCCAGAAAGCTCCCCGCCTTGTGTCTGGGGGGTGGGGTGGGTGGATGAATGAGGCCTTTCTGGATAAGTTCAGCCAGTCTGGGGAGGCTGTGAGGCCATTTGCTGCAATGCCTAACCACCTAACCGTTTGCTTGTTCCTTTGTTTCTTTGCTTGTTTGTTTGTTTGGGTTTCCTAAGGCCTGACAATCAGGAAATTTTACAACTTCCCAGCCTCCCAGGATGGTATCTGTGTAAACTCAGCTCATCTAATATCCAGTCTGAAGCTTCTTGATTGTCTTCAACTTGACCTCTGGGCATGGCCCTGAGATGCATACATTTGAGGGTCCCATTGGAGTTTTTGGGCAAGTCCTGTTCATCCATCAAGCCTCATAAGGATTCAGTGGTTAGTTCTGGATTGGGAGGGCCGCTTTCCTAACTGATTTAGGGTAGTCAACGGTGTTTGCAGTTACTGGGTATTATAGAGGCTTATTGTCCACCATCTACAGCTTAGAGATGGGCATCTTCAAGATGGCGAAGAGGCTTGGCGTCCATTTTCCCTGGAAGCTGGCCTCAGCAGAGGTCAACTGCCTCAGACAGGCAAGGAGATTGCTGACTGTCCAGGTGCTTCACGGGGCTTGCAGGTCGGAAGAGGCTTGGTGTCCATTTTCCGTGGAAGCTGGCCTCAGCAGAGGTCAACTGCCTCAGGCAAGGAGATTGCTGA
The DNA here is from genome assembly GCF_024610735.1 of Ursus americanus. NCBI lineage: Eukaryota > Metazoa > Chordata > Mammalia > Carnivora > Ursidae > Ursus > Ursus americanus. The sequence goes on along the minus strand of NC_142128.1, from coordinate 50,932,245 downwards.
CTGTCCAGATGCTTCACGGGGCTTGTGGGTCGGGATAGTCACTCTTAGGACTTACAGACACTAAGACCCAGAGAGCAGGCTCTAAGACCCCTGCAGCCTGACCGGTGAGTCTGACCCAGCTTCTCCATTTTGATAAGCATTATGGGATGTCTTTTTTGTTTTCTCAGCCGATGAGCCTCGGGCAATCCAAACCACCCATGCGATGCCCTCTTTTAGCTGCAGGGTACTAAGGGGTGGCAGACACAGCACCCCATGGGGCACTTTGTCACAGCAATTTTGCAGCCACGTAGAGCCATCTGAAGCAGCTGGTGTGGGCAGCGAAGAGGCACACACGTAGCAGCATCTCTGGGAGCTCTAAAGCTCTCCAGACAGCCGAGGACAATTTTAATAAGGGGAGAGGCTGCATTTCTCCAAACCTGGGTGCTAGGTATGAGCCATCTTTTCACCCTACATAGTTACCCAAGTCCCGTGGCTGACAGGAGCCTGGAAGGATAGGCAAGGTCTAAATTATCCTGAAGCTGGTGACATTTGGGGGCCACTTCTAGGAGCAATGTCAAATCTATGTCCTCAAGACATCTCTCTAGGCTGGGAGTTCTTCACTCCTGTGGTTAAAAGATCATTGAAAACTGATATAAAGTAGAGACACCCTCATCGTAATGAATGTGTTCATACACATACACAGTTTACATGTGGTTCTGAGGGTTCATAGTCACTGACGTCTATTTCTAACCTCTGTAGTGGTCCAAAGACGGAAGGAGAAGAGCCCCTGTAGGCTATGCCTCCCCCATGCTCACCTGTTGCCTGCTTTCTGTCTTAGGTACTTATTTGGATTGAATTCTTCTTATACACTTGCCGTCTGACAAAAATACTTCTAGCCTCTCTTGCTATTCCAGGAACAAAAGATTTCATCTTTTATTGGAGTCCTGGATCCATGTCATTTAAAATACCTCTAGCAAGAATGTGGGGCTGGGGGTAGAGAGATGCCGTTCTTGTTTTTCATCTCAATCTGCTTCTTGGCAATGGTCCCCCCATTACGTGGAAATGTGTTAACCCCTCTGTTTAATGCTCCCCTCAAAGACCCATACCCTGGGACTTCCTTTGTCAAAAATATGCCATAAAACGTCCCTATGTGTATGCCAATAATTCACCTTCCAAGAAGTCCACTTTATATGAACTGAATTGTATTTCAGAGGAAAATTCTAATATAATTATATTTTGTTCTGCCTTCTTCAGTAAATACTTTTGAATTTAAAAGAGATATTTAGAAAAGCGTTGTGAGACCTTTGGAAAGAAAGTGCCATTTACATGCAACACATTACAGTTATAATAATAATTATGTTGCTGCTATTCTGTCACTGATTCTGACATTGTCCCTTCTACCACTTCTACCCAGCAATTTTCTCCCTGCCATCCCAAACAAGGAAAGACAGCTTGAAGTTAGCTAAAGAAAGAAAAATAGATCTTCGGGGAGCTGCCTGCCATGACAGCTTTATGAGGTAGAGGATGGCTTTTAAATATTATCGCATAGAAATACACTGGCTCACGCCAGCTCATGTAAGCTGATTTTTGAATATTCTGGAATTTTGTGAGCTGACAACGGTTTTAGATGACAAAAACCAATGGCATGAAAATGTTCTAATTTCTTAGTGGATTCTTAAGGTAAGGAAGACACAGAACTGGGTGCTATTGGGCAAGCCAAATGCCTCTTGCCCCATGTAAACATATAGTCTGAACAGACTATCGGAGGGGCTTTGGGCCTCCCCAAGGGTATGACCTTGATGGGCCCTTGTCATACCTTGGGCCACTGCAAGATATACATGAAGCAAGTGTTTGTTGAATGAATAAACGTTAAAGCACAGTGCTTCCTAGCTTGGGAAGACCCACTGTCATGAGAATTCCAGCCGCTCACGTCCGGATTAGGAGAACGGAAATGTCTCTGTGATGACCTTTGGGAACTGAGATAGAAGGAACAAGAGGTAATACATCAATAGCTGTGTTTTCTTCTCTCCTTTTGGCCTTTGCCTCTGCCTCTCTAGCTTCTCTTAATTTGTTACAACATAAGTCATGTAAAATATTGCTCAGTGTATATCTTGCCTCCTTCATCATAGATTCATTGGCCATATAGGTGCGGCTTTATTTCTGACTCTCTATACCACATGATTTCACTCTGTGTGGAATCTAAAAAACAAAACAAATGAACACACAAAAGACAAATAGAGTCTTCGATACAAAGAACAAACCGGTGGTTGCCAGAGGGGAGGGGAGGGGTGTGTGAGGAGATGAGGGAAATAGAGAAAGGAGATGAAGAGATACAAACTTTCAGTTACAAAATAAATATAGAGATGAAAAGCATGGCATTAGGAATAGAGTCAATAATATTCTAACGTTGTGTGGTGACTACACTTATTGTGGGGAGTGTTGAGTAACATATAGAATTATCCAATCATGGCGCCTGGGTGGCTCAGTCAGTTGAGTGTCTGACTCTTGATTTGGGCTCAGGTCATGATCTCAGGGTCGTGAGACTGAGCTCTGCGTCAGACTCCCTGCTCAACAGGAAGTCTGCTTGGGGATTCTCTCTCTGCTTCTACCCCCCACTCATATAAATAAATAAATAAATAAATAAATAAATAAATAAATAAATAAATAAATAAATCTTTAAAAAAAATCCAATCGCTATGCTGTACTCCTGAAACTAATATAACATTGTATGTCAATTACATTTCAATAAAATAATTTGAAAAATATTCAGTGCATCCCCCAGTGATTTAAAATATCTGGGAAAATTAAAATTGTTTTCTTATAAGAACTCTCATCTTCAAGAAGTAACATTTATCAGTCTCCTAGCTTTGTATTCGTCACTGTGCTGGGTGCTTTGCCCACCTTTATTCATTTAATCCTCATAACCATGTGAGGTGGGAAACTAAGACTCAGAGAGGTTGAATGAGTTGATCAATGCCGCACAGGATTTATGACTCCTAGGCCTACGTATTTTTTACCACACAAGAGGAATCCTTAGGAAAAAAATGTGGTGTTTGATGTTCTAGGACATTTCAGTTGACATTTGTCCTAAAGAGAAAACACTTACCCTCCAAGATGAAAACAGGGGTGATAAAGGAAAAGATGGCTTAAGTGCTCGCTTCCCCTTTGAACTTGAGATGCATCCACTCATAAAATGATTCAGAGGGAAATAATTGCCATTTAAACATTTCTTAAAGGGTTTACATATCAGATAGGTTTGTGGAGGGCTCAGCCGGCCTCTTGATAAACACCTCTACTTTCCCTGTCACCAAAGACAGCTGGCTTTTAGAGAGCTCTCTTCAAGCCCATCTCCCCACTTGCCCTTTCCCCCAGTACACTCCATCACAAAGGGGCACTGGTATTAATGAACGAATAAATGTCAGAAACAAGGTGCTGAATGATTCATGTGTTGACTGCATGAAAGATGAAGGAAAGAGAAAAATCAAGTGTCCAGGGCCTTGAGTCTGAATACATACAGAGCCAATGATCAGGGATAAATATCCTTGGATATTTATCCTTTGGAATAATGGATATCCAATAAATATCCTTTGGAAGTAGACTGTGATTTAGCAAGTTTAACTCTTAGTAAAAAGGTTGAGAGAGAATTGAGATAAGAAATAGAAGAATGAAGGATATAGTGCCTAATTAGTTAAAAAAAATATATATATATACATACACATATTATTGATGAATGGAACAAGACAGGAGACAAGTAGACATTCTGGATTTCTGAATGAATATGGGAAGATTTCCTATTCTTCTTTAAATATGTCTATTTTCATTGGGACTCAGTGGCTGGTTGAAAGGTCAAGGACCCCCAAGGAAACACTGGTCTGCTCCACCAGCTATGGGGTCTATAAGAGATATACACAGTCAGCCCTCTCCCTATTCCCTGTCACTAACCATTTCCAGGACAGGCCAGCCTGTCTTTTTTTTTTTTTTTTTAAGATTTTTTATTTATTTATTCGACAGAGACAGCCAGTGAGAGAGGGAACACAAGCAGGGGGAGTGGGAGAGGAAGAAGCAGGCTCATAGCGGAGGAGCCTGATGTGGGGCTCGATCCCACAATGCCAGGATCACGCCCTGAGCTGAAGGCAGACGCCTAACTGCTGTGCCACCCAGGTTCCCCCAGCCTGTCTTTTAAATGCCGGGAGCTGTGACTCTTTGCCTGAGGACTTTGTCTGGTCACTCTGCCTGCCCTCTAAGACTAGAAGTGCCAGGAACTGATGCGTCCTCCCCTACCCAATTAACCTTCATCTAAATTCCACAGCTCCTTCACCCCTTGGGAGGATAATTCTGGGTTTCATATTCTACACTGCAATTAAGCTCCAGTTGTTCACAATGGTAACTGTTGATAACTTACTCTTCATTGGCTTCTTTCCCTACCCCGTGTCAATTCCCCTCTCCCTAACTGGCTTCAGCAGAGATCACCTGCTCAACTACTTGTTCTGGAATTCATCCTCATGGTCTACTTCTGAGTAAACCAAAGATAAAGCAGAGACTATTTCCAAGATCCCATAGTTGGCCAATAAGAATACAAGCACCAAGGTACAAAGGCTAAAAACTCATGCTGTGTGCGCCCAAGGGGGGCATCCATTCTCCCAGCGGTGAGGGATCATTCCAAGTTCTGATACCAGGCCAGTCGTTTGGTCACTAATTCTTTAGACATTATCTAATAGCACATAGAGATACAAACGATCCGTTGATTTTTTTTCCCTTTGAGAAACATTCAGGTTTGTCTTTGTAATATATCAAGTCAAAGGGAGGAAAAAGCAGTTCAGAGAATTAGCCATGAATTATGGGGTATAAAATGTCTCTCAAACCAGTCACTTCAAAAATCTATTATGCTGTAGAAGTCTGATCTGGACAAAATAAGATGGGTGGTTTGGTTCTAAGGAAACTGACACTCCTATTGGAACAAGATGTGTACACAACCATTAAATAGATATAACTCTCCTCCGGTGTCCTTTATCTCCATTCCTCGGGGCTTGGGTTTGGAGGATGGAAAAAGATAATCTTTAGATCAAGAGTGGAGTTCACATGTTATCCTATTTGAGGTACTTTATCAAGGAAATTAACATCATTCTTTCTTTACCATCTTTCCCATGTTAGTGCTTCCTTACTTTTCCACATATTGGCTTGGTTGTGCAAGGAACAGTGATGGATAACAGATGGCTACAAATACTTTGCCATGCTTGTCATTGAGAGGTGGACTATAATGTCCCTCTCCTTGAATCTGAGCTCCTATTAGTGATTCACTTGAGAACAGGACTTCCAAGTCTAGGTGATTCAGAAGTTTTGCAGCTTTCCTTCAGGCTTCTTGAAAAAGAGCTGCCATGTTTTCAGGAAGCCCAAGCATCCCCATGGAGAGGCCATTGCGAAGAGGAGCCAAGATGTCCACTGGACAACCATGGCTGAGATCCAAGCCAAATATAAGAAGTACTTGAGCAAGACATCTTGGAAGTAGATTCTCCAACCCCAGATGACACTTCTTATCCCGCTGAGTTTATCAGAGATGAACTGTTTCTGTTGAACCGAACTGAATTTCACATTAATGACTAAAACAAATTATTATTATTGGTGTAAATCACTAAGTTTTGGAGCACTTTGTTATACAGCAATAAGCTACATGCCAAAATAGTAAACACAAAGCAATATTGTACCCCCAAAGAGATTGTGGACATTAGGACTGCCAGCAAGGACTAAAAAAAACAAAAAAACGCTGCAAGGATGGTGATTCTTGCTATGTCCCCATTTATTTCTCATATCTGCCCTACACAGAAACAGATGAATTCTGAAGAATGGTAGTGGGTTTTTAAGATCTCAATCAGGTGTTGGCTCCAATTAAAGCTGCTATTCCACATGCGGTTTTATTGATGGAAGAAATCAACACAGCTCCTAGCACCAGATAAGTAGTATTGATCCGACAGATGCTTATCTCCCTATACTTGTTAATAAAGGCCAGGAGTTGGCAAATTACAGCCCCTGGGTAAAATCACTACAATCGCACTCTGGGGTGGCCCAGGAGGATAGTGATAAAGGAGAATTTCCCCAGTGGGCAGAACTTCTAGCAGTGCCCCTAGTTGATCATTGCATCTGAAAGGAAAGACAGCCAGAAGTATGAATTTACATTGCTTCGTGGGCAGTGGCTAATGGTTCGGATGGATAATCAGGGACCTGGAAGAAACATGCCTGGAACATTGGTGATAAGAAAGTCTGAGGAAGAAGTAAATGGATGGAACTCTCTCAATGGGCACAGAATGTCCCATGCGAATACTAAACAAAGCTCAAGCTCAACATAGAAGGATCTTGATAATCGTCAAGATGACACATTCTGTGGACTCTGTCAGGTCCCTTGCTTTAGTCACTATCTTTGACCAATGGGATCATGAGCAAAGTAGGCATGGCGGCAGAGATGGAGAGTATGTGTGAGCTCAGCAACGTGAATTTCTACTCACCATGGCTGATCTGGCTATACTCACTGCTGAGTATCCAACCAACTCAAAGCAGAGCCCCACACTGAGCCCCTGAAATAGCACCATTTCGACGAATCAGCTAGCCTCTGATGGTGAGTTAATTACATTGGACCACTTCTGTCATGGAAGGGGAACTCTTTGTTCTTACTCCATAGAAACTTACTCTTCATATGGCTTTGCCTTCCTGGCCTCAATGCTTTTGCCAAAATAGTGTCTGTGGACTTAACACAATTCTTATGTCTTATTCACCATCATGGTGTTTTATAATGCTTCACTTCTGGCCAAGGAACTTATTTTGCAGCAAATGAAGTGTGACAGCAAGCTCATGCTCATGGAATTCACTAGTCTTACCATGTTATCCATCACTCTGAAGCAGTGGAATGGTCCTTTTGACAATTCAGTTACTGTGCTGTGTGAGTAAAGACACTCTTTGGAATAAGGGTAATGTCCCTGCAAGGTGCAGCAAATTCTCTAAATCGTCAACCAATATAGGCTGCTGTTTCTCCCTTATCCAAGATTGTGGGTCCCAAAATCAAGGGATAGAAATGGAAAAAGCTCCTCTCACCACTACCCCTCATGATCCACTTGCAAAATTTGTTTCGCCTACCCTGCAACTTTGGGTTCTGCTGGTCTAGAAGGCTTAGTTCCCAAGGGACAGGTGTTTCTGCTAGAAGATCCAGCAATGGCTCCGTTAAACTGAGAGTTGATACTGCGTGCTGGCCACCTCAGGCTCCTCGTGCTTAAGAACCAACAAACAGACACAGGGTTGCTGAGCTGGCTGGGGTAACTATGGCCAGCAGGGGAGAACTGGGTTACTACTGGACTATAGGAGTTAGAAGTGTGTCTGGATGAAGGGCACATTTTATACTCACGTCCTGCAACAAAAGTAAATGGAAAACAACCCAATGCCGGCAGGACTGCCAAAAGCTCAGATCCTTCAAAGGTGAAGATACAGGTCACCCCAACAGGCAAGGAACCATGACCAGGTGATATACTTGCTGAGGACAAAGGGTATATGGAATGGATAGTGAAAGAAGGCAGTTAGAAACATCAACTATGACCATATGATCCGTCGTAGAAAGTAGAGTGGTAAGAGTTAAAAATATTTCTTACTTTTATAAATATACATTTGATTACATGTTAACTAATTCTTTTTTTCTCCTCCAGCTACCATCTAACATAAAATGTAGTCAAGGTAGGTATCTTTTCTTTTCATGGGGCTGCCATAACAAAGTCCTACAAACAGGGTGGCTTAAAACAACGGAAATGTGGGGCGCCTGGGTGGCACAGCAGTTAAGCATCTGCCTTCGGCTCAGGGCGTGATCCTGGCGTTATGGGATCGAGCCCCACATCAGGCTCCTCCGCTATGAGCCTGCTTCTTCCTCTCCCACTCCCCCTGCTTGTGTTCCCTCTCCCTCTGGCTGTCTGTGTCAAATAAATAAAATCTTAAAAAAAAAAAAAAAAAAAACGGAAATGTATTCTCTTATATCTGGAGCCTAGAAGTCCAGAGTCAGGGTATCAGCAGAGTTAGCTCCATTGGGAAGCTCTGAGGGACAGTCTGTTCCAAGCCTGTCTCTCAGTTTCTGGTGCAACCCAGCAACTTTTGGTGTTCCTTCGTTTGAGGTGTACCTCTCCAATCTCTACCGCCCGCATCATGCGGCATTCGTTCCTTTGTGTGCGTCCACGTTTCCCTCTTTCTATGAGGACAGCAGTAATGGGATTGGCCTAATCCAATATGAACTCTTTAAGAATTCGATTACATCTGCAAAGACCCTATTTCCAGATAAGATCACATTTACAAGGGGTCTGGGGCTTAAAACGTCAGAAGCACATCTTTTGGGCAAACACGATTCAATCTACAATATCCTTATACCTCAGTATTTAAATTATAGGATATCAAAGACAGAGTGGATCTCAACCAGAGGAGGAACGAACTTCACCCAAGGATGGACTAAGTCACAATATGTGGGGTTATGTACCCTCTCTTGGAGACAGGGTTAGCGTGTTTTCCAGTGTAGAAGTGACACTTATTAGAGAGAAACATCATTTTCTAATGTCTTTCCCTGGAAGTTATATACAGTTAAAAGAAGTGTAGGTAGACGCCAAGTTGGCAAGGGGGGAGTGTGGTGGTTTCATACAATATCAATTTAGCTAAATCAGAAACTGCATTTTTCCCTTCGGGTTTCACGCTGGGTTAAGTGTTAGCCTTAAGAGAAATTTACATGAGATTTGGCAGGCGGAAGTGAAGCAGCAGCCACTTTGCTCCGAAGAGGGCACCGGGCAATACTGTAGCCAGTACACAGTTTCACAGACCTGCTGGCTCACCTGGGCTTAGGGCAGCAGCTGTGATCCCTGCATTACCCCTCCTCCAGTTTCACAAGTCCTGTACCAGGTATGTGTTCAGCTCCCTGGTAAAGGGCACCAGACCCCTCTCCAAAGTCACCCATTATCACTGAGGTTGGTCAAAAGCAAATGTGGGTTCTAGATCTTCCTCCAGATTCCACTTCTTTGCCTTCCTCCACTTCATGGCCAGGTTTTCTCCCTGACTGTTGGCTCCGCTGACCTCAGGGACTTCAGCCCATTACCAGACATGGAGGCAACACACTCCCATTGATGTCTTCACTAGACCCACAGTTGTCTTATCCCTGGAATAAACCCATTTTACCTCTCTCAGTGCTTCTGCTTCTGATCAAACCTTGATACACATGTCTTCCACCAGACATTGACAAAGGTTGTCACAGAAAAGGAAATCAGGAACCATGGAAAGCACTGGCAGGCAGTCTACCACCTCCATAGGGGAAGGAAGGCTTCTTTTTCCTAAACACTTTATTCCTGCCCATTCTTCTGGGGGCCAGCGCTTAATACTCATTTTCTGCTCACATCCATATACAATGACTGCTTCCGATTAGAGCTTGAAACCAAACCTCAACCCATATTTCCTGAGATTGGATATTATATGTTTAGGGACTAAGACATAAATATAATATGTTGTGGTTTATCTACAAAAGCCCATTCACAAGCAAGGTGAAAGCCATATTGCTTATCTCTATTCAGTTTAGCTCAAAGACATGTTATCATCCAGAAGATCTAGTTAGAGCAATAGATCAGTGTTCTTAGTCAACTTCTAAGTGCGACTCAGGTCCTGGTTCTTTATTCTAATATAGCTTTTCATTTTTGTTTTACTGTAACCTCCAATTTTCTCTTTTTCTATTTTATTACCTCTTCAGAAGGTCATCTTTCTTCATTTTTTGTCAACATGTGATTGCTGGGTTGTGTATGTTTCTTCCTTCCTATTTTCCCTTGTACATTCCTCCACTCGTCATTTTTCCTGCCCCACCTCCCACCTGCTCGTCCTGATCCAAAAGCAGCTAAAGCAAGCTCTTCAATGAAACACGAGCTCTATATCCTGGTTAATATGCACTGATTGGAAAAGTATCAACTGTGGAAATAAATATATAGAGAGGAGCTGGAACTGTTGTTCTGTTCAACTTAAGGTTAACAGTGCCAGCTGTACTGCTGAACCTGTATGTAACAGATTCACGATATTGAATCATTAAATTAGCTCAGCACGAAACCACCGTTGCTGGATGGTGAGAATGATGCATGCATCGGTCAGTCAGAAACTCTTGCTTTCTCAGGAAGATGACACTCACAATTATTTCCCAGTGAGCCGAGGCACCTAGCGAGGCCCAGAAACCTGGGAAGTCTGGTTTTTAGAGCAATAGCTTGGTTAATCCATTTTATTTTCATGAAGTGGTTCACATTCCTCATGAAGAAATAGAGGCTAAGTGACTCAAAACAGATTAGCAAGAAAGACCCAAGTCTCTCTCAGAATTCTTGGTATGTGGGTTGGCAGGATTCCTGTCTGCCTCAGGACAGTCTTTCTCTCAAAATCATCAAGTTCAAAAAGCATAAATCATTTCCATGTAGCTAAAAAACAGAAATTGTACTGATTCCTCTCCTTGCTTTGTTTAAAAAAAAAAAAAAGATAGATTAAAGAAAAGGGAAGGGGAAAAAAGCCTTACAGTCGATCAGAAATTTAACATTTGGATTTAGAATAGACAAAAAGAAATGCCTAGTAAATCACCATGTACTTTAAATCACTAATCATGTAACAACTTGATTTCTTAAATACGCTCTAGCACCGAGGAAATTGTTAGTCTGAAGAATAGAAAACACCATAAGAGAAATTTACTTTTCACCTGATTAGCTCTTTGTCGTAAAAATAATTCAAACAGCTCTCAGTTAATTCCTGTTCAGTTCGGTCTTCACTTTTTTCACTTCTAGCAGAAAAGCTATTTTAAAAAAATAAATGTCAAAAAATCCTGTTATAGCAGTTCTAAGCAATGCCTACAAAAATAGGTCAAACGTAGTCATCCAGAACTGGACATGCTCAAACTCTTCAATTCTGTCACTCACCCCAGGCAAATTTCAATTCGCTGTGAATCTTCCCCTTGGCCAAGTCCCTCTAGACATGTATTTTAATAAAACGTAGAAAACACTGACATCATGTTCTTCCCCTACCCCCATGTCCTCTTTTCCGTGCACTGGGAACCCATGGAACACCAGTGATGTATTAACCAAGTGTGATAGGAAAGTTATACTCATGGCGCTGAGGTCAATTGGCTGCCTTGCACTCTCCTCTCCGTGCTTAATGTTACCAAAAGATGTCAAGTGAGCAAGTGGCAAGAGCAGTGGCAAGGGGGCAGGGGAGGGACCGTCAAGACCCCTAAATGGCAAATGGTCACAAATATCTATCAGCCAGCCACCGGAAGGTCACAGAATTCTAACCAATCAATCTGGCAACGACCTGATCACCAGAGCTCAAAGCTGGGGTAGAGGGGGGTGGGAGAATGGGAGAGGCTGGTGATGGGTAGTAAGGAGGGCACGTATTGCATGGTGCACTGGGTGTTATACGCAACTAATGAATCATGCAACTTTACATAAAAAACCAGGGATGTACTGTATGGTGACTAACATAATAAAAAATATTATTATAAAAAAATAAAGGCTGGGGTAGAACTCCCCTTCTCCCTCTAAGGTGACTTCACTTGGGGTTTTCCCTAAGCGGAAAACTGCATTTGCATAAGAGGGTAGAGGGCTGTGAGAACAGAGGGGATGATCACTGGGCAGATTGATAACTGGAGCTCTTTGGTTTCCTTGCTAATTCTCTCCGTGTCGTGGCAGAACGGAGAATATTTTCCCTTCCTCATCCCTTTCCCTATAAAAACATGTGTGTATTTCCAAGTATGTTACATGTACAAGTTAACCAGAGGTAAGAGATGCTTGAACTTGAGTTGAGGAAGAGAGGAGGAAAAAAGACACATCCCAAAATGAGTTTCATTTATATAATGAAAATAAATTTTTACACAATCAACAGAAACACATCAAGTTGGTTTTTTTTTTTTTGCGAAAAATATTTTTAAATAAATTTTTGTCTTTTTTTTTTTTTTTTTTACATTCTGATATACATATGTAACAAGGTTTATGGCACTGTAACCAGAATCAAATAAAAAAAAAAATTAAAGGAAAAAGGTGGGAAGGAAAATAATTGATTTTTATTGAATTCCTTTCTATCTCCAAGCTGGCAAATTTGCACTATTTGTCTATTATTCAGCTGCCAGCTCTAACTTGTTTGCACACTCAAAACACCGTGTTATTGCACAAGAAGCCGGTGAAGGCATAGGGTGTAATGGTCAGTTCCTCGCTATTTCAAAAAATTCTCTTAAACCCAAAGAGGGGGGAAAAATAATCCAGAGTACGAAACACACAAAATCAACAGTAATCTTTTGTCTCTTTAAAGAATGTGAAGGGTTCTTAGACCACTTAAGCTGCCCTGATTTCCTCTTTGCACCAGTGAGCACAACAGGGCTTGGTTTGGTTGTGTTTTTGTTTCCTGTGTAGATGGCCCGGGCAGCTCTCAGGCCTTCATGATTCAGTGTCTTTTCTGCCTCTTCCTTTTGGTTCTTTTTAATTTGTTTAAGTTGTAGTATCTTCGGTCTATGAACCTGCACAGACTATTCAATCATAAACTCTACAAATAGCTTAAAAGGAAAAGGGGGGAAGAAACAAGTTTTATTATATTTTTATTGTTGGCTTAAAAAAATGACTCCTTTAGCCTCCCTGCTTTATCAGTTCATGGGAAGGAAATCTCAACGGCATCAAAAGATAAATTCTTCTCACACTTGTTAAAAATAAGAAGTTTTAAACAAGTTTTGTTTCCATTCACAAACTTGACCCCATCTAAAAAAAAAGAAGGAAGAAAGAAAGAAAAAGAAAAAAAAGGAAAGAATCCATCCTTCTTTCTCTTCGTCTCTTAATGGAGACGAGGCATCCTTTCCATCCAGACTTTCGTCAGACGACCGTTTCCACGCCCATCAGCTTTGGTGTAAGGATTCGCGGTGTCACACCATTGTTCAGGTCTTCCTCAAACTCCAGTAATTGCCCCATGAAGTTAAGGTTTGGGGAAATAATTGGTCGTTTGCCTTTGACAAATTTATAAGCATCAGTCATGGTCATCCGAGTGTGCTTCATCAAGTACGCGATGACGATGGTGGCGGAACGGGACACCCCGGCTTGGCAATGGATGAGAAGCCCCTTCCCACACTGGTGAGCTTCCTCTGCGAAAAGGGACAAAGCCAAGAGGTGCAGAAAGGAAGAAAGAGATGGAAAAAGAGAGATTAGCTTTTATCTAGACTTGACAACGCTATATGCTGCAGAGAGGAAAAAATAAATTCAAATGGCGGGGTGCCCCGGGGGGCTCAGTGGGTTAAGCGTCTGCCTTCAGCTCAGGTCATGATCCCCGGGTCTTAGGATCGAGCCCCGCATTGGGCTCTCTGCTCAGAGGGGAGTCTGCTTCTCCCTCGCCCTCTGGCTGCTGCTCCCCCTGCCTGTACTCTCTCTCTGTCAAATAAATACATAAATAAAAACCTTTAAAAATAAATAAATAAATTCAAATGGCTTTAAAACTAAGTATAATCAGTAGTTAAATGTGTAGATTTATGTCGCAACCTCCAGAACTGGCTAAAAGCAATATTAGCGTGGGTAAGAATTTACATTTCTCCATTTACTTATTTATTTTTAAAGATTTTATTTATTTATGTGACAGAGAGACAGCCAGCGAGAGAGGGAACACAAGCAGGGGGAGTGGGAGAGGAAGAAGCAGGCTCCCAGTGGAGGAGCCCGATGTGGGACTCGATCCCGGAACGCAGGGATCACGCCCTGAGCCAAAGGCAGACGCTTAACGACTGCGCTACCCAGGCACCCCTACATTTCTCTCTTTAAAGACAGGACTAGGGGAAGGAATCATTCATGACACAGTTCACATCCCAGGTGGTGGCAACTTACTGAAGCCAGAGCCACAACCCAGGTAGCTTGCATGTTAAGCAAGCCCCTGATCAAGGAGACCCTTTTGATTAAGGATACTAATTCCAATCGCTAGGTTGCGTGGCTTATCAAAACTAGTGTTGTTAACAATGTCTGTCCCAGCCATGAAAGAAAAAAAAACACATTTCTTTCTCTATATTATAGAATTGCTCTGTACAGGAATTGGTATTAAATGGATAAGGATTTCAGTCTTGCTGAACTCTGAGGTTAGAGAAACAAAACCCAACTAGAAAGGTGCTATGTTCAGCTTCTTACCAGAAAAGCCTATTTTTGCAAATGTAATTACAAAGTTGGCAGTACACAGGCACAAGACGTCACCTACATCTGAAGTGTCCAACCCCCCCTGCATCCATGTATGCTGTTCCAACATGGCGGTGACGACAAAGATGGAAGAATTCCAGTGATGGCCCAGAAATCAGAGCAATTGAAAGAAGCAATACTTAATAAGTTTTCACATATATTAGAAGTTCAGAGGAGTAGCTTGTAGGCACTGCCTAAATGGAATCTTCCTGACATGTCTAGACTAAAAGGAGCCCCAAAGAAAGCATCCCTAGGGGCGCCTGGGTGGCACAGTGGTTAGGCGTCTGCCTTCGGCTCAGGGCGTGATACCGGCGTTCTGGGATCGAGCCCCGCATCAGGCTCCCCTGCTAGGAGCCTGCTTCTTCCTCTCCCACTCCCCCTGCTTGTGTTCCCTCTCTTGCTGGCTGTCTCTATCTCTGTCGAATAAATAAATTAAAAAAAAAAAAAGAAAGCATCCCTGAAGGAATATCGAGTAGATGAAGAGTATGGGAGGGGAGTAAGGAGGAGTGATCTAACTTAAACCACTTTTTTTTTCAGTTTCTTTTTTTTTTTAAGTTTTTAAGTAATCTCTACACCCAATGTGGGGCTCAAATTCACAACCCAGAGATCAAGAGCTGCGTGCTCTTCCAACTGAGCCAGCCAGGCGCCCCTAACTTAAACTAGTTCTATCGGCTACCCAGCCGTGGACCAAGAAAAGAAAACATCATGCAAAATTCCATCTTAAAAATCTATGAAGTAAGCTTACTTCTCATAGATGAAAGTATCTGAGGAAAGTATTTCCCTTTTGCAATTTCTTCTCTTCAGCACAGACAATTTACGGACCTCCATACCAAGACAGGGAGGCCTGGTGATAGAAGATGAGCTGCAGAGTGCTAAGTTTGCCCACTCGTTCCACTACACATTAGATGAGCAAGTGGGAGTCACCTAGCTCCCCAGAGCTCCAACCCCCCGTCTACATAATGGGAGTAATACTCACTAACAAGGCTCAGGGATTATGGGAATAATATCCAACGCAGAAATAAATAAATTGGCACAGTTAAATCCTAAACATACACTCTGCTTAGTTTACAGCAGACTCTCAGTGAACGTCATTATGGTTACAAAACCTGCTGTTTCCCCTAAAGCTAGACCATACGATTTCAGTTTAATGATATAACAACAAGAATAACATCGTGCCTATGCGGGCTGTGATGCCGAATTATTCTTCAGGTTAAATGCTATTTGTTACTTGTTTTGTTTTCCTTCTAAAAAAATCAGATAAGCCTGAATAACCTATAAGGAATGCAGGTGTCTTGCTTGAAATCCTGTTGGGACAAGCATGTCTGCTGCTACTCTTTAAATGGAAAACAATCTCTTAACTTCCCCCAGCTGGAATTAAGTCAGATAAAATTGCAGTCATAACATCATATATCAACCAGAAAGTTCCTCTTCTACTTGGTGACAAGTATTTCTTCCTCGGGACTCAAGGTTTGATTCAAATATTATTAATAAAAAATCGAAGGTGTGTTTGCATTCACAGATGCTGGCATTCGGGAACTGACAGAGCACTGGGAACACTGCCCCAGCATATTGTAGAAAGGCCTCTGCCTCGAAGTCAAGAGCCTTGTGTTCTGCTCCTTCTCTGACACTAAAATTCCTACGATCTTGGAGAAGTCACTTTATTTTTCTGAGTTCAGTGACCGCCCAGACTTTGCTTCCAGACTGAACAGTCCATGGTCCTGCACTGAAGGCACAATTAGCAAGGAAAACGGCTGGGTGACGTGACCAGAATTGCCAACTCTACAGCAAATCTACCAGACCCAAGGCTTTTTTTTTTTTTTTTTTTTTCTGATAAAGGAGCACCAAACATGAGTGATTTCTTCCTGGGACAGAGGCCAGTAAGAACCTGCTATAATATTTAGGAAAAGTACTGGATCACCTTTTTGTGGTAATGAAGGTTAGAGTCACTTGAAAAAAAGTTGTTGAGTGTCTGCTAGGTGCCCAGTGTTCCGCCCAAATGATAATTTGAGTCTTAAAACAGTTCGAGGCTATACAAGCAGCAAAAGTTAAAGTTAAGAATAGAGTTGGGCTGGCGGTTACTTCCTTCTGGAGATTAAAGTCCGCTGTTGTTAGAATTCCCCTCCCTGGGAACTACTCAGGCCACACAACCTGATCTTTCCTACTTTAGCGAGTTTGGGGCGAGTCCCATGAAATCTAGTACCATCTCACTAACGCTCACATTTACACCCTTCTGATACCCAGTGTTTAAGAACTGAGACAAAGCAAGTAGAAGGGAAAAACAACTCAGCCCTCCACTCCTGTCTCCTCTGCACTGACAGGACGTGTACAGATGTTCACGACAGCACCGTTTTACTGAAAAACATTCTTCAGAAGCAGTCTTTCAGCAAATGCCACCTTTGCCTCAACCTCGTGTGAAGAAGCTATACCAAGTGCAGATTAATTTAACCCAAGGTAAGGGAGGCGTGGGTGAGTTTGGAGGTGGTGTTGTCTTCCCTGTATCTTACCTCTTGCAAGGTGCCGACAAACATGGTAGACCAGATAGCCACAGCACCAGCTCTGGCCTCCCATGCCTCCCTCTCCATTACTTCCTTTGTCGATCTGAGACAGAACATACCTACGTCCATCCTGACCACCTTTGCATTGCGAACTAGAGGGACGTGGATTCCCCCACCAAACTGAATCCCTGTTTCTTTACACCCATCCCACTGGCTCCCATGCATTCATTCAGCGGGCCGTGACTTAGGAGAACACCTTGGCCGCACCAGGTGGCAGAGCCCAAAAACACCTGAGAGCAGCTTTTTTGCAACTCGGGCATAAACCTTGGAGTTGATAGCAAAGCAAAAGCCAGAGGGGCAAGGAAGGAGGAAGACGAGAAGTCCCCGTGGGAGATAGTTACCGATGAATTCAAAAGCCTCTTCAAAGTACTGCCGTAGGTTCTGCTTGTTGCTGTCGGTCGCTGGCAGCCTCTTGTAGTTGAACAGGCCTTTCTCGTAGTGGTAGAGGGGCAGGTGAGTGGTGACGTTGATGACGTAGCCGATGTTCAGCCGCTGCATCGTGTCCAGGTCCTGAGCGTCCTGCTCGTTGCCGAGGAACAGGAAGGGCAAGATGGGCGTCAGCTCTGCATTCTCGATGTCAGGGGTGGTGGGGACGGACTGAGGTAGCATGCTCGAGGCTGCAGACGCGCCGCCCCCCACCTCCCGGCACTCTTGGAGCTGGAGGGAGTTGTCACAGAGGTTTTCATGGTTCTGCTTAAAACTGCTAAGTCCACCTGGAGCAAACACACAGAAAGTGACAATGACCATCCCTAGAACTTCAGAGCTGGCAGAAGACGCCACTGTCCCCGGAGACATAAGTGTGCATTGTTGCAGATGCACATTTTTAAAAATAAGATCAGAACCAGAATGCAAGGCCATTTGGAGATCCAGGACAAGCTTCCGAGGATCTCACCGCATGCGGCACTTGGGCAAACCAAGTGGCATGCTCCCCGGAGAGAGTTCATTTGCAGCACCAGGCAATTTTATCAGCAGCAGATTGATCTGCTTTGAAGAGCCATATGCTCAGCGGCCTACATAGAACCTTGTACTTTGGGAGCCAAGGAAAGCATGGCCAACCTCCTTGGGCACTGTAGGCATGCGTCTTGCACTCGTCCGTAAGCTGACCTCACCCAGAAAGACAAGTTTGCTCCCAGTACAGCAGAACAGCTTTGGAGAGGGACCTTGGAAGACCCAGATTACCTTGGCTATAGACCCAGAAACACAACTTCTTGGTTCTGTGACTTAGGCAAGTCAATCTCTCTCTCTGTCCTTTGGTTCCCCATCTGTACAATGAGGGTAATAGCATCTACCTTTTAGTGTGACTGGGAGTCTGGACTGAATGAATACAGACAAAGTGTGCAAACCTCCCCATCGCCAAGTACGGCATCGCTTTGGGGAAATACAGCTTAAGAGAGTGATCTAACCAAAGTATCCAGCTAGATGTATAAAGAGGTTTACTACAGCATTATCTGTTTTACAGAAAAGGCCAAGGACAAACACAAATTTAAAAAAAAGGAAAAGTTATTACATTCATCCAATGGAATATTATGTAGCCATTAAAAGTTGCGAAAAGAATATGAAAACAAAAGAAATGTTTCTATTTAATGTGAAATGAAACAAAGCCAATTCGAAAACATTCACCATACATGTGATCAAAAGCTTAAGGACCATGCAAAAAAGAACACTTGTTTAAGGTAGGAAATTTATGGATCAGAGTTTATTGTTTAAGTTTCTCCTTCAATATTTGTTACATATATCACACACATGCATAAGCCCAAAGGATTTCGAGAGGGTCAAATGACACCATGTACAAAGAAGGGCCAGGAAATCTGAGTTGATACTATTCCCACCAAGTGGGCTCTAATTCTCATCAAACAACGACATACCCTGGCCTTCCTTTTGAAAGGAGGGCGAAGGTAGAGATCTCCTATAAGCCGAAAGCCTCCAGAACACAGCACTTATGCCCTCTGATATATGCCTTACATCTGTCCTGATAGTTTTAGGAGATAAGGCCGGAAACACAAAGTGTGGACAGGATACGGCTGTGTTGAAATAAAGACAGGAAGTCTATCTGTCCAGTAGCTTCTGAATGTAACGTCTGCCCTTCCCCATTTCAAGTCTCATCGTTGGCATCCTCAGCAGGAAGCTCCGGACTATCACCTACACCGGGACCCAGGGCTGTGCTCACCCAGAACCCAGCCAGCGAGGCGCGACAACCAGGCAAGTCATATTTCCATTACGAGGTCCAGCGGTGACATACAGCTCATTCAAAGAGGGCAATATTATGGGCACTCACTTCATTCATCAGTACGTGTCAAAACCTATCTTTGCTTTTTGAAAAGAAAAACAGGAGCTATACATTCATTTCAATGGATTTCTAGAATTAAACTCTCCCTTTACATGTTACTAGTTTACTCTGCTATGAAATCATGATTTAAAAGTTTGTCTGGGCCCTAAGAGATTATTTTTAAAGTAGACAGAAGAAATGGAAAATCAGAAAGACTTCAGTTGTGACTACTTTCTAAAAAAAAAATTGAAATTACCCACCATCACCATTACAAACTCCACGAAAGAGACTTTAAAGAGTTATTTTAAAATCTGCTCAGCTTTGCCTCCATAAAATCCAAGTAAACAATTCACACTGATTCTGTGATGGGAACCTAATTCACTTTTTTTTTTTCTTAAGAAAAAGGCAGTGGTTACACTTTTTCATATAAGATGTGAGGAAAGAACAACAAAATAAATTCAAAAGAAGTCTCAAAGGGGTTGGGGGGGGGACTTTTGTCTGTTCTTATTTAGGGTACTCAAGCTGTAATTTGTCTTAAAAGCAGCTAGTTTTAAAAAAATGCATGCCCAAAAAAAACCCACACACAGAAAAAAGCAGCATACAGCTTTTTAAAATTCTGTCTCTACACCTCCTTTCCCCATGACATCAGCTGGAGGCTCCCCACCTGCCCAGTTGCCATAGCAGTTACACAAAGACATACAATGACATCAGTTGGCATGATATCAGCTCTTTGAGTACAAACAATACAAGAAGAACTACTTTGTTTAAGGCCTTTGGTGCAACTGTGTTCTGGGGAGCCAATGATGTAATGCTAACAGGTGGCATGGGCCTTCCATTTGCCTAATGGGGGAAAAAAACCCATGGGGGAGGGGCGGAGGGAATTTGAGACAGACTGACACAGAATGCTCCGAATCCCAGGGGGTGCTCATGTACAAAACGACATGTATACTGTATGTTTAAGCCACGTGGGAACTCTGCTCATAGAATATTTGGAGATGGAGAAGATAGAAAAGGAAATGTTATGACTCAAATACATGAGTTGGACAAGGAAATTCTCCTTGAGGGGCATGGAGGGACAGTCTCTGGTTCACTTGTCGGTCTGCTGACCAGCACAGGCATCAGTACTCACGAAGGGTCGTGCATATCCATACACACAGTCACACACCTCTCCCGGGATGGTGCTTCAAGCAAAATCAACAGTCGACTCTCACAATGATGGCTTTTTAGAGCGATGTGTGCAGGGAGGGTGGTTTCCTTCTCTTAGGGGACTGGCATTGGAAGCCGGGGAAGGAGGGGAGGGAAGACTAAGGCTAATACGGTTTTCTCTTCCGACCTCCTTCCTCCCACCCTATCCCACTAGAGGCTGAACTGCCTGATCACTTAATGAGGAGCTTTGATTATGTCCTGTTCCTTATTAGTACATAAGAACATTCTAACAGGATAACTAACAAGTGAGGTAGAGACAAAGTAGCTGGTGATTAAGAGCACATGTTAGAGGCAGGCAGACCCAGGCTGCAATGTGGATTCTGCCCCATAAGAGCTGTGAGTCCTGCTGCAAATCACCATCTCTCACTAAGCTCCGATTTACTGATCTGTAAAGTGGGCATAACGTCACCCACCCCCTGAGTCGTGGTACGGGCAGCCTATGTAAACATGCTGATATATAACCAGGCATTTGATAAATAATGTCTTCTTACCCTGCTATCATCACTGTCCTTGTCCTCGTCTCCCTTTGATCCGTCCACACTGCAGTCCGTGAGAACCCTAAAGGCTGTACGGTGGTTCTCAGGCCGGACAGCTTGGGTCTGAGTCCCAGCCCTGGCGACACCAGCTACCAGACCCTGAGCAAATTTCTTACCTCCTGGTTCCTCAGTTTCCCCAGATATAAAACAGGGATAATAATCATACCTCACACTCCCGTTTTGAGGATTAGACTAGTTAGTAAACATAAAGTTATTTTGAAACAACATCTATCCATGGCAAGCACTTTTTTTTGTTTTCATTACTTCGGGAAACTGCTATTTTAAAGATCTAAAAAAACCCATTTTCTTTTGCTTAATATAAAGACTCTAAGTGATCAGTAAGCTAATATTCCAGAGTTTTTACTTTTAATATTTTATTTAAAAAGAGCTAGGGACCAATGTACCTGAGCCGTTTTAACATTTAAATAATATACTTTCATCATAAAGAAAGCCACAGATCCCTATCCTTCCTAAACAAATAGATCTGATCTCATTTGTTTGCCCTCACTTTCCCAATAAAAACGGCATATTTTTTGAATTCCTGTGTGGTTGTTTTTTTGGGGTTTGTTCGGAGTTTTTTTTGTTTGATTGGGTTTTTCTTGTTTTTTTTTTTTTTTTGGGGGGGGTGTTTTGTTTGTTTTTTCCAGAGGAGGAGTATGTTTTAAATAAAGCTGCTCTCGGCCCATCCCTTCCCCCACCCCCTCATCCCCACCGGGCCTCGGCCACCTTCTTCCCTACACGATTGCTTGCAGTCACAGTGCAAATATTTTCAAGGCATGAGCAACATTGCTGGGGGCAAACATTTCCAACGTTATCTCAAAACTAAGTTCTCTGCCAAAACGCGCATGGTCAGCACTTTGATTCTGAACGGGAATAACAAAGAAGATTCCACCCCTAAAGAAAAACATGTAGAAATACAAGTCCCGGTTTCTTCCAACAGCAAGGGACAGGCCCACTGAAGCAATGGAGTCTAGTTTTAGTGGGAAAGCTCTTTGTAGATGGGTTTCAGCTCCTGCTGCCGTTTTGGCGATTTTGCAGTCCTAGGAACAGCAGAGCCTTCTGTAATGTGATTCAGAAGCAGTGCTCTGGGTGGGAAAGGAAAGAACCACATCCAAAGGCAGAGTCTATAAGAAAGAAATTTCCATATTCTGAAGATGGACAGCACCTTCACATATATGCTTTTTGGCTTCATGCAAAGCTGGAAAGTGAGCGCTCTCCAGAAATGTCAGGGAAATGCTCACTGAAGGTCAACAAATGGAATGAACCCCCAAAGGGAGGTGGAGGGGGGTGAAAATGCAACTCTGAAAATGCAGCTTGCTGCGAGCATACTGATTACCCTTTTCTGTTGTCTACTTTCCCTTAGTGGGTGACTAGTCTTTTATTTTTCAAAAATTTTTAAAAAGATTTATTTATTTATTTTAGAGAGAGAGAGAGAGAGCAAGCAGGGGGAGCGACACAGAGAGAGAGAATCTCCAGCAGACTCCATGCTGAGCCCGGAGCCCGATACAGAGCTCCATCTCACAACCCTGAGATCATGACCTAAGCTGAAATCAAGAGCTAGACACTCAACCAACTGAGCCTGGGTGAATAGTCTTTTAGAGTAAAACGCTACTTTGATGATAGTGGTTAAGAACACAGACTCTGGAATCACAGACTGCTTGGTTTTAAAATCCTGGCTGCCATCACTAGCAAGCTGTGTTACCTTGGGCAAGTTATTTCATACCCCTGCCCCTCTGTTTCCACATCCACAATATGCAGTTAACCCTGGTATCCATCTCCTAGCCCTCTTACCCTGGACAAAATGCTACATGAGTTAGATATTACTACTACCAAGGAGAGAGATATTGGTGTAAAACGGACCCTAAAGGATCCTATTTTGTGGGTCCTCCGTGGAAACTGCAATGCATCAAAGCCGACTTTCGAGATTCTATATACACAGGGATCCTTGTGGAAGAAACAAAGCCTGGATAAACTTGGGGGGGGGGGGTGCCAGGCTTCCTGCACTGAAACTCTCACAGATGGGGTCATGGTGATGTCATACTTTTCAAGGCAGAAAATCACTGACCTTCACAGGAGAAATATTTGGGATAGAAGCTAAATCCAGTTCCTGCTTGCTTTACATGGAATTGTCTTTATAGTCCATAGACTATGTTTTATAGTAGGACTGATTTCAAGTTCAATGCCAGGTGGTGTCCCCTAAACTGTCTTATGATCCTGTCCCCCGCAACGTGTGGGGCGGCTGTATTAAAAAGAGAGGATGAGTCAAGTGAGAGCGCTGTGCCAGGAGGTATAGGAAGAAACAATGGGATTAAGAAACACTTTTGTTACCCAAGGAAGAGACAGACTTGGGAGGCTGGGTCCAGCAATTCGGTCAGTGGGACCATGAGTCAGCGATGAGTCTCCCTGTGATCCCTACAATCATGTCATTTCATTGCTTACATGTGAAATGTCCAACATGTGAAAAGACATAAACAAAGAAGTATCATTAAGTTTAACCTTGATGACGTCAGGATCGTGAATCCAACCAGTACATACTGATGATTTGAGCAAATATTGTTAAGTGTTCCAGGAAGATAAATCTATGTTGCCTCTTGGGGTTTTTTTTTGTTGTTATCATTATTGTTTTTGTTTTTTTTTTTAATTCTCTGGTCTCTTTGATAGGAAATACAAGTTATCCACAGATATATTTTAAAAGCCAACTCTATAAGGCAATCTATGATATATAAGGCACCAGGGGGAAAACTTTGCCTTGATTCTGAATAGTGGCTCAGCCACCTGCCAGCCGTATGGCTTTGTGAAAGTTATTGGGTGTTTCTGGACTAGTTTTCCTTAAGTATAAGATGGGAATACTACTACTCAGGTCTCTTGTGATGACTCAGTGAAACTACTAGTAAAATATCCATCCTGGTATCTTTAAGCAGGTATTCAAACCCTATAGCTATTTGGATAAGAACTGTCCGTGGGGCCACAAAGATAAGGAGCACTCCGGGTGGTCAGGTGCAGGAGGATGACTGTGCTCTGGAGCAGTCAGAGCTGGGGGCTGAGCTACAGGTGGGAGCTTGAAGGAAGGTACAGTTGGTTCAGAGACGTGAAGAAAAGAACGTCTGCCAGCACCAATCCCCGAGCAAGGGAAAGGGTGCCAAAGCACAGGCCACAGGGCACACCGCCTGCAGCTCTGCTCTTGCGTAAAGGTCATATTCGGTGCTATTGGGTCCCAGCTTAGACTCCGCTAATGCAAGAGGAAACAGCACGCAGAATGGGGGCTAGGTCTGGTGGTTGGCGGTCTCCCCTGGAAACTTCCTTACATTTAGTTATTCGTGTTCTAAGATTACAGTAGAGGGAGGATATATAAGGCGATCAAATACACATAAATGCATTCCTGGCAAATTTTCTGGAGATACATGTATACATATACACACACACACACCTATATGCACACATGCACACACACACAGACACACATTTCTAGACATTTCAGAAATAGAGATATAGAAAAATTGTGTGTGTGTGTATATATAAATTTTCTATACCTATAATTCCCCAATTAGGTGAGATGTTCAACATTTTGCTCTGGGTTACCGCGTAAAATCTTAGTTTAAGCACCTCTAATACGTACACATGCAGCATCGCGTTACAACTAAAGCTGAGCCTTTAATACGCACTCATTTTTTTGTATTTTTCTTCCTATGTCTATCTAAATTAATAGCTTTAATAGAACTTCAGTTCTTGGAGAGCAGGAATAGTCTGATTTAAATCCCTCCGTACACAGGGCTTTGCCAAATGTCACAGGAGGACAGGTGGTTTGTTGATACATTTGATACCAACAACTGTAGGGAAGAGATATTGAGACAGATGATCAATCCCATTTCGGAAATAATTTACGAACATTAAAAGATAACGTAAAAGATCTCTCTGGTGTCGACTTCACCTAGTGACAAATTACAGGTAGAAATTATTTCAGGAATGCTTCTCATAGGGGTGCTGGGTGGCTCAGTCGGTGAAGTGTCTCCTTTCAGCTCAGGTCTCCTTTCAACCCAGAGTCCCAGGTTCCAGCCCCACATGGGGCTCCCCCCTCAGTGGGGAATCTGCTTCTCCCTCTTCCCCTCCCCCTTCTTGTGCTGGCTAGCTCGCGCCACTCTCTCTCTCTCTAAAAAAAAATAAAATAAAATAAAATAAAATCTTTAAAAAAAAAATGCCCCTCACAAAACTATCTCCCTGTAACAGACTAAAGGTCACTCTTGTTCTTATCCTTGATATTACTTAGTCTAACCAAGTGGTATTTAGTTATGTTTTGAGGAAAATTCCTGAAAAGTTTATACCAGAATTTTCTCAAATTGAGTTAATAATATAGTCCTTTCATTGGACTTCCTGCTGGGCAGATATCATAATTTAGACCACCGATGCTTACCCCAAATAAACACTGCTTGTCTAGTCACTGTAACTCGAGTAACTTACTTGTGTATCCTTCAGATTACCTGCCATCACTCCCACCACAATTGAGTAAATTACAAAATCCAGCATTCTGGAAATAAGCTAATACTTGACCATAATGTATACAGAGAACTAAAGTCCACTCTTGCTCCTTCCCAGTCTTCGTGCACTTTGAAATGAGCTCTCCACTTCACTTTTGTCTCTCCATACTTCTAGAGCTATTTTCAATCATTCACTTGTTCGGGGGCCCTTCTTTCTTATGTTTTAAAATACACTGCTTCCTTCTTGGATCCATAAAAATCTTTGTAGTGTCCTCAATGAAAAGAATTTTTTTATAAATCCCGCCTAAATAGTTACCTCAAAAAAGTAAACCAAATCAGACATTCCAGAGACTGAGGAACCACGATTTTTAAAAAGTTGAAAATGAAGCTCTGATCGCACACCTGCTAGGAAACACCGATCCTGGCACGTTTCTGTCCAAATTGCAAAGATTCTCCCTCTGTCCCCATGACCCCACACACCTCCCGGCTCCGAAGCTCCCTCCCCAGGGCATTCGAGTGCCCTCACTGCACTGGGATGGGTCAGAACAGGGCCCGGGATTATCTCTCAGCCTTGGGCAGAAGCTTCACTGCACAAAAAAAGCACTTTCTCCCACGGAGGGAGGTGCCCTTCTAATGCCCCCCTCCTACCACCCCAACTTTAAGGCTTTCGTGGGTAACCAGGGTTTAGGATACCCCAAGTTTAATTGTGTGTGTTGGAGGAGCACAGGCGGACGCTGGGAGAGGATTCTTAACAAGGATGTAAATCTGGGACCTCACGTATTTACATTAGAACAGAAAGCGTTGCCAGAAGCAACAGCTGATGACAGTCATGTTATTTTCCACAAAGACAACAATTAAACAGCTTCGTGTTATTTTAATGAGCAGATGACTTTTCTGCGAGTGGGATTCGAACTGCAAGATTTCAGAGTTCCCACAGCCCCGGGAACCCCTCAGGGTTTTGCAGGAGTCACTGGGACTTGAAGAGAGAGCACCCTTTGGCCCCCCTTCTCCAGGGCCAGCTCCTGTTTGCTCCCTCTGCTTTCCTTCCTCTCCCTGCCTCCCGTCCCTCTCTCAGAAACCCTACAGGAGAATAAGGGAAGGAAATGAGAGAGGGGAGACTACCTGGAACGTGTGTGATGGTTGGCCTGCCAAGGAATCCGCAGATTATTTTTGAAACCTATTTTTAAAGAGTCCAGGGTAGGGGTGGGAAAAGAGGTCAGGCCCCTTCTCCACCCTGCCCCCCATAGTGAGGCTGGTAATGCTGAGAACCCCCTCTTGACACCCACTCTCCCCATTCTGCCAGAAAGGGTCAAGAAGAACCACCTGGAAGCCAGGCGTAAGCCTCACTGACTCCTGGGAGTCAGCGCTCCTGCCTGAGAGGCTGGGACAAGCCTCCCCCTCGCCCTTCCGCCCGGCCTGGACTGGGCATCGCCGCTGTCTGGTGGGTCCAGATGCCCCCTTCAGCCGCCCACTCCATCCAAAGACCCCCTGTGGAATCTCATTTTCGCCTCTGGAACGAGCTTCCCTCCCGCGACCAAAAATGCCAATGAAAGAGACAGCATGTAATTGTTTTCTTTTCAGGACAGGCTTTGGGATTCAATGGAGTGAATTCCACAAAGAAGGGTGCCTCTCAAAATACAGGCTGGATGTGTGGACGGAAAAGAAGGGGGACCGGAGGGAGTTCCAGCCCCACGTCCCCGGAAATCTGTAAGTTCGTATTCCCTTCTGGTTCCTCTAACCTTCATGCCTCAACCGTCCCAAAGTCTCAGCGCAGACCAACCAGCTCCCAGGGAGAAGGGCACACCCAAACACTCAGCTCAAGCCTCTGGGTTTTCTTAACAGACACACCAGAGATATCAGCCTATGTTTCCCTTCTATATAATCTCTTTTGTCTAAGAGCAAGGCCTCCTAGACTTTTTGGGATTTGAGTAATGGGCTGAAGATGCCCCTTCCTCTCTCCACCTCTCTCTGTCCCCATAGGTCAGGGTCCAATGGGAGGAGATGGATGATAAACATATAAACACACAAGAAAAAGGTAATGATTAATTATGATAAGGGCCATGAGGTGCCCTCCAGTTCCTGAGAGCTGCGAGAGGGAACTAATTAGATGGGGTTCAGGGAGGGCCTCCCTGGGGATGAGAAGGGACTGGCTGGCTTGGGAAAGGGATAGAGGGCAGAGAGAACCACACTGTTGGCAAGGGCAGGACACTGGCTAGGCTTGTGGTGACTCAAGGGAGCCCCATGGTTGAAGCCTAATAAGCAAGCAAAGGGAGGAAGTGTCCAGCCGAGGTCAAAAAACTCTGCAGACGGCCTCTTAGGGACATTAAGCAGTTAGGATTTTATTCTAAGTTCAGCGGGAAGCTCTTGAATGTTCAGAAGTCCATAATAGGGGATTATTATGTGTTTGAAAGGAAAAGGGGATCAAGAGAGAAGGGGGGGGAAATTAACTTACGACTTACATCTACTCCAAAACCTGGGCAAAAATCATGCCCTTTCTTTCCCAAAATACATCTTTTGTACCTGCTACAGGCTGACCTGTGTCCCCCACCCCATGCCCCCAAATTCACAGGTTGAAGCCTGACATTCCCACACACTCCAAAATGTGGTGGTATTTGGAGATGGAGGCCTTTGAGAGATCATTAGGTTTCAATGAGGTCATGGGGGTGGAGATCTCATGATGAGATTAATGCCCTTAAGAAGAGACCGAGAGCTTGGCAACTATCTATTCACCATCAAGGACACAGCGAGAAGGTGACCGTCCGCAAACCAGGAAGAGGACTCTCACCAGAACCAGACCATCCTGGCCCCCAGACCTCAGGCTTCCAGCCTCCAGAACTGGGAGAAAATAAACTTCCGTTGTTTAAGTGACCCAGTCTATGGTATTTTACAGACTAATACAGTACCACTTTTCAACACCAATATAGCTTATTTGTTTAAAATATAAATTATAATTCCTACTTTCAAAGAACCACACCCAAGCCTATGGATTACCTGAGAACCTGGCCCCTGAGAGCCAAACGAAGTCAGTACCATATCTTAAACTCAAGCCAGCGACATTCCAAGGTCAGGAAGAGGATGCTGCCTATAGGACCAACATGGCCCTCAGAAGCAGGTCCATGGAACCTTCCAGAACCTCAGTTCCATGTGCCAGCTGCAAGCAGAAAAGCCCACTCCATTCCCAAAGACACCTACCTCATTCGTTATACACTCCCTGTGGATCAGCTTTGCCCCATGTCCTCCCTGCAGCACCCCCCTGAGCAAAAGAACATTTTTGTTGGACAATTTCTGTGTATTTGGGAGGCCACTCTCTACCACATTAGGGCTCCACCTTCTCTGTTCGCTAAAAAGCTCAATACCGGTTAATCCATCAAGGCGGATTAAGGGAGGGGAAAAAAATCCATGAGATCATACTGGAAGGCGGCAGAGGGAAGAATGTTAACAGGAGGAGAGTGCTATAAAACACAAAAGCCATATTTTTCCCAGGAGCTCAACCAGATACTCTCCATTATTGTTTAATTCTCTGAAGAGAGGGAAAACATTCTTTGCTTTTCAGTGCAGAAGTTTAAATAACGAAGCATTGCTAAACAAACAAACAGAGGAAAGCCCAGTGAAGCTATTCATTAAACAGCCCCACTGCCGGAGAGGAGCACAGCTGCTTAGCGCTCCGGCTCCCCCGGGGACCGACATTTGTCTTAGACCCCAAATTAAACACATCACAACTTCACAGCAAAAGTATGTTTTCCAATGGGATTTAAGTAGGGTCCAATTAAATAAATCTCTAGAAATATCGAGAGCAAGCCTCAAGGGAGAGCATATTTCTACTGTGAAACATTCTCATTGGAAATTACATTCACAAAAGGTCATCTAGAAACATCCACGGCAAGAGGAGGGGAGGAGAGGCAGGAAGCAAGGCAAAGTGACACACACAAAGCCCGGGTGGCTTCACGACCACTGTGGATGGCAGCACCCGGCCAACAATCCTGGGTGCATCTTAGCTTGCTTTGAATGAAAGCCCCGTGTCCAAACAAACAGCTTGTGGGACGATGTGTTTTAATACGCTCTGGAGGTCAAAGGCTGTAGCTTAGGGAATTCAGGAAGTGGTAGGGGAAAAGATCAAGTGTCAACATCAAAATCTGAATTGTTTTACAGAACCCGTGTTTTCAGTTCACGAAAAGCATAGCAACAAGTTCCTCAAGTCACCGAGCTGAATTCTATATTTGGCAAGAATAACGAAGCAAGCCTGAGCATTTAACGATCAACTGCCAGAAAGAGCAGGCATGAGCTCCACTTGCAACGGAGTCCACCCAGCCCACCCGGGCCCCCCCAGTCAGGCCACGGGGTGAGGGCTGCGCTCCGGAGGGTGGGCCGGAAGCCAGGGAGGCCTCAGAGCCCAGAGAGATACATGAGGTCACACCAGGTCAAAAGCTAGCAGGTCCGCACCTCGTGGACCACCTTCTGAAAGTAAGGGGCAAATCCCCGAGAGAGACCAGTGCACCCCTGAGGAGGGGGGCTGGGATGATAGCCCGTGGACGTGGACTTGAGGCTAAGTGGAGGGCCAGCCAAGTCGTGGTCAGTTCAACCTGGGACACATGCAGGGAAGAGCTGGCCTGAGATGCACCCCACATCTGGCACTGTCGCACCGCCTGGCCATATCCCCTCGAATGCCACGCCAATGCCCCACCATCGCTCGGGGTGACAGAAGTCCCAGCGGGCCAGCACTGGAAACACGGCCCTTCTTTCCACACTTAAGGGATCCTGGGTTCTAGCCCAGGGGCCTCTGCTTCCACGTCTATGAAATCAGGAGTTTGGGAGAATCTGAGCTCCAAATGCTAGCACCCGGTAACTTCCACACAGCTCCGATAAACCAGCTCCGAGTGGACGGTGGCAAGAACAAGACAGAGGCTGTCTCACGGTGGCAAGGCCTGGGTGGTCTGCCTCCCACGTCAGGGCCCGAGCACTTGCTGCTCTCTCTTCCTGGAAACGTCCTCCCCTCGTTCCTCACGTGGGTGGTTCAGACCTCGGATCAGGTGTGGTCTCCCCAGGAGGGTCTTCCCGACGCCCAATTTTCAGCAAACCTCTCCAGTGGCTCTTTCGTTTTATATCATCAAATCTCAAAGTTTTGTTGTCTTCAGGGCACTTATCACAATCTGAAATTACTTGTTATTTCTTCACTTGTGTATTGTGATTATTAAAATGGTGAGCCCCACCCCCCACCCCCTCCCAAGAGTGCCCACATGCTGTTTGTCTTTGAGGAAATGGAGCCTCTCGGTTCACTGTGCTGGGCCTAGCTCGCGACTTGCTAGCGGTGGGTGCTGGGCCAGGCCGCTTAACCCTCCTGTACCCAAGTTTCCTCATTTGTAAAATGGGACTAATAACAGTGCCGACAGGCAACAACGGAGTTACTGCAAGAACTGAAGGACCTAATGCTCGTACTTATTATCAGAAACTATAAAGGTATTGACTGTCTCGCGCCCAGAGCAATACCTGATTCGTATAGGTGCTCGTGAAATATTTCTAGACGATGTGATCTTTGGAATGAGATGGGAAAAGGCCAGTTAGTTGGCAAGCACCTTTTATGTGTGGTTCAGCATGATGTTAGGGATTCGAGAGACTAAAAAAATTATATATATATATATATATGTATATATATTCTCTGAAGATAAATCTAATGAGACAAAGGAGGAGGGATGAAGGAACATTAGAGGAAACTTAACAAAAGGACTGGCAAAAATCTTTTAAGAACATTGAGGGGCACCTGGGTGGCTCAGTCTGCAAAGCGTCTGCCTTTGGCTCAGGTCATGGTCCCAGGGTCCTGGGATCGAGCCCCAAGTCGGGCTCCCTGATCAGTGGGGGAGCCTGCTTCTTCCTCTCCCTCTGCCTTTCCCCCTGCTCATGTACGCTCTCTCTCTCTCTCTCAAATAAATAAATAAAATGTTAAAAAATTTTTTTAATTGATTTTTTTAATTAAAAAAAAAAAAAAAAACCTACTGAAGAGCAACCTGAAAGGTCACCATCCAGCCGTGACTCAGGGCAGACAGGTACAGGGCCCGACAGGTAAGGTCAGCATGAGGACACAGAGATCCCGGCACTCTCGGGCTGGGAAGGAGGGCCAACAAGGCTCCCGGAGAAGCGGCAGCCTGTGGGAGGCCCGGGCCTTGCATGTGACAAGTAGCTAAGACTTGGGAGGGCTGGAGCCAGAAACCATGTAAGCCTAGTGGCTTCCAAAGCTTTCTCCCCTCCCCAGCCCTCCCCCTTGGACATTCTATGCGAGTGATGAGAAGGAGAGATGGATGGAAAGCAGCCACGAGAGAGGAAAAATGCGCAGGAGGGCACGCCCAGCCTGAGGGATATCGGGGACAGCAGGAGGGGCCCCCAGTTCGGTTCCACACATATTCACTAAGCACTGAATATGGGCTGGGGGCTGAGGACGGAGCGTGCAAATCCCAACAAGCTCTGGTCCAGCCCTCTCTGAGCTCCCTGGCCCTCCCCGCTGGGCATGCTGAGCACAAACAGACAGACGAACAGACAGACGATTCAGGAGGAGCGTCTTCACTGCCCCAGGGCCGTTTCTTCTGCCTCCGGGTGAAGGGACGTTAACACTGGATCTAAAAATCAGGAATTCTGGGTTCCTCTTACCCCCGTCATTAACCATGCCCCTTTGGGCAAGTCACTTAATCTTAAGGTCTATTTAAAGCATGATCATATCATCAGAGCTTTTTCTTCAAACACAGGAACTTCCTCTTCCCTAAAAAAGGGCTCTTACAACCCTTGCTCTCTCACAGGAGTAATATTATGGGTGCTCTTGAAAGGCAGACAAGAGGCCTCAGGACCTCTGGTCCTCTGGAAGGGGAGAGGCTCGGGAGTGAGAACAGAATGCCTAACTTTCTGTACCTCTTTAATGGTTTCTAATGATCCGACTTCCCTCTTAGAAACTGGGACTGACTGGGGCGCCTGGGTGGTTCAGTCTGTGAAGCGTTTGCCTCTGGCTCAGGTCATGATCTCAGGGTCCTGGGATCAAGCCCCATGTCGGGCTCCCTGTTCAGCGGGGAATCTGCTTCTCCCTCTCCTTCTGCCCCTCTGCCCCCCCCCCCCCCCGCTCATGCTTGCTCTCTCTCTTAAATAAATAAATAAAGTCTAAGAAAGAAAGAAAGAAAGGAAGGAAGGAAGGAAGGAAGGAAGGAAGGAAGGAAGGAAGGAAGGAAGAAAGAAAGAAAGAAAGAAAGAAAGAAAGAAACTGGGACTGACTTACACTCCACATTCACTGAGAGTGGCTGGGAGAGCTGCCCAAGGTTTAACTGTCCCTGACCTTGAAAGTGAGCAGGTCTGGACAGCAAGCCGGGCACAGGGGCAGTATGAAGAGTGCCCAGGACTGGCCCAAGTTAGATAGAAATCAAGTCATCTTGGGCACTTCAAAAAGACCTCTTTTATACCTGTAGAACTCTTTTTGTTTTATTCCTAACTTTCACTGGTAAAGGAATCTTCCCTTGCAATCACTACAGAGTTTAAGTTTGTCTTTTCTTAGAAATGTGCCTTCGAGGGCCGCCCCAAGATGCCCTTGCAGGACTCCACTTTCTAGAAGCTGGTGACCTAAGAGGCCTTGCAGGACAAGGGCCAGGCCTGAGTAGGAACAGAAGGGTAATGGTTAGTAGGACCACAGGCAAGAGACAGTGTCTATTTTAAGCACAGAAGGAGAAACCAAACAAAAATAAAGAAATAAAACACACAAGATCGTGGTTTAAAAATCCAAACGAAAGCCTCCAAATAAAAGACAACAACTGATTTGAACTCAGTGTTTATGAAATGTAATGGAACCACAAAAGTATGAGGGGCGCCTGGGTGGCTCAGTCAGTTCAACGTCTGCATTCGGCTCAGGTCATGATCCTGGAGTCCCAGGATCGAGGGCCACATCCCGCTCCCTGCTCAGCAGAGAGCCTGCTTCTCCCTCCGCCCCTTACCCTGCTCATGCTCTTTCTCCCTCTCGCTCTCTTTCTCTCAAATAAATACATAAAATCTTAAAAAAAAAAAAGTATGGTTCTAGACAATGAAAACTATTAAAAAATACCCCACAAAAACACTCCTTACTCATAGCATCACCCTGTATCAGTTTCTTATAAGGAACTCCGCCCCAAATCAATATTTAAGAATCTCTGGTATCAAGGAGGTGCTGGTATGTCGTATGTGTACATTACCACCAGCATGTGGTGCTGTCCAGAGAATGAGGACACAGAGGGGACCCTGAGAGTGGCAGGCTGCAGGGTACAAGCTGTGGTGTCAGAAACTTCCCCATCTCCAGGCTGAACCTAGTGGTCAGAAGCATTGGCTAGTGGTTAATGACTCAAAGGCTGAGTCATTTTACACGTCTAGAATGGAACTGGCCATTGTCACCCATGATGTGGGGTTAGGGAAACAAGCAAGTGAAGCTACAGTCCTTCACTTTCCCAATCACCTTGCCCCTAAAATATGTATCCAGATGAAAGGTATGTCTTCTTGTGAGGCTGCAGGACGAGCCTGACCCTGACAACACAGAGGCGGCACAGACCCCACAGGTGAAGGCCACAGTCCCCAACAAAACTGTCCTCACCTCAGACACCAGCCACAAGTTCAGGAGTTCCCCAGCCATCCACACTTCTGACCAACTGGCTAAAATTCTGGAATTCCCTCACCCCCTCGGGCTGGATAATTTGCTACAATGACTCATAAAATTCTGGAAGATGCCGTATTTACTCTTACAGTTTTATTATAAAGGACACAAATCAGAACCAGCCAAACGAGGACACACAGAGAGCGAGGTCTGGGAGGGTCCTAAACACACAGCTTCTATGCCCTGAGGACCCCATCACCCTCCCGGCACATCAGCGTGTTCATGAACCAGGAAGCTGAGCTGAGCTCTTGTGTTCAGAGTTTTTGCTGGGGTTTCATCACATCGGCCTGATTGACTGAACCACTTGATCACATGACTGAACTCAATTTCCAGCCCTTCTTTCTTACCAGGAAGAGGGCTGGCCACTAACAAAGCCCTCATCCTCTAATCACGTTGTTTGTCTTCCTGATGGCCCACCCTTATTCTGAAACATCTCATTAGTGTAAACCATCTCATTAACATAAGCTATCTTATTAGCATAAGCTATCTCATTAGCATAAGCTCAGGTGTGATTAGAGCTCATGACCCAGGAACCAAGGACAAAGGCCAGACAAATTCCCTATCATACAGTTCAGCAGTGGGGAAGAGTGTGGGCTCCAGAGTCAGATGGCTCTGAGTTTGGCTTTCTGCTATGTGATTTTGGGCAATTTATCGAACCCCTCTCAGCTTCAGTGTCCTCATCTAAAAAGCAGATCCGTATAATGATAATACTGTTATTATTATATAGAGATGAGCACCACTCAATAGAAATTTGCTAGCTACTATGTAACACAATTTTTTTCTAGTAGCTGCATTTATAAAAATAAAAAGCAACTGATAAAATTAACATTAATAATATATTTTACTTACCTCAACGTGCCCCAAATAGTATCATTTCAACATGCAATCAATGCTAAGACATTTGTTTTTTGAGAGAGGCAGAGAGAGAGAGAGGTAGGGGAGGGGCAGAGGGAGAAGGAGAGAGAGAATCTTAAGCAGGCTCCACATCCAGCATGGAGCCCAACATGGCGCTCGATCTCACAACCCTCGATCTCACAACCCTGAGATCATGACCCTGAGCCAAAATCAAGAGTCAGACACTTAACCAACTAAGCCACCAGGCGCCCCAATGTTAAAACAATTATTAATGAAATATTTTACATTCTTTTTTTACACAAAGTCTTTGAAATCCAGTATGTATTTTATCTATGCAGCACATCTCCATTTGGACTAGTCCCATTTCAAAGGCTCAGGAGCCACACGTGACTCCTGGCTACCATATTGGAAGCGAAGATAGAGATCAGAGCTGCTGTTATTTCCACTAAATGCATTAGAGCTCAGGGCCATACCTTCCGCGTTTACAAATGTGGACTGAAATATGCATATGTGCACATGCCCTCACACAGGTAGAGGCAGTGGCAAATGACCGAACCCCAAGATGCCATAAGCCACACCGTGTCAGTCAGCGCCATAGAACACAAAATAGCCCCTCTCTTCTCAGGAAAAGAACCACTTCAACTTGGAGTAGAGAGGCCCTCGGATAGATTATCCATAGCGTGCTCTTTTATTCCCGTGCTCCCTCATCTCCCCGACCCACATTTCAAACGGGCAAAATCAAGTGAC
Organism: Ursus americanus; assembly: GCF_024610735.1. Lineage (NCBI taxonomy): Eukaryota > Metazoa > Chordata > Mammalia > Carnivora > Ursidae > Ursus > Ursus americanus. The sequence continues at coordinate 50,896,787 of NC_142128.1, read as the reverse complement.
TGTGGGCAACAGCTTTCAATGGGAAAAGATGCCCCAAAGCGCCGGGCAGCCAAAGGAGGAAGTGGGGGGGGGGTGGAAAAAAACCACAGGGAGGAGTTTAGGCTCCTGAGTCACTGAGGAGCCCCTCCTCACCCTGGGCCACCTCCCAGAGTCACTGCACAGCCACCAGCTAAGTGCACCAAACCAGTCACCCCACCCTGCCCTCCCTGGAGAAAGTTCCCCACTGTAAACCCAGAAGAATCCCACTACTAGGGGACTGATTTCCAGGCAGGTATTCGGGCAGCTTTGTAGCATCTGATTCTCAGGCCCTAAAACATTCTCGAGGGTTCTTTTTTTTTGAAACGATGCAGCTATTAATATGAAAGCTCTGTCTCTTTTAATGGTGGTGCCCCACATTCAGCTGTGGGTCCCAACTTTGGTAAGGGAGAACTGCCCAACACCCTGACATGCATCCAATTCCTTCAATTCTCACTGGAGTTAGGGTGGGGGGAGGGGTGCCAGCCACCCTCAAGCTAGGAATAAAGATATCCACCTAATAAGGGCAGACAAATGCATTTTTACATAATATGCAAGATTAATTATAATAAATGCAATCCAATTCACATACCTTATCAAGGAAGACAAGCTAATTATCTGTCAGAGAATTAGCTCCTATTTAAAGGGCATTTTACCTCAATTTGGTTAAAAGAACCAATGGGAATTGTGTCTCCATTCTGGTGTATTCTTTTGACTGCATTTGCTTAAATACTCAGAAGACTTCAACAGTACCCTAAAACCCCAGGGTTTGTAAAGGGGTGCAGGGGGAACCCAGAAACACGTATTACTCAGCATCTCACAAAGTCGAACTCTTTGTGCTGTTATTGTAATGATGTCCCTTTTAGAGTGTCTTAGCAGCAGCGTGAAACCGGGGTGACTCATATGTATGAAACAAGGTGGTGTTGGCCCTGCCCGATCGTCCACTTCCACAACGGCTTCTGTTTCTTAATAGTGCTGAGTGGCATCTCCACACTTCCTCGCTCGGCCCGCCCAAGCAGAAGCCCAAGGTTTACAACACACGCCTTATGCGGGGACCTGGGCTGCACACCCAGCTGAGATGCGTGTGGAGACCTACGATCAAGGACCACGAGACTTCCCTAAAAATCAGTAACTTTGCTGGGTAGTTGGTTCTCCTATTCTGGAGAGAAAAGCAGGAATGCACACTATAAAGCCAAGGTAGCTGGCCCTAGCCTCCATTCCTCAAGGTGGGGGGTTGGGGGCGGCGGTGAAGAAGATTCCAGATAAGGGATTCCCTCAAGAGGTTTCTCTTATAAGATCAAAAACTTGGAAATAATCTTAACGTCATTGATAGGCAGATTAGTTAAGTAAAATGTGAGGAATGCATAAAATAAGACATGTTATAACATTAAAAGAAAATCTGATGGTGAGGAGGGAAGCAAAACTACATTCAATATAAAGTGAAAATGAATTTCAGTTTCCATATGATAAACTCTGCAAAATATGCACATATATGGGTAAAGAATGAAGAGAATATGTAAAAATGAAACTAGGCCAGGCAGGGGGATGAGTATATCATCTGTTTTCTCCTTTCTAAAATTTTCTTGATATTCCAACAATGGGTATATAATTGAGTCTTTGCTGAGACTTAATTTTATAAGATTTCTTTACAGAGAAATAGTCTACAATTTTCCAGTATGGCACTGATTCAGAAAAAAGTACAGATGTACTTATGTATCCACCCCACTGGGTTTTTCCAAACCTTGAAACCAAAATCCACCGAGCATCAAGGAGTTGTTTCTATTTACATTGTACCAGGGGCAATGTCGATTCATTTTTCTGAATTATATCACTCATATAGCCCCTGGACATAAACAGATAATGAGGAATTATTCTTGTCACTATTTCATATTATAATTACAGGACATTTTTAATAAATGCTAGTCGTTACGTGTCTGGCACTGTTCAAAGCACTTGTACATGTGTTGTCTAATTTAAGGAAAGTATCCTTACCGTCCCCATTTTATGGATAAGAAAACTGAGACACACCAAATTTAATGCACTCAAGTTCATGCTTCTAATAAGCGGCAAACTCAGAATTCAAGCTCAGCAGTCTGGCTCTAGAATCCGTGTGGTTAACCTCCCTACTACACTTGGTGTGCTCGGACAGATTTAAATTCTGAAGAAGAGTGACTAAAAACACAGATCAGCAGAACGATTCATTGAGAAAACACTTACTAAGCTCACTACAAAGGGAAAGGGAACAAAAACATGGAGTGATCTGGCCAAACATGTGGACCCCCAAGATTCTCTTATTTGATAACAATTCAGATGCAAACCAAAGGATTACACTGCCACTGGGGTTACAACAAATGACTGAATCGAGAGAGTGAGGAAACATGGATTCTATGCCAGTTCTGCTACGAGCTCCTGAGATGCTCTCGGGTAAGTCATCAGTGTCCACATCTGTAAAATGGGACTGTTGGAAAAAATGCTCAATAATTCTGCCTGAAGGAATGCTGCTTCTGGCCCAGGTTCCCAGGGGTCTGTTCTGCTAGCCTTCAAGGACATCAGTTAGACTTTTTCTAGGGTCCATCCCTGCCATACTCCCTAACGATCTGAGCTGTACTTGTAGGCTTAGGTTGTAGAAAGGAGAAGAAAGATAAGAAAGGAGAAGAAAGCAGAAGAGAAAAATAATTCTCTTATTTCAGAGAATTAACTTTCTCAAAGGAAAATGATAACCATATTAGAAATTCCTTCCTCACACAATTAAGGGGAAAAAAAACTATAGTTAATGTTATTATCCACACTAATAGAATGGGTAATGACTATAAAGCAATCCTTTGAGTGGTAGAGTCTTAGGGATGTCGTCAGACATCATCTCATACCATACATCGTATCACATATGCCATCATACATTCTTCTTACTCACTACATCTAACTTTGTACCTATCTTCTTTCCTGCTCATCTAATTTCCCCTCTAGAAAGTGAATATATTAAAATGTGCAGAAGCAATAGCACCCCCATATCCACAGGCTACTAGGAGAATGCAGCTGAAGGTTCTCTACATTGAAAATGCACACAGCAGAAGCACAACCGTGCTGGGGCCAGGCTCTAACAGCTGAATGACCTTGGACAAGGGCCTGGACCTCTCTGCGTCTCAGTCACTCCCGTAAAAGCTAGAGCGTTATCATGAGACATAATGCTTCGAGCACCGAGTCCGGTATATAATAAACATTTCATAAATGTTAGATATAGTTATTGCAGTTTTCAAAGTTTCTTATTCAATCTGTTACTCCTTAAAAGCCTCTGCCGTCACCAAAGTTTGAAGTTGCCAAAAGCTGAGATGTAATTCAGAGCGAGGTCACGGGGAAGACAGCTCTTCTCTGAGGACACAGAGTGGGCCAATTTTCTTAGCGATGGCATTTTCAACTGAGGGTATACAAGAAAACAGAGGGGAGGGGGAGGTAATGTAACTTACAGCACCCCAGAGATAAAGCACATTTAAAGCAACCATAAGGCATGAGATCTAAAGCTCACTTATAAATGAGCACGTGGCCAGCTTGGAAGGAACTTGCCTCAACGTCCTCAGAACTGGGGTTCCATGCTTGTTCACCAACTCACTGGTTAATAACATGGGAGAGCACGTTGAGTCTGTTCCCCGTAAAACCGGGGGTCTATAGCCTTTCTCACGAAGCTGCGCTGAGAACAAAATAAGACACAGATATGACAGCCCCATGCCCAACTTCCCAGACTACTGAAAAATAATTTTTTAATTTCAGGGATGACAGGTTGGCCAGACCCAGAGTGGCTGTATGTGATTAAATGGTGTTCTGCTGTCAGATTAAAATATCACTTCCTAAGAACCATAAAACCCTTCTTCTAAAGTCTTACCATAAAAACGTGCTATTTTAATAAGACTAGAAATACAAGACCCAAGAAAATGGCCCCTATCCCTCCAAGAACGCCTCCCCCTTAGAAGTCTGTGTCTAGACTTATTATTTTAAGAGGGAAGCAGACACTCCAATGGCTAATGACAATACCTCCCTGTCTTGAACTCAGGACTCAAGTCCAGGCCCTGGAAGGTCCTGTCACTGTGACCCCAAGGGGATGCTCGGCCCTTGCCCTGTTCTGTTCCCTCTATTCCACTGCCCCTCCCCGCCCCCCCCAGCTCCTCCCACTTGTTTTCTTTTCACTTGCCAGTAGCAACAGCTGGTCATGTTTAGTCCAGTGGTTGTGGACCTTGGGGCCGTGATTCACACTATGTGAGATGAGTCCTTCCATAGAATAACTATAAAGGAAACTGGAAAGCGATGCTGGGCCAGAAAGCAGGGACTGCCTGGTCACCTGCGGACACCAGCTAAGATCGGCTGAGCTCCTGTTATAACCCGAGAGGTTTCACGCGCCTCAAAGGGGGCACGGTCTGGGCGCGACCCCTAGATCAGATAGTTTTATCTGTTTACCTGGTTGAGAAAGGGGGCAACAGATGCCGAACGGGGGTCCCATCTGGAGGGTGAAACAAAGAAAAAGAGACCCTTTGGTGGAGCCCCGAGGAAGTTTGGCCTGGTTTTATTTTCCATGAAATTCGAGGCTTAGAGGGTGAAAAAAAAAATGACAAGGCGTTCACTGCAAGTCAACCCTTAAAGGCAACACAGATAATTTGATGAATCCACAGACCCTCTGTTTCCCGTTAGTGATCTTGCACTTTGCCCGAGGCAGGGCTGGGGGTAACGGCCTTTATCTTCTGTGAAAGTACCGGGCTGCCCAGCTCATTTCCTGATCCAAGAGCAGAGGCTCAACGTTCCTTTCCTTTCAGTTACACATAAAACCGGCGTCTTGCTGGGGTAGAGGAGTGGAATGTATATATATTTATATATATCCCCACACCTTTAAGTAATAATAGATGAAACAGACATAAGACAGAAAAAAAAAAGGAGGCTACTATCTTCCTTTTGGCTTATGGATGAAAACATCTCAGAGTCAAAGACTTCATAATTAGAAAATACACATCAACGTCAGTATAAAATGTGTATTTCTAAAGGTACGGGGAAATTCAGGCTGGGGTTCATGCTCATCATTTTCTCTTCCCTCCAATTTTTCTGAATTAGTAAGGTTACACTATATAGTATATAGTATATGGAAATGCAGCCACTGAAACTTTGCCCAAGAGGGACCCACATGGTTCAGGGGCAATAAAGCAGGCTTTGAGATGACAGACTTGTGTCTTATCCCGGTCCTGTCTTCTAGAGCGGTTTTTAACTGTACTTGCACACTTTTTTTTTTTCTTTTTCCTGAGCAGGCTAAAACCTTGTCTTTAGAAGTATCATTTACAATGCTTGTTTGCTTAGCATGCCCTCTTTTCATAGATAGCATGCGGGAAAAAATAAACACCAGCCGTGTTGCTATCAGCAACACGTCCAAAATTAGTGAGGTCCAAATACAAAGTTCCACTCTAATGTACAGAGAGGGCCTGTCAGCCCTGAGCTTCGAAGGCAGAGGGAGAATGTATATTCGCTTTTGCATTAAAAACCAACAATTAAAAAAAAAATCATTTCTCTCTGGATCAAGTCTTTGGAAAGAAATTCTGTTGGCCCATGAAGATGTGCTTAGAAAAAGCCAGACTTTATCTTGCAAGGGAAAGGAAAGGAATGCTAAATGCCTCACCGACGTGTACTTCCCAGGGGAACGACACTCCTAGAGATGAACCGCTCCCTGAACTAGACTGTGTAGGACAAGAGGATGAGAATACGAACAGGCACATGATCTCCAAGGCAGAAAGATGTGGAACACTGGTCTGGTCTGTATATGCTCTTACTCTAGCATCTGGATTGTAAGGGTTCCGGGGGCAGAGTCCCCAGCCTGAAAACTAGTGCCCCGCACGCAGAACACATCAGTAATATTTGTTGAACCAATGAACGAAATCTCCTCTACCCACAGGCTGTACCTCCACGGAGACCAACATATCGAAAAGTCCCTAGAAACCTGAGATACTTGGGTACAAGGGTGCATTTTTGTATGTGTTTTCCAGCTCATTCTTAAACCATTAAGTTCCCCCAGAAGATGAGTTTAAATCAATGTTAATACTTGTCCTATATTTCCGGAACCTAGGCAAATATCAGGACCATGAGCTGCTGGTTTTAAAAGAGCCTAGACTTAGGTCCCTCTGGTCTGGACTAAAATCTCAAAATTCAACAAAAAGGGTATCAATACTAAAAATGATTAATTAAATATAGTATCTCGTATTTGTATGCTATACATTAGATATTGTTATCATTACATAAAACATACACACACACACACACAATCAACCTGGCAAGACCTATTTTAGCACTAAGGACCCAGGCTCTAAAATTAATCATGCATGTGACCTTGGGCAAGTTAAATCCCTCTAGGCCCATTTCAGTAACTGCATAATGAGAAAACTGGACTAGATCAATGGTTCTCAAACTTTGCTGCATGTCAGAATCACCGGGGACGCTTTGAAAACTCCTGCCACACAGGCTGTACGCCCAGACCAACTGATTCAGAATCTCCAGAGGTGGGAACTGAGCGTTGTAGGTTTTAAGTCGCCCCAGGGGATCCAAGTGGGCAGCCGACAGGGACAACCTTGGGACTAGGGGGCTCTAAAATTCCTTCCTATTCTAAAAACTGGGATGCTTAAGTTCGAAGGACCTGAGAAGACCTCTCCTGGGATCAGAATTTCTATGCCTAGTGCGGAGTGTACCCTTGTCTAACCTACTTGAATTCAATTACCTAGGCACTGCAAACGGACACATTTTTATGCCCAAACTGCTCCCCCAGGCTGGGGCAGGAGCCTGGCTGCTGTCAACACTGAGTCTAAAGAAGCAGGGCTGGCTTGGCTTCTGGTGCGAGGCTCACACCTATAGCTTCTGAGAGTGTGTGCGCCAGAGGCCGTGCAGAGAGTGTCTCTGCTCCCGTGCTTTTGTCAAACCTCTCTTCCCTTACCCTCCTTTTTCTAATCTAAAATCATTACGTACTGCAGCCAGGAAGGAGTTTCCTGAACTTGTCCTTGACAGGCCAGATGGTTAACTTAACTGATCTGAATTGGGAAGGACAAGTGGTTGATATTAACATGCTCCAATAGTACTATGCTTCGAACAACTTGCCATCCTCCGCGCTGACCAATGTCTAACCTAAGAGGATCTGAAAGGGCATAGGGGAAGGGAAACAGGGCCCAGTGGCTGCTTTATTGAGCATTATGGGCCAGGCACCTGATTTTCATTGTCTCAGTCCATCTGTGATGCCAGAATTCTCCCTCTTTTACACTGGAGAAACAAGTGGGGCTCTGGGAGGTGACCTGAGCGCCCTAAGGACACCCACAGTTGGTCAACAGAAAAGCCTAGATTTGAACTTAGGTGTAAGTGGGCTAAACCTCACTTTGCTGAGCACACAGGGAATGAGGACAGATAAAGCAAGGACAGGGATGGGGGAGAGAGTTCACTTACACCTTTCCACTTACTTTTAATTAGGAAGCAGAAGAGTAAGAGCCAAAACCTCGGAGTACCGGCCACTGTGAACCGGTTCAGAGAAAAGGATCGGGTCTCACTTACAGAAACAAGCAGGCCTTCCCACGGTTCCCTCCTTTTTCCTTCACACGCCATCTCGTCACAACTCAAAGCTTCGAGAACTTTGGAAAATGAAGCACACTCCCCCCCCCCCTCCTTCCACCTACCCTTTTATAGTCAGACTACAATCCTTATTCTAAAAATAAATCAGCTGGATGAGAGGCCAGAAAAAGGGAAGCTTAATAGTTTTCTACTTTCATGAGTGAGTGATGGGACACTAGTTGGACAGACTTTACCATCACATTTTTACAAATTCCCCTACAAATAAATAATTCTACGATATGCCCGAAGAACTCGGGCCTCTTGACCCAGCATGTTTTTATAATTACTTGGCACTCCAAGCGTATGCTACTTAAATTAGGGAACAGTCACCAAGTTATTTTTAGGCCATAGCAACACACACACACACACACACACACACACACACACACACACACACACTGTGCTATACCTAGATTGTTACTTATGCTCCTTTGGAAGGGGAGCCCACATGGCTTATATACCGGCGCCATCATTTCTGCTCAACCAATGGTAACGATAATACGAAGCTACATTGAGTGAGTCCTCACCATGTATGAAAACTGGTCTAGGCACTTGGAACACATGACTTCATTCGATTCCTAGACACACTGTGACATAGCTGCTGTTACATCCTCTTTGATAAATAAGGGAATTAAGGAAGTAAGGGATGAAGCAATTTGCCCAGAGGCGCGTGACTAGTAAGAGGGGACCAAGACTAGAATCAGACAGACCAGATCCAAAATCCTGCCTGAATTTCTCCACCATTTGCTACAAGGCGAATGTCTGGCATGTTTGGATATTAAGCAGAGGCTTAGAATAACAACACTAAGTTTGTGACTACGGGAGGTATGTCTTTATTTCACGTATCTTTAAAAAAGTTCCTCCTAACAGCCTGAGACACAAGAGGACGACTGTTGTTCCCCCACGACAAACAAAGCAGAAAGAGACTCTTTTCGCGGGGTCTCTTGATGATTGAGCAGAGCTTTTCCCTTTGTCATCCAACTCAGTACTGCCTGTAAGTGTTTCTTCAGAACCCTTTGTGATTATGGAAGAATGTGCACTCTGTGAGGTTCACTCCTCAGGAATCATGATGGACGGTTTTATAGTCTAAAAATCCAGTTCCCGGTGTTATCGTATCTTCCCTATGGATCGGCCTCCTGAAGTGATGGTCTCTCCCCTGCTCCCCACTGAACCCCGCAGCAGCAGATCCGTGGAAGACTGAACTGGCCCCTCAGTCTTTGTTTCCTGACAGCACAGAGCATTACAGGCGCGGGCCTGACATATCCACGTGGAAGGGGGAGCTGTAGCCCCCCGAGGAGGCGCCCCGAGCCCTCCCACTCTGAGGGAGAGACGCTTCTCCACAGACCTGAGAGCTAGCTAGTCACAGTGGAAACCTAAGTTTGAAAAACTCTCAGGAGTGGGCACCCGATACTGAAGCACTGAGTGAAAATGTTGTCCGCACTGTCCTAAGAGAAGAGCCACAGCCTGATTAATTCCAAAACAGTAACTTCAAACCTGAAACATATCTGAGTACATCAAAATATGGCCTCTACTATAAAATACTTCAACAACCAAAAAAGGAAGAGAAAGGCAATAGGGCAAATATGAACAACTGTTTAATCTGGGTGAGAAGTATATGAGTGCTCTTTATACGCTTTTCTACTTTCTACTGTTCTATATATTTGAAAATTCTTGTAATAGAAGTTTTAAAGGTATAGAGGTCTTTAAGGAAGAGGTAAGTGGCAGCAGACTATCTTTTCCAACACAGGTAAATGGTAAATTATTTTCCTGAATCCAGCCTTCCTGAAAAGAAAGGGTACCTTATAAACACCAAAACAAAGATGGTAGCTCTCCCTTATGGGAGGCCCAGAACTGTCTAGGCTTCTTACTCATTTTGGTTAGAAATCACACTGAAAATCAACTTGGGGTAAAACAGACTGTAATTCTCTCTCAGACTCTGCAAATCCCTAAATATTTACACATTTGGATCATTTTCACCAGGAGGAGTAGAAGCGCTGGTCTGATGCCATTTATTCTTCGGAAGATGAGAATAAAACGTGGATTCAGACATAGGTCACAACAGGGAGGGGACTGTAAATTAGAACAGTAACTTAATCCCAGGGGCTTCTGCGCCTCTGATCAGTTTCTTCCCAGTCTGACACAGCATTACTAAAACGGTAACTGAGCGGCCACTCTACTTGACAGGCAGTACCAAAAATGGAGAACATGGCATTGACACAGGGGGACATAAGACTTGGACAGGGGAGGGTAGCAACCGGTGTTTATAAACATAAACCAGAGAATCAGTTGGGCCATCCCTAAATTACCCAAGATTGTACTGAAATCTCTGAAGATAAATTAATGAGGCCTTCGAAGTATCTACCTTAGATTCCAACTACCTTTATCACCATAGCTTCCCTGCAAAAAAAATCACTCATTCCAAAATGGTACCGCTACCACTACCGCTTTGCTAAAATAAAATCTTGCATCATCCAGGGTGGGGATTAGTATAATAAACCTCAGCAGAGAAGCCAGACCAGAATGGTCTGCTTGACCCACTCAAGAACTTGGGAGAAGTCGCTGGCCATGCCTTCTGAGAGATGCCCACCCCATTCTTCGACCTCCATGGTGCTATGGTATTAGCCTTTGGTATACCCAGATGAAAGGGTAGCTAGGGGTGTTCTAATTATGATCGCTCTCCTTTCCTTCCCATCTTGGTCCCAAGTTTAAGCCATTCCCCCAGAAGAGACCAAAATAATAATGACGACAATAGTAAATAAATTAAATTACGGACCCCTTTGCTCCTGAACTGTCTAGTGTCAATCAAATTCCCAGATATTTGAAGAAAAAGCCCCAAAAGCTACAAATAATCCAACCTCTACCACCAGTGCGTCTTCCAGGTCGACCGCCGCTGTGTCTCACCAACCCGAAAATGACGAGCCCTCACCGCGGCCGCCCGCGGTGCCCAGTGGTGAGGTCAGCAGCATGTCCGGCCCCGCCCCACTGAGGCAATCTTACTTCACTGACACTGAGGAACAAGCCCAGGCTGCCCAGACTCTCAGCTGCATCCACAGGGGAGGCACCCCACTTTCATCAGGAGCACCAGGGAGATTCATTTCCCAGCGATTGACACGCCACCCCCAAACACAACAATGTCCACTGCAAACGAGAGGGTAAGATCTCCAATTCCTCCAAATCACCCTCATGTTCAAGTCCAGGGTCATCTTAATTTGTATTGTTTGATGCCTGTCCTCAAATCATATAGACACAAAGGTCTGCTTTTTCTTAATATCTACTCCACATGAGCAAAGAGATGACCCATAAGTCCACTGGTTACCCTCTCTCTTTGCTCCCCAAGACAAACTATTACAAATGAGAAATTTGTGGATTGTATTTTCTCATCTGAAAAAGACAAAACAAGCCAAGACCATGGTGAGAGAACACTAGCTGGGTAAGCCTACTGGGAGTCACTCAAAGTCAACCAAACAAGAATAGAAAACAATAAAATACAGAGCTACACAGAGGAAATCTGAATGTGTCTATAACCCTAAGAAAACTCATCAACCACAACAAAAATACCCGGGCCCTGCTGAAACTCTCTGGATATGACCTCCATCATGTTCTCCCTCCCACCAGAGCCTACCACCCCTAAGAAAAGTGGTTCCTTTGTGGCAGCTGAGCCCAATGAGAGCATGCTCGGGGACAGCAGGAGGGGATGGGATGGGGGGTGGTGGAATTTATCAAAGTAATTCAGAACCATATTTCCAAAAACACTACTTAACAAAAGGCAGACTACATCACTGGGAAGACAAGAAGGAGAATGGCAGGGCTGTCACACGAAGACCAAACAATGGACTTGCTCATCCCAATGGCCTACTGCAATTAAATATGCAAGGTTTTTGAAGGAACACAGCAATACCTTTGATCAACACACGTCAGGAGACTTGGTGGTGATGGGGCCCAGAAACTGTGTACCTTAGCTCAAAACACAAGAGAAGAGAAGAGAAGGGAAGAGAAGAGAAGAGAAGAGAAGAGAAGAGAAGAGAAGAGAAGAGAAGAGAGAAGATGATGATCTCTCACTGCCATCAAAGGACAGAAGACACCAAAGAGAAAGAGTGGTATGTAGTGTCCCAAAGGACAATATCTGAGGGCAAAGAGGAGTGAGTTGGATAGACAGGAGATGAAGGCTCCCCCTGCTATGTTAGGCAACACTGTGTGGAAGGAGCTCAGAAAACAGTGGGTAATTAATTCTTCCTGCCAGGGCTCAGCAACACTGACATGAGAGTTATTCTGCATTCAGTGTAAGGGGCCAAGTGACCCACCACCCCATCTTGGGAGGAGCCACGATGCCAATGGTTGTCAGATGAGGCCAGAAAGAACACAGGTTGAGGAGTGTTTCCTAAAACTGTCTCTGTCCCCTTGGAGCTTTAGCAGAAGAATGGATGTTGTTGGTACACTTACACTTTTGGGGGGCCTTACAGTAAGATCTCTGCACTTCTTGACGGTCACTTCATAAACCATCTAAAAGCTAAGCTGGTCAGAGCAGTGAGAAAGAAGATTGCGCATAGAGGCCCTGGGACCGGGAGGTTAACTTGTAAGTTCGCCATAGTTGCTGCTTCCTCCGCTCATCGACTTTGGTGAAATCTGAGAAACGATAACTTTCCAACTGGTTACCAGTTGGAAGAGAGCTACCAGACCAGCTATGACTTGAGATACCATCCGGTGGTACACAGCCGTTCTAAAAGGTGAGAGAACAGTCTCAGAGAGGTGAAATGCTCACACAGTGCAAATGAGAAGAGCACAGAACCCAGGTCTTCCGGCTTCCAGTTCAATGTGACTGCCTTTTCTCACCACAGCAAAATAGTTAAGGGCAAAAGAAGGGAAGACAAGAAGAAGAAAATCTATTTTGGTCTCAGGGGGCCAAGGCAAGGAGAACGCTGGTACTTCTAGACAACACCCAAAGTGAACCCAGGCTAACCAGGACTGTGCTTGGGAGGGGAACAGGGGCATTACCTTTCAACACCAGAGGTTCTTTGCCTTCTCTCTTCAGGGACTCGAGGACTATGTGAAGTGGCTGGGAGGGCATCACTCGGCTCGGCTCATTGGTATTCTCATCATAAACTATAATTTCTTTGGAAAAGATCCTCTTGAAAGAGTCCTTGCCTTCCCTACAGGAAATCAAGTCTAAGACAGTGATCTTGCCCTGCTGCAGTCTCCGCCGGCTGATCTTATCGGCACAGTTAATGTGGACAGCTCCTTGGATGTGACTCTTGTTGTACTCCATGAAGGGCCTGCAGTCAATGATGACGGGGCCCTGGCTCGGCAGGTGACTCTTGCTGCATTTGGTCATCTTCTTCGCCAAGTCATTGGGGTAGATTATTTTGATGCTGGCTAGCTGCTTGGGGGTCCCTGCCACAGGGCTGCCCACCCCACCTGATGGACTTAAAGGGCCTGCATTCTCATTGCTGTTGACCATCTGGTTGGCAGGGCAGGCGGGAGAGGTTCCGATGGCGGTGGTGGCGGTGCCAGCGGCGATGGCTTGGGTTTGGGCCTGACTGTCCTTGTCGTAGGTTGCCACAGTACAGCAGCTGGCGCTGCTGCATCCACAATTCAGGGAGCGGGCAGAGCCGCTGGATGAGGGCATATACGTCAGATTCGCAGCCTTGAGGGATACGACGGTGGTGGCAATGACAGGAGGGTGGCCGTTACTGCCTGGGGCGGCAGAGCCAAGGTAGCTAGAGTCTAAACAAAGGTTGAGATCCTGAGGTCGGACGGGCCTAGACAGTGCCACTACTACCCTGTCGTCTAAAGGAGACGGAGGCATGAGGAGGCTGAAAACTGGCAATTGAAGAAGAACTCAAGACAGTCTGTAAAGAAGGGGAGGGGGAAAGAGAGAATAAAGTCACGTGACACAAAAGGCAGTCTGATCCAAACCCTAGGAGAGGTCTTTGCATCCCTCTGCGTGAAGTTGTCCTAAGGGTCCTTTATCATGCCACTCTCAAAGCCCGAAACTCATCTTTATAGATTCGAAGAGGATGTCAACCTGAGAGCCCCCACCTATTTGGCGACTAAGTCTAAGGTTCCATGTAGGGTCTACACAAATGTTGATGAACCACCTCTCATGGACCTACGTCAAAGTTCAGCCTCGGAGGAAGTACAAGCACAAAGAATCAGAAAAGCTGAAGACAGAAAGGAAGGCTCTTAAGAAAAATCTATTCTGGGCCTCATCTCCTGGGCAGAAGCATAGTGCAACCATCTAAGACCCACTTATCCACCCTTGCATACTTTCCGTTTAATTCCTTCACCCACTGCAAAGGCAACGGAATGACCATGAGCGCTGGCATGGCTCACCGAAATATGCAGCAGCTAAATATACATCGGGGCGGATGGCAACTTTCTGTAAATCAGAATGAAAGTATCCCCCTAAGTCAATCTTTTTAACTAGGAGCTATTCTTGCTTTGCATTCCTTTGAAAAGCACAACACAGTCATATTAAAACCTCCCATGTTTCCTGTTAGTCTCTTATAAATTAATCTGCATTTCCCCTTTTGTTACAAACAAAATGTCCTGAAACAAAGCCTCAGGCCAAGGGACCGGGTCTGGGAACCCCCAATCCTGGCAGATCCATCACCTTTGCTCCTTTGCTGCCCACCTCATCTCCCCCCCTCTCCTCCACCCCACACTCCTGCCTTTAAGGAAAGGACCACTTCGACTCTGCTCCCTCTTTCAGTTCCCTATTGGCAGAGACTATGCATCCCAGAGCTTCTCTCAATGGGAGGGAGGCACTGCGTACAATATTTCAGTCCCCCCCCCCAGACAGACCCCCACCCCTTGAAGAGGATGAATTCCAAAGAAAGGACTTCCCAATTAGCGGGGCAGTGAAGTGTTGCCCACTGGCTTCGCCTCCTGTCTCCTGAGAGGGCTCCTGCAAAGGAACAGTTCCCTGCTTCCCATAGGCACAGGGGCACTTTACAACCCGACCCTACTGGTTCCTCTTCTATTAGACATGCTCAGAGAAAAGAAAACAAACCCCATGCAAGAGTCGCTCACCTAAACGAACTTTAAGAGATGTCTGGAAAAATGTCATCTATCATCCGTCTACACACGACCGTCACCGTTCTCTGACACAGAGCCAGTGTCACAAGCAGAATCCACACACGCGCGCACACGCGTACACACAGAGACACGCACCCGACACGTCCACAGATCCTACCGGCTCAGGTTTCTCTCACCCACCTTTAGATGGGAGAGGAGGATTCATCCCCTTCCCTCCCTCCCACCCTTTCCCTCCCTCCCCCGCTCCCTCCCTCCCTTGCGTAGTATTTTTTTGAAGAGCAAGTACTATTCCAGAAGCTATAACTGTTTCCCAGCTGGACCAAGCGGTGAAAGTCTTTGCTATTGTGTTACCAGGTAGGGTACGTCCCAGGATCAACAGCCCATTTCCTTTGCGAGGGACGCATAAGCGTGTTCGCGGAGACACAGGCTGGGACCCCCACCTCCACACGGAGAGCGCGGCTCACACACACACACACACACACGCACGCACACACACTCACGCCCGGAGTGTATAAAGAGATCTGCATCCCTGCAGCAGAGGGTCGGGAGTATATATTGCCCGTGAAAGCATCCAGACTGGCCCAGGAAACCTCCCAGAGAAACACTAAGCTATCCCCTCTTCCTTGCTAGTCGTCCTTCCACCTCTAGGCAGGGGCTGGAAAGAAAATTAAGTCGTTAGAGAATGCTACTTCCCCACTCCTGGGCGCTTATCCCCCTTCACAACACAGCGCACTAACAAGTCCCTGGCATTTAAAACTGCCGCAAAGCATCCCAACAAACCTCATTTTTTTCTTCTCCCCAAATCCAAGCAGACTGCAGAGAGAGTAAACGCACAGGGCAGCATGAGCCAACAGCCGGAACCCTATAACCTCACCTGCTGTGGCTCCCCCGTGAGCATCGCATCACTCACACACACTCACACTCACATTCACACCGCCTTACACTCCCAGACTCCCAGGAGTAGCCGCGGTGACTTCCACTTACTTCATAAATAAGTGTAGCCCTCCACCATCTGGCGCTCCGCTTCAGCTAAGGATTCGCCCATTCAGCCCCCATTCACTCGGCTTCATTGATCTCCAGCAGCAACATAGTTACTTTCTCTTTTGCTACACTGTAAATGTAAGGTTCTGAGGGGGCGGGCCGGCTGCCGACCGACGGCACGCTGGGCCAATAGGAATCTGGAGAAAGCCGACCGCTACCTCACAGCGGCCCGCGGCCAATGGACAGCCGAGGGGGAGGGGCCGGGGGCGTGGCCTCGTCTCTTTAAGGAGGGTTTATCCGACGCTGCTCCCGGTCCTCGGTGTTATAACACGGGCGGTGATGTCATTGGCAACCAATCAAAAACTTAAAAGGGCCAGCCGGGGCCCGCGCGGAGCAGCTGCTCTCTATTTACATGTAAACCGAACCGGCTGGATGCAGTTAACCCTTTCCGGGGCTGAAGTGTCAATGGGCCGGACTCGCCGCTCGGGCTTAAAACCCGCCCTGTCCCTTTGCCCCGATCCCTTTTAAGCCCCCTGGCCCGGGGGCAGATCGCGCCTTCTTTTTCCTTCTTACTCGGGACGGAAGGTCTAAAGTGTCGGAGTAACTTTCTAAAGGCAAGAAACAAGAACAGTCGCCGTCCCCAGTGGGGAAACCGGGTTCTCCGAGTCGCTCGAGGTGCTCTGACAAACCCTAACCCCGAGATTCACAGACGTTGCCGAGCCACCTGCGGTGAGACCGACTTGAGCGCGCAGCCAGGGGCGTGGCTTCTGCACCGGCCCGCGAGGACCGGCCACGCGCTGGGGGCCGAGGCTCGGGCGCAGCCGGCGAACCGGCCGGCCGTCCCCGGGAAGCGAGGCCCACCCAGCCAAGCTGTGCCCCGCGTCTTCGGACCGCCCCGCTCCGCTCCGCGCCGCCGGGAAGCGTCGGCCGCCCGCCCGCAGATGTCGCTGCCCCTCCGATTGCCCTATTGCTACCCCGCAAGGCAGCGGCGCGGCGCCCTCTGGCTCGCTTGCATCTGCGCCGCGGTCACGCCCCCGCCGTCCCCCGCCCGCTTCCCGGGGCTCGGCCGGGAGTACGAAGGCGGCGCTGCGGACGGCTGCTCAGAGGCGGCGGCGGCCTGGGACCAGGCCAGAAGCGGCAGGGAGTGCGCCCACTAGGCCGGGCGTCGCGGGGCTCACCCTGCGCTCGCCACACCCCGGGGCCGCGTCTCCCGCCGGGCGCGCAGGGTCCCCGCGCCTGGCCTGCCGCCCGCCTTCCCGCGCCCTCGGCAGCCGCCCCGCCGCCCGCCTTCCCGCGCCCTCGGCAGCCGCCCCGCCGCCCTGCAAGGCCCCAGGCGAGCCGAGGACAGCCAGCCCGGCGCTTCTGGAACACGGCCGCTGGCGGAAGGGAGCTGGAGCTGAGTGTAAATAACCATATCGAGTGTAGCCAGCGGAGCGTCGAGGAGGCGGCACCGCCCCTCTGGGTTTTCCAGACTTTTTTTTTTTTTTTTTTTTTTTTTGCGGCCTGCGGGGTCGCCGGCCCAGGCACGTGTCGCGAGGAAAAAAGTGGGGGCGAGGAAGGCCGGCTTAAGCCAGCGCACGAAAATATCAGGGAAACTGCTGGAAAGTTGTCTTGGGGTACGCAAAGGAGTGGAGATGACAAGACGAACTGCGGAGAGCCTGCATCAAAGAACCCTAAAGAAATAGAGCTTTTTCCTTTTCCCTCTCCTGTCTCAGAGAGACAGAATCTAAGGAGTTTAATAATGACAATGGAGTACATTACATTAGGAGCACTATAGAATATTTGGCTATGAGTTTTCTCTCTTACTAGATTGAAGGTGTTTGGAGACATACTTAAGGCTCCAGGCCTATTAAGTAAGCTAAGTGGCAGCGACATATTCATATAATTGCTCTAAGTGCAGATTTGAAATCAGAAGATGCCAAAGGTTGGCCAGGTACACGCTCAAAAAGCTTCTAAAAGAAATCCCCTTGGGTTCCTCTGGGGTGGGTGGGGGGGACTATATATATAGTTTTTACATAAGTGCATACATACGCACAGTCCAGCTTTCACACCCATGTTTCCACGTGCAGTAGGTAAATGCACACCAACATCTTAAAAAGGAAAGGGTTTTGTGTAGCCCCTTCTGCATTCACACACCAACACACATACACCTTCACCCCCTTAATGATAACTAATGAGTACTTAGGGCACACCCTTTGGTCCTTACACCTTGGGGATCAGCAGGTCCTGGCCAAGGAATTGGTTCTGGTTAATTTCATAGAAATCAGAAAAGAAGTTCCCAGAGGGTCTACCCTGGATCTATTTGGAGCTTTAATAGCTTGCCTTTCCCTATCCATAGACAATTATTTTAAAAATGTTTGCTAATTCAGGGTCAGAAAGTTCTGGATATAAGTCCTGATTCTGACTCTCATCTGTAGTGTCTGTTCATCCTGAGTCACTGTGTTCATTTATTTATGTGTAAAAACGCTAACACCCCAGCCCAGAAGCAGAAGGGAAAGGTCCTGGTGGGAGTGCTGGGGGGTGGGGGGGTGGGAGGGGACACCATGATGACTCTGCTGATAAAAGGCATTCAGTAAAAAAGCATTGTCCTTGCTTCCAGAAACTGGGTGCCTCTTTTTAAAGGCACTTGTGATCTCTAGATTATGAATTCATTGCTAATGCCTCACTATCTAAGCCCAAACAAAGTAAGGATTTATACCATTGCAGAAGAGTTTATAACAGCTTTTCCCACAGACCCAGAAGGGGAATGTCACTTCAGAAACAAATTTAACTCATTTAATGAGATGATTATTTTATTATAGTTTCAAACTAGTGGATTATTATAATTTACTTGACTAAGAGTCAAAGTCATCCAAGCTGAAAAATCAGGAAAAAATGGCAAAATTCCTCATCATTTATCAAACTTGAAACATGGAAGAATTACCAGATCATTAACATACACAAACATGTAATTATTTTTGTTTAATTAAGCATCTCTAAAGGTATAACTTATGTTCAAATTATGGAGTGGTAGAGAACAGATTACAGATGGCTATTTTTTCAGTTGTGACACTTCTGAGCCTCTTTTATACAAAAAGAGGTGATTTTGTTTCTTTTATTTTTTTGAGTCATAAATGTGAAAAGACTATCTGAAGTACAGCCCTTAGATTTAAATTTGTAATACCAGTCAGCCAATGGCTATGAACCTACAAAGCCTTAATGGTCAATTTTAGTCCCAAACAAACAGCAAAGCAGTCACTGTATTTGAGTGTTCCAACATGATTATACTGAGCCATATCTTTGTGCCAACAAACATCATGAGGAAAATACTGTTTTGGTAGAAAGCACTATGTGTTAAAGCCAAAAGATGAAGATAACTTAGGCCAACATATAATATATAATATGGATAATATCAAAAAAATGTATTAATTAAACGACTTCCTTAACGTGCCCTCAAATGGTTTTAAGTGTGTGGGATGACGGCAGAAGGTAGGATGAGTCTAAGAGCTGGGTTTTCAAAATAATCCTCAAGGTCAAGGTGGAGTCCTGGAGTTACTAGAATTAAGGCAGAGAAGGGCTTAAAGAAAACTTAGAAATAATACATCACAGGGTAAAGGTGATAGTCAATTACCAAGAAGTGGGGAATGAGTTGAGGGATAGAAAGGTGAGGTGTCCAGGGAGCTGAGGTCATTGAAGCCACCTGGGAAAACATCCTAGAAGCACTTTCCAGGCCCAGAAAGAGGCTGGTGTGAAGGATCCCCTAAAAGAGACGGCCACTTCTGTGTTTGTGGGGTGATGGGAACAGAGACCAGCCCGTCTGCTTGTCTCACTCTTCGTGAGTTTGGACACAGGAGGCCTGCAGATCTTTCTCATTAAAGTCATGGGTAGGTTGCACCTGACTCTGGAAAAGGCTCTAAGCCAATGTAAGGCTCTATATCTGCATTTTCCAGTATGGTAGCCATTTGCCACACGTGACTTCTGAACACTAGTAATGTGGCAAATATGAATTTAAATGTGCTGTAAATTTAAAATACGTGCTGGATTTTGAAAACATCATGTAGAGAATGTAAAATATCTCAATTATTTTTATGTGAATTACATGTCGAACTGTTTGGATATGTCAGGTTAAATAAAATATTTTTTTAAGATTTTATTTATTTATTTGAGATAGAGAGCGAGAGAGAGAGCATGAGCAGAGGGAGGGGGAGGGGGAGGGGCAGAGGGACAAGCAGACTCCCTGCTGAGTGACTGAGAGGGGCTCAATCCAGGGCCCTGAGATCATGACGTAAGTGGAAGGCAGACACTTGACTGAGCCAGGTGCCCCTAAATAAAATATGTTAATGAAATTAATTTTACGTGGGTTTTTTTCACTTCTTAGAATATGGCTATTAGGAAATTTGAAGAGACTTACGCACTTTACGTCTTTCTGCGGGCAGTGCTGCTCTACAGAGCCTGTAATCGCTCCTTTGATTTGAGGTCACTTTGTTGCCGAAGACACCAGAACCACAGAATGTTAGACCCCAAGCTGACTTAGAGCCTATCTAGGCCGGTGGTTTTCAAACGGCATTCAGATGAGCCATAGGGAGTGGAGACACCGATGCCAGGGGAAGGGTAAAGCAAGAGCCCTCGAGGTGAGCTCTGAGACCCTGCTCCCACCCCCACCCCCCACTTGAGATGCGTTCTTCTATTCCTGAGATGCCAAAGTAAGATTTCATTTGAAGAAAGGACTCTGATTCGTGTTGTGTTGTGTTGTGTTGTGTTGTGTTGTGTTGTGTTTTAATCCTGGCCCATCATTTTACCTGTAAAGCAATTGGAGGCTCAAGGAATAGAGATGACCTGGCCGAAGCCATGCTGGACCTTGGGACTTGACCTCAACTTCATCTCAAGGTCCAGCATAACCTCTGCAGTAGAGGAAGTGGCTGACCCGTTGGGGAATTAATAAACTCCCTGTCTCAACTAAGGCGAGCTGGTCCCCTTTCCAAGCACTTAGCTATTCCTCCCCCTCCACTCATCCCTCCATTTGTGACCTCAGAAAGGCCTCCCGCTCTTTGCCAAAAGAGAATTCTGGCTAGGCCCTCACGTGTGGACCATCGACACAAACTTCTTTCCTTTATGAAAATACCAAACAAAAAACTCACTGGCGGTTGGTTTCCAGCAACGCATTGCTCTGCGATGGATGGCCTATTATTATTATGTGTTGCTACCTCAAAGACTTAATATTCTCCCCTTTGCCAGACTGGGCAATCATTTTCTCATTAGAAAATGCTGTCATGGGGCGCCTGGGTGGCGCAGTCGTTAAGCGTCTGCCTTCGGCTCAGGGCGTAATCCCAGCGTTATGGGATCGAGCCCAGGCTCCTCCGCTGGGAGTCTGCTTCTTCCTCTCCCACTCCCCCCGCTTGTGTTCCCTCTCTCGCTGGCTGTCTCTATCTCTGTCAAATAAATAAATAAATAATCTTAAAAAAAAAAATCAGACCCACAGTTGCTCAACCCCAGGAGACTGTGAAGGCACCTCCCGGGACGCTAAGACAAGCAGAGGTAACATGCCCTCTAAGCATTCCTAAAGGCCCTCCGACCTGGGTCAGTTCTAACACGAGGGAATTAATCTAACATCCTCAGTATCTTTTAGTGGCTTAGGACGGTACCGCTCCTGGATAGAGCGAGCTCCTTCACATGGCCCAGAGGGTCACACTGCGCCCTACTTCTCTTTGCAAATTACACAGAGACTGCACCGGCGTTCAAGATCCGGCATTTGGAAAAATAATAATAACGGGTCCGGAGTCTCGTTTCGCTCTGTGCCCAGCGCTGCCGCAACTGATCTACACGCATTAATTCACTTAAAGCTTCGCATCCGCATCGCGGCTATAAGTAAGTCCTACTTTATTAGCCTTAACTGAAAGATGAGGACACAGAAATACAGACGGGTGAAGAATCTGCCCGGCTCACACAGCTACAGAGCCGCAGAGGCAACATTTGAACCCAGACAATCCGGCGCCGGAACATCTGCTTTTAACCATTATGTGTGATTTAATTCACTCTCTCTGTGATTTTATAAACTTCTAGCGTAGCCCCTTCCACCTCCAGCCTGCCAGGGTATTTTTAATTGCCTCTTTGTGAGAATTCGCCGTTTTTTCCTCTGCTTTCTCCTGAACTTCTTGGAGTCCCTTCTGTCCTCACATGGTCTCTCTCGCGGCTGGATCTTCCACGTTAGGGATGGGATCAAAATGTCCGCTTTGTTTCCAGAATCCTCCCGAATAGCGCTCTAAACGTGGACAGTGCTCTGGTCGCTGCTGCAGGCAGCAAGGAAAAGCCTAGGACAGCTCTGTTCCGCAGACCTGGACTAGGTCACGGTCCCAGCCCCAGCCCCAGCCAGACGCCAGAGCTAGCCCTGAGCGCCGAGTGAGCTTGGGAACTTCCCGGCGAACCAAGAAACGAGAGGACGAATGATCGGAGCATTTTTCTTACGCATACCCTGGAACTGTTTTTCCCTAGATGCACATCCCGGCTCGTCTGATGCCTTTGAAGCTACTGATCTGGGTCTTCTGCCATAGGGAGAAGTTAAGGCACCTCCGAAGTCCCTAAATCCAGCCCTCTTCTGAATTATTTATGCGGATATTAACCAAATGTCAATCCCCACGGGGCGCCATTGGGGGTGCATCCCTTGGTACGCTTACCATACTCTCCCCTTCACAGTTTCACTTCAAATGCTTCTTCTCCTGGCTTCTCCGCAAATATCAACATCTTTCTCATTACCATCCATCTCATGACGATCCGTATCATTCTGGAACTTTGCATCTGTCAGCACTCTGGCCGCTGTGATCGTCTTCCATGCTCAGGGAAATTTTGCCCTTGGTGTTCGCTGAGTTTTAGCAGAAGGAAGGCATGTTCCTTTTCTCTTTCAACATCTTCCCTTTTGTAGCATTCAAAGGCATCCGTTTCCATGTGCTCCTCTCCCAGCGGGCAGCTTGGCCAGTGTTTATTTTCCAGCACCTGACTGATGCTGACGAATAGCTTTTTTCAGAAAGAGGCATTTCATCCAGACCCGCGCCTGGAAGCCCGCAAGTTCTTCATCCTACTGGGAGTGGGTGACGTGCTCTTAAAAACATGCTGTTCAAGTTCTGGACTAGACGGGGAGCAGTGACCTGCCAAGTTCTGTTTCTAGTGTTCTGTGAAGGTGGCCAGTGTCCCCCTAGGCACCCCGGGGGTGGGGGGTGTTCAGTGTCGCCCCTGATTTATATAGTGGATAAAGCAACCACTTTAGAATCACATTCTCAGCTTGCAAGCGCTAAGAATGTACAAATGTGGTGGAAGAGTCCCTTTCTGGGTGAATTGAAGTGTCCACTGTGGGCTGAGTACTGAGCCTGCTGGAACACCCGGCAGGTAGCCGATGCTCAAATGCATGCCGGTCAAGTCAGGTGGTGTCAATGCAAGTTATTCACAAGTAAGAGTAAAATCCCTGTTGGAGTTGACTAGATTTGTAGTTCAAGTGGGAATCTTAGAGAAGAAGAAAATGTTCTCGATGCCATAAACTTCAGCTCACAAAAAATGTAGAATTTAAAGAAGAGAAATAGATGGGATCAGAAGGTAGCCACACAGAGCTGGCGCTGTGGGCCATTCATCTGCCAACGCATGGACCCTGGGACAGGTGTGCGTAGGGGACACATTAAGATGTATAATTCGCAGGGAATTCTTAGCCGCCCCCAATGCTGCCTTTCACATGTCCTATTCCTAGGAACTAGGAAAATGGATACTACTTTATAAATCGCTATTCTGAACTTTAAATTGGATTCATAATAACAACTAACCAAATGAAGTGTTTTCTCTGTATTCTTCACAGAACAGAAATGCCAGCAGATTCTGATTCCCTTTTCCATGCATTCTCCCGATCCTCATATAATATGTGAATCCTCCAGAACGTGGCTAAAGAAGTTGGACGCTTAGACATTTTGCCCACCAAGATCACCCAGCATATTCCACAGATGGCTGCTTCCAGCCCGTCTAGCATTTGAAACTTCTTTCCAGAAGGTCAAACTCTTGCTTTCCCACTTCCTGCCCTCCAATCATCGAAATCAGTTGTGGAAGGAAGAAGAAAGGACCGAAAGAAGGAAGGACAGAAGGCAAAAGGAAGGTGGAGATGGCTGGGAATTTTTGTTTTGTTTATAAGTTTTTTGCTTGTGTTTTTGACTCTAGGGGTGGGAGGTGTATACTTGGGCAGAGAGAGAGCAAAGAGTGGACAAGTAGAGGAAATGTTGCCTATTCCAGGCATTTTCATTTTCACAAGCAAGACAGACGGGAACAGAATCTGGCCACGGCAAGTGGTTTTGAATGCTTTGCAGCCAAAACACGTGGAGGCCCTGATGCTGAGTCTGGTGTTCGCCAGCAGATACTGGGCCCCCACACCTAGGATGGGAAGGAAGTGGTCGGGCTGTTGGTCTTGACGCATCTCTCCGAGGGGCAGCTTTGACTCAGGCAGCACCAGACTGCTCCTGTGCCCAGCCACGGGGCCCCAAAGATGAAAGCATGTAGTCCCTGCCCTGCAGGAAAGCTGAACGAAGGGACATTTTGGGATGTTCCAGTGCATGCCCAGAGCCACTGTATTTGAACCCAGGACAACCCCAAAGACAAGTTTCCCTGATCCCACACTATGAAGAGCAGACTGTGCCTTTCTCCTATGAGGCTGCGAGCTTTTCCCTCTGTGTGTTTAAACTACTGTGATCTTCGCCTCTGATGATTAATTTCATGTGTCAACTCAGCTGGGCTATGGTGCCAAGATGCTTGCTCAAACATTTTTCTGGACGTTTTGGATAAGACTGACACTTAGACCGATGGACTTTGTGTGAAGCAGATTATTCTCCATAATGTGGGTGGGTGGGCCTCGCCTAATCAGTTGAAGGCATCAATAAACCAAAGCTTGATTTCCCCCAGGCAAGAGAGATTTATACCAGCAGTTGGCCTTCACACTTCAACTGCAACATGGGCTCTTCCTCGGTCTCCAGTCTGCCGGCCCATCCTGCAGACTTTGGACTGTCCAGCCTTCTTAATCCCATGAGCCAATTCCTTAAAATAAATCTCTTTCTATATGTATACATACACCCTTTGGTTCTATTTCTCTGGACAACCCTGACCAATACACCTTTCTTTCCTTTTATGGGCAAAGCAGAGGAAAGCCTGGGAGATGTGCATTGTGTCACGTGTTAACACATCTCCATTCCTGTCCTGAATTACTAAAGACACACTCAATTGAGTACATCTTCATCTGACTGTCTTAATGTCCAAGAGTTTAAATCTAGTGAAAGGGTCATAAGGATACACTCGATAAATCTAAGATAGAAAATCTTTTTTAAAAATTTAATTTAAGATGGGATAACTGATATAGAAGGAAAACAAATGTCCCACCCTACACTGCCCCACCCCCCACAATTTATTAGGAAAATGTAGAAAATCCCAATGAGGCTTCTGGCTTTGGATTCTAAAGCAATTTAGAGATTGGAAAGATAAAAATAACCCCGAGTTATGTTTCTGAGCTCCTTATTTGTGTCCATTTAGCCTGAAGGAAGAAAGATATGAATATGTTTGCTTTCCCCCAAATGCGTATTTAATCTTAATCTAAACATCCTGAAATTGGAGCTTGTCAGGAGTTTCCATGGTAAGCAGAGATTGCTTTCCCAATTTTCTATCATGTATTAAGAGCCATTTTAAATCACAGAACTAATGTTGCAGTTACTTCATTCTTGTTACTTTTGCTTTTCCAAGGTAATCGACATGCAATTGGACCAGTATAAAATCTCAGCATAGGAGCCGGAAGAGTGGGCTTCCCAAAATGAAGAGGTCACAGTTCACGACACCCCATCGGAGACCAAAGTGTCCTCTGTTTCTGCAGCTGCATAGTGTTTTCAGTTTCCCTGGCTCTTTATCAGGAATGTGTGAGGAGCTTGACTCCAAATCTACAACTCGGCTTCATCGTCCCGGGGTTCTAGCACACCAGAAGCCTGTTCTCTAGACCAGAGCTTCTCCAGCTCTAGGTTCACACAGACCACCGGGTAGCTTGTAAAAATGCTGGTTCTGATTCAGTAGGTCGGGGGTGGGACCCAAGATGCCGCATTTCCTAACATACTTCCCCGCGATTTTGATGGAGCTGGCCCCCAGATCGCACATCTGGACCCAGACCATCCTATCCAGTAGCCACCAGCCATGTGTGGCTCTTTGAGCATTTGAATTGGGGCTAGTCTGCATTAACATTGACTCTAAGTATAAAATACATACCACGTTTTAGAAGATTCAGTGGGAAAAAAGGACGAGGTATCTCGTCAATAATTTCATCTTGATTACATGTTGAAATAACATTTTAGACATATGGGGTTGGGGCACCTGGGTGGCTCAGTTGGTTAAGCATCTGCCTTAGACTCAGGTCATGGTCTGAGGGTCCTGAGATCGAGGCCCCGAGTTGAGCTCCCTGCTCAGCGGGGAGTCTGCTTCTCCCTCTCCAACTGCCCCTCCCCCAGCTCATGCAGGTGCTCAGTGAACGATTGCGAGCTGGCTAAGTCGCAGCCCGGAGAATACTCATCTGTTGGCTTATTTATATGCTGCCCTGTGATCGGTAAATTAGTGTCAATTTGACTGGGATGCCCAGATAGCTGGCAAACATCATTTCAGGGTGTCGTTTGTGACCGATGTTTCCAGAAGAGATTAGCATTGGAATCAGTAGATAGGAAAGAAGATAGCCCTCACCCTCAGGGGTGGGCATCATCTAATCCATTGAATCCAAATGGAGTCGAAAGGTGCAAAGGAGCTGGTTTGTCTCTTCTCCTGCTCATGGACATCGGAGCTTATGATTCTCTGGCCTCAGACTCCAGGACTTCACACCAATGACCACTCCCCCACCTGCCCACCCCACCACGAGGTGGGTTCCTGGGCTTTTGGACTGAATTATATTATATCACCAGCTTTCCTGGGTCTCCAGTTTGCATTTTGTGGGACTGCTCGGCCTCCGTAACCCTGCGAGCCAATTCCTATAATAAATCTCCTCTTCGCTATATCTAAATATGCCCTATTAATTCTGTGTCTCTGGAGAGCTCCAGCTAGCACGCTGCCTCATCCCACAAAGTGCAGTAACTGGTTAGGCTGTTGTCACATTGCAGGTGGTAGGTGAATTTGACCCCTGACGTAACTCAAACTTCTTGACATGTCCTAAATCAATTCTTGGCACATAGGAAACATCCAATAAACATTTCCGGAATCAAGCTATACTGGGAACAGACCCCTTGCAAGAGCCCTAGCATAAACCAGCTCATTTGCAGAAGATGCTAGAAGCCAGAGTTGACACAACTTACCCGGGAACACACCTTCAGTAATCCCTCTGGAAGGGAAGACACTGGTCGTATCTGCTAGGCATCTGTGCATGGAGAAGAGTGTGTGGAGGTGCAGTCGGAGAAGAGAGGGGCACCTGGAGAAAGAGGGCAATGGGGAGCTGGTTGCAGAGAGGCAGGGAGGTGGAGGCCAAGGGGCCATGGAGGTGAGGAAGTGGACACAGTGTCAAGGACTCCTCTTTCAGGAGGTTTGGTGATTAAGAAGAGGAGGGAGCCAAGAGCTCCGTGGATGAAGCACTAGCATGGGGGGGGGGCAGGGAGGGAAGGCTTTCTGTTTGTTTTGTTCTAGAACGGAAGATGTGAGCATACGGTTTTAGAACAGAAGGCTGAGCTGAGTTGCTGGTTGAAATGAGACGTAGACGGTACACGAGAGGAAGAGAGCAGCTGTGACCCCTAAGCCCAGGCAGAAGGAGGATGGGTGAATGGGTCAGCAAAACGGGGGCCATCAGCAGCCTTGGAAAGTGAGGGGATGCCTTGGCTTCTGAGATGAGAAGGGAATGTGACAAATGTTCACTTCTATGTTGAGGGGAGAGAAGGACGATTCAAGAAGTGAAGAAGGAGGCAGGATACTCTGAGAGAGTGAGGAGGGCATCATATGTGTTCTGCCTGGACTTCCAGCCCAGATTCTCCTGAACTCACAACCCAGACCCAGGCTTCTCGAAGTCTGGTCTGTGGACCAGTGCCGGACCACACACTGTTTGTTGCTGGTCTAAATTCAGAGAAAGAGATTTGCGTCCGAAGGCAAATAAACAACAACGCTAAGCATGCTGCTTAGTTCAACTGAATTTTTTCTCTGTCTCAAAGGAGCAGAGCTTTAATTTACCTTCTGGCCAGGCTCCTTTTCTCATCACAGCACGCGGAGAAGGCACTTTGGGGTAACACTGATCTGCACAGTCTCCTACTGACAAATCAGCCTCAATACTCCACAGACACCTCTTACCAAACTGAATGCATCACTTTAGCTCCCAAACTTGCTCCTGCTCCTTTGCTTTCTTCCTCAGTGAGTCGGTGTCTCCCTCTACCCAGGTCTCCAAGCCAGAAATGTCAGGGAGGGTATTTCATCTCACACCCCCCTCTCCAACCTTGACCAGTCATTCATCAGCCTGGTGGACACTCCCCCCTATATATTGCTCTCAAGTCCACCCTTCTCGCTATCCTCATTCTCTCTTGAATGAATGAATGAATGAATGATGTCAAGGCAGAAAGGGACAACTTAGTTGACTGCATCCTGAGCAGAGATGATGGACATGGGGTCACGAAATGCTGCCTGTGGTTGAGGTGGTCTCAGAGCCTGGACTGAACTAACGAAGCCTACAAATGGAGTCACGCAACTCCAGCAGTAATGGTGGGGGCTGGAATCAGGCAGGCCCATTCCTGAAAAGCTTCCATGTGCTGTGGCTTCTCTCACTGATTCTGGTTACGTTCACGAAAGGTCTCCTGGATCCTATCAAAAGCAGCTTCGGCCAAGACCATGTTTCACACTGAAACTCCTACCACCAGCTCATGTTGTCATTACTTTTCATTTCTAGGCTTCCTGGTTTCACTCTCTTCCAACCCAAATATCTCTATCCTCCCAACTCCCACCAATGCCACTACCATTTTGGCTTTTGCCCTTGACTTAGACGCTGTTACTTAAAATCTCGTAGTTGCCTTTACATTCCTGCGATGGATGACTTGCAGACTCTGGCCCCAGATTCCAACATAGCAACAGATGGGAAGAAAGATCCAGGTCTGACAATCTACCCTGGTCTTTAGGACTCCGGTTGCTATGTTGTGGTGTTGTCACTTTATGCCAAAAGAAAGGTAGGAGGGAGAAGGGGTGGGGGGAAACTAGCACAACCATTTGGAGCCAAATAATAGATTATAGCTGGAAACTCCCGTCTTGATTTGGCTTAAGGGCCACAGCTATATTTGGCTGGCCCCTGATTGACATAATTATTATTGCCAGAAAGTAATTTTAGAAAGACCTTAAAAGGAGGACATGGGTGATTAAAGTTCTAATAATAACATTTCTAAAAAGTCTGGGTTAATGAATCTGTAACTTAGGTAAAAGAAAAGAGGCTTCAGGTGTTCAGGGATTAGTACCTGGGACTGAACTCAGAAAAAACATTTCTGTTGGGGAGTCAAGCAGGGCAGGGGTAGATCACATGCCCCTAAGAAGTCATGTGGATACAGAGAGAGATGTTTCACAAAGCAAATAATATTTTAAATCCATTCACTGAGCACCCCTTATGTCAAGGCGCCGTACCAGTCCCTTTGTGGGATTCCCTCGCGTGCAAGTAGGGCTGGTCCGAACATTAGCCTCGGCATTCTGACTCTTTATGGCCAGCGTCTAATTGGCTGATGCCCTACCAGTTGTTAAATATTTTGAAAGTCACCCTTGGATATAAGGCAAACTTTCTGTCCTAAAATAGCTTACAGTTTACGGGATAAGATATGCCCGTGAGTAACTGCGGTGCAATGCTGTCTCCTAATAACGGTTACCATTTTATTTCGTGTTGTCCTTTACAACGTGGTTTCAGGCACTTTATCACATTTGAACTTCACAACAGCTCCGAGGCTCATGTTCCTGTTCTCATTCTGCAGATAGGAAAGCGTGAAGTTCAAGGAAGGAGGCAGGTCTTCACATTGCACAGAGCGACAACTCTTCCCGGCTCAGCAATGTCTGATTTTCCCTCCCGTTCTGACCCCCAGCGCCCATGGCCTCCCTACTTAAAACAGATTCATGAAAGCAAACAACTGTTTATTTCATGAATTAAGTCTTGATTTCTTTTTTTTTTTTAAAGATTTTTATTTATTTATTTATTTGACAGAGAGAGACAGCCAGCGAGAGAGGGAACACAAGCAGGGGGAGTGGGAGAGGGAGAAGCAGGCTCCCAGCGGAGGACCCCAATGTGGGGCTCGATCCCCAAATGTTGGGATCACGCCCTGAGCCAAAGGCAGACACTTAACGACTGCGCCACCCAGGCGCCCCAAGTCTTGATTTCTAAATACAGATTTTTGTACCCAATAACCAAATGAAGATCAGCTTTGTATATCATCCTGATAGAAAGGTTAAAAAGCCTCCTTCTGGGGCACCTGAGCGGCTCGGTCAGTTAAGCATCTGCCTTCCGCTCAGGATCCCAGGGTCCTGGGATGGAGTCCCATATGGGGCTCCCTGCTCAGCAGGGAGTCTGCTTCTCCCTCTCTCTCTGTGCGCTTTCTCTCTCTCAAATAAATAAAATCTTAAAAAAATAAATAAAATAAAATAAAATAAAATAAAATAAAATAAATAAGAAGGCTCATTCTGAGAAATACGCTTCACAAAGCTCAGGGCACACACATTCAGGAAGCAGAGTGCCTTCAGAGACCTCAACTAAGCAGTTACGTGTAAAATAAACAAACAAATGCAAAACAAAACAAAACAGCAAGGGTGATGAGAGACTGGATTGCAGAGGAAAGAACAAAACCAAATAAGCAAGCAAACAGACACATAATAGCCTTAAAGATCAAAAAGCACCAGACCCGCCCCCGTGAACAAGCTTCAGCGCACTGCCATGGCTCGATGGAGAACCGTAGCAGGTGTTCCTCGTCCCAGCCCGGAGGAAAAAAGGTTAGATGCTGGAAGAGAGTGTGGATGCCTGCAGAAGGAAGCTTCGGTTTCCTGGGACCTCGCTCATGCAGAGTACCTCATTCTCCAAGGGCCCCAGATGTGTGCAGCTGCTTTGAAAGCACCTCAGGCATGCACAGCAATGGTCACGAACTGCATGGCAGTCGACTATGGGAAGAGAAACGAAGTATCTCCCGAGTGAGTGATGCCTACAATCTACATAATGGCTTGTCCAATGCTCCGGATGCAAGAGGATGCCCAGACCCAGGCTCTCAGAGCTGACCCTCGGACCCATTTGCTGCTTGCCTTCTGCATCTGGCATGCATTTTAGCTGCATTCCATTCATACTCATCCCTGGAATGATTTCTTGCATGAAACCTTACAGAAATACTCTGTAAGGGTGGGAAGGAAACTTAGAAATTATTTAACATACCCCCTTCCTTTTTTCAGAAAAGGAACAGGGAATTTACCGAAGTGAGATGACGTACTCAAGGTCATCAAAGAGGTGAGTTACAAAATTAATATTAAAGACTATCATTGCTGGTCGTCGCGACTAGACGCGTTAGTTGCAATGTTTGGAAGAGCCTTACTATCAAACGGCTCGTGGAACCAGTAATGCGCCAGGTAGTACAGCGTCCGTCATGGAAATGAGGCCACCTTGTCAGTACCCGCTCACTGGAACACCCTGCTCTCCATACGAGGTGAATTTCTGGAAAGTTGGGCATAAGTACACTTCTGATTATTTCAATTCTAGTTTGCACATATTCAGGGATCTCTCTGGAGCATCTTTGAAGGGACTCTAGCATAAACTTTGGCCATGAAGCAAAAAAGCAGCTTCTTACCCTGAATATTTGCTGCCCGATCCATTCTTTTGACAGCCCTGACCAAGCTTCTCTTTAGGGCTCGCATCCCATAATCACCAGCGCAATCCGGCGCATTTTGGTCACTGATTCATTCACTTTGCCACCAGAGGAGCCCAAAGGAAACCTCTCCAGGGCGAAGGCATTGGTCTATTTTGTTTGGTCTCGGATGCCCAGGACTTAGACTCAGCCTGGAACACAGGAGGGACACAACTTGGATCTGATGACTGAATAAAGGAATTGATTTTCAGGAAGGGAATTTCTAGCCCTGGCTCACCTCTGTCACAATACCCACTTCCACAGATCGTTCTTCTGCCTATGAGGAGTGTGTCCACACAGCTAGGAACCACCGCTGCCCTGCTGGCCTGGCCCCTCAGACAAGCTGGCTTTGCCTTCTCCTTCTCCCGAGCTGGCAACCAGCCCACCAGCTCAGCGGGTCGGAGGCGTGGGTCCCAGCTCCCAGGACCATCTTGTAGGTCTTGGAGTGTGTTCTTCTTTCTGCTGTAACCCACCCTGCAAGGGCCCATCTCTCATCTTGGGGACAACATCCCCATCCACCACCAAGGAGTCGAAGCTCCCCTTCCATGGGGGCAGGGAACAGAGCTGCCCACCACAGGCAGGTGCAGCTCAGTGTCTTATGGCCCCTGTGAAGTCGGAAACGCCCTCTCCCTGTGTGAAGACCACCCAGAGTTAAGGGAATATCACGATCACTTGGAAACAGGATGGCATACAAGTTAAGAACGTGGCCTTGGGAATCAACTGACTCCAGGTCAAGTCTAGCAACTTCTACTTCCTGTGTAACCTTGGCCAAGCTACTTAATTTCCTTACAACTCAGTTTTCTTATTTGTCAAGGCAGGAAAATACCAGCGCATATCTCATAAGGTAGAAGTGAAAAGTAAATGTGAAACATTGTTCAAGGTGTGGTACATATATTATAAGTGCTCGGCGTGTTTTTTATTGTACAAGAGGGGAAAAAAATAAATGATGTGATTTCCAGGAGGTGGTGATGCAAATTGGAGAAGTCGCAGGAGGGTCCGATACGCCACACAAGAAGCAAACCAGCTCTGGGGGTAGGTTCGGGATGGGGTTGGACTAGACAAGATGGAGGCAAAGGGAGGACAGACAGTTTAGCCAGGTTTGGAGGGGCGGAGGACGAGGAATTGGAACAGAAGAGGAGAGTGTCCCCTAAGCTGCTCGGGAAAGAGAACTTTGGGGAAGTTGCATGTCTTAAGCAACTTTCCTGACCAGCCCTCATCATCCCCCAGACAGGGGTACGTCCCTCAGACCATGAGAACACACAGCCCTTCTCTTGTTTTGTAATTTTAGAATTTGTCACCCCTGGGCTGGAAACACTGGGACGATTGCTACTCTAGAGTCTTGCTCCTTGGTGTATCCCCGTGTCTGGCACAGCCCCTCCCAGAGGGGACACCGGACCACAGGGAAAGCAGCCCGGGGTCTCTTATCATCTTCTGCCAAAGATGGAGCTGCAAATCCCTCCCTTGGAAACGATTATCGGGAAGTTACAGGTGGTTCCTTCCTTCCCTTGCTGCTTTTGCTGTGAACACAACAGCAATAGAAATAAAGAAAGGTTAAATGTTTACTTTCCTCAACTCCAGTTCATTCTGGGTGCTAGCCTCCAGTTCGTGTGTCCCCTCGATGGGGCGCCTGGCTTGGCGAGAGAAAACAGGAAAAGAGAGACGACTGAGACCGGCCGTCTCAGGTCTCCAAGTTCCGGTCACTCTGGTGTCCCAGGTGGTGTGTGTCTCATCAAGGGACTCCCCGCCCCGGCAGACAGAGGGCAGGCCGAGAGACCCGGCTTCTTGCTGCACCCCCACTCAGCCCCTGGGCCGTCTGCGGTGCTGCGGTGAGCCCAGTTTCTTGCATCACTCGGGCCGAGAGCAAGAGGTACTTCACGTGCCCCAGATCCCCTGCGCTGCTCAGAACGTGGGTCCAGCTCTCGCCCTCCAGCCCTTGCCCCGTGGAGGCTGCATTACTGCAACGGGGCTTTGCCTCTGGCCCCTTATCTCTCAGTCCTTGCACCCTCAACTCCCAGTCCTCTCCTAGCACCACGCTGTGCTTTGCTCCTCACAGTAATGATACCAAGGGTAATAGTAGCTGACAATTTTTGAGCGTCTAGGGTACGCCAGCCGCGGTGTTACATAAATGCTGTCCTCACATAGCTTCGTTCAACCTTCACAGTCATCCTGAGAGGCATTAGAACCGTGTGTTCCCATTTCACAGATTAGGACACTGAGTCTCAGAGAGGTTGAGTAACTTACCCAGGGTCTGGGAATGGTGAGACCAGCCCTCAACCCTGAGAACCGGTCTCCATGCATCCTTTCTTTCTTCCTCTCCCCATATTTCCCCCTTACTGAACTCTTGTTTGAAAGAGGAGAGTCTCGGAACGCCTGGGTGGCTCAGTCGATTAAGTGTCATGATCTCGGGGTCATGGGATCAAGTCCTGCATTGGTCTTTGTGCTG
This sequence comes from Ursus americanus, assembly GCF_024610735.1. Classification (NCBI taxonomy): domain Eukaryota; kingdom Metazoa; phylum Chordata; class Mammalia; order Carnivora; family Ursidae; genus Ursus; species Ursus americanus. Next base: position 50,862,875 of record NC_142128.1, on the reverse strand, counting down.
GGCGTGGAATCTGCTTAAGATTCTCTTTTTCCCCCTCACTAAAAAATACAAAATAAAAATATATAAATAAAAGAAGAGAGTCTCAATCAATCACTTCCTTGTTAAAACAACATCAGCGCTATCTCTGCCTTTGGAAGAAAACTCGCTCTTTCTTGGTCTGCGGCAAGGTCTGTCCCATCTCACTGCATGGTCTCAATTGTACCCCTTTCTCTTCTGTCATTAAATTCCAACCCCATCAGTTCCTGGAGGAGCCTGACCTCTTTCCAGCCTTAACATATTTCAGCTTGCCATTTCTCCTCCTGAAGGCTCTTCCCCAGCTCTTTGCATTTCTGACTCCATTTCTTCCTCCACATCTGAGCTGAAACATCACCTCACTAGCAGTTTTTCTAACCTGGGTATGCCTCTTGTTCCGTGTCAGAGCACCGCGGTTAATGGTCTTCATGACAAATAAGATTTTGAAGTTACTTGTTTACTTGTTGATAATCTGTACTGTTTCTTTCTACTGGCCTGGGCTTTTGATGAGGGCATGAGGGCAGGGACTCTGTCTCATTCATCATTGAACACACAGCTCTTTACATATTAGGTGCTCAGTCAATATTTGTGGAATGACAGACTGGTCTGTCTGACTCAGAAGTAGATTTGCCATGAAGCTGAAAAATCTTTGGGGTCTCTCATTTCCTAAGGGTCATAGGATTATGTCCACATGGTCTCGTAGTTTTGAAAAATTTGCAAAAGTGACGTATTGAAGCTACAATTATTTAAAACCACAGAGGTGTTTTCTGTGGTTCCAAATACTTCCATGTACAGTTAAGATACTACTAGCTCTTCCAAAGCAAGACTGATTTCCAGGAATACTTCCACTGCCCAGTATGTGGGCTCACTTGCTGTTGTGACACAAATAGGCAGGGCTGTGGAATCACAAACATGTGGGTGTGAAGAAACCAGGCTTGCAATGCACGGCACCGGTGGAAGTCTGTGGAAAGTTCTTCCAAATCTTACAGTTCATTTATGAAACCTTGGTAGAGTTTTCCCAATTTTGATAACGACCCTAAAAATGTATTTGACATTGCTAAGAATGAGTAACACAACTGAAAGAAACTTCTCTGAACCATCATGAGGAAGAAACGTTCCTGGAATCAGGGACCCAGGGCAACTGTGCATTTTACAGAACAGAATGAACTTTAATGCACACAAATTTTTAAAAGCCATTTAGAAGGTCAGGAGACCTTAGGATGGAATGCAGAACATGACAAAATAATCTAACTGCATTAAAAATGTATGAAACAAATGTTCTGAAAGGGATGGGGGGAAAAGGGGCTGACCTAAGTAACTTTGGAAATTAGTAGAGTTTGTAGGATTCATGACCAAATCAAACTGTACATAAGCACTCTATGCTAGTTGACTAAGTTGTGTCCCACAGAGGGAAGGGGTTAACAATTCTTACACTGTGGCACATGTCTACCTGGAATTGGTTAAGTAAGCGAAAGATAGTGGAGTGCATGTGCCAGCTTTCTCACTGTTGATGTGGGAGGTTACGGATGAGCATGGAGAAGAGGCTAGAATGATGATCCATGAGACAACAGTTTAACGTTGGAGACATTAGTACAAATCAATGTTCTGCTTAATACAGATATAGATGGTTATATACAGAAATATTCATATATATCTATATATATAGGCTACTGTGTTCATCTGTATCTCCTTGTTTTGTCAGTCGAGAGCCTAGAGCAACTGCATGGTGGTAGCAATGAATACACCTGACACTTACAATCTTGGTTTCCAATACCATTGTTCAAAAAAAAGGAGCCAGAGCTCCTTCTAGGACTGGGAAAGGAAATATACAAGCGGATCCTGGAGTACCCCCTAGTATCAGAAAGTAACGAAGTATTTAATCATAATCATAATCATAATGGCAGGGGTATTTCAAAGAGGCATAGGAGCTAATTGAAAGAGTTTCTAATGGTTCAAGGGTAAATAATTTGAGCAACAAAATAAATAAAATAGTTACTGGGTTATAATCTGAAGTCTGAAATAAATACCATACATTTACAATGATACAAATAAATGAATAAATACATCAATGGGGGAGAAGAGATAAATCTTTCATGCTGAAGATTTCAAAATAATTTATGTAGGTGCTCTGCCCTCAAGGTGGAGGGTAACTCCCTGCTGCTGCTTCTCTCTCTCTCTGTCTCTTTTTTTTTTAAGTAAGCTCACACCCAGCATCAGCGCAATGTGGGGCTTGAACTCATGACCCTGAGATAAGACCTGAGCCGAGATCAAAGAGGACAGAATGAGACAAGGGAGGGAAGGGGAGTAGTGAAACATACCTTTGACAACACGTGATGAAAATGACACTTTATCTCTGTGGTTTTCCTCCCCGAAATGTATAACCTCAGTCTAATTACGAGACAAACATTAGGTAAAACCCATGAAAGGACATTCTACAAAACCGCTGATCTGTCCCCCTCAAAACTGCTCCTCAAAAAGAAAGTCTGAGAAACTGTCACAGCCAAGAGGAGACTGAGGAGACCCGACAACCAAGAGCAATGTGGCATCCTGGATGGGCTCCTGGAACAGAAACAGAGTAGTTAGCAAAAACTAAAGACATCTGAGTAACATATTGACCTTAGTTAACAACAATGTACCGATATCCCTTCATTAACTGTAGCAAATATACCCTATTAAAGTAGTGGGCTAGTAAGAGGGGGAACTGGGTATGATGTGATGGGAACTACTTACTGTCTTCACAATTTGTTTGCTAATCTAAAGCTGTTCTAAAAAAGAAAGTTTATTTAAAAAATTTAATCAGACATGTTAGAGGAAAGACTGAATTATCTTTCCACTCTTTAGAAAATAATATTGCAAAGTCATTGTAATATGAAAATGTGATCAAAGAATATGTAGTCAGAACACATAAAACGAAAGGATTTTAGAGATGTATCAGGCATATGTTTTGGAGGTCATAGAGTCAAGTTCAGTTGTGAAATTGCATTATTTTTCTGTATTTTGTAAAATTTGTGAACTACCAACTTCTCCACTTACGTAATGCATTGTGGTTTGTCTCAGTCTAAATGAAGTGACTTGTGTATTTAACTTCATGTGTGCAATTTTGTACTGTTTTTCTTAAATTGGATCCCCAAACTGTGTAAGCTTCAAGTCCCACAAACCTGGAGGTACCCCGCCCGACTCCGAGCTGTTGCTCCCGACCCTTACTCCAGGTCAGCGGGCCTGCCTGCAGCCCTAGCCCAGGTGTTTGGGGACTGCCTAATCCCCTCACTTGCCAACTGCCTCCCTGCCGTCTAGAACCTCCCATCTCCACCTGTTGGCAACTCTAACTTACTCTCTTTGGGTAATTGTTTACTCCTACTGTATAGTATTTCTCATACCACACGGACATTCTTCTTTTATACCAGACTGCATTGTTCCTTTGAAAAACATCATCGTGCTTTCTTCTTTTCTTTTTTAAACCACTGTACTGAGATATAATTGAGATGCAAAAAGCTGAACTTATGTGATGTATACAATTCAGTTAATTTAGGGTTACACATCCGTTCATGAAACCATCACCACCAGCACAGCTATAGAAATACCCATTACCTCCCAGTTTCCCTGTCCACTTTATTATCACTTTTCGTGTGTGTGATAAGAGCACAACATAAGACCTACCCTCTTAGAAAGTTCCCAGTATACAACCGAGTATCGTTAGCTACAGACGCCATGCTGTAGAGAAGACCTCCAGAACTTATCTTGGAAAACCTGCAGCAGTGTCACCGCCCGCGTTCCTGTGTGGCTTCTCTGGGCTCCTCTCCCGCCAGAGCCCCCTGACCCCCGCCCCCATTACCGCTGTAACAGCTTATGCTCTGTCCTACCCTCGGAGTGCAATCTGTTTCTCTAACTACCTCACACCTACTCCTTCTCATCAGCATTCTACTGTGTCGTCAAGGTTCTCTTTTTAATTTTTAAGTATTATTTATTTATTTATTTATTTGAGAGAAAGAGAGAGAGAGAGAAAGAGCGTGAGCAGCGGGGGAAGGGTAGAAGCAGAAACAGGCTCCCTGCTGAGCAAGGAGCCTGATGCCGGACTCGATCCCAGGACCCTGGGATCATGACCTGAGCCGAAGACAGACGCTTCACCGACTGAGCACTACTTCCTGCATAAGTTCCATCATGTCCTCCGTTGTCGTATTCTTCCTTTTGGAACAGAATTAGGTGCTTCAAAGTAGTTTTAAATGTCATTTTCTCATCCTCCTGAAAGATTCGAAGAAACAAAAATAAATAGATATTCCTTCTCAAAGCAGACGGTGTTAGCTGCTCTCTGCCCGGCCGGTTGACGTCCCGCCCACAGCCCTGTGGCCTTCGGGAGCTTTTCCTGTGGGTGGGCTGGCAGCCGAGTTTCTGGTCCCCACTGGGGGAGGCAGCATGGAGAGATTTCCAGACTGTCACCTCTGACTTCTCATTGGTATCCATATCGCTTCCTCCACTTTTTAACACTCACATTGCAGATTCGCACATGCTTTACTGCTTGTTTTTTTAATCTGTAGTCAGAGTTCTTAACCTTCTTTCATTTCACTGGGTAGAAATGTATGTGTGTGTGTGTGTGTCTGTGTGTCTGTGTGTGTCTGTGTGTCTGTGCAAACACACAGTGCTTTCAACATCATCCCCAAAAGAAAAGTTTATTTCCTTTTTCTGTACTGCACATGAGGATAAAAGTAAATAAAAGTATCCTGGGAGGATAGTGGAAGAACTTTCTAAGGTAAACATGGGGTGTGGTTGCCATTTGGGGTGTAGCTTTTCGGGTAGGAAGCATTGCTTGCAGCCCCTGAAGTGAGAGCAGACGCGAACAAGTGAAACAGATGTTTTCACTGGGGAAAATAGGGATGGGTGTCCAATTATCGACTATCCTGTTAAAGTTTTGTCTTGTTTTGTTTTGTTTTTTGGCAGAATCATTGCTCACTCTGTGATTCCTGACGTGTTACTGGGCAACAAGGACAATCATCTACTGGTTAATTAAACCTAGCTGTAGGGAAATTATTAGCTATTCCTGAAATCGGTCAAACCAGTTGTTGCACTCAATTGTTTACTCAGAGTGGATGGGAGGATGCAAGCCCAGGGGCCGGCATGGAGTCCATGGTCCGTGCACCGTGGCCTTGCCGTGCTTGTCGACCTCATCACACACAGGTCTCCCTGCCTCTGCTCACTCCAGCCATGCTGGGCTTCCCTCACTATGTTAAAGGAGCCTTCATCCATTCAGTCGTCTTTCTGCAACCCTCTTCTCCCCAGTGATGTTAAGTCCCCTTGCTCTGCATTGGATCCTAACCTTTTCTTCACAGCACTCAGAGATCTTGGCCTATCCTAAAACTTCAATAGTATTTGCTGATTAAATGAACTGTTACTACAATTAATAATCATTGTATGCTGGCTTTCATTGGATTTTATGTTTAATTTGGGTCAGTTAATTATCATCATTGCCATTTTAATGTTATTATTTATTTATTTATTTTTTTAAAAGATTTTATTTATTTATTAGACAGAGATAGAGACAGCCAGCGAGAGAGGGAACACAAGCAGGGGGAGTGGGAGAGGAAGAAGCAGGCTCATAGCTGAGGAGCCTGACGTGGGGCTCGATCCGAGAACGCCGGGATCACACCCTAAGCCGAAGGCAGATGCTTAACCGCTGTGCCAGCCAGGTGCCCCTAATGTTATTATCTATTAAGCATTTTCTAGACACACTGCAAAGGGCTTTTCATAAATTAACTTAATGAATCCTCATAAACTTCCTAACAGCCCAACCATAATGGTAGCATCTATTGCTGTCACCGTGTTACAGATGAGGGAAACCGAGTTACAGAAGGCTATTAACTGGCCCAAGTTCGCATAGTCAGTAAGTGGTTAAGCCATGAAGAGGTCAAGCATTTAGTCTTGAAATTTACTGAGACTTATTTTATGGCCCAGCATATGGTCTGTTTTGGTAACTGTTCCATCGGTACTTGGGAAGTATATATATTCTGAAGATGTTGGCTGTCGTGTCCTAGAGCTGTCAATCAGCTCAAGTTAGTTGGTGCTACTTTTCAGATCTTCGATATCATTACTGAATTTCTACATGCATGGCCTGTCCATTACTGTAACTGCCAACCTTATGCGTCAGCTTGGCTAGGCTCCAGTATCCCCACTATTTAATCACACTAGTAACCTAGATGTTTCTGTGAGGGTGTTTTGTACGTGGGGTTAACATCTATAATTATTTGACTTTAAGGATACGAGATTTTCCTTGATAATATGGGTGGGACTCTGTCAGTCAGTGGAAAGGCTTCAAGAGCAAGACTTCAGCATCAAGTCCTACTTGAGTTTCCAGCCTGCTGGCCTGTCCTATTGCAGACTTGCCAGCCCCGACAGCTGCAGGAGCTAATTTCTTGAAATAAACCTCTTTACACGCATGCATGCTTACACACATTCTGTTTCTTTGAGGATTCCTGGCTGATGTAGCATATGTTAAAATCTCTAGTGTGATGGATTTGTCTGTTTCTTCCTTTAATTCTAGCCATTTTTACTTCATATACCTTTAACAGCTCTGTTATTAGTTACATTCATATTTAAATTGTTATGTCTTCCTGATGAATTTCCCTTTCGTTATTGTACAATCTTTCTCTTTAACATTAGTACTTGGTCTGAAATCTACTTTGTTTGGTTATTCATATAGACACACAATTTTTTATGCATCCTGTTTGTACTGTATACTTCTTTGGATTTAAATAGCATATAATTGGGTATTGCTTTTTCTATTCAGTCTGGAAATAACTCTCTTTTAATTGGAGTGTTCAGTCCATTTACATCGAATGAAATTATTGATATGGTTGAGTTTAATCTACCATTTTGCTATTTGATTTCCATTTTTCCTTCTGTTTTTTATTCCTCTGCTTCTCTATTTTTTAAACTTGTTTTGGATTAATTGAGTAATTTCAGTACTCTATTTCATTCCCTACACTAATGTCTTAGTATATGTGTCAGCTTTTGTTTATTTGAACAAAATATCCTCATTTTTTTATCCTCCTTTTTGAAAGATATTTTTCTTTGGGATATAGAAATCTTGGTTGACAGGCTTTTTATTCTCCTTGTAGCGATTTAAAGGCATTCTTCCAGTGCCTCTGGCCCCTGTTGTTTCTAATGAGAAGTAGTTTAAATTTCTTATTTTCCCTTGTATAAAAAATGACTTCTTTTTTTTTATCTAATGGACTTTAATTTTTAGAGTGGTTTTTGGTTTACAGAAAAATGAGCCGATAGTACAGAGAGTTCCCGTATACCCCTTCCCTCCCCTGCTCACTCTTCCCCCATTATTGCTATCTTGCATTGGTGTGACACATTTATTTCAGTTGATGAATCAATGCTGACACATTATTATTAACTAAAATCCATCGTTGACATTAGGGTTCACTCTCTGTGTTGTACATTCTATGTGTTTTGACAAATGCACGATGTCCTGTGTCCTCTGTTACGGTACCATACAGAATAGGTTCACAGCCTTAAAAATCCCCATCCATCCTTTCTTATCTCCCCTTAAGCCCTTGACAGTCACTCGTCTTTTTTACTGTCTCTAGAGTTGGACCTTTTCCAGCACAATCATATAGTACGCAGCCTTTTCAGACCAATTTCTTTAAGCAATATGCATTTATGTTTCTTCCATATCTTTTCAGGGCTTGGTAGCTCTATTTTCTTTTCTTTTCTTCTGTTTGCTTTGAAGATTTTCTCTTCCGTTTTGGCTTGCAACCCTGTGACTATGATGTGCTTGGATGTGGCTTTCTTTGTATTAATTTGGTTTAAGTTTTCTCAAGCTTCTAAGATTTCTAAGTGATATTTCTCTTCAAATTTGCACATTTTCCAGCCACTCTCTCTTAAAATATGTGTTTTTTCCTGCTTCATTGTCACTCCTTTCTCCTTCTAAAACTGCAATTACATGTCTTTTATGGCATTTGATATTGTCTTATGGGTTCTAGGTTCTGTTCGTTCTTTCACTGTTTCTCCCCTTTCGTTATGCTGACAGTAATTTATACCTGTATTTCTTCAAGTCAGTCCCTTTTTTCTGTTATGTCTAATTTCCTGTTAAGGAAAATTACCTTTAGGTAATTTTTTATTTCAATTATTTTATGTTGCAACTCTAAATGAATCTATTCTTTTTTATTTTATAGTTCTTTTCTCTGCTAATATTTTCTATCTATCTGTTTAGATAGAATGAGACATTGAGACATATTTTAAGACATATTTTCCTTTAATTGTTGGTATGTTTAAGTAAAAACTTTAAAGTATTTGATTGGCAAATGCAAATCTGGGCCATCCTGATGTCACTTTCTACTGACTTCTTTTCTTGACCATAGATCACATTTTCCTGTTTCCTTTCATGTTTAGTACTTTTTATTGTATGCCAGACATTGTTAATTATCTATTATAGAGACTCTGGATTCTTTCATTCTCCCAAGTGTTGGGCTTTTTTCTGACAGGCATTCAGTCACGAGGTAATCACTTTGAACCTGTTTAGGCTTTATTTTAGGCTTTGTTAGGGAAGGTGTATGGAGAGATCAAGATGTTTCCCAAGCTTTTCTGGTTTGGTTCATTTCAAACTTCTCACTCTGTTTCCCATGCAGATCTTGTCAAGGCTTGGTTTTAAGATGTGTATGGGTGGTATAGAGTAGGTCTTAGTCTCGGGTGTGTCCCTTACCTCCAACGAGCTTTTCCTAGTGTCTCAGCTGGGGATCGAGGGACGTTAGCAAGGCCCAAGCTGGTACTTTACTACCCGCCAGCACTGCGAGACCTCAAGTGTGCCTGTTCTGCTTACAGCCCTACTGTACCTACTATCTGATGTCTCCTTTGGTCTCTTTCTGTACAAGCTCAGCCCATTCTTCACTCAAGAATTCATGGAAAACCCTCAAATAGAGTACGACCCCCTCTTCACAGCTTTCCTTTCTCCTGTGTCCGGTCCCACAGATTGCAGCCCCTTAAACAGCTTCAGATGCTGACCCTTAGCTGAGACACTCCTATGCAGCCTGATTTCACTCCAGGTCTCTGCACTGCATTGGAGACACTTTCCACAAATGTGATCTTATGAGTTTCCCTTTTCTCGGGGATCATAGCCTGGTACTGTCTACTGCTTGATGGCTGAAAAAAGTGTCTCACAGATTTTGTCCTGTTTCATATTTGCTTATGGGAAGAAGACTAGTCCAATAATGGTTACTGGCCAGAGTTAGATGTCTTGATTAAATTAAATCCTTGAATTTAAATCCTCGTCCATCTGAATCCAGAATCAGTCATCTCAACCCCATGCTATTTTGTCTCCCAGTATAAGGCAAAAGAAGTTGAAACCTATAAACAGTGTGGTGAGACAAATTGCATAATTAAAATATACATCAGGGAGACTGAGTAAGGAATTTCAATTTCCAGATAGGGTGGGATGGAAAGAAGCCTTTGTTTGAAGACCAGTAATAGTAACACCACCTCCCGGACTTTTAATATTTTCAAAGTGCTTTGTGCTCATTCTTTTATTCTCACAGCAACCCTTGTTATACCCCGATGCATTAGATGCTGTCATGCCAGTGTGACAATGAAGAACTCAGAGACCAAAGACAGCAAAATGGTTTGACTAAGGTCAAGTTAGTAAGACAGCAGAGCCGGGAGATGCGTATTGGTCGTATAGAGTAGACCTCCTCAAATCCAAATCTGTTCCCTCCAATGAATTAAGGACATGCGTGTAGAAAAGGAGTCTGTGGAATGACTACAGCCTTATGTCAAGAAAGAAAACCTTACTCATAGCTATGTAGTGAAAACTCAGCACTAGCTTGTCCTACCTATGTCATGAGTGCTTGGCCAGAGACACCCAAGGGAATGTGGCTTTACACCATTGTCTTTTTCAGAGACAGCTCCACAATGGACACACAACAGAAGATGGCAAAGACATCTTTCTAAACCTTTAAAACAGCCCATTCTTCATTTCCTGCTCTTTTGAGCAAGGAAAAAATACTGTTCTATGTAGAGCAACCATGTAATAAATAACGGCCAGTCACTCTGCAAATATCAAATATTTCAGAAGTAATTATTGATATCTTCATCATCCTAGTGTGGATTTATAGCCTATATACATCAAATGAGACCCGGAAAGAATTTACCTAGCACATACATATGCATGCATATTGTATAATGCATACTTGTCTAACCTTCTGGAGGTAAGAATTTATATTCAAAGTCTGGGAATTAATTATAGTAGAGTTTAAACACACACATACACATTCAAGCACACACACACACACACACACACACACACAGACATCCCTCAATGGCAGCCCTGATGGAAATGCTCATTAACCTTTATCAGTGAAAGTTTTGCTGATTCCGCTATTATTTTATTAATCATATTTAAAAGCAATATTTTTCCTATCAAAACTTTGTCCCATATCTGACTTATCATTCAGACAGGGGCAACAGGAATTAGAAAATGGGCACTGAGGGGAGCCTGGGTGGCTCAGTCAGTTAAGTGTCTGACTGTTGATTTTAGCTCAGATTGTGAGCTCAGCGTCATGAGATTGAGTCCGCGTTGGGCTCCACGCTCAGCATGGACTCTGCTTGAGATGCTCTCTCTCCCTCTCCCTCTGCCCGTCCCCCCACATGTGCACACGTTCTCTCTCCCTCTCTCTCTCTCTCTCTCAATAAACAAATTAAATTGAATTTTAGAAAAGAAAATTGGCACTGATTAGCTTGAAAAGCCCAGAAGCTGGGGCTGATGAGTGGACCCTGCTCTTCCTAGGACGCAGGGGTTGGAATAGCCCCCGCCGAGGTTCAGACTCCCATGCCCAATGGGGCTGAGGCAAAGAGGATGACCGTTAACCAACAGGAGTTACCATTCTGTTTTCATGCTTTTGGTTTCCCCACTAGTGAGAAATAAGGACTGACACTTAAAATGCAGGGGGATGAAAATCTGAACTGCAGAGTCTTCTCCAAATGAAAGATAGATACGGTACCCAAATATTAATCATGGCTGCTATGACGTGGGAATTTCTATGACAGAGAAAGAACTTCAAAATATCATCAACGACTTGACTTTTGAGCTACAGAAATGGAGCCCCAGAGAATTCACCCCGGCCTTGGACTCCAGCCTCCTTCTGAGCATAATCACAACACAGTGTCTCCAGGAAGACCGCACGTTAGTGCATCAAACAGCGCCCTGAGCCAGCGCTGAAGCAAAGGCTGGAGGATAGATGAGGGTGCATAGACCTGAGGGGAGGCCTGGAGTATGTGGGTAAGAAAAGTAGCCATTATCTCTGACAGCCTGGAGTGCAGCACAGCTCACTCACACACACAGAGTACTCCACTTCCTTTCCCCCCTGCTTCATCCTTGGGAAGAAGTTAGAACCATCGTCTTGATATTAGAGATGAAGAAAATGAGGCCCAGCAGGTGTAAAAAGCAAGCCTGCCAGGCGTCTACACCTTAGCAGAAATGGAATTTGAACCTGAATTTTTTGTACCATGTGCAATGCTCTTCTGAGGTTCAGAACTCAGTCACCTTCGTTCATCAAAAGCCTACCTACCCGCCACGTAGCTGAAGGGCTGAGCCTGCCCCGGAGCGAAGAAGGGCTGCTTGTAAGAACTGCTGTGTGAGCTCAATGCCAAGGCCACCATTTCCCTTGTATTCCTTTAGCAAATCCTGTGTACATGGAAGTGTTATTTGGGTTAAGGAGCGTGTCCAGGATTCCTGAGTGTCCCAGCAACATCAGCAAAATCTGGAGAGAAGGTTCACTGGAAACCAATGGAACAGTGAGAGCAGGTGGAAAATGTTCTCTCTGCCCCAGATGCCAGTTTCCTTCCCTTTCAGTTCTTGCTTCTCTTGAGCTTGTCAGTTTCCCCCTTAGGGTGTGGGCCCCTCTGAGGCCACCATGTCCTCTTCATCTTTCTATACCTCCTTCCAGAGGGGCAGGCATGGCGTGTCGTATGTTGCAGCCACGTCACGGAGGCTTAGCAATCGAAAATTAAGCTCTGTGCATTTATCAATCACAACCCACAGAGAAGTTCACAATCCTTTGGCTTTTTATTTCCATCTAGGGAGGGCTTCTGAATTTCCTTTGGTGTTTTGAAGACAGAAATTAATGTTGTTTTTTAAAAATATGGGGTGATGATTAAAGAGGCGCAGACTTAGGACAACTCCAAGTATTCCCTACGATGCAAAAACAGATGGCCAATCCAATTAGTTCAAGGAAAAGATATACGAACAAGCTGTTCAGTGCTTTCCACAAAGATGAACATGCATGAAGGATTTCGCCAAGTTGGATGGTAGCAATGGTTCGTGATCTTCCATTATTCGCACGTTACAATTGGATGGACATTAGGGAAAATACATTTGAGGGTATTTGCTTTAATTCAACTGCACAGGCTGGCATTTTGGAGCCAAAGGCTGCTTCCTCATGTGTAAAAGCCATCAGCTGAAAGTAGACAATTCCACTGACTGGTTATATGGTCTACACCCTTGCTTCCCAGAGTGTAGTCAAAGGAATAGCATGGATACCCCTTGGGACCTTGTTAGAAATGCAGATTCTCAGGTTTGGTCCTGGACCTCTTGAATCAAAACCTGCATTTTAACAAGATTGCCAGGTAATAATTCAAATGCACATTCATGGTTTTTGCTTGTTTGTTTGTTTGTTTTGTTTTGTTTTTTGGGTGGGCAGCAAAGCAAGGTTTATTGAGTGATAGTACAAAGCTCCCAAAGGAGGGGGCCTGAGAGGGTTGCCCCACATTCGTGCGTGAGAAGCACAGAACTTCGCATCTAGCTGTTTGTATTTGGGAATATGGAGGTACCCAATACCCCCCACAGCTTGGAGCAGGCAGAGTTAGAGGAATTTCTCCCCCAAAGTCAAAGTCAGAGTAGCCAGTCCTGGGTAGTGTCCAGCTTTGGAGCCCTAGCGGAAGCCATGGTCAGAGAAAGTTAGGACAGTCAGCACCCAGAGCCAGTTTTTTTGTTTTACAATAACAACGTATTGAAATATAGTTTATAGACCCTATGACTCACCCTTTTAAAGTATGCAGTTCAATAGGTTCCATATATTCAAAGAGGTGTGTGAGCACCACCCAATTAATTTTAAGACATTATCATCATTCCCGAAAAAATTCTGTACCCATTAGTGAACACCTCTCAGGAGCCCTAGCCCAACCTCGGCAAACACTCACCTGCTTTTCATCTCTATGAATTTGCCAATTCTGACCTTTCATGTCAAGGGCATCGTGTGATATGTGGCCTTTTGTGACTTTTTTTTCCCCCTGAGAGAGATAGAGCATGAGCAGGGGAGGGGTAGAGGGAGAAGGAGAGAGAGAATCCCAGCTAGGCTCCACATTCAGTTGGAGCCCAACGCGGGGCTCAATCTCAGGACCCCGAGATCATGACCTGAAATCAAGAGTCTGACGCTTAACTAACTGAGCCACGCAGGCGCCCCAGAGTTTATCCCTTTTTAACATGTATCACTACTTCGTTCCTTCTGATGGCCGAATAATGATGTCTCTCATTATGTTTATCCATTCATCTGTTGATGGGCATTTGGGTTGTTTCCTGTTTTCAGTTATTGTGGATAGAGATGCTGTGAACATTCATTTGCAGGGTATTTTGTTGTGTTGTGCCGTGTTGTAGACAGATATTTTCACTAGAGCCATTTTTTTTTAAAGATTTTATTTATTTATTCGACAGAGATAGAGACAGCCAGCGAGAGAGGGAACACAAGCAGGGGAGTGGGAGAGGAAGAAGCAGGCTCCCAGGGGAGGAGCCTGATGTGGGGCTCGATCCCAGAATGCCGGGATCACGCCCTGAGCCGAAGGCAGATGCTTAACAGCTGTGCCACCCAGGCGCCCCTCACTAGAGCCATTTTTGACCCTCAAACAAGCGGCTGATGTGGCTTCCAATAAGAGAAAGGCAGGTAGGCAAGGCTCCCGGGAAGAACGTTGACCTACTGCAGAAGAAACCCTGGGACCAGACCCCGCTCTACCAGCAGTGCACTACCTGTGCAACGTTTAGCAAATCACCAAACATCTCAGAACTACATTTGTAAAAAGGAACAAAAATGTTCGCACATCAATGTCACAGGGTTCGGATCGGTTTGGTTTTTTTTCTTGTTGTTGATGGTTTTTGTTGTTTTGGTTTTTTTCATTTTTTTGGTGCATGTGTGAATGCCAAAGAAGATAGTAAACATGAAACCATCTTTAATTGCAAAATAGTGCACCAACGCAAAGTAGTCTCAAGAGTCTAGTTGTCCTTGTTGTTTTATTATCACCATTCGTTTGGCAATCCTTGACATCACCAGTAGCTAGTGAGCTAACAACCTCTTCACTCAGAGCACGGGGAGGAGAGCCATATGGTGGGTCTGTCTGGTGCCTAAAATGATCCCCCATAAAGGAGAGATGTGAGCTCATTGTGACTTTCTGAAGTTGTGCTTATGTAAGTTTTTCTGTCAACACACAACTTCTTTCGGGGAGAAAGAAATACCTTACCCACAATGGCTTACTCTAAAAAAAGAAAAAAAAAGTTTTAAATAAACAGAAGCGTTAGTCAATTAGTTTTCAGCCATTGCGATGTGCTCAGTAGGGACCTACATGCTTATAGAGGCTGGTGGAATGTGGGCCGTAAGTACAGAAAAACTTGAAATAGTATGCTGGCCTCGGGGAAACCAGTGGGCCACATGAGCTCCCGTAGTGACTATGGGAAACAACAGGTAGTCCTAGTCAGGCATGTATTCTAGAATTGGCCATCAGAAGCCCACTTGGAAAGAGTGGCCCAGGGAAACTACGATCCCTTGAAGAAGAAAAGGAAACAACAGAGAAACAGAAGAGAAAAATGGGGAGAGGAGAGAACTGAGCAATTATGGCTACTTCCACCATCAAGGAAGTGATGGAGCCTGCATATAGCCCAGGGGTGTTTTGAGATAAATATGAGGCCTGTGGTTTCCCCCCCAAAACCCAATTTGGTCCCCAGAGGCAGGGAAAGATGAAATGCCTGCAAAGCCCGAGGCTCTAACTTCATAGAAGGGAGGAGAGAATGGTAGGTGTGTGGGCAGGAGGGGATTTACCTGCTTCCTGTTCTAGTCCCTTTTGCTACAGCAAAACGCTGTGGTTTTACTGGTTACACTTAATGCAATTCCCTGCCGTTGCAGGATAGATGTGTGGTAACGGCACCGTGTGGGTTGGCGAAATAGATACTCTCACATATAACAGACTAAACACAGCAAGATATTCATAAAACTCTTAATCTGAGCCCTTTGGGCCACCAAGAAGAGACACAGAGGTTATATAAGCAAATTACTAAGTCAGTCTGAAACCAGACATACTCACATTTTCATAATTTAAAAAATCCACACACACCACTGAGGCCAACTCAGACCGCAGCTCTCCGAGAAATACTAGACCAACTTGAGGGGCTGGTGCCTTAAGCAGACATTGTCCCTTGTCGCTGTATGACCACCACCTCCAGGAGACTCCTTCTCGCCTGCACCGGGCATCAGGGCAACGCGGCTAAACAAAATTCCCTTCCCAGAGCATTCCATTGTTACACCATTGTATTGATTTCTACGTGGAGGAAACTATCCTTTCATTTGAAGGCTTCAGATCTCCTTCCCAAAGTCATACCATGGTAGGAGAAAGTGAACTGGGCTATCACAGAGGCTTGCGTACAAACCCCAGTTCCAGCAGCTGGTGAGTGGTGGGGTCCCGAGCAAATGACTTTGCCTCCAGGAGACTTCGTCCCCCCATCTGCACACAGTGCTAAGAGCCCACTGCACCGAAGTGGTCTGAAAGGAGCACCTGCTTTCATGCCTGGAACCCGGTAGGCATCCTAAGAAGGCTAACTCTTCTCCCCCCATGAGATGATTTCCCCTGCAACCAAGCCAGAAGGAAACCAAGAAGCCCAAGATCCTTGCATGGACAGTAAGTACCAGAGAGTTATTGCTCTCCAGTCCTCACTACAGGGATGGAGGGGCCAGTCCAACCTGACAGCACTCACCTCCTCTGTCTACTCCCAAATTTCACATCCCAGAGAGAGAAGACTGGTGCTATTCTGCAGGGGGCCCAGAAATGCATGCCCCTCTACTAACATTCTGCCTACACTGAGCTCTAACCAGAGTGCCTGGGTGGGGTAGTGACCTGGTTTGTTCAACTTCTTGGGCTGATACAACACCTAGGATCCCATGAATGTCCCGGCCTGCATTTGTGACTGCTAGAAAAGTCAAGTGCAGATCGTAGGCAATTATTTGATAGTAAGGAATGGTCCATTCGGGAGACTAAAAGGGAACCCATGCAAAGACCCTTAGCGCGTTCAGAGCCAGGAGCAGAACGAGCTTGTGTGTAGGATGAGTGCTAAGAAAGGGATGGTGAGATACACCTTGCATAATCATAAAAACGTGCACACCTAGGGTGGGAAGTCCTTATGGCTGCTTTGCAAGAGTTGGGGGTCTTTCCCCATTGTTTGAGTCCCAGGGTGATCCTTCTTTCGAGGGGCATGTGGCACACAGCACTTCAGGGGGGCTGTTCGTGCTCAAAGTGTGCGTGGACCAAGGGCAGAGTGCTGAAGTCGGCCGGGTGATTCTGGACAGTTCTTCTTGCCTCTGTCACCTCCGTTTTCTCATCTGTTCAGTGATGTTAAGTACGCCGGCTCATCTCTAGCTTGGCTTGTGCTGATGATCAAAGGAAGTAATGTTGTTGAAGGGATTTTAGAAAGTTGAGATTTGGGTAGAAACGTAAGGGAGGGCAATTTTTGAGACTAACTCCGTGTGTTGAGGGGGTGAGGTGCATAAAAAGGTATATTGGGTGACTGGTTCTGAGCTTACTTTGCGTACCCTCAGTGTTCTCTCTCTGGGGTAATGTGTCTGTTCACAGAGTTAAAAACCAAAGCTGGTCATTGGCAGCCCTGTGTCCCCTCAGGACTCGAGGCAGAGCCCACCACTCAGTTTCTATGTCACTTCCCAGCCAGCTTCTACCCTTCTTCCCAGCCTCTGCGTTCTTCCTCCTCCCTGCACGATGCCCACTGTACTTCAGGACCTCTGCCGATTGGAGGAGGGAAGAGCCCCAGCCCTGTCCTGGGGCTCCGTAGTGAGCCACAACCTTTCCACGTATTCCTGCACAAGCCAAGCCCAGAGGTGAACACGGGGACCCTGCTGGGCTCACAAATGCCCCTACAGTTAACCTGACCAGCCTCCAGCCAGTGCTGCGACCTGTCACAGCAGCTCCCTTGCAGGCTCCCCGTGGTGACAGGTCTCTTGTGCATGGATTCACGCACTGTGCACCATTTGGAAGAGGCTGACCCGTGACTTGGGCTTCTCGCCCCCAAGTTCCTGTTCTGCTATCTGTCTGCTCTTCTTTGTCCTCCCCTGCCTCTCCTATCCTCAGGGCCCGTCGGCCGAAATTTCCAAATAACACTTCCCCCAGCTGTGGCAGCCAGCTTCCAAGGTGGTCGCCGGGATCCCCTTTCCTGCATTCATACCCATGTGCGGTTTTCTCCCACCGTGGATCGGGGTGACCTATGTGACCACGATGGAGTGCAGCTGAAGTGACAGGTGTGTGACTTCTGAGGCTGGGCCAAAGCAGGCACCACAACTTTTGCCTTTACTCTTGGATCTGTCACTCTCAGGAACCCCAGCTGCCTCACCATGAGGACACCCCAGCAGCCTCACGAGAGACTCGGTGAAGAGAGAGCATGGGATTCACCGCCACAGGCAGCACGGCAGTGAACCATCTTGAACACGGGTTCCACGGGTCCAGTCAAACCTTTATATGACTGTGGCCTGCCTGCCTTTCGATTGTGACCTTGACCTCATGACAGACCTCAAGCCAGAACTACCAGCCAAGCTGCTCCTGAACTCCTGCTTCTCAGGAACCATGAGAGATAACAAGTAATCATTTTGCTCGAAGCCGCTAAGTGTGGGAGCTGCTTGTTACACAGCGGTAGATAACTAACGCGTCATCTTCTTTAGTTTCCCCGAGGCAGTGCTCCAGCCACCCATTGACCTCCCTGCTGTTTCATGGACAAGCCACAACCCTACACCAGCTGCCCATCCCGCCGTATGCAAGCGATCACTTCACTGTTGTTTCTATCCCGTTCCCCTAACTCTGTCTGGCTGTGAATAAAAAACCCAGGCTTTTCATATGAGTTTTGAAATAAGACTATAAGTAGGGAGGATCCCCTTTGGCAAATCCAAATGGGTACCAAGGGGGCACTCATGCAGGAGAAGGAGCTTCTAAAACCCAAACACCCTACAGTGTAGTTTTGCTTTAATTTTCAGTCCCTTTGCAGACTCACTGCAAAGGGACCAAAACGCCTTTTCCTGATAGACTGGTGTCCATTTTACAGAGGAGGACACTGAGGCTCATGGGGGAGCCCGTCCTAGGCTTGGTATATGGAAGAGCTCAGCCCTCTGGCTGACTGACCTGCTCTTGGGTCATACTTTCTGCTTCAAGGGCCACAGCCTGGTATTGAGCCACACGTGGCCTTTTTGCCTCAATACACTTGACCCAGTTCACTTTAGGGAAACAGTGAAGTGAAACCGCATGATGTCATCTGGCTGCTGCCCAGCCGCAGACCACCGGTATCTCATGGTTGCTTGGTCTCAGAGGAACCATCACCTGATGCAGGCTGGAGGCCCTGGGACAGGAGGAGGAGCCAGGGGTAAAGGCAAGCGAGGCAGAGGCCTCAAAACCAGAGCCAGGCACCAGAGTGTGTGCTCCGACATCGGCCCCGACATCAGCTGCCAGATTGGAATAAATAAATATAATAAATTGTCTCCTCAGCCGTCTTGTGAAAGGGCTTCAGAAATGCGATGTCATCATTAATTTCCTTACTGGTGTTCTCCCAGGCACAGTTTAAAACATCAGTCTGAACTGGAAGCCCCAAAGCTCCAAACATTATGGAAAAATGGATTTGCTATCAAGACATTTTTCTCATTCCAGTTCCTTCTTCCGCGCCCCCCCCCCCCCGCCCTGGCTAAAATGCTCTCTTGAGCTGCGTCTAATCTATAGTTAAGTAATAGCAAAGGCAAGAGGTAAATTGTAGCAGTGAGAGAGGTCTGGAGACAGCCTGACATTGCAACAAGATGGCAAGTTCAGAAGGCAGTGAAGGTGATCGCTGGCGGGAGGCCTAAGTGAGCCCACGAGGTGCCCGTGTGTGCGGCAGGGCCTGTCCTAAGGGGAAGCGGTAGGAAAGTGGCGAGGAGCACAGTGACTTCTCAGCCCACCTGTCCCCACCCCTGCCCCTGGCTTCTTCTCCAGACCCAGGTTTCCTCTCTCCCCAGGGTTTGAATGAGAAGCGTGGGGTGTGAAGTGCACACATGCCAGGAAATTTCAAGAATGTATGGACGTCACTGTTGAGTGCAAAGTCAGAAGCCGCCCTGGGTGCATCCAGGCCCCCATCCCGGTGTCCGACCTGAAGTCTGTCCCGCTTGGGAACACCTCCTCCCGAGGGGCCGGCATCCATTGAAATCCTGCAGCGTGGTGCAGAGGTCCAGCACGGCTGGCCACATCGGTCACTGTGGTTTCATCATCATGTTTGAACGACCCACACCTTGTCCACGAGGGGGGCTGTCTCTGGTCTCTGGCCCCCTGAGAGCAGGAGAAAGGCTAAGACCAGCCGCTAGCACTTAATCGTGCCAGCACTGCACAAACACGGCCTCATTGAATCCTCACGACAAACCCATGGAGGAAGAATTCTTGTTATCCTTATTGGCAGGCTGGAAGCTGAGGCTCAGAGAGTTCAGTAGCTTGCCTAACGCCACACAGCCGGCAAGCAGCAGGGCCGGTGCTCAGCTCGAATCCACCCTCCCCACCATTACGTGGATTCCCAGCAGCACAGGCTTGCCAGTCACGTGGAGCTCCACCAAGGAGACCTTTGGGATGCCACACAGGCCACTCCTGTCTCCCGCTGCTCCCCTCAGGCATGGCATGAACTCATAACTAGCCCACAAAGGAAGGAGCTGAGTCAGGTGGCCCCAAAGCCACTGAGGACCCCATGGCATTGTCCTGTCCCTGGTGGCTTTTCTCCAGCAGTGATTTTCTCTTTCCTCGTGCATCTGGGCTCGAGCACCCTCACCTGCTCGGTGGGGAAGGGACCCAGACACCCAGGACGCTAACATGAAAATGCAACATTTGCAGAAGGGTAACCCCACGCTCGAGGATCTGATGGGCTTGGGTGTGGCTCAGAGCTCTACCACGGAGAAGCTGCACGTCTTGGGTCAAATTATAGAAAATTCCCTTGGTTTAGAACCCACATCTGTAAACTGGGGATCAACAAAAGTTGACCTGACAGAGCTGTAGGGGCACGATGAGACCACGTGTGTGAAGCTCCTGGCACGGCCCTGGCTGCACGACAGACGCCTGATAACTAGCAGTAACTACTGAATCATAAATGAAGAGGATTCTTGTTCTGTGGGGAAGTGTGCATTTCCACCCCCCCCATTTCATTTTCAGAAGGGAAATTTCTAAAATCCTTTCGTCACGCACCACAATTGATTTGCCATCTGCCCATTTTATGCTGAGGGCTGCAGAGGTCACAGCTGATTGACTGGAGAGGCCACGTCTGAGTTGATAACGGAGCAGAATCCCTTTGCCGCAGACAAATGTGGAATGCTGTTTTTCCCCCAACCCTGTGCTGGAGTGCATGTTTTAACAATCTACCAGACCCCCTGGCAGAGCAATTGACCCCTTGTAGTCAACTGTCTAGGGGCACCGAAGAGCCCCAGCTTCTGATCGCCGCCAGCCCTCACGCCTCTCCGCACAGCTGGGGTGGGAAATATTGACATGAGACTCTAAGGAGGCTTCTGTGCTTTTCATAGCCCACATCCTGCTTCCCCCTAATTGGGTCTCTGGAAATGTTTTCTGCAGACAGAAGGAGTCTCTAAAATATGCTGAATGAATGAATGACAGAATTACCCAATCTAGGATGAAAAATGGACTCAGGATAGATAAATGCCAGCCTTTCGAAGTTCCAGATGGCTTAATTGGTCATGTTGCTCCTGGGCTGGATGAGAGCCGCCATCCAGACTCCACCTGCGCGTTCTGCATAAAGCCATTCCCAGCACGGGGCAGGAATGGGCTCTGGGTAGTGTGTTCTCCAGGGTACCTGTCTCAGCCGGGGTCCAGCCAGGAAAACAGAACCCACTCCAAATATTTAAAACAAAGGGAATTGGTCACACAGATTTGAAGGAAGAGGCAGAGGGAAGAGTCTGAGAAGGAAGTGGTTTTATTTGACATGGAAAATTCAGAACTACCCGGTAGTCCCGTCTGGCTCACCGAGACCCGGGAAGTAATGGGTTCGACCCTTATTATGCTGAGCAACAATGGCAAGGCTGGAGTGGCTCTCGCTTCGGCTGCAGTGACCTAAGCTGAGTAGAGAAACTCCTTTGTGAATGTCATGGGCTGGCAGTGACCATGAACACTGCTCAGGATCCAGGGGCATCACAGATCATGCAGGAGCCTGGACCCAGAATAGAGCGACTGGACCCTAATAAATCCAGGCGTCCTCCACTAGGCGGTAATGGTAGGTATTCCAAAATGCCGATGGCAAATGACTCATCCAAATCACACCACTCGTAGGCTTTATCAGCCATCAACCGTGACAAAAAGGGGTGGACTGGAAAACCCATTCAAACGTAACCACTGGCATCGTGCAAGCCAAATCATTAAACGGAAACGAGTGGAATTATTTTGATTAAATTGCCCCCAAAATGTGGAAGCCAAGCTTTCATTCGCAAGCGAGCTTTCTTAATCTAGTGAGCTGAGAATTCAGAATGTTCTTCAGTTTTGAACATATTCGTTCAGCCCTGGGTCTGCCTCTATGGTCATGCCCAGAAGTATCGCTTAGGAGCAGGCTTGTCTCGGAGAAAGTTCTTGGGAAGAAAGCCATCCAGACTCTGCAGCCTGTCTTCTCTTTCTAGTCCAGGTTCGGCAGGCTTTGAGTGTGCGCAGTGACCAGCCTCTCGTTCCAGCCTCACCTCTGCATGCAAGCCACTCCTAAGGAGCTCACTAATAGAGCCCCAGGTGTTACATAGACTCAAAACGGAAAGCAATTTAAATGCAAATAAATATGAATATCTTTGTATCTCCTAGATTAAGGATAGTTGCGGGAGGAAAACATGTCCTAACTCTAAGCAGAAACCACATGAGAGAGCAGACCGTGATTGGAGAAGGTCAGCAGATATTTCCCTTTGACTTCTGCCAGACGATCAATCAAGTCAACGTAGGTAATTATCACTTCCTATATTCTTAAGACTCTGCTAAACGGACGGAATTGCTCTTTGTCATTGGTCTCTAAGTTTAACACCTGGTGTCATCTTCCTGGTAGCTACTTGAAATCTCCTTTTCAGTAACAGGGGGAGATCTTCTTGCTCCTTGTTCAGTCCACGTGACTACGTAGTGGCTCACAGCTATTCTTGACTTCTGAACATCTGACATACAAAAGGGATGGGAGGGGTACTGATAGGGGAATAATATATTTTTTTACTCAAAATGTCACTTCTAATTCTACAACGCTCTGTCTATAAAACAGTGGAACCCGAGCTGGGGAGTCTCTGGCAGAAGGAAGTCTGTTTTCAACATCTTTAGTCACAACCTCTAATCTTTGATTCATCTTAAGGCTCCAGGGAAACACTAAGGAGATTCCTAAGTCTGTCCACAGGTGCAAGTAAGAGCTTTGTGTTGGGACTTACTGCTCTCCAAACATCTGGAGAGTGAGGAAACCTGTCAACATCGATGTTACGAAGCGTCGTGATGCTGGGCACCAAGGCTTGCTGCCACATCTCCCTCTGGCAGAACAAAACTTGGGGGATGTTATACTGAGGGTCTAGCCCTAATTCAGAGCTTCCATCTCATTCTTTGAGAAAGGAAGCTAAGAGCATTTTCAAACCTATTCAGAGACACCCACAGGCTAGGACTTCATAAAAGAATAAAATTGTGGGTCTGACCTCTGGAGTCGTTCCCCTGTGATTCAGCAAAGTTGGAGCAGTAGGTAGACATGAACTGTTCTGATGAACTAAGCACTGAGTTATCTCAAGTGTCTGTAGCTAGGCATTGGGGTAGAGTCTTCGAAGATGCCATCAACCATTCCTCTGGCTATGTTGCTCCTCTCTTTGCGGGGTGGACTATTTCTCCTCCCTTTGAATCTGGGCTGGCCTCAGTGTTTTTTGACCAATAAAATATCGTGGAAACAATACATTTTTGCTCTCTTGGATTCACGTTCTTAGGAAGTCAGTCTAGATTACTGGAGGAAGAGAGGCCATCAAAGGGTGAATTGTAGCATCTCAGTTAATGGCCAGCATCAGCTGAAGACAGGTAGGTGAGGCCATCTTGGATGTCCTAGCCGCAGCCAAGTGTATGCCTAGTACAGTCACATGATTGCCCCAGCCAGCACCACACAGGGCAGAATATCTGCCCAGCCGAGCCCAGCCAACCCCCAGAATCATGGCAAATAATCATTTACTGTCGTTTGAAGCCACTAATTTTGGAGTGTTTGTTATGCAGCCATAAATAGCTGAGCAGATAGCTCAGATGCCCAAAGATATTTAACATGCAGGTGAGCCTTATGCAAGGTAAGAAAGTGCCCACAGCACCTGTACCGAGGAATGTTCAGAAGACAGGGATTTTCTCCAAGACTCTCCTAACCAGGTGTCACTGTTTATAATACGCCATCACTAGGAACTCATTTCACTGGGCAAACCATCATCTTTTACATTGTATGTAAATGTAACCCACTTGGAGGTAGTGAGCAGAAAAGAATTCAAGGAGTCAAAATTGCTAAAGAGAAGATTTCTCCTAGAGCTGCAGTAATTAGAATGTAGGGGACAGTTTTGTCTATTAAGCACGACACTCAGCTTGATGTAAAGAGAGTGAAAGAGAAAAAAATTTTTTTAATTGCAAAAGAATAAGAAGAATGGACCAATTGTTTCCTGGGTTGTCCCCCCATGTGTCTTATTTTCCTAAGTGAAACCACAGCAGCATGATAAAGAGCACCTCTCAGCTTCCGAGGGTGGCGATGACAGGAACCATCCAGACCCCAGTGCCGCACTAGGATGACATACATCTGATCAAGCCAGGTTTGTCATCCAATAGCCCGAGACGATGGTAGGAACAGGAAAATAAGACCAGTGATTGATACGAACCATTAGTCTTTTGCCAACAGTGAGGGTGGAATCTTTTGGAGACCTCGGCATGTAACCCACATGGCTGTCTCTGGATAGTTCTAAAAATTCACTTTTAGAGAAAAGTGGCCAAGGTAAAAGTTCAGCTTTGAGAAAAATGTGCAAAGACCAATGGGGGAAAAATAGATCGGTATCAAGCATCATTTCTCAAAGTATATCCCATGGGACACTAGTCTTGCCAGAAGCTCCATCCTTAAAAAGGGCTCATAGTCAAGTAAGTTTGGGAAAGGCCCTCACATGCATGCTCTGGCCTCTTGCAGAGTGACAGGACACATCAGCTATCAGAGCTCTGAGCTGGTTGAGAGTAAAGAAGCCTTCTCGGCTTCATTAAACCTAGAGTTTCTTTGGGGCGCCTGGGTGGCTCAGTCAGTTAAGCAGCCTGCTCTTGATTTCGGCTCAGGTCAGGATCTCAGGGTCTTGGGATCAAGCCCCACATGGGGCTCTGCACTGAGTGGGGAGTCTGCTTGAGGATTCTCTCTCCCGCTCCCTCTGCCCCTCCCCTGCCCCCTCTCATGCTCTCTCTCTCTCCCTCAAATAAATAAACAAAATCTTCTTAAAAATTATGAAAAAAAACCCCTAGAATTTCTTTTACCATGGGGATTATTTTCCCATTACCCACCATTGCATCTCAAGAGGAAAGTGGGGGGGCGGCTTTTTTTTGGAGTGAAACGTCATTTGAAAAGCCTCAGAACTGAAAGGGATCAGTATTGGAGGAAAGTCGTCAGGTCTGCCTTTCTGCAAGATGCCCAGTGGTGACCAGGCCCATCGAGCCACCCGCACAGGCTGTTCAGCAAGACCAGAAAACGGATGAAGAAAATTGTGTAAATGCAATACGGCGGTATGCATGGCACTCCCATCCTTCCTATTAGGGGCCCACATCTAGATAAATAAATGTCACACTGGGATTATTTCCTCTGTTCTGCTGAATAGTCCTAAAGATAAGGCAACATTCTTCCTGACATAATAAGTCATCAAAGTACATTTATGAAAAATCCCAGGTACACCGAAATTATCTGTGCCGCTGACAGTGGGTTTTCTTCCCCCTTGTCTCTTTCATTATGTTCCCAACAAAGGAGCTATTACTCTTGCCCTGGCCAAAGATAGCATTTTGGCCCTTGGAGCTCTGACAATTTCACTCAGCCCATTTAATCACTTCCAGCGCAGACTCATACTCTATTAACAGAGCCGGGATCAGCAGGGGCTTCCTGTAGGTCACAGGAATGGTGGTTAATTGAGACTTATTTCTAAAGAGCTATGCACACACAGAGGACAGAAGGAATGGCCATTTTCTTTCCTGTATGTGGAGGTCTGGAAATTAAGGTCCAGCCGACACAAGAGCCTCCAAAAGTTGACAAGTCAACAAATAACAGCAAAATAGAAATGGTGGTGAAATGGGTTTTCTGTACCTTGTTTACACTTTGAGAAAATTAAAGATCTCCCAGACCTGGATGTATAACTTCCTTTTGCCCTCAAACCCATCCATTACCTTCTCCAGCTGCTACCCCTCTGACCCAATCCATCCCCCAGCACCCCTAAACCACAAACGAAAACCCGAATTTATCCGTGTGAAAATGTTAAGTGTTCTGCAAATTTTCCGTGTGAAAATGTTAAGTGTTCTGCAAACTTTCCGCATTGGTCTGTTTGCGCAGAAGTTAGCTTAGAGTGCCACACTTGACCGTTGACTCTTAGCCTATTTGCAGGAGGCCCCACCACCATTTCAGTGCTCCCCCACTCCTATGCAGCCCTGTACTGCTCTGTGGCCTCCCTACCTGCACATACACTTTATAAGGGGAAACCCTCGAGCACCCTCAAACACTGACTGAAAGAGTCCCTAGTTGTAAACTCAGCGTTTAAGGCATTGTCTTAAAGTCTCTGGAAATACCCTGTGCACCTCCTTTGCTGTGAGGGGGCCTCACCACAGCCTCAGGGGAACCATTTGGATGCCTCCATCTTTGGGCCTTCAAGCTCTGCCCAGGCCACTTGGGCGGAAGCTAAACCGATGTGACCAGAGGAAGAGGAGGGGGAATGGGGAGTGAGTTAAATCTAAGCATGATTTTCTTGTTATTCAACCGAAGACAGTTTGTTTTAAAATAGAAGTTGAGCTCAGGGAAATCACGGATTTAACTGAACTTCATTTTCTAAGTTCAAATACCTTCCTTATACAGTCATATATTTCTTCCTTCGTGGTAAGTTACCATGAAAGAAGATCCAATAGTTCAGAGGTCTGGATAAACACGCAAAAATGTTGAGAGTTCATCTAAATTTTCTCGGATGACCTAATCAAGAAACCCCAATTAGGGGACCTCATGAGAACAGAACATCAGACACTCATGGCTACAAATACAATTTTTCCCCCGTGATAGCCATTCACCCACTTCATGTGAGGCCAGAGAATTAGAGCAAAAGGATTCCTGGCAATTCCAGAAAGCCTTTATCCCAAAAAGTAGAGCAATGGAAGAGCAAAGAGCGGGTACTCAGATACTCTTCCCCAGCGGGGCACGCGCAGAGGTGGGGCTGAGACCTGGGCTCCAGTTCTAGATCCCCCGTCGCACAGGGTCCCCTCCACCCTATCTGTAGACTCACTGAGGCTACAGCTATCGTGCCTCAGCTTACCACGGGCCTCTTCAGGATCCGACAGTGGGGGAGAGATTGTGTGTGGAGGGCGGCAGAATCTGAGGAGGAATGGGTAGAACACAGATTCCTTCATTCAAAAAACTACACGAATCTTTACCATACACAGGTGCTCTACGGAGTATCATGAGAGACACAGAAATGTTTACAAGGGTCACTGCCGTCTAGTATCTTTATAGACCCTAGGGAGTGACTTGTGCCCATAGGGCATAGGGGTACTGGGCCCTGCGCATAAATAATGACAACTATGGGATGAGATAGAAACAAAGAGTAAACTCGTCTGTGCTGCACATGGGCTGGGGCCACAGCGTAGCCATCATGAGCCATGAATGGCAGCAGATTCCCCAGCATAGTTCAGCTTTGGGTTCCCGTGAGTAAAAACAGAGGAAAAAAAACCCTTTCCCCCCAAGACTCTGTTGAATATGAAGTGAGGGAAGGCCTATGAGGCACCTAGCCCCCAGATGGACACGATCAGATGGTTTCCTGAGATTGGTATCGGGCCCTATGAGCTATAAGCAGCGTCTCTCTGGACTTATTCGTGGTTTCTGAGAGTGCCAGAACCCATTTACCTCCACGAGCCAGGGATCGCCTAACCTAGTAAAAAGCAATGCCAATTACTCATGTTTATGGAGCACTTAAGATAAGCTGGATTCGGTGTTAAAGGCTTTTCAAAGAGCACCTCATTTAATCTTTACATCACATGAGGAAGTTCCCCAAAAGTCCTCAATTTACAAATGAGGCACGTGAAAGTCAGAAAGGTTAAGTAACTCCCCTAAATTCACCTCAGATCCAAACCAGAGTCTTTCTGACTCAGAAGCCTGTGCTATTCACCACTGCCTACTTGTGTCTCCAACGTTTTGACTTTGGGAGAATACACGTCAACAGCCCCGGGTCTCAGAAGTCTACTCCCACCAACAGTGGGGCTGGCCTCACTCAGGCAACCCTGAGGAAGCCAGGAACTCGGGAAGTCCCCCAGGGCCAGGACAATAGCACGATCTCCCACCCAGGTTGGGGAAAGAGCTCTAAACACTGTCCATCTTCACATACACAGGGGAACACCTATAAATAAGTCTTTATAATTCTTGTTCTGAAATGTTTCTCTAACTCAGGGGTCAGCAAACTATGGCCCAAGGGTCGAATCCAGGCCATGGTGTGCTTTTGTAAATAAAGTTTTATTGGAACACAGCCATGCTCATTTGTTGAGGTGTCTGTCTCTGGCGGCCTTCACGCTATGATAGCAGATATGAGTAATTATTACAGACACTAAATGGCCCACAAATACTAGGATTTTTGTGATCTGGCCCTTTACAGAAACAGGTTGCCAACCCCAGCTGTAAAATTACTTTGTCCATTTCCAGTGCTTGAACCATTGTTGTGACGCGATGAGAAACGTAAATTTGGTCTCTGTCCCCAGATCCTGACACAGAACTCCTAAAACCCTTGTAATTTTCTGAATAATAGGAGCATCTTTTGTCCCAGTGAAGAGGTGCTTGGTGGGCTTCTGGAGAGCTTCAGGATAGGGATAGGTTACCAGAAAGAACAAGGTGATGAGAAGCTTGGAACTTGGCTCCGCCTCCCATCCTCCATGAAGAGAGGAGGGGCCGTGATTAAGTTAATCAATCATGTCTACATGATGAAGCTTCTAGTGGGTAAACACATCCATGTGCTGGGAGTGTGGCATGCCCCGACTTCATGGGGACAGAAGTTTCCACGTGTGAAACCCTTCTGGATCTCACCTTATGTACCTTTTCATCTGGCTGTTCAGCTGTATCCTTTGTAATACCCTCTAGAAACTGCTAAACCAAAACAAGTGTTTCCCAGAGTTTCTGAGCCACTCCAGCAAACTATCTAAAAGGGATGGAGAGTCTGTGGGAGCCCTTGACTTTGTAGCCCAGTTGCACGAAGTGCAGGTAGCCTGGAGACCCATTCCTTGTGACTGGCATCTGAAGGAGGGCAGTCTCATGGGACTGAGTCCTTAAACTTGTGGAGCCTGACACGAATGCTGGTAGTCAGTTACAGGATTGGATTAAATTATAAGACACACCTAATCAGTGTTGGGAAGGTCAGAAAATTCGTTGATGTGGGGTTGGTGTCAGGAGTATTGGAATAAAGAAACAATTTTCCTTTAGTTGTGATTTCCAGATTTGAGATTTGCTTATGTTACAACCGACTATTTCTTAATTCTTCAGTGACTCCCAGTCATTTGTCTTCGTCCACATCCCGGGTGAATTCATCATACACGGCCTTTCATAACTTGACCCCTAACTAGATTTCTATCCTCTGCTCTTGTCTCTTTCTCATCACCCCCCCCACACACACACATGCCTGTGACAGAAACATGGTGATTTTATCCTTCATCTGTAAATAGACTGGACTCTCTCATACACTGATATATTGTATGCTGTTTTCTCTGCCTGGAGTCCCCTTCTTCACACCAGGTGAGGAGCCGTTCTTCCTTCAAGACTCAACTCCTATATATTCTAGACTTCAAGTTGTCTCTTTCCCCTACATTGTGTTTTAGTTATTTGTGTTCACATCTGTCTATCATGGCTGTATGTTTCTTGAGGGCAGGCAGGGTCTCTATCGATTTCTTTTTTTTTTTTTAAGATTTACTTTTTTATTTTAGAAAGACACAGAGAGAGCAGGAGGAGGACAGGCAGAAGGAGAGGGAGAAAGAGAATCCCAAGCAGACTCTGAACAGAGCATGGAGACCGACACAGGACTCGATCTCACAAACATGAGATCACGACCTGAGCTGAAACCAAGAGTTGGAAACTTGACCTACTGCCCCACCCAGGCACTCCTCCATTTCTTTTTATCTTCATCAGGCCTGGCATATAGGCTGGTACACAGCAGGTATTCACTGGATGTTTGACACATAAATGGGCCGTAAAGGCATGTATCAATTGGTGTCTCCATAAGCAAAACATTTTCCTCCCTGGCATCACCCCCCATCTCCTCACTCCTGCTGCCACTACCTGCCAGGAGTCCTTTCTATGTGGGATAAACATGGACTTCGCAATAAATGTGGAAACAGGTGAAAGTCCTCTGCCTGAAGCCTGCTGTTTGCTCCCCAAACTCACCAACATGAGCCTGTAACTTCTTAAGCCTGACCCGTAAAGATGGCGGAGGAATTGTGTTTTTCCTGAGAGACTGGTTGCTATACCAGAAGAAGGAGGTCTAGAAGTGACAGAGAGACCATATTGGGGTGTGTCAGGGGGAAGGACGCCAAGGGCTACATGGGGCCCAGAGGCAAGTGAGGGTGTGCCCAGTAAGGTCAAGGTAGCTCTTCTGACGTGGCTCAGGGCAAGTGTCCCAAACAGAGACAACGCTGGAGAAGAGCCGTGTGTGTGTGTGTGTGTGTGTGTGTGTGTGTGTGTGTGTGTGTGTGCGCGCGCGCGCACGTGTGTGTGTGTCACAGGCGATGGGCATGCTCTTTGAGCACATGCACTGGTTCATTGTCCAGGAATAATTTTATTTCAAATATCAAGTCATAGATGAAGCAGAAAAGGCCTGGATTTCCTAGGACGAAATCATGGGTAAAGAGAAAGAACAGAAGAGGGCAAAGGAACAGGGAGAAATAAGAAGGGAACAGAGCCGTCATGGAGGAGAAATACAACGGAAGGCAAAGGCATGTCACAGGGAGCAGGGGTGACAGGAAATGGTCTTCTCCGAGGTCAGGTCCAAGCTCATCTCCAAGGTCAGATATAAGCTTCTCTCCAAGGTCAGGTCTAAGGTCTCAGACTTTCCCTTCCTAAGCCGCTTCTCTCTACTTCAAACGTGGTTGGCCCTTCTGCTGGCCACACAGGCATTTTCTGCCTTTTCTTCTTCTGCTTTTCTCCCCTCCCCATTCTCTTCCTTGATCCCTCCTCCTGAGGAAGAAGGGCTGCACAGCTCTCCCCCTGGGGAGGAAGCTGAGGGGGACCTCTGGTAGGCAGCGGCTAGCCCAGTGCCAAGTGTGCTGGCTCAGAGCAGAAAGTACAAGAGAGCTGGGCTCGGAGTTGGGGACAGTGATGAGCCCAGGAAAGGTCTTGGATCGTGGGATGCTGGGCTGTGGAAGGCGGGAGGGCAGAGGAGGAAGGGCGGAGGGGAGGGGAGTAGAAGGAAGCCCTGGGGAAGAAGGTTTCAGAGGCATAGCCTGTCCATCAGATGCACAGGGCTTCCTGGGGGCTGGCCGTGTATGGCGGGGGGTGGGAGGCGGGTGCTCCAGGAGGAGCCAAGGCCTTCCACTCACCACTGCCCACGTGGAAGTTATTTCTGGTTCTTAATCTCGCAGCTGGTAGGAAGGAAGCAAGGAGTCCATGTGCAATTTGGGAATCCTCTTTTGTTCAAAGGGCCCATTTGACTGAGTCAGATGTCACATTAATCCAGTCAAGAAATCACTTGAGTTGTTTTAAACAGATTTGCTGCCTAATTACTACATTGAGCACTGATCAACTTAGCAAATAAGTAAGTCATAGACCTGGCCTTAGATAAGGCCAGCCCTGTTACCCCTGCTACTACTGCTAGTACTAGTACTTACAAGGGAGAGCAATATTGTTGCTGTATTTAATTGTATTACTCAGCAGCTTCCATTTACTGGGCACCTTCTAGCTGCCAGACGTACTTCTAGAAGTTTTACATCCTTGTTGGCTAATAATACTCCGTAAACTCTAGCAGTAAATACTATTTGCCCTGTTCCGTGCAGTCTCCAAGGCTTCTTATCCACGACAGATGCTTTTGTAGATTGTACCTGGGAAGCCAGGAAAGAGGGCTTGTCAGCTCAAAGGACCTCTAGGAACCCCATTTGCCCTTCATGAACTAGGGGTCCTTTTAGTATCTTAATTCTCGTTCCCTGGCCTTGTGTGTGGAAGGTCTGCGATGCAAAAGCTGACATTCGTGAGGAGTCAAGACTTCCTCTTGGTATCCATCCAATCAGTGCCCCCTTACTCTTCTGCCGGGGGGAGTAATCCTCACCGGAGTGAACAGTCAGTCCCAATGAGATGCTTTATTTTTAATTAAATCACCGGTGACTTTTGATTCATGCCAGAAACAAATGTGTGGGTAAAAGATCATATTATAGACAAAAACTGCTAGGGTCCAGCCTGTGTCCTCCTAGGGGGTGCTAGGCAGAGCCACAGTGACTTCAGCTCTAAATTCTCAGAAACTCTTCAATGACCTGATGGCAAATAAAACTACATAAGAGTTTTTAGCCAGAAGCATTATGACCTCCTTGTCCGCCCACATGCCACCCAGTAACCAGCTTCCCTTTTCCCCATTCTGTCTTACAGCAGACATCAGCTCTGCTTCAAACGTCAAAAGATGATATGTTAGTAGCCCGTATTTTGTTTTAGGTAAGATGTCTGTCATAACAGAACTACTCTTATTATTATAAAAGTTACGAAATAAGAGAAACTCACTTTTAGAATAAAGTCACGCTACCGTATTTTTGTTCTGTGTACTTGGTGAAAAAAATATATGTCTCATCAAGTCATCTTTTGCCCCATCGAAATTTTATTCGAGCACTCAAGGGGCACCAGGTGGCTCAGCAGGTTAAGTGTCTGACTCTTGGTTTCAGCTCAGGTCCTGATCTCACGGTTGGGGGATCGAGCCCCACATCAGGCTCCACGCTCAGTGTGGAGTCTGCTTCAGATTCTCTCTCCCTCTTACTCACAGACTCTCTCTCTCAAATAAATAAATAAAATCTTTTAAAAAACATTATTAGAGCACTCTAGCCCCCCACTCTCTTCCCCACCGTGGCCAGGACCCTGTCTGCTCCCAGACTTTGTCAACTGCCCACTCTGCTCGCCCGATGGTCACACCCTCACTCTTACATTTATAGTCTGATTGCCTGTGTTCTGATAGAACAGGGTAGGACAGTTGTATATATGAATATATGCACATATATGCACATATGTATAAACACATATACACATATGTATACGTGCATACATATATATCCTCAGGAAACCGTGTCTACCATCTACCGTTGTTGGGCACCCACTACGTAGAGGGATGGGGTCCTGAAATGAACCATAAAGGAATGGAAGCACCCTGAGAACGAGGGAATTGTCTTCCTGTATACACAGTATATGTGCCTCCTTGTTGCCTGAGTCCGTTGCCCTGTGTGGCACAGCAGATGCGAAATAAATTGCTGTGTACTAATGAATGCAAAGGACTAAGGAAGGGAGGAGGAGGAAGGGCGGAGTCATCCTCAGCGTATACCTTCAGGAGGCAATACGCTTGACTTTTAACACTGATGTGGCTCTGTCTGTAGTAAGGGGCCTCTTGCTTTGACCACCTCCACACCCATCCAAGTCTGTGGTCAGGGCTCCCTGAGGCCAAACGAATGCAGTAAGAGTAAGGAACTTCCCTCCTTCGGGACTTTGTTCATCAGTTCTCCCAGCCACGGGTTGGGCCAAACGTCATTGGGCCAGTGGAGCTGTTCTAATGTCCTTTCCCAAAGCAGAGCCAGTTTTGCAAAGCTAAAAACCAGACTGTGTTCCAGCAGAAGAGCAAGTTAGATGGAAAGCACCTAGGTAGAAACTTCTGTTTGTATTCGATTATTCAAACAGAATAAGGTAAAACAAATTTCAACCTTGCTTGACTGGACTTGATTTTTACAAGTGTGTGAGGTGTGCGTGTGTCGAGAGAACACGTTGGTCCACAGCACGCGTGGAGCACCCCCTGCTTGCAGAAGCTGTTAGTGGTTGCCTGAGGAGCGTGTCACCCACGATGTCAGTAGACTCTGGCCGTAAATACACAGCTACCCAGGAGGGCAAAGAGACACACTCTTAGGGGCGCCTGGGTGGCTCAGTCAGTTAGGCATCTGCCTTCAACTCAGGTCATGATCCCAGATTCTGGGATCAAGTCCCATATCGGGCTCCCTGCTCAGTGGGGAGTCTGCTTCTCCCTCTCCCTCTGCCCTCCCCCCCCAGTCCTGCTGTCTGTCTCTCTCTCTCAAATTAAATTAAATTAATTGAATTGATTAAATTAATTGAATTAATTAAATTAATGAAATAAAATAAAAGACACACTCTTAGACAATGTCCCATATTTTTATGCTACAGCATTCTATGGCGAGGCCAAGAAAGAAGGGATGAAAGAGCTACAGCAGAAACAAAAGAAGAAATAGACTCGAAGAACCGTGATTTACAGAGTCCAGTTCCAGACCTTCAAATTACATTGAAGCTGCTTCATGGAGGACAGACACGTAGTCGGAGTGGAAAGGACATGGCGCCGTGTCCACAGGCTGGTGTCCGACCTGTGCCTCAGCCTCCTGACAGCTTTGTGACACTCGGCCAGCCACGTAAACTCTATGACACACGATGTCCTCATCTACACAGAGGGGTCATCTTGGTGTTTCCTTCCAGCATAATATTCTAAGATGGTGGTCTACCTTGTTGTAAAATATTTGTTCTGACCTCCCCAGCTAGCCAGCTCCAGAATTTAGTGATACTTGTTTCCTTATGTCTAATTGGAATCTCCCCTCCTGCCCTTTCAACTCACTTCTTTAGCCTTGTTCTTTGTAGAATTATAGTAGAGCAGGCATTTACACGATGCTGAGACACGATATGCTAAAAAAAAAAAAACCAAAAAAAAAAAAACCCTCTTACTTTTCATTAAAGTAAATGCATGCTTGTTGTGTAAACACTTGGAAATATAGGAGACTGCAGAAAATAAAATAATCATTGTTTATCATCCCACCCTGAGAGCTAACCACTGTTTATATGTAGTCCTTTCCAGCCTTTTCTTTTCTTTTCTTTCTTTTCTTTCCTTTTTTTTTCTTTTTTTTAGTATGGGACCACATGCCAAACATAGTTTTGCACTCTGATTTTTAAAAAATTTATCATATCTCATGAGCATGTTGTCATTAAAAATTATTTAAATGCATGAATCATGTTAAAGATGGTTTAATGTTCTATTGTATGAAACATGAAGTCCATTATTACACTTTTGCTGTTGTTATCTGTGACTCCAGTTGCTTCAAACTAACTTGTATTTTCACCAAACTAATGCTAACATATATATAAAAAATTAAAGGTTAAATACAAGACTTTTAGGAAAAGACAGCAGATCCCTGTCCATCCTTCTGACTCTTAAGCCCTACTCCCAAGAAGAGACTCTTCTGATCTTTGACTGTGTCCTTATCTGATTATCTCCATGCTTCAAAATTATGTGCTTCTTTACTCTTGATTCATTAACTCTTTGGCCAAAATGGGTGACCACGTATGATGGCAGCCGAGGATTTAACACTCTTACCCCAACGGTTTCTACCATCTCTCCTCTTGCAATTTTCCCATTAGAATGAAATCACAATTTTCGGTTAAATCAAGAGTCAGCATGGATATTATTATGATTATAAAAATATTCTTCTCTGCTGAGCCAAGTATGACACTGTGATTAAATGTATTTTTTTCCATGTACATTTTCTTTTTATATGCTTGCGAACTGGATATTTTTGGTTTTGTTGTTTGCTCCGTTTTCTATGGACATACCATGTTTTCTTCCCAAACTTGCTTGCAACTTCCAGCGTTGCTAAATACGTCAAATAATCTATGAATTCTGTTTGTTTCCCTGAAAACATCCTGCTTGGAGTCCCTTATTATCCTGTTCCAATGTCACTGATTGCTTTCTAGGCCAGGGGCACATCTGTTGCCCAGATATTTTTCATTGCATTCATCCCTTTGCCCCCCTTGTGTTCTGTTTCTCTTGTTTGCTTACTTATTTATTATTTATTTTTATTTACTTATGTTTTCATTTATGTGTTTATATTTATGTATTTATGTATATATTTTTGGTTTTCATGCCTTACTCTTTCTTATTTTACTCCTTTGTTTAGATGAAGCATTATCTTCCAGCAGCTTTTGGAGAAAAAGTGCATGAAAGGTAGAACTTTGAGGCTCGGCACATGTGACGATGTCTGTTTTTTCATCACCGGCACGACTGACTGTAGTCTGGCTGGGTATAGATAGCACTGTATGTTGAAAATCCTCTATAACTCTGAAAACGTTGTTCCACTGTCTTCTAGCTACCTTTTTGTTTTGAAGCAGTCCAATGCCATTCTAATTCCAGAATTTACACATGTCACGTTTATTCCCTTCTCTGGAAGTTTTTAGAATCTTCTCTTTATTAATGGTATTTTGAAATTTCATGATGATCTGCCTTGAAGTGATTTATCTATTAATTTATACATTCATTCATTCATTCATTTAGTTAGCGACTTGGTAGGCCCTTTCATTATTGAAATATTCTTTAGTTTTGAATTTTCTTAAAAAATATTATATCTCTGATAATTTATTCCCTTTTGCTTAAAAAAAATCTTTGCCAATCAAAATACGTCATCTATTTTAATTAGATTTATTTATAACTAATGAGGTTGCAATTTTTAAATTTACTGCCATTTTTTATTACACAAATAATACATGCATTTTTTGTCTTGCATGCAATTTGAACAATAGGGAAATATACAAGCTGTGAAAGTCTTCCTCCCTCTTGCCTACATTCTTACTCTCCCTAAAATAACCATAGCTAAGATTAAGCTATATGTCTTTCAGCCACTGTTTTTTTTACACATAGATAAAATACATTTGTATGTATATACATACATAGTCCATATATTTTTTGAAGGGATTATTTAAAATATATGAATGGAATCATATTATACTTCTAATTTTGCAAGCGGCTTGTTTTTCACATATCAACGAGTTCTGGATAATTTTCCATAACTGTATGTATGCATTTCATGGTATATAGCGCCACACTGATCTATTCAAATATCTATCTATTTAAATGTTTCCATTTTTCTTATTGATGTTTAAGAGCTGTTTATTTATTAAAGTGTTAACCTTTTAAAATAACATTTTACCATAAAAAGTCATATTCTTTGATGGCATTTGTTACACAGCCCTTGAGCTGACCTGCTAGCCTGGACTATGAATCAAATTCAGTGGCCTTCCTCCAGCTAAGTGAGAGAGAGGGGAAGAAATCAAAGAGAGATGAGAGCCTGCAAAAAAATAAGTATTCCGGCTTACATGTAGCTCAGACTTGCCTTCCAGAAATTGTACTGTGCTCTGGGGCATGTCTCTATTCTGTCGAGAAGGAGGCTTATCACAATCTTAACCCTGCTTCACTGGGGACAGATGATTCTGAATCTTTGGCTATTTGAGGATGTCCCACCCCCAGCAAAGAGGTAATAAATAGAGCCATAATAATGGTAATAACATTTGTATAGCACTTTATGGTAACACGGCCCTTCCAAATGCAGCACTTCATTTGCTGTGCATGGTGCATAACAGCAAACATGCAATCTGTCCTCATGGCTCCCAGCAGCCGCATATTTGCTCATGCTCAGAGTCTGGAACTGTGTGAGCCAACTTGCCAGTCGGGCAGGCCTGGCTTAACAAATTCCTCCTTGTTATTCCACTGACTAGCTCATGACTTAGGGCCACAGCTCAGCCTACCTTAGTCTCAGTTTCTTGAGTTAGCACGGAATGCTATATAGCATTGTTGCTTTGGTTAAATAATATTATAAAAGTAACGCTTCTAGCACAGGACCCAACATCTTTTAAGTGTACAATAACAGAGCTCTGTTTTCCCTCTTTCCCAATCCAAATATCTGGCGGGGGGGGGGGGGGATAGACATATTCCTTTTTTTCTAGATATTCTAGGGATTTGCTTCTGTAAAAAAAAAAAAAAGTGCTAATGATGCCTCAGAGACTATGCTTGTTTTGCCAGGCCAGATGGGGAACAGAAGCAGAAGACAGAAGTCATCAGGAGGTGACAGGAGGGTATAATGTGGAGAATGTATTGGTATGGGGGAAAGGGAATGGTGCCCATTTAAATGCAAAATATTGTGTGTTCAGACAGTAAGGCTACTGCGTATCAAAACTGATTCACCAATTAGCAAACATAGACTCATAACATCGTCCAGATTGATGAGCTCCAAATTTTAACTGCAGACACCTGTAATTAAGGGTTTGGGTGACATGGTTCCAACACAGCCTCATTTAAGAGCTGCCTGGCTGTAAACAGTCCTTGGATGCTGGGGCTTGGTACTCCCGGAGCCTCTTCCCAGGAGGTAGAAGTGATTCAGAAGAGATGACTCAGGTAATTTGTAGCAACAGCAATAAACGGCTGGGACTTTTTTCCCCTCCTCCCCCCCAACCCCCTGACACTTTTCTGTATTCTCTACCCTTCTTTCAAAGTATTATAGGGCCTGACTCCATGGGGGGACCAAGCAAAGAATAATTGAGATAACACTGTATCTGAAATAACCAGCCCTCAAATGTACCAGGAATGGAATAATGATCGGCAGGGTCCGGTAATCCTGGAAAACATCTTGGTTGTTGTGAGCTATTCTTTAACGTTATTTGATGATTTTGGTTAATGATTATTTCCAGCTGGAGAGTCAAGTCCAATTATGGTCTGCCTAAAAAGGCCAAGAAAAAAAAAAGCCTGCCTATATTGATCTTCAGTGATAAAAGCCACATGTGCATACCAGTATTTCTTTTCTTTTTTTTTTTTTTAAGTAGGCTCCACACTGGGCATGGAGCCCAATTCAAGGGCTTGAACTCACGACCCTGAGATCAAGAGCTGAGCTGAGATCAAGAGTCAGACACTCAACAGACTGAGCCACCCAGGCACCCCCACACCAGTAATTTTCAATGATCTATTGATACACTCAAAAGATAACAATGATGGGGGCGCCTGGGTGGCACAACGGTTAAGCGTCTGCCTTCGGCTCAGGGCGTGATCCTGGCATTCTGGGATCGAGCCCCACATCAGGCTCCTCCGCTATGAGCCTGCTTCTTCCTCTCCCACTCTCCCTGCTTGTGTTCCCTCTCTCGCTGGCTGTCTCTATCTCTGTCAAATAAATAAATAAAATCTTTAAAAAAAAAAAAAGATAACAATGATGATTCCATTTACTACTTTAAATTCGTAGAAACAGAGCTGGAATATTAGCTAAGTTTTATCGATTATTAGACACGGAAGGTGGCATTAAGTTCTCAATTTTCTCCCTCTTGCTATAGAAAAAAAATGTCATAATCAAATCAACTTTCTTTCAAATAAGAGTATTTCTATTGGGAGGCAATACGCAATGACTAAATGAGTTCATAAGCTTTGGTGATTATGGATTTGGGTTTTTCTGAGCAAAATAACATGGCTGACAATTAAATAAACTCATTATCAATCTGCTATTCCGCAGACCAAAAAAATAGCTTTATTGGAAAATAATGATAAAACGTTTCTCAAGGCAGTTCTAATTGTTGTTTGCTGTTTTTGTGCTTGAAAAATATTTGCTTATTCTCATGAATTATAGGATAAAAAATTCAGCTTACAGTAATTTCTAGATACTATTTAGCACACCAGGATTCCATTTATCTTGAAAAAGGTACACAAATGTATTCGCCTTTGCTTAACTCACTTCCCTCTTCTTTTAGTTTTTCCTATCTCACTAGGGTAAAAAACCATGAGCAGTACTTACTCCTGTGCTTTTTTTTTTTTTTAAAGATTTTATTTATTTATTTGACAGAGATAGAGACAGCCAGCGAGAGAGGGAACACAAGCAGGGGGAGTGGGAGAGGAAGAAGCAGGCTCCTAGCGGAGGAGCCTGATGTGGGGCTCGATCCCATAATGCCAGGATCACGCCCTGAGCCGAAGGCAGACGCTTAACTGCTGTGCCACCCAGGCGCCCCTTTTCCTGTGCTTCTTACGTCTGGCTCCTTGACAGGGCTTTTCAATCCCATGTATTCTGGGTATTTGTCTGTGTATTGGCTGTATTTTTCATTTGATAATTCATTCCCCTTGGTCTTCTCCATTCTTTTTCTTGTGGGACTCCTGTTAATGAAACTTTATACGTTTTCTCTCCTATTTAACTTTCTCTTCATTTTGTGGTATATATATTTTAAAAGATTTGTTTATTTTTACAGAGAGAGAGAGAATGTGAGCAGGGCAAGGGGCAGAGGGAGAGGGAGAGAGAATCCCAAGCAGATTCCTCGCTGAGTGTGGAGCCTGACGTGGGGCTTGATCTCAGGACCCTGAGATCATCACCTGAGCCAAAACCAAGAGTCAGACGCTTAACCGACTGCGCCACCCAGGTGCCCCCATTTTGTGGTATATTTTATTAACATCCTCTTTCCCTTGAATATATAAGCTTTTTTCTGTTCTCACCTTCTCTCTTTCATGCTGTTTCCTTTTTTTTCAATAGCATCTCCTTTTTCATGAATGCACTATCTAATCTCTCTGAAGCTATTATCATAACTTTTTGAAATTCTATCTCTCTCCCTCATTTTCTTCATTTCTTCCCAATTTTTTTTATTTCTTTTTTTCCTACTTTCTCATTTTGGTATTTGTTTCAGCACTGCACGCTTCCTCAACATGACTGGTGATCCCTGGTTCTCTGTTTGCACTTAAAAACCGAGCACTAAAAATCAGATTAGAACCATAAGCAAAGTTAAAAGGAAAACTCCAAACCAGAGAAAATATCTGTTATATATGAGAGAATAATGGCCAATGTTTTACATTTCTAAAAAGCATGAACAAATCAATAAGAAAAGATAACTATTTCAATAAAAATGGATAAATGTCATGGACAATCAATTTGCAAAATTTAGTTATCTAGCAACATTTGAAAGTGCTTAACTGGTAATCAAATATAAACTAAAACAAGATGCCACTTTTAGCACCAAATTGTCTTTTTTTTTTTTTTAATGTAATTCTAAATGTAGGCAAGGATGGGAGAACGATACTCTCATACCTTGGTGGTAGGACTATAAATTGGTAATTTTTTCAGGGTAACAATTCAGCTGTATGTGTTAAGGCTCTGAAAAAGAGTGTAACTTTTGAGCCAGAAATTCTACTCCTAATAATCTTAAGGGAATAAGCAATCGAGTTTGCAAAGCTCTACGTAGAGTCAGCTGTTGTTTATTATAGTGAAAAATGGGCACAATACAAGTGTCAAACATTAAAGGATTAACAGGATGAATTCTTGTTACACTCATCGGTGGAAAACTACTCAGCTGTAAGGAATAATGTTACTGTAATTTATGTATTGACAAGGAAAGATGTTAATGATATAATGTTACATCAAAAAAGTATGAGACGGTATAACCATGGAGCTCCATTTAAAATAATACTATTTATGATATATACATACACAGAAAAAAACCTAGATGGTTTACTTATATAAGCTGTGATTATTTCTAGATCATGGCAATATATGAACTTTATTTTCTTCTTTATGTTTTTATGTATTTTCCAGATTACCTATAATAAACATAATACTCCATCCTTAATAAAAATATTTCTTTAAAACAGAGGGAGAGAGAGAGAACTGGATTTAGAAGCCCTGAGAATGTGTGTGTGTGTGTGTGTGTGTGTGTGAGAGAGAGAGAGAGCATTGGTTGGACATTGGTTCTTCAACAATACGCTTCACACAGAGTAATGAGATGGGGACTGAGTCATTTCACTGGAAAACCCCATGTACCAGTATCTGTGAGCATTCCAGGCATGTGAGTCTTTTTCTACTAAGGTAAATCTTCCATTCTCTTTCTGAGGGAGTATGAGATTAGCAGCCAGTATATTCTGGGAGCCGGCTAGCTCCCATAATGAATCCTTCACTTGACTGGCCCCGTTTGCAGCCTGTCATTCTCTTCCCACCTTCTGCTGTGCCTAAGTACTCCAGAAGAGCTTTCCAGGCTTAATTTCTCCAGAGAAAAACCTCCTACTTCCTGCCTGGGTGAAGGAAGGTTAGTGGGCGGGTGGTGAAGAACGGGATGAGGACTGACATCTCACTACCCCTTATACTGACTTTTAACAGAGCCTCCCACTTCAAGCTCCATCCTTCCTCCAGCCCTCACAATATCTACTGCCTACGTCTTCCCAGGGTTCCACAAGTCAGATCCACTTATGTCTTGTGCCTCTCTCCTCACCATTCCTTCTGGGCTCTAATAAATTAGTTACTAGTCATCCAGCTGTTTTTAGATTGCAAAATTTTGTTGACATTTCTTATTTGGTGAGGTCCTCTTTCTTGTTCTCTTTCTTCTTATTGATTTGTATCTTTTCTTTTTTCTCCTCTCATCTTAATACAATTTCAGAAGGAGCAGAGATAAATATTTGCATTCAATCTGATACATGTAACAGGAAGTCCTGTGGATATTTATACATTTGCTCCGATACATAAATAACACTGTGCACAGATGCCTCATAGAAGAAGTTTCCAGGGCTTGGGAAGGCAAGTTAATGCTAACCTAGCGAAGAGGAGACACATGATGCCACTTGGATTCACCTGACCTAGCTAGAACTTGGGACATGAAGATTCCTTTCCTTCCCTGATTTATCTAGCCATGACCAGGGATATGCAAAAAAAAAAAAAAAAACCCAAAAAACCCAAAAAACAAAAAACAAGTGGCAAGCACACTATGCCAATTTCTGTATAATAAAATGTTGTGCTTGGATAGGAAGGAAATTGCAGCTGTTCAGTACAGATGGCAAATAGCTGACTGCTTTTAACAGGAAACAATGAAATATCTAAAGTGAATAGACATATCAAGAAATAGATGTGTGAGCTAAGTTCCTACTTCCCATTTTAAAAATCTTTGAATAGTTGATATTTATTTAGATTTTTTAAGTGAAAAGTTCCCCCAAACCACTGACCCATGTAGAAATTTCCCTAAAGTCAATTCACTAAATATTATCCCCAAGTACACTTACCCTTGCCTTAAAATGGATTGATTTTTTAGCACTAATCTTTCGGCCACCTGCTTCAAAGTCTTCATTAGCGCATAGACGAGGTAATAATGATAGATGTCTGCCTGTGTGTACGTGTGTGTCTGTCTATATACATGTGTTCACTTAGCCTCTAGCTCTACAAAATTAGAATTTTGGGGGGAGGGAGAAGAAGAGGGAGGGAGAATCCTAAGCAGGTTCCACTCCCAGGACGGAGACCAACTCAAGGCTCGATCTCACCACCCAGAGATTATGACTTGAGCTGAAATCAAAAGTAGGATATTCAACCAACTGAGCCACCCAGGCGCCCCCAAAATTAAGAAATTCCTTAAGGTGCCAACATAGTGATAAAATGGAGAATTTTTCAAAATTCTTCTGTTTCTCACAGCACCCAACCCTCAGTTAAACATGTGGTTGGGATTCAGTAGACACTTGCTGGTTTATTAATGGATTATATTGTTGAAAAGGGATGTTTGACCTCCAACAACAAGAGTACATCTCGATTTATGAGACACAAACAAGTTGACTGAGGAAAATATTGCTTAACAACTGTCAGTTACATAAGTCAGTTGCAGCAAGACACATACTGCATAATTCCACCCATATGAGTACGTAGAGTACTCAAATTCATAGAGACAGAAGGTAGAATGGTGGGTCCCAGAAGCCGGGAGAAGGGGAAAGTGGGAGTTAGTGTCTTAAGGGTATAGTTGGGGAAGACAAACAAGCTCCTGGAAATGGATGGTGGTGATGGTTGTGTAACAATATCAATTTGACTTAATGCCACAGAACATGCTTAAAAGTAGTTTGATAAATTTTACGTTATGCATACATTAGCACAAGGAAATAAGAGAATTGTCAGTCACATCACCAATGCCTTGGTGGGCCTCCTTTTAACTGAAACATGTGGAATCCTAGAAAGAGTACCTTATTTACCACAGTGATTCCAGCCCCCTGAACGTCTAGTTCATTGGATCCGAAGCACTAGGATCCAGTGAAAGGAAAATTCGTATCTGCATAAGACACGATGAAAACGTACTTCTTACGTATTTCACAGAGACTGCTATCTGCTGATGCGACTCTATCGTTTAGCCTCTTTGGGGAAGATAGAGTTTCTATTGGCTATCCTCAGGCTTTGAGAAAGTGCTCACCACTTCAGTGAGCTCCAGTAGAGCGAGCCTGGGGTCACATTGGTACAGATGTGTTCAGGCTGGACTGGCAGCCGAGTGTGGGATACTGTGTGGGTAACTAAAGGGAGCAGACATAGGTTACGAAGCCCCTGGGGCAGAAAACTCTTTTTTCCATGGAATTGTGTTCCCTAAGTCTCCAGATGTTTCCTTCTTTCTGTTGTGATTTTGTATCCTTTGGAACATCTCGGGATTGTGATTCATTGACAGACACAACCCTGAGATCACCCAGATATTTGCCAAGTGGGTTGTAGCAGTTTAGAAAAGCCGGCAGTAATGCCCTGAGGTCCTAGAAGTTTCCCCAACTTGGTTTTTGGAAGTCATCCACAGACGGGTCAGACTTGCTCAAGCATTGTCTGGGAGGCCACTGGAAACTCTGTTCATCGGGGCCTCCGTGGAGGTGAGGTGTTTCGGGGGCTGAGCAGCACTGCTGGGCTGGGTACCCAGTATGGCCTAAAGGAAAACCCAAATTGTGAGCAAGGATGGAAGCAAGAGTTTAAAGTTAGGAAGAACAGAGCAAGGCTCTGCTGGGGAGACCAAGGTTGTGAGATAGATGAAGGTGTCAGAGGGACACAGCTGGGTATCATTGGGGGCAGGGGTGGCTGATGAGGTAGACACAATGTCTTAAATTTGCTGGGCAAGATCAGACATCAGGGAGCAAAGCGAATTAGAGACGGCGATCTGCAAGCACCGTGTGGCCACAGAGAATCACAATATTGATGAAGAGGAGAAAGGTCACTTTCGTTAATCCGCTGTATTATCTACGTGATATGAAACCTTTGCCTACGTGAAAATCTTCAAGTCATTAATTAAATTTTTCACTTTTCGTCCAGCGATGTGGTGACATGGAGAACTAGCCCAAGAGTGCACATGGCAAGAAGAGAGAAAAAGGAACCAGAATTTTCCTTTCCAGGATGGTTTTGTCACTCGTTCTTTCTTGGAGTCCCCCCTCTGTCCTCTCATCTTCAGGGCTTGATTAACCAAAG
Organism: Ursus americanus; assembly: GCF_024610735.1. NCBI lineage: Eukaryota > Metazoa > Chordata > Mammalia > Carnivora > Ursidae > Ursus > Ursus americanus. The sequence continues at coordinate 50,818,181 of NC_142128.1, read as the reverse complement.
GGCACATCCTGGTTTCGCATGACTTCCTCCAGGGAAAAACTGCTCCTTGCCCGACTCAACTTTATCAGCTGTCTCCTTCCACCACTACTCTGTCAATTCGTTGCCCTCAGAACACCCTCCAAAGCTTCCTTGACTCCCTCAACCTTCTGAGAGCCCAGACAAACACTCACCCAAGTAGCCTCTTCCTTCCACTGGGAGCTCCAAGAAAAAAGCATATTTTTTTGCAAAAAAATAAAGGAACAGGGAGCCATTTCCTCTGCTTGAGGACTGAAAATTTAGCTATCTCATAGCTGAGGGTTCAAAGACTCAAAGACGTCATCCTTCATCACCCTTTGTTTGAAGTCAGTTTGGAGCTGGAGAAAGGAAAAAAGATAGGAAGAATATCTAATTTTGTGAATCTCATTTTCAAATTCAAATCTCAAATGTTCCCTGAGGCAATGGATTGCCAAGGCAGCACAGTGATGAAAACTTAATAAAAGACCCAGAAAGATCATAGATCATGCTGGCCCATCAGTTGTCATAGGTAAGGGAACAATAATGACATTATTCTAATATTTGGGGTGTTCTTGGCTGTGTTTCATTCTCTGCAATGACACCAAGCTGGACTTCAGACTTCATCACTGTCTGTCATGAGCTCATCCGTGGTTTCTGGTCATTTCTGCCATGTACAATTCTTTCTTCCTTCTGGTTCTGTTTTAGAAATATGCTCGACCACAAAATCTATGCATGATGATGTCTTTATGTCATCACTTTATGTCATGATTTTAGTCACTTCCCATCCCAGGCTCTCCTATTTTTCAGCCCATTACCCACCCCCACCCCACTATCCTTTCATAACTGAAGCATGGATTACATAAATGCCATTCTCTGGTTTGCCATTCCTAAGAATGGAATACAAAGATTTTACAATTAGGACTTTGACTCATTTGATAGCCTCACTTCCTGTCACTGTGGCCCTACCCTTCTCTGTCCCCAAGTCCCCCCCCTCCACCATGCTTTATGCTGGACCAATTCCAAGCATGTGAGACCCATTTACTTCTACATGCATTTCCTGGAACATTCTTTCTCTTTTTCTCTGCCTGGACAAAGATGACTTGGCCTCCGTAACATAGGAGTGTCCTCCTTTGTGAAGTCTTTCCTAAACTCATGCCGAGATCATTGCTCTATCTACCAGTGATACAGCATCATGTTAGAACTGTTTATTGACACGTCTGGGATGTGTTCCTGCTCCCATGACTTTACTCAAAGACACACTAGACTGGGAGCCCCTCACGTTTGCAGCCGCCTTTTCTGTTACAGTGCCTGGTTCCATGTGCTTAATGAGTGTTACATAAAGGAAAGAATGAATAAAGAAAGTGAGGAAAACAATCTATCCAAGAAGAGAGGGTAAGAAGTCTGCCATCTTCAATGGAGCAAAGTTGGCTTGGTACCAGTTACTGTACCCAGGTACTGGAGATGCATCCCCTCTGTCCTCCTCTAGGAGCTCCATCAGTCCATCTTTGCTTTCTTTGCTGGTTGATTTCCTACTTGAAGTTCATTTTCTCATTGTCTCATTGTTCATTTCTCATTGAGGTGGAAAGTTGACATGGAGATGGAAAGAAGTACCTTATATGTGTACATCTGGTGTGACCTCAATTCCTCCTTTGTAGTCAGGGCTAACAGCCTCCCTAAAAGAGACTGGATAACTTTCCACACCTGCCCCCTCCCCCAAACCCACACACCCGTTCCCAGGGATCCAGGATAGCAGGTGTTACTCCTTCCTCAAACTCCACACTCTGGGAAAGTCACAAGGATAAGCTTATCAACTCTCTTCTGCCTGCTGCTGGGAGTGTTAATTAGCACAATTCTCTAGAAAGCAATTTAGGAGAATTCATCCAAAGTCTTCAAAACTTTCCACCTGGTTGATCAAGCAATCTCACTTCAGTGATGGGGGAAAATTTATATACATCAATGTTCATCCCAGAATTACTTACATTAGGAAATGATTTAAAAGGCAATGGCTAAGTTAATCGTGGAACATACATTAGTTGGTAAAAAGTGTATCGCAGAAAAATATTTAACGGCATTCCCCAAGTGGCTATATTAATTTGTTAATGAAAAGCCAACAAATGCACAACACCTACCGGTGTTGCCATGCTCACAACTGCTCATGTGAAAGAATCAGAGACTTTTTCTTTTTGACCCCAGGAATAGCTCCATCCTGAAGTGGGAAAAATAAGCCAGTGCTTAGCAGATGGAAGCCCGAATCTCACAGAGCTGCTACAAACCTCTCCAGTCACTCCCTCCGACATGTCTGTCTCTACACAGGGACCCCCATGACCCCCTCTGGTGTCTTCTGGAGTGTGCGCTCCTCACAGCACTCCGCCACCTGCTGCTATGCCTCCAAGGCTCCCAAAAGATGAGACACGGGGGCTTGGTCCCCCGCTTCCAGGAGCCCAGAGAGATATTGCCAGACCACTGGCTTCCCAACCTTGAGCTGGGCTCACACACTCAGCTTCTTTTCCCTTCCAGGTGAGAGCCCTTACGTTCCTCCTCGGGAGCACATGGCAGATCCGAGCTGCTGAAGCCCACGTCTGAATCTTACCACCCAAATGTTTCTCCGGGATGAAAATAAAAGGCAGAGATGTTGAAAGAGAGAGACTGAAAAGAGTCTCACGTGGCCCTAAGAATGTCCACCCTGTGTCTCAGGTACCATTCCTTGGGGGCTCTTTCCATAGCTCTGAGGCTCCAGGGTCCTTCTCTGAGGGGCTTGAGTAGAAGGGAAGGGTGAATTGGGATCCATGTGATTCTGAAAATGCTTTCATCTCCTTCCTGCCCACCCTCCTCCCCGCCAGAAGTGCTCCAGGTTAATGACAACTGGTCACCCAAATGGAGCACAGCATTTAATACAGACGCCCCGACCCAACCTGTTCTCTGAAGGAAAAAGCAGCAGTTTTGTTTTCAGTTATTAAAAGAGGTCAATGTCACAGGATAATCTTGCATCTCTTTACTTTCTGTTTCCCAGAGCAGACACAGCTTGGAGAGCCTAGGGTTTGCTGGCCGGAATGACTCTGCCCTTCCCTCACTATCCCTTGTCCAGCGTTTGGCGGATCACTTCGGGTCCTTTGCCTATCGCCCCGTATTACGGCCATCCCCCTCCTCATACAGCACTCCTCAGGGAAGTCTGTCCATGGAGGAAAACTGCCTTGTGTGGACTTCTCGTTATGTTTTCTCATCTAGCTCAGCTGTCCCCCTGCACCCATTTTCTCCAGCTTGACAGTCATTTTGTCACTAGTTTTCTTTATCTGAAACACGCCTGCTTCTGCTCTGGTGACCTGTGTTACCAGACAGGCAACATCTTTGTGTCTTCAGGCTTTTGAACGTTAAACTAATGACCCAGCTGCCTACTCGCCAGTAGCTCCCGAGGCTGCAGTGTGTGTGTCCCTGGCCTCTGTCCCCGCAGGTGAGTAATGGTCGGAATAAAATAGTGGGGTCAAACCTTGCTGTCACGGTGGGGCTTCCGGGGAGCTGGAGCTGTCCAGCCAAGACGCATCTTAAAATGTGATCCCTCTCACCAATACCAGCTTCTCACCAAAGCTTGAAGTAGAGACAAAGGACAGAGAAAGTCCTTTCAAAGAATGTTCTGAGGACACTGGGAGGGAAAAACGTCCGAAGGAAGGGTTTACGAAGTGGTCAAGTCCTGATGAAGTCTTCCATGTGTGCCAGGAACAGCGCTGATGGGGCGGTGGGAGGTGGGGGAAATGCTAAAACCAAATGTGTGTCTTGTCTTTCCAGAATGGATTCCTAACAGCCACGTCCTCAAGTTACCAGAGAGCAGCGATATTTCTAGGCTGATGATATTCTCCAGACAGAGCTGGAGGTGTGATTTTATGATTCTCCATTTGACAGTAGAGTTAAAAAAATTAATCACAGTGGAATGAAGTTACCTTTTCAAAATTTCAGGAAATCCTTTCCCATCTGCCTCCACAAAAGAAAACAACAACAAACAAACAAACAAAAAACCCCAAAACACAACAACAAAAAAAACCCCACACTGATGTCTGTTTTTCAAGTTTGTGCTTCACACTTTCGAGAATTACAACTTGGTTCTAATCTCTCTCCTTCATACTGCCCATGCCCAGTGGTGCCCAACTGTGGAAACACAGATACTAACTATGTGGCACCCTTGGCAGAGCCTCTCTAATCTGCAGAGATTAGATTAGATTAGATTAGATTAGATTAGATTAGATTAGATTAGATTCTCCTTGTATCTCATTGTCTGAGCAAATCATTTTAGAGCCCACTATTCTTCAGATTGTCTCCCACTTCAATTATTTCAATTTCTGAATGTTGATCAAGCATTCTCTGTAGGTCAGTCCTTATGTAGTTGTTACGAAAAACATAAAAGCGAGCACATGGTCCTTGGATTCAAGTAGTTCTGAAGTTACTATTTTTATATAAACATATTTATCTAGGCACAAAAAATAATATTAGACACATCCTCTTATGTGACAATAGTAGAAGTATTAAATTGAGGATATTCACTTATTGGAATTTTAAGCGGATGTGAATGATGTTTGTAATGAATTGCTAATGACTTGAGGAAATTTCCATGATAAGAGTCAAATTAACAAAGCTCACCTTTTTGTATATGATACTGTTATAATTATATATACACATAGATATACATAGGCACATGGGATAGGAAGAACGTTTCAAAAGTTAATATTAGTTAGCTTCATGTTTTAAGATTTTAGATGATTGTTTTACTTCTTTATATTTTTCTGTATTTCCAATTTTTTTTTAAAGATTTTATTTATTTATTCGACAGAGATAGAGACAGCCAGCGAGAGAGGGAACACAAGCAGGGGGAGTGGGAGAGGAAGAAGCAGGCTCATAGCGGAGGAGCCTGATGTGGGGCTCGATCCCATAACGCCGGGATCACGCCCTGAGCCGAAGGCAGACGCTTAACCGCTGTGCCACCCAGGCACCGGTGTATTTCGAATTTTTTTTAAGTAAACTCTATGCCCAGTGTGGGAATTGAATTCACGACCCTGAGATCAAGAGTTGCTCTGGATTTAAGATCAAGATGTCCTACCAACGGAGCCAGCCAGGCGCCCCTGTATTTCCAATTTTTAAGACAATCACATTGATTTTATAATCACATATCAAAGTTAGTAACTTTTATTAACATATTAATTCAGCCATTAACGAGTCAATGATCTGTCAAAGTTCTGATCGATGAACACTTGTAAAGTTCTTACCATACGCCAGGCAAGGAAGCATCCTTTGGGAAAATAAAAGTCTACTGAGCTGATGTCCTGGCTCTCACTGAAAGTTACTCAAAATTCTCATACTCAGAAAGAAAGGAAATGTATTTAAAATTGGCACAACTGAACCATCATCAGAAATGAAACCCAAATACATTTGTTTTCAGAAATGGGAAGATTTATCTTTCTAGGTTTGGAATAATGTGAAAAGTCAGGAGGTCTGTAGAAATTATCTGACCCTTGGGAGAGGTCAATGTAAAGCCTCACCAGTTCCCATATTTGGGAAAGTGTCTCAAAAATGGAGGGCACGTTCTCCATCTCCAGAGACTAGTTTGTCTCTTATGTTGTGAAGGTACCTGGTAATGAGATTGTAGTTAAGAGCTGATTTGAAATGGAATTTTTATAGGGCCAATTTTTTGGTTGCTTAAAGTTAATTGCTTTGTACCTAATTTAAGTCCCACAGGGAGCGATTCTGATCTCCCCCAGCAAACTTTATCTTAAATGAGGCTGATCTATAATCCTATTACATGTGTCTGGGTGTCTATCAGTAAATACCATGGGATGCACTACGTTTCTAAAGGATACTATATGGTTTTCACATCCTCAAAGGACTTTACTTTTGGCCAGGAAGTGGGTTGTTTTCCTGGAGCCGGGTCAGTTCACTGTACCAAATAAAAGTTACGAGAAGATAGTGAGAGCTGTATTAAATTTGCTTGCTCAAACGATAGATCTCACTTGCCTGGCAACTTGCAAGAGCTATGATGCTGTAAAGGGAATGAATGAAACAGAGGAGTAAATGAAACACTGCATTGAGCATAAAAGGGCATTGGTGCCTCAGTAATCAGAAAGAATCCAGGTTATTGCCAATCGCCAGCCTACAACAGTGGTTCTCGAAATGTTGTCCCTGGACCAGCAGTATCCACCTTGCGGAGTCTTTAGTCCATCTCAGGTCTACTGAGTCAGAAACTCTGGGGTGGAGCTCAGCAACCCATACTGTACCAAGTCCCCATGTGATCCAGATGGACCGAAGTTCGAGAAATCCTGAGCTAGAGTATCGGGATTTCCTGAAACAGAATCATGAGGTGAAAGGTGAGTGTGGTCAGGAACAGGAGGAGCCCTTATACATGTGTCAGGTGTTCTCTGAGATGTGAAGACAGAGATAGGCAGCCTTGAGAAGTGGGCTGCTAACAGAACTTCACCCAAAAGGGCTCAAATAGCTATTTCCCGTTTAGAGAAGGAGTGGAATTGTAAGTCAAGCCGTGTCAGGAGTCAGGAGGTATAACAAGGATGATAGCCGAAATTCTGGGACGAGGCAGAGTTTTCCGCTCCCTGCTGGTTTTTACCGGCATCTCTTGCCTAGAGACACATTGAGGTTACTGGAAGTCTCTGATAGGGGAGGTAACCCACTGAAGATGAAGCCTAAAGGGAACAACCCTTTCATTTATCCAATTTCAAGACAATGCACCCAAAGCTAATAGAACTGAGCTCACAGGGTATAAATAGGTGAGCTGTGGGTAACGGGAACAAAGAGAACTTTCAGAAGAACTCAATGACGCTCTTTGACACCATTCCAATCTTGGTGGACAATGGGGGTTTCATTAGTGTGAATAGGATAGATCGTTAACAAAGCATTCGATGCCTCTCTCAATGGATCTTATTATAGAAATAGCAGTACTGAGCTATTCGACATAGAGAACCATGCCAAGGATACCAAATTATTTTATAGAATCCAGAGTACATGAAGATGATAAAATATAACTGGGAGGCCTTGTGACAAGTAAGTTTCCAGACAACTCAGGTTTAGCCATGGATTCCAATGATCAGCGTGGCCTCCAAAAGTGACTTGTGTATTAATCATGTGTTGATTAAATATTAAACAAGATTGGATCATTGTTTGGTCTCAGGCCCAAAGCTTGCCTGAAAACGCTCCTTCCTGGATGTCAGAACCCCATAGCTAAATCAGTAGTAGGAGTCAATCGAAAAGGGTCAGTTGGCCTAGAACAGTGGTGTCAAATTCAGTACACAACAGGATCACCCTAGAGAACTCCTTGACACACAATGCTGAGCCCCAGCCCCAGAATTTCTGATTCTCTAGGTCTTGGGTGGTATCTGGGTATTTGCACTTCTAGCCAGCTAGAATAAGACCCTGCTGTTTCGGGGACCACATTTTGAGAACCAGTAGAGGAGAGAAAGCACTAAACAGCAGCGATGGCTTTCTAGAATTAAACCACGGGAAAGAGCAGCAAGTAGCAACACTCCACTGCTGAAACTACTTTCCCCTTGCCATGGGGTTCTGACATCCAGGAAGGAGAGATTTCGGGCAAGATTTGGATAATTGCTGGAGATAACTTCTGGAAGGTTTAAAACAAAGTCAGGCTTCCTAATGCCTGGATAACTTTCAAGAAGTTTCCATTTCACCAGGAATCAACACTATGACCCTAAAGGGAATTATCTTTCAGGCTGTATGCCTTACCTGCTGTGTTCCTGCCCAGTGAGCTCACCCAGGCTGGCTGCTGGTTTCCAGAAGGTGAGCCAGTAACTGGGTGAACGGGTGGAAAACTTCCTTTTGAAACTCTTGAATAGTCTCTGGCATAGGGCTGCCAAGGGAAGGATGACCTGGACCCTCTTCCCAAGGACTCCTCCACTCCTCACCCATTAAGGCTGCTCACCGTAACCCTCTGAACCCCAAAGTGTCAGTGTCACCTTTTCCTCAAATAACTTGGCCTAGCTCAGGTGTCTTTCTGGCCTCAGAGTGGAGCATTTGTACTGAGGAGTGCAGGAGGAAAGCTTCTTTGCAGAAAGGATTGGAGAACAAAGAAAAGCACTAGCCTGTCAATCTTGGGCCCTTGATGTTCTCTGCCTGATTGTCACTATGTCATTGTGTTCTCAGTCAATCACCATCAGGAATACTCTGCCTGCCCGTTGCCCAGTGACCCATGGGGCAGCTTGGACCTATGCAGGGTGGGAGTTGGAAGGGACAGAACCAGCAGAGATGATAAGTCTGCTTCAGCCGATAGCATGGAAATTTTTGTAGCCACACCCTCCTAAAAGTGCCATCTATGAGCAAGACAGAAGACCAACAGCGCCCCTGAAGTAGGACCACTTCTGATATTTACATGTCATTTGAGCCAGCTAATTCATCCCCACAGCCCATAGCAGAACATGGTTACCCCAACCCTTCCATCAATTTGGGGAAGGCCGGAGTAGGGATTTCTAGGCCTTGCTTTGTTCCCATAACTTTTCTACCCAAAAAGAGGAGGAATGACTTATGCGAGTGGTGACATTGATGAGAACTTGACAATCGTTGGCCATGTTTCTATTACACATGGTTGAAAAGTTCAAAGTCATGGCCCATGCATGCTCCCCATCTCCTGGTTTCCTTTGGACCAGCCTTTGTTCCAGAGCAAGGGGTCCCATTTCTCAGTCTCTGTGGGTCAGCCCCTTGGTGGGACCACTCCAAACCAGAGAAGCCCTTCTCTGGCATTTCAGCTTGGAACTGGGCAGCTCAATCCATCAGCACTGCAGGGCAGACTTGGCTGAGCTCTGAGCTGGAGGCAGGAAGCCCTCATACATTCTCTATCCTACCCGTAAAAGAAAGTCCTAAACAAAACTGTTATTATCATCCTCACTTAGCAATGTGTGTATCTTTTATCAACCAGAATCCTCAGAGGAAAAGAAAGTGGGGTGTTAAGATCTGGGCACCAGCCCTCCCCAACACCCCACATTCCCAATAAGCTCTGAGACGGACACTTTCCCATCCGGGCTCCTCTTGTGTCAGGATCGATCGGGAGCAGTGGAGGTTTCCTGGCAGCAGGCCAGCGCCGGCAGGAAAGGACCGAGACTTGGCACGGCACACACCCGCCTGGGTGGGGCAGCCCCAGCTCACAGCAGAGGGTCAGGGAAGGCACACGGGCAAGGAGTTCAGCCTTCCTCGCTCTCATTCAACTAAATAGTTGGCACCCCGTGCTCTAAGTCGAGTGGTAAGTTATGCCAAAAGGTGAGCAGGGCCCCCTGGGAATTGGGGGCAAGCAATTCTTGGAAGTCAGGGCAGGCTGCCAGCCTCTGGTAGGTTTGTCCACAGGAGGTCAGGCTCCAGAACTGAGTTAGAGTCAGTGCTCGAGCCTCCTGCGACACTACCTCTGGTAAGAAGAGAGGGAACATCGAGAGCACGAGAAGAGGCGTTGAAATGGGAGCCAAGGCCAGAAAGGCCAACCAGGGCTCCCCAGGAGGAGCTCGTGTGTAACACTCTGTAATCACAGGGGGTCGTACCTGGGAGAGCTGCAGCCCAGGGAGAGGGAGGAGGCCCGTGGGGAGCACCCACAATGCAGAGGGAGGGTGGCTCAAGACAGGCAGGGAACCCAGGGCTCGTGGTTCAGCCTTCATCAGGAGAAGGACTCGAAACTGAGGTGCCATCGCCGGGGAGGAAGTCAAGTCCCGACCCTCTTCAGTATTTCCTGTCTCAGGCACACACTGGTTTGGGGACTGAGGCCCGAGGTTGGGCGTATCAGTGGATCTGACTGTAGAGACCGGGAGCCTGCAGGGGGAGGACATGACGCAGGCGGAAACATCTGTAGGACACGCTCACCATGCAGGCCTGGCGAATGTCCAAGCCGACCTGGGGACCCCCAGCATTGGCTTAATTTAGATGGCCACTGACCCCAAACAGACACGGGACTGCGCCTTGCCGAAGCCTGTAGACCGTGACTCTGGCAGGACATGCATGACAGCAGCTGGTGCCTCAGGGATGAGACAACCTCCAGCTCCCTCCAAGATGAAGTTAGGGTGTATGGCCTCATTCTTGGAAGACTTTTGTTGGATGAGTTAAACTGGAATCATCTTGCTTTCCTGGGAAACTGTTGTTCTTCTTGTCTGCTAGCCTCAGGGCAAACTCTTTACGTCTTATTGCTGCTACTTTCCACCCTCTAATAATAGCTCCGCTGTTGGGCAGACGTGACACAAATGTGTGTCTCATGATCCTGGGGACCCTGGGGGTCTCACCTCTTAATTTTCTATGAATTCTTTTTTATAATTATTATTTTTGCTTGGTTCTCTTTATTTGTCCTCAGTTGGCAAAGAGAAATAAACAAGCGGTTGATGGAGGAAATCAGTAAAATATCAGGTTATCTTGAGTTGGTCTGGTGAGTGGCTTTTTCCATAATTTTCTGCCCTGTCCCCACATGTGCTGCTTAAGGTACTTCATGCAATGAAACCATCCTTAATGTGCATCGTAAGTGTGCTCACTAAATTTGCTATGTGCCCTCAACACTCTGACCTGACCATTCAGGTAGCCTCAACACCTCTTTTTTATTATCTTGTTTTGCATCTTAAGAGGTAAGAATCAGGCATATCCACCCCTTCACCCTCCACTTTGAGCATATTTCATTTAAAATATGTTTGGTTCATCTTCTCGAACCTCCACTCTACCTCCACTAACCTGATCTCCAATCCCACCCAGCTTCTATACTTCCTCCTAAAAGAAGCAGAAAGACAAAAGATTTTACCACCAAGGAGAAGAAACCTGACAATCTGGAAATTAAGGAAGGCCAGCGAACCTTTCAGCCGTGATGGTGAAGCTCCGGGGCGTACCACCTCCAAAAACCTGGAGCCCCAAACCTGGGTTTGCACCTTTCATGTTAGAGTCTTAGTGGAACAGAACAGAGGCATTTCTTTGTCCGCCTCAGCCTTTCTTCTAGGCCATTCTGGCAGCCACCCACGGCTGTTTGGTGGACACAAAGTATTTCCCAGGCTGTGGGTTGAGCATACTTTCCTTCTGTGTTTCTTTTGGTCACTAAGGCTGCTCCTTCTGCCATCATGCAGCCGGGTAGCCATGACCTCTGCACCATTCTTCCAACATGCGGTGGCCACTCAGCAAATACGTATCAACCTGATTTCCAACTTCCTTTGTCCACTTTGCCTCCACCCACACCCCCTCCCCCAGTCAGAATGCTCTCTCCAAAGCTGCACATCCGCATCCTATGATTCAAGGTTCAGAGCGAGTTCCATTTGTGCCATAGGTTCTTCTCGCCCCTCTGCTTCTCGCTGGTATTTCTTTTAATTATATTCTTTAGCACTTGTTATGGTGATTCATATCCTGGAGGCTCGTGTGAATCACCTGGGGACTATTTAAAAAATAGAGACCCTGACCAGACAGACCTAATCAGAATCTCTGTGGGTGAGCTCTCGGCATCTGTGGTTTGATAAAGCTTCACAGGAGATTCCAACACACGGCGGGGGTTGAAAAACACAGATAATATATAGATGATTAATTTTCATATTTTAGCATCTGCCTTGAGAGTACGTGCATTGTAAACTAGAGGACAAGTCTTACCTTCCTCCTGTACCTACCCCAATGTTAGCTACAGGGCTGACCCTTTTCAATGACTATTTTGACATATATTAATGCAAATAGCAAAATCACCTGAGTTCAACAAACACTTTGAACACCTTTACTGTGCCGAGCGCCGGCGCTATGATGGTGAGAGCAGTATTAGCGCTTTCAGACCACAGTCACTGGCTGATGGGTAAAGGCTGGTGGAATGTTACTGGTTACTGACGCATACATGGGGCCGGGGAAGGGTTGCTGAGAGAAGGATAACCGCTGAGAGAGAGTATAATATGGAAGAAGCTTCGGATTATGGGAAGGGTGAGAAGCTCTTGATTATCTTGAGAAAATTCAAATATTTGTGCCGTCCACATTTCATACCTTCCCATGCTGTGCAACAAGCAGGGAGAAATTGAAACCCCAAATGCACCTATATCCCCCCAAGTTACCCCCAGATGGCCCCTTGGTTGGCAGAACTTCTGTAGCTCTCCTTCTAAAGGAACATATAGAACTATGTGAAGTATGTAAATAAGAACATATGTATTCGCTCTGGTACTAACATGAGGGCGGCATCCGGGTGCCCGTGGCCTGGGCGTGGCCACCAGATCCGGTCCAGAGCTTGCTGCAAGCATCCGTTTACCCCATCCTTCTATTGCCTGGGGTGGCCCCGGCAATACTGGGAAGACTATGGGTGTCCCACTCTGTTCTTCCCATATCCTTCAATTTCCCTGCGATATTTGCTCCTTCCAGCCCCAGGAGCCAGGGATCCCCAAGATCTCTCTTCCCTCAATTTACCAAAACCTCCTCTTAAAAATGGATCTTTAAATAAATTCAGAGGAAGGTATCCTTTACTGTTAAATCATGTGCATCTTACCAAATAAATAAGGGAAGGAACATTTATGGAGCTCCTAATGTATGCAAGCTCTGCTATGATGATGATTATTAACCTAATAGATGGGCAAGGTAGAGGGCTGGGGTTTCCTGCTCCCTAGCACCCACAACACATAGATGGTTGCTTCCTCTTCCTTCCCCATTGTAAGAAGAGCCCCACCTGCTGCTTCCTGGGGTGGCTGGGGGGAGGGGGGTCACACACTTAAAATTTATTTCAGATGCCACTCTGAGATCTGCTATCCTCTCTGAGGTTTTGGTTTGGTTTGTTTTTTTTCTGTAAGCATCCAGTAGTTTTGTTCCCCACTCCTCTTCCCAGAGATACAAGGTTACTTTCTTTTTTTTTTTAATAATATTTTTTTATTATATTATGTTAGTCACCATACAGTATATCCCTAGTTTCTGATGTAAAGTTCCATGATTCATTAGTTGCGTATAACACCCAGTGCACCATGCAATACGTGCCCTCCTTAATACCCATCACTGGTTTATCCCATTCCCCCACCCCCCTCCCCCCCGAAGCCCTCAGTTTGTTTCCCAGAGTCCATAGTCTCTCATGGTGCATTCCCCCTTCTGATTACCCCCCTCCATTTCTTCTTCCCTTTCTTCTCCTACAAGGTTACTTTCTAAACTGGGCCACTGGTTACTAGGAGCTCAGGTAAAGGTCAGTTTCCACGTGAGGGCTGCCACCTTCCAGATGGCCCTGCTTGAACTGACTGCACCTTCTGTATGCAATCCGCATGCAGTATCAACCTTTATCAATCTACACCCAATATCACTCTAAATATGTAATATCGCAATTCCATATGCCACGTGACAGTCATTTATTTACCCCAAGAGATCATAATAGTTCCTATCACATAGACTGGGGTAAACATTCAATGAAATAACGCAGGTGAAGAACCTAGAACAGTGCCCAGGACATAGCAGGCACTTTCCCAAATGTCTGCTCTGTTATCAACACATTTCCTTTTAAACAGACAGTTGATGGTCTGGTGTCCGTCAGGCTGCCTTCAGTAGTCCAGCGCACCCGATTCTCTCCCCACCTCCCCCCCAAGCTATGTCTTCTTCCTCCTTCCACACAGCTTCCATTAATGGCGGTGGTAATAGTAGTAACAGAATTGTGAATTAATAGTAAATGCTTTCATGGTGCTTACTTCGTCACCACTAATTATAATCACTTCCTCAGCATCAATAAACATGAAAGAATTCGGGTGGAAAAGCTCTCTCCTCCCTGGCTGTCACTTAGGACTCTGAGCTAGGACTAGAAATTGAGCCCTGCGGGGTCTGCACATGCTCTGTCAGGAGCTCACTTTGCTTTCTGAAGTGGAGACCTCTGCTTCGTTAATGTTGACCCAGTTGTGATGTCAAGAAGAAAGCGGGCAAAATTTAGGTTCCAACGTTATAAACGCCTACTTTAGAATGTTCTGGTAGGGAGAGAAAAACATAGTGATTGTCCTGAAGTTCCTAAAAGTAAGTAAATTATCACAGCATAAACACAGTGAAAGGGAAATTGACTTGGGGCGCCTGGGTGGCACAGCGGTTAAGCCTCTGCCTTCGGCTCAGGGCGTGATCCCGGCGTTATGGGATCGAGCCCCACATCAGGCTCTTCCGCTATGAGCCTGCTTCTTCCTCTCCCACTCCCCCTGCTTGTGTTCCCTCTCTCGCTGGCTGTCTCTATCTCTGCCAAATAAATAAATAAAATCTTTGGAAAAAAAAAAAAAGAAAGGGAAATTGACTTAATAGCATAAAACAGCAAAATGTAAACCTGCAAACAGAGAACAGAAGACTCTCGAGTGAAAATTATGGGTTTCGGAGAAGTCTGCAGAGTGAATTTAAAATAAATGCATAATTATGGAAATGGCCGAGGATCTCACAGGAACTTTAGCCTCTAGATGAATCATGTGACGCTTGAGCAAAATTAAACAGGCCAGTGGAAGACCCTGCTCTGCCCAAGGGTCACTGATGATTTTCCTGGCCTGACTGAGGGATCCTCCAGGGGGATTCACTCCCGCCTTTGTGTGGGGAAAAGCACTAACCCCTCCCCCACCTTCTGCTCTTGACTAAATAGATTCTACACAGTAACCCCCCCCACCCCCCACCCCCCAATAAAATGGTCAAAGGCCACTAGGAGCCTTTGGGCAGAGCCAGCCAGAGTTTTGATTTTCTCTTAAATGTTACTGCTTCCTTCTAGGAAGAAGCTTGAAAGAATATATGTACCTACACTTTGCTTTAAGAAAAAAAAAATCTATGAAAAATTTCAATTACACAGCCAATGAGGCAAAATTGCTTGATTTACAAAGTCTTCTTTATCCTCAAGCCCTGTAGTCAGAGAGAGGGGGACTACACTGAGGCTCTCCCAGGTCTTCTGGCTTTGAGAGACTCGAGGAGAGGCCTAGGCCCACCAGTGGGAACACAAGATATATTTCCAATGGCTCAATTGGGGCTGGACCGATTCTATATTCCACAGGGAGACTGGCTGTTTGGATCAAGTGCTTAAGCCCCAATCTGTTACTTTCGTGTTTCTTCCAATAGACCAGGTCGCCTCATGCTCCCACTTCACCAAAGCACCCACACACAGTGAGAGCTTATTAATATGGATGTGTGGAGGGAGGGATGGATGGATGGATGGATGGATGGATGGATGGATGGATGGAAGGGTGGATGGATGGGTGGATGGATGGATGGATGGAAGGGTGGATGGATGGAAGGGTGGATGGATGGATGGATGGATGGATGGATGGATGGATGGATGGATAGATGGATGGATGGATGGATAGGTGGGTGGGTGGATGGATGGATGAATGGATGGATGGATGGATGGATGGATGGATGGATGGATGGATGGAAGGGTGGATGGATGGGTGGATGGATGGATGGATAGATGGATGGATGGATGTATGGATGGATAGGTATTAACATTAATAACAGGACATAGATGCTTTGTTAGAATAGTTAGGTGGCAAATGATCCAGAATCATGACCGTTAGATAGGCTCTGCTAGTGGTTTCAGATAAAACACTAATAACCTGACATTGATGAGAGATTGAATTTTGTAGCTTCTGGGTGGCTTCATATATATTCAGAAAATATGTTAGAGAATGACAACAGGGATGACTCCCAAAGTGACAAGTGCCACCAGCATTTAAGCAAATAGATTTAGTGATTTTACAGCTTCCCACAAGGAAAAGCTTATGCAAAGGAGTTCTGTTGAATCACAGACTGTCTGACTTCACCCACTTATCTTGGCCGGTGAGACAGGGCCATTGAGCTTTAATGGACTGGGTCTGTAGTCTGTGGCCTGACTCTCCACTGAAGAAGGAGAAGTCTGTGGTACCCAGGAAATTGGAGGCAGTGGGAGGTGTGATAGTCATTGATGACACTGTTTCCTGTGCGGGGAGCAATTACCCTAGAACCTGGATCTCTCAGAATGGATTGTCAGGTCTCTGAGCTTCAGTCCCAGGGCCAGTTTCCACATTGAAGGCTCTGCATTTTCCTGGAAGCAAGGGTGTACTTTTAGCTGCAGTGTCTCTGACCTGGGGCTTTGACAAATGGGAAAGAAAGAGGCAATGGTGCTTAACTAGAGCTTCTAGAAGAGTCACAAGAATGACCACTGTCATTTATTGAGAACCTAGTACTATATAACAGCTGCTGTGCTGTGATTAGATCTATTAATATGATTAATGATTACCTCTTCTTAGGAGGTTCCTGGTCTTATTAGTTTTGTAAATGAGGAAACAAAGGATGAGAATCATGAAATAAGTTTCTTAAAGCAAGTGGCAGCATCAAGACTTTGACCCAGGGTTTTTTTTGTTTTGTTTTTTGTTTTGTTTTTAGATTTTTTATTTATTTATTTGACAGAGAGAGACAGCCAGCGAGAGAGGGAACACAAGCAGGGGGAGTGGGAGAGGAAGAAGCAGGCTCCCAGCAGAGGAGCCTGATGTGGGGCTCGATCCCAGAACGCCGGGATCATGCCCTGAGCCGAAGGCAGACGCCTAATGACTGCGCTACCCAGGCGCCCCTGACCCAGGGTTTTGATGCTATAGTCCATCCTTTTTCTTTTAGGCTCTGCTCTTCTAGACCAACCACGGATTAATGGGACATAGACAACAGGAAACAGAGTGCCAGGAGAGCATGTATTTCATTCACGTCATCGCACATCAGTTTATTTGGGGGAGCTTTTCTGCCATATGATTTGGCAAGAACAAAGGACTTAAATTACATGATCTCGAAGGGGCATCTGTAACCAGGTTCTTGCCCTAAGACTTTTAAGGCAGGCTCTAGCCGTGGGGCCCACTCCAGTAACATGTCCTTGGGAAGGGGAATGTGAGCCGGCCCCTTCTCCTTTCTGAGCTTCTGTTCTAAGAAATGAACCAGAGAAGCAGCAAAAGGTTACCGTTCTCAGAAGAAGCAATGTTCTTTCCCAACCGCCTCTGTTGTCTACCCTGCTGCCTAAATAAATATTATCCTAAATATTTGAAACAGTCATGTTCCAAGAATGCACCTGATAAACCCAAAACAAGACAGGCTCCTGAAATGGTAAGTCCACACAACTTCAAGTTCCGGATAGGTTTTAGATTTTTCTCTGCATGCTTGGCTGGTCCTCCTTGGTGTTTTCCTGATACGAGTTCATTAGTTTTCTGGTTTTTCTCCTTGGCTGAGCGCTTCCTTGTAACACTGGGCAATTAACAACTGTTAGCTTGGACTAGTGGCGTGCGTGGCTGGCTTGCACGGACAGAAGTCTTTAATTCCAGATTTGGGCATCTGCCATCCATTACATCTCTCTATCTTATTAACGATGGTGCAATCAACACAAATAAACTTCAGGGGCCCTCGGCTACAGGTAAACCGTGCCAGCATAAATCAATGAGCTGTTGAGAAGCTCAATGTCGCGTTTGCCGATACTCTGTAATTCTATGGTTCTGGTTACTGGAGCCCTCCCACAGACTCCAGGACTTGGTTTAGAAATCTCCCTGCCTTTCCCAACTTAGCTCATAATGATCTCATACAAAAATTTGGACTTCTCAGAAGAGATGCTGGAACAATGGGAACTATGGGGGCCGCGTTATTCTTACCATTTGACTGAACCTGGATGACGTCCAGTTTGACAGAGTCTGGTCAAGTCTCTCTCAAAGTCATCCCTGGACAACCGGTGTCAGAAGCAGGTACTTGTTAAAAACGTTGATGTCTCTCTGGACCTACACTCCATTCAGAGTTTCTGTGGTCAGGACCCAGGAATCTGAATTGTGAACAAGCTTCCTGTTGATTTTTACCCCTCCAGGAAACAGATGACACACCCAAATTTGGATAATTTGAGGAGTTAAATGAAGGGGCCATTCTCAAAGAGGTAGGTGCTGGTGTGTGAGCACCTCGGCTCAGGGATGCAGGGCATGGAGAGGGAGTGGTTCCTGGAAACTGGAGTAGCTGGGTGGGATGGGGAGGACCACCAACAGGACCTCCTTGAGATTCTCAAGGTGGAGGGAGCCAGGAGAATAAATACCCCAGGCTTTCTTGGCTCCTGACCTCCAACATCCTTCAGGCCCCCCACAGGTGAAGGGCACACAGGTCAGCCCCCAGGGTACAGGGCAGGGTAAAGATAGAGATAGACCAAAGGAGGTTGTCCAGCACTGGCTCAAGTTCACTGAACCTGGAGACTGGACTAAACTTTTGCCCTGTCACTGTCAAATCAAGGGCAGCCTCTGTTCATAAGAAAGTGAGACAGGAAAAGGGGAAAAAGGATGACAGGAGGAAAATGAAAACCCACCTATGGGAAACCCAGGAAAAGCCAGAGATCCAGAAAAGGAGAAGCAGGCAGTCAGAGGGGTACGAGCAAGTCTAGACTTCACTTCCCCGAGCTCTCCAAATTCCCCCTCCCACTGCTCTGCAAGTCATATTTCCACCTACCTCCTTCCACCTGGCGCTCCTCCCCAGAACCCCAGGCTAGCACGAGCCCTTCTCCACGTGCTGAGAGTCTGGGCAGCATTTTGTGTATTTCAAGGCTTCTTCTCATAACCAATATCACTATAAGTGATCTCCCTTGTTTATGGGCACTTTTTTATTGACTCATTTGACTGATTCCAAAAGTTCTGCAACGAGTTTCTATCAAAGGTGTAACATTGAATAAGAAAGGTACAGCCTGAGTGACAGCTCCAAGACCAGAGGTGGGTACATGATGGATCCCGAGAGGAAGCGCCTTTCGACATTTATTTTTAAAACTTTATTGAGAAGCCAGGCCAAATTGAAGATTATCTAAATGGTCTCAAAATCATACGTCTCCAGACTAGGAAATGCCGCCAGCTCCCTAAAAGTGTCATTTATCTCTTGGGTATCTTAGCGGTTAACGTAGCAGAACTTGTCCCAATCTACCCTTTCCTTTTTCAATAAGAAAAACGCAGGATTTTTTTTTTCTGTTTGATGACATATTTTGCCCTTCAACGATATTTTCTTTGGCCAGAAATTCCCCTCTCAGCTACACTTGGCCATATTCCAGCATCCTTCTTGTTCCACCAGAGTCCTTATAAAGCCAAAGAGTGCAGCTTGAGTCTAACTGGGAAGAATGAAAGCAAAGCATAAAATTCATTGACTTTTCCTCTCCGCTTTTCATAGAAAATTAAATCTGAATTTTTCTCGGTAACCGCCCATCCTAAACCCATGCAACTGTCCATCTAAATGCACAAGCATTTTACCAAAATAATCAAGTCCACAGAGAAAGAATAACAAGCAATACTAGTTACCATTTAGTGAGGACAGATGATATGCCTGACACATTCTAAATACTTTATTCTGCTTTATTTTATTTAATCCTCAGAGTGACGTGATGAAGTAGGTATTATTACGATCATTGCTTTTCAAGTACGAAAATCGAGGTATAGAGTAGTCAAATAACTTGCCTCACATCACACTGCTAGTAAATCTTGGATCCAGGATTAAAACTAAAGCAACCCAACTTCCGGGCCCGTACCCTTACCCACAAAGTCACGCTACCTCCCTGGGCATTACGAGCCCCGTATTTAAGTTTATCACTTTGTTTCCATTCGTTAATTTTCTTTTTTTTTTTCCAAGACTATTTTGAAGATTTTATTTATTTATTTATTTATTTATTTATTTATTTATTTATTTGACAGAAAGAGAGAGAACACAAGCTGGGGGAGAGGGAGAAGCAGACTCCCCACTGAGCAGGAAGCCGGATGTGGGGCTTGATCCTAGGACCCTGAGATCATGACCTGAACTGAAGGCAGACGTTTAACCCACTGAGCCACCCAGGCGCCCCTCCATTCGTTAACTTTCATCAGTGAGCTTTCCAAGAGTGCCAGATACTGGTGGTACAGAGATGCAGACGCTGATTCTCCCCTTCAGCAGGAACATCACAGGTCTGCAGGATAGAAGAGAACAGTGATGCCTCATTGCAACTTACATGAAAGATACAACTGGGTGCGTGAATAAAGGAGCATGGGAAGACAGAAAGGAAAGTGAGCAGCTGTTTTTAGGGAAGTTGTGGAAAACTTTCTAGAGGGACATGACATTTAAGCTTGTTGAGTAGCAGGGACTTAGTAAATGTTTGTTGAATGAATGCACAGCAACAGAAGTCCATCAGGCAGAGAAGAAGATAATAAATGGAGGAAACATGGAAGGCAGAGGGTAGTTCTTGACCCTGTTTCCCATCTGGGGATTCGGTAAATATGTGTGCCAAGTGCAGGGTGGGCAGACTGGAGGTTCGAGCCTGAGATCGAACTTCCCTGAGCTTCCCTGAGCACCTGTGTGCTGGACTTGGGACCTACCTGTGGCTGGAAGCCTGGCTCACTGGGGTAGCACAGAGCAGAGCGATCAGCCAGGGCAGGGGGTGAATGAATGGGAGTCATGGCCACACTGAGTTGCCTCTAGCAATGGCAGGAGCTGCGGGAGGCCACGTCAGCTCAAGAGCCCCTGAGAGCCCAGAGAGGAAGATGATGGGCAAGAGTTAGACTACACTAGTTGTAGAAAACATGTGGGAGGGGCATTTTCTCTGCACGTTCCAGTCACGATGACAATATGTTGGCACCCCCACTGCTCCGAGACCATGAAGCCACTCCTTCCAGAGTGTGAAAGGCTCATGTCAGTTGGACCTGCCAGGTTCATCCTTTGTGCTTGGCCTCAGTAATAAAAATAATTTCATTTTCTTTTTTCATTCACTAAGGACCAAGATGGATTTTCAGTCTGGATGTGTTGGTGGGGATTCTGCTCAGTGGCAGGGGCCTGGACCCCATGTCCTCCCAAGAGCCCTTCCAGACTTGCATTCAGCAACCCCATGAGGGTCACCAGGAGTCCCCGCCAGGGACCCAGACTCAGCTGCGGAGTCACAGACCTAGGGCTGCACCAGCCAAATTCATGGATCTTTCCTGTTTGTGTTGTCTCTGACTCATCCGGCACAGATCACTCAGCACTATGAGGCTGGGCACACCACGTGCCTGGTACCAGCCAGGATGGGTAATGCTGCTAGCCTGGGTCCCAGGCCATTGGCATGCTGACTCACAGGCCGGACAACAGGACAGCGGCACACGCCATGCGTTTCTCCTTCCTTCCCCCCAGGATCCTCAGTCCAGGTTCCAACCTTGGAAATCTGACCTTCCCTTGTAAAGGATCTTGAAGTTGGGGGGGTGGTTGCAAGTGGAGACTGAATCCACAGCTTCCACCTAGGAAAGGCCTCTTGTGCTAAAACCCCATCAGAGCACAAGTGAGGAGTTTTCATTCATCAAACTGGGTATGATTCAAAGTTTTGCCAAAGCACAGGTCCTCTTCCTCTCCCTGCTCCCTTCTGCCACTTAGGCCGTTCCCAAAGCCTGGGGAAAGAAAGAAACAGGAGGAATTTAAGAGAAGAATAAATGATTTCTCATATGTCAGGCAAATAGACTGTGAGTTCGCTGTATATCGTCAACACTTATGGGCAGGGACTCAGGCAGGACCGTGACATCTGTCAACACGTGACTTGCAGGCTCGATGACAAAACAAAGATCCCCTTAGTTCAGCTGCCCTGCCCGGGTCTCCTGAATTCCTCTGTTGGCCTCAGATCTCTCCTCCAGCAAGGTAAATTAATTATTAAAACCTCTGGTGGAGGACAGTCTGCTGGATCCATGATATTACTTCACATTCACATGGGATAGATCTAGAGGTCTCTGCAACTGTCCCAAATACTATTAGGGCCCATCACGTACCCTCATAGAATGTGGAAAGGCATGACTCAGAATTTAAGTGAGTTTTTCTGACCCTGAAGAGGGATTAAAGTGGGAAAGAACCAAGGTGAGCTAAGATGCTGACACCAGATAGCGGTCTCCGGGCTGCAAGCTGGTGATTCGGCAATCGGGTGTGACGCCACGATATGGACACCTGCGTCAGGGCGGCTGGAGCAAATGCGCACGTGAGCACTGGAAAGTGGGTAGAAAGGCAGGAGGACGAGGATGAAGAGGATGTATTAGTAGAGGATAGAGATGTGACCAAATGGACGGTCGTTTCAAAGATAGTCACAGATTGGGTCTCAGCCCTGCTGTTCACCAGCCACATGGCTTTGGCAACTTGGGAACTTTCCTTTGCCTGTCAAGCGGGATAATGATCTTAAACTTGCTAAGTGAGGGGACAGTATCAACACCTGCCTAGCAGAGGCCTCGTCACCCAGTAGGTCATCAATGCAGGGGCACTATTATTATGAGTGAGATCTAACCCATCCGTGAATCAGCAAAGCAGGCCAAAAAATTTTATGAACAGTGAAAACTGCAGTTTGAAACCCCATATGCTTGTAAATATGAAAACATCTCCACATTCCATTCTGTGGTATACGAAACGCATTTATGTCATTCATTTTTCTCCAAAGAAACACTCTCAGGAAGTCATTGTTTCCTTTGTAGAGATAAGGAGACAGAGGCCCAAGGCCATACAGGTGGCAAATCCAGACTGGACCCCAAGTCCTGTGTGTCTTTGTGCCACCCCTGCAGTGGGACCGTGGCTTGAGTCGTGAATGTGTCCTTCAAGCAACATTGTCTGTGTGACACTAAAAAGATAAGCTAAAAAAATGGGACCCAAAGACTTTTAACTGTAGAAACTCTAGAAACCATTCATTCACTTATTCACTCAAGGTGTATTTATGAAGCACCTACTATGTGCTAGGTCCAGATGCTGGGGATACATTAATGAACAAACCAAACAAAGATCCTTGCCCTTGAGAGGCAGACGGTAAACAATAGCAAACGAGGTATAGTATACAGTATATAAAAGCGGTAAGTGCTTTGAAAAGAGGAGAGTGGAGCAGAGGAAGGAGGACCCAAACTGCAAGAGACGGGTGGCTACAATTTAAAATGGGTCAGTCTGAGGAGATCTCATTGAGAACAATATATAATGGAGAGGGGCAGGTGAGAAAGTAGATGGGTGAGGGCAAAGCATTCTGGGCTGAGGGAAAGCAAGAGCCAAAGCCCTAACACGAGAAAGTGCCAGCACGTTAGAGGAACCATCGGCACGCAGGGCGCAGGGCTGGTACTATGGATTGATGGGTTGGGATGGGCAATCACCAACCGACAAGCTCAGTTTTCTGCAAGACTCCATTCGAGATTATTATAAGGGCCTTGCATTCAGATACTCACCAAACTAAAACTATCAGCCAGTAAATCGGGTAAGATTGTATTATTCCAATTTTAGTAAGGATTCTTCTTTAGCAAAGGGATCTTTTAAATAGTGAATTGTGTTTTCATACTTAAAACGATCCTGTCTCTGAAGGTTCCACCGATGTTTGACTTTGGGAGAACGAGTCTACGATGTGGAGGGGCCCTGGTCTAGGCATCTCTTTAATTACTCTTGGGCATTCTGCCTACTTACGTGGTTATGCGATCCATCATGGCGGGCCACACACGCGTCCAGCCTTGTCACCCAGACACCAAAGACTTTCCATCTTCTGGGGCATCCTTCCCTCCGCTACCACTTTTTATACACCCCTCACTCCAAGTCAAGCTAGAAAGCCTTCCATTGTTTGATTTAGAAGGAAAATGTCTCCTCTGGGTACGTGTTTGCATATAATGATACGCTGTATGATGAAATCTAGACCAGCAGCTGATTTTCCAATTGCTTTAAACTGATGTAAAAAGAAAATAATTCTCCTTGGCAAATAAATTATGCCCTGGCTGTATCCAGACCACTGCCTTTCCTGGTGTTTCCTATCTGCCCTTCCCTTGGCTTTCCCATGGCTGTACAATTATTGCAGGCAAGCCAAGGGAGCTCTAGACTGTTCCAGACCTTGAAAAGTTGAAGGTAGGAAACAAAGGAGACTGGAATATCCCCTCCCTGGGCCTTTGGGAGCAGCAGGTCTCAGCACAGTTGATCAAGCCTAGAAGATTATGCAGGGACTGCCACTCTCCAGCAAGAGGACATGGATAATGGCAGTCGTGGGGATTATAAAGGAAAGTGAAGCCCCTGCAGGTTGGCGGGGACTGGCCCCGTCCATCTGGCAGCCACCATGTTGGCCTTTGTGCAGGGGTGAGGAAGGGAGTGGGGATGCAGTGTGAGGAAGAGCAATAGCCTCTCCTTTCAAAATCTCTGGGCTCAACTTTCCAGTCCGCCAGAGGCAAACCAGACACTTCAAATAATCACCCCAGACACCTGTGAAAATCAAACAGAAGGTAATTTAATATGCACTAGGCATTTAGTATGCATTATTTCATTTAACCATTAGTTATTTTGTATTTGTTATTTCCGTAATCCCCTCGGTGACCCTCTGAAATCAGTATTACTGTTAAATTCATTTTGTAAATGAGGATGGTGAGGCTTAGACAGGGTTCGGTAACTTGCCTAAGGTTACCTGTGTTGGGCGAGAGTTGAAATTCAAACCCTGGCTGACACCAAATTCTGTAAGTTAAATATTATATTCATCGGATTTTAACAAATCGGTTGAATCACAGGATTTTAACAAATAGGTTAAAAAGTGGGGAATTTATCGTGTTTGACACAAGTCTTAGGCCTGATTTCTCTTACACATAAGGCCCCTCAGTTCAAATCCCAGTTCTTGTGTGTTCATAATCCAACGTGCTAACACTCGAGGTCACCGACACCTTGGTTAATAGTGATTGGGATTAACTGGGGGTATTGGTTCCTCATTGGTCTGTGTAAAAAAAAGATATATATTAAGACTGGCAAATGTTATAGAAACAACTTTCGTGGAAGATATTTTTGAGGTGAAAGTTAATGCTCACCAAGGTTAGCAGCGGATAACATTCTAGGACATCCCTCCCTTATTTCCCTCCCTCATTTCCCGGGGTGAGTCCCCGCTACCTGATCACGGGGAAGAAGATACAGGGCTATAATCGACTTTGCAATCTGCAAACTCATAACAGCAGGATTCCTCATGTTTGATATTATGGTACCGGATATGTTTACTTGTCATATTTTCAGACTTAATCCAGGCTTTTTTTTTTCTTATACTGATGTTTTATTCTTAAATCAAGGGTGAAAAATTGGAAGGAAATAATATCAAAGTTTGAGTTCCAGTTCCCCACTACCTTTTTATTTTAAGATTTATTTATTTATTTGAGAGAGAGAGAGAGCGTGCAAGTGCACGCGAGCGTGTGAGTCGGCGGGGGTGGGGGTGGTAGGGTGCAAGAGGGGAGGGAGAGAGACTCCTCATGCGGATTCCTTGCTGAGCATGGAGTCCACCTCAGGGCTCAACCGCAGGACCCTGAGATCACGACCTGAGCCGAAATCAAGAGTTGGCCACTTCACTGACTGAGGAGCCATGCAGGTGCCTCAATTCCCCACTATCTTTAAACGGATAACAATAATAGCAATAATAATAGCAACACCAACAACAGGCTGGAAAGCTGTACACAGTGAAGCGAAGAGACGGCCTAAGACAGACACACTCACATTCCAATCAACTACTAGGGAGGAATAATCCATACCATAAAGTAGACATTTGCTTAGAATATCCTTTTCTTTCAAGTTTTCATGTCAGGCCTTAATTTAATCTAATTTCCATTGGATAAAAAGGAAGGGCAGTCATGGGAGGGTGCCGTTTGGACTCCCTTATAGCACCACTGGTGCTGGGAAGAGTAGGAAGGAGACAGCTAGGAGATGGGAGCATAGCAAGCTGAACCCCAGAATCAAGTCTGTCACCCAACAAAGTAGTTCACTCTCAAACCGATACTGTCGAGAAAGTCAGACTCCCAACAGACAGCAGCAGTGCTTATATTAAAACACATGAGGGGCCCTTGGGTGGCTCAGTCGGTTAGGCATCTGACTCTAGATCTCGGCTCAGATCTTGATCTCCAGGTCGTGAGTTCAAGTCCCATAGTAGTCTCCATGCTGGACGCTGAGCCTACTTTAAAAATAAAAAAATGAAAGAACATGTGTGTGCATGCACAGAGTCACCAGTTATGCCGAAAAGCAATTTTCCCTCTTCTTTTCTCTATTGGGGTTTGGCATGGAGACTAGAATGAGAGAAAACTGCTCCAGGTCAATAGTTTTATTATATAAAACCAGGATTATATGGTTCCGTAAGGACAAGAAATACTCCTGGATTTATGAGGTGTAGAGAAAAGGAAATGAAGTTCTACACACACATACACACGTATGTGCACACACACACACAATCGTGCACACGCACACGTGCTTGCAAACCCTAGTCCTGATCCCGCCTGTCCCTGTCCCTCACCGCAACCACTGATTGCGAGGCAAACGTGCAGGGCAAGCAAGATGAAATAAGAAGAGAAAATTATGAGTGAAACAAGTAGTTGGTGCCGTGAGGAACGTGGTTATGTGCTGTTTTCCACTCTCTCCATTCCTGTCCAGCTACTCAAAGCTTTACCGGACATGGTGAGAAACTCAAAACCTGTGAATCCAGAGGAAACAACCTGGTGACACCGAGTTTCCTGCCTGAAAACCTCTAGTTTACATCCTGACACTCCACAAAGCTATCTTGTATGAAGACACTCTCTTTCTATCTCAGCTTTACTCTAGCCTGGCCCTTGATGGCTTCCTGGAAACTTCTAGAACATGGGCTATTCTTGTAAAGAGTAAAGTTATTTTTTAAAAATCAGCTTTATCAAGGTATAATTTATGCATAAAAATACCCAGTGTACAATTCCATGAGTTTGGCAAATGTAGACAGTTATGTAACCACCGCACAATTATAAAGCAGCTTCTTTACCCCTAGAAGTTTTCTCACGCCTCTCAGGAGCCCTGGCCCCTGGGCAGTGCTGATCTTTCAGCCACCGTAGTCTGCCTCCATAGAATTTCATACAAATGCAGGGGCGCCTGGGTGGCGCAGTCGTTAAGCGTCTGCCTTCAGCTCAGGGCGTGATCCCGGCGTTCCGGGATCGAGTCCCACATCGGGCTCCTCCACTGGGAGCCTGCTTCTTCCTCTCCCACTCCCCTGCTGTGTTCCCTCTCTCGCTGGCTGTATCTCTGTCACATAAATAAATAAAAAATCTTAAAAAAAAAAAAGAATTTCATATAAATGCAGTTAAGCAATAAGTGGCCTTTCAGTCTGGCTTCTTCCGCTTAGCGAACTGTTCTTGGTGAGATGCCTCCGTGCTACTGCACAAATCCCCAGGTCATTCCTTGTTCTTGCTGAGTCGTATCCCATTGTATGAAGATGCTGAAATGTGTTTATCCATAATACAAGCCAGTGGCATTGGAGTCATTTCCAGTTTTTGGCCATGATGAATGAAGATGACACAGACACGTACAATTTTACATGGACATAGTTTTTAAATGAGATAACTCTATTACTAAGTATTTATTGCATCCTTTCTGTTGTAAATTTGGTTTTCTCATTCGTTATACACTCTAATGGTTATTTATGTGTGTGAATGCTGGGTTTGTTTTGTTTTCATGTTACCCTTACATCTTGCTGCCTTGCTGAATTCTTTTATGGAGCTTTTTAACTGTTTATTCTCTGTGATTTCTAGGTATACCATTATGTCTTCTGCAAGTAGAGATTATTTTATTTCTCCTTTCATATCCATTTGCCCATGACTCTTTTCTCTATTCTAATTACCTCGGCTAGCACCTTGAGAATGCTGTTAGGTGGCCATGGAGGTGGTGGGCATCTTTTCTATATCCCTGATCTTGTTGGGAATGTCCCTAGAATTTCACATTTATTAAGATGATAGCTTTAGGATGGAGGTAGATAGCTATTATCGTTCTAAGGAGATATTTTCTCAAGAATTTTAATTAGAAAGGAATGTAGAATTTTGTCAAAGAATTTTAGCATCTCGAAACAATTGTGTGGATTTTTTTCCTTAGACCAATTAATATGATGAATTCTATTAATATAGTTTCCAATATTTAATCTTTGAATTCCTGGCATAAATCCCATTTGTTCACAGTGTATTATATTCATTATTTTATTAATGAGGCTTTAAAGTGTGTTTGCTAAAATTTCCTTTTAAGATTTTTCTACAAATATTCATAAATTGCATTGGTCTGATCTATAATTTTTCTTTTCTTTTCGGTGCTATTTTTATCAGATTTAGGTATGTTATGCTTGCTTCATAAAAAGAATTTGGAAGTTTTCCTTCATTTCGTATGCTCTGAAGCAATGTGTGTGCCATATAAAATATATAGTTCAGACTAATTTAGTTATTTTTAACTCTAATGAGGTTATTTTATGGTAAATTTGCACTGAGGATCCCCAGGAACACCCTCTTCTTTCATTGCAAGAGGATTTTTTTTTTAATGTAATGTCAAAGCAAAGGTTTGGGCCAACTAGCATAATTTTCAGTGTTAGAGGTAAGTCTGAATAGTAGAGATACAGGTGTAACTCGGAAGATTGTCTCTTCCTGCTCACACACCCTGGAGATCTACCTTTCGTGTTTTGACACCATAGTTTTGCAAATCTCGCCTGGTCCACTCATGAGTTACATAATCTTGGATTGTCTCTTAACCTCCTGGGCCCTTCGCCAAGGATTGAATAAAATACCATTCCTGAGGAAAACTTTGTGATCTGGAAAAATAGATGTAATGTCAGTTATTATTAAGGCTTGTGTTGAGGAAACGGAGCGTTGGTCTGTATCACTTTGACCAGCTATTTCACTTCTTTAAATTTCAGTTTTACCGCTTGTTAAATAGAAATAGTGGGTTGTTATCATTTAATACTAATAAGCACTAGCACGTAGTCTGACCTGGTGTAACGACTGGGTAAGAGTAATACATTGTTGCTGCCTCTGTCTCAATCCCCCACTTCCTGGTGACTCCCCAGGATGCAGCTCCCACACAAGGGCTGGTTTCTAGAGGTGCCAGGGAGAGCCTATGGCAGCTTGTTACGGGGACACCCACAAGCCTGGAGTTCAGAGAATGGCTGGATTCCCTCTTACCTCTTGTGGGGTTCCAGCTCACCTCCTCGAGATCAGCTTCTGGGACGGTGAACACTGAAATCAGTGAGCAGATACATGGAAAGAAACGAAACACCAAAGAATGCTCAAATAGCTCATTTTGGATACAGATGGTAACAAACAGTTATTCTTTAGAGCTGAGAAATAATCTCAGCCTGTTCCCCCTGCCTCCCCCGGGGCCCAAAGTAATTGACACACACACACACACACACACACACACACACACCCCAAGTAATTAACACACACACGCCCCAAGCTGCGGGTCCCAGGAAGCCCTAATCAAGTGTAGCTGGGAGAAGCCGGGGGCTCTGCGGGGCAGGGAAGTGGAAAATATAGGAAAATATAGGAGGGAAAAGGCACCTAATGAAGGGAAGAAGGTGGTTCAAATGGGCTTTTAACTTACATGCTAACTCCTTAATAGAAAGGGAGGGTAGAGAGGGGGAAGCCTGGGCTCCAGAGGGAGGAGGAAACCTGCCACTTGGCAGGACTTTCCCCATGGGGCTCTCTTCCAGGTCTAGGTACAGAGTACAGCCTAAGACGTTCCCACTAACATGTGAGATACGGCCCAAATGTAATAAACCAGGTGAATGTAGTAACAATAAAAACACAGCACTAGGAGGTTATGGGGGAAGATATTTCTGTTTTCAAAACTTTGTTTTGAAAAACAAACCAAGTAAGTTTATTTGAAAAACAGCTTTTTCATTACACTTTGTTGATGACGGGTGGTTTATTACACTTTAGTATACCTACGCTAGATTGCAGCCAGTCGAGTCCGAGCCAGGGTCCCCAGCAGCCCCCAGTCTTTAACCACATCCACAGTGGAACCTTTCCACAGACACCGCAGCCCTTCTCTGAACTCCAGTGCCTATCCCCTGTGGAAGACTTCTTGGTTTTTCAGCATATATGATAAAAGGAGCAATCCCTCAGAGCATGCGGGAGTTATCTGGTCGGTGTGAGTTGGCTGCTTCTCTGGAACTAGATTCCGAGCTCCCTGAAGGCACGAATACCACTCCTTGTCTCCTCTTTCTGCCTCCTGCCCTCTGCCCCTTACGACACAGATTGAGCACCTCGTATAGAATGCACATAGTGTATAATGCACATCAAGTATAATGTGTCCAGCGTGTAATGCCCCTAGAGTGTAATGCACGTAATGTGATTGCATGTAGCTTGTAATGCCTGTAGTGTGTAATACACATAGTTCGGGGCGGGGGGCACATGGTGTGTAATGCACCTAGGGTGTAATGCACGCAATGTATATTTCATATAACTTATAATGCCTGTAGTGTAATACACATAGTTCAGGGGCACATGGCGTGTAATGCACCCAGACTACAATGCCCCAGGCACCATATAATGTGATTGTCACTGCACAGATGGCCGTACAGGCATCACCACTAAGTTCATCTTCCTCTGTCACTATGCAAATTCCATGTCAAGGTCTTTTACTATGTTTGTTTGTTTTAAGCGTTCGCAGCCTGCACCAGCAACTCCCCTTCCTTTCACTCTTTCTAAGGGCAGTTCTTCAGGGACCTCAAATAACCAAAGGAAAACCCCGGTACATTTTCCAGTCCTTTGCGCCCGCTCACCCCACCTGCTGCTGCAGCACCATTTGGCACTTTCGGTTTCTCTCCCATTGTGAACACACCAAGAGGACGGGGATGGGATCCGGTTCTCCTCCTGGATCATCGCACACGTGGCCCCTCATGGCCTTATTGTGGCTGGACACCCACAGCCGGACCTCTGGGGCACATAGGGAGAGGGCAGCGGGTTCTCGGTGAGGTCGCTCTTTAAAAGTTCCCCTCTGCCCTTTGTCTCCGCACTTTGTGGCCTGCCAGCAGTGATGTCGACCGTCTTTACTTGGCAGCCACAGCCTCTGAGGTCATCTTTTCATGGCGTGCTGTTTCCTTCAGCCTTTAGACTCTCTGGCTGTAACTCAATGCTTTCAATCACAACAACCTGTGAGGAATGCGGTGTCGAAGAACATGGCCCTTGCTGGCACCAAGGTAAGTGTGGACATGTTCTTGGGGGAAGGAGGGAAGCAGGGAGCCAGCGGCGGGCTGGTGGGGATACCTGCGTGAGAGGTGCTCGCTCCAGCCCTTGGCAGGACATCAAGTCCCAAAAGGAGGAGAATGACCCGTCATGTTCCGCCTCATCCGTGCTGTGGCTCGGAGGGTAAAACGAGCTGTCTGTTCACGGGCCAGAGTGAGCAGAGCCCCGGTGAGGCCAGTGCGTGTGCATGGCCACACACGATGACATCCGTGACTAAGGAAGAAACTCTTGGATAATGCTACACTTTGCGGGAGGGGAGGGGGCGAAAACATACGCACCACAAATCAGTCTTGCTCCTAGAATGGCAAAAGGCAAAAGGAAGTGCTTTCTGATAGGGAAGTGAAGGCACACAGGAAGGGTGGTCATGAACAGAACGAGGTCCTCCAAACTCTAGATGGTGGTCTTCCGTGGAATGTCGTAACAGTTTCAAAGTACAGTGAGATCCCAAGTGTCATTCACACGAGGACTCGAGTGTTAATACACATGGGGCACAACTTGTTGTTCGGTCTTTAAGTATTATGGTTTCTATCCTGAGGGCTTGCTGACCACTTAGAGCAGGGGAATAATTTAGAGCCCTTTCAACTTTAAACCTAAAGTTTAAAGTGTCTGATCGTTGAAACAGCCTCTTTAGTGAATGTTTAGGTCACGTGCTAGGCTCTCGGCTGCCTCTGCCTTCTGCCTCCCTCCCTGGAGGGTGGTATCCTCAGAGATGGTGTCCGGGCAACTGATGCTGCCGTATGGCGGAGGGGAGAACTGTGGGTCCTCTGGCCTCTCTACTACCTAGAGAATCTGACTGCTTCCCACCCCCTCGCCCCCCTCCCCTTGCTGCAGCTGAAGCACAAGTACTCCTAGGGGGTTATGGAGTCGACTCCCTGGGGACCATTTCCAGGTTCTGACCATGATACATAGGAACCAGGGTAGCACCTGCAAACTAAGTTGTAAAGTCTCCTGTCATCAGACCATGCAGTACGGCCACGTTGACCTTGATGGGGCTGTACCCAGGTCAGGATGAATCTGCCTTTTGTCGGACAGCCCAGAGGGAGCAGACCAAGAGACCCTCCTCACCCTCAGTGTCTCTCTGTCTCTCTCTCCCTCGCTCTCTCCCTCCTTCTCTCCCTGCCTGCTTCTCTCTTTTATAGATCCTGCTCTCTGGGCCTCACAAACTTAGATGTTCCAGAACATAAATTTAAGCTCCCAAGAAAGTAAGAACAATCAGGGGTGACAGGGTGATCGTCTAAGCCTGTGAAATTCCAACACAATTTAGAGACACTTCACTTTAAAATAATAATCTAACTTGGAAGCCCCGTATGCCAGACAGAGAAAGGAAGAGCTGACCTGCTGAGGCAGGCAGGGAGGGACCAGAGCTTATGGGATATGAACCCCAGGGCTTCACAGGCATCATCTCTAAAATACACTGATCTTTTTCAAACCCATCATCTCCCAGATGGAGAAGTTGGGCTAATGAATGGAAGTAAATTATTATGCAAGTTGCAAATGGCAGAGCCAAGCCTCAAAAGCTTTCTCTGAACTTTCCATTATATCATGCATTTTGTTCCCCCCAAAACCTTAACTGGATCACAAGGACCGCATGCTGCTGATGTTCAAATGGCAGACCCACGTGCTGGTGCTCCAGGGACAATGGGTTTCATTGGCAGGAAGGAGCAATTCACTATCAAAAACAAACATTCTAACAGTCACGCTTAGCTGCATAACAAGTGAAAAATTCAAACATGTTTCAATCTGACTAGTCTTTGCTTAATGACTTCCTCATGTCTGGCCCTAATGAGACATCCCCATAAAGCCTCTTTGAAGCATATAGTCATCCTAACGTCACAAGGACAGAAGCAGACGCTACCCGCTAAATACTCTGTGTAACCTGGGTCTGTTCTGATTCATAGACTGCTGAGAAA
Organism: Ursus americanus; assembly: GCF_024610735.1. Lineage (NCBI taxonomy): Eukaryota > Metazoa > Chordata > Mammalia > Carnivora > Ursidae > Ursus > Ursus americanus. The sequence continues at coordinate 50,785,420 of NC_142128.1, read as the reverse complement.
TGAATAGATAAACCCCAGGATGTTAGCGGACTGTTTCACATACTCGCTGAAGAAAGCTCACTTGAGGCTTACAGAGCAGAGGAATATATAAATGACTTAAGCCATGATTAGGATGCCCTGCCAAAATGACACACAAAGAAGTGAATTTAGGGGAGAGAGTGAAGATAATTTTTTTTTTAAGTGTCAGGCATTTTCATTCCCCTATCAAGCACTGGCATTTGAATCTTCCAAGCCCAAGCCATTGCTGGCTGGGGGGAATGGGGATCGATGCACCCTCTATTGTGTGGCCCTTGATTTGTATACTCATCTTGTCACTACATGTGTTCGGGCAATGACTGGCCAATGATATCTGCAAACCACCTGGTAAGTGAGGATAGAGTCTTGCGTGGGCCACCGTTTGGGAAGCAGTGGCTGCTTCCTCGCTTCACTGGCATGATCACATCCTCTTGAGATGACGAAATGCCATTAGAGGCTAAGAGGTAGGCGATCCATTTATAGGACAACTGAATGACAGAGGGCAGATGGCTCTGATTCTGAGATGGTTCAAAACAGTTCTTCCTGCGGTGAGAGGAAAGTTGTAAGTAACTAAGGAACCATGTCTGAAAATGCCTATGTCCTGGTACACATGTGGGGTGAACATTTATGCAACAGGTGTCTGCCAAGCAGAGGACACATGTGGAAACTTATACCCAAAACCCTTACCAAAGCACTTACAATAGATCTGCCGAGCCCTGGGCACTGGGCTGAGTGTTTTACATCTACCTTCTCATTCAATCTTCCCAACTAGCCTTGGGGAGAGATGTCATTGTCTTTATTTTACAGATGAGACTCCTGAGGCACAGAAGGGTTACAGAATGACCTCACGGCCCTTCTGCTAGTGAATGGTTGAGTTGGGACATTAATCCACATCGTCTATCTGCAGAGCCTGTGTTTACTTCCTTTTTCATCTTCCTGGGATAGGGGACTGGAGGAGAATTTAAAGATGTAATTTTAGCCTTCCAGGAGATTACTGAGAGTGAAATGACTCTAGAACAATTAAAAGTAGCCCATGAGCCAGGACCAAAGACCATAATGTGGATTAAAGACAGCACACCAAGAGCAGAGAGAGTTAAAGGTATATGGTCTGTATATGCCCAGTTAATCTAGAAAGGCGTCCTAAATGGATGTGAGTTTTGAACCAAGGCCTAAAAAGTATGAATGACTATTTTTAGCCTCATCTACGGCAAGTGTTAAGTTACTGTGGTTCCATCAGCCTACCTCGTGCTTATTGGAGGGGGTGGGAAATACACTTCTTACCCTGGAAGACATGATGTGCTAGAAATCTCTGGCAGGTGGAATCGTATTTTGACTACCAACCAGCTGCTCAAGGAAACCTTGGTTAGGGACCTGATTTGAGGTGTTTGATAACTAGAGCCCCAGTATCTTTTCTCTTCTTTATCGTTTTAGAGGACAGTGCCAAGCTAGGAGGTATTAACAGTTATCAAGTTCCGTATAAGTTCTGCTAGTCTGGAGACCAGTAGACCAGGCATAAATGGTAGACATTTGGAGCAACTTTAATAATTAAAACATGAGCTCATTGCTGGCCCTGGAAAGGAGCAATGGCTAAGAGCAGGAGTCCAGTTTCTAGAGTGTGAAGAATCCTCAAACTTTGGTTGAGTGCGAGCTTTCTTTTTTCTTTTTTTTTTTAGGTTTTTATTTATAAAAATACGTATTTTATGAACAGTCCGACAAAATTTTGTTTACATGTTTTGAATGTTGTTGACATCTTAATTTGTGGAATCTTCCAACTGTACTAGCAAACAATTTTTAATTGAAAGCTGAACTCACAATAAAGTGATTAAAATTTATAGGTACAACAATGAACAAAGACGTGAAAGACAGATAGTTGAGATTTAACACATTCAGCGACAAAAGTCTAGATATGGCCTATATAGAGTCAGAATTGTTGCTGAGACCCTCACCATCATCTAGAATCCTTGACGGGATATACTTCTTTTTTTTTTTAATTATATTCGGTTAGCCGCTGTGCAGTACATCATTAGTTTTTGATGTAGAGCTCAGTGATTCACTAGTTACGTGTAACACCCAGTGCTCATCACAACACGTGCCCTCCTTAATACCCGTCACCCTCTTACCCCTCCCCCCACCCCGCTCCCCTCTGAAACCCTCAGTCTGTTTCCCAGTGTCCATAGTCTCTCAAGCTTCTTCTCCCTTTCTGATTTCCCTCCCTTACCCTGTGGTCCTCGGGGCTATTGCTTATGTTCCACATAGGAATGAAACCATATGATAATTGTCTTTCTATGCTTGACTTACTTCACTTAGCATAAGCCCCTCCAGTTCCCTTCACGTCAATGAAAATGGTGGGTAATTGTTCTTTCTGATGGCTGAATAATATTCCACTGTATATATGGACCACATCTTCTTTATCCAGTCATCTGTTGAAGGTCATCTCTGCTCCTTCCATAGTTTGGCTATTGTGGACAATGCTGCTGTGAACATTGGGGTGCATCTGCCCCTTCTTTTCATTACATCTGTATCTTTGGGGTAAATACCCAGTAGTGCAATTGCTGAGTCATAGGGTAGCTCTATTTTTAGCATCTTGAGGAAACTCCATACTGTTTTCCAGAATGGCTGTACCAGCTTGCATTCCCACCAACAGTGTAAGAAGGTTCCCCTTTCTCCACATCCTCGCCAACATTTGTTGTTTCCTGTTTTGTTAATTTCTGCCATTCTAATTGGTGTAAGGTGGTATCTCATTGGGGTTTTGATTTGTATTTCCCTGATGGCTAATGATGTGGAGCATTTTTTCATGTGTCTGATAGCCATTTGCATGTCTTCTTTGGAGAAATATCTGTTCATGTCTTCTGCCCATTTTTTGACTGGGTGAGAACTTTCTTATCCATGTCAGGTATCAGAGCGGGTGATGGAGTTAAGGAAAAAGGAGGGATAAAGAAAGAGACCTGGTTTTATCTGTCACCAGCAGGTTGGACTATCACTCCATACTCTACTATTCTCATTTACATAATTCAAATGATACAACATATTTGTATGTGAAATATATGCAAAAGTGCTTGGTCAGTTCAAGAAATCCTTTAGTCATACCATACATTAATACCCTGGATCCTTGCTATACAATTTCAGATCAATGAAATTCTTATATTTTTATAAAAGATCAAATTTTTTCTCACTTACTTATAATGAAAAATAACGCCAGGAATAACATATCATTTAAAATAATGGGTCAGTATTCACAATAAAAATATTTTTAAATCTCTTTTAAGATTTCTAAGTGGTTATCACTGCTTTGGAAAACAGCTGTTATTGACTATTAAAAGATCCAACTTGCCATCCATGGTGATAGATGATGGTAGCTACCCTTGTTTTTGTTTTTTGTTTTTAAAGATTTTATTTATTTATTTGACAGGGAGAGACACAGCCAGCGAGAGAAGGAACACAAGCAGGGGGAGTGAGAGAGGAAGAAGCAGACTCCCAGCAGAGCAGGGAGCCCTTTGTGGGGCTTGATCCCAGGACCCTGGGATCACGCCCTGGGCCGAAGGCAGATGCTTAATGACCGAGCCACCCAGGCGCTGGCACAGCTACCCTTGTGATCAGAGCATAACACATACCATTGTTGAATCAGTGTGTAACACACCTGAAACTAATGTAACATTGTGTGTCAACTCCATTGCAACTAAACAAATGAATAAACAAATATTGAATTTTTCCGTTATAATGAGAATGATGACTGATATTCTTTCTACAAATAGGCTTAGGTTTCTACCCTTTTCCTTGAAGGCATGTTGAAAATATTAGCCAAACGAACTGAAAAATATTTGATGAGCAATGACATAATTTACAAGTTCTGAGGTGAAAGAGTGTCTTTGTCATTTTGTAGCTTCTAATAAATAATTCACCACTGATTAGGAAAAGAGATTTCTGGCCAATAAATTATAAGTCTCCCTTATATTAAAAAAAAAAAAACCCTCAGTGAATTAGAGTAAAACACCATGATAATGTAAAAAAAAAAAAAAGTAATAAGAAAAATCATTTTTTCAGTGTTTAAAAAGAAAAAAAATCCAATTCAATGAGCCTGAAAGCAGAATACTCAGAGTCTAAATCATGGCAGTGTAAAAATTTTAAATTTTTCTTTTTTGTGTATTTTTTTATCATTTGAATGAAGATGTTATCACTGACTTGGCTAAGTGACGTTGGTTTAGCTGTTCTGTACCATTGGCCACACACCTATAAAATATCCTAATTAGACTCCCTTGGGATAGAATGGGAAAAGATGAGATCGTATTTGTTGTTACTGACCCTCGGGTGTCACAGACAAAAGAACTACGTAGCCTCGAGTTCTGATATCTTCAAGGGTAATGATAATGTTCAACCATATCCCTTTTTTTCTTCAATTTCTTCCAGCAAAGTGATGTTCAGTTTTCAATTACTAGCCAGCTGGAGGAATGCCAACCCACCCTTCCCTCCCATGTGTGGATGAAGGTTGCAGAGCCAACCTGTGTTGTGTTGAGGCAGCAGTGTTGATACACAACTCGGAGTGCCCTTTCACCCTCTTCCCTGATTCCAGCGCCCGGACCTGCTGTTCTGGGAACCACTCGCAACCCTAATTAACCAGAACCTGATAAATGCATCCTCAGCAGCCAGACAGTGAGGGCAGTAACCTGGCTTCCAGCATGAGGTCCAGCCCTCCAGGGTGGTACCGGAGTGAAGGCTGGGTCCCAGACTTCCTACATTCAAACAACCAAGCTGGGAAGCAACGAGTAGAATGGGTAGGAGTGAGCGCCAGCAGACCCAGGAAGTTGCTCAAGCAGTTATTAGACTTTGTGGCTCTAGGAAGAGAAGTGAAGACCCACGGAATACACAACTGAAGGAAAGGTTACCTATAGCTGGTGGGGAGATCGGGGGGGGGGGGGCAGTCTAGGGGAAGTTCATGGGTTACTAGCAGTTTCCTTCAAATCGGATTTGGGGGAATTTAAAGCAAACGAAACTGGGCAATTTGCTGTTGTTATATATTTTCTTAAGTCTGCATTTCTTATAATTGTCATGACCAGTTTTTATTTGTTTGTTTTATAGCATAGGTCATGTAGGAAATATACAGGTTAAGAACAGAAAATCCCAGCAAGGGGCTGCTGACAGGGAGAGACCAGAAGAGTCAAGTGCCTGTAGACCTCTGTCTAGGGGGTTCATGGCTCTGAGGACCCACTTCTCACACCAGGAGCATTGCAACTGGAGGAGGAGCCCTCCAAGCTCAAGGGATCCAGCAGCTTTAGGAGAAGCACTGGGTGCTCATAGTTTTTATGGATAAAACTCAAGAAAATGCCAACCTTGTCTTGTGAGTAGGTTTGCTTATGAGGGGAAAATGTCACATCTGTGAAAGGGACAGTCCCTCAGGGAATTGCTGTTACACTAAGAGTCCATCTCACTTTCTTTCCACAGCCCGCTCAGTCAAGCATGCCACAGACAGACATACTGGTGAGATACTGGCTTCTTCCTGTCCAACCCCAGCCCTTCTGCTACTTCTATAACCACTGCTTCTACTTCCTGAAACCATGACTTCCCCGTGTCACACCCACCTGTAGGAGGGGAAGCAGTGGTGAAGGTAAAAATCATGGTAGTGGGCACCTGGGTGGCCCAGTCGGTTAAGCATCCGACTCTTGATTTCAACTCAGGTCATGATCTCAGGGCCGTGAAATCAAGCCCTGAGTTGGGCTTCACGTTCAGCCCATAGTCTGCTGGAGATTCTCTCTCTCCCTCTTTCCCTGCCCCTCTCCCAGCACGCACTCTCTCTCTCTCTCTCTCTCTCTCTCTCTCTCTCAAATAAAGAAATAAATAAAATCTTTTAAAAAATCATGGTAGTAACAGAAGTAATTCATAGCTCTGAGTCTCCAACCCACAGATTTACTGAGCATGCGATGACCCGGTTTCTATCCTTTCTTGTGAGTCCCTGATTCCAGGTATCTAATAATGCCATGTTGAAGATGTGTCATCGTTTGGGTCTCTCCTCACCTGCAGAAGGAATTGTTGAGGCAGAAATTAGGGAGCAAGTCACTTATTTGGGAGAAGATTGCGAACAAGAGTAGGGAGTGGGGAGTGGGGATGACAAGAGAAGGTGGCCAATAAAAGGTAATGAATAAGTGACCACTTTGGGCAACAGAAGTTTACTCCTGCTGGGAACTCCATGGGTCACATGTTTCAGAGGACATCCCCCAGATGTCCAGAGGTGTAGGGGAAGTGGGTTATTAATACACTCACTCCCTTGGTGTAGGTTAAAACTCTTGCAAGGGGGACATTAATTCGCTAGGATTTCTGACCTATGGTACAGGTGGGAAACCAGTCTCTGGTGGTCAGAGAAAGCCATCGCGCAAAGAAATACAAAGGGTGGTGGTTGAAAGGTGGCCCTTGTTCACAGAGGTGGGAAGAGCAGGAGATGTAGGTCCGAGCACTGACCAATTCTGTCACAATATGAAAGTTTCTCACTACTTTCTGCTCTACCACTTGTCTGTGACAACTGACTGCATTGATGATGTCTGCTTGAGCACTCCTCCTATAAAATGATGGCTGAGAGAGGAGAGGACTACTTCCCCACTAGGGTTGCAATTTAGTAAAAGGCTCCCCAACGTGTGGGCACATTCTCCGTCTTCTTAGAAAACACATCTCCAAGGATCTCAGCACAGGATTTCCAGGCTGGGCTAAATGGGTTAAAGGTACATGGCACCAACCAAAGTTCCAAACAAAATCATGTTTGTCTGCTGAAAACACCTACGATCCTGGACACAGAAGGCAACAAGGTGAGTTGTTCACTCACCTAGTGATTCTCTGAGGTAAGTTGGCGTAGTCTAGCCTCTTCTTTCCTAGGATCCAAAGCCCAGTTCCAGGCCTCGTTCTTGGTCTCAACGTCCACGGAGCTATCCACCTTCTGAAGTCCATCAAATGCTATGCCGGGTCCCTGGAGGTGGGCATGTGGTTTAGACCTCCATAGACCCCACATGCCCACATTGTTTTGAATCATGCTCCAATCACACTGGGGGTTTCTGAAAGATAGCTCTGCTTCGAATATCTTTGTACGTACCAAGTACAACCTCTGGCACTTGAAGATAGTAAATCTTAGCTAAATGGACATGCCCAGAAAAGGCAGAAGCATAAAATCTCAGGATTCCACCCCAGATCCTTGTGGTTCCAGATCATAGCTGATGGTGCTCTTTCAGCTAGGACATCTGCATTATCTCTGCAAACACTGCCATGTTTTTGAGGGAACAGGTGGGGAAGGGCCACTTAGCTTTGAAGCTTTTGTTTATGACACGAAGAGAACAGATGTCAGCCAAACGAGGCATGAGGGCCGGATATGGCGCTGCAGTCTCCTGCATGTAGAGAGAAGGAGGATGTGAGGGGAGAGACAGCCTAGAGCACCTGGGAAGCTCCAGGTATATTGCTCCACTGTGTTCCTGAACTTCAGAGGACAACTTGATGGACCCACAGGGCATGGGCATTCCCTTAGTTTCTGAAGAATGGAGATAATAGCAGCAATGAGCTGGTGCTCAGGACCTGGGTTTGGAAGGAAACTTGGAGGTCATCTGATCTATTCGTTTCACGTTTCGCTTGAGGACTTGGAGGCCCACAGATGAACAGTAACATACTCAAGGTCACATAATAGTTGGTAGCTAACCATAGGGAAGTTCTTGTTTTAGGAGATGCTTGTGGGTTGCCAGGCCTCTTCGTTAAGGGAAGACCCATAAAAGTTCTACATCTTCTAAATACAAACCTAATGTGTCATATAATCACCGAATATCATGCTGCTAAGTATGTACATGTAAGTTTCATGTAAGTTACAAAGCAGGTAACTTGCACAAGGACTAATCACACACACACACTTCTCAATCTCCATCTGAGGAACTTGAATATGGCTCTGATGCCTGTCTATCTTGGCTGTGATAGGAACATCCCAGAGATAATGGACTGGGTAGTGTGTCTGGAATTAGTGAAGTTCATTCTCTTTCTCTCTCTCTCTTTGTTTTTTTTTCATTTGTAAGTTATTCTACATGCAAGTATTTGGAGATCATCTGTCTATGCCTACCGTGATAAAAATTGCTGAGATTCATAACAGAACATCCCTAATCCAATATGGCTATGCTCTCTATCTTTGGGGAATTTGATGGCTTAACAGTCAAGAGCAGACTCAGCATTCGGGAGATGGTATAAAGCAGAGTATGATTAAATGGTAAAACAGGTAGTCTGTGCTAAGGATGCTCAGAGGTAGGTGGGCTTCCTGGTGGCTGAAGTGAGCAGGGAAGGAAGAGGAAGAAATGAATTTTAAAAGATTTTATTCGTTTATTTAAGAAAGAGAACACAAGCAGGGGGAGGGGTTGAGGGAGAGAGAGAGAAGCAGATTCCCTGCTGAACAGGGAGCCTGACTCAGGACTCTATCCCAGGACCCTGAGATCACAACCTGAGCCCAGGGCAGATGCTTAACCGACTGAGCCAGCCAGGCTCCCTGAAGAAATGAACTCTTTGTGATACCAAGGCACAGGGATGGGAGGAGGGCAGAACGTCGAGTACCTGCTGCTCCCATCTCCAGGTCAGACAAACTCAGAGCTCCCAGACAAATCACAGGTGCAGAGAAGACCTTGCCTGCCCCAGCTCTGTTCTCCAGTGGGGAGTATGAAGCTGTGTGTATTGTAACTTTAAAAAGTCCCTCGGACCCGCTCATTACTTCAGGCAGAGGGTTAATTAAGGCAGAACTATAAAATATAGCACTCAGTTCCTGAAAGGATTTTGTTAGAGAGCAATTCTCAACTTGTATGACACCGGGTTTAGAAACTTCACGAAGATTTATAGAAAGTGTAAAACACTGCTACAACTATTAAATGAGAAAATCTAAAACCCGAGAATGAGTGGCAGGGGAGAATGGAGAAATTATAAATCTGCCAAATGTTTGAGTCAACATCATATTGGAAGACAAATTGAAAACATCTGACTGTGAAAAATCATGGTCGCAGAGTGGATTTGACAAGCTCTTGGTTAGGATGGTAGAGTGTAAAAAGCTGAGACCCACTGCATTTGATGGTTCTGTCTTTTTGCCAAATTCTTCCTGCCCAGAAGGGATTGCTTTTGATTGCTTTTCTTAGTAGACTATATGGGTTGGTGAAAAATGCTGTCCATAAATTAAATATAAAATAAAAATCAAATAATAAAATGTCAAGACCATATATAAACATCTGGACAAAATGTTAAAAAAAAAAGTCAATCTGTTATATATAATCCCCAATATGTAGTCATTTAGATGACTGACAGAATTCTCATTTATTTCTAAGCATTGGATATTTTATAGAAGCGAATTCCATTAGCCCACATTTATTCGTGAATATTTGCCCTTCATAATTTTCATCCTGGTAACATTGCTCCATTTTGAAACAGCAGTCGAAGGTGTCAGTAAAATCTTCTTTTGTCTTTAGCAGGACAGCCATAATGGAGTCAAATGGCAAGGAGAGGTCTACCCATGTGAGGACCGGAGGGAAAACCAGCTAATCCTCTTCTTGTCTGGACTAGTTGTCCTTCATGGTGCCACCTCCCGACTTTGCTCAACAACTAGCTCTCCTTAAGAACATGCTAGTGGTACAGAGGGGTGTCTGTTTGCTGTCTGGTCCCTTAGACCCTAAAGTTTAGAGACCAAGCCTGAAACAGAGAAACATGGTGGCCGTGGTGTGCTGGCTTCTTCTTTTCCTGGATATCACGTGTAACTGACAAACTTAAAAAGACAATGAGAGAACATCTGAGGGGCTGATGCTATGTAGCCACCTCGAGGGAAATGGCTTGTTCTGGAATATGGCAGAAATATCTAAATATCCTATTTAAATCACTTTGGCAATTTTGAGATGAAAATATGGAAGGAGGAAATGAGGGATGTAATCATCATACAGGATCATATAACTCACCTTAGAACGCAAGTAATCCACCTTAGAAATTGACAGACACACACACACACACACACACACACACACACACACACACGCCTTCACAGATGAGAACATTAAGGATCAGGGACGTGAAGTGACTCATCCTGACACAAGACTAATTAGAAGCAAAGCTGGGGCTAGAACGCAGACCTCTTAATTTTTAATGCATTTCTTCACTGCTCTGTGCCTTTTGATCTGCTGGAATAAATCCATCCAAACTTCAGAATGATTTGAACTATTCGAAATGAGACATTCCCTCCCCCATCATGTTGCCCTCAGCTGTCTCTGCCCCTCCCAGGATGTCCTACAGCGCAGAGCCGATCACCTTATTTCTTTTTACAAAAACCTACAGCAGCTCCTCATTCCCTACCACGAGAGCCTGCAAAGCTCCACGACCTGGTTCCCCCTTAGGTCACTCCACTCTGTCCAATGCCTTTTCACTTGGAGAGTTTTTCAGCCAAATCAAACCACCTGCCGCTCCACTTCCTCCTCCACCTCCTGTACCTCTGCTCTTCCTATTCATCCCTCCACAGAAGCCCCCCATGGCAGGCTTCCCTGGAAAAATTCCGCTCATCCTCCAAGGCCAGATCACATGCTGTCTCCTTTGGGAAGCCTTCCAGGAGACCCAGCTGTCTGGGACTGCTCTCTTCCACTTCGCGTATGTGTCTGCATCAGCCTGTTTCACTGTCTACCACCTGCTCCTCCATAAGTCCCTGGAGGGAAAATCCCTCTTACTCATCACTGCAACTCCAGAGCTCTGTACCGTGCAAGACACGAAGTAGGTACTCAGTTAAAACAAGCTCTTGAATAAATAAATGTATAGTTGTATTAACAATACAATAGTTCCACCCTCTTCGGCTCCAGAATCGGTGAATTCTCATGAAAGTAATCCAAATATGGGACATCAGTGAATAGATCAAGTAATTAGTCAATTGCCCATTTTTTATTACAAACTTGTTTTGCGTGATTTCTTTTTTTTTTTTTTTTAAGATTTTATTTATTTATTTGACAGAGAGAGAAGTCAGTGAGAGAGGGAACACAAGCAGGGGAAGTGGGAGAGGAAGAAGCAGGCTCCCAGTGGAGGAGCCTGATGCGGAGCTCGATCCCAGGACCCCGGGATCACGCCCTGAGCTGAAGGCAGACGCTTAACGACCGAGCCACCCAGGCGCCCCTGTTTTGCGTGATTTCTCTATCACCCTACCCTCTTGGCAAAACTTTCAGTAACTGGAAATTTAAAGTCAATTTTAAACTCAAAAGAGACACACACTGTCTTTGGAAGAAAAATATACAATTCCATACTAAATTCCCCGGTTGTATTACACGGTCACACTTTGTCACTATTCATTCATTTCAGTGATGCCACAATGCCACCGGAAAGGTCCTACTGCAGAACTTATCCAATGGCATTAAATATGGTATCTGCTTCTGAAATTGTTTATTAAACATTCACATCAATATATGCACTCTGAATATTAACGAAGAAGAGTTTCAGGAAGAACGTATCAGGCAGAGAAGAGGGCTGTGGAGGGTTGGAGGGGCGTGTGCCATACTGCCTACCTAATACGATTATGGCACTGCCAAATTCAGCAGTTAAATATCTGGGGAGGAACAATTATCTTTTGGGTGTGTCCATGTTACAGTTCATACCTACAGGTGGTAAATGACGACGCCCCCTTCCTGAGCTGCACAATAAGTCCAACAGAGAAAGTGTTAGAACCCCTGATCGCAGATTGGTCCCTTATGTTGGACATGTTCAAGGTGAAAGGCAAGGTCCACGCAGCTCAGCTCGGGGCTAGTCTTCTTTTCGCCCCTTTTCTCCTTCGTGCTGATCTTACTATTCCCGATATCCGGGTGCCTGGCTGAGCGTCTCTCTCCTTTTCCACTAGGTAGTCATACCCCGATGGACTAACAAAGTCCCAAGGTGTCATCTTCCAGGGCAGCACATTGAACTCCTCCTGAAATAATTTGAATTTTAGGTACTCTTTCAAAAGGCCAACACAAAAGGGAAGAAAGCAAACTTTTATAACCTAGCAAGAGGAAGTTGCACTGGTGTTACTATCAGGTATCTAGAGTCAGTATGGTAAGCTGGGAGTTATCCCACCCATCTTTTCCAGAAGGCACATTTTGAACATGGCCCCTGGGGCTGGGCGATCTCCAGCGGGGAGGGTTTGTGGGCAGAGGGAGCTCCGCCGGTCTGCCGTCCCGCACTGGAGGGATATGAGGAGTGAGAAACTGAAGACTTGGCACGTCACTTCTGAAAGGCCGCCACCGTCTGCGTCATCTCTGCTCTTCTGGATTCGCTGTTCTGCCTCATCCAAACACACGCTCCCTCCGTGGAGCTTGTAACAGCCGGTTTTCGTGCGTACTTTCCTCCCACGTCAGGCAGACCAGCTCCCCTGCATTAAATCAATTGTGATCCAAGCCGATTCTGCTTTAAAATGACTTCCAATTAGCATGCAGCAACATGCCTTAAGAGTTCCAAATAGATCAATTCAATAGCTGCATTGGGCAGAAATCATTTCCCATGGGTCTCATTTTTTTGTCCTTCATGTGTGGGGGAAAATTTTTTTTTCCTGTAAGAGATGACTCCTCTGTAAAAACTGAAATGCTCTGATTAAAATGTTGCTTTCGAGTGCTGCATTTGGGGCTTTCGGAAATTTTTCTTTTAATTCTTCCTTGTCTGACAGTCATTATCCACCAGACTTGGAATCATAAAGCTGACCTGTCACCCTGACCTCTTTCTCCCAGGAGAATGCACACATCACAGGTTATTATAACCTAAATGTGTATACACGTAGCGAAAGGATTACGTAGTACACTCGGTCCATTGTTCAGGATCCGTAGAATAGAAACAATGTGTGCGCGCGTGCGTGTGTGCGCGCGTGTGTGTGCGCGTGCGTGTGTGCGCGCGCGTGTGTGTGTGCATGTGTGTATATGCTACTCTGAATGTATTTTTACTTTTTCCAAAATCCCTCAGAAGACTTCTATAATAATTTTCTTATTTATTATCAAAAACTAAACATTAACACATTATGAGCATTTAAATAAACTTCTTTAGGATTATTAGCACATTCTAACTTTAATCAGTATCTGTTCTGTCTTCTCAACATTATACCTCAGAACAGCTACATAATAAAGAGCAACAATGTATGTAAGTTTGCTTGGGGGTGGGGGTTGTGGCTTAATCATTTGTCAGTTCTCCTGGATGCCTAATATTTACTTTCTTTGAGATAAATAACCACCTCTCAGATATCCCAATCTTTTCCAAAAATTCAGAGTCTGTCTCAGACCTGATTGCCATCGTGCTACGGTGGTCATCCTCACTTCTACGGAGAAGGGGAAATACTCCCCGGTCCCTGCTTAAAGAAACTCACATGAGGGTCTACAGCTGATAGCAGGTGCAAAAAGTCCCGCCCATGAGCCAGAGGCCCCATGAAGTTGGCTCCAGCTCCACCATGAATTCTCTTGTCCCTCCGGTGAGTTCCTTTGCTGCTCCATGTCAGTATCTTCCTCTACAAAATGGGGTGATGAGGACGCCATTCCTCTAATGGGTTGCCTGGGCATTTGCTATGTGCTGTGAAGATGAAGAAAGACATTAGCCTTTTGCCAGTCCAGCTTGCTGTAGCTTTTTTTCTGAATTAATGGGTGGGGTGGGGTGGATGTTTTCATTTGAGGGTATATTGTAGTCACTTTTTTAAAATGTTTTTTATTATATTATGTTAGTCACCATACAGTACATTCCCGGTTTTTGATGCAAAGTTCGATGATTCATTAGTTGCGTATAACACCCGGTGCACCAAGCAATATGTGCCCTCCTTACTACCCATCACCAGCCTATCCCATTCCCCCACCCTCCTCCCCTCTAAAGCCCTCAGTTTGTTTCTCAGAGTCCATAGTCTCTCATGCTTCATTCCCCCTTCTGATTACCCCCCCTCTTTCTTTATCCCTTTCTTCCCCTACCGATCATCCTAGTTCTTATGTTCCACAGATGAGAGAAACCATATGATAATTGTCTTTCTCTGCTTGGAATCAGTCTTCTGAAAGAACATTACTTCTTCCTCCTCGGAAATGACACAGCATCATATACGGGGTTGCTGTTCTATTCCTCTAGTAACTCGTCTTACACCTTTTTTGAGATAGTGACCTTTTCCAGGGTGTAGGGAGTATGTCCTCTTGATTCTTCTTACTTTCACTCCATGATTAGGTAACTCGTACTATGTTGTTTGAGCTGGATTCTGACAACATGTACCAAAATACGTATGAGGATAGAAGATGGGAAATGTAGATGTGGTTAAAGAAATAAAAAAAAGAAAAAAAAGAAAAAGCCTTAACATAGTCAGGGCTGCTGCTCAGACCCTTGACTTCGAGTCCACAGGACAGACTACAGGGCTGTGACTCCAGTTTCTAGAGAGGGCTGCCCTGACTCGCGTCCTGCTGAATGGAGGCCAGCCCTCCCTGTCACATTTGACTGGGTCCCCTGCTTCTCCATTGGAATCAGAATGGCAGTGCCAGCTAGGACACGAGGCAGAAAGTCATGAGGGAACTGGGCACAAGCTGACAACCTCAGGGCCACGACAACCACTCTTTCCCCCACACTCTATGTAACTAGACGAGAGATTTCCCAGAACACATTCAAGCTCGTTTTTTTGAGCAAGAGAGGCCCAGTGACCAGCTGCCATCCTGGGATGACAATCAGGTCTGTCATTCCCTGTGAAGATTTCATGAGCCATTAGGTATTGCATCTTTTGGTAGGGTCTTTTCCTCCCCTAAACTTGTATCCTAGCCCATGTGTTGTCTTAGGAGGGACATTTGTCACATTTGTCTTTCTGGCAAGAGGCACCCTGAGCTGTTAATATTAGAACCAAATTTCCTCAGCCTTTGTCCGCTCTGGAATAAAATGATACCACACAGCCTCAGTTCCCCTTTTAAGAAGCTGCTTGATGTCCTAAGTCCCCGAAAGGATAATCCCCACCAGAGCAGCTCAGGTAACATTTCGGTCCTTCTCAATTGCAGAAAGGAGAGCTACAGATTAATGTCTGGCTCACTGAGGCCATTTCAAGTGAGCCAGGGGCAAATAAGTAGAGCATGTCCTTGACCCCACGCCTCTACCTTTGGAGGATGGGAAGTAATTGAAAGTCTTAAAAACACTTACAATAGGACACTGGAAGAAAGTGAAATGGTTTAGGAGAATAAGAGTCTAGTGGGTCAGAGTTTGAATCCAGGTACTACCACGTTGAGATGCGTGACTGGGGGTAATTATTTAACTTCTCTGAGCCTTGGTCTCTGCGTCTATTAAACAGAATACTGGTCACCTTATAGGGGTATTGTGAAGATCGGTCCTATGCGCTTGAAGTGTCTGGCCCACAGTAAGCTCTCAATACGAAGTGGCTATTATTAGCACTGGAGTAAGCAGGGTTTATTTGGAGGTTCTTGGATGGTATGGGCAGAGATCAGGGAGGATGAGTATCGAGTTCTTCCCTGTGTGTTCCCTGGGGCAAGGCCAGAGTGAGGACAAGGGCTGTAGGGCCCATTAGGTTGTCTTGCATTGGTATCTTCCTGATATTAGGAGGGGTTCACCCTGCCATTGATGGTAGGAATCAGAAATTGTAGGTGACAGCTATGCCGGACAGCTGGGGCCTGGCTGGGCATATGGGGCTCCTACTGCTCACACCCCCTTGCTCGGTCCATCCTTCAGAGATACTTCTCTATGCGTGCAATGCTGGTGGTCAATGTTGATGCAATGTGAAAAGGAGAAACGAGCATGTGTGTGGTCCCAGATGGCTCATGCCACCTGCCAGAGTCTCCTGAGTGAAGTTTCCAGAGTTTCCAAGAGAAAAGCAATAGGGCAGCTCACGTCAGCACACCTGGAACCCTGACACACCCCTGGTAGAGGACTAGAGAGCCATGTTTGCCCCCTTGGCCTTATCCTTATTAATAGAAACTTGGGTAATGTCATCCAGGAGAAAAATAAAAACGTTGGCAGAAGAGGTTATATATTTTAAGATGACACAGTTTATATTTAGAGACCTGGATTATGCCCCTGGGGGACATGAAAGAAGAGGAAGCGAGATTATAGCTGAGCATCTGGCCCGGGCAAATGTCATCTCCCAAAGTGGTTCTGCTTCTCACGCAGGTGCACACCAGAGCAGAGAAGGCACGGAAGGTGGGAAACCCAGAGCTCACCCGTTTCTAGATCTTTGCACTGCCCAAGGTGCTGAGGGGACAGTCCCCGAAGTCGGGGCTGGACCAGGCTCCCCTGGACCAAGCGAGGCTGAGCCAAGCCGTGGTGCATGTTCCCCAGGGACTGATTTTGGACAACGTGAAGTACATTTATGGACACCAGGTGCTTGAGATGTGGAATACTTCACCTCTGAGGTCCAGATTAGTATTCTCCACTGAGGTTTCGAAGGACTGACATCATCGTGTTAAGCAGAACTGGAAGGGTGATGTGCTAATTTGGCATACAATTATCACCTGTCTACAGAGATGGTACAATCTGTTCTTGGATAATTTTTACATTAAGATTTTATTACTGCTTCCCCTGAAGTTGAGTAATCACCATAAAAACAACGACGCTTACCACATTTTTTCAGCTGCCTTCCATTTATTATCTCATTTTATTCTCGTAATATCCACATAAAATTTGTCGAATAGCCTTTGACATGTTAATACAGAAGTTATTAATATAATCACGGTAGAATTTTTTTAATCGGGGGAAATTGAATTAGAAATATAAAAATACCTCCACCTGGAGAAAACCACTGTTAATATCTTAGTGAATCTAGTGTCGTTATTTTTCCACGCATATTTTCAGTACTTGAGATATGTATAAAATGCTGTGCACTATTTCTCAGCTAATATGATACTGTAAGTACTCACTCCACAAAGAGGTTTTCTACACAAGATTCTTTGCAAGTATAATCTTAAAGCCGCGCAGTGTTGCGTTGAGGGATGCGTCATAATGTACTTAATAAATTCTCCATGTTTGGAATTTATTGATTTCCAGTATATTCTGTTATACTGCTTCAGTGAACACTTCTGCAGATAAATCATGATCTGGGGTGAGGACTAGGAACTTGCTTTTACAAATGAGAAAGCACAAGTACAGACATCATCCACAGATTCTCAGCCTGTGAAAGTGGGACAGCAATTACAGCACAGCCTTTTTTCATGCCTGACTCATTATGAAGAAGCAGAGAATGGAGATTATCAACCCAGCCAAGGGAATAACACAATCAGAGAATTATAGACCGAAGTTTGTACCTGTAATCGTATTCGTGTTGTAGACTCTTACAACTAGATTAAAACTAAGGAAGGCATTTTAGATCAGTGGTTACAAAACCGGCTGGCTCGTCATTATCACATTAAGAGTTTATTCAACTAAATCAATAGGTTTAAGGTAGAGTCTGGAACTCTGTATTAAGCAACAACAGAAAGAAAGGAAGAAAGGAAAGAAGGAAGGAAGAGAGGAAGGGAGGGATGGAGGGAGGATAGAAGGAAGGAAGGAAGGAAGGGAGGGAGGGAGGGAGGGAGGGAGGGAGGGAGGGAGGGAGAGAGAGAGAGAGAAAGAAAGAAAGAAAGAAAGAAAGAAAGAAAGAAAGAAAGAAAGAAAGAAAGAAAGAAAGAAAGAAAGAAATGCAAAGGAAGTGGATGGCCCTTCTGCTTTGAAGCAAACTTGCTGGCATTGTTTGGAAGTTATTTGGCAACTTCCCTATGATAACTGCTAGAAGAGATGGTTGCCAAGATGGTCGATATGAGGCAAGGTCACAAGGGCAGGTGGGCCAGTGGGACCCTTGTGTGGAGTGCTAGCCCGCTGGTGGGTCTCCTACTGAAAGAAGAGCCAACTAATGGATGCAAAGTACTGTAATCTGAGCTCAGGTGTGGGCGTGGGCTCTGTAGCTCTGACCCCACAGAGAAGGGGCTGGCTGATCACATACCACGGGCCTCTCTGGGCGGCCATAGTAGCATCCATTTTGTGTCAGGGATGTGGACAAGGAGCTAACCCTTTAACCCTGGCTTACGTAGAAATAAGGGGGCAAATGTTAGCTGGAGGCTGCGTTGCAGTTAAAGCTGAAGTCAGCAGTGTCTCCTTAGTGTGCTGAGGTACCCCGAAGACTTCCGAACCTGGTGATGGCGAAAAGATTAGAGCATCCGCTGGAAATGTGGGGTCAGCCATAAGCGTGTAGTTTGGGAGAGTCGTGTAAGGGTCAGCTCTATGCTCTGGGATCAGGTCACTCTTTAAAGATGACATCAGGGGGATCTGGGCTTATGTCTAATGACTTCCAGACTGAGCGCATTCCATGTGCAGTCCAGAAGGTGAAGCCTCCAGAGGCTGCTGCCTGAAGAGTCCCCCTGGGACTGACTCATCCAGCTGGATTTCCCTTCTCCTAACATCATGGTTCATCGTGAAAGCAGGTCAGGTCTGCCTCTGAGGTTGTGCAGACAGCTGGTGGATGATTCAGGGAGCAAATCCCAGCTTGTTCTCACTTTGCCCATTATCTGGCCAGCTTGGGCCCTGAGATGGAATGATTGCCCTGCCTTGGGGTGGCCATGGAAGGAAACACACGTGATGCCCTCTTACATACTGTGATTCTGCTGAGTGCTAAATCCACTGGAAGGAGAGATACCACCAGAGGAAGTGGGGTGTGCTCATCTTGCCTCGAAATGCATGGCCATGGCCCTTGAAGTTACCCGATGCAATGGTGTCCTTCCAGAGCAAGCCACGAGAGGCCGTGTTCAATAGGAAAGGGTAGCTTTGCATCATACTGCAGACCAAGGAGAGGTCTGTGACTTTACATTCCCAAGAGAAGCCTCTCTGCTTGGGTGATGGGAAAGAGAAAAGGGAGAATGGAAAGATGTGGGTTACTGGGGGCCAGGGCCAGGTGATTTGCTTAATGCTAAATAGGAATGCTTCCTGGCTGTTCGCACTTTGACTGCACGGTGTCTACCCGTGAGATAATAGCACAGGAGGGACCCCTTCAAAGTGGATAGATTCACAGTGGTTTCCGGAGCTGAGGTCGCTTAGCCGAGTACAGAAGACTGGAGAAAAGCCATGACCACTATCCTCAAATACTTGACGGGTTGACATGGGGAAGAACAGTTACATTTATTTTGTTTGGATCCAGAGGACAGAAATGTGACCAGCCAGGAAGGAGTTATAGACAGATTTGGATTCAACATGGAAAGAACTTTCTAACCCTCAAAGTTGTGGGCAGTTCATAAAATAATGTTCACCAACAGGAGCGCTATGCAATCTTGAAAGCAGAACTTAAACTCTCTGTGCCTCAGTTTCCTTTTTTTAAAATATTTTATTTATTTATTTGAGAGAAAGAGCATGAGTGGAGGGGGAGGGGCAGAGGGAGAAGCAGACTCCCCTCTGAGCAGAGAGCCCCACGCTGGACTCCATCCCAGGACCCTGAGATCCTGACATGAGCCAAAGCCAGTTGCTTAACCAACTGAGCCACCCAGGCACCCCCGTGCCTCATTTGCCTAATCTGCAAAATGGGGATAATAATATCTATTTTCTTATTTTAATTTTTTTATTTAAATTCAATTTAGTCAACATATAATGTATTATTAGTTTCAGGGGTAGAATTTAGTGAGTCAACAATTGCGTATAACTCCCAGTGCTCATTACATCAAGCGTCCCCCTAGAATAATATCTATTTTTGAGGGATATTGTGAAGACTGAATTCGTTAATATATGTACAGTCTTTTAAACAGTGCTGGAATGCATTTAGCATTCAGGAGACATTAGCCATTGGATAACTGTCCTATGAAGGTAGAGAGGGGCAAGTGTTATTATCTCTTATATGATGGACAAGGAAAACAGATCGATTATCAAGCAACCTGGTCTACTCTTAGACAATTGATCACGATAACAGTTGGAATGACCCAAACTGTCACCTGGCATTTCATGGGTGTGCCCCCAGCAGCAGCACTCTCCATAGTCTCAATTCTTGGAGCCATCAACTATATTGTATATATTTTTGGAGATCTCCACAATGCCCAGGCAGAGTGTGAGTCTTCAATAAATACTTACTGTCTAGACATACAGAGTCATACCTTCTCATAGAACGAGTATGGACTTATGCTCTAGAATTCCAAGTATCCCCATATTCTTCGCTAATCACAGTCAGGGCAAACCACAGTCTAACTGCGTGCCGGACAAAGTCATTTTACATTTTTTCCTAAATCAACAGGCGCTGCAATTTAACTTGATGAAATACAACGTAGGTTTAATTGGAACTTAGCTGCAAATTAAGCACAAAGAATCTGTAGAATTGACTGCTCCTTAAATATCACTTAGCTCGACAAACTAATAGCTCTTCTATGGAGATGCCATTCTGGGTAGACATTAAATTGTGGTTCAAATAGCAAAACACACAGTGTGTGGGCTCCGCTCAGTATTTATTGTGATTATGCTATATGAATAATAAGTAATATTTGAGGACATTAGTCATTATTGGCTTTGCATACTTCCTAAGCAGTCAATGCTAGAGCCAGGATCAACAAGCCCCAGGATGCCCTCCTGCTTTTGTTTTTTTGTTTTGCATGTGCTCCTACTAAGGCCGGAGGGGAGTTATTCCCTCTCTAGACATTTGGTACAGCTCATTTACATATAGTTGCTGTTTTCGCTATCCAGAAATCCAGGGTGTTGATGGCATCTGAAATGCAGTGTGGCTCGGTGCCCATAAGAAGGATATGTGAAGAAGGAGAAAATGATACATTTGTCCAAGTGTCAGACTGCCCCCTAGGAGACAGGGCAAAGCCATAAAGATTGCGGGGGCTGTGGTCACGCAGCACCTCTGATGGACACATGGGGTTATGCTTTCCATTGAGGATCTAGCATGCTCTCATGGTCTAAACATAACATTTTGATCCGGATTCTCAGTCAGTGGCTGGAAGCCAGGGCTTCCCAGAATGCCTTATCTGTATTGTCGATTGCCTGCTGGACATGTCTGCCTCAGTGTGCCATGGGACTGACCACCCATGATCCTACTCTCTTCAATCTGCTCCTCTGTTTTTCCTATTCCTGTGGCTGAGTGGATCTTGGCATCATTCTTTCAGCCAGAAACCTAGGAGCTGACCCCTGTTTTCGCTTTCTTTGATGCATCAATTCTGGTCACCATCTGGGTACTGTTGATTCTCCTTTTCTTCACTTTTCCTATCCAGCCCCTCTCTCCACATTCACTGTGACTTTCTCAATTTAGGACATGATTGTTTCTTTCATGGATCATTGGACTCCGTGTGTAGGTCTTACTTCCTTGGTTGTCTTGCTCCTTTCAGATACCCTTCCCCCTAGAACCATGGTGATCTTTCAAAATGAAAACCCAAACATATTTCTCCCCTCTTCAAATCCTTCCCTGGCTCCCTGATTTCTGAATGTGAAGACTGTAGTATGGCACCCAAGACCCTGCATAACCCAGCCTGTCCTGATTCCCTAGTCCTGTCTCTCCCCACTTTATATTCATGTCCTGTTATGTGACAGGTCGCTTCAAGCCTCAGGTCCTCCTCTGCATGGAATGTCCTGTTCTGCCTTCTCCCTCTTGGGAATAACGACTTACCTTTTTAAGTAGTTAACTCAAATACTGTCTCCCCCGAAAACCTTCCATGACCACCTGCTCTAAATATGGTTGACCACTTTGACCTTTGAGTTTTCCACCTGAACCTTGCATACATTTCTATAATAGGATTTACATTTACGTTGCATTCAGTGGTTTACATGCCTTCCTAGTCCATTTGGGCTGCCATAACAAAAATGCCATAGCCTAGATGACTTATAACCAACCAGCCTTTGTTTCTCACAGCTCTGGAGGCCGGGAAGTCCAAGATCCAGGCACTAGCAGGTGTGTTGTCTGTTCAGAACCCACTTCCCAGTTCATGAATGGTTGACTTTTTGCTATAACCTCACATGGTGGAAGGGAAGAGGGAGCTCTCTGGAGTTCCCTTTACAAAGACACTAATCCTCTTCTTTAGTGCTCTGCCCTCAGGACCTACTCACCACCCCCCAAAGACCCCACCTCTTAACACGTCCACCTTGGGGGGTTAGGTTTCAACACATGAATTTGGGGGGAACAGGGGAAATCAACACTCAGTTCTTTACACGGGCCCTTCTTCCTCCACTCCTTTGTAAGTCTCCTCTGAGTCTAGATACACTCAGTCTTCTTTATGTTTTAAATTCCAATGGATTACCCAACATGGCACAGGACTCAGGCATTCACCAGTAAGAAGACAGAATGGAAGCACATATGCAGAGTAGAAAGGCGGAAAGGAAGGATCTATACGGCAGTGAGGTGGGAAGCAAGGAGACTTGTTAGGGGTTAACTTGGAGGTGGGGTTAATGGGATTGAGGTCGGGACCAGAGTCCTGGCAGAGAGCAGACAGAAAGCCTAGGACATGCAGGAGACTACAATAATAATTTTTTTTTTCCAGACTGGAATTGGGAGCAGAGAGTCAAGCTTTGCTCTCAACCCCCAAGCCCCTGAGTGGTGGTCTTTAAGTACACAGAGTTTCGTCTGAAAATCACACCATGAATTCAGATTCCAACATTCCAATGTGGTCTTTCCACTAAAAGAGCACATGGATTTTGCAAACCATCAAAAGGTAATTTAAAACATCAGGACCCATGTTTTACTGCTTTAGTGAGTCACAGAGCTCCTCATTAAAATAAGTTCTTCACACATCTGGTCAATGTTTAAACGCAACGGCTTTTGCATTTGGTTCTCTCTAGGCTGGAGATAACACCTTGCATAGCAAATCGGGTGGTAGTTGGGTTTTGTTTATTCCTGGAGAATCAAGCTAATCAGAGGGTCAGAGGAACCCAGAGGGCAATGCTTTCTGCTTCATTTATTAACTGGGGGTGCTCCCATCCCAGGCCGCAGCCTGGAGGTGCACTCCTTGAGCTAATCCTGGGAGACAGCCCTGCCACTCCGGCTTACTGTCCAGCTGGAAGACAACACAGACCGAGGCCTGGCTCCGGGGCTAGGCATTCACCAACCCAAACAACCGTGAACTGCTTTCCTCTGTGCTTGCCGGACTTCCCAGACCAGACCCCTGGGGTGGCCCCCTCCCTGCCCACTTGCCCTGAGTGCCTCCTCCCCATCTGAAGAAGAAGCAGAGCCTCAGCTCCCCAGAAGGGTGGTCTTCAGAGAAAATCCACTTTCGTGCTAGGAATTAAAACACTCCTGCGCTGTAGCAGAAATACCAGATAATTCTGGAAAGAACCTTGGATGACCAATCTTGAGCCTGACCCAGAAAATCTATTGGAAGCACAAACAAGTAGGGGGCTTGAGGCCCCAGCCCCCAATTGGCCATTACTGCCCTCTGGGCCACCAGGCAAGGTGAAGCTCTCAGCCGCGACTCCATCCAGGGGCCAAAGCAACAGGAAGCCGAAGGGGACAGCAATGGGAGCAGAGAACTGGGTTTTCTCCCCCTGGTCTGGATGCAGAGTCCCCCTCCTGTGAACTCCCTGGGCAGTGTCCCTGGCCCTCGCTCGCAGCCTTGTCATTTCTAGCTTGTGCTATAGTTTGCTAGCTGGACGACCGAGCAAGTTGATAAGAAGATGGGGATAAAGTATCAACCTATTGCATTACTATAAGAAATAAATCTTTAGTGTTTTGCAGAAGTGTCTAGCTAAGTCAGTACCTGGCAAGAAGCAGGATTTTTAAAATGCTATTTTTCTTCCTTTCTTGACAATTGCGTAGCTCTGTGGTTAGGAATGCGGACCCTGCAGCCTGACAGCTGAACTAGCTGTGTGGCCTTAGCTTTTTTTCACCTCCTCTTTTTCACCTGTAAAGTGGGGATAAGAATCATAGACCCTATTCCAATAAGATATTGCAAGAATTTAAATGAATGACTATATGCAATGTGCTTGGAACAGTATTGACCATATGCATGGTAAGTGCTACAAAGCTTAGCTCTTCTCATTATTATCCTCCTTATGTAAGAATGATTCATTGATGCATCTCAGGGAGCCCATAGAACATTACTCCATCCATGGCAGGTGCTCAATACCTCTCCGCAAATTGAATGAATGAACGGATGCAGAAAGCTTTCTTTTAGACATTGTAGGTACTTCATGATGCATTTTGTAAGATTCTCATTCAGACAAGAAACGTAATGGAGGATCTTCTAGCTGCCGTGTGCTGTGCTTGGGTGTGGGGATACTATATGTCACAAAGCAGACATGCAGTCCCAATCTGGAGGTCTCCGCTGTCTTCTCATCCTGGTACCTTGCTTAACAAACGAGGACATGGAGGCCCAGAGAGGACAAGGAATTTCTGGGAGGTAGTAATTTGTAGACCCAGTGCCTGTTTTTAGGATCCATGGGTCAACACCCCACGTTGGTAGTTGAGACTGGCTTGTTTCAATGTCCTTGTTGGTACGGGAGGCAACACAACTTAATGGAAAGAGCTTGGCTCTCGAGTTAGACAAAATCTAGCTCTGCCCCGTGCCAATGGTACCACGGGGCAATGTGCTTCAGCCGTCTCGGCTTCAGCTCTTCTGTACAATGGAATATTAGTTTCTACTTCATCTGCAGAATTGTAGAATGAGAACTGGGAGACACACAGGTCCCACGTGATGTCTTCATTTTTTTTGTTGTCTTTAATTGAATTTGTTGCAGACATTTAACAATTTATATAAACCCTGATGCCTGGCTCCTCTTGACAAGTCAGAAGTTCTGGCGGCAACGTTTAACCGGAGCGAACAGCCAGCCCCTTGGCTGGGACAGGAGCCTTCCGATGTGGCACAGTCCCCACCTTTCTCTGTTCGTTTCTTATACCTGGCCTGCTCCACTCCTTGGCGCACCTGCCAGACCTCTGTAAGCACGTCCATTTTCAGGGCCTGCAGCATGGATGAGGTCTTGGCAGGGAGGGGAGTGGGGGGGCACAGTACTGTAAGGGATCAAGATGCTTCCTTTACTTTTTAATATTCCCTAGTCTATTTGCTTCCTTTGTAGAAACACAGGATGTGTTTTCTCTGAACAGATGACTCTTCCCTGTTAGCTTCACATGAGACTAAAGAGGCACGAGGGTAGTAAGATGAAAATGGAGCAGTCTGGGTACTGCGACACCAGCGCACAACTTCCCTAGTCACCGCCACCCGGCACGATGCGGAAAGAAGAGGGAGAGGTGAGTACTCACCAACCTGCGAACCCGGGGGCTGTTAAGGAGCGGGCTGGTCGGGGTCTCGTGACAAATGGCAATTTGGCCGAATACTTGATTTCCTTCCTTCCTAGAGCCAACATGAGTTTTATTTATAACTCAGCTCCCAGAGCCCCTTCATGTTAAATCAGTAACAGAGAGGCCTGCAGGGCTCCAAGTGGGAAGTGGCTTTCTAGACATCTGGACCCGAAAGCTGTGTGGTGCAACAAAAGAGACCCAGCCTGGGGGCCCGGAAGTCTCGAGTCCTCCTTCTGGCTCCTGATCTGTCACTGCTGCCTTTGACAGTCACGTAGCCGCAGTTCAACCTACTTTAGAAGAGGCTGCTAGCGGCATCCAGTGACCCACCTGGTGTGTGTGTGTGTGTGTGTGTGTGTGTGTGTGTGTGTGTGTGTGACTTTTATGCCTAATGTACCCTGGATGGCATAAAAGAGAATTCGTAAGTGTCATTTGTATTAAACATGTAATCTTCTATGAGGTTCCATGCTGATGAGACCAGACTCTGGGTCCAGGGACTTGAGGGGAAGGAGAGTGCCTCGGGGCTCCCCACGGCAGCATCTGCAGAAAAGCAAGCTGTCTATGTGTGTGGGAGGGGGTGGGTCACTGGGCAGAATCTTATCACCCAGATAGCACAACAGGGATGAGGGCTAGTAAGTACTCCGGGAGCAGCTGGGAGCGGGCTCTGCAGCGCAAGCATGACTCCACTCCCTGAAAAGAAGCTTGGCCCACCAAAAGAGCCCATCAGGAAGACGCCTGCCAAAGGAGAGGAAGGGCAACTGGTTCAGAATTTGACCACGGGAAAGATCTGATATGAATAGCCAAGATAATTTAAGGAATTAAATTTTAAAGGAAATTCACTAGCTGAGTCCATATAAGATCTTCGGAGGATGAAGGTACTTGGAACCATCCCCACAAAGAACATACAAGCAATGACGTGCAACCGAAAAAGGGAAGAAGAGGGAAAGACGACCTGAGGTGGGCTAGAAATATGACTCATGTCGTATGGAAAGGCATTCGACCAGCCACAAATGGAGATTTAAGAAGAATGGTAGAAGTTACAGGTCTACTGATTTTTCCTCATTCGTGTATTTATTTATTTATTTATTTATTTATTTATTTATTTATTTATTTATTTATTTCTTGCCATTTAGCTACACTAGCAATTAAGTGTTCAAGCTCAGAGCCGCACACTTGCATTAAATCCCCACTCTATCATTAACTGGCTACGTGACCTCAGGCAATTTACTTAGTCTCTCGGAACCTAATGTTTTTGTTCTGCAAAAGCAAGGATAAGAAGAATACTTATCATGAAGGGCTGTCTTGAAGCTTAAATGAGTCAATGCAGGGAAGGTGATTAGTGTAGGGTCTGGCATACACTAAGCGCTCAATAACCGTTAGCTACTATTATAATGCAACCAGCACTTACTAAATGCTGGATTCTGCACTAGGTGTCGTGGTTACGATGACGAATAGTGCACGGTCAGTCCTCGAGGACTATCCAGTCTAGAAGTGGATTGACATTTGCAAGAATAGTCCTGGGAGAGAAGCCTGCATCTGCATAGGGATCGTATCTCCATCAGCAGCTGTTCTTGCACAACAGCTAATCAGCTACTTGGAAAGATGGAGCAGAAAGGACTCACGCTTCAGGACCGGTCTTTGGATGGGGTGACCGTTAAGGTCCCCTCCAACCCCAAGAGTCTCTGATTCTGAATTTCTTCCTGGAGATAATGTTGACTATTTCTGTCCCAATCCAGAGCCAGATAATGGGCTGGGGGAGGTGGGGGGATGGAAGGCAGTGGCAGCCCTTGATGAAAAGCCAATGTCAAAGCCCAATGGGGGGCAGGGCTCATACTCCTGACCACTTGGCAATCACTATGTCTTGTCCTGCACTTTGGTCCCATGCCTCTAGGCAGTGACCTCCCTGTAAAACAGGGGCCTGCCATGACTCCTCTTACCCCAGTGAGTACAAGAGGTTCTTCAAGGACCTCTTAATGGTCCTGACCTTGTCCACAATATGTTATACCTGTCACTTACTGAGGTCTGTTTACTCTGAAATAATGGGGAGGGTGACATTGTGCTTGGAACAGCATTTGATGAATGTGTTCCCTGAACCCTCACCCAAAAAAAACTCAGAAAAGAGAGTCTAAATTTAGGAATATGTGCTCAGTTATGGGTTGTAGCCTAGTTTACAGTTTTGCCCCTTGTCTGTGACCCATTCTTGGGAGCTGTGACTAGCAGCGTAATAACAACTTCAGACCCACAGGAAAACTGCAAAGGAGACACCCTTAGTCCATCAACCGGAAATGCCCTCCACAGGTAACCAACATGTGTCCTTAAATTTTGCAGGAAAGAAGAGCCCTTTTGGCTTAGATGTCCAAATATTTGGAAATACTTGAGTTGAAATGAAAAATATATTAAGTATTTTTATTCTTAATTTGTAATCTGTAAGAAATCTATTAATGAATTTAACTGATTTTTAATAAATGTAATTAATTTAATTTCGTATTTAATGTCCAAAAGAGATGATACAGTGCAACTGAGCATTGTTATTCACAGATAGCAAGTCCTACTGACAAATCCCCTCCCTAATCTGTGCAATCAAATAACTCAACATTTCTTTCAATACTAACCTTCAGTATTCATCACGTTTTGCAAATGTTGGTTTTGACTCCGGAACTAGATGGAAGGCATCTTAAAGGTGGGGACCATATTTTATCATCCCTTGAAACTCATTCCGTCCTTATCATAATAGCTAACAGTTATTGACCACTTTTTATGTGCCAGGCATTAGACCCAGAACTTCACATAGATTCACTTATTTAAATGAATCCTTATCCCAAATAATGAAATAGTTATAATATATCCATTTTACAAAGTAAGAAACTTAAGCTCACAGAAGCTAAGTACATTGACCAATATAAGACTACTAGTAAATTGTACAACTAGGACCCAAACCCAAGTCCATGGAATTCAAAAGTCATCTACCTATGCTGTTATGTGTCTTCAGCTCAAGCTGGGTGCACAATAAGTCTTCTATAGATAACTGAATAGTGATTATCTAGGCAGTTTCCTTTCAAGAGAGCCTACTACGGTTTGCTCTGCTGAATACCTGGTTATTAGGCAGATTGCAATGGGCAAGAGGAACTTCTGTGATTTTATTTCTTGGAAGTCCAGGATTTTGATTTAAAAAAATTTGTTGTTGTTGTTGTTATCAGTATGGATAAAGTATCCTCATTTAGGAAAGATTATGAGTTGACCAAAGTAAGAAATATTATTTACTCCAATAAAAATGTTCCATTTAGCTTTGGTTTAGAAAGGCTGTGACTCAAATGCAGTATGTTGGAGTATGTTTTGGGGTGGGGTGAGGTGGTGATGGGAGGGAGAGGTATTTACAGATTATCCTCCTTACGTTAGTATAGATTTATTATCTGTCCTTTCTTCCTCCAGCCCCTCCAAAGCAAACCAAAATGGGACCACAGATTGTTCTATTCTGCCATGAACTTTAGGGGCAAATTATAAGCACACTTTGAATATATTTTAGCTGGGACCTATGAAAGCGGCCAAGCTCATGACACTGACCATCTAAGGACATTGCCTTATCTCTCCCTCATTTGGACTGAACAGAAAAGAAACTTGATTGTTTTAAGCTTTATATTTTGGATTCATTTAATTGACTAGATTTCAAATCTTGCAAACACTACTTTTGAAGTTATTTTTGAAGCCCCTTTTAAAGAGATCTCACTATTAAAAATGAATTTGGAGTGGCAGGAGGCAGGACAATTCTAAAGCATTATTCTTGGCTTTCAGGTTTTCAGAGTTTCTGGTGCTAGTGTCTGGGACACTTTCAAGAATCATGGGATCCCCTACCTTACGTCTCCTGTGCAGGCAGTAGCCACATCTAGCAGTGTTGTCAATCCCTAGAAAGAGATGCAGTCTATGGGCTCCCCATTTAAAATAGATGATGATAGATAGATAGATAGATAGATAGATAGATAGATAGATAGATAGATAATAAAGGTAATTATGGGAAGAAACAGAAGGAAGAAATTTTAGGAAAAAAAGTCAAAAGTTTTAAAAGCCAAAAACAAAGGAAAGGGAGTGGGAAGAAGGTAACAAAACCACTGGCATCACATGTCATCTGAAATGAGGACAAAATGTAGGAGAAGAAGGGTGTCTGGAGAATTGAGCTTGAATTGGGGGACTTCTGAGTCTCATGTGGACTTTTTATGTGCTGGGCATATGACAGGTACTTGAGGCTGAACCTTCAGGGGCTAAAGTCAAGGGAAGCCCCCAAATTTTTCCTATCAACTAGAAGATGCTGGGAAGAAAGTCTCCACGTAATAATACAGTAGAGCCTGGAGAGTCGACATGTAATAGTCACAGTTTTTACCACCGAATTACAAAAATCCATTATAGGCAGAAGATATTTTGCCCAGGAAAAGATCATAATTGAGGATTTAGAGCTGCCAGACAAGAAAAATTCATTCACTCTCTCATTTATTCATTCTTTGAAAAACGTTTATTGACCACCTACTAGGGCCCAGGTCCTACATCAGATGATAAGTTTATATCTATGAACAAGACATAGTCTAGGTACTCAAGATGCTTACCTTCTAGAGAGGGAGAACCATCAATAAATGAGCATTAATTATGCAAACTGATGAGATGTGAGATAGGAAAAGTATAAAGTTCTGAGAACACACTTGGGAGGAGCTCCAACCCAGCCATGAGAGTACCCTGGTGAGCGAGGTGACCTGTTTGCTGCCAGCAGCACACTTCAATGAACTTGCTGTTCTCAATGGTTAACATGTATATAATGATGTAATTTAAAAGGTCTGTGTGTGTTTGTGTGTGTGTATGTGTTTATTCATGTAAAAAAATGATCCAGAACAGGGGACCATGGTTGGTGCAGCCGGTTAGGCATCCGACTCTTGGTTTTGGCTCAGGGCATGATCTTAGGGTCGGTCTCCACGCTGAGCCTGGAGTCTGCTTAAGACTCCCTCTCCCTTTGCCCCTCTCTCCCCTCTCAAATAAATAAATAAAATCTTTAAAAAGTATACTTAAAAAAATGATCTAGAACAGAAAGACAGCTAATGGTACGGTGGTATTTAAATACTTGGGATTTCTAGTAGTTCTCTTATATCTTTGTCATGCATTTTATTAGCAACTATGGTGAAGAAATTGACCCAGCAGATCTGGTTGCTGAGTTAGTTCATGTCCAGGGAAGCCTGGAACCATAACTGACCCTTGGGCAACTCCTTGTGTTCTCTGTGTTACTGACTGATGACGCTGTGTATGCCTAGATAAAGGGGGCATGCTACACCAGTGAGTCAAGACTTTGCAGCATTATTTAGCAAGGGTCATGATGTATCTGGTTTCATTGTTGGGGGAGTTTGGTTAGCATGGCTAACTGCATAGAAGTATGTGCCTATATGGTCAGTCCTCCTTAGAAGCTTCAGATCCTGAGATTGGAATGGCCTTCCCTGGGCAGAGACATTCTACACATGTCGCTGTAGTTTTTCTAGAGAAAAAGTATAGACTGCATGGCCCCGGATGGTGTGGGACTCAGGAGCCTACATCTCACATCTCTAGACGCCACCCAATGTACATCCTTCTCCTTGCTTTTGCTGTGAATCTTTGCTATAATAAACCTTAGTTGTAAGAATAAGTGAGTCCTTACAGCAAGTCACCAAACTTGAGTTGGTCATGGGCTGCTGAAATAGCCCAAAAGATATACTGAGAAGCATTATGAACCAGAGAAGCCATATGATAGTTAAGGTAGGGTGAGGAAAGATGGGGGTATTAGGTATTGCTTTTTACTTTATTATTTTCAACTAGGAGAAATGTAGAGTTCTTTTATTGTTTTAAATCAAATTCAACCTGCTTGAAACCTCCATTCATCAAGGTAAATGTAAATTCTAATCTTTATCATGACAGGCTGCTTTTTATCTTAGGGTTAATAGAGTCTTGGGGTCGAAACCAGTCCAGAGTTCTGGGAAAGGCCTTTGACCTTTAGTCGACACTAGTTTTTGATGATCTGCTCATTGTCTATGAATGTAGACAGCTCCGCTGTCCTCTGCCAAACCAGGGAACAGAAATGTCTGCTCAAATACTGTCCAGCATGTGTAAGTAACCAAGAAACCACTCCCTTCGAGAGCCTGCCTTCTCCTTAGAGTCTCTTAAGGTGAGGTATGCCTCACGGATTACAGAACTTGCAGAATCTTGCCTCCTCTCAAGAAACTCCTTCCGCAACGCCAGTCCAGCAGATTCTATTCATCCCAACCCTTGGATCTCCCCCACAGTGGAAAACTTACCTCTAACTTATACAGATGAAGCTTCTAATCACAAAAATATCCTTAGAGATTGTCCTCTGGGGGTCTGGTAACATCTGCTTTGGG
Organism: Ursus americanus; assembly: GCF_024610735.1. Lineage (NCBI taxonomy): Eukaryota > Metazoa > Chordata > Mammalia > Carnivora > Ursidae > Ursus > Ursus americanus. The sequence continues at coordinate 50,753,893 of NC_142128.1, read as the reverse complement.
CCCTGTAACACAAAAGCCACAAATACATATTTCAGTCAAGGTAATAGAAAGGTTTGGCTACCTTCTTGGGATGTGAAGGAGGAACAACTTACATCAGAAAGAACAACACAGAAATGAATCTTACTGCAAATTATCTTGCTCCATTTGGGATACTCAGTCTCCACTTAATAGAGGAAATTAGTGAACAAACTATTCCAGAACAAAGTAAAGTGTTAACGCAAGTGTCATAACAAAGGTGCATACACGCTAAAAGCAGTAGAAGGGACAGGAGCATTTGGGGGACATTGTGGAGGGGCTACTATAATGAAACGCAATGGGTAGGCTGGACTTGGAGCAAGAGAGACCACTTACTATCACTGTCCAAACCCACCTAAGAACCCACAGTTCAAATCACAGCACCAAAAACAATTGCCATCAATTGAAGTCTAAAGTTCATTTCCTCGAAATCAGGACCCAGAAGGATATCTTTATGAAGGGGCAGCATAGAAAGAATGCTAATCAGTTGGGCTTTATCTTCAATGGGGATGTAATGAAAAGACTTGTACTCGATGTAGAGGGGCTTTCTACCCAATGCAAGGACCTCCCTTGGAATCCATATCATTTAGTTGTGTGTAGAGTCAGTGGAAAATATTACTAAGCACTCCTCCTTGGAGGTCTGTAAGATTGGCACTGATAGGGCTTGTGGTAGAATGGAGAAGACATCAACCGCCAGGTTAAAGAAACCCGAGCCCTTCTAGGTGGCTTTGGGCAAAGCGCTCCCCTGAGTCTCAGGTTCTCACATAGAATGGAGATCATCATATTTCTTTTTCAGGGCTGTTGTGAAGTTTAGAAATAATATCTGACACATAGTGGACACTAAATCAATGGTAGATAACAGAATTTTCTCTTTGAGACGACACAAGTAATTTCTTGTCTGGAACCAGGTCACTGGGCTAAGTAATCTCCAGGCATCTCCTCCAGCCCCAAGACTTTAGCCACTGCTAATGCTAGTCCTCTTTCTCTTTGAAAGAAGCTGAACTCCTGCAGATGTCCTGGCATATTGATCAAGTTATTACCAGCAATGTTTCATATATTTCCTACTGGCTCCATTCCCTTTATTTACCCCCACTACCACTGTTATCTTCTTTGAATCTTCCTAGACTCTGCCTCTAGTCTTCTTTCTCTCTACCCCACCATTTGAGTCCCAGGTTCTTTGGGTAATTATTCACTTAAGTAGGAGGCATAGGGCTAATTTGATCAATTCATCTATGCCAATGTTTTAATAAATGCTAATGGGTGACCTGCCCCAATGGGTGAATATCACCTAGAGAAACACTGGTAATTGAACATCCCAGGTAGTTAAAAAAAAAAAAAAAGAAAATCAATGCCAAAACATATCTTCACTCTAGGAGATCTCCCTATAGGCCAGTGACAAGGTACTATGGCCTATTTGGGGGCCCTTGGCCACATTCAAGAAGGATATTCTCGGTTGCTTTCTGGTGTCCCTACACAGACAGATCAACCTGGAAAATACTCCTGTTGCTCTACCAGGGCAGCCAACCCATGGGCTGTGCAGGCTGGATGCTGCAAGCCACATCCTAGCTAAGCCAGATGGAAAGACCCAGAGTCTTCTTCATGCAGGACCATTTCCTTAGTTCTAGGGAGTCAGACTCTTGGAGAGATGGGGTTTGGGGACACTTTGGAAATTATTTAAGCTCATCACTTCATTTTTTTCTGAAGCAGAGACTCAGAGAAGCGATGTGACTTGTTAAGCCCCAGAGCTAGTTAGGGCTGGGCTGAATCTGGAACTCATGTTTCTTAGCGCCTAAGCCAGAACAGTTTATCTGCACCAATCTGATCCTTACATATACAAACTTCTGTATACTTTACTTGTTCTAGAAGGGGCCCTTGTGGCGGAGGATCAGAAGACCTAATCTCTAGACCCTATTTTCTCAGCAGGAATCTGGGTGACCCACAATTAACGGTCTAGAATTTAATTTGCCCATCTATAAAATGAGCAGAGGTCCACATGGTCCTGTGTCCCTGGGCTATTATTCTGAATATAAGGGAATGTTTTGTTAATTTAAAAAAATGCTGGAAAAAATACTGGTTGAATAAAGGAAAGAAGGAATGAATTTAGAAAGTCAAAGCGCGCGCACACACACACACACACACACACACACACACACACACGTTATTCTAATTTACCACCATGTTCAGATATAGAAGCCCCTGGTGGTGTTCTCAGAGGCTGGAATAGCATTGACCTTGATAGCTAATTCCAGAAAACGGAATGGCTTCCTGTGGAGATGATGAGCTGCATGCTGCTGCGGGATGAGCCCTTGGGGCAGGGGATCTAAGCATCTTCTCCTACCCACTGACGGGCTGCCGCTTCCAGTACCCAGGCTTTGGCCATGAGCCCCTGGATAGACACTGAAGGGGGTGCAGAGAGAGAGAGAGAGAGGAAGAACAAGCTGGGCACCAAAAATTAATGACCCTCATGAATTGGAGTGCGTGCAGGGCACAGATGTCAATCTGGGATGGGAGTGGGGAGAGGGAGAGACAGAAGGAAGTAGGAGGCACTGGGGTGGGAGGGAGGGAGGGAGAGAATATGAGAACCCTAGTGACATGGAAGATCAACTGGAAAGACATACATACTAACACCCAGAGCAAATATCCAAACCTCACCGTGAGTAATATAAGGGACCCGGGAAGAAATTCCCCTGGGTAAGGTGGCGCAAAGCTCAGCGCTTGAGCCGCTGTGCCGCCCCTCACAGCTCTGACCACCGTGATCAGCTCCCACAGGGAGTGTTCTGGTCACCTGAGTTCCTGACTCAGTCTGACAATGGCTCTTAGCTTTCACACCATCCTGTATGTGGGAGATTGCTGCCTCTCTCCCTCTCCACCCAGGGTGAGCAAGCTGCTGGCGTTTCTGTGTCAGCCACAGAAGCTGTGATGAGGAGAGCAAGGACATGCGTGGAAAGAACAGGTGATTCCCTCACATCTCCACCCAGGGATTTGCAGGCAGCATGTCCCGAGGAACGTTCTTCACTAGAACTCCATCCTGTGAAAATCAGTTGCCTGTCCACTGGGTCATAGACCTTCCTTCTACAGGCTCAGGTAAGTCTACAAGACCCCGAGACGGACCTCCAGCCCCTTCAGTGGAACCTGTCAGGGTTTATGTGTGTTGTGAGCAACCTCGTTCATCGCATGGACCTGGCCCGGGCAAAAGCCAGCTCCATTCCGGGACCATGTGACACTGGCAGGGTTACTCACTTGGTTGCCCTCCAGCAGGGGCATCTAGGGACACCTCCCTAGAGTGACTATAGCGTTTATCACTGGGATGACTCAGCCCAAGCCTCCCGCTCCCTGAAAAGGGAATCTGAGGCCAGGGCTGGGGGTGGGAATGTCGATTAGATCCATCTATGGCTGGGACAGCACAGGAACTGCCCCACACCTGGAAAGCACAAAGGACAGAGTGAGTAAAGGTCAGGGCTGTGGCTCAGAAACTCAGAGGGAAATATGAGTTTATTCCAGAAGTGTGGGTAACAGGTGGAACTTTGTGTCCAGAACCCCAAGGAAGATCCTACTCAGTAACCTAATGATAAGGTTTCATTTCAGATTTCCATTCGTTCGGTCTCACTGATTTCACTCCCATCTTTATCTTGTTTCTTTCATGTCAGTTACTTAACCTTGATTAGAGGAGTTGACAGAGCACAGTCTGGAGGTGGGTTCTGCCTGCTTTCCCAGCCCATGACAAGATCCTGCTTCCTTCTCCTAAGCAGGTTGTATTTTGTCATTCAGATTACAGACAAAATACCTGTGTGGTCCCTCCTGTTTCTGTCAGTTATGAGTTTAGGTCTCCTCTCGCCAACGGGTTCCTCCAAAGAGCTAGCCTCCTCTTAGGTTCTCATCCCCCATGGCAGTCAGCACAGGGATAAGCCCATGGCGGACACTTACTCAACACTTGTTGCTTGGTTGTTCTCAATCTTAAATACCCCAGAGAAAAGGAGTTTCGCAGCCTCACCAGTTGCCAAATCCAAAATCTAAACTCATTTAGAAACTGAAGCCTTCATTTTGCATACCGTCTCTTATTCAATTTCAAAACAACATCTGTAGTGTAATTGGTCACTTTTCACCTGCGGGCCTCCTGGTCAGCTCTGCGGTGCTCTCCTGATGTCGCCGCTTAAGCTGTTCCTAGAGGTTTACCATACAATGACCGTTATTTGTGTAGCACTTAGTTACTTATGATTTCACGGGTATTTTTGCTTAGTGCATCGCCCTCTGCGGCTGGCGCACAGGGGCCTCAAAGATCTTCAGTTGCGGGGAGCACACTTGGCTCAGGGCCCAGACGCTGTTCTGGAAGCTACAGCACGTTCTCGGTGTGGTCTGACGGCCTGTTCAGCCTTGCAGCTCCAGCCCTAGCTTATCCCACAGACGTTTCCCCTCCAAAATGTTGTTGCTCCTGTTATCCTGTCCTCACAGCGGCTTCTCTGAGGACTCCCTCTCTCCCGTCTGGCTCTGGTGGTCCCTTCTCTGGGTTTCCAGAGCCACCCAGATCTGTCTCCATCAAAGGACTGACCATACCGCCTTGTGCTGTCTCTCTGGTTCTCCTCCTGAGACCTGAACCACTAACCAGAACGTAAAGAGACGAAAGCCAGCCAAGTGCTGGAAGTGCTAGGAGGGAGTGGGTCACCGCACTGGGGAGCTGGGGAAGGTCAAATGGCTTTCCAGGTGCAGGTGCATTCAGCTGTGGATTGAAGAAAGGTCTGAATCCAGGTAAAGAGAACAGTGGCCAGCGTCAGATGCCAAGGGAATGGCATGAGAAAAAAAGATGGTCTTCTAGAGCCTGATGAACATGGGTATGGCTGGAACGTAAGTACAGACACAGCAGGTGGATTGCAAACGCCAAGCTGGGTTGTTCTGACTTTAGGCTGTGCATAACGGTTCTCAAGCCAGCTTTTACAAATCTGCTTCCCCCCTATGTATGAGCCCAGTATCATCAAATACATCTTTCCTGTTCTGCAGTCATTCTCAGGGTAGGTGGGGTGTCCTCTAAAACCGCTCTGAAGAGCACCATCCACTACCCCACCGCGAGCCATATGGGCTATATACATTTTCATCATTTAAATTTAAAGGAACCAAAGGGGCACCTGGGTGGGCTCAGTCGGTTAAGCATCTGCCTTCAGCTCGGGTCATGATCCAGGATCCTGGGATCGAGCCCCACATCACGCTCTCTGCTCGGTGGGGACCCTGCTTCTCCCTCTCCCTCTGCCCCTCTCCCCTGCTTGTGCTCTATCTCAAATAAATAAACAAATAAAATCTTTAAGGCAAACAAACTAACTACAAATTCAGTACCTCAGTCATACTCGGCACATTTCAAGGGCTCAATAGCTACCCGTGGCGTATGGATGCCCCATGCAGAATAGCACAGAGGGGAGTCTGGGCAGGGAGGGATAACGGATAAGGAAGCTGGAGGGCAGAGATGTCAGGAGATTGTCACGTGGCTGACAGTGGACAAGCAGGACTTGAAGCCTGAATTTTGTCACTTTTAACTGGAGTCACCTCCTCTCGATTTTTCTCTTTTCCCAACTTCCTGGAACTGGTTGGCAGGGAGTCTCATTTATGGCCAAATCCTAGCCCAGTGATACCGGAAAGGACGTTCTGTGGCTGGTCCAGGGCTACACTGAGATGACACAGGCATGAATCCCATTCTTTGTTTCACGATGCAGGATTCGGTGAATCCCATCATCCGCTCCGTGCCTCAATCTCCTCGCTGGTAAGTGGAGAGAATGCATTCCCTTACATCTACCGCACACAGTATCGAGTATCTAGAATGTTCCAAAATCAATTCCCAATATGATTTTTTTTGTATCGAGAACATTTTTCTTTATTTTTTTTCTGTAATTTAAAATAATACATAGTGGCTATAAATAGTTTGGGGGAAAGTGCTGAAAAGAAGACGTAGAGACAAAAGCATTTAGAAAGTATTAGTCATTTACTTGCACAAGTGAGGCTAAATTTGAGAACAGTGGTCCTCAACCTTGGTTGTGTATTGGAATTTCTTTTCTTTTTTTTTTTTTTTAAGATTTTATTTATTTATTTGACAGAGATAGAGACAGCCAACGAGAGAGGGAACACAAGCAGGGAGAGTGGGAGAGGAAGAAGCAGGCTCATAGCAGAGGAGCCTGATGTGGGGCTCGATCCCATAACGCCAGGATCACGCCCTGAGCCGAAGGCAGACGCTTAACCACTGTGCCACCCAGGCGCCCCTGTGTATTGGAATTTCTTGGGAAAATTTTAAAGTCTTGGTGCCCTGACACCCCAGACTAATTAAATCAGGATCTCTGAGGGTGGGACCTACACATGAATCATTTTTAAAGCTCCCCACCTGATTCCGATGTGTAATGATGATTGAGAACTACAGTTCTAGGATACCTCACCAGATTAAAGAATATATAACCCAGGTAGGTAAAGAAAAGACACAGATTACAGGTTGTCTACTCACACTGGGGAAAGAGCCGTTTTCATGACTGGTTAGCACGTGTGCAAAGTCACACACAGCTACAGCCGTTGGAAAGCTCAAGGTGGAAGAAGATGTTGGCTGCTTCCATTTTGACCTCAAACATTTTAGTTGGGTTCGTTTCCAGCTTGTCTCCTGGCTCAGGCAGAAGACCCTATGGGCAAAGCAGCCCCAGATGGGAACCCAAACTCTGCCCTCAAGGAGCCAGGAGGGCCCTGAGCCAGCAAGACCCTGTCCGCCTGTGATTGCCTCCACCATGATTGACTCCCAGACACTGATGGATCGAACCTTCACTGCCTCCGTGCAGATACGCCCCTATTTTTGCGCCATGTTTTCCTAATACACCTGCAATTATTTTCTGCATTTCGGAGACAATCTGAGATGTTAGTCCACTGTTTTCCCAGTGTTGGCTTCAGTGAAATAAATTCCTTTCTTGTTTCTCCACTGTTTGTTTCTCTGTCTTTGGGTTTCGACAGCGGCCAGCGGCCAGACCTGGTCTGTTTGGGACCCCGGAGTCAGATGTTCTTGCAGTCCTTGTATCCCTGCACACCAGCTACAATGATAATGCTATTTGGTAAGGAATCTGGAACCTACAGAAACTGGCCTAAGATCTCATTTATCTGGGGGACTCCACGGGGCAGGGTGACGTTCCTAGTGCTTGTTGTTCTTTGCTTTCCTCCTGCTTGTCCTGTTGGGGCCGATATACACACGTATAAAGCAGGGCAAGAGGTCAGTTTTGTGCTCTCAGAAGGAATTATGCAAAGTACATATTTATTGTCCCTCTCAACCTCAAGCCCACTCCCAAGATGTAACCACTGAATATTGCAGGTGCAATACCTGTGCTTATACAAATTACACACACTCACACATGCACACTGCACACCCTTGGGACTTCAGCTACGTCATTAATCATGGATAGTCTTCTGCAGCAAGACCTCAAATTCCTCTCATTTCCTAATAGGTATGTAGTATTTCCCAGTTCCAGTATATAATGAAGTTTTTGGATATTCCCCATTGGTAGTGAGGTTTGCCCTCACCTTTTTCTATTTCACATTCTACTGCAGTAAACTCACTTGTATGTTTCTCTTCAGCTTTTGCACAAATGCAGTTAGAGGATAAATTCCTAAAAGTTGATTGATTAAGTTTGCCAAATTGCCCCCCGACAAGGCTGCTGCAATTTACATTTTCTCCCGATAATGCAAAGAAGTGACCGGCTCTCCACACCCTACTCAACACTGGTCTTTATTTTTTTTAGAGGCTCACCTAATGGATATTTAGAAGTGCTTTGCAAATGATTAAATGCTATGCAAATGGGGGCGCCTGGGTGGCTCAGTCCTTGGGCGTCTGCCTTCGGCTTGGGGCGTGATCCCCGCGTTATGGGATCGAGCCCCACATCAGGCTCCTCTGCTGGGAGCCTGCTTCTTCCTCTCCCACTCCCCCTGCTTGTGTTCCCTCTCTCGCTGGCTGTCTCTCTCTCTCTGTCAAATAAATAAATAAATAAATAAATAAATAAATAAATAAATAAAATCTTTTAAAAAAATGCTATGCAAATGCCAGGTATGAGGACTAGTAACCTTTTCTGAAAGGCCCCACCTCAGAAGCAGCTGTCCAAGCCCCTGATGGGACAGTACCTCCCAGAGGATTCTATTCTACATCCTGTCATTTTCTGGAAATAATGTTTTTGCGTTTGGATCCTAATTTCTTCGGCCTAAATGTCAGACTTCCAGGGTGATGGGGGTGGTAAATAACGAGTGGGAGGGACCCTCAGGCAAAGGCAGAGATCATTACTCTCAGAGCTTTTCTGCCCAATAATTGAATACCACAGCGGACAGGCCACTGATGCCAACCAAAATTTTATTGACCCACCCTAGCAGGGAGTAATCCGTGGGGGCCTCTCCTCTGCTCTGTCTTCAAAGTCTTCATTCCATCTATTTTCTCTCTTCTCGTTTTTACCAGTTATTTGGCGTGCTGTGAACTGGAAGCCTTCGTGTTTACGAACTCACTGGCTTTAAAGAAGTTTAACCCGGTAGACTGAAGGACTATCTCCTGTTGACTTTGCTGCTAAAAAGAAAGGAAGTCTGACCCTGAGCTTCTTTTTCTCTATTACGGGACCCATTCATCCCAACAACTCCTAATTCTCCTTCAAGAACCTGACGACCGTCTTTCAAGTCCGTTCCTTTGTAGAGGCTTACCTGACCGACTATTACAGGGTTCATCACGCCTGCCTCTGCCTTCCACAAACTTCTTCGTTTCCAACTCCAAGGAATTCCGTATTGCCCAATCATTTCCTCGTGTGCATCTTTCCCCACCCCCACCCCCACCCCCCAATAAGAATTCCTCAGTTGGACCTGGGTCTTATTTATCTTTGTATCTCTAGCTGCTAGTACCTGGCAAGTTTTTCGAATGGACTTTTCTTCATTTTTGAATCCCTGTTTCGGCTGGACATAACAAAACAAATATTAACATGTGACATAAACACTGGTGTTCTCCAAATATTCCATAAGCTCGCCCATATTTCCTAGCCTTCCTTGCATTTGTGACAGGGTCATGTGACTGATTCTGGGTCATGTGACTGATTCTGGTTCATGGGAGTGAGTGTGAGGGAAGTAGTGTGTGGCGGTTGCTGTCTGGGGCAGGAAAAAGGGGAAGTAGGCTCCGGGCATGCTCTCTCTCCTGCCACTATGGTGAGAAGCAAGGAAATCAGAGACAGCAAAGTTGTAATCTGGAAGCAGCTCAAATCTGACCACTACTAAAAAGTAGCCACCAAGCAAAGCAGACTGGCCTGTATCAGACTGTAGTGAAAGTGAGCAATAAACCTTTGGGATCTGAAGGTTAGTTGCCACAGCAAAACTTAGCTTACCCTGACTAGTACTGTGCATGAGTTTGACAAGGTGAAAATGTAGGTAGGAGAGAAGCACTTGGAATAGATGCTATCATTTGATAGTGAAACCTTTTCATAACCTAGAACAAGTCAGGATTTGTGCCATGGATTGGATGATTGCAAACCAAGTCATTTTCTAGGAGAACGCAAACATCCCCATTATAGTAATGGAGAATCCAAGGCACAGGAAAGCGAAGGGATGGGCTTCTGGAATCATGAGTGAAATTAGCATGAGAGCACAGACCTCAAATTCATCTAAGCTATTTCCGATCACTCTTCCTGGATGGAATTTCCCCTCCCCCAATATTTGTGTCCTCTGGGGTTAGTATTCTAGGAATAAGATTGGCCTATTTAGAAATGGGACAGACTTTGCACGTCTAACGCTGATTCCACTGAAGAATATCTGTTTTGAAGCAACATGGTGGTAAAAAGGTTAATACGAAGTTTGAATTTTATTTTCAGGCAGACATCCTGAGCCCTGGGGGAAAGATTGCAGCTGCCCTGTGGCCCAGATAATGCAATATCAGGGTGAGCAAGGACATCTCAGAACATTCTGATCTCCTCCCCTGAGATCAATTAAAACCTGTAGGCATCTTTCTTGTTGACCAGACTGACTTACTAATTGAAACAGAACTGTGATATTTTCATCAGCTTTCTCTTAGCCCTCTCTGCCTCGCCAGCAGAGAGAAAGTTTGGTGACCGTAGGTCTCCAAGCATATGAGGCCCAAGGAACAGATCTACTCTCACCTTAAACCGCTATACCACCATTACACATTGGACAGGATCCCAGCAATGATGGTGCAAGATTGGGAGTGTGGTAATATCCCCACTTCTTGGATAAGGAGAAGCTGAACACCAAGACATCACCTTCAGGATGCCTGATAAACAATAAATCTGTCATTTAGCAGCTGCTGTTCCAATACACCAGCTCGTGACCTCAGCCTTCCTAATTAACTATCCCATTGCCTGACTGGGAAAACTTCTAGTAGCAAGGGACAGAATGCTTGCTAAAATCCAACAATATCTCTTTCCCATCAAGCAAGGAGGTATTTCTTCTGAACATGCGTATGGCCTAGTTAACCGTAGAGATTATTCCAAACAGCGTTCAAGCCTCTGAAAATGGGCTACACATTTTTGATTGTGTGAGATTTTTCTGCTTCAGTGTGAAGATCTCCAGGTTAACAACCTCTGTGGAAACACCTCTTTATTATTTGAATGGCCTTAGACGTTAGCCATGTGGGGCAGTATTCGTTCCAGCGGTGAGGACGATTTGGTTGACAGGTATCAGAGGAGGAAAAAAAAGAAAACCCTCTGTGACAAAGATTTCAGCCTTAGGACCTGTTTCTGAGTTTTCTTTTCTTTTTTTTTTTTTTTTAAGATTTTATTTATTTATTTGACAGAGACACAGACAGCCAGTGACAGAGGGAACACAAGCAGGGGGAGTGGGAGAGGAAGAAGCAGGCTCCCAGCAGAGGAGCCTGATGCGGGGCTTGATCCCAGGACTCCGGGATCACGCCCCGAGCCAAAGGCAGACGCTTAACGCCTGAGCCACCCAGGCGCCCCCTGAGTTTTCTAAATGGAAATCTGAGGCAGGGACATGGTTGAGAAAGCTATTTTAGCCTTGACGCTGCCTCTTAGCACAATGGTGGGGAGAAGTAACTGTATCAAAATAAAGACTGTAGAGGAGTAAAACATTTATTTTACCCTCCAAATTTCTTCCAGCTAGCTTAGAAATTAAATTGACACGAGTCAGATTAATAGGAAAAAATAAAAGTTTTATTACATGTGCACAGAGGCCGTACAATGAAATTGAGACCCAAAGAAATGATCAAAGCAGTTGTTATACATTTGCAAGAGAGAGAATAAATTTATGAGTAATTGACAGATGTTGAGAGCTTTAATTAGTAAGGAATTCTAAGCAGAATTTGGGCTGAAGTAGTAGGTCAGTAAAAAGGATCAAGGTTTGTTTCTACAGCTTTCTCAGCTTTGAAGTGCCCATCTCTGCCGATAAGGATGTCTTTTTACTTCTTAGTACAGAGAAGGTATCTTTCACGTGGGAGATCTGTTTCCTGCTTTCAGAGGGCAGAGGAGGGTCTCAGTGTTCTTGCAGCAGCCATTTCCCAAGTAGCTTCAACTCAAAATAATCAATATGCCATTGTGGCACATTTCGGGATCGCCTGTCCTGGTCCCCTACAGGAGATGAAGCAGGGTAAGGGTACCTAAAATTCTCCTAGGGAGCAGGGTGGGAGCTGCCTAGAGATGAAATCTCCAAACAGGCTCATAGACTTTCATGATGACCCAGCCCAGCTTCAGAGTTGAAGAGCCTGAAATTTTTTATCTGGAATTTGTTCCTCATTCCACCACTAGATTCCCAGGTGACCTGGGGATACTGAACTAGCTTCTCCAGGTCTCAGCTTAGAAAAGGAGTAGGGGCAAATTTGTCATAAATCGGGGGCAAGAGGGACACAAAAGCGTGTCAGAGAATTTCTTCTTATGGTGGCAGAACGATTTGGGACCTCTCTCTGCATGGGCTTGCTTGGGCCTCCTCACAAACATCTTGTCTTAAACATCCTTCAGTTCTTCCATGTCAACAAAGCCCGTTTGGCGACGAAGAACTGAATGTTTCCCCTTAAATCTGAGAATGAGCCAAAATGCCTGCTCTCCTCACTTCTATTCAACATTGTACTGGAGGTCCTAGCCAGTTTAATAAGGGGAGAAAAATAAATAAAAACATACAGTAAAATAAAGAAGAGAAAAATTCACTTGTATTGCAGACAACCCAATATCTATATAGATAATCACAAAGAACCCAACATTTAAGATCATCGATCTTCAAAAAAGGTGCAAATTGACAATTTTTATAACAAATGATGCTGGAACACTTGAATATCTATATATGAAAATAATAAACCTTGACCTTTACCTCAATAATATATAAAAATTAACTCAAAATGGATCACAGACCTAAATATAATGATGAAGCTACGAAATTCTAGAGGAAATAGATGAGAAAATCTTTGTGTACTTGGATTAGTCAAAGATTTATTAAATAGGACATATAAAGCATACACTACAAAACACTGATAAGTTGAACTTTGTCCAAATCAAACACTTTTGCTTTTCAAAAACACTGTTAATAAAATGAAAAGGCAACCCACAGATCCAGAAAAATATTTGCAAAACATGCATCTAATTTAAATCTGGTATCCAGAATATATAAAGAACTCCTACAATTCAATGATAAAATGACAACCCAACGAAAAAGTTGGCAAAAGATTTGAACAGACACTTCGCCAAAGGACATATGCTAATGGCAAAGTACATGAAAGATTCACAACACTATTGTTTGTTAAGGAAATGTGAATTAAATCCACGATGAGATACCACTTCATTCTCATTAGAATAGCTAAAGTTAAGTGTTGATGAGGGTGTGGAGGAACTAGAACTCTCTTTGCTTGTGGGAATGAAAATGGTACAGCCATATGGGGAAATAATTTGTTTCTTATAAAGTTAAATATACACATATCATATGACCACAACTCTACTTCTAGATATTTACCTAAAAGTCATGAAAACGTGTGTTCACAAAAAGATTCTTATGTGAATGTACATGGCAGCATTATTTAAAATACCCGGAACTGTGAAGAATCCAAATATCCATCAACTGGTGAATGTTTATACGAACTGGTATATCCACACAATGGAATACATCTTAGCATGAGAATGTAACAAACCACGGGTGGACACAACAACATGGATGGATTTTAGAGGAACTGGTGCTAAGCGAAAGAAGGCAATCACAAAGATTACACACTCTACGATTTCATTTGCATGAAATTCTAAAAAAAGCCCAAGTGTACTGATAAGAAAGAGCTATTTCTGTGGTTGCAAGGAATTTAGGTAATTGTACTGACTGCAAAGGGGCAAGACAGTTCTCTTTGGGATGATTGGAATGGATGATTACGGTGCTTTCATAATTGTATACATTTGTTAAATCTCACTGAATTGTGCACTTAAAATTGGTAAATTGCATATAGATTATGCCTCAAAGCTGATTTTATACACACACACACACACACACACAGACATATTAAATAATAATATATAATAGTGTATATTCTTTTAAATAACCATATTTAGTGTAAAAGGTTGTAGACCATTGCAGACCAGAGATAAAAGCTCTTAGCAAGAGACTTGGGATTCTAGTTTCTCCTTATGTCCCTGGTGTTCTTCCTTCTGCCTCTCTGGGATGGTAAAAGGGTGAAAGACAGTCTGCTTCAGAACACCAGCCTCTTCCAAACTAAGTCCTGTATAATACAAGCTGTCATTGTTATTGGACAGATTTACAGAGGGACCTAAACCCTGTGCCCTCGGGCAAGGGATCTGGAAGCATTGCTGCCAACCCAAACAGTTTATCAAAATATTTTTCTGTTGAGAAATCAAGCAGCCAATCTTCAGGATTCTTGGCTGGCGAGGGAATCGTCTTGGCTAAAGCATTCCAGTGCTTCTGCTGAAGCAAAAGCCCATGGGCTTACTACCAGCTATGATGCAACCAAACTTGGATTGCAGGGTAGAAGGGCAAGAAAGGGGGCACTTTCTTCTGCCATGGATCTGTTTACTTTGCATTTGTGGAATTGAATAATTATTGAGAACACAGTAGGTGCCTAATACTGCAGAAGACACCAAGGAGAGAGGGAAGGGAACGGATACTTGTTGGTACATATGACATGTTACACCTTCAAAGTGTGTATGTTTATATCCTCTAATTCTTTTTTTATAATAATATTTTTTATTATATTATGTTAGTCACCATACAGTACACCCCTGGTTTTTGATGTAAAGTTCCATGATTCATCACTTGCGTATAATACCCAGTGCACCATGCAATACGTGCCCTCCTTACTACCCATCACCAGCCTATCCCATTCCTCCACCCTCCTCCCCTCTGAAGCCCGCAGTTTGTTTCTCAGAGTCCATATATCCTCTAATTCTTATAGATTGATAACGTCCTATCCATATATCAGAAAGTAAGAAAGAATGAAAATAAATGAGTTACGTATACAACTCAAGACGGTAGAAAGAGAATAAACAAAATACCCTCAAGGGAACAATAGGGAAGAATTTGTAAAGATAAAAGCAGAAATCAATGAGTCAGAAAAAAAAACAGAAAAATAGTAGAACCAACAAACAGATTCAAAAGTTTGGATCTTAGAAAAAAATAAACAAACAATAAACCAAAAAGCAAAAGCAAAAACTAGGTCGATTACTAGATTGCCTAATCAAGAAAAAAGTTGGAGAGCTTATAAAAACAATAAAAACTAGTTTGTGGGAAATATTTTAGGAACTGAAGAAAAAAAATAATCACAAAAGACTTTTTTGCTCAGTTCCAAGTAAATAAATCCAAATTTGAAAATTACTAAATTCATTATAAAGTAAACACAACATTGGTAACAGAAACCAACAGTACACCAAAAAAGATAACATTTATTAATTTAGACACTCATTCAGATAAAATCCCAAATAAAATATAAGCAACAACAAAAACAAATTAGTGGGACATTAAGAATCATACATACACCATAAGCAAGTGGGATAAAATCCAGAAAGTGAAACTATTCTGGGATAGTTTAATATTGGGAAGTATATTAAGAAAATTTATCTTAAGCACATTGAAAGAGAAAAATCAAATAATCGTCTCAGATGTTGAAAAGGTATTCGACATTACTCAAATAATTGAATTGATAAAAGGCACTCAAGATAAGAATAGAAAAAGACACATACTATACGTATACGTGTGTACATATGTCAGAAAAAACGTATATATGTGGACTGGGATTTATATCCTTGGCTCCCCTGGTTCTCAAGCTTTCAGATGTGGACTGAATTTCACCACTGGCTTTCTTCGGTCTCCAGCTTGCAGATTCCACAGTTGCATAAGCCAATTCTTCATAATAAATCTTCTTTTAGAAACAGAACCATCTTACTGGTTCTGTTTCTATGGAGAGCTCTAGTCGATACAGATTTATAAGATAAGCCCAATAACCATCACCATACTTAATGAGAAAGCACCACACGTGTTCCCCCGATGTCAGGGATAAAAGAAATACCACTTCACCACTATTGTTTAACATTGTAATAAATTACTACCCAATGGAAGCAGACAAGAGAAGGGTAAAAAAAATGGAAAAATAAAGGAATTTTTTCAGTGTTTGCGGCTATCATTGTATATCTAGAAAATCTAAGAGAATCAACTGAAAATGCATTGTATATGTGAGAGAACTCAGCGAGGTTATGGAGGACAAAATTAATATGCAGAAATCAATGACTTACACACATGCAAACACCTACAGATTATAGAAAAGAGACTGGAAGATCCCATTTATACCAGCAACAAAATGTGATAAAATATCTAGGAATAAGTATCCTAACAAATGTGCAAGGGCTATGCTATGTATAAAACACTTTAAAAAAAAAAAAACCTGCAATGACCGAAGACTAAACCACGTGACTCCGCAAACCATATTTTTAGGAAAACACGAATACAGAGCATCAATAACGAATCAATTTCCCTACGTCTATTTAAAGTCGGGATGTAATTGTTCCTGTGTCGGTGATGCTGTGGGGAAGTGCTCACTCACAGGTTCCTATGTGGCTGGGAGGAGTGTGAATTAGTATCATCTTATGGAAGGCAATTTGGCTAATGGTACTAATCAAATTGGAAGCAAACACACTCTTTGGAGGCTGAGACCTGTCCAATTCATGTTACAGATATACTCATGCAAAATAACATAGGTGCAAAGTCATTCATTCCATCACTGTTTGTAATAATAGCAGAAGATGGGAAACAGCTTACCTCCGTCAGACGGACGCATTCATACAATGCGACAGAATGCAGGTGTAAAATTCAATACAGGGGAAAGAAAAGAAAAATGTAAGAAAGCTCTAAGTACGTGGGATAGAAATAACCTCAAGCCTAGTACTAAGAAAGAAAATAAAGACACAAAGCAACATGCAGAGTAAGTTACTGTTCATGTAAATGTTTGTGGGTCTGAGAAGTTAAATATTCGTATTTCACTGGATATACGGAGAAAATCCCTGGGCAAATACACAAAAAGAAATTAGTAACAGTGGTGCTGTCCTGAGGACAGGAGTTGACACTGGGAAGGATAGGAAACAGGAGTGAAAGGGAAAATGGTAAGAATATACATTTTGATCATTCGAGTGTTTGATCCAGATGAGACCATTAACATTCAAAATGCCCAAATCAAATGTTTAATAAAGATAAATAGATGAAATAAAATATAATAAGATAAAAGTTACATTTTTAAAAGATTTTATTTATTTATTTGAGAGAGAGAGAGCACAGGTGGTGGGAGGGGAAGATGGAGAGGGACAAGCAGACTCCCCACTGAGCACGGAGCTCAACAGGAGGCTCCATGTGGGGCTCAGCACAGGGATTGATCCCAGGACCCCAAGATCATGACCTGAGCCGAAGTCCGATGGTTAACTGCTCTTAAAGTTAAATTTTTAAAATAAATTCAAATGGGAGAAAATCTGAGTAGTAAAATGTTAAAATATTAACAATTAATTACTAAGTGCTTAATATGTGCTGTGCCCCATTTTAGGCATTTTATACATGAGTAGAAGAGGGGTCCTCTTATTATCCTCATTCAGAAAAGTGCAGTTATTATCCTCATTGACAGATGAAGAAGCCAATGCAGACAGATATGCTATGTGTCCAAAGTCGCAACCAAGCGGTTCTCCAGAAGCCTACAGCTTTAACTCAGCTAAGCCACTTCCTGATACATACTGATGGCATGCACTACAGTGAAACACATTCACACCCCCACCTCCTCTGCCACCAGGACACCAGGACACCTGAGGTTCCACACCTCACTGCTCACTAGCTGATAACTTCGAAAAAGTCGCTCAGCATATAAAGGTTCTATTCTCTCCTTTGTAAAATGGTCACGATGACCCCTGTCCTGTCTCTAAAATTTGCCCTGAGCTCCTATGTGTTTTCATGTGATAAGAAAGCAGATGGAAAGATCCAGAATTTAAACATATGCTACAAGTCATAGATCAGAAAAGTGGCAAGAATCCATCTTTCAGATAAGAGAGAAAGAAAAAAAAAAAACAGTTGAGAAGCGATCCTGTTTTCCCACTGATTTCCTGTGTAACTCTGGGGGAGAAGTTGTGCTGGGAGACATTCTAGACCCTGGCTGTAATGCAATGACATTTAAGGAAAGAAATGATGTATACTGCCAAGAAAAAATGGTAACTTTCTAAGAAAATATCAACAGTCACATCCAAAATAGTAACAACTTTAAAAATAGTGTGACACGGGAGGAGCCAGAACCCAGCTCGCAGGGACCGCAGAACAGCTGGGAGCAGAGAGCAGCCCAAGCTGTGGGGCTGACCAGGGCCGTTTCTGGGGATCTTTCTAAAATGGATTGCCTTGGGCTCTCATGAGGGGGGTTTCTACTGAGTGGGGCTCTGTGACTGTTGGGGGGGGGGCACGGTAAGGAGACCAGCACAGCGATTTCACACTGAAGCTTAGCTTTAAAAAACAAAGTACTTTTGGGGCGCCTGGGTGGCTCAGTGGGTTAAGCATATGCCTTTGGCTCAGCTTGTGATCCCAGAGTCCTGGGATCAAGGCCTGCGTCAGGCTCCCTGCTCAGCTGGGAGTCTGCTTCTCCCTCACCCTCTGCCACTCCCCCTGCTTCTGCTCTCTCTCTCTCTCAGATAAGTAAAATCTTTTTTTAAAAAAAGGTTTTTTCAGTGCCTTTGACACTGTGGGCACCTGCCACTGTGTGCGTACAGCTCGCACCAGAGGTCTGGGCGGGTGGCTGGGGCCGAGGAGACCTCAGATTTACCCAGTATTTCCTGCTCTGTCACGTTCACAGTGAGCTCAGTGGTGGTTACTCTATCCAGAGATCACCAGGACAACTCCCTCAGGATCCATGATATCCCCTCAGAATGCTCATGCTGGGGCTACCGTCCACAGAACTCTTTCGCCCACACCCCCTCAAGTGATAATGCTAATCGCAGTTGGCTTTGATGGACTTAATCCTTCTGAAACCAGCTATGTCCATCCTGAAGATGAGAAAACAGAAGCCTGGAGAGGTCCATGATGTCCCCCAGGACAGAGAAGGAATTAGAGACAGAGGCCCCTCACCCCTCTAGGTGAGGACTCCCGCTATCACCCTCTTCTGTGTCCATGGAGGTCTTCCAGTTCTCAGGATTCTGGAACTTGGAAGATTTGTTAACTTAGGCTCAAAGTGGTCCCTATGGTATGACAGCCCTAGGGTGCCCAAGCACCCTGCCCCCTTCATCAACAGGGAGCTCCCTTAGGGCAAGACAAACACACAACCAGGAATAAGTACATGATATCCATCTCTTGGTGTGTCAAAGTGGTAGGAGGGTACCCAGTTTGGGAACTCACCAGGCAGTAGTTCTGGGTCTCCCTTCTCTCTCCTGGTTATTGACATCGTGTTACTCTCTGGTAGAAGACTGGAGGCGAATTAAAATAAAACCATTTTGCTGCCCCAAATTCCTCCTTTGTACTCAAATCTGAATGTTGCCTGCTTTTATTTAATAGTTATTGATTCAAAAGCATGACTATAAGCCACAGTGACCATATATCAAATCAACTTGGCCAATGAAATCAATGCAAAGAATGGCAGCCCCATGGCAGAAAAGATTGCCCCACCTGGATTGCCAGGCACAGAAGGACCTTGCTCCTCAAGGGAACCATGTTTCATCACATGAAGATGCAGACTGCCCCACCACCACCACCACCACCACACACACACACAAGCACACCCACCAGCTCGTGAACAATCTGGAATCAGTCATTTAACAAATATTTGCAGGGGACTTTCTAGATGCCAGGCTTTATTCTAAATATTGGGAACACAGCAAGTGACAGCACAAACAAAAACCCATGCCTTCTTGATGCTTACATTTTAATGGGGAAATTAAGAAATAAACAAAATTTAAGGACTAAAATATTTAAATAGACTTACCTGCTGTCATTCCCACACCTTCTAACCCTTCCAGGTCTCCAGTTTCTAAAGCTATATTTCTTCCTTGGTCTTGGTTTCCAGCACTTAGCTCTATTAAATAACCTTGTATGCCACTCTTCTCCAAACATTGAGTCGGCCCCATTTTGGTCATCTCCTGAGAGCTGCCGCCCTCCCCTGAATCCCATAACGTGGAATCCCCCTTCATGTGCACTCAGTGAGACATCTTGGGAATTGTGCTCAGGTGCCCCATAGCCTTCCCCCATTAGCTGGATTATGAGTCAAGATGGCTCCGCTGTGCCCAGGATGCCCGACTGGCTGTGTAGTTGTGGCTGGACACGCTTGTCAGGTCTTAGGTCTTTGTGGTGGGAGAATCTCTAATACAAGGGTTGTTCAGGAATTGATAAACCAGCGGAAGGACCTAGCAATTCCACAGCAGGACCTACGATTCCACTCTGAAATCTACTACCCATGTTGGGTGGGGTTGGTAACCTAGCAACACCTCCAGCTTTGATTTCCTTTGAGGTCGGAGATCATCTTCGGTTCTCTTCGCCTCCATCTCTCTGAAACACCACTCTGTAGTCACTCATGTTCTCTCTCTGACTTTCCAGGCTTTCAGCATCCCTGCTATGTCCCCTCTGAGATTATTCTTTCTCCCCCACCCAGCCCCTCCCGGCTGCTACCCAGCAAACCCATGCATGGCAAGAGGCACGTGCTCAGTTATCCCCACGTGCAGGGAAGAGAGTAGAGGCTTGAAGAGGCAGAGGAGCAACCTATTGGTTATGGAATGGATTGGAGATAGGAAAGAACCCAAATTCATGTCTCCAGCTCTTTCCTTGGTTCTGGTCCTCTTTCCTGAGGACAGGTAGGAACTTACTGGTGACCTAATCTTACTTGGAGCAAAAGTGTCAAAGCTTCTTCTTTCCTTAATCTTTCCCTCTTTTTCTGCTATAACTAGGACATTCTCTCTCTCTCCTCTCTCTCTCTCAGTCTCTCTCTCTCTTTCTCTCTCTCTCTCACACACACACAGAAGGATGCGGAGGTCAGAGGGCTGAGATATGGAAATTAAGTCATCGCAGGTCTCCATCTTCTAATGAGGCTGCTGGAGGGACAGCTTCCGATGTGCTTCTGCTGGCTAGAAAGATATTTGACGTTTTGGGCCCCTCTCCAAAACCTGGGTGTGAGCACTCATTTAGATAATGTCTACAAGGATTGCCGAGCTCTTCAAAGGTCAGCATTACACTGCTCTGAATGACTCTAACAAGGAGACCAGCAACAGCTTACACCTTGACAGCCAAGAAATTGTTCATCCGGGCCGGTAGTCAGAAAGGGAGGAGAGGGGAAATCAAAAATCGTCCTGATGTCCACCTTGCTCTCAGTGTGCATGCTGGTGTTAAATGAGTCAGATTGGTTTCAGCGGCAGCTTGTGCATTACCTTTGTGGAAGCGACGGCACCAGGGAGATTTGCAAGCCAAACAGCAGGCTGCAGTGAGCTTTCCTGAACCCCACTAAATTACTGATTGCTGAATTTTCGAGAACGATTCACCTTTGGAGCACAAGGCTCCTATGGAACAGCTGGAGGAAAGAACCCAAACAAATGAACAGAACCGACCTAAAAAAACAAGCAAACAAAAAATGTCCTGCAAAAGGACAGCCTAATAAAATGCATGTGTTCAATTGATCCTGGGGAGAAATTATTTTGCTCTGGCGAATTCCATTTATATCTAAACATCATATTTTCAAATAGAATCGTGTTTTCAGCCCAGTATCACTGGGGAAGGCAGACAGTATCCTGAATGTTCAACAATATACCATACAGATTCCTTTTATTAAAATCTCATTTCACTGGGATAGCTCCTTTGAGAGAGATGTGCAGAGTAACATTAGCAAATCAGTGAACCAACACCACATAGTTATATCACGCATATTAAGTATTCCTGCTTACGCATTCACTACGCACTTGACCTGCGCTTAATGCTGCATGGGGAAAGCAAGGACGTCAGTAGCTCAGCAGCTTGAGAGAGTTTGGGTGTTTTTTTTTTTTTTTTTCTCTTTTTCCTGCTTCCTCCTTTCCTGCTTTTTTAAATCAAGTAAGAGAGGGAGCAAATCAAAGTTCTTCTGTCCTCATCACCTGCCTGCAATGCTGCCACTTATTTGGTCCCTTTCCTCGACAGAGCCCTGAGTGACTGATGGGAAAGAATGGCGAAGTCACCCAGCCCAGACTTTGCTCATTACCCTGCATCCTCCCCACCCCGATCCCAACACCAGGAGTGCCTCAGGCAGGTGCTGGGCTCCTTTGGGACCTGCCTGATTACTCTGGAAACAGGAAGATAGTACCGGCTCAAAAATCAGACGATGTTAGGATTTCTTATTATGAGGTTAAAGGGGAAACGGGAAACCGTGGCCTATTACGGTGGGACAACCACATAGGGTTTATTTTAAAGATGGCGGCTATGGAGACAAGAAACATGTCTGAGCATATAATTTTATACAATTATGGTGAGATTTAGGATAAGCCGAAAATATTGATCCCGAATTCTTGTAGCTGATGAGATGTTCATGCTTTCATTCATTTAAATATATTTAAGAAACAGCTATTTTGTCCTGTGTCCCGTGCAGGCACATGGGAGATTTGACTTCAAAAGAGAGCCTGCTTGTGAGAGGCTGGTAGTCAATTACCAGGCAGAAGAAACATGTGTAGATGACTCCGACAGCAGATAGCCATCAGCGGGTTCATAGAGCACTATGGGAGTTCGAGAGAGGGAGAGGTTCCCTCGGCTCAGTGATCCAAGGAAGCCTTGAAGACAATGTGACCTGATCCAGGCCTTGAAGCCTTAGTAGAACTGCACGCGTGGCAGATGCAAGAGGAAGAAAAGGAAATCCAGGCAGAAGGAGTCACAGGTGCAAAGAGCAACCTGGGGAGCATGCGTCAGGACCCACTAGCTTGGACCTCATCTCCTGTCTGCATTCCCACGACTGACTGCTCTCTCTTCCCCCGGGACCTCAGCTTGCCGGTCGGGAGCGTTGTCTGGCTGGGGGTAGCTCGCCATCCCTGACAGAGTTAGGGCACCATTCAGCCAGCCTCTCCTCACCAGTCTGTTGCAGTGTCTGTGTGTCCCAAACCTGAATCTCACAGTGCGGGTCTGTGGGACTGGCCTGAGTCAGGTGGACAATCCTGGTTTCATCTTGTGTGACTGGAGAGGACCGCAACCCTCCAACAGATACAACAGCCTGGGTCCATCCCTTCACCCACCACAACAGTACAGGTAATTCCCAGAGAGAAGTGACACCAGCAGCCATTTTTACCTCAGATAAGCTTGTTTCTTCCATGTCACAAATATCTGCTAACATTCAAGACAATAAGGAAATGTGCAATGCATTTTAGAAACTCTGCCAAGGGGCACCTGGGTGGATCAGTCGTTAAGCGTCTGCCTTCGGCCCAGGGCGTGACCCCAGGGTCCTGGGATCGAGCCCCGCATCGGGCTCCCTGCTCTGCTGGGAGCCTGCTTCTTCCTCTCCCACTCCCCCTGCTTGTGTTCCCTCTCTCACTGGCTGTCTCTCTTTCTGTCAAATAAATAAATAAACTCTTAAAAAAAGAAAGAAAGAAAGAAAGAAAGAAAGAAAGAAAGAAAGAAAGAAAGAAAGAAAGAAATCATGCCAGAAGTGGTTTAAAAAAAATGTGTAAGTGTTAGCATTTACAGAGACCACCTGTGGGTCCATGGAAGATTCCTGCAAGGGAACCGCTCATAAGGCTGTGTTGCTAATGAACGAGGTGTTTCACGCTCTTGGTATGACACTCCCTGTCTGAGATTCATCAAGCAGTAATACACCTCATTTCTCTGTACCCTCGAATCTCCAGTGGTCTGTTAACTAGGAAAACATAATCCTATATGCATTCAAATCATTTGTAGTATGTAGACCACATCTTATGCACCCACTTTCATAAATGTATCAGGATTCCTACAAATATATTCACTGGCCAAAGGCAGAGTTTTTTTTGTTTTTGTTTTTTAATTTGTCAGAGAGACAGAGAGTACGAGAGAGCACAAGCAGAGGGAGAAGCAGGCTCCCCGTTGAGCAAGGAGCCCAATGCAGGACTCGATCCCAGGACCCTGGAATCATGACCTGAGCCGAAGGCAGTCGCTTCACCGACTCAGCAACTCAGGCGCCCCTTGAGTTTTATTTTTACAGGGTATATGGTCTGATGAACAGGATGGGTAGAGATGGGAATTTTACCAGGTAATGGTTGAAAAAAGACCTGCAAGTAGGTATTTTTAAAACCTTTTCCTAAAATGCTACCACAGAATCCTCTATTCACATGCACAGTCTGATTTTTTTAATGCGTTAGCATTGACTGGAAGCTCCTTTCCCTGGGCAAGGACACACGGCTCCAGCTTGCTTACCCTTTACCATGACGACCTCACCCCAGTGGTTAATTGATTAACAAGACATACTGAGTATTATATGTGTGTTTTACACACTTATCTCTCTCTCTCTCTCACACACACACACACACACCCCAAGTGGCCAAGATTCAAGCTTTTCATCCCCAATGAAGTATATGCCCAATTTTTTAGAAATATTTTATTTATTTATTTGCAGGTGGGGTGGGCACAAGCAGGGGAGAAGGGCAGAGGGAGAAGGAGAAGCAGGCTCCCCCCTGAGCAGGGAGCTGGATGTGGGACTCCATCCCAGGACCCTGAGATCATGACCTGAACCAAAGGCAGACGCTTAACCGACTGAGCCACTCGGGCGCCCCTATGTCCAATTTTTATAGCTGTAACTTCGCCACTGTATTCGACTCCTCTAATAGCCACAAACTTAAACACGATTCACACATACTCGACAATAATTTGATGTGCTGTTAGCCTGGGCTTGTGATTCTTGAGATACAATACAACTTTCTGAAAAGGTTTTACTAAACGTCCAACAATAAAGAAATGAACATAACCGGGAAAACAGGTTTGTATATCTTCCCAGAGCCAACAGGTCCAGCTCCTGGGAAATCTTAACCTTCTTGTGGACTTCCCGATCAATCCTCGCAGGAGATTCTTCGAGTGCTCCATGCTGGGCTTGCTCCCCCAGCCACCTGGAACGCTCTCCCTCCTATTCCCTCCCCTGGTTAACTCTGGGCTAATCTTGGCCCCGTCTTAAGTGGCCATTTTTCCAGGAACCTGTCATGATGAGCCTCTCACTACTCAGACAACAGTGGCCTTTTTTACATTCACTGCTCAGTGTGTCCTTTGATTTCATATGTCACAGGTATGTTTTATTTTTCATATTTAAAAAGACATTTGTTACCCAAAAAATGGAAAACAGGGTCACAAAGAAATACTTGCACACCCATGTTCATAGCAGCATTATTCACGTTAGCCGAAAGGCAGAAGCAACATAATTGTTCCTCGATAGATGAGCAGAGAAACAAAATGTGGTCTGCACACACCGTGGAATATTATTCAGCCTTAAAAAAGGAAGGAGATTTGGACACATGGTATAATACAGTTGAACCTTGAGGACTTTATCTGAAGTGAACTAAGCTGGTCACAGGAAGACAAACACTGTGACTGTGCTTACAGGAGATGTGTATGGAGGTCAAATTTATACAGACAGAAAGTAGAATGGTGGCTTCCAGAGTGTGGAGGGGAGGGAGGGATGAGACATTATTGCCTAATGGGTACAGAGTGTCAGTCTGGGAAGATGAAAAAGTTCTGGGATGGATGATGGTAACAAGTGCCCAACGGGAATGGACCTCTCATCACTGGAGTATACACCTAAAAAATGAGTTAGACAATAACTTTGACATTATGTGTATTTCACTACAATTGATTATTAATTAATTAATTTAAAAGACTATTCATTTAATACTTATCTCTCCCTCTAGACCAAAGCTCTCTGAAGATGGGGACTCTGTCTGCTGTTTCACTGTTGTATTCCTGTGCCTAGCACATAGCAATCCACATGTATTTTTTGAAAATTAGATAAATGAGTGAATGATTGGGCTATGTCATCCCACCCTCGCAAGGGTACCTAATGTATCTGTGTTTCAAAATTCACACCCCCTACGGGGACTACAAATCCCACATGGGAAAAATATCCACTTGACGCCATCACAAATTCCCATTTCTCGCCTCAGTCTCTGCCCCCACTCAGAATGCGTGATGATGCAAATGCCCTCTTTCCCTGACTCATCCAGGGAATCTCCAGGAAGTGTGGCCTCATCCTCTGGACCCAGAAAGACAATCTTATCAAAATATGATATCAAAACATTAGTACATTTCCTCAAATTTAAGTCATTTGTTTAAAAATAACCCTACAGTTAGGACAAAATGTTCCCCCAGGGGTAGCTGTGCTGAATGTGCCTACACCATCAAGCGGTGAACAGTGTGGAGGCAAGCCGTTTCTACAATCATATCGACACTTCCCTACCTGTCAGTCATTGCTCTGGCCAAAACCTACGACCCCACGCGAACATACCACAGATGGCAGCACAGGGTACTCTAAACTCACACAAAGCCAAAAACATTTATGTCCCCCATTTCCTCTCTTCTGAAAAATTCTAGAGCATTAAAAAACAAAATAAATATAGCTCTGACCCAGCCATATATTACAATTTACATGACCAAGCAAGATACTTACTTTTTTACACCTTTTTATTCAAGTTAATGACACTTCTGAACTTTGACTCAAAACCTGTTGAAAAACTGGTAATCAAATGGCATATTCTAACTGATCCTTCTGGAACAAAGGGATAGTCTTTCCTAAAGAAATATTGATATTTCCAATTTTAATTGGGTATAAAATGGATAGCAAGTTTAAATGGTAGTTTGTATAGTTTTTACCCATCATGGTTGCAAAATTCTTTGGGTTTGACTTTTAACCGGGATGCTCACTCCTTATACATACACCGGGTGAGGGAAAATGTTCACTTTCTACCAAATCTCTACTCTTTTAAATATCCATTCAGTTCTTTTAGAAAGTATCAGTTCTATATCAGTTTCTTTATTAAAGGTATTATATATGTATTAAAGATATTTCTTTAATATCTCTCTCCAATATTTAGTAATACCTCTTTCAAACCTGAATTTTTATAGTGAAAGGAACAGCAACAGAGAACAGGAAATTGTCAACTTCATGTTAGAGCTTCTGGTAAAATTTTGAAAGCCCACATCTTGAATCTCTAAAGTCGGAAGTTTTCTTGTTTTATTTCCTCCTCAAAGGAAATACACTCATTGTCTTATTGTAGACATAAAACCAGAGGAGACAAATCCATCTCGCTCCCACAGCTCTCCCAGACACTGAGTTCCCTCTGAATCAGACTCTGAGACCTCCTCCAACAGGAGTGACTTAAGCAAACCCTGACCATCTGTCATTGTCACTCATTCCACGATGACACCTGGACTGTAGAAATTTTATCTCGTGCAAGCTACAGCCGTCGATATTAGAAGCCACTGAAATATTAAACTAAATATTCTATCACTTTTGAAAAAACTCCAGGTAAACGGCATTACCTGTCCCCTGGCCTGATGATGCCTCTTGTTGCTTTTCCCCACACTGAGGTTAGCAGGTGGAACGGGTGTGGACGGCACACCTGTGCGAATCAGGAATCGGGGACTGTGGTAAAACTGGAGCCGTCAAGAGCTATTCTTTTACAGCAAGCATCCCCAAAGCCATTCCATGAGGCGGTGCTGCCTGGAGGTCAAGTGCTCATTCTGGAACCAGCCGGGGACCTTCCCAACTATTCCACTTACTAGGCACATGACCTTGAACAAGTGACAGTAGTGCCCCCTTATCCGTGATTTCGCTTTCTGTGGTTTGTTACCTACCGCCTGGAAGCAGATGACCCTCCAGACACATAGTGGGAAAGTCAATAGCCATCCACCCTGCGTCCCAATGCCTACGTCATTCCCCTCACTTATCTTATCAAGTAGGCATTTTATCATCTCACATCATCGCAAGAGGAAGGGTGAGTACAGTACATTAAAATACTCTGAGAGAGAAAGAATCACACTCCTGTAACTTTTATTACAGTACATTGTTATAATGGTTCTATTTTATTATTATTGTAGTTAATCTCTTACTATGCCTAATTTATAAATGAAACTTCATCATAGGTCTGTATGTATAGGAAAAAAACAATATAAATAGAGTTTGGTACTATCCATAGCTTCAGGGATCCACTGGGGGTCTTGGTATAAACCCCATGGATAAGACGAGGGGAGCTGCTATATATAATATCTTTCTGCTTCAATTCCTTTATCTATAAGCTGGGGATGATTGTTGTCTCCATCTCAGACAATTGTGAGAACAAAACGAATAGCCCTTGTAAAACGCTCACCATGTTACCTACACACACGAAGCAATAAATGATAGCTCATTATTATGATAGTTCAGTAAAGGCATTCACAATAAATGTTAGCTCATACCATTATTTACTTCTCCCTACCATTAATTTCTAGCTCCCAATCTTTTCAAGGACCTTGGCTCGGTTCTCATCCTTTAAATTACACCTCGCCGCCTCCTCCTGTCCTCAGTTACCACTGGAAAATAAAACGTCCCCTCCCTACCGTCAGCTAGTTCATTTTGGGATCTATGAACATTTGAGAGGAGAAAGCCAGGCGAGGACAACCTCACGAACGGGAAGGCCTTTCTCTCACTGGTTTGCTCTACCTGAGGAAAAAAAAAGTCACCCAAAATGTTTGCTCTGAAAAATGAGGTGGCGAAAGAGGATCTCCTTTGATATTTGAGTGTTTTATTTCACCTAGTGAGTACTAAGATTCCTTAAATTGGGGGCGCCTGGGTGGTTTGGTCGTTAAGCGTCTGCCTTCGGCTCAGAGCGCGATCCCAGGGTCCTGGGATCGAGCCCCACATCGGGCTCCATGTTCCGCACTGGGAACCTGCTTCTTCTTCTCCCACTCCCCCTGCTTGTGTTCCCTCTCTCGCTGGCTGTCTCTCTGTCAAATAAATAAATAAAATCTTTAAAAAAAAAAAAAAGATTCCTTAAATTGGTTTCGCCTCAATGCAGGTAAGTCAGGTACGTGTCTGTGTGACCCTAAGCCCACTAGTGATCCACTCGTAGTTCACCCAGGGGTTCTTTCCAGGAACAGAAGACCTGGGCAGTTTCCTTCTTCCTAACACAACTCTATCTTACTTAGTTGTATTTGGGGTTCCTGGTATGGGTCACACAACGGAAGTGAAGCAGAGTGGGACCTCTCAGAGCTTACCTCTTTGTTCCTGAACTACTGAAAAATTAGACGGTAAATATGACCATTAACTTCACCAGATCAGGGCTATGTTCAAATCACCGTCAACCGTATAAATTGCAGTGAAGCTCCAAATAAGGCGAAGAGAAGGGTACTGAAAATAAATTTGGCAAGAGGAAGTTCCATTTTACTTCATCATCCTTTTCCAAAAAAAGCCTTAGGAATGGGACATGGAATGAAAAGTAGGTATAAGGGCGCACAAGTCACATGTGATTTTCCCAGCACACCGAGCCGAGCAGGTGGAGTGTTCTGAGGAGGGCTGCGGTGCCAGATCGCCCAGCTGTAGCCGTTTGCCCCACGAAGCAAGCTGGCAAGTCCTTTCTACAGTCTTCCGTGTCAACACTTGTCTCCTCCCAGGAACTGCTCCGGCGGGCTACGTGCGGGGCAAGGAGAGCACTCACACGGGGAGGCTGTCCTGCTGTGAGGTTATCTCCTTCCACTGTCCCCGAAGCTGTGCCTGGGGTTTAGGGTACAGCTGACAACCAATCCTCCTCTCTGCTCAAGACCTGGAAGGTCTGGAGTGGAGCTGGGAATGATGGCAAGCGGAGAGCCTGTCCCCTTGTCTTTTCTGCCTTTCGGAGAGCTTTGCTGAGAAATGGGAAGTCCACAGATATAGGCTTGCAGTAACAGACTGACAGGGGAGAAAAGTATGGAATGGATTGGGGGGGGGGGTTCACCCGTCTTTGAGCAGCTAGCAGGCAGATTTCTGAATAGCACTCATTTCCTTGAGGTCTCTGCTCATCAGCCACTCAGTACCCGTACTGGCATTCTCATCACCACCTGACATCCGCATGCGTTCACTTGCTTACCTGGCAACCCCAGCCAAGCGTCACACCCCTCCCCCCACAGAGAACCAAGGCTGCTTTGTTCACTGCTTTATCGCAGCGCCTAAGACAATGCCGCATTATAGCAGGTGTTCAGTAGATAACTTCTGACCGTATGGGTCAGTCTGTTGCCACTGTTACATAGTTTGCATAACAGAAAAGGATGCCAGACACCAACTTCACAAGAGTCCAATCTCATTTCCACAAATGAGGAAACCGAGTCTCAGATTTGGTTTGCTCCAAATCTCACTGAGCCCAGAAGAGCAAACCGAGGCTCAGTGGACCACTGACCAGCCCGTCCTTGGTGAACATAGACAAATTGGCGGAAAACAATGACAGAGGACAGGGCGACGGAGAGAAACTGGACAGGACTTTCCCGGACAATCCTGGACATTGTCCAAACACAAAGGGGAGCACTGATCCCAGAGAAACAGAATGAATGAGGATGAACAGCAGCCACCGTGCCCTGGTCACACAGGCTGCACACCCGGGGATGGCCAGGCAATCCAGCAGACGGCCACACAGAGACGGAACAGCCGGCTGCAGGGGTTTAAGGTGAGCGCCCCGGGGAGAACCCTCGCAGTAAGTGGAGTGCCAAAATGCAAGGAGGAGGAACTAACCTTGGATTTAGGGGGTATGCTTTCCAACTCAAAAATGGTCCACCACCAAGTGGTCTCCAGTTGGTCCACGATTGCCTAAGGACATATGATGGAGATCGTGTCTTAGCTTTCAGCAACCACACAACCATATTGCCAAGGACCGTCTACACCTGCACAGAAGAGAATGTGCTTGCTTTGTAAGCAGGAGTACCCCACTTTCAATTCACTCAGTTCAGAACTGAGTAGGTCCACACAATTCTGGGGCACAGTCAGTAGGACCGTTTATCACACAAAATGGTGCCCTCCAAATTAGCACTTATAAGCAACTACGGCAATATGTTGGCTTCCAACTAATCACTTACTGTTTTATTTTACATTTTCAGCATAAAGTTCTGAAAAAAATAATAAGCTTCATTTGGGAAATATTTTTTAAATGTCAGGGAGGTATCAAGGTGTTCTACAGGCAATTGACTAAATAGTCTAAAGATGTTCATATTAATTTGGGTAGATATGAAGACGTGAAAGTCACCGTATTGTGTAGACGGTGTTTGAAGACATAGATATATAAGAGGTCCTGCAGGAACCTTTTAAGAGAAGAGGGGAGCCAAGAACTGAACTGGGAAGAATACCAACATTTGAGAGATGGACAAAGAAAGGAAGGAAACCAAGGAATCTCCAGAAGAAAATGAAAGCATGATGTTTCTATGGATGAAGATGGAAAGAATGTCTTAAGAAGAAGGGAATGACCAACAGTGTGATTCCTATTTACAAATGTATTCATTCAACAAATACTTATTGAGGGGCGCCTGGGTGGCGCAGTCGTTAAGCGTCTGCCTTCGGCTCAGGGCGTGATCCCGGCGTTCTGGGATCGAGCCCCACATCAGGCTCCTCCGCTAGGAGCCTGCTTCTTCCTCTCCCACTCCCCCTGCTTGTGTTCCCTCTCTCGCTGGCTGTCTCTCTCTATCAAATAAATAAATAAAATCTTAAAAAAAATACTTATTGAGTATCTACTATGTGCAGGGACCGTTCTGAGCACCAGGAATTCAATCAAGAATAAGACAGATAAAATTCTTCCTCTCGTGGAGTTTGAGACCTAGTGCAATCCATATAGATCAAATCAGGTAAGGAAGGAATGAAAATCGCCATCAAACGTGGCCATCGGGTAGGTGGTCACTGGAAAATTCCGGGAAGGCATGGAGGAATGGAAGCAGACAGAGGGGGACAGGACTGTTCCTGCTGGTTATTAAGAATACTTGGGAGTGAGGGTGGGGAAAGAAAGAGCCAGCAGAGAGAGGAACCAAAGACCCAGGAAAGAAGATTAAAAACAACAGAACAAGTTTATAAACACATGCATGGGTAAATATAGCTTGTTGTGGTGCAAATTCTACTCCGAGAATAGGAAGGAGATCGAATTTGGCAAACACTCCCTGAGGTGCCTTATTACGTGTTGAGCGCTCTGCCAGATTCCGGAGGATACTCCTTGATTCTACGGACCTGTCAGTCCACTGCAACAACGGAACGACGGTAAGTAAAACGATCGTCATTATGTATTGAGTGAGACACTGTTCTCAGCACTTACAGGGCATATCACACGTAACCTTCCCAGCAAACGGTGCAGGAAGGATGATGATTGCCCCCGCTTTGACAGATGATGACACTGAGGGACAGAAAGGCGAAGTATCTGGCCCAAGAGACAGCCGGGTGAATAATGGAGTCAGCAATCGCACAAGACAGTCCGAATCCAGAGCCCATGCGCTTACCAACAGAAGTTAATCTTACTTGCTTTTGTTTGTCCCCATGCAATACTTGCCCTGGTATAATGTCTCTTTTCAGGTTAGGTGGCTACTTGTCAACGCCTAGGCCCTCCGAGTCAATCTGAAAAGTGAGTTCAAAATGAATGTTTGTCTTACTTGCACAAACTCAGCATGACAAACCAATTGCCTGCATCAAGGAGATGAGCACATGCCCACTGGGGATTACTGTTTGACCTGCAGGGCTGGCACCTGGCAAGCTCCTCTCCGCTTTCCAAAACCTTGACGATCGTGGAAGGCTCTAGACATTCTTTCAAACAGAAAATCTCTCAAGACCTTCAGAGCATTGTGAGTCTCGCTCCACCTGACTCAACCCAGATGAAAGTAGTGGGGTATAGAGAGTGTCAGTAAAGCAAGCCATAGGAAACCTACGGAAATGAGAGAAATGGGGCGGAAGGCTTGAAGGAGATTTTATTCCCCAGACAACATCGGGTTTAAGAAGAGAATGAAAATAAAGTCCCGGAGGACACAAACCATTACAATCAATCAAGAAACAGCCCAAATATTTAGATGAGCAAGCCTAAAAAATAATAATAAATTCCACTCAAGTAACCCCAATAAATCCCACTTGAAATTAAAAAAAAGATTGACAAAAGAATTCTTAAGTTAATTTGAGAAGAAAGAAAACCTTTAAAAAGAAAATAATGCTGGGGGAGGCGGGGTTGCTAGAGAAAGAGACACTTGTCTTACCAGACTAGAAGCTATGCTATAATCAAGCTATGATAACCGAAATGTTGGGATTTGGGGGCAGAACTAGACTGACAGATCAACGGGATAGAAAACGGCCCTGACAAAGATACAAGCATACAGAGGAATTTAGCATATTATTAAGCTGTCATTTCAAATCAGTAGAGAAATGAAAAATTTTCCAATAAATGGTGTTAGGACAACTAGCTAGCAGTTTGAATAAAATTTAATTTAGATTCTTACCATGGGTCTTATTCTAAAATAAATTCAGAGTGGATTAATTATTTAAATGTAAATGGAATGCATAAAAATACTAGAAGAAAATTTAGGTGGATCTTTTTACAATTCTGATGTGAAGAATTTTCTAATCACGTCATCAGAATGAGAAACCATGAAGGATAAATTTGAACATGTAAGAATTCAAAACATTTGTGAGGCAAAACCCACTGTCACCAACATTAAAAGAGAAAAAAAAATTAATAAAACATGTGGCACAGCCTCTCTGACAGGATATTGAGAAAAATAAGACGCTCATGCTTCTCTGGTATAAAGTGCAGTTTCCAGAAACACTTCCCGAGGACACTCTCGGTCAGGAGCTCTTAGGTGCCAAGGACACAGCTAAGCAGGGAGATGAGTTTCCTGCTCTCACTGAGCTTATGATCCAGTGATGAGTGAGGCAGATAGGAAAAAACCGTCTTTCATGTCACGCAGAGATGAGCAGCGTGATTAAAATGAAGCTGCGTGCTGCCTGAGAGATTAGTGGGGGTTGGTGAGGAGCGGGGGGTCAGGGAAGGTCACTTTGAGGAGGTGATCATTCACTGAGGTCCAAAGGACAACAAGGAGCAAGAGAAAGTTGGGGCAAAGGTTTTCCAAGTGGGGAAGCAGCCAGTGCGAGGCATGGCATGACAGAGGAAGAACCAGGCCTGTGCGAGGGGGTGAGAGAAAGCCTGTGGCCACGGTGCCCGTCGTGGGGACAGAGGGGAGCCCCATGGGAGTAGAGGCTGAGGACCGGGTGCGGGCTGCACGTCCCAGCCTTGTAAGTGGCGTTACCTTTTGTTCGACGTGTGAGGGAAGCCATTGGACCTTTGAAGGAGGGCACTGACTTCTGGCGCCCTGAAGGAAGACGCTGCTGCCTCGAATTGCTTTGAGATTTCCACCAGAGTCCCCCATAGCCGAGGCACATGGTGAGGTTCCAGGTATGCTCCCCTCAAAATCAAGTCAGAACAGGAGAAGTATCCATTCAAAATAGCAGAATGGAAATGCCAGTCTCCAGAAGGTTCCACAAGGTATCGTGTATAGAGAATCGCAGGGCTCCTAACCAATTCTGAGGTACATCTACTATCTTCAGCCATTTGCTCTTTTTTCCACTTCATCGTTTTTTATTTTTTAGGCTTTGCCAGCCCAGCCCAGTTGAAGGCCAATTTTATACATTCCTCTTATTTGAGAATCTGAGCTCCTTTTGAAAGCTCATTGTTTTATAAGCGGGTACTTGAGCTTTATTTTTATTTTTAATTTCCATTGTCATAAATATGTGAAAATTCACCGGAAGCCAAGTTTTTCATTTCTTGGATTAACCAAGAAAAATCACGTGGCTCTCTGAAAGAGGTGACGTGTGACTGGGGAAGAGACTTATATAGAAATGGATGTAAGTGTCTGTGTTTGTGTGTGTGCACACGAGTGAGGGGGTGTGTGGAGATGTGCAGAGGGCCACAACACACACTATGGGTGACAGACACCTATATGTAGCCCAAACTCAAATCCAATTCTTCATAACCTGGCTGTGGCTCCATCCCTCTCTTTCCCACTCAAGAAAACAGTAATGGAGGGGCGCCTGGGTGGCACAGTGGTTAAGCATCTGCCTTTGGCTCAGGGCGTGATCCCGGCGTTGTGGGATTGAGCCCCACGTCAGGCTCCTCCGCTATGAGCCTGCTTCTTCCTCTCCCACTCCCCCTGCTTGTGTTCCCTCTCTCGCTGGCTGTCTCTATCTCTGTCGGATAAATAAATAAAATCTTTAAAAAAAGAAAAGAAAAGAAAAGAAAACAGTAATGGAGCGCCTGGGTGGCTCTGTCATTAAGCTTTGGGGTCTTGGTTTTAGCTCAGGTCATGCTCTCAGGATCATGAGATGGAGCCCAAGTCAGGCTCCACACTCAATGAGGAGTCTGCTTGAAGATTCTCTCCCTCTGCCCCTCCTCCCATGCTCAAGGGCTCTCTCTCTCTCTCTCTCTTTCTCAGGAAAAAAAAAAAAAAAGCAGTTCGAAGCTCTGTGAATTGAGGGAGATTAAAAAGACAGATGACTGTATTGAAAAACTCTGCAGAAGAAATGATCCCACTCTATTTGCCCTGAATCATATCATGATAGAATTCAATTCAAAATTCAAAAGGGACACGAAATTGTTTCTTCCAGCAAGCATAGGCCCAAAGGAAATATGCTGTGTGGTAGTAAAACAAAAGTTACTATAAACTATAAGTAATTAATATAAATAACAGGTAATTCATGGCAGCAATAAGTGATACAGTTCGGTAAACTCATCATCCCCTGAACTGATTTCAGGCAAATAGGTCTGCTCCACTGGGCTGTGCTTGCCACCGCTTCAGATCTCATCCCAAGCACTTACGGAGCCTTACCTCTTGCGCTGAGACTCGAGAGAATGCAGGTTGTCAGACTCAATCCCTGCGACTGAAGGAGAGTGGGGCACATCTCCTCCTAAGTTTCCGGAGCCCACAAAGGGAGCACTGCTGCTAGACCCTCGATCTGGCGCAGCGCCCCACCCCCCTTCCCCGCATGTGAGCTCAGATATTTGTTTTACTTACAGCATTAAAAAAAAAAAAAAAAAAAACATTTTGCTAAATCATGGTTTTTACTTATTTGAAATGATATCATAGCAGAACTATTTTATTGTTACAGAAGTTCAGAATATGTAAAGAAAGTAGATGGGGGCGCCTGGGTGGCTCAGTTAAGCGTCTGCCTTTAGCTCAGGTCATGGTCTCAGGGTCCTGGGATCGAGTCCCACGTCAGGCTCCTTGCTCAGCAGGGAGTCTGCTTCTCCCATTCCCTCTGCCCCTCCTCCCTGTTCATGCTGTCTCTCTCTCCCAAATAAATAAATAAAATCTTTAAAAAAAAAAAAAGTAGAGTCTTAGAAAAAAAATAACAAAAATCATATTATAGTTTTTAACACCTTCATTCTTATTAAATGAAACACTGCTTCTGGAAGTTAATTTTTTTCTATAGTTTTCTAAAACTTCTTTTCAAAGGAGCCCTCTCTGTTCCACTGTACTACATTCATTCGACAAACCCCAAGTATCTGCCGTGTGCCAGCTAAGTTTGATCCAGTCCACGGCTCAGAGTTCCTGTTTCCTTGGGGTCTGTCAGCACTGAGACCAGCAAGGACAGCGGCAGGTGTAATTACCGCCAAGACGGATGTTCTCCAGCACTTGGGCAGGGTACAGAGCATTCGTAGATCCTACCCTTTCTCTCATGGGACCTTTATCTCTTTTCCTCCCGAAGTAGAAAGCAAAAGGCATCTCCAGTTAAACTTGATTGCCACGATTACGCTGATTCCGGTTAAGTGAACAGCCATTGCAGGAAACGACGCTAATGACTAGAACCCCGTGGGGGCTGACGCATAATCCAGTAAACTCATAAGCATCAGAGCAAAATAATCAAACCTATTAGCAACCCATCAGGCACGAAGCAAGTGAGAAAAGGGGAAAGGAACGTATGCTTTGGCAGCAGGCCTGAACTTCTGACTAAATACACAAAAACATACACACACAGAACAACAGAGGCACGTACTTCCACACAGGCACGCTCACACTGTCAACCACATACACAAACATTCACACCACACTCTCAGACACACTCGAGCATGTACTGAAGGGGTGTGGAATATGCCACCCCAAAATCTGCTCCTTTGGCATAAGGATTATTTGGGGCTGGTTATTCTTTTTTTTTTTTTTTTTTTTAAGATTTTATTTATTTATTTGAGAGAGAGAGATAGCCTGAGCGAGAGGGGCTGAGGGAGAGGGAAGGGATGGTTATGTTTAAGAAACAGCAGACACGGGAGAAGCTCTGAAAAAGGAAGACCCTTTTGTGAGACATTTACGTGTATGAGGGAAACCTCCATTTGGAAGGGCATCTTCCTCTTGGTTCCAGGAAGAGGAGGATAAGTCTGTAGAAACTCTCAGCAATGAACAAAGCGAGGACTTAAATCTTCAAAACAGCCCTACCCCAGTTTCCTGTGCTTTTCCCGGTCATCTCCCCCAACTGGCCTGTCCCCACCAACATCTTCTCTTGTCTTTAGCTGGGCAGGTATAGAAAGTGAGGGCCCTGGCATTCTCCCATGCATACGGGAGATGTACATGATATTAAACTTCTCGCTTTTCTTCTGTTGATCTGTCTTTTTAGTACAAAACACCCCCTCCTACAATTTTCCTAGAAAGGTAGAGGGCAAATTAATTTTCCTTCTCTACAAGATACACCAACACACACATAGACACAGGCACTCCACACGCTCACTCATACACTAACCCGCGTATACACGCCAACACGCACCACCTCACACACTCCTTACCTGACAAAGGGAAAACACGAATATCCGGATGTGGAGAGAGAGTTTCTCATGACCGGAGCTGCAAATTTGTCCTTTTCTTTCTATTGCTAATCTCCTCATCCCTCCTAAAGATTCACGGAAGTGCAGAACAGGACACAGCCTGAGACAATCCGCAGGGGTGAGTGGGGAGAGTCTGCAGGGGTGAGTGGGGAGCAGGGGTGCGTTTGCTTGATCCAGGCAGAGCACTTCTGTGGAAGGGTTTCAGTGTGAAATGGAGATTCGCACACGTGTATCCTCAGAGAATCGGAACTTTAAGAACTGAGAGATCGCTTTCCATTAAATGCATGCTTGACGGAAGAACGAGACTTATCTCCTGTCAGATGAACATCTGTCAAGATTCTCTCCCCATCCTCAAACCCATCAATTTACTGCTTCACCTCTGGCTCGATTTCCCCTCTTTGCACTCCTTGCCCCTAAATATACAGCCCACCCCAAACCTCTCCACAGGCTCACCAACAGTTTGCTCCAGCCTGCATTTCCCAAATTCTAGTTCCTCTGCTACTCCCAAACAAACCCGATTTTTGGTCATTTGAGTTGACCTCAGTTTACCTCTGTGTTTAGGCTGACACTTTCTTTGCCTGCAGTAAACCACAGCCTGAAAGCCATACCGATGTCATCTTAGATTTCTGGAACACTTCTCTATACTGATGTCATCTTTGATTTCTGGAACACTTCTCTTCTGAAAACATCAAAGCTTTCACACCAACGTATTGGTTTGTTCACTGCACTACTGTGTTATAGCTTGACTTTTATAGACAGTGGACACTGAGGAGGTTTCCCCCATGTCACACGTAGGCGATGGAGACGAGCACTGAACTCTGGTCTCCTAGATGCTAGTGCTCAGGGGAGGTTTTGTTTGTTTGTTTGTTTTAAGATTTTATTCATTCATTTGAGAAAGAGAGAAAGAGCACAGAGGGAGAGGGAGAGGGCGAGGCAGACTCCCCACGGGTCAGAGAGCCCGATGCGGCACTCAATCCCAGGACCCTGAGATCATGACCCAAGCCTAAGGCAGATGCTTAACCAACTGAGCCACCCAGGCACCTCGGTGCTCGTGCTCTTTCTGGAGATTCTATCATGACTGTAGGCAAGAGCTTCCAGACGAAAAGAGAGAAAAGGGAGTAAAGAGAATGATGATTGAAGTGAGAGCCCCTACCATAATCAAATGATGTTAGGTCTCCTCTTAGAAGAAAAATTGATGGGAATCTGTCATCCCAATGGCTTATTCCTGGACCTGAGCAGTTCTCCAAGTATGAAAACCTCTATGGTACCAAACATTAACATCATTTGCCTGAAATATGTAAGAGAAATAACAGGACCCATAGTTCAGTTGCCGAAGAACATAAGGATAGGGACCCTATTTGGATAGGGAAAATCCCAAGTCTGGAAGGGCCAGTGCAAAACCCAGGGATGGGCTCCAATGTGCCCACACTTAACTACCGTTCTTCCCACTCGCACTACATTCTGCCTCGTCTGATACCGTAAGTCTACTTTACCGCACTGTGTGGTCAGACATTTGGGAAGCCCCTGCCCAATGCCTAGATAAAAATTAATTCAGAAGTATTTAGTGAGCACCTACTATGTACAACTCACTAGTCCAGGTATCAAGGGAGAGTGTTGAAGACAAGAGGAGACAGTCCCTACTCCCAAGGAATATCTAGCTTGCTGAAAAGACAACACCACACCATTAGCCAATCTAAGTTGTACATTCAGGAGAGAAGAGGGAAATCCAGAAGTACCAGAGAAGTCATGGAATGCCTCATGAAAGAATAGGACTGAGTTGGACCCCAATACCTCATTCTTACTCCTAAAACTATAAAGTTAAGCCTGGGTCCCCCACCTGTAGGGACAGCACATGATGGTGGAGTGGGTAGTTTGTGGGCTCCCTCTTCTGTGCCTGGTTTCAATCCTGATTCTGCATATGTTCGTGGCTTCAGGAAAGTCATTTAATCTCCCCGAGTCCTAGTTAACTCGTCCATAAAATGAAACTAAAGGGCTAATGTGTGTCAAGTCTGCATTAGTGCCGGCCACA
Source organism: Ursus americanus (assembly GCF_024610735.1). Taxonomy (NCBI): domain Eukaryota; kingdom Metazoa; phylum Chordata; class Mammalia; order Carnivora; family Ursidae; genus Ursus; species Ursus americanus. Next base: position 50,714,665 of record NC_142128.1, on the reverse strand, counting down.
TAGCAGGTGCTCAATCCAGGGTAATTATCATTATCCAGAGTTACTTCGATATGCTGAAAAGCAGAACTTTTCCTGTGTTAGCTGCAACCATCAAAATGTACCAAATATCTCCAAATTGTATTTTTAAGGCAGTAATGCCCATGGTTTGCTACACATTTGAATTACCTGGAGATTTTTAAACTACACAGATACTTGGGTCCCACCCCATATGTCTGATCGAGTGGGTCTGGGATACAATTTAGGCATGGGATTTTTAAAAGCTCTCCAAGTCCAGTGATGCTGACGTTCAGCAAAGTTTGGGACCATGTTACGGTGGCATTCCACCTCCTGTTCCATAGGGGCAACCAGCACAGCAGACCAAGAATCAGGCATGGGAAGCGCTTCTTGACGTGGGTACCTTATTCCCTCTATTACTCGGAGCTCTTCAGAGAAACAGGATCAATAGGATAGATAGATATGGGTGGATAGATAGAGCAAGAAAGAGCGAGAAAGAGGGAAAGACTGAGAGACAGAGGTTTATTACAAGGACTCAGCGATGATTGAGGCTGACATGTTCCCAAATCTGCAGGTAGCAAGTTAGAGACCCAGGAGAGCTGATGATGTAGTTTCAGTCTAAAGGCCAGAAAAGCCACGTCCCAGCTTGAGAGCAGTCAGACAGCGGGAGTTCCTCTTATTCTCTTATTCGTGGGTGAGTCAGACTTTTTGTTGTATTCAGGTCGTCCACTGATTGGATGAAGCCCACTTATACAGGGGAAGGGCATCTGCTTTATTAATCTGGGGGTTCAAAAGTTAGTCTTATCCAGAAACAGCCTCACAGACACACACAGGATAACGTTTGACCAAATGTGTAGGCACATGGCTCAGTCAAGTTGGCACATAACATTAGCTATCATACTCACATTGAATCCCAGGCATCGAGCACATTCCTGGGAGTGTCATTTGTGCCTGGTACATTCCTACTGAACGAAGGCTGTCAACGTTCACATTTCTCAGTTCTTGGCTCTCACTCGTACTTCAGTGGCAAGAGGAAGAGAGGAAAATGAAGGAGAGCTAAAGACCTGAAGATAAACTGTGATCCAATGGTTATTAGTTCTGACTCCTCAGAGAGAACACACGTGCATACCCCAAAACCAAATCAAACCAGAGAGAGAACATTTCTAGCTTATCCCCCTTCGTTTTAAAGACAAGGAAACCGAGGCCCAGAGAGATCGTGACTTGCCCAAAGTCACAGAGCAAAGAACCCCAGAATTTGACCGTAATACCCATATGATGTAGTTTACCAGTTGTATTATCCTGTCTGTGGTCCTGGGTGCCCCAGACATCCTAAAACCCCTTCTTGCTCTTGCTAAACCCTGCGGGATGAGTTGCTGATGGCAGAAGGTACGACTCTTGATGTCCTTCCAAAGAGCAGAGCCGGCCCTCCAGGGACCACTGGTTCATCGTGGCCCTGAATGTACGTAGTTTGAAAAGGAAAGCAAAATGAATGGGAGGCAGATCCATGAGCTAATTGCTTTGAGATCATTATAATCAGTATCAGTTGCCCTCAGCCAGGGCTGCCTTTGCCTCGTCAGGCTGCTGACACTTTGTGCTCGGTCAGCCAGCTCCTCACTTCAAAGTGATAACATTATTGATTTTCTACTGTCCCATTAAGGCCACCCTCTCACCTCCCAAGGGATAGAGGATGCCCGTGCTCGAGGTTCGCTCAGCCACACACTCCTTCGTGGAAAAGGCTATACGGTGAGATGCTTACCTTCGCGATTTCACACCCTGAGTTTCTGCCCACAGCCTCAAAAATGCCTCACACTAATCATAGTGCCTGATTTCTTAAATGCCCTTTTCATCCTCCTCCATATATCAACCTTTTAAACGCGGCTGAAACGTTCCCTGCCTCTTTCCTGGGCTCTGGCGAGGCTGGGCTTCGAGCGTGCACTGAAGGTGAGCCGCCCGACAGTTGCTCTCCCCCCTGAGCAAGGAGGGTATCAGGAAGATCACGGGCCTTGGGGTCAGACAGAGCGGGGTTCAAATCATTGCTTCCCCATTTACCAGTGCTAGGGCCTCGGGCAGATTATCTTAACCCCATTTCTGACCTTCAAAACCTCATCTTCGAGCGGGTGATTAACACAGCCCACTCCAACATTTTGCTGAGCTTTAAAATGAAATCGTGTGTAGGAAGCAAGCACTGAGCTTGATGACCCGTAAGCATGTCTTATCCGATCCTTTTTCTCCTGCTCCCACCTGCTAGACTGTGACCTCCCCCAGGCAAGACCCCTCTTTCCTGGGTTTCCGTATATGGCATGGGGGAGCCACGGTGGATGTCTGTGGAATTGAGGACGGCAGCGCAGATAAACTTTTCTGGATGATGAAATGGCTTCTCAGAGCGATTACGTGGCCTCTCTCAGCCCGTGCTGGTGATAGAACTGAGTCTACTGTGTTCCAGCACGTTGACCCCTGTCTAATCCTTCTCTCAGCCTCGGTGCCCTCTGTTAGTTCCAAAACAATCCGAACACAATAACCGTGCCGACACAGTGCGGTGCTTGTTACATAACTTTCCCTCAATTAACTGGTTCCAGTCTCTGATTAATGGGGGACAGAGACTTCCACCAAGATCTGTACAGGCCCCGCCTCGTTTCCTGCAGCTGCCCCCAGCCTTCCAACCACGCAGCCACTCCTGGCACCAAGCAAACGCGGCTCAGAGCAGGAAGTGCTGACACTGTCCCAGCCCAGGTCACCTCCAACTTACCTGCACCTGGGACCCAGGGCTCTGCTTCCAGCTGCACTTGAACTTCTGTGCAAATAACACTTCCTGAGCCAAAATGCTTTTGTGTGCTCCAATTTTAGAGATGAATTCTCTCTTCTGAATTCTTGTTCTGAATCTCAGCCCTGGGGCCAGGCCCTGCTACCCAAGGGCAGGTCTAGCTGCTGCCAGCCTGTTGGTCTGAATTTCTAAGTGTCTCGCACCTGAGTTCTCATGATTAGTTCCACTCACCTGCTGGGGTCCCTGGTACTATGCCACCTGGCACCACCTGCTGTGGTCATTATGGGTAGGACTGCTCAGAGGGCTCGTTTGTCCCCTTAGACTCTTCACTTCTGCCATCAACCAGGTCTGCCCCTTAGCCCCTCCCCAGGTCCCAGCCCTTCACCTGCACACACCCTGCGATGACTTGCCTTCCCCAGGACTACATTCATTTCTCAGCTAACCTTTATTTTACAAATCCCCCTTACCACATCACCGGCTGCAAAATACACACTTGCCCTTTCACAGTAATTTAGCAACAACGACATTTCTTCGTATCTCTTCAGAGAATATTTACTTAATAAATAAGGACTCTGTAATAAAAGTACAAATACCGAAATAAAAATCAAATTCCTCCTTCAAACCCTGCAAAATCCCACTAACCTTCTGACAGATAACTGATGTCAGTAATGCCATGTGAATATAACGGCTGAATAATATTTTCTATTTTTTTCTCCAGACTTCTGAATTTGGTCCCCCTCGGCCATTGCTAGACCAGGTGTACAAACATGGGTGTGAACACATGTTCAATTGCTTGATATGGGAAAGGCCACAGCAAGAGGACAAGGTGCATCGGGCTTCCCACTTTCGGATTTCTTGGTTTGCCCTCGCTGGTCCTGGGCACCTAACATTTGGTAATGCTATTTCTTCAGTATTTCCGAAATTGGCTTCCCTACAGCTGAAGCCTGGTGCTGGGGCATGTGGGGTTCTCCAGAGCAGAAACAAACCCCAGGTTCGGCAGCCTCGTTAAGCACAGGCCCTACAACGTGGCCTCAAAGTTTTATTTATCAGGTGGTGCAATTCTGAGCAATATTCTTAGTGTCGACCCTATACATTGGCCTGATAAATTTCAACCCACTCGTTGATGACTTAAGTAAAGTTAATCCACTTGTTCGTGACAAGGAAATATACAAAGTGGTTCTTAGAAGTCAAGTTGCTTTGATGTAAGAATCGAAGTAAGTTTTATCAGGATGGCCTCCTCTCATCTGTTCTCACCAATGAGAACGCAGGAGCTCAGCCACCGAGGGGTCCCATTGAGGGCTTCCTGATAAAAACAAAAAGAAGCAACTACAGCAAGAGGACCTTCGGACTCTAAATACTGAGAGTTTGTGAGGCCCATCTGACAGTGTTCCATCTGGGCAAGCCTCTATTTTGTTGATCTAAAAGAGCTCTCTGAAGACCTTGGGGCCGATTAGCTCTTGCAGTGCTAAAGGCAACTCTTCCGTCTTGCCGGGCAACCCTCGGGCCTTAGCAACACGCTCTAGCAACATGGGACCTTCACGTACGTGCTGGCCGCTGGCCATCAACTCTCCGTCGGCTGAGCCACCTCCCCTGAGTACCAACTCCTATAAAGGGACACACAACTCATTTGGACTTTACTCCTTTCACTCCCCTTGCCTGAACAACAGTGTGATCAATCTCTCACTGGTTTGGCGGGTGTTATTTCTTCATTGGCTTTCCCAGGGACATTATCCTGTATGCTATTGGCTTGTGACAGTCCCACGGTGAACCTGTGTTCAGTAAACTCTTGGCAAAGACAATCTCAATCTCTGAGCATTAATTTGTCCCCAAACACAACAGTCTCCTCCCAAACTGGAGACAGCTGCATGAACGTCCTTAAGAAGACGAAGGGCAGAGCTCATCCCGGGAGACAAAGTAGAGATGAAATCACCATGAATTGAACAGGCAGCTCAAAGGGCAAAACCGACAAGGAAATAAGAATAAAACAATTTCTTTTGTGTACGTGCTCCATGCTGGGCTCTTTGCCTTCATTATTTTTGTAATCCACATGACACAGACAGATTGGCCATGTTCCCGTTGTACGGATAAAGAAAACTGGGACGGAGACCTTCCAAGTCACAGCGCTAGGACTGGCAGAGCGAGTATTCTTATGAAGGCCTGTTTAAGTCCAAATGATTTTAAATCTAAACATCAGATAATTATGTAAATGGTGTAAGGCAGACGAGGGCAATCCAAAAAGAGTGAGCTACACCTTCGTCTCACCCCCATCCCATTCTGCCTCTCCACAAGTAGGAAAGCAGGCAGACTCCCACAGAGACTCTATGGGGAGCCAGGGGAAAGTGTCCAACCAGGAGGCAGGACCTGGGAGGGTCCCGGTGACTGTAAGAAGTTGGGATTGGCAGCATTCTTCAGCCTCTTAGTTCCCCTATTTGGGTTGGTTATCAAAGGCTTTGGTGTGTTCTGAATTTCTCCTCAGTTGCATGTCAGGGGGAGGGCCTCCATTTTCTTGATTGGGTCCCCACGATATCTAACAGATTGTTTCCTGTAATAGCCAGCAATATTGGAAATGGCATTAAGAATGTGACAAAGATAAATGCTATGGAAAAGAGCTAACGTATTTTCAGCCTCTTAGCTCAGCACCTGGCAAGTGTTATCTCATTTGATCCTCAAACGTGACTGAGGTTGATAACGTAACTAACCTGATCTTAAAGATGAGGGACCTGAGGTAGACAATACAAGGGATTATGCCCCAAATGGACAGTTATAATGTCGTACAGCGGGCAGTTATGATGTCGTACAGCGGGCAGTTATGATGTCGTACAGCGGACAGTTATGGTGTCGTACAGCGGGCAGTTATGATGTCGTACAGCGGACAGTTATAATGTCGTACAGCAGGCAGTTATAATGTCGTACAGCGGGCAGTTATAATGTCGTACAGCAGGATTCTGCAACGCGATCTGCCCAATGTCAAAATCCGTATCCAACCCATGCGGACCCTGCTCTCCATCACCGTAGTCATTTCAAAAGGCATCGATTAGGATGAACACTCGGTGTGGTCTTATTTCAGCATGAAGAGTTGAGGACTTCAAGTCTAGAGGAACAGTACCCATCTGGAATTTTTACCATCTTACCCCTTCCACAGCGCTCTTATAGTCACTGTGTTTTAAGATGATACCTCCTTTGATCTTTAGGGTAGCTCCTTCTCTCTGTGCTGAATCGCTTTATTTTCTAACCATTTGTTTGTTATTAATTGATGAGAGGGCAGAAGGCTGGCTGAAGACAAAAGCATAAGCTGACACCAGGCAACCTCCCCCCACCCCCCACTCCTGGTGGGAAACATGGGACATTCTTCCAGGAAGCCCCCAACCATCTCAATGCTAATGTCTTGCTAGAGGGAAAAACAACCTTAACTTGACAATGGCAAGCCCTCCAGGATCTTGTGAGTCTTCTTTAACATATGAAAGTTCTTTCTCAACCTCCCTTTTCCTCACCTCCCCCAGTCCCATAGTATATAATCAGCCACCCCTCACAACCCTGGGCCTTTCTGCCCATGGGTCCTGTCCCTGTGCTTTAAAAAACCACCATTTTGCATGGAAGACGCCTCAAGAATTCTTTCTTGGTCATCGGCTCTGGACGCCACTCCACTGAACCTCACCTATATTCCAAAACGACATCATTAATCATTCTGTTCCCTGTGTCAATTCTTTGCCTTGTGCTCTGTTGCGTTATTTGACCCCTCTCTCTTCGTATTCCCTATTTGCCATATCATTTAGAACAGTACCTGGCACATGGTAGGTATTCAGTAAGTATTTGAAATGTGCCTTGCACACAGTAGACACTCAATACATTTTCAGTGAATTAGAGATACTCTGCCTCACTCAATATGCTCACGTTTGCACACAGGAGAATACACGCTGGAACGAACCTATTTTTCAAATGGGAAATCTGAGACTCAGCCAGGGGCAATGAATGACCTTGGACCATACAGCACTTAGTGACCTCATAAGAACCTAAATGTAGCATCCTGACTCCCACTCCAGTGCTCTTTCCTTCCCTGACTCTACTAGATCACAGGGTACGAATAGCAGCAGGGTGATGTAACTGGAGTTGACATCTTTAATCTGTCTTGGAGTCAAATCATCAAGCCTGGGAACAAAAATATAGCTAAGAATCCAAGAAGGCTTCCAGGAACACCCTCAGCCAAGGAGCCAGGAAGTGGGGGCTGGGGACCAGGGCTAGGAGAACTTTGAAGTCTCTCAAACAACTCCTGTGCTTTTGGGTTTGCTTTTTACCGTGATTTGTTTAACCACTTTTAGAATGCAAATGGCCTGAGGGCTTGTCCCTTAAGTCCAAAGGGAAGACTGGGCTGGAGCGCTTACTGAGTAGGGGAGCAGGTGGCAGGGACCAGAGCGGGTAAAGGGACCACAAAAATGGGTGGAAAAGAGTCTGAGTTGCAATGCCTCATAACAACACCAGAAGTTGGCCTAGAAACTTAACAGTAGAGACCTATGGGATTTCCTGACAGGGAGCACATCCTCGGTGAAGGAGCACGGTAGGACAGGCACACTGCTTCTGCCATAGCCATTTAGAAAAGGTCTAACCGTCCATGAACACAGAGCAAAGTTTTTCGTGTTTTAGAGAGGTCAAGGAGATACGGCAAGGGTTTGAAAAAACAGGGGAAAAAAAAATTCTTCCTCTTCCCTTCAGAATTCTTGGCTGAGACCTCCTGGTAATAAAAGATAACTTAACAAGAGAAAACAAACAGAAATTTATTAACATTGTTTTTAAAAAAGAAAAGAGGTCCAAAACAGAGTCATTAGTCCCCAGGACCGCAAACCCAGACTCGATTTAAGTTCCAACCTCTCCCAGAAATGTGACCTTTAGACAGTCAATCTAAAATTTCCGAATCAGCACATAAGAAGATCTTTGCTATTTCTTCTCCCAGAAAGAAGGCCTGAAACAATCCTTTCTTTTCACTTGCTAATAACTTCCTTGCCCCTCCCTCCTTCTGCCTATAAAATCCTTCCGTTTTGTCCAACCCCTTAGAGTGAATGTCTGTTTACTAGAATGTTGCCCAATTCATGAATCTTTGAATAAAGCCAATTAGATCTTCAAATTTACTCAGTTGAGTTTTTGTTCTTAAACACCATGTACACTTCAGTAACTCCCTGAGATGGCCAAAGCTACCACCCTACAGCCCTCTTCAGCTATATACAAAAGAAAGATGTTGGGGGTAGAGAGAGCCCCTATAGGATGGTACCAGGAGCAGCACAGTAAACAAGGATAAGGTTTATTATGCAGATTTAATTCTATGCCTCTCCATTGATGAGAGTTTCTTGTGATTTAGATTCTAGAGTCTTCTGCTCTTCCTGAACAGAGAGGGAGCCACCCTTACAAATGGAGATTTCCTTTATAAATGTAAATTTCTCTTACAAAGGGGAAACTTCCATTCTATTTTCTGAGCTTCCCCTGGGTCTGCAGTTTCTCAAAATAATCAGCTCAAAATAATCCTTATGCCAAAAAGACATATTTTGGGAGGTGTATTCTGCTACCCTTCAAAAGCATTCCTGTTCTTTAGTTCTAAGGAGGAATAGGACCACCCAGAGATATCTGGTACATCCTGGGGTGGGGGTGGGGCTAAATGATGGGAGAGGAGGGTCATGGGAAGGGAGACATGGAATCCAATTTGGGTAAATTTGTTTTGGGGTAATGCATCAGATCATTGAGTGAAAGGTATTTTAAATGACACCTACGGTGAGTATTTTCAGTGGGATGAAACAAGATAATAAAAAATTAAACAGCAGCACAGTTACTTTCTAAAATGGGACATCAAAAGAGCAAACATAATAGAAGCAGAATTAAAACAAACGAGGTTCATCTAGCTTTCTTTCCCCGCACACAGTTGGAGTGATTAAGGTCAAAGGTAGTATGATAAGCGATTACGCAAAAAAACGGGCAGAGGCACTTATGAACCATTGATTGTCTCGCTGGAATTCTCTTGGACTCCCACTGATGCAGGCAGGCAGGGTCCAAGGACCCAGAGACAGTCCCACAGGACTAGCCTAGAGGGTCCTTGGCTTCAGGAAGGATGGAAATCAGGTGCAGGTCAGCAGGAGGTGAAAGCAGAGTTTCCTGAAGATACGTAGAAAAAGAGACAGATGGAGCGTCTGGGACACTAGGAAAGGAAAAGCGCGTGAGTCTCCTCTTCTTGGAGGCTGGGGTTTTTATTGGTGATTGTGGTCTGGTGCACGCGTCCTTTTAGGCCTCCAAGAGCTAATTGGTGAGAGCAAAGACAGGGTCCAGGTGTCCTTCGTAAGTCACTCATTCCCTCAAGTCAGGGGTCTTGGCATCAAGGTGTTTGGGGTCAGTGGTGTCGAGGACGTTTATGACCACCCCACCCCGTCACTCTGTAGATGTTATCTGTTGTGCTGGAAGATAGCATTATCTCTTTATTCCTTCCCCGGACGACCTATGCTGCTTGCATGACAAGGCCGGTGTATGGGGGGGGGGTGTGTGTGTGCAGGTCCCAGCAAGAATAGAAGTCAAGCAAAGGGGGAAACAGCCATGTTTATGGGGTCCCTTTGGTTTCCCTGTCTCACATTACTGTACTTTTCTGATCACAAGCGTCTCTCTGCCTCTAGCCATTCTTCTGCTGAATTCTTTCTGACTTCTCTCTTCCCTCCTGGACGTATCTGGGTTCTCCCTGAGCTAAAGCTTCGGTTCTTTTTCTCCTATGACAGAGGTGACATGGCATCTTGAAACACCGTGCCTTGTAGAGCGAAAGCCTGGCGTTACCACGGGCCCGCCAGCGGGCCGGGCCAAATTTGTTAATCTCTCTGAATCTCACTTGTCTCATCTTTAAAAAGAAGTCACACGGTATCTGCCTCGTAAGGTTTTAATAGTGATTCAACAGGGAGATGGCGTCTAATTCCGGCAGCCAAATCGAGTGGTACGTAGCAGCCTTCTCTTACTCCAAACTCTGCTACCTTCACATAGTCCTTTCGGTCCACAACTTCGCAGCACAGCGCAGTATTGTATTTTGATTTTTGTTGTGATAGAATGTACAGAACCCAAAACTTACCATCCTTGCCATTTTTAAGTGCATGGTTCAGCTGTGTTAACTATACTCACACTGTTGTTTGTTTGGTTTTTTGGGGTTTTTTAAAAATTTTATTTATTCATTCGACAGAGAGACAGCCAGCGAGGGAGGGAACACAAGCAGGGGGAGTGGGAGAGGAAGAAGCAGGCTCCCAGCGGAGCAGGGACCCCAATGCGGGGCTCGATCCCAGGACACCGGGATCACTCCCTGAGCCGAAGGCAGATGCTTAACGACTGAGCCACCCAGGCGCCCCTATACTCACACTGTTGAGCCCCGTCCAGAACTCTTTTCATCTGGCAAAACTGAAATCGTACTCATGAGAGAACTCCTCATTCTGCCCTCCCCTCAGGCCCTGGCAACCACCATTCTACTTCCTGTCTCTGTGAATTCGACTACTCTCAGTACTGCATCTAAGTTGAATCATACAGTATCTGTCTTTTTGTCCCTGGCTTCTTTCACTTAACACGATGTCCTCAAGGTTCATCCATGTGTGGCATGTATCAGAATTTCTCTCCTTTTTAGGGATGAATAATATTTCACTTTATTTATCTACCCCATTTGTTTATCCCTGTATCTTCACGGGTGAACGTTTGAACTGCTTCTACGTCCTGGCTGGTGGGGAGATGTTGCTATGAAAATGAGTGTACAAAAATCTCTTCGAGACCCTGTTTTCACTTGGCGGGGGGCATACACCCGAACACAGTAGTGTTCGATCATATTGATGGGGTTTTAGAATATAGGTGAGGTTCAGTGCGGTGGAGTCCAGAGCTGATGATCAAGAAAGAATTCTTGAGACGTCTTCGGTGCAAAATGGTGGTTTATTGAAGCACGGGGACAGGCCCTTGGGCAGAAAGAGCTGCTCCCCGGGTTGTGAGGGGTGGCTGATTATATACCATGGGGTTGGGGGAGGTAAGGAAATGGGAGGTTGAGAAAGGACTTTCATCTGTTAAAAGAAGACTCACAGGACACTGAAGGCCTTGCCATTGTCATGTTAAGGCTGTTTTTCCCTCTAGCAAGGCATTAACATGAAGATGGGTGGGGACTTCCTGGAAGAGAATCACAGATCCCACCCAGGAGTGGGGGTGAGGGGTGGTTGCAGGGTTTCAGCTTATGGTTTGTCCTCAGCTTGCCTTCAGTTCCCTCATCAATATGGCAATTCTATTTTTAATTTTTTGAGGAACTGCCACGCTGTTTTCCATAGTGGCTGCACCGTTTACTAATCTTTAGTAACATTTACTGATGTTTCAGCAGCTTTGCCAACTCTTGTTAGTTCCTGGTTTTTGATAGTAAGTAGCCGTCCTCGTTGGCATGAGGTGATAGATCATGGCGGCTTTGATTTGCATTCCCCTCATGATTGATGACATTAGCATTTCTTACGGCTGTTGACCATTACCATGTTTTTATCTTTATTAAGTTTTATGCCATCATTTAGAATAAAGCGTACTTAAAAATACATTCACTTTTATTCCTCAGACTTCCTCTCCCAAATTTCCTGTTCTTTGTAAATTTCTCATTTATCCAGACTAGAAACACACCTTAATCATTTACTATCCTGAATGACCCTTCAAGCCCTCACGTTCTTTTCTTTGTAGTGATTCTTACTCTCACACAATTCCCTCCACTTCTGCCATGACTCCCCTCGTCAGGAAACTACCACACTTAGGCAGTGAAACCTCTTTCTGCCCACCCTGGCTTCTTCTTCTCCCCCAGTTCCTATCCATCTTGAGCACTGTTGACAGATTAATTCACTTTTAAAACATCACATTTGCTTTATAATTACTTTGATCAAGATTTTTAGTAAGAGCTGTCTACTGCCCATTCCAGAGGTTCTTGGAATTTGTCTTCCATGGAAGGTTTTGCCCTCATTTGGCAGGAATACTCTCTTGATAAAATTTAATAATGGCAGTCATTTCCCAAATCACAAAAAAATTAAGTTGATGATTAAATTTTCTTTTTCAATTTTAGACTTTTCTCCTATTTTTACTTCTTTAGTTTTCCAGACTTGCCACTGTTTGATTGGCAGATGGCAGAATAATGAGAAAAATAATCCATAATTATAATTAATAGAAAAGCGCAGAAATCATGAACCGTATCTATTTGGGCAACTCAAGCTCATTGTCATTGTAGCTACTTTGTTTGTTTTTTAAAGATTTTCTTTATTTATTTGAGAGAGAGAGAGTTGGGGGGGCGCGAGGCGGGGTGGGGGGGAGCGGCAGGAGGGGGAGCTGGAAGGAAGGGTAGAGGGAGAGGGAGAAGCAGACTCCTTGCTGAGCAGGGAGCCAGATGCCAGGCTCTATCCCAGGACCCCCGAGATCATGTCCTGATCCCAACACAGACACTTATCCAACTGAGCCTCCCATGTGGTTTCCTATTCATCAATAAATGATGTTGGGAAAATTTGACAGCTGTATGCAAAAGAATGAAACTGGGCAACTATCGTCCACCATGCTCAGAATTAACTCAAATTGGATTAAAAACTTGAACACAAGACCCGAAACCATAAAACTCCAAAAGAACACATAGGTTGTACGCTCTTGGGTACCAGTCTTGTAAATGGTTTTCTGGATTTGGTATCAAAAGCAAAATCAACACAAATAAAAATAAAGAAGTGGGACTACATCACACAGAAAACCTTCTGTGGGGCGCCTGGGTGGCTCCATCTGTTAAGCATCCAGCTCTTATTTTCAACTTAGGTCATGATCTCAGGGTCGTGAGATTGAGCCCCCAGTCAAGTCTGTCCTCAGTTCAAACTCGGCTTGAGAGTCTCTCTCTCCCTCTGCCTTTGCCTTCTGCTTATATGCACTCTCTCTAAATACATACATACATACGTACATACATACATACAAAAAAATCTTCAAAAATAAAACTGAAAACCTTCTGCAGAGCAAAGGAAACCATCAACAAAATGAAAGGGCAACTGAATAAATGGAAGAAAATATTTACAAATCATTTATGGGCTATGGGGTTTATATCTAAAATATAAAAACAAAAAACAAAAAAACTCATACAACTTGATAGCAAACAAACATACAATACAATTAAAAAATGGGCACAGGATCTGAATAGACATTTTTCTAAAGAAGACATACAGACTGCCAGTAGGTACGGGAAACAGATGCTCAGCGTCACCGAGCAGGGAAATGCAAATCAAAACCACAGTGAGATATCACTCACACCTATGAGAATTGTCGTTATCGAAAAGACTAGAAATAACAAGCGTTGGTGAGGATGTGGAGGAAAGGTAACCCTTGTGCACTGTTGGTGGGATGTAAATTGGTGCAGCCACTGTGGAAAACAGCATGGAGGTGCCGCAAATATTTAAAAATAGAACGATCATATGATCCAGCAATTCCACCTCTGGATATTTTTCAGAAGAAAATGAATACACTAACTGGGAAAGATATATGCACCCCCACGTCCCTTGCAACATTATTTACAATAGCCAAGATATAGAAAAGACCCAAGTGTCCATTGATGGACATGGATAAAGACAATGTGGTCTATCTGTCTGTGTGTATGTACGTACATATCTATGTACCTATCTACCTACCTATCTTTAATGGAAACTTCATCAGCCATAAAAAAAAGGAATTAAATTTGCCATTTGTGACAATATGAATGTACCTTGAGGACATTAGGCTAAGTGAAATAAGTCAGACAGAGAAAGACAAATTCCTCCCATATGATTTCACTTACACGTGAAATCTAAAAACAAGCAAAGAAACAAAACTAGCTATAGATGCAAAGAACAAATTGGTGGTTGCCAGAGGCGAGGGGTGGAGGTGGGAGATACCGGGGAAGGAAGTCAAAAGGTGCAAACTGATTACAAAATAAATATAAAATTCTTGAGGATGTAATGTTCAGCAAGGCGACATGTTAATAATACTGCATTGGATATTTGAACATTGCTAAAAGAGAGTATCTTAAAAGCTCTCATTACAAGGAAAAAAATCTGTAACTACGTACGGTAATGGATGTTGACTACATTTATTGCGGTCATCATTTTGCAACATATACAAATGTCAAATCATTATGCTGCACAGCTGAAACTAATGTAATGTTATGTGTCAATTATGCCTCAATAAAAATAAAGGTAAAGGCATTAGATACAAAAGAGAAAAAGGCATTACTAAATATCTCTAAATGCAAACTCTTTTCCTTTTAGCAGTAGAACCACTTGAATTTTAGCATGCTACAAGTCTGCCCAAATAAATACTGCATTTCTAGCTACCCTCGCAACTGGGTGTGGCCATGCGACACAGTTCTGATCAATACGTGGAAATGATGTTTACAACTTCCAGATTATATCTTTAAAAAGAAAATTTTCCTGTCCTTTGCTCTCTCCTGTTTTCTTGCTGACAGAAATGTCACAACATGTGCAGCAACTTTGACCCAGAATCACTTTTCACATGAAGTCTTTCAATGACTTTGTGTTGAAAAATATCCTACAAGCTCTGGAGAACGCCCCCTTTGGACTATTCAATGAGAGAGAAACAAAATTCTATTGTATTTAAGTTATTGTAACTTTGGTTTCCCTAATACAGAAACTTAACTGAGACACCACCCCCCCCAAAAAAGTCCCAGGCATTATGTTTAGGATTAGATATTGTATCTGATTTCCTAAAAGATGTGCAAAGAATTAGAGAAGATGTTGCAATGGCTGGCAAGATCCTGGAAGAAGTCTGTTTTGATTCAGTGAGTTTGTATCTCGAATAAGATAAATCAATTTAGACAATAGTTACTACCATTCCCCATTTATCTGCTGATCTTGGGGTAAATTAGACAGCTGCTGACCCCGCCCTCCTGACCCCGCCCTCCTGATGTCACAGCCTGGAAGGAGGTGGGCCAGTCTTGAGACAGCTCTCCGCAGGTGTGGAGACAGGCACAGGTGCTCACTCTGAAAGGACAGCACTGGACACTGTTTGGGATGGCCTTACAGTCACATTGTTTGCATGAAGACCGCTGCAACTTCCTCCCTGAATAAAGATCTTTACAAGAGGACCCAGGGCGTTTACATGGTCCAAATAAAGCCATAAACACATCATCCACCTTCAACCATATCTATGGGGGGGGGGGGGGGGACAAAGGATTATCCATTTTATGAGATTTTCCTACCCTGTAACAGGGATGAGAGGATGGGGGGTAAAGTAATGCTAGCCCCTTCTTTTTTCTCTTTCTTCCTTCCTTCCTTCTTTCTTTTCTTTTCTTTTCTCTTCTTTTCTTTTCTTTTTTCTTTTCTTTTCTTCTTTCTTTTTCTTTATTTCTCTCTTACTCTCTTTCTCTCTTTCTTTTTGTGAATGGTGTAAAGAATGAATAATTCAGGTAAAATATGTGAGCCCAGAAATAAACCCTTACATACACAGTCAGTTAATACTTGACAAGGGAGCTGAGAATACTCTACAGGGAAAAGATGGTCTCTTCAATAAATGATGTTGGGAAAACTGGATAATCACGTGCAGAAGAATGAAGTTGGACCTCCACCTTATACCACTCACAACAATTAACTCGAAATTTATTTGAAGCCTTAAACATAATACTCCTACAAGAAAATATAGGGGAAAAAAGCTCCTTGATATTGGCCTTGGCAATGATTTTTTTGGATATCACACCAAAAGCACAAGCAACAAAAGCAAAGCTAACAAGCTTCTATGCAGGAAAGAAACAACCAACAAAATGAAAAAGCAACCTACTGAATGGAAGAAAATATTTACAAATCATATATCTGATAAGGAATTAATATCCAAAATATATAAGAAGTTTATACAACTTAATAGTAAAAAAAAAAAATCCAAATAAAAAATGTGCAGAGGAACCGAATAGATGTTTTTCCAAAGAAGACATATAAGTAGCCAACAGGTACATGAAAAAGTATTCAACATCACTAGTCAACAGGAAAATGTAAAATAAAATCATAATGAGATATCACCTCACAGCTGTTGGAATAGCTATCATCAAAAGGCAAGGGATATCACGGGTCGGCAAGGATGTGGAGGAAAAAAGCACCCTTTGGAGGGAATGTAAATTGGTACAGACATTGCAGAAAAGAATATGGTAGTTCCTCAAAAGCTCAAAAATAAGACTTCATATCATCCACTAATCCCACTTCTGGGTATAGATCGAAAGGAAATGAAAAGGATATCAAAGATATATCTGCACTCCCATGCTTATTATTCACAATAGCCAGGATGTGGAAACAATCTGTCAACGTAAGTGGCTGTCTTAGACGAATGGATGAAGAAGATGTGATGTATCTAATGACGAGAAAGAAGGAAATCCTGCCATTTGCAACCACGTAGATGGACCTCTGGGCATTGCACTAAGTGAATTGTAAATCAGACAAAGACAGTTACTGTATGATCTCACTTCTATGTGGAATCGAAAAAGCCAACCCCTGGAAGCAGAGAGCGGCATGGTGGTTGCCAGGGGCTGGGGAGTGGGGTCCGGGGGTAATGTAGGTCAACGAGTACAGACTTCCAGTTATAAGATGAGTAAGTTTTGCGGATCTAATGTACAACACGGTGATTATGTTAACAAGACTGTACTTAAAATTTGATAAAAGAATAGATGTTACATATTCTCAGCACAAAAGAAATGGTATGGTAATAATTTCACAATACGTAAACGTATCAAATCAGTGCATCGTACACCTTAAACTCACACAATGTTATATGTCAATTATATCTCAATAAAACTAGAAAAAACCTGTGTATTTCTTTAAAAAAAAAGATTTTATGTATGTATTTGACAGAGAGAGAGAGAGCACAGACGGGGGAGCAGCAGGCAGAGGGAGAGGGAGAAGCAGGCTTCCCGCTGAGCAGGGAGCCCAGGGCAGGGCTTGATCCCAGAATGTGAGATCATGACCTGAGCCGAAGGCAGATGCCCCCAAATCTGTATATTCCTATATTTCATTCAACGAGATGCAGCTGTCCTGAAAAGTAAAGAAATTCCCAACTCCTCCCCAGAACAAGGAGATGCATAGTCCCCACTGAATCGTATCCACCGCCAGCTACATTCAATGTCTCCCAAATTCTGCCGGCCTCTGTTACCTAAAGTTAAAACTGTAAAGTTAACTTTGAACGACTTGGGTACTAAACAAAAACGAGAAGAGGATGATTAGTTTATAGAAGTGCACATCTTGTAAGAAAACTATGCAAAGTTACCAGAGTCCTCATCTATAACTGGTCACAATCCCCTCCAGAATTGATATTTGTGGCTTTCTTCTTCCACTAACCATTCCACATTTCCACGTCCTTCAGCCAGAACTTCAGCTAGGTCCTAACCCCGTTTAGAGTGTGGTCGTGGTTCGTTCATCTGGCTTCAGTGGAGCTGAAGGACTTGGAGCTAAAGAAATTAAATAGCCGTGTAGGCCAGTCTTGGATGGGTTACACACACACGTTGATGGTGCCCAGGAAAGACAAGCATTGAGAAGAGACAGCATCAAACCCACCAAAGTGAGACAAGTTCTCAGCATGCACCAAAGGCCACGTAGGAGGGCCACACTCTACCATGAAGGAAACTGTGATGTCCAATTTAACTGCAGCCAAAATACACACCAGACTCTTTTTCTCGTCCCCTCCCCCCATTATCAAGAGGGACATGTAGGAACAAAACAGCTGCTCAGAATCTTAGGGATTTACCAGAAAGAACAAATGCGTCCTATAGTGTGGGCTGGGTCACGCCATTCCTCAACGAGCTAAGTGATTCATGGATATGAATCATCCGTGACATCTGTCACACTGAGTCTCTAAAGCCGATGTGGATTGGGAGCGAGGCATGCCCTGCCCTGTTGAGGTCCCTGTGTGTCAGGGTATGTGTGCAGCAGGGGGGGTCCTACCAATCTACACCACTTCTCCATTTTAAATAGTTGGAGATAAAAAAACAAAACATGCCAAATGAAGCTGAATGCTCAGTTTTAGCTTTCCTTTCTATCTTTCTAGGAAAGAGATATTAATAAAATCTGACTCCTGAGCCATCCTCCGGACTTTGACTGAGGCCGAAGGCAGTGTTTCGAGGGGATACGGGGCAGGGTCTTCACAATTTAAAGCCAGAATAAACTATACTTCGTTCACATTGCCTAGGACATGTATTTCCGTTCCCCAGGCCTTGGAATTCATGTCGTATAGAATCTCATAGAAACTGCCGGGGTCGGGGCACCTGGGTGGCTCAGTCATTAAACGTCTGCCTTTGGCTCAGAGCCTGATCCCAGGGTCCTGGGATCAAGCCCCACATCGGGCTCCCTGCTCCGCTGGGAGCCTGCTTCTCCCTCTCCCACTCCCCCTGCTTGTGTTCCCTCTCTCGCTGGCTGTCTCTCTCTCTCTGTTAAATAAATAAATAAAATATTTAAAAAAAGAAAGAAAAGAAACTGCCAGGGTCATCTGAGACCACAGGAGAGGTTACGTCAAAGCCATCAGTGGCCGTGTCAGGTGTTACATAAAAATCACTTCCACGCAAAACTGAGGAGAGACAGTGTTGACTGTTGCTCAGGGTTTCGGAGTCAACTCAGCCACAGGTCTGCCTGGAAACCTTAGGCTAAGCCTTTGCCTCCCCTGAGTTTCATCTTTTATAAAAACAGAGCTAATATAACCCAGTTGTGAGGGTTGTCGTGTTAATGAAATGAACGAACATACGTGAAATCCTCTGGCACGAGGCTCCGTATGTATCGGGTTCGTTCCCTTCTCTCCATCGTCCTTATCAGTTGGAGCAAAGCCTAATTCCTTTTTTTAAATTTTGTGTCTAAATGCAATTTAGTTAACACATAGTGTGTTATTAGTTTCAGAGGTAGAGGTCAGGGATTCATCAGTTGCATAGAACACCCAGTGCTCATTCCATCACGCGTCCTCCTTAATGCCCATCACCCAGGTACCCCATCTCCCCACCTACCTTGCCGCCAGCCACCCTTTGTTTCCTACAGTTAAAAGTACAAAGCCTATTTTTTTTTGCCACAAAACTACAAATTACAAAATCCTCCAAAAATTGTAAACTCTGTCATTTTATCGTCTTACTCCAAAGCGCCTATGCTGTCGCCAGGCCCAGGGTGGGTTCAAGCACCAGCTCCACACTTATTGGATGTCTGACTTTTGGCAAAATCAATGTACACAGCCTCAGTTTCCTCCTCTGTAGAATGGGATAATAATGGCCCTTACCTCAGATGGTCGTCAAAGTTTCAATGAAAGAATGCATATAAAGCGCTTAGCACTGTTCACTCAAAAGCTGTCAGCTAGAAGGTCTGCCCTTTAATGACCTTCACTTTCATCCTAATTCTACCCATTAGCACGAAAGTAAACAAGAGACAGAGAGACCAAAACAGTTTTGGAGACCTTGCTCTTGTCTTGATAACAGGAGAGCTGGTCCAAGTTCTTCATCCCATCCCGAATACCCTTGGTGTCTGATTCCCACCACCTGCCCCGACTTCCCCTGGAGGGATTTCACGATCTGTGCTCCACACCATCTTAGAGAGCACGGATGTCACTGTCACGTGACACCAAAAGGTTGGTCGTGGGAGAGGAGCTCCCTGAGAGATGTCCATACATACGTGTGTGTGCACACACATGCACTCACATGCACACCCACACACACCACCTCAGAAGCCCAGGGCAGAGGGCCCAGAAGCCCTTTAAAGATAAAAATATTTGTTTTCCAAGTTCCACTTAGCCAATTCTAACGAAAGCTTCCGAGCGCCACAGTGATGGTAGGAACAAGCGTGGGCAGCCACGGGGCATCAGGGGGCACCTGCAGACCGGCTGGGGAGACTAGAGCCCCGCGGATGCATGGAGACCTGCTCTGCAGGGGTTGGCACTGGGGCGATGGCAGTCACCTCCCACAGCTCTGGCATTCTACAGGAGTATAATTTGAAGGGTGACAGGTCTTGGGGTTTTTTTGCCGGGGGCATGTCTAGTTACATCTTGTTTAGTTTTTGAAATCAAGTGGTCCTTACATATGTGTCTCTGTTTGTCTGTGTGTATTTGCATGGGGTGGTGGTGAAAGATGGGATCAGAAATCACTTTGAAGACTTTGTCAAAATAAATAGCTAAACTTTCCCCTACCGGGTCCTCCAATGCCAAGGTTCTGATTCATTCATTGTTGTGCGGTCTGGACATAGGGGGTTTGATGAAGAATCCAGGGAATTCTGACAGGCACATGCTCCAGCTGAGAGAAGCAGTAATAAGTTTCGGCAAGGCCATATTTATTTACTCCCAAAGTTTATTTAGAAGTAGAAAGTTAGAGCAATCCAGAACCCTTCCATGCAGGGCAAGGGCATTCAGTTCACAAGGGGCCACCATGTTTCCTGTTCATTTTTTTTAAAAAGGATTTTATCCCTTTATTTGAAAGAGAGAGAGTTTGAGCACAAGTTGGGGGTGGGAGGGGAGCAGCAGAGGCAGAGGGAGAAGCAGACTCCCCACTGAACAGAGAGTCCGACATGGGGCTCGATCCCAGGACCCTGAGATCATGACCTGAGCCAAAGGCAGACGCTTCACCGACTGAGCCACCCAGGTGCCCCCACTGCTCATATTTCTCTACCAAAGCCTACTCAGTACCTTCCCTTCCCTTTCTTTCCCTGTTCTGCTTTCCCCTGTTCCTCTGTTATCCATTTCCTTTCTCCATTTCGCTCCTCCCTCTTAGCCTCCGTGGACCCTTGAGGGTCTGTCAGGACAGCGTTAGGGAAGTGGCTTATTTTAATGCCCTCGCCCCGCGTGCCCCTCCGGAACCTCAGGCAACACCTTCATGGTGAGGCTGTGCACCTGCCCGCGTTTCCCACCGTGGGGGCGCGAGGGGCTCATCGGAGCCTGCCCTCTCCACTTCGGTGCCACGCTGTCCTGTCGGGGCTGTTCCCTGCCACCTTCCCTCACCCACTGCTCGTCTCCTTTCTGAGGGCTCCTGCTTCCCCAGGCATCACAGTGAAGAACAGCGGTTCTCAAACTTCCTCAGGGTCCCCTGGAGGCCTTCCTAGAACGGACTGCGGGGCCCCTTCCCCCTGACTTTCTGATTCGTAAGACTGGGTGGGGGCCCAAGAATTTGCTCTTCGAATAATTTCCCAGGTGCTGTTGGTTCGGGGACCCCACTTTGAGAACCACTGGTGAACAGAAGAGAACGTAGGGACCAAACTCACTTGACTTCCCTTACGAAATTAGCCCCTGACGGCTGAGTCACCCAGGGGACTTAATTGTCTTCTTAGAGGCTCAGTAGCCTCGGCTGTAAACATATGATAATAACCTCACGGAACTATTTTAAGGAGTAAACAAGATATTGTCTTTCTGGCTTTCTATTCAAGGGGGTCTGAAACACCATTACTAGCCACGCAGGCGGCACTGGCCACCGACGCCAATGGCGTGTGGTGTGATCAGGGATGTGAGTAACCATTTCAATGCCCAAAGTCTCAGGATTCGCCCGCCTTCCCCTGACACTGCTGCTCTTGGCCAATGTGTAGTCCAAACAGAGAAGGACAGAAAGTCACTTTCATCCTCCTGGTCCTCATTGCCCTTCCTCCCTCCCTCCCTCCCTCACGCTGCTCAATCTGGAATCCTGCAGCTAATTCCAAAGGGCACATTTTGTCCTTAGAAGGAATGTGCAGGGCTTGCATTCCTGTGCTCAGAAGAGAGTGTGGTCTAATGGGTAGGAAGTGGGAGCCGTAGGGTGGTGGGTTCTATTTAAAGCCGCCCCACTGACTCACTGAGGCGTCCCAGGGAAATGGTTTCACTTCTGGGCCTTCGGGTCTCCTCTTGTTAGAGGGAGGAGCGATATCCCCTTCTTAGCAGGGTGCTTCTGGGGGCAGAGAAGTTCGTGTTTGGGAAGGCCTTGGAGCTGGAGGTGAGGGGTTGTATCAACTGTGGAATCCAGAGAAGCATGTAATTCCTCCATCTTCTCGCAAGCTTTACAGAATGCCTATGTCCAGCCACACGGACCGCTCAAGACTCCATCCTGAGCCACCTGAGCCTCGGCAGCTTGGAAATATTCAAGATAAGGAGAATTTTGTAAGCACTCTTGCTGAGTCAGCATCCCCCCCGCCCCTTCCCTGAGGTTAGGGGCAAACAAAAGCAGGGAGCAGGGGGGAGCCCTGGCCGAAGACACTGAATGTAAGATGTCTGGGCCCAGCTTTGTCCGTCACACCCTTGGAACCTTGGGCCACAGCCTGCACCACTCTGAGTCTCAAACACTGGAGATCCCTGACACCCCTTCTAGCTCTTTGACATCCCCGAGGTTCTAGAACCCTGATCCATGAGGTCTCATCCAGTGTGACCGAGAAGTCAAGGACATCAGTGGAGAGTAGCTCTTGGTTTTCACTAAGAAACAGCACAAGGCCTGCCCTCGGGGTTTGCCCCCCCCCCCCCCAGAGGTTGCCGGTGCCGACCATTCACTACTTCATTCAGCTTTTTGAGTCCCTGCTTGCCTTGGGCTGGGAAGAGCGACAAGCCAAGGTCCTGCCTTCAGAGGGCTCACCTCCCGCAAGAGCGGCAGGTCCTGGAGAATGACCACACACGAGCACAGTTAACGCTTCCAAGGGTTTGAAAAGGCCTTCAGAGAACAGAGGGAAGGAAAAGGAAACTATAAGTCATAAGCCACAGGAAAGGCCAAAGGTAGAAAAAAGGCTATTGACTCCTCCTGCCAGGTACCAAGCTGGTGGCTTTACATATATGAGTTTATTTATCTTTTCATCCAAATTCTGAGTAGGTTTTTTTTTTTTTTTTGCACAATTTAGAGTTAAGTGGAAATGAGCCTAATAAATCTCCTGATGGCCCCAGAGTTAGTACGTGGTATGTTGGACTCTACAATGCTCCCCCCCAAAAGATGTGACGCTTGATCTGGCCTTGAACAATCCCTGAGATCTCCCCCCAACAGAGAACAACCACAGTTACCCAGGTAGAGAGAGCTGAAGGAACGAAGTCATGGATATCAAATGGGATCAGAGGCCACCGCTTAAGGGCAGACGCAGGCAGAGTCGGGAGGGGGAAGAGGGGGGAACCTCGTGTGTTTTGTATGCAGCTCCAGGCAACGACGAGCCTTGGAAATGGGGAACAACGTGATCTGATTGTGCCCTTTACAGATGCTGCTTTGATAGCACGGTGAAGGATGATGGGTTGGAGAAGTAAGATTGCCAGGCACTGATGAAGTGCTACGGGGGAGGAACCCGTAAAGAGATGATGACAGGAAGCCAGCAGAGAGACGTGGAAGGCTGGAGCCAAGCCCTTGCCCTCCTATCTGCAACATTTCAGTAACTAACAGAGATGCAGGGGAGCCCACCGGGTGTGTGCTCGGAATTCTGGGAGTTGTCAGGAGACCCGCCTGAGCCCCTGACCATGATCCTTGGGAGCACATAGTAGGTATGCATTTAAACCGGATCAGGCCCTGAAAGTTTGCAAACTCATAAGGGGCTGCTTCAGAAACAGACCCGGTCTTCAAAGCATCAAGGCCCACGGGGATTCTGATCTCCTTTGGGAAGGACCTGGCTTCAAATTTCTCTGGATTCTGCCAAATAAACATCCTCTAAATCGAAGGAAGAGCTGTCCCTGCCCAAGCGGGGCTTTGACTGCTGGACTGTCAAGAAAAACAGCAGGGTTCTCAGGCACCAAATGCGGGAAGAAAACCAGCACCCCAGATACTGGTCCTTTTAGACTGGATGGTCCGAGGCATGGGGCTCAAGAGAATTGGGGCCACAGCAGCCCTCTGAGAAGACCAGGCTTGAGTCCAGCCCACCCAGTGGAGTCCGAGGGGAGCTGCCTGGTGACAAGGAATGCATGACAGAGAAGTGACTACACGGAGCCATCCCGTCAGAGATAAACACAGGCCATGCTGAGGTCTTGAGGGGCCCAGATGGAGGCCAAGAGAATGTGGAAAAAGTGAGACACGTGCATTGACCTTACAAGGGGTCCCAACATGGAAATGATGACATTTCCTGCTCATTTGGGAAAATCGGAGCCTGGTTTTCATCTTTACGTCCACCGAAACTCCATTTGTCTGCAGCTCTCACCCTGTCTGTCTTTTCTTCCCCGACTCGGAGGGCGACAGGGACGACACACCACATGCTGAGGGCTGGAGGTGCTGGCCTGGCCCCACATGCGTTCCCCTTAATGACAAAGACAAGAAGACTGGGAAATGATGGGGCTGGATTTGCGGACTGCCCCGTATGGTGTCTCCCGGTTAAAACAATCTTTCATTTGTGCTTTCTCTCAACCCCCCACTCCTCTGTCCACTTATTTTCATCTTTTCCCCCCCTTTCTCTGTTTTTTCTTGCTTATAAAATCTAGCTCGTGTGAGTAATGTTCATATGGTTATGAATACAGTCGGTTCTTTGTCATCTGTGATAATGAGAGGCGGGTCATGTGGCTAACCCCAAACTTCAAACACTATTCGTATACACGACTGAGGAACATTCCAGTCTGACTAACAGTCTAATATTTGGTTTGGGCTGCACTTGCTGAGTATCCATTCGCTCGTTAGCAGGAAGGGCGCAGAGAGGTTAAACGGCCTCAGGAAGGATGAAAAGATGGGAGTGCAAACACCGGCCAGGTCTCCTCCGTGGAACAATGGCCTGCATGTGTATTAGACTTTGTTGGTTTGTGTGATGAATGCCGCAGTGGTCTGCGTGGGTAGCATGGCTGGGACAGGGTGCAGGCCCTCGTAAGAGAAGGTGATCATTTGCCAGAGGTTTGGAGAGTCATTTGCCAGAGGTTTGGAGAGACTGAGCCTCCAGACCAAGTAGGGTCAGTATCTCAGGTCCAGAGTGGCTCGGCCTGCAGCGACGGGGCAGGGACCGGTCAAGGACTCCTCCCCAGGTTCTGCGGCCAGTTTGATTCCCCGTGGGTGGCCCTGCACTAAGGAAACCCTCTTGGACACGTACAACATGAGACTGGACCCTATAGGAAATGTAAATTAGCTATACTCTACACCCAGAGATAGGCACCATTAACGTTTTGGTTTATTATTTTTATTCTCTTTTCTAAGGTGACAGATGAGAGAGGATGGCTAGATAGATGATGGATGGATGGATGGATGGATGGATAGATAGAAGGATGGACAGAGAGATAAAATAGACAAATAGAGAAATAGATGCTACCTAGACAGATATAGAAGGTAAATAGATGTTCCATGTATAGCTTTACATTTTACATTTTACTTATATAGTCTTGTAAGCCTTTTTATATCATTTGATTTTTCTAATGTCTATAACATTTAATTTTATGCATGCACAGTCATTATTACATTTCTATACTACTGAGAGATCGTTTCCAATTCTTTGCTTATTATATATAATAATGCAATGAAAATCTTCCTGCACGGATGTTTCTTTGAATTGTTGAGCTGTTCCTTAGCAGAGATTCTTTTAAAAATCAATTTCAGAAAAAACAAATGAATTTCCAGGTAAAGGGGTACAAAGATTTTAAAGGCTCTTGAATCAATTATCGAAAAGTTTTCTAGCTCTTTTTCACGGCTCTTCCGAGACAGGGGGCTGCTTCGGGATGAGACTGAATTTCTGTTTCCCAGCCACTGGCTGCCAGAAACTCACTGAAGTGGATGATGCTTGCAAACTTCTTACCTTTCCCGAGAAGCGTGTGGCCACAGAAGTTGCTGCTGGTGCTCTGGGTGAAGAATGGGAGGTTCTGCGACGTGAACTCCTGATGGGAACGACAAACGAGGTTTCCCCATGAAGCAGGTGTCTCCACCGTGGCCAGGTCCACCTGCTCCTGAGTGAGGGACGATCCTGTTCCAGACCAAGGAGGACTGGAGAAAGAAAGCACACATCTTTGGATGCCAGTCTGAGGGATCTCAATTTGGTCATTGTAAGAAAAGGGGGAGAAGGATATTCCTGGCCTCACTGACCCTACTTACCTCATCATCTGGGACCCGAAAAGCCTGGCAGAATCCACACACCTTTCAGTCTCTCTAAGAAGATGCTGCCCACCAGTAGGGTGTGAGAAAGCCCCTAAACAAGGACGGTAAGAAATCTAAGTGCAAAGCAGCCCGGATTCAGCGTCTTGTTTGTTACGCGGCACGTCCTGCCACACAAACGTGGGTATATTGCTCTGAAGAAACAGTGTACTGAGAAAAATAAGGAAGAGTCTACAGAATATTGCTGAACTTTTGACCAAGAGAAAGATGGGCCAAAGAAAAAATGCCGGAAACAGATTGCCGAGAGATGGAGTCCTCTCTGTCTTCTCGAACGGCTTCCACCTCTGAGTCTGAGTCCGGTCAAAAAGGAGATGTTCAAGAGTAATAAATAAATAAGATCAGCCATCAGAAAAGAGAGAAAAGTTTTCTAAGTAAGTGGCAACAATTTATACTTCTCTTGGCGGTATAAGCAGCAAACACTGGCTACCATTAAAAGCTGTGTTTCGTAAAGATTAGAACTTCACATAGGTAAAAATGTGATAATTCGATGTTTTTTTTTTTAAATATGTTTTTTTCTTTAATTTCTTTTTTTTTTTTTTAAGATATTATTTATTTATGTGACAGAGAGAGAGACAGCCAGCGAGAGAGAGAACACAGCAGGGGGAGCGGGAGAGGAAGAAGCAGGCTCCCATTGGAGAGCCTGATATGGGGCTCCATCCCAGAACGCAGGGATCACGCCCTGAGCCGAAGGCAGACGCTTTTTAATGACTGCGCTACCCAGGCGCCCCAATAATTCGATGTTTTAATTAGGATTTCTTCACGTTTATTTTGCAAACATTTTCCCTATGCTAATAGAACTCTCAATTTATAATGCTGCCCATTTTTCTATTGGAGATTCTTACTTACTTGTATAAGCTATTCTTTTTTCTATGAGCTATTCTTATGAACTTTTTCTGTGCTGATTTTTTTTTTCTTCATTTGTTTTTGGTCTTTTAATTTTGTTGGTGATTCTAATATTGAAAATTTTTAATTTAATTATCCCCAAATCTTTGCTTTTACTTTGTGATTTCCTCTACGCTTTAATGTTTATGTTTCCTTCTCCACTTTAAAGACTAGAAAATATGTATTCATATTTTCTGCTTGCTTTACTTTTTATATTTAACTTTACAGTTCATGTTGTGCTTATTTTGCACATAGGACGAGGTGAGGATTTTACTGGAGATCCTTCTCCGAACTATTTATTAACTAATCCATTGGTGTGTGCTGTTTCCTTACCACATGTTACATTCCTATACACGCAGTACACACCTTGATGCACCCCCCAGACTCCCCCCACAGGAATGAAGGACTTATTCCTCCAGCTGCAGGAAGACAGCCCTCTCTGGAAATTGCTTCAACAGAAAAAAAAAAAGGGCTGCCCTGCCCTGGGTCTCATCTCCTTCCAGGGGCAGCCCTCAACCGGTGATTGGTTGATATGGGACTACAGAGATCCTTTCCCCCCAACTAAGGAGAATTCTGACAGCTCTCTTAGCCCCACAGCTCCATGTGGCCGAAGCCTGTGTTGGGACTAAATCATAGCTCAGTTTCTCCCTTTGCTGATTTCACTTCTATCCCCTACTTCCTTCCATGCTGATCCTAAAAGCACTCCCTAACCAACGTCCTGCAATCTAATCACCATCCCAGAGTCCCAGGAACACAGCTTGTGACATACATACATAGTGGCCCACCATCTATAACCCACAATGCCAAAAGTTCTGAAAACGGAAAGCTTTTTATCATGAGTTTTGTGCCAACATTCATTTGGGAGAAAAATACGACCCATATCAGTAGGAGGCCATTTATAGTTTTGATGTCTCCTGCCCAGTTTCATTACAGAAATATCAGTGTATTCGATTATGGAGTACTGGTCCAGACTCCACGGAAAGTACTAAGTATTATTTGAGATATAACCAAATTACCTTTCTAAAACACAAATTTCAAATTCCAAAAGACATCCAGCCCCAAGAGTTTCGGATAAGGCGCTGTGGGCCAATACTGAGTGTATTTCAAAACTTACCTTAAGGCAGGAGTCCTTTTAATTGCAATATCATCATTAAGCTTTTGAAATCTAATAAATTAAAGGCTCTCCTTCAGCACTGTTATTCTTTTACAAAATAATTTTTGTTATTCCCACCCATTTTACTCTTTGAAGTTAACTTCAGAATCATTTACCAAATTACCCTCCAAACCGAGATTTCCACTGACATAATATTAAGCATAAAAATTAATCTGAGAATTAATACCTTCAAAGTATTAAACCATCCCATTTAAGAACATGAGAAACCTATCCCTTTTACTTTTAAAATCTTTAGCAGGATTTAGGTGGATTTTAAAATTTCTTGAGATAAACTCCACACATATTTTGTTGAGGTTATGGCCATGACTTACCATTAGCTGTTATTCTGAAAGAAACTAAAACCTTTTTCTCCATTAATTCTCCTAATTGGTTATTATTTGTTTATAGAAAAAATAATCTCTTCATAGTTTTACTTTCTGTTATCTCCCTGAAGAAACTGAATGTTTGTGTCCCCTCACATATCATATAGGATCGAATCTATCCCCCAAACATGATGGTATTTGGAAGTGAGGCTTCGGAAGGTGAGTAGGTCTTGAGAGCAGAGCCCTCATAATTAGTGGGATTAGTGCCCTTATAAAAGACATCCAGAGAGTTCTCTTGCTCCTTTTTACCAGGTGAGGTCATAGGGAGAAGACAGCTGTTTACGAATCAGGAAGTGGGCTCCTACCAGATTCCTGCCAGACGCTGAATCTGTCAGCACCTTAATCTTGGACTTCACTGTCTCCAGAACTGTGAGAAATAAATGTGTGTTGTTTAAGCCTCAGTCTGTGGAATTTTGTTTTAACAGCCTGAAAGGACTAAAACATTTCCTGTCTGAAATTACATTAATTCTAAGAAATTTTCAATTGGATTTCCTTGAATTTTCCCTCTATTTACTTATATCATCTGCAAATAATGATAATTTTGTTCTGTCATTGAATATTCATGCACCTTCTTTCCACTTTCTACCACGTTGTGCTGGACATTATGTTCATAACCATGTGAAATACTGATGGCAGGGACAGGAATTCTGGTCAGCTTTCCAATTTTAATTGGAATTGTCCCTAGTGCTTCACCATTAAACATCATGCTGGCTGATACTTCAAGACAATTTTTCTAATCATCTACAGAAATATTATATTCTGAGCTTTCTAAGAGTTTCCTTTTCTTCCATGAGAAATAGGTTACATTGTATCTTATATTTCTATATCGGCTGAAATTACTATGTTTGTGTCTTTTGAAATACTGCTCGGAAGTAATACATTAATTGATTTCCTACTAGTAAACCATTCTTGAATTTCAGGATAGACTATTTCATTGTAGTGGGTGAGTTGCACCTATTCTTTACAGAAATATGGATTTTCACATACATTTTTATAACTGAGATCAGTCTATTGGTAAAAGTTCTCAGATGTGAGGCAGCAGAATCATCACCCGGGGAGCAATTTAAAAATGAAGATCACACACCCCAGAAGCCGTGACAGAAAAGAAAGATAAATTTGATTTTTGAATAATTTTAATTCTCTAATAGAGAAAAATGTCCCCTAGCCAAAAGACAAATAGAAATTTGTTAAAAACAGCAAATCGAAGATCAGTTCCATATTTTACAAAGCGCTCATGCAATCAGTTACAAAAAGGAAAAGAAATCCAATGGTAAAGAGAATAGTTACAAACAGGTAGTTTCTGTGGGGGCGGGGGGGGTGCAGAAAAACTTTAAGTGGACAATATAATTTGAAACAGTTCTCAAACTTTTTGATAATTAAAGAAATACAACACGAAACTAAAATAGATCTAATTTTAAGTCTGTTAATATAGCAAAATTCCAAATTTGATGACACCAGCCCCAGCAAGGATCTGGGAAACCAGGCACTCGTATTACTTATTGTTTCTAGAGAAGGGCTTGGAAATAGCTCTCAGATTAAAAATCCAGGTACATTAGATCCAGCAATCCTGCTGCTAAGAATTTACCTTATGGATGTACTCACAAAATCTATGTAGAAAGTGCAAAAGAAAACCAAAACAACCAATGTATTTACCAATCTGTCTTAATTTTAAAACATACCTTTTTGATGGACTAGTATGTTGCCCATAGAAAGAAATAGATTTCTATGTATCGATAGGGGAAATTTCCAATATAAATTATTATTTTTTTAAGATTTTATTTATTTGGCAGAGATAGAGACAGCCAGCGAGAGAGGGAACACAAGCAGGGGGAGTGGGAGAAGAAGAAGCAGGCTCATAGCAGAGGAGCCTGATGTGGGGCTCGATCCCAGAACGCCGGGATCACACCCTGAGCCGAAGGCAGACGCTTAACCGCTGTGCCACCCAGGTGCCCCTCCAATATAAATTATTAAATGAAGGAAAGCAAATTGAAGAAAGAGTATATTCTGGCCCCTTTGGTAGATATATTGAAGACGGATAGGTAAAGATAGATACTGGTAATTGCATCTATTTTGTTGTTCATACCAAAAGGTTATCTTCAGGGACAGGACTTGGATAAGATGGTGGAGAGGGAGGGGGACAAGAATGCTTTTCATTGTGTGCTCATCACACTGTTTGAATCTTCCATGTTCCTTCTATTAAAATGTAATACGAGCAAACATTTTCTAAGTGTTTCAAAATGTGTTTTCTTTTATGTACTTTTCTATATTAAATTGATAATAAGAATTTAAAACCATATTCCTGGGCCCCATCCTAAAGATTCTGATCCAACGGGGAGAAGTGGGGCCTGGGAATCTGAAATTTTTGCATATATTCTCAATAAATTTAATGTAGGTAGCCAAGAAACACACTGAAAATCTCAGTTCTGTAGCTATGTTATTTGGTTTTACCCCATTCAGATATTGATCCCAAGGCTGACCTAGCATAATAAATGATTTGCATGGCATTGAGGAATGTATGGAAGTGTTGAATCACTAAATGTTGCACCTGAAAGTAATATAGCACTGTGTGTTAACTACACTGGAATTAAAATGAAAAACTTTAAAAAAGTAAACATAAATAAATGATTTGCATAGTTGTCCATGACTTTCTATTATCTGAAAAGTTATATAGTGTCAGAATTATCAACGCCTGGACAATTTGGGGGAAAATTACCAGTAAGACAAGAGTCTTTGCGGAAATAAGTCTTTGATACCTTATTTATTTTCTTCCAAAGCTAATTTTTCTATTTAGTCTTCTATTTGTTTTTTAATCACATCGAGTCAATTATATTTTCAGTCCACATTGTTCAGATTTTCAAACATATTGCCTTAAAATTATGCAAATAAATGTCTAATAATTTTCTTCTCTACCATGTCTATTTTATAGCCCATTTCTTATTTCTCAGTTTTATTTTTGAGTACTCTCTCACTTTTCCTTGAGAATCCTTGATCTATTTTATACGTATTGTTAAAGAAGTTGCCCCTTGAACTTTTTAATCAACACTAATTATTCTGTTTCTATTCTCTAAGCTTTAATATCTGCTTTTATCCTTATTATTTATTTCCCCTATTTTACTTAAATTTGCTTTGTTGCTTTTGAAACATAAAACTGGGGACACATGGGTGGCTTAGTTTGTTGGGTGATGGACTCTTGGTTTCAGCTTGGGTCCTGATCCTTGATCTCCAGGATCGTGAGGTCAGCCCTGAGGACTCTATCCTCCGGCGGAGTCTGCTTGAAATTCTTTCTTTCCCCCGCTCCACTCTTCTGCCACTTGTACTCACTCTTTCTCTAAAACAAATTTTAAAAAATCTTTGAAACATAAAACTGTCATTCTTTCCTATTTAATCACGAAAGTGTAAAAATTACTGATTTTGACTATAATATTTGCTTCATATGATAACTTTCTTTTTTTAAAAAAATATTTTATTGATTTGTCAGAGAGAGAGAGCACAAGCAGGGCGAGCGGCAGGCAGAAGGAGAAGTGGGCTCCCCATTGAGCAAGGAGCCTGATGCGGGACTTGATCCCAGGACCCCGGGATCATGAACTGAGCCTAAGGCAGACACTTAACTGACTGAACCACTCAGGTGTCCCCATATGATAATTTTCTAAACTACTCTGAGTATTAGTTCATGGTCTGTAGTGATAATTTTATTTTCCCGTTAGCTCTATAGTTATTTAAGAAATTTTAAAGACATTATCACGTGGTTAAATGTATTTGTTTGTTTTAGCTATTTAAAATCTGATGAAAAGCCAAAGTTGTCAGAAGATATAATTATGCTATATCTGTATTTTGAAATCTGTTGAGGTTTTCTTTGTATCCTTAAAAATCCTGTATTTGTTTTGTGCCCATTCTACATGTATATTCTATTTTCAATAGAAATAAATAATAACATTTATTAATATAATAATAATATATTATTATAATATATAATATCCTTTTATGTACTTTCTGTATTATAATATAATATATAATAATAAGTAATATTTATTATTTAATCCTGCTGAATTATATTATCTATCTTCATCCTTGATTTTTTGTTCCCTAATCTTTCACAACATGAGAATCGCGTGGTAAGTTTTCTCTCCTACAAGTTTATATCTATTCATTTCTGTGTCCTTTTATTACAGATATATCTTTTATTTCTGAACTCCATTTTACAGTTTTTAACTTATTAAAATATATGCTTGGCATGTTTTAGCAGCTTCGTTTTAGTTATGAAGTCGTTCAGCAAATATTCATTTAATGCTCACTCTGTTCAGTAACAGTTGACCGAGCCCTTTGACACAGTTCTGGCCAGTAAAATGAAGCACAGTTCTGCTGCAGTGTCTGATTCTCCACTTTCTCCTTCTTCCTGCCTGGATGCAGTCAACCGGCTGGAGCCACAGCAGTTACCTTGTGAGCAGGAGGGCAGGACCAAGACTTGTAGATGTATCTCCCAAGATTATTTACTTCCTGAAACAACACCAACAGCCAGCTACCTCTGGAATTTTTATTATAAGAGAAAAATAAATCCCTATTGTTGAATATACTGTTTGTTGGCTATTGCGTGCTTGCAACTGAATATATTCCTAATTAATATGTCTTTACACCTACTTCACATTTTTCCAAAACATATTTGAAACTACAGTTTTTTAATTATAAAAGTACCCTGAAATAATTCTCTATGTAATAAAGGAAGTTAGGATACTATTAATTATCTTCATTTTCCAATCTTTATAAGTGTAATTTGTGAAATCAAAATTTTATTTCGGTTGAATTTCTACATTAAATATTTTTTATATCATGCTACTTTTGCATTTGATTTTGTAATCACAATTGTAGCAATTATTTAGAATTAACAATTTTTGCTCAATGTTCTCAGTTTACGCTATAATTCTTTAATGGTTGAATTTGTCCATTCATGGGTAACAGCGTTTGACTCCTCTTTCGAGCAGCTGTCGTATGTCTTTAGGCACATTTCGCTAACGTCCACAAGACTGCTATTTTTCTCTGAAATCCTTCCATGATTAAAAATGCCTCTCTTTGGCCCTTAAGCATGAACATGTTAGACAATAACCTTTTGAATAACTGTAAGAATTCATGGGTTAATATTTTTCATCAAAATTCTACCTGTGAAAAACTTTCTTAATGAAGTTTTTATAAAATATTAGGAAGAATAATCTAAGGGCAGCACAATTTTTTTGTTAGACTATATTTTTTTAATTCTTAAAAAAAAAAAAAGAGTTGCAAGAATGTGCTACCTATCTATAATCTATCCTGGAAGATGGGAAGCCCCTTGGATCACAGCTCAACATGATTGTGACGTGATGATGATGCTGATGTTGGTGATAATGGTGATGATTTCAGCTCAGCAAAGTTTTCTTCTGTGTATCTTTCCTCATTCCTTCTTTTCTTTCTGTCTCTTCTGAATGCTGCTTGTCTAATATTGGTATTCTGTTGTCTATATCTCTCTCTAATTTTTTAAAATCTTTTTTTCCACATTTATCGCCAGATATATTTGTCTACAATATATCTCTACATCACCATTGTCTCTCCAACACTGATTGGATTCTCTGCATTACCTATTATACCCATTACTCTCAAGGCATATTTTAATTCTTCCATTGTATTATTAGGTTCCTATTCTCTTCCTGCCTCTGTCAGATCCTTTTTCACGCCTGCTGGCATTCCAGAGGCCACTTTTACCTCATCTCTCAACTCTTGCTTCACATGCTCACTCTTTCTCCAATTTATTGATAACGTGGTCTAGGGGATTTTTCTTCTCTTCTACGTATGCTTTTTCTCACGTCGTATTGTCCTTGGACAATACAGATTTACGAGCAACTGGACTATTTTTTTATTGACTTCATGTTATCTTTCTGTTTGTTCATCCTTGACTAATGGAACTTGGGGATTTATTTTGCCACCTGAGTATTCCTTAATGGGTTGTTCTTTCCAGACATTAGAAAATAATTGACTGATAACTTTCTTTTCTGGTTGTTGTAACTTGGCATCTGAATCATCATGGCTGCTTTGATGGAAAAGTGGAATAAGGTGAGTCAAGTACAGGTTTCTTGCTGCTACCCTACTGGAAACTCTGCCTTTTTCTAAAAGGGGAAACCCCGTGGTTCATGGGTGCAAATGACAGATCACAAAACAATTTTTCTTTTACTTAAACATGATTTTGAAGGCAAGCCAGTAAGTTTGATTGCTGGTACACTATGCCCAGTCTATAGGAAGGAAGTGATACAGTAGGGTGGTTCAAGTAGGTTTGGGGGCTACTTGGGTTTCTGCCTCTTACACGCTTCCTCACAGTGGGACCTCAGGAGACCTACACCTGTGAATCTCAGTTCTCTCATGTGTGAAACTGCTAATTATACCTAGCTCATAGGGTATTGGGAAAATTAGGTAGCGTCGTATATGTCGTACGCATCATATTATTAACGTATGCTAGGCATCGTTAATGCAGAAACTAATATATGACAAGTATTCAAGAAAGTATAGAAACTATAAATATTTTGTTAGCTGCACAATATTTTGTAAGACGTGATATTTACCATTTGTATTTATTTTTATTTTTATTTTATTTTTTTAATGTTTTCTTATTATATTATGTTAGTCACCGTAGAGTACATCCCTGGTTTCTGATGTGAAGTTCGATGATTCATTAGTTGTGTGTAAGTAAGTAAACCTTCTGTACTAATTTCTTTCAAGTACCTTGTAATCAAATTTCTAAATGAATACAATGGCACTTTTTAAAAACAATTTAATTCACTTTATTCACTCACAAATGCATGATCACAGGCCCATTGCCAGCCACTAATCAATTTGAGTGAGTTAACAAGAATCTGGAACCATTTCAAGAACCATTGGATGCATTCATAAGGAACGCAATTCAATTTCGACTCAAGTTTACATACTGATAAGTAGCTTAGGAGTTCATGATAAAGTCTTTTCACAGACTTTTCACAGCCTTTCACAGAAAGGCTAAAATGTTATCCAGAATTTTATTTCATTTTTATCAGGTGAAATGTTTTCACTGTTGACATTTTTGCCACCTTAAGTTCACAGAAAGAATGTTTTCAGTTAGTTACAAATATCGAAATGGATTGTCATCTGGGAGGGAGGAAAATAGGGAACCAGAGACCTGGGGGGCCTACGAAGAAGTTCTGGAAATGGCACGTCCTTCTCTCAGGCCAGCCCTCCACATAAACTTGATCTAAGATACAAAGTTTGAGTATGCTTCTTCAGATTGAAAAATTAGAAATACTTTTGATAACTGCCTGCTTTATCATTAAGTTGATTCTTTAAAACTTTGTGGGGAATATTTATATTGAAAATCCTCAGGGCGCCTGGGTGGCTCAGTCCGTTAAGTGTCTGCCTTCAGCTCAGGTCATGATCCTGGGATCAAGCCTGGCCTCGGCCTCCCTGCTCAGTGGGGAGTCTGCTTCTCCCTTTCCCTCAGCCTCTCCCCCTGCTTTGTGCTCTCTCTCTCTCTCTCAAATAAATAAAAAAAAATCTTTAAAAAAAAATCCTCTTCCGTGAGTTTTCCGTGGAGTCTTGAAGTACTGCCGGACAAGACTGGAGGAGATGGAATGCCTTGTACCCTTTCCCCGGAGTTAAGCAGCCTCTGGAGACTTCCGGAGAGGTCCTGTTCCTGAGGCCACAGGTGTTACCCTGCACTCAGGGGAACCACGGAATCAAAGTCCTTTTACATCTTTCTGCTCAAGGGAGCCACCTACTGTGTCGTTTCCACATTGTCCACGGCCGCCTTAGGTAAAAACAAGATATTTTGGGGAGAAATTACATTTTTAATGATTCAGACATTTTAATGGCTTTTTTCATTCTCCGATTATAAATGTATCCATGACTTTAAGAAAGGGGCTCCTTCTACCTGTAGTGTAACCAATTCTCAAAGAAGAGTATTTGACTAGATATGAAAAATGCCAGAAGGCACTAGTCGTTAAAAATCTAGCCAAGATAAAGGGGAAAAAAAATGTCTCCCCAGTGATGGCGTAAGTTCACGACTGGGGAGAAGGAGATGGAGCACATCTAACGTGAGCCTTGTCCTCGTACTTCACCACTGGCTGCACCTGCAAGACCGTGTGCGTAACATTTATCCTGCTCTTTGGAAGACGCGTGGGATGTTTGATGACCCCCTTCCAGGTAGTCCGAAACCCCAGATTGGAGGCTCAAGTCAAACCAGCCGCCTCAAACTACGTGACTTTACACAAATCCATTTATCTCTCTGAATCTCAGGTTAGGCATCTTAAAGGTGAGGCCAATCATTAAATGAAAGGCCCAGAACCATTTGTTTAAGTAAGTACGGCCAAAACACAAGCATAGGAAAAAATTAAAAATTGGGGTGAGCCCAGAGCCCTTCTGAGAAACCCTACAGCTCTGTGGGACTCTGTTTGCAAACTAGGAGACCTAATGATTTCTTAGACAATCTCTAGCACTAACGCTCTATGGCTCTCAGTGGAATACGTTAACAACAACAAGGACCAGAGCCCTGTGTCTCCATCTATATAAGGCATTCGTGAGGTCCAGCACAATGGAAACTGGTCCATGTGGTGTCACTCTAAAGGTGAGGAAAAAAAGATAGCAAGGGAAAAAAATTAGCTCTGCTCTAACTCAGAGTCAAACAGAAAGAAGGTGGTTAGTATTTCCAGATTTTTGCCAGAGCTCCAGCCTCTCCTCTGAATGGCCCATGCAGGACACTGAGCCCCTTCTAAGGAATAGAGATGGAATGTGCCAGAACACTCCCTGACATAAACATTCTTCCACTTGAAGTCTGTAGGATCAACATGTACTATGAGACTTTTCTGACACTGGAGAGAAAAAATGTATAGTATGAACCCTTTGTCCTCATAGCAGCCTTGTCCTGTTCGTTGCTTGGTGAGCTGACATAAATCAAAGAGTAATGCACTCAAACCATACTGGACTTGATAGGATAAAGGAAGACTAGATGCGGAGTAAGTGTGCAGCTGACTTTACGAAGTCAACAGATCATAAAACCACTGTCATTCCCGAGGCAGGAGTGTCCACAGCCACTCCTCACACTTCCTCCCCCAGCTGCGGCCTCCCAGCCTCCCTTCCGCCTTATCACACATCCTGGGAAATGCAGGGAATTATGCAGTCGTTCTGACTTGTGATCACTGAGGGGGTTAGGATTTCTTATGGAAGCCTTATCTTTAACCACTTCGGTTCCATCCCTTTACTTTATTTAGTCTTGACATACGGCTGTTTCCATATTTATCCTTCACATGCCCAGTTTCCCTAACCGTTCAGGGATACAGCCAACCCTCAGTGCATGCCTCTTTGATGGTAGATATATTTTCTGTATTATCTATTGTTGCGTAACGAATCATTCCCAAACTTAGTGGCTTAAACAATAAATATATATTATCCCCACAGCGTTTCTGTGAATCAGGAATTCGGGAGCTGGGTGATTTCGGCTTGAAGTCTCCCATGAGGCTGTAGTCAAGATGTTGGCCCAGGATACAGTCACTTGAAGCCTCATCTGAAACTACAGAAGCCCCTTACAAATGCCTCACTCGCATGGTTGTCAGCAAGAGGCCTAGATTCCCAACTGCTGTTGAGGGGAGGTCTTAATTCCTCACCACGCCAACCTTTCAATAGCATAGCCTGGGTGTCCTCACAGCATGGCGGTCATTGTCCCCTGGTGTGAGTGATCCAAGTGACAGAGATCAAGAAGGAGGCCATAATGCCTTTTATGATCTAGTCTCTTAGTCACACACCATCATTTCTAGAAAACTCTTCATTTTCACTAATTCTGACGCCATGTCCAACGGGTGAGGGTGTGTGGGAAACAGACTCCACCCACCTAAGGGAGGAATATCGAGGAACGTGTGGATGGACAGATTTTAAAACATCCAACCTCTCTTTAGAATAGTCCAGGATAGAAAGCGGAGACTTCAAAAACGAATTACTACAAGGGTAGCAATTCAACTGACAAAAGAATTCTCTGCGGGACTTTGTGAGTTGGCAGTGACACACTACACATAAGGATTTGTTTACAGATTATTAATGACTTGACAACGAAATTGGGAACCAAAGGATCTTTGATTTAAATGTTAGCAGAAGATACCACGGGTATCTTTGTAATGATCTTGTAAACTAACGGAAAAATTATCTAATTCACAGAGATTTTCAGGAACACACCTAAAGTCTACAAGAAATGCGTGTTAGCTACCCAGAGCAATCTACACTTTCAATGCTATCCCGATCAAAATACCGATGACATTTTTCAAAGAACTGGAACAAATAGTCCTTAAATTTGTATGGAACCAGAAAAGGCCCCGAATCTCCAAGGAACTGTTGAAAAGGAAAAACAAAGCTGGGGGCATCACAATGCCAGATTTCGAGCTGTACTCCAAAGCTGTGATCACAAAGACAGCATGGTACTAGCACAAAAACAGACACATAGACCAATGGAACAGAATAGAGAACCCAGAAATGGACCCTTGGCTCTTTGGGCAACTAATCTTAGATAAAGCAGGAAAAAACATCTGGTGGAAAAAAGACAGTCTCTTCAATAAATGGTGCTGGGAAAATTGGACAGCTACATGCAAAAGAATGAAACTTGACCACTCTCTCACACCATACACAAAAATAAACTCCAAATGGATGAAAGACCTTGATGTGAGACAGGAATCCATCAAAATCCTAGAGGAGAACATAGGCAGCAACCTCTACGACATCGGCCAAAGCAAACTTTTCCATGACACATCTCCAAAGGCAAGAGAAACAAAAGGTAAAATGAACTTGTGGGACTTCATCAAGATAAAAAGCTTCTGACAGCCAAGGAAACAGTCAGAAAAACTAAGAGGCAGCCCACGGAATGGGAGAAGATATTTGCAAATGACACTACAAATAAAAGACTGGTATCCAAGATCTACAAAGAACTTCTCAAACTCAATACATGAGAAACAAATAAACAAATCATAAAATGGGCAGAAGATATGAACAGACACTTTTCCAATGAAGACATACAAATGGCTAACAGACACATGAAAAAATGTTCAAAATCATTAGCCATCAGGGAAATTCAAATCAAAACCACACTAAGACACCACCTTACACCAGTTAGAATGGCAAAAATTGACAAGGCAAGAAACAACAATTGCTGGAGAGGATGTGGAGAAAGGGGATCCCTCCTACATTGTTGGTGGGAATGCAAGTTGGTGCAGCCACTCTGGAGAACAGTGTGGAGGTCCCTTAAAAAGTTAAAACTTGAGCTACCCTATGACCCAGCCATTGCAATCCTGGGTATTTACCCCAAAGATACAGATGTAGTGAAGAGAAGGGCCATATGCACCCCAATGTTCATAGCAGCATTGTCCACAATAGCCAAATCGTGGAAGGAACCGAGATGCCCTTCAACAGATGACTGGATTAAGAAGTTGTGGTCCATATATACAATGGAATATTACTCAGCTATCAGAAAGAATGAGTTCTCAACATTTGCTGCAACATGGACGGCACTGGAGGAGATAATGCTAAGTGAAATAAGTCAAGCAGAGAAAGACAATTATCACATGATTTCTCTCATCTATGGAACATAAGAACTAGGAAGATCGGTAGGGGAAGAAAGGGATAAAGAAAGGGGGGGTAATCAGAAGGGGGAATGAAACATGAGAGACTATGGACTATGACAAACAAACTGAGGGCTACAGAGGGGAGGGGGGTGGGGGAATGGGATAGACTGGTGATGGGTAGTAAGGAGGGCACGTATTGCATGGTGCACTGGGTGTTATACGCAACTAATGAATCATCAAATTTTACATCGGAAACCGGGGATGTACTGTATGTTGACTAACATAATATAATAAAAAAACATAAAAAAAAAAAAAGAAATGCGCGTTAGGATTTTTCTGTTATGCTGATGCAAGAAAGTCAAAGGTGTTAATGATCAGATGCCAGTGAAGGTGTTACCTCCTCTCCCGTAGCTGGTGATGAAGGGAGTGCATGGATGGCTGCAGGAATGTTCTCTTTGAAATTATTTTCATGATTTTGCCGTATTTTACAATAACTCTGGAGAGAAAAGAAGTGGCAAACATTGTACCATTTTCATTGTGTGTATCCAGGGTACGGGGTGGGGGAGACCAAAGTTTCATGTTAGCATACAAGACCAACAGTTCATTCTTGCCAAAAGTAAATAAAGAAAATTCCGTTAAACGAGGTCTTTTTGGCACAGAGGCAATCCATCAGCTTGTGTGTGTTATTTTGCTTTTCTTTTTAATTTTCCAGTGCGTTTCATCAACACTCAACTATAGCACCCTGTCTCCCTCCCCTCACCAAAAATAAAAATAATAGTAATAATAAAAAGCTTTTTTGGTGAAGCCAAAGACATTTACACTTATGAAACAAACTATTTTTAAGTTCCACTGACAGAGAAAGAGACTTGTGTACAAACTGCCCAAATAAATACCGCTTCTTCTTAGCCAGTGACTGGGTGTGATGGATTAAATACTAAACAAGAAAAAGGAACAAGTCTTGGCTGACATTCTCCGTGCTTTCTGACATTTCTCTCTTTAGGGGGACCGTTCATCTCCCCTCCCTCTAGCTGTCTAGTTACGGACTCTGTGTCTTGGCCTTGAGGGTCTCGGGATTCCTATTTGCCTCCTGTTCAAATGCACGAAGTGTGGTCCGGACCCCAGTGAATCTTTCGCCTCGGACAGTTTGGCTTTCCTTAGCCCTACCAGCTGGGAAGAAGGCTCCGGTGCCTGGAGTTATGTGAGTGCAGAGGCGCTTTTAAAAAGTCGGTTCTCTGGTCATCTCTGCAGTTTTGCTCTCCCAAGTGAGGCCCATGAACTAGACGGTTTGTATGGTCAAAATCTCGAGCACCGCCACAGACTTGTGGAATCTGAGTCAGGACTTTTTAAGAAGATCCCCCAGGTGGCTCCTATGTGTACTTAAGTTTGGGAAGCTGTGCTCCAACTATTCTAAACTCAACACCATTTGCATTCCGGATAAACGAGAAAGCTTTACACGGGGGCTTGGCAATCCGGTGGTTCCCCTTGTCGGCTCATACTGGGAATCTCACCCTGGATATTAGGTGGTGTAAGGTGTGAATGGTGATCAGTAAAAGTGACATTGCAGGGGAAGGGTAAATGGTGGAGCTGAGCCTGGAAAAGTGAGTAAAGGTGGGACGGGTTGTCTACAATCTGTAAGGACTGATGACAGGGAAACCCTACACCATCCCCATTACTGTGCCCAGCACAGACGTCACCAAATTACCATAGCCCTCTTTCCTTCTCAACCAAGACATGGTGGTCTCAAAATCCGATTACATGTTACAGAGAACACTCCCTGTCTGTCCAAATGGGCTACAAGGTCTTTGTCATCTGACCTCAATCCAGAACATCTTCTTCAGCTATCTTTGTTTTCAGCAAACCAATCATATTGACTTGCTTCAGTAGTATTTCAAGACAGCTTAGATGGACGGAAGTTTGGAGGAACACTTCTCCATTTTTAATGCTTCCTTACAAGGGGAGAGAACTCCACTCTTACAACACTTCTGGACTCTGTCAGTTTTATTTACTCTGTCCCAGTAAAGAGGACTAAAGTATGTGATTATTAAATTTGTGAAGAATAAACTAGACAAGCATAGCTCATCTCCTCCCATTTTCCTTTTGGAAGGAAGAGTTCTCAGCATCTCCATTCCCTATGATTTTTTCTGCGCAAGTTTTTACCTCAGTAAGTAAGGCTGCCTCACCAACGTGGAATGCCCATCAGTGGGGTTACAGTTACACTGCTCAGTTACACTAAACCGTATCTTCCAGGAAAATGAGACAGGGAAATAGAGTTCTATCTCAGAAGATTATACATAATACAGAAATTTTTTAAAAAGTCACTGGGAGAATAAGAAGAGTGCCTTTCCGCATTCTAGAGTCATGTCCTTTCATGCTAAGAAGCATCATGAAACTATTTACTCCAGAGAACCATGGCCAGACTAGGAGTAAGTCTGAAAGATCTATGCATCTTAAGGCAGGCCTAGCCCATCACTCAATCCAGAGCCTCAGTGTTGGGAAGAAGGAATAGAGACAGTGCTCCTTGAAGGTCAGTTACTGCCGGGGGCTGAGTCTGACCCTCTTGGCTGGGGACATTTGGCTAACGTGTTTCTACTGTGGGCATGCCAGAATAGGCCCACAATTTCTGCCAGCTTCATACATTAGGGCAGAAATGTGTCGATTGTCTTAATAATGGCTCCCAATAATCATGTATCCCTGCGTCCATGCGTTTCCATCATAAATTTGTCACTCCACCCATCAAGAGATGGAGTCATTTCTTTACCCTTTGAATTTGACCTAGCGACTTGCTCTGACCAACAGAACGCTGCAGAAGTGATACATATGGCATTCGTGGATGAGACTTAGGAGGCCTGGCACCTTGTTTCTTACCCTCTTGAAATTCCCATCACTAGCCCAAGAGAGACCACTGCATGATGAG
Organism: Ursus americanus; assembly: GCF_024610735.1. Classification (NCBI taxonomy): domain Eukaryota; kingdom Metazoa; phylum Chordata; class Mammalia; order Carnivora; family Ursidae; genus Ursus; species Ursus americanus. The sequence goes on along the minus strand of NC_142128.1, from coordinate 50,672,015 downwards.
AATTATCCAGAAAGAGAGTGAAGATCACAACCAGTATCAAGGGTCCAGACAGGTGAGTGACCCATCTTAAACCCTTTGGGCCTGGTTAAGTGGCTAGGTGATTCCACCAGATGGGTGACCCCAGGTAAAACCAGCAGAATAACCACTCAGCGGAGCTCAATAACCCAAAGAATCATGAGAAATAATGTCATTGTTTTAAGCCATTATAATTTGGGATGTTTTATGCCACCGCAAACGCTAACTGGTACAAGGAGTGTGTTTCTCTTTGGATATAAAGGTTTTCTGCAAAATCTGTCCCGCCATCCAACATAGAAGTTCAATATCTTTGTCTTGAACCCCCTAGAAATGCCACAGATGTCCTCTTCTATTTGACGATACCTTTCCCTCCCTTCACTCCCCTAGGCTCCTTTAATGGAACCTACTTAATTTTGCATCAAGAATTTTTAGGAGAAGCTACAGTTGACTAAGCTTATTTCCCGTTTTTATCATCCTCTTAATTAAAGGCATATCCCCTCTCCGAGATTCATATTCCACCACCTAAAATCTCTTCTTTTCTTCCCATATGGTCCAGAGTAATTGAACTGCAATGGAAGAGGACATACATTTCTTACAAGAAGAAATGCGGTTTTTCTGTTCTTGGGTTTTTGTTTTGTTTTGTTTTGTTTTTGACAAATCCTTATCTTGCCAATGGCACACACACCACTTTGGCAGTTCCTAGCTAGGCACGGGGGTTAATATTCTTAAATAGAGATAGGCCAGCCTCAAAGGGATTTGACTCAGGTTCCAATTTGCAGATGGGGCTTGTGTGTTTGGATGAGGATTTGAATTTAGATTGTACTGCAACTTTCCTTTGCACATTAACTTAAAGCTCTTTTTCTTAAACCCAGCCAAAATATTGCACTCCTTCTTATGCATGGGAGCAGACATAGCAAAAAAGACAAATTTTTCAAGTGTAGAGAAAGGATTTGAGTTGATATCTCCCAGCTGAAGGAAAATTGGAGATTCACATTTGGAATTGCTCTGCCTTCCTAGAGCCTTAGTAGAACCAAACCCATGTTGTTTTTTGGTTTGTGATGGCTAACGGTCCAACTATATTTTCATAGATTCGTTGGATTATTTTGGAACTCTTACAAATTGATATCAACCGACTGTTTACTAGGTGCATTTGCTCATCTAATCCTTGAAACAATCAGAAGGGTAGAGGTATGATCTCTATTTTGCAGATCAGACATATGAGGAGAGAAGTTAAGAAATTAACCATGTCATGCTGAAATGCTATGCTCGGTCTTAGCTCCTTAAAGAGCAAATCATGTAACACAAAGTAATCCATGAAAAGTTCTACCATTGATATTTACATATTAACTATGTTATTCTGAAATAAACTGCAAATAATTAGCCCTACCTTACACACATCACAACTGAGGCATGAATTCTACAATCTTAGAGTTTAGAGAACTGGTCCAATTCCTTTGTATTACATATAATGAGAATAAAGCTCACAGGGGGAAAAAGTGTGACTAGCTCAAGGTCACATTGTAGTCACTGGAAAACCTGGTTTACAAGCAGTTGGGGTTTGCACATTAAGGCACACGGTACACAGCAGTAAACGGCGTTATCCCTTGGAAAAGGTTGGCTTGATCCCCTGTGAGGTTCACACTGAGGATGGCACTTATCTTGCTGAATACTTTATCCATGGCATGGCCCCCCATCTTGCAGACTGTGAGATTCATATTTATTTTTTCTGCATAGGATCTAGTTCTAAGGGATGGAATCACATTAACCAAACTCACAGACTGAAATAACATAAGCCAGAGTGTAGATTCATTTACACCAAGGAATACCATTATCCCTCCTCTGCCAAACACACTGTATGATAGTTAAAAATTGAAATATCTTTCTGGAAGACATAGCTATGCTCAAAAGCAGGACAAACATATCCATGGGTGAAAAGCAGAAGAGAATACCTAGAGATAAGTGGAAGCGAAAGCCACCCACAGATTCCAAGACCAGAAACAAGAAGAGGCAACTGGGAGTTTATTGCTTCCAGTGTAACACAGAGTTCTTCAGCCTCAGGACCACCGACATCTGAGGCCAGATAAATCTTGGGGTTATGGGGTCCTGCGCATTGTAGGACATTTAACAGCATCCTTGCTCTCTGCCCCCAGTAGCACTCCCCCTCCCTCCCACCAGTCCCACTACATAAACAAAAAATATCTCTCATTGTCAAAATTGCTCGCATCTGAGAAACACTAAGGTCATCTAAACACATATTACAAATAGCTGGACAAAGTGAGCGGACTCACTTTGTAAAACCAAGGGTTGAGGTAGGGTATCCTCACTTATGAACAGAAGCAACCGAACTGCTATCACCATCTGTCTGGCCAGCAGTTGTCACAACACACCTGGGGACAGGAAGAACAGAGACAGCTACTCACCAGAGACCTGGCCAAGGCTTTGGCTGGCACAAAGCACTAGATCAGTGGTTCTCGGATATCCCTGTGAGCCGCTTACGCCTCCAGCATTTATGAGGCCCTGTGTCATTTTCATCTCCCATTGATTAATGTCAATAACCTTGACTCCAAACCCCAGCGCAATGCTGTCTGCGTTCTAGCATACTGCCTGAACCCCACTCAGACTATGATTTTAAGGCACAAACTATATTATGTTCATTATGGCATCATCAGCTCATAGGAGATTCTAGCACAAACTAAATGTTGAATAAAATGTTTGTTTGATAAACACATGGACAAAGGGATGAACGGCCTAGTCTGAAGTGAGCACCTATTATGTACAAGGTTCTAAGCAAAGTTTGTTGGATCATGAGCTTTGACGTCATACAGATCTGGGTTTAGATCCCTGATATGCTTCTCACGAATTGTGGGACCTTGGGACTATTACTTAACTTCTCTGAGCCTCAATTTCTTTGGTAGTAAACAAGAATAACAATGACACTTAGCACATTGCTGTACACACGGTATGCTTTTCATTTTCGTTTTCTTATCCACTAGAACGTATGATGACCATTTAATTCTGACATCCTGTAAGTTGAAGCCTTCGTTAGCACCTTTATTTTAGATATCAAAGGTAATAAGTGATTTGCCCAAGGGCACAGTGCTATCAGTGAAAGGCGCAGGACTCACACCTGGCAGCTCTCACTGGCTGCGTCCTGGGATCTTCACAGCACCATCCTGCCTCAGTTAAGCTCCTGGAGTCATTTTTGACGGGGCAAGAGATTACCCTTGACTGCTCGTCTTTTGAGTTATGGTGCTTTTTGTTTGCTTTCTGAGAAGCTTCACTTGAGTTAGCCCATGTCTGGGGCGACGCAGAGACATCACCTCCTCCCTGAGCACACACCTGGTCTCCAAGCTCTACAGCCCAACTGGAGCTATCACCTGCGGGCCCCTAGCCTTCCAAAGCCAGGATTGGGAGGTGTGGTTTCATTCATTAAAGTCAGTGAAGTCTTCTTTCTTGTTTGTGCAAAACTTTTATTTTGATTTCCATGTCAGAGTTTCGCTTTCTCTTAATGAAATGTAGAGTTAGTTTGGATTTTGGATTCACCACATCCAGTTATTTGGATTGGCTGAGCTAGTCCAGAGTTGGCTCCTTCCATCTTCCAAATTCACAATGGTGGCTCCATCCAGATGTTAGGAAGCTGGGTGTTTTCCATATAGCAGTAAATACCAAGACCGCCAGTATGGATATGAATGACTGGGAAAAGATAGGTTTGTGGGATCTTGACTCTTGACACTCTAGTTCCAACACTCTAAATGAGAAAATGTCACTTCATCAAATAAAAGAAAAGTAACCTAATAATGTTTACATCAAACACAACTCATCCATGAGTCCTGGCGAGCTTTGTCATTGGCGAGAGAGCCCAGTGATACAGAACTCCTTGGAGGGATGAATCTGCATTTCAAACTCGGCAATAATAAACACCTCCAGAGAATGTCAGCCCATGAAGGAGCCCATGGCCCATGATGCTGTCATGGGCTCCCAAGGGAGGGGACCATGACTGAACCAGGGCCCCAGTTGTCTTTGATTTCCCCTAGTCCCTACCATTTCTTTCTTAAGTCCACCATTTCTTCTGATCCAAAGGAATCGTGTAAGCCAAATTCTCTCTTGTTTCTCTTTCCTGGGACAAATGTTTCTTATGAATGGCCCCAGTACAATTCCCCATTGTGCTTCTTTTCTAAGAGTTACTGTCCTTCTCCCCACCTTTCCCAGAAGATCAGAAGTGATACAGCCAAAGCCTGTCCTTCTCTCACCTAGACCCTCCCCAGACTCGAAACTTCCAGGCCCTGCTCATGTTGCTGTGCCCAGCACTGCTGCAGATACAAGAGACAGCTGGCTCGTAAGGCTTCACAAACAAGTTTTTTGGGCGGCCCTGCTAACATGCATTGAAACATATAAGGCAGATAAACAATATCACATGGCAGTGATGAGGCTAAGTTCCTTCTGAAGATGTATGTTATTTTTATAAGTAAAGCAAACATAATTTTTTTTTGAGAGAGAGAGAGAGGGTGCAAGTGGGGAGGGAAAGAAGGAGAGAGAGAACCTTAAGAAGGCTTCACGCTGCTTGGGGCTTAATCTCACCACCTTGATATCATGACCAGAGTTGAAATCAAGTCAAACGGTTAACTGACTGAGCCACCCAGGTGCTCCTCCAATGTTTTTTCTGATTTTGCATTTTTCTGAATGACTCTGTGCTCTGCATGCATTCAAGAGGTGGTTCTCATGTGGAGAACAATCGGAACATATGTTTAGAAGCCAATATGCTATAGTTGTCACCATTCTTGACCTCTTTGGGAGACTATTTTACATCTACGGAACCCGTAAGTGATGAGCTTTTCCCTTCACCACAACCCTTTGGTCTTTTGTCACTACTGCTGCCCCTATCTGGGTTGGAATGGCCAAGTTCATGGAGAAGATGAGGGGAGCCACTCAAATAGCTTTAGGCCCTAAACAGTAAAGTTCAACCTCCTTTCTCATAGCTGTGCTTTGTGTCCAAAAAAAAAAAAAAAAAAAAAAAACTGAGTCTAAAACATTTCTGGTGGAAGCTACTCTAGACTGAATCATGCCTCCTTAAAATTCATATGTTAAAGCCCTGACCCCCAGGGTGATGGTATTTAAAGACAATTAGGGTTAGATGAGGTCATGAGGCCAGCACACCCCCCCCCCCATTGGTTTTGTGCCCTTATAAGAAGAGGAAGAGACACCAGGCCTCTCTCCCTGCTTTCCGAGGGCACCGTGAGAAAGTGCTGTCTACAAGCCAGGAAGAGAGGCCTCATAAGAAACATACCATGTCAGTGCCTTGATTATTAGCCTGCAGTACTGTGAGAAATAAATGCCCGCTGTTTAAGCCACCTGGGCTATGGTATTGCTGTGGCCCTCCAAGCAGACGGAGATGGAAGCAGATGGAAATCATCACTTATGCAAATGTAGCCTCGATCTCCTAATCATAAAATTGTCCCGAAAAATCAGGGGGTTGGGGGAAGATGGAAAGAAAGGCTGAGCTTGCTGAATTCTGTGGGGCCAACTGTTAGGCTCCAGCAGGTCCTGCGCCCAGTGAACACTGCCCGTGGGAAGAGCTGAATCGGGCTGGGGAAAGTAGGGCTGGGGAGGTGGGGAGGCATTTTCGGGGAACTGATCAGGAAGGTGGCACTGCAATTCCTGTGAGTCCCTGGAGAAAGCTGATCTTAAATTGTACAAACACACACACACAAACACCATAACAAAAGCTAACATGGTGAAGACCCAACTATCTCAGGTTCTGCAGAAAGGGCTTCTTTTTGTTTCCAGGGAATTGTTTTCCCACTGTGAAGGGTGTGCTGCCTCCAGCACAAGAAGTGGTTTTGTTTTATCTGTAGGCGTTCATGAGTCTCTTGTGTTGCAAGAACTAGAAAGCCACACAGGCCACCTCAGATAACAGGGCTTACTTCACGGCACAAGGAGCATTAAGGAAGGAAATAAACTGAGGAAAATGAAGAATGGACCCCTTCTCCTTTGACTGGAGGCTCTCCTTGATCTCCTCATTGGGAGGATTCCACCCTCCCAGCTATTTCTCCTGTCTTTGCCTCTATGCACCGTCCACCTCATGTTTTACCCCGTCGCCTGGCACGTCCTCCCTCCACCTCAATAAATAATTCAGAGTGAATGAATGATTGAGTGAATGAATGAATGAATGAAATGCTCATCCTTTCTATTCCTTCCTAATGTAGCCTTGGTCACAGCTTCGGCTTTAGAGCCCATTTTGCCATCACTGCTTTGTGACACGTGTGTGCGTGTGTGTGTGTGTGTGTGTGTGTACATGGGTTTAGCTATGATTCTTTCTGTCTCCTACCTTCATCTAGTTTTCCAAGTCAAATTCCAGAGGCCGAGAGAGAGAAAACAATTGACCTAGAAGATCACCATTATCACTGCTTCTGAAGAGATTTTTCATACTAGGTCACCCTTGTCTGGTCAGCTGGTGGGTTGGCTGGTTAGTGGATTTGGTTTGGTTTCCAGATGGTGGGGGAAGAAGCAAGATCCTGGGGTTCAGACATATCTACACTGGGCTGCTCCCCACTAAGGTTTCAAGATTTGGCAGATAAAAATGTAAAACTGGAGGATGCAATATTTGGGACATACTTATACCAAAGATCACTTATTGTTTATCTGAAATACAAATTTAACCAGCTGTTCTGTATTTTGTCCACTCCCACCCAAGCAATTTGAATGGGGCAGATTCACAAAGATGAGATTGCTAGGTGGCCTGAGTGATGGGCCCACCCCCAGCCTTTGATGGAAATCTGTCTAAAATACCTATATAATCAATGGGGCGCCTGGGTGGCTCAGTTGGTTAAGGGTCCGACTTTTGATCTCAGCTCTGGTCATGATCTCAGGGTGGTGAGATCGAGCCCTGCATCAGACTCCCGGCTGACAGTGGAGTCTGCTTCAGATTCTCTCTCGCCCAACCCCCTGCTTGCTAGCTCTCTCTCTCAAAAAAATAAAATAAAACAAAATACATACATGATCACTGTTTGAACAGAAAAAAGGCGTAAAGTACAATTAACCATTTCTTGGTAATATGGGGTCATCATGGTATCAGTTTCAGGTCTGCGTCGCTGTTCACCCCAGTACTAGAACTTCCGTGTGGGGGCCTGTTTTTTCTAGGGGCAAGCTAGCTCTGTCCTTGCTATCAGCAGCCACATCTTGCTGCTGGTAGTGTGTTGGCCTCTTTTGCTTTCAAATTTATAGAGGGTTTTGGGGTAACTATTGGAAGCTTAGAACAGGAGTAGCTAGGGACCCTACATGAGGACGTTAGGGATTGTATGAGAGCCTATGTTAATACAGCACTTCGCAGTTTCAAAACTTGTGAGTTCTAATACTTGGATTTTATGACATTGGCTGCTCAGAAATATATTTGTGAATATACATGAAATATATTTAGAGAAGGAAGAAAGTGCATTTATTTATTATTGCTGAGTGGTATTCCAGATTCTCTGCTCTGTGTGACACACAACTTAGCAGGGTTTCAGATACATGCCACTGAGGTGGCTAAATCCCTAATAAAAGAGGTTATTACCCTGTTTTTAAAATATAACATTATGTAATCCTTGATTCCCCAGGCTGAGTGGGGAAAGATGACCACAGTTAGAGATACCAATTAAAAGCATAACCTTTTTTTTTTAAATTTCTAAGCTTCCACCATTGTAATTGCTGACCCCTCGAAACTGCACCAAAACCAAGCTCCCCCCAGGCTGCTACTTCCCCTAGAAGCCCCCCCCGCTCCGTCAGTGGTACCACCATCACTGTTGTTCAAGCCAGAAACCTGAAGGTCCTGCTAGACCTCCCTTCTTCCTTAAAATGAATGCCATGAAGCTAGCCACTTTGGCCTTCTGACTACATTAATCTTTTCATTCTTTCCATCCATACTCACCTGCCCCTGTCCCTTTTAAATCTGCTGGGACTATGGAAATAGCCTTCTATTTATTTCCTTCTTTTAATCTCGTGTCTTTCGCCCCCACGAATGAATGGTGCACACCATCATGGGAACGTTCTCACTACAATTCATACCCACCCATGTCACCGCACTACATGCAATTCCCTGCTGGCCCCAGGCTCTGGACCCTTCCAAACTCGTGGGTCTCATCCCCCACCCTAGTCTTCTGACCTTGAACTTTCCACTCTCTGAAAACAGCTTGTATTGTGTCTCCCATGCAGCACTATTCCACACCTCTAGCTTTGCTAATACTGTGTTCTCTGCCAGAAACACTCTTAGCAACTCGACCGCCTAGCCAGCTTCCGCTAATGCCTTTCAAAACCCAATCGTTCTCAGCTTCATCCTCTCCTGACCCAAGCCTTAAGCTGGGTTACACGCATCTCCTTTGTGTCCCCACAACCTTCGGGATAGCTTCGTCCTATAACACTGCATAATGTCAACAATATTCACGTAAACTTACCTTGAGCTCAACTACGAGCCTCTTGAGGGTTAAGGGTAGCCCTCGTTCTCTCTGTCCTAAGTGTTTGAAACAGGACCCTTTGCGCAGGACTTGGTGAAGGATCTCTGCCAGGGCTCTGGGCAGCCCTGCTCTGTCCCTGCTGACGTCAACAATGGTAGGTCAGGGCAATTCCAGCGACAGCTCGTGCTATCGTGCTATCGGTGTTAGGTGTTACTTTTCCCCTCAGGGCATTACATTTCTTACAAGGCATCCAGCCCTAGAAGCTATTTCCATTTCTTACAGTCCCGATGATGCAATAAAATGTATTTTGTTATCATTCCAGCTCCCTACCATCCAAACTTAGCAAGTTCTCCCTGAGGAGTAACTTGAGAACCAGGTGAATGACATCCTCCCGTGTCTACAGAAGACGCTTCTCACCACTGATCACCGCTCGTTCCTTGTGGGTGCACATTCTACCCCACGGGAACAGAACTGACATAATAGAGCTCAGTTGTACCCCCTTAATTTATGCCAACATTCCTGCACCATGTATAAAGTTTGAACTTCACTCTTCTGGGTCCCTCAATTCCAGTATCCTTTGAATGCCAGCTGTGGCTTTTCCCTTAGAGCTTCCCTAATTTTCATGCAAATAAGATGCATCTAGACGTCCCTTTCAGGCGTCCCATTCTTCTCTCCAAGGGATTGCCCCCCCCCCCGCCCCGCCCCATTTTCTGACCGTTCACACTTTTGCTTAGAAATGGCCTCTTCTAGTTGAATAAAGCAGCTTCCCCTTCGAGGGGGATCAGAACCTCTCCTGCACGGTGAGGCTCCTGAGGCATTATTCCCAGCTCCGCTGACAATGTGTCAATATTCTCAATGGCCAACAGCTGGGTTACAGAATGACTTTAGCACCTCACACAAATCTGGGTTTTCCTCACTCATCAGCCGTACTAGTGTCTGAAGATCTCATATTCCGCAGTGAAGCGTAGTTATACAAGCAAGCTCCCTGCTTCCTCTGGAAAGGAGAGTTTGAAAACTCACTTAAAAACCCACAACTCCTGAAGTATATTCTTCAAGGTCAAAAGATGTATATGGCAAGCACGTATAAGGTTGGGGTTTTGTTTCCCGGGGCAATCTCAAACACCTTACCCTTTGGTGACTTTTCTCTTCTTACACATGTGTGTAGGCCTCTTTTTCCTGGAGGTAATGCATGTGGCATTTATAAGATATCACCTCTCTTTTCCTTCAAAGTAGAACACATGAAGTTCATGGCAGATAGTGACTCATGGTAAGATTAATTAGAAACTAAATTAAGGAGTCTAGAGTGTTTCGTTTTCTATTAATGCATAGCAAACTACGTCAATCCTTAGTGGCTTTAATACGACAACCATTTTATTACGTCTCTCGATTTTGTGGGTCAGGAATTCACACAGGGCTCAGCTGCATAATCCTTGTGTTCTTTATGGCATAAAGCAAGTATACTTGGGGGTTGTCCACTGGCAGGTGGGCTGGTCTGAGAGGCAAAGGCAGCTTCACTCACATGTCTGGCCCCATGGCAAAGATGCCTGGGAGACCACGCTCAGCTGGGACTCCCAATGGGAGCCCCTCCACCTGGTCTTTCCAGGATGGTTGCCCCAGAAAAATCTGGCTTCTTGTAGGACTGGCTTCCCACTGAGCAAGCGCTCTGAAAGACAGGAAGTGGAAGTTCACAGTCTCTTGAGGCAACACAATGTCACGTCCACCATTGTCCATTGGTCAAGCAGTCTCAGCGCTCACCTAGGAGAGGGCAAAGACCTGACCCCTCCATAGAAGAAACAGAAGAGAGTTTGCAGCCATTTTTTGAGATACCTCCAATGGGTCCTGAGAGAGGGGCAGAGAAAACGCAACCTCATGCTTACCTCAGCAAATACTTACAGGGTGCCCACCACGGAGCGCAGGATGACAAGCTGGGTTCTAGACCAAGCCTGTGAATTCATGGGCCAAGACCAGGACAGCTCTCAGACACTGACAACAGATCTGCAGTGTTCGTTGTTAAATATCTGAATTAATTGTCAAGGTTTAAATATCTGAGGGTCTCACATAAAATATGAGTTCTCAACTTTGTGGGAAAAAATTAGTCTTGTCAGCACCTGGCTGGAATTCCCAGAGAGCCACACCCAGCTTGAGGCAGAAGGGCACAGTCAGGGCCGTGCAGGTGGTCCTCACCCCTCCCGCCTCTCTCAGTACTGTTCCTTATGGCCAGCTGCCTGTGGGCACTTTAGCTTGCCCCTCCCCGGCTGCTGGAAGAAACACGGATAAAACCTTGTCCCTGTCTGCAGCCACCAAAGCCACAGCTTTCGGAACAATGGCTGAACTGGCCACAGTGGCCACATCAGCTTCTAGGGTCACTTAGAATTCTGTGAATCCATTCTCTAAGACAGAGATTTTATAAGTGAGGTATTGGGTATCACAAATAGTACGAGAAATAGTCTTAAGTGACATAAAAATAAGTTTTTATTTCAGCAGACATGTTTTTAGTTCAATGTCCCTTAGGAAAAAAAATTACCAGCCCATCCAACCATGGATTGACAATAGTGATACAAATTTCCTATTTTGAAAATCTTATGAAACATTTCTTGCCGATAAGAAATACCTACTACAAGTCAATACAAAGAATAACATAATAATCAACGTGCACAAAAACTCACCAAACAGCGCAGAAACAGAATGTTACGAATAACCAGTCGTACTCCTGTATATCGTTTCCTGATCCTCCCCTGCTTCAGAAGTAACCAAATGTTAGATTTCGTAATTGTCCTTCCATTGTTTTCCTTCAGGTTCCCTCTATCTACGTGCACCTTGAAACAACATGTTAAATTTTACAAGTTTCAGAATTTACATAAATGGAAACGTTCCACGTGTATCTGTGACTTGCTTTTTTTGCTCCTGGTGACATTTGTGACATTTGATCGTTTTGAAGCCTATACACCCCATTCATTCATTTTTACTGTGTCCGGTAGTCCGCCGTAGGATAGACTGCAACTCACATAGTCGTCCTTCCGCTGATGGTCAATGAGATGATTTCTGCGTAGTTTGGCTCTAATGCGTAATGTCATTATGAACGTTCTCCTATTGGTGTGTGAGTGCTTTAGTGGACATGCCTGAAAAGGGAATATCTGGATCTTAGAAGATGTTCCTCGTCTTCAAATATCCCAAGTATAGTATTGCTAAATCACTTCGCCAAGTGGTTTGCACCCCCACCCACGGCAGGGTATGAAAACACCTGCTACTCTACATCCTGGTCACCACTCGGTATTACTGGACATTTCAGCGTGTACCTCTCTGTGCATAAAGTGATACCACATTGTAATTTAATTTGGATTTCTCTGATTATCAATGAGGTTAGGTATTTGTTTTCTGTTTATTCTAAATTCTCTGTCTTTGTTAAATATCTATTCTATTCATATTTTTTCTATTGGGATAGTTTTGTTTGTTTTTTTTTTCTTATTGACTTATAGGAATTCTTCATGCATAAAACACACTAGGTACATTTGTGGGTTTTTTTGTTTTGTTTTGTTTTGTTTTTGCTTTACTAGTAGTGTGTTTTACTGGAAAAATTTCATCTTAATATAGTTAGATTAATAAATTTTTCATTTATGTTTTGTAGTTTTTGTTTAGTTTAACTGTCTGCTTACCCAAAATCTATAAATACATAAGACAAAAATTTCCCTAAATATTTAATGTTTTGTTTCTCACACTTAAATCTTTCGTCCCCCTGGAAATTATTTTTATGTATGGCATAATATAGGTACCCAATTTCATTTCTTTAATACGGATAATCAATTTTCCCAGCACTGTGTCCCATTTCCACCTCAATATGCAAGCTTTATCTGACACCAAGTTTTCATGTGTGCAAAGGTCGGTTTCCTAGCTCCTGAATTTATTCTAGTGGTCTATTTTTCTTTTCTTTTTTTTTTTTTTTTAAGATTTTATTTACTTATTTGACAGAGATAGAGAGATCCAGCGAGAGAGGGAACACAAGCAGGGGGAGTGGGAGAGGGAGAAGCAGGCTCTCAGCGGAGGAGCCTGATGTGGGGCTCGATCCCATAACGCCGGGATCACGCCCTGAGCCGAAGGCAGACGCTTAACCGCTATGCCACCCAGGCGCCCCAGTGGTCTATTTTTCTATCTCTGTACTGCTGGTATACTGTCTTAATTAATATACCTTCAGAACTGTCACGTAAGGCATATTTCGCTACTTGTTCTTCTTTAAGAATGTTTGAGCTACTCTTGGTCATTTGCTTTTCATAGTGAATGGTATGCTCTTTTATTTTTTTAATTGCAGTTTCTAAATGCTTATGGCTGGCACATAGAAATCCAATTTTAAAAATACTTATCTTAAATCCAGCAACCTACTAACCTATTAATTCTAATAGTTTGTCTATAGGCCATGTGAGGTTTTTTTGTTTGTTTTTTGGTTTTTTTTCTAAACAAGAATATTGCCTTCAACTGATGAGGGTTATGTTCCAGAAGTATCTATCTTTTTTCTGATTTTAAGGAGAATGCTTCTAATCTTTCACCATTAAGTATGATGCTGCTGAAAGTTTTTTGGTCACTACCTTTTGAGGTTAAGGACATTTTCTTTGTATTCTTAGTTTGCTAAGAGTTTCTTTCCATGAACAAGTGTTGGCTTTTATTCAATGTGTTTTCTTCATCTAAGATCAGCATATGGTTTTCACATTATAGCAAATATGCATTCCTTAGAGCAATGCAATGTGACTATGATATTACGATATTTGTAGAATGACCTTTTTTGTACACTGTTTGCTGAAATACTATGCCAGTGATTTCTGCATCCATATTTATGATTTAGATTGGACGGTAATTTTCCCTTTTTGTGCAGGCATTGTCTGGTTCGGGAATTACAAAATAAGTTGGGGAATTTCCTATTTTGCAATTATCTGGAAGACTTTGGTATTATTTGAAGTGTTAGAAAAGCTGGCCTGAAATGTCATTAAGATGTTGTATTTTATTTGGGGGAAGATTTTGATATCTGTTCATGCAGTAGTTGGGGGGTTATAGCTCTATTCAGGATTTCTGTGTCTGCCTGAGTTAATTTTGGTAATTTATATTTTATAGGAATTTGTCCATCAGGGAAGAGGTCTGGGCTAAAGATATATCTATCTTTTTATCTCCTGCATCAAGAGCCACCACCAAGTGAATGAAGGTGGTAAAATAAAATGTAATGAACCGGCGATACAAAATGATCAGTCACCTGATGCCACTTTCCCAGACATGCTCATTCATGGGCTTCTCAAGGAACACAGCGTAGTGAGGGCCAATGCCTGCCTTGGTCAGCAGCTCATTGTAAGTCCTTAACTCAGCACTAAAATTTTTAATTGGAAATTGAAGCTAATCACCCAGATAACCTGCTCACTTTTCTGGGTCAGTTTGCAGATGTAAGCTGATAACACACACGCTGCATTTTGGAATAAAATCACTCAAAATTACTAAATGCAATTGAATTAATGAAGTCCCGTTCATCCCATCTTAGGGTTTGGGGTTCGCACACTCTATTAATGTCTTACAAAATGTAGCCACTGGCATGATGCCCACCTTAGCTATTCTCTAGTGATCATTGCTTCCAATACACAGTGTACTTCAAAGAGCCAGACAGATTATGCAAGGTCAGACACCGGGCTGGGGCATCCTTACTGGTGACTCACATGGCTGAAGCCATATTCTCTGTGGTCATAGGTTTACTGAACAGCTGTGCTGGAGGAGAAAGAGCTCAGAATTTGGAGTCAGAAGACCTAGATGTAACTCCAACTCTGTTAGTTCCTACTCAAGGGACCATCGACAACTCACAGAGCTGTTATGAGCCTCCTTCCCTGCACAGTGAGAATGAAGTCATCTCCCTTACAGTGTAATAAAGCAATTAAAGATTCTCACCTCCTTTATAGTACAATATGAAGTCTAAAAGAGGTAATGTTTGTACATATGTTCTTCAAACTGTGATGCACAGTATTAAGTAGTCTTTTTTTCCTAATGATAACCCAATAATATGGATGAAGAACAGCATGGTATAATGGATAAAGACCAAATCTTATAAAAAAGAAAATACAGGTTTGAATACTTGGTGCTGCCTCTTTTGAGATATGTGATCTCGATCGAGGTGCCCTTTACTTTGAGAGGTAAATGGGGCATATACATAAAGCACTGGCAGAGAGAAAGCATTTAATACATGTTATTTTGTCTCCCCCTCCCCCACCACCTCCACCTTTGAATTTGACCAAATTAAAATGAACATTTTAAATTTGTTCTGTATCCTTGGTTCCTAAGTGATCCACTTTTGGGAAATCCCACCCTGATGGAAGAAAAAACGCATAGGACTATGGAGTTCTAGGAATGTGTGGGTGAGAACAGTAGACCTCTTTGGGTTAATGCTTGAACTCTACGTTAGGTCTTTGTCTCCGAGCGAGATCTCTTTGTAATTTAGAGAAGTTTACGTCCCCAAGATTAGCTGGACTTGGGAAAGCCGGGGGACACAATTTCTTCCTCGGAGTCACCTGAGGAGGAGCATTGGGAAGGGCTTCAGGAAGCAATTAGGGAAAACTTGTCCAAAACTAAAACAGAAATACCCTCCGCTGTGGATTTGCAAGTTCGCTCAATGGGCCAGTGAGAGAGAGATTAACCCGTTCAGCCTCTCTCTTGCCTTAGCCATCCACACCCGGGAAGAAAAACACCATGCATCAGAAGCTCCATGCCGAAGTGTCAAAATCAGAAACAGGTCTTTAAAGAATTCAATTGAGTAATTTGGAGATGATGGTTGACTAGAGAAATTTTACCACTTTTTGACAGTTTAAGTGAAATCTCCTTTAGAGAAGATGTGGAGTTTCAAGTTTCTTAGCAAAAGTCTGCTAATTCCCTGCATTGTATTATCAGCAATTTGAGGACAGGGATCAAGTCTCCTCATTTATTTTTAATCCCTGGGGTGATCCTGACATACAGAATTGCTGCTCAGTAAACATTTCTTGAATGCTGTTCTCTCTGAACTCAATTTGCATTGTGCAGACTTTGGCACCTGCCGCCCACCTGGCCTCCTATTCTTCTTTCCCCCATTTACTTCCTCCTTTCACTAAAATGACTAAGGCATTCTTCCAAGACCTGGTTTAAACTCATTTCCAGCAGAAAGTCTTCTGAGATTGACCATACGTCTGTGATCCCCTCCCCCACATTTGGCATTCCTTCAGCCCCAGAGAGTTTAGACTGTTCATGGGTTACTTTACACATGTCTTCCAATTGCCTTATTTATAATATCTGTTCCTTTCCAATTAAAGAAGGATGAATGCCTGGAACTGTGTTAGACATTTTGTAATCTGCTCAAGAAAATATGCATTAAAAATGGAAGGCAGGGAGAGAAAGAGAAAGGCAGGAAGAGCAAAGAAAAAAGGAAGGTAGGGAAGTATTCCTAATATACGAATGCCTGATAAACACTGCTACTGTAAATGCAGCACCATGGCCAGACTAGACGAATAAAATGATTCCTGTTGGATTATTCTCCTTCAATAAGATATAAACAGAATGCAGAAAATCCAGGCAAACCATGAACTAGAGAGAAAGAAACACGTATCGTGTGCTTCTCCATTCAATTCAACTTCTCACTGATATAGGGATTTCACAGAGGTGTCCACCTTCCAGATTTTTTTATATATGACAAACCATCATTTGTTCTTGTAAAAAAGATCTACTTTATTATCCTCCTTAAATGCATCTGGAAGTACGGATTGAATCGACAAGCAAGGGAGTTGGGATTAAAACCTGGTCTAACAGTTACCAGGTGTCTTAGGTAGTTCTGGAGGCTGCAACATCCAAGACCAAGATGCCAGCAGATTTGGTTCTTAGTAAGGCTCCTCTTCCTGGCTTGCAGAGACCTGCCTTTTCACTACATCCTCACGGGGCAGAGAGAGAACTCCGTCTTATTTTTGCAAGGACACTAATTCCATCATGGGGGCTCCACCTTCAAGACCTCATCTAAACCTAATTACTTTTCAAAGCCTCCACCTCCTACCACCATCACATTTGGGGTTGGGTCTTCAAATATATTGTGTCTTAGAGAGACACAAATATTTGTGAATATCCTATGTTCACAAATATTCTATAACACCAGAAATCCTTTGTCGGTCCGGAAACCACACACGGGTGATCAGCCAATGATGTACGCCATGAGGGTGACAACCAGCATTAGTTCATGGAGACGATGATGGCTGGTTGGAAGCAGGCTCTTCTTTCTTCACGACACTGGAGTCTTCTTGAAGCTGGGCACTCTGTGGAAGAGAAAGTGTTCCTATTCATTTGTTTTTCCATTGAACAATTATTTATTGAATATCTACTATGTGCCAGGCACTCTTCTAGGTACCTGTGTTATTCCCTCCAGGAGCTTATGTTCTAGCTGGGAAGGTCAGGCAACATGGGAGTAAACAAAAGGGCAAGATCATTCCAGAATGATATATATTAGGAAGGGTAGTATGATAGGTCATTATTTAGCCCAACATATATGACAGTCGGCTCCCTTTGCTAAGGTCTCTAAATAGACTTTCAAGTTTGTCTTCAGATACTTGCATTTTTGTCAATGTCAGGACAATCTCACTTCTTCTTTCTGCCATCCTCATCCTTTTCCTTCCAGCTCACATTTATCGAAGCCCCGGGTTAAATGCTTTACAATGCATCATCTTACTTCATCCTGACAACAGCATCATGAGTTTAGTATCAGGAGTAGAACCATTTTGCAGATGAGAAATCCGAGGCAGAGAATGTTTTAGCAACTGGCCTGAGGTCATACGGCAATTAAGTGGTGAAGTCAGGATAGAAACGCACGTCCTCTGATTCCAGAGCCTGCAGCAAAGCTAATCTGTCATCATTTTCCCCATGGCAGAGTTAGTCCTTCCAACAAAAGGAGGCACCAAACAGATGTCCTCCATCTCCCCAAAGGATAGAAGAAGGAATTGTATTGCAGCCAAGGGATATAAACGAGACATCGTAAAGAATGTCCATCCATAAAAGCTAAAAACTTCCTAGAGAAGTTTAGGAAATTTTTTCTTCTGGAGATTTAAAGCAGAGGTTGGCAGACTACTCCCTATGGGTGAAATTCAGCTACCTGTTTTCCTAAACAGTCTCAGTGGCCCACAGCCACACTTCTTCATTTGCATATTGTCTGCGGCTGCTTTCACATTACAAGGATAGAATTGAGTAGTTGTGACAGAGACCATATGGCCCACAAAGCCTAAAATTTTTACTATCCGGTCCTTTATAGAAAATATTTGCTGACTCTGATTTAGAATAGCAGGATGGATTTTGTCTGGGTTGGCTTAAATATGGTTCTTTCTAAAGCCAAAGGATGGTCTCATTAAAACTTTAACGTTCCCTTTTGGCTCTAGGACTAACGATGTATTTCTGTGGTCAAAACAGGCCATTCCTAATTGGCAGGACTCTTCTATCCACTCCTTCCAGCTGTCTTCCAGCTCTCATTTGGCTCATGTGTGTAGCTGGGCAGCCTGGGTGGCTCAGTTAGCTAAGCATCCCACTCCTGATTTCAGCTCAGGTCATGATCTCGGGGTCCTGAGATCCAGCCCCACGTCAGGCTCTGTGCTCATCGGGGAGTCTGCTTGAAAGTCTCTCTCTGCCCCTCCCTGCACGTGCTCTCTCTTGCTCTCAAATAAATAAGTAAATCTTTAAAAATAAAAGAAAACGTATGTAGTGGACAGAGGTTTCCCAAATTACACTGCAGACTACCAGTAACCACAGTCTAATTGTGGTGGCGGCTGGAGAGCACCAGTCACAAAGTCCACCCACCAGGGAAGTTAGTGTGGTACTTGCCCTGATGCTAACTCCGCTTCAGCTACCATTCGGATTGGGTGTGAAGGGATGACAGATTTCTGCTGTCCCATCATAACAGTGATTAATATTCTCGCTATGATCTCCATTATTACTAATAAGGATATATCTTGTTTAATTTTATCTTGGACAAAAGAAAAACTGGTTGTTAAAAGCATCAAGTATTAATTGCTAAAAAATTCTTATTGATCAAACCAGAGAAGCAGAACTGAGCCATTTGTGAATTCTTTTGGAAAAATACTACACACACACACACACACACACACACACACACACACACCCTGGGGAAATGCACTAACTGTGAACATTTTCCATCCCTAAGAACTTCACGAGTATTTTCCCAAGTCAGTTCAATATTAAATGACATTCCTTTTGTTTTTTTTACGCCACCCCTGGGGAAACTGGCCTGGGGGCCTGCTTCTCACATGCTGTGCGATCTGAAACAAGTGACTTCATCTCTCTGAGCCCCATTTTCCTCTGTGCGATGCGGCCATCAGAATGGATGCTCTTTCCCTACACACACAAGAGCCAGCATGTCTGTGAGCCCTACTGCCCTCCGTCCACCCCAGCTGGCTCCCTCCGAGCCACGTCTCAACACGGTGCAGTGAAAAGATGTGAGCGTGGGAGCCGGCAGCCTTCAGTCCAACCTTGAAAAGCACATTCTTATTTAGCGGTTTGGGCCTCATGCACTCACTGAAATGGCGACTCTCATGCTGTTGTACGTGTTCCCTGCCTTCTGCCCAGGACCCTCTTTTTCTCTGCCCTGTGCACCACACCCTGCTTCGCCCATGCAGCCTTCCACAATCAAATCAGAAAATTAATGTTCCTGGTTCCTCTCTTCTCTCTCAAGGAAGAGGCGTGTATTCCCAGGTCCCTCCAGGGCAGTCTGCGCTGTTAGCTGTGTGTCTGTGTGGACTCCTCTCATAGACAGTGACTTTCTCGAAGCCAAGCGCCGTGCCTTAGGTCATGCCCTGTGGGGACTTCCACATCAAAAGCACTCCTTGAGTAAAGCCCATCGACATCTTTCCACCTAACTTGGGTTCAACCTCAAGGTCCCGACCATGGCTTCAAGGGTCCGCACAAGCCAGCCTCTGCCGACTTCTCCAGCCGCATGGCAGTCCATTTGTTTCCCTTCTTTTAGGTTCTCCGGCGCAAGTTCCATGCCCTCGTTTTCTTTGTACATATAGTTCCTTCTGCCGGGGAAGTTCTCTACACACAGCTTCCAGCAGCCCTTTACCCGGCCCTTTGCAGAGCTGAGCTCCTGTTCATTCAGTCATTCATTCACTTAACAAATATTACTGATCACTCTTCTAGGCACTAGAAAAAACTCCCTGTCCACCTGGAGTCTCTATTCTAGTGGGAGGCGATAAACACTAAACCAATAAATACAGACTATGTTGGATGGAGATACGTGCCAAGGAACAAAATAAAGCAAGATGAGAGGGAGCTCTGGGCCAGGGTGTCACGTGATAGGAGGAGGTTGGAAAGGTCCCACCAAAAGGACAATGGATGGAGGAGACATGTAGGAGGAGTAGAAACAAGCCACATAGGGGTTTGTGGAGGGAGCAGTGAGTGCAAAGGCCCTGAGCCTTGGCAGACCTGTGAGGGGTGGAGGAAGAGAGGAGTGGACAGGAGTGGATGGAGGCAGCCAGAGCAGGGGTCCAGCTCTTACAGGGTCTTGCCGGCCACTGTGAGGACATTGACTTTTATTCTGAGTGGAATGAGCATTTTAAGCAAAATGATCTAACTTCCATTTGGAAAGGGCCAGCTGGGTTGGTGTGTTGAGACTGGTTTGCAGAAGAACAGGTGCAGGTAGAAGAACTATCTAGGAGGGTTTTCCCAGAATCCAGGTGAGAAATGATATTAACTTGGACCAGGGTGGTAAGATTATAAAGTACCTAACAAATGGTCGGGTTCTGGATATACTTTGAAGGTAAACTCTATAGAATGGACAGATGTGCTAGAAATGGAAAATAACGGGAAGAAAAGATTCCAAGAAGAAGCAAGGTATTGACATGAGCCACGGGGAGAATGCATCTGTTGATTGCTAAGGTGGGCAGGCTGAGGGAGGAGGGGTCAGGGTAAGGTTGGGAAATGAGTCTGGTTTGGGATATGCCAAGTTACAGCATCTCTGCTATCATTAATTAACTCCTTGATATTGGGGAAAACTGACTGCTCCCCTCTGGATTTCAGTTTCTTTATCTTTTAGCAAAGTGTGTGGGTCAATGGCTCGTGCCAGATCTGCGATCCCACAATTCCGTGGCAGGTGTAAGTTGGGCCCCCCACTTTCCACACCCTAGGGTAATTTCAGTTTTCCCCTACCCAAAATATTCCCCATGGGCCTGGGGCAGCCTCAGATTCTATCACTAAATTTTAACAGTTTGATGCCATTTAATCTCTCCTAGATACACAAATGGGGAAGCTGCTATTATCAGTCATTTTTGCTAGAGTGTTGAGTGCACTTTTCTGGTCCTTTCCTGCTCGAAGTTTCAGAGAAGGACCTGTTGAGAAAGAACAGGAATGGACTGTCCTCAGAATGAGGCCACTGCCTGGGTAGGAAAAAGGAAACCAGCAGGAACCATGATAAACTCCTCAAAGGTCCATGTAGGGCAAGTCTTACTTTATGAAACTGAACAGTAAAGGTCCGGTAAAGGTTAACATGTGCCGTTAGGGAGCTCCAAATCCAAACTGAATGCCAGGTGACACTGAGTAGTCATTTCTCCAGGCTGGGTTTTGATATCAGCTATAAAAATTGTGGAGTTGGCCTTGATAATTTAACAAGGCCCTGCTGCTTTTAAAGCCAAGGCTTCTGTGACAAGGGGACAACTTTTGTGACTAGGTGGGGCTGGGGCAATTGTCCATTTCAGCTGAGTAATGGAAATAGAGCAAATAGCCACACAGATACGTGGTGGGTCACATCAGCCCCAGGAAGTTCTAGCCAAGCATCTTAGCACAGCAAAAAATAATTTCTTAAGTTTATTTAAGTTCTACCAAAAAATTTCAATGGCTCTTGTTTTCCTCCGGACAAAGCGCTGCAAATGTGATTACATTCCCCGTACATGTCAAAGGTCATAAAATTCTTAGCGCTGCCTTTGGCTGACACTGAGTATATAGAATTGCAATTGGTTTCGTCGCCATGGTGATAACCTCCTTCAACCCCCTTGCTAGCATCAATGGTAAAGCCCGCGCTATGGGCACTTTTCCCCTGGTGGCCTGGCTTGTACTAGACCACGTTTACGTACGTGGACAATATCTACGGCAAGATATGTGTCAGCCAGTGGATAGGGTGGAGCCTATGACCTCACTCCGGATCTGTGTTTGGTGGAGATTGAGTATAAATAAACAGATAAACAAGTGAGCAAACATTTATGACCATGGACGAGAGTGAAGTCAACTGGGTCATCCACGGAATCCAGCCCGCAACTCGGCTTCATTAGCACAGCCCAAGGACAGAGGAAGCGTGTTTTTGGACGCCAAGAGTGAGATGAGAAATTTGAGGATCACCTGCTGTTGCTGTCAGGCCTCCCTTCCATCAGGGCCCCGGCGCCCTGGCCGCGGGCACGCGTGTGAACGGGTTTCAGGTGGTGTGATCGTGTGCGTGTGCTCAAAGTCCTTGTGGACGGTACACTTAATACGGTGCTTTTCTGCCCAGGAAAACTATATCCCCACCAGAGCCTGAATTATTAAAATCTTGAGGCTCCTCACATCTGCTATGAGCCTCCTATCACAATTTCCGCTGGCTCCTGGGTGCCACCCC
Source organism: Ursus americanus (assembly GCF_024610735.1). Classification (NCBI taxonomy): domain Eukaryota; kingdom Metazoa; phylum Chordata; class Mammalia; order Carnivora; family Ursidae; genus Ursus; species Ursus americanus. Next base: position 50,649,965 of record NC_142128.1, on the reverse strand, counting down.
TTGCGTCTGAGGTTACGGCATGCCCGAAGCTTCCAGTGCCGAGCTGGGAGATGGCTTGCTAGCCTTACAGCCAAGACCTGGGGAGCACGATTCGGGGAAGAGCCAGCATACACTGCAGGGCAATGAGCTGGCAGGCGGTGGGGTGGTCTCAACACTGGATCACCAAGCCTCTCCGCCCGAGTGTAACCAGAGCCCTTCGGAGAGAAGCCAGCCTGAGGTGCTCCAGCAGCCTGGAAATTTCTCCCGTGGCCTATTATATTCTAAGTTCCTCGTGCTCAGACCACCACCATGTAGATGGAAACTGAGTTAGGTCCAAACAGGATGAACCAAACTTCTGTTCAAGCAAAAAAAAAAAAAAAAAAAAAAAAAAAAAGTTGGCCCAGGGCTGCAGAGCTTTAAACGGACCATGAATAATGCTTTATTGCCTCAGCACTGGGGTGAACTCACCCCCCACGCTCAGCCTCACCTTTCACGGTGTTATTTTTAGAGATCTCATTACACCCCAGCTTAAACTAAAAATATGTTTCCCAGGAATAGCAGAAGCTAGTTTTAATTGTGCACAGTGACACAAATGCCCATGGACTCTGATTACATATGATGTTTCGTGTATTTGATACCTCCTTTAGGAGCAAGGGGGGATTGATACATTTCACTTTTCCAGAACAGTGACTAGACTGGCTTTAGGGGCTGTTGGACTCCATCAGCTTTTTCTGGGCTGGAGTTGTTTCCACCAGCCGACGCTTTGGTTTTAGATCATTCAGTGTGACTTACACAAAATCACAGGTTCCAGGAAGCCCTGTTTGTGAGAAGTTCACCTCCAGGGTCTGATCAAACCTGACACATCTCTTCCCTGCCTACTGTCCCAGCGCTTGGACACGGACGTCAAGCGGGAGAAGAACTTTGGGACCTGACAGCAGCTGGATCTCTAGCCTGTCTCTCTACCTCTGCGACTCTAGTCAAGTTATTAATCTTCCTGAGCCCGGTTCCTCACTGAAAAATGAAAATAATAAATGTTGTATGGATAAAATGAAATAATTTATGTACACATCAGAAGCCTAATAAATTATCACATTATTTTTTTTTTATTTGACTTGCTCGTACACTAGTCAGGTCAGTAGGAACATTTCTTGAGCACTGACTAAGGCCACACCAGGGATCCAGGATGTGCCGACATCAGACCCGCCCACACAAGGGCACAAATGGCACTACACAGGGCAGTGTGGAATGCCATGTTGGACTCAAGGGAGCGGCCTGGACTCCAGGGATCCCAACAAAGAAGTGCTTTATCTTGGGGAGAGAAAGTCTTGTGAACACAAGCTGGTCCTTGAAGGATTCCTAGGACAGTAGCACTCTCTCCCCTGGTGCACCTAGGGGTTAAGGACATGGCTGCCCAAGATGGAAGCCAGCTCTGTCTCCTACTACCAGCGCAACCTGGGGCAAGTTGCTTAAGCTTTTCTCCTTAGTTTCTGGGTCTCTGAGATGGAGCTAATGATAATACCTGCTTCATAATGCAGTGGTGAGTGTTAAATGAGCTCGCTAATGTGGGGCACATGTCCTTAGCATGTTGTCACCAGGTAAGAGGAATGCATGGGACGACGGAAGGAGTATCTACCGTGTCCTACTTGGACCGAACCGTAAAGCATATGGTGCAAAAAAGCAGGCTCTCCTGTATCCTCGCGGAGTTAGTCTCTGCATTCCCTTGTGACGTTCTCTCAATTTTCATCAGTGTGCGTTCAACCGCTCCACCTCGTTAATAGGTTCTCAAAGTCAGGAAGTTCTGTCGTAACCACTCAGAGAAACTTGGCCTTCCGTTCTCGAGGGGATCATTTTCCATTCCTGTTTTCACTCTGGTTTTCTCAGTTCTTCAACATCACGGGACAATTCTTGACATTGTGATAAACCTCACAATTTCATGATGCCAGTGAGATCACTCAGTCTGGTAAGGGGGAGCAGTTTTGTAACATTTCCCTCTGAGAAGTCCAGAGGCCCCATCTCCTCTATGCAACCTCTCAAATCCCAGTGCCTCACCTAAAAAGCAGCTTGTTCATACTGAACCTGACAGCCACGTTCTACATCATGGCAGCAGGGATGGACTGAGGAATGCCAAGTCACGGAGGGCCGCAGAGACAGAGTTTCCGAAAGGGTCAACACATGTTTAAAACGGGATCACAGTGGGGCTCCTGGGTGGCTCAGTCAGTTAAGCGGCCGGCTCTTGATTTCAGCTCAGGTCATGATCTCAGGGTCCTGGGATCGAGTCCCCCGTTGGGCTCCTTGCTCAGCGGGAGTCTGCTTAAGGATTCTCTCTCTCCCTCTGCCCCTCCTACCACTTGCACATGCTCTCTCTCTCTCTCAAATGAATAAATAAATCTTTTTAAATAAAATAAAATAAAATAAAATAAAATAAAATAAGATCACGGTGAATATGAATACTTTTTATAAAGGACCTGTCACTGCAAGATACTCTCGCGGTTCCCATCATCATGTGGCTTCTTTCCAGAGCATACACCGGTATCTAATATCAGGAACCTTGTATTTCCTTTCTTTTTCCCCAGAGAGATTTTGATATATTTGCACAAAGAAATACAAGCCCCCATCACTGAAGTATGGCGGAGGAACAATTGTTTTGCATACCGAAGTGAATAAAGAACATAAATATGTAGGAAAATGAGAAGACAAGATGACACGTGGCCCTACCTCCAGGATTTGAGTGTTGTCACCTTGTGCAGACGGCAGAATCCCTGAGTAGTGTTCTCAGATAATAGTCCCCAAATCTAGAAGCATACGTATGACCCCATGTGAAACCAGCAATGCCTCCTGGTGTTGTTTGCCCCTTACAGGACTCCCCGACCACAGTCTGTCCCTTCCACATCGGCTGCCAGCCTCTTGCTGTGACAGGCAGTGAACCAGACCGCAGGCAGCGATTCGGCCCAAGAACCATGTCACGGGTTTACATATAGGCTCCTCCGAGCAATGCAGGGCCCACGTGCCCCGGCACTCCGAGACAGCTCAGGAGGGTCTGAGAACAGCAGAGACGGCTCAGAGCAGCAGCCAGGCAGCTGAGGCACGGAAAGTTCGACTGCCCCGCGTCCGCCAGGAGGAGGCCGGCCGCCGAGGAGCAGCCTGGCTGGACAGCTGATCCTTGCTAATCCCCGCACTGTAGAGACAGACTGGTTGATTTTCATCTATCTATGACTTCGTGTTGTTCTTTACATCACCTGCTTTATTTTCAAACCTGTCAACAGTCTTCTGAAAAGGTTGCACACATGAGCGGAGGCCTGAGCCGCTCCAGGAAGGACGGCAGCAGACGCAGGCTGGGCGGGCGGGAAGGGCCGCCACCCCACACCTGGGACACTGAGTCAGGAAACCAGGGGCTTCTTGTTTTCTTGGGCTTTCTCAAATCAAAGCAAAAACGGGGCATAGGTTTTTACACCGTGACCCCTTCGGGTGAGGCTGGAAAGCCGGCCGTAAATCCAAATGGATCACACACTTACGGGACTATATTTATCAAGCTGCTCAATAAAGCAAAAGACTCAGACGCGTTTGGGAGTCAACTTTTTTTCCCCCCCGACAGAGACAGAAGCCAGCAACAAGCAGTTTACTGTTGTTGTTCAGTTGCCAAGTGGGTGATTCAGTTAAAATAGAATCGGCCTCACATCTGTTTATATGAACCCACAGGGTTGCTATTTGCAAAGGGGCCCTGCTCGTCCGACCTGGGCTGTTGCTACACTTTGTTTTGCAAGATTGTTCCACGGTATCTAAAAGAAGACTCACCGTCCCCCCGCGAGGGCTGACATCTGCTCACATGCCTCGCTCCCCCCGACACCACCACGCCGTCTTGACAAATACCGGACCGTCAGACTGAGGCCACCTCTGAAAGTGGGAGTTGTGCCAACGACCTTTTCTAAACTGACCAGTGGATTCAGTCTAACAACTGAGTTCAAGATCACTAACGTCAGAAGGTGAGAGTGAGGGGAGTTTTAGGGATGGCCCAGGACAGTTCCCTCATTTTCAGCAGAGGAAAATGAGGACTGGTGAGCTTTTTTTTTTGAAGGGATGAGCTAGGACTCAAAGGCAGGCTTACTAGAGCTCTTTCTGGTTTATCACACAATCCAGGAAGTTATCTGGCATCTTGAGATACAGCCTGGTTCGGAGACTTCACATCTGACCAGTTGAATGTGTAACGCAGTGTGAGGGAGAGGAAAACCGGGGTGTCCCCAGTGATACGAGCAGCATTCTGGGTCCTCGTGTCTATGAGGGTCCTCTTGAAGCTGGAAAGCAGCATCCAGAATTTCCTTCAGACATACTCCAAGTGGAGAACTCGGGAAGACTACAGAGGTGAAACATCGGGATGGTCCAGAGACTCAAGAGTCATACAACAACAAAGGAGCCAAGGGCCCTTTCTGGCAAATTCTAAAGCACTCTTCAAGTATTTTAGTTTGACGGGATGCTAAATTGGAAGTTTTAATTGGGTATCAAGACATAAATATCCGTCGTAAAACTATCCAAAAGGCCACTCAATAACCATCTCACATTTCCATGACCCTCTATTGGGAGAGGGCTGTGCCCAGCATGCCACCCATCTCACAAAGTCTCTTCAGGAAGCCTCAAGGGAACAACTTAGTTTGTTAGATGCCACCTCATAATTAGGGGTGCAATGTGACCTAGCACCCTTCTCTCAGTCAACAACCCTTCAGATGTGAGGGACAGCGGGCAGAGGAAAGGGGACAGCACTAGGCAGCCTGCTCTCCTGGAGTTTGGCAGAGGGTTCCAAGGACTAATTGTGGGTCGCATGGGGAAGCTGGCATGGGGGACATCAGCAGAGAAGTCAGCAGGGGACCCTCTGCTCTCCAGGGGCAGATGGGGGTAGACTCTGTGGCCACTGCAAGCGAGAACTTTAGAAGGTATGAAGGCCTGCAGGTAAATGGCCACCAGCGAGTGAGGAAGACTTACAAGGAATCTAAGAGAAGCCATCAGTCTTCAACTCTCCGTAGGCTTGGAGAGGCTCAGAGCCAGCTGTCTGAGGTCAGGCTCCCGTGGAGCAGAGCCTACCAAGGGAATTTTTGTAAGGGGGTTACAGAGGAACAGCTGTCAGGGCAAGGGGAGATGGGGAATCAGGATGGGACGGGGCAAGTACAGAACAAGAATACGGTCTCTGTGAGAGGTTGGCTTCTCATTGGCCCACAAGGAGCACTGGTCTGTCCTGTGGAAAAGGGCCAGGCTTTACTCCATGTCTCTTGGTCATTGGCTGGTGCTCATAACGTGGAGGAAGGGGGAAGCCTGGGGAGGAGGGAGGGTTTGGAAGATGCAGGGTCATCAGGCAGGGAGGTGGCTTCTATCTGACCAAGGGCAAATTCTTCCAAAAGCAGGGAGGTGGGCAACTGTGGGCCATTAGCCTCCAATACTCACAGCACCTGGGTAGGGGCTCTGGAAGGAGCATCGGCAACGTTCACTCTGCCCACTTCGTGCCGGTCACATGCCAGAACTTTGTGGTTCTCTTACTCTTTCCTCCTCCCACCCAGGAATCAAAAAAAGCTAGTAAGTGAGGTGGGGTGAGGGAGACAGAGAGGAGTGGGCCTTCCCTACACATATGTACACACACACACACACACACACACACTCACACTTGCACAAACGCATGCACGCTTCCCTTCCAAAAGGCCAAGACCCTCCTACAACAGGTAGAGCTGGAGGAAAAGTCATAACTTTGAGTAAAATCAAAAGTTTTGATTACTGCATAGGACTGAACATTTTTAAATGTGTCATGGCAATACGACATACATCTAGGAAAGGACACCCATCACAGCTCAATGAGTGTTCCCACAGCACACCTGTGTAACAACCCCCAAGGGGAGAAACGGAATTTCCAGGCACCGAGAGGCTCCCTTTCAGTCTCTGCTCTCGTCCTTCTGCCGCAAGGGTAACACCATAGTGATGGTTTTCCAACAGCAGAGTTTACTTCCGCCATCTTGACAAAACCTGGGATCCTGACTTATCTGAAGCCTGAGTTTATAACTCATGTTGTCACTCGCAAACTGATCTTAAAACTCTAACTTCAATGACTATTATCATGGAACTAAGGAGGGTAGTTTTCGTAATAAAAATAGACTAGAACCAGATTTTTATCTCCTTGCTTACTGTGGAGAGAAGGGGGATAAAAGAGGGTTTCTCTTCATGTTTCTTCCATCCCATCTCTACCTGCTTTTCCAGTTCCCCAAAGGAACACACACAAAAAAATTTCATTCCTCAAGCTCCACTCGAAACCAGCCTGGGACAGAGCGTGTGCTCTCAGGATGTGCGTAAGTCCCCATTGGTAGGAAGCGGGGGCCTACAAGCAGGATGATGTGGGCCTTTGAGATCATCAGTCCCTGGAGGGGCCTCTGGAAGGCAAGCGAAGTCTTTTGTTGCTTTTTCCCACATTTTTGTCCAGTCAGTGGTTTTCCTGAGAGAGTGGGGGATGTTAGGAACTCAGGCCACTGCGGAAAGCCTTTGTTTAGGAGAATTTTCACCAAACATATCATTTTCTAATTGGGGCTATTTGCTGTGGCCCTTCTGCCTGCGACTGTCTGCATTGAGTGAACGTTATAATTATAAACAGAGTAGCGACCTTTCCATTGAAAACCCGTCGTGTGGTTTCCCTGAGTCATCCTAACAAACCATGAGCCCCTCAAAGTGAAGGGATTTTTTTTTTTTCCCTGAAAAAAGTCCTACAGTGATGACCTTAGTTGACATTGCGGAATGATTAAATGCACTTGTTGTTCAATATTTTAAAATATTGCATAAAAAGGCAGGAGAAGAGGTGAAGCCAAATGGTGTGTGCGTGTATGCTGTGAATACGCCAGGGTATTTACTGGAGACCTTTATATTTTTTAATTGCGCCAATATTGGATGGCCATATGGTCCTACTAAAATTACTCACATACTTTCTTCAAAGGAGACTAATTTTCATGCAAATGTAATTTCACTGCTGGACAAGTTAAGAAGAACAAAGAGGAATGAATTAAATAAGAGGATACTTGGAAATTTTGCTTGCATTGATATGGGGAAGTGGCAGAGAGAGTTATGACTTGGGGAGAGAGTAGTTTCTCTTGCCTTGCTCAAGTGAAAGTGAAGGATCTCAAAGGATTGAGAAGGATCCTACAGCCTGTGGGGTTCTCCTCCCAGTGTAACTTCCACTCAGAGCAGCCTCCCTACAACAGGGCAAGTCTTCCCTTAGAGGAACTGCTGGCTGCCTTCCATTCATTAAAGATTCCACCACCTCCGGGGGGGAGGAAAGAGACCCACGTCCTACCACTTAAGCCTTGAGGACATTCTGAGAAGTCTAGATTCCTGGAAAGTCAGATTGGGAAGGGACCTTGAGAAGGACCCACCTGGGCACATTTCCGAGGGAAGGAGGCACCCTTCAGAGACAGCCCCAGGGCGACAGGGGTACACCTGGGCCAGTCAGACAAGCCTCCTGGCATCTTTCTAAAAATACTCACTCCTGGGTCTGATCACAGGCCTACTGAATCAGAATCTGCAGGCTGGGGCCGAGACCCTGTAATTCTGATGTGTGTCCACGTTCAAAAAAGCAGTGATTTGAGTGGAAAGCCTTCATTTCAGAGATGAGGATAGTAAGATTCAGGAAAATGAATTCTTTGCTGGGCATCCCCAAGTGGCCAGTGTCAAGAGCGTCTACGTGGAATGTTTAGTGTTCTTCCCATGCTGTGTCCCCAGCACCACGTTGCCTTCTGGAAAGGCCTCTCATTCTGCTGGGGGACCCGGAGTCTCACCTCCTTGACCCTCATTGTCCTCATCCGTAAAAAAAGGGTAATAAGAAGTACCAAAGGAGGATTTTTTTTTAAAGATTTTCTTTATTTATTTGACAGAGAGAGAGAGAGACAGCCAGCGAGAGAGGGAACACAAGCAGGGGGAGTGGGAAAGGAAGAAGCAGGCTTCCCAGTGGAGGAGCCTGATGTGGGGCTCGATCCCAGAATGCCGGGATCATGCTCTGAGCCGAAGGCAGATGCTTAACGACTACGCCACCCAGGGCGCCCCCTGAAGGAGGATTTTTAAAAAGATAAAGAAGGGTTTTGAAAACTGTAAAACACAGGATAGATAGACAATAGGGCTCTTATTATTTATACTGTGACACCAGCTTGCTTACACAAATTACATAAGAATCCAAGAAAGAGAAGAGCAATTTCAAAAAAAAAAAAAAAACCAAAAAAATAACTATCGATTAGTGAGCAAGAGACTTTAAAACATCAACTCCTCTCAAAATGAGATGGGTGCAGGACTTCGGCTGGGAATGGGACAGAACTTGGGACCATCTGAATTTTCCCTTTAGCTGTTACTCACTGGCTTGCCCACTCTTACCCTCACCCTCAGGATATTTTGGTTTTATATAGTTTAATAATTTTGGGGGGGGAGGGGCCAAGGAAGAGAGAGAGAGAGAATCTTAAGCAGATTCCCTGGTCATCGCAGAGCCTGACACCAGGCTCGATCTCACCACCCTGAGATCACGAGCTGAGCCAAAATCAAGAGTCGGACACTTAACCCACTGAGCCACCCAGGCGCCCCAATGCGGTTTAATAATTTACTGATGGTTGAAGCTGCTGTCATTCCCCATCCATCAGAGTCTCCCCCACTTCATGGGTGAGCCCCCCTGAAACAAAGACCACTTTCTAAATCCTTCAGAAAACCACCAGCTCCTCACATGGTACCCACAGGAGATGGGGCTCCTGGATGGTCACAGGAGCACGGGACTGGGGGCAACGCCAGGGGGCCATTCATTCCACATGTAACAATATTTATCCATGGCCCACGACATGCCGGTCACTCGTTTAGACTCCAGGGCTATAGTTGTGAGCAAGAAAAAAATTACCACTGTCCTCTTGATGGTCAGTAAAAGTAAATCTAGTTAAGAGTAAGTTTATAAACAAATGTGTGAGCTCCGGCAGCTGTAACAAAATACCATGGACCGAGTGGCTTCAACAAAACATTCATTTCTCACGGTTCTGGAGGCTGGGAGTCCAAGATCAAAGAGCCTCAGATTTGGTTCTGGGTGAGAACCCATGTCCTGGCTTGTGAGGTCCTCACATCGCCTTTGCTTGGTGCAATCATATGGAAAGAGAGAGACAGGAAGACAGCACGCACTTTGGTCTGTCTTCCTCTTCTTACAAGGGCACGAATCCCATCCTGAGGGCCCGATCCTCCCGACCTCTTTCTGAACCTAATTACCTTCCAAGGCTCCACCTCCAAATACCATCAGACTGGGGTTAGGGCTTCAGCAAACAGATGTGTGGGAGACATAAATATTCAGCCCCAAACAGTAAGTAAATAAGTCAGTGCATAAGTAAACGACGCGTTCCCTCATGCTCAGTGCTGGGGAGCAAAGCTTAGCGGGATGAAGGACCAGAGGATGGGAAAAGGACGGCATGCTCAGGGAGGTGTCCCTGGGGAGGAACATCAGAGGGGAATCCGAGGTGATACTAGAAAGGGGTGAGGAGGGAGCCCCACTGCGACTGGGGCAGAATGGTCCAGGCAGAGGGAGCAGAAATGCCACTTCCTAAGGATAGAAACGAGCTTGGCACGCTGAGGCCAGGCAGAGTGGGCGAGGCAGGACAGAGGGCCGAGGGCTGACCACAGAGGGAGCCAGGAGAGGGAAGGAGCCCCACAGGCCAAGGCGACAAGCAGGAGTTGGTTTTTCGGAACAGGCGATGCTGCTGGGGGGTCTTGAAGCAGGAGTCGGCCCCGGGGTCTGAATCATGTTTAACAGTATCACTCTAACTCTTGCACCGAAAATACACCATAGAGGGCCAAGCGTGGAAGCAGAGAACCAGACAGAAGCTTCTGGGGTGAAAGGTGATGGTGGCTTGGATGGGTAGAGGCCACGGAGGCAGGATCTGCTCAGGTCGCAGGTGGGAAGGGGCACCAAGCTGATCTTCAGAGTCTCCAAGTGTAGGGGTGCTGGCCTGAACTCCCGGAAGGGGAGGCTCCAGGGCAGAGGGGTGCTGTGAAGCAGGTGCTGGGGAGTAAGTGTCTCCAGCACCCCCACCCCAGTCTCCACGGCTACTCCTTGGTTTTACCTGCTTCCCACACCGGGGTTCCGAGCATCGGCCGCCTACGACACATCTGACTCCCAGAGCAGGTCATTTTCACAACCCGCCTCTGTACAAGGTCATTTGCACCAGTTCCAAGTCAGGCTGCGTCTGCATTTCCCTCGGCCTGGAGAGTCACAAAAACTCCACCCAGCCCCCCTTCCCCTCATTGTCCAGATCAAGGAACTGAATCCGGTGGGGTAGAGACCTCCACGGTGAAAGAGTCCTTGGCAGGAAATGGGAGCAAGAGTCCCCGTGCCTCTCTGCTGGGGACGTTTGAGGTCTGGACGACAGCAGGTCTTGCTCAGATGGGCAGAGCACCCTCCAAATGTCACCCGAGGTCAGGCAATAACAGAAAGGGGGAGTCACGGAGGGGTGGGGGCTATCGAAACGAGCACAGCACGGTTCCCACCCAAAGGCAGAGCCCTACTTAGCTTCGACCAGGGGTCGCCATGCGGGAATGCATGCAAGCAGCGCCAAATCTGCTTTTTGTGAAAGAGCCAGAGGATGCCTGCTCCCCTTTTGGCATGAAATCGCCCACCTTTTATATTTTGGCACAAATTCAAATTACTTGAAGGAAAGCAAAAGGGATGGAAGGGAGGAGAGGAGGGAGGAAGAGAAAGAAACAAAAGCTCTGAAGACCGGCCCGTGTGCATGCAGCCCGGCCAGCGCACAGCCTCTGGGCTAAGGATCAGGCACGCGGGGCCTTAGCGCTCCCTGCCCCACTAGGGAGCTCCAGCTCCACGCTTCCTCCGAGGGTTAGCTTAGCTGCTTTTTATTTGGAGGGAAGTCTCCTTGGGGAGTGGAGAGCTGGAGACTCTGTACCCCACCACTGCTCATGTTTTGAACCCCTTCGGACCAACGCCAGCCCCCTGGCTCCACGCTGGGGGCGCACGGCGGACCGCCCTCCTGTCCAGGGAAGAGCTGGCGCGGAGCCCTCTGCCAGTCTTGCCATCCAGGGGCAGCACCCACTTTGGAATGTCTGCTCCCTCTTTCTCACCCTTAGCGGCAGAGGGAGCTACCCCAGCCGCAGAGCCGGGGAGCAAACAGCCCAAGTTCAAGGGGCAACTCTGGGCTGTCACGAGCAATTTTCCCCTGTAACCTGTCAGGCGCAGACAAGCCGCATGAAGCTCCCGTAACATGTTCACCATATGCCGTTTGGAAATAACCCTGTTCCGCAGGGAAAACCTTCAAAAGACTTTTCTTTGTAAACAGACCTAATGATAAGGACATGCTAAGTCCCGGAGCCCAGAGGCTGTCAAGGGCTTTACCTACGGCCAGCTTTTTGTCTTATCTCCTGGGCACCGTGGAGTCAAACATAAGCTACAGCTAAGCGCTAAATTTATTAGACATATGTCAGCATCTGTCTGTCAGAAACGGGAAGGCCTCCCTGCCAATTGAGCCACTCTGGTTTGGGGAAAGATTGAAAATTGTCTGGAATGTTGTCTGAGAATATTGAAAAGGACCGGGTTCCATAGGTTTTGATTTCTCGGCTTTTACCTACCTAGTCAGAAGGAAGGCACAGAAGCACAGATTTGATCATCTGGAAATGGTTTCAAAAAATAATTCACACGCACACACACACAGAGAAAAAGTCCAGGTGAATCAACATCAAAATGGTTGCAATGGTTCTCTTCACGTGGTGAAATAAAGGGTGACTTGTTTTATTTGTGAGTCTACCTTGATTTTCTAGATGTTCTATGATGAACATTTATTACTTTGGTCATTAGGGGAAAAAATCAATTAATAAAAAGTCTGGGAAAAAATGAGCCTACGTGATGATTTAGTTTGCTAAGTTCACCGTAACAGAACACTACAAACTAGGCGGCTCAAAGTAGCAGAAACTTATTCTCCCCCAGTTCTGGAAGCCATTAGCTTGGCATCAAGGTGTCAGTAAGGTTGGTTGCTTTTAGAGCCTCTAAGGGAGAATCTTGTTGGTGTCTCTCTCCAGGCTTCTGGTGGTTGCTGGCAGTCCTTGGTGTTTCTTGACTTACAGACAGGTCGCTCCAATCTCTGCCTTTGTCTCCACAAGGCATGCCCCCGTGTGCACATCTGTGCCTCCATATGGCCTTCTTATGAGGACATCAGTCTTTGGGGTGGGGGCCCAGTCTTGGATTCTGGGATATCTACCCTAACCTTAACTACTTACATCCACAAAGACCTTACTGGAGATTCTGAGGTCCTAGTTGGACATGAATTTGGGGGAACACTATTCAACCCACTATCTGTGGCAATGAAGTGGATTAATCCGCCTAAAGAAATTCAGGTCACCACTGACCCTATGCAAAGCCTTCACTCCTGAGAAGGGGTGCTTTGGCGACCGGAATGGCTTGGCCAGCCTCTCCCTCGGCCTCCATTTGGGCTGAGGAGTAGGGCTGTAGCCGGAGGAGAGGCGCGGGCCCACAACACAGTCTAGCAGGAGATCTGCAACCCGTCAGACCCCCGGGGGCCATTGCGCCCTTGCGGGACTGCTGGCAACAGTGAACAGCCTGGGAATCACCCCATGCCGACACGGTCAGCGGAGAGCCGCATCTCACTCGGCGTGTAGTACGCTCCGTAGCGTGTGTAGACGCTGTTAGGATTAGTGACTTACAAAGTCATTTTAAAGCATTACTGTGGTGTATTTTCTCTGTCAGTGGCTCCCGAAAGTAGAAGGGCTGTCAAGTGTGAGTCTGTGAAATATGTGATGATAAAATGATTTCTCGTAACTCAAAAAGGCTGGGAATCCCCATCCCACATTTTTATCTGTGGGAGGAGAGGCTTTGCCAGGATGTTTTGTGTATTTTGTTAACAGACGCTGTGCATAACTCTTCATAACCATTTTTTTCATGATCATCAAAACAATCCCAGGAGGCAATCGCCCCACTTTTCAGATGGGAAGACAGGCTCAGAGAGGTCACACAATCATGGAGAGCCCCCAGTCACACAGCTAGGAGATGGCAGAGGTGGGATAAGAATCTGGAGGTAGGGGGGCGCCTGGGTGGCACAGTGGTTAAGCGTCTGCCTTCGGCTCAGGGCGTGATCCCGGCGTTATGGGATCGAGCCCCACGTCAGGCTCCTCCGCTATGAGCCTGCTTCTTCCTCTCCCACTCCCCCTGCTTGTGTTCCCTCTCTCGCTGGCTGTCTCTCTCTGTGTCAAATAAATAAATAAAATCTTTTAAAAAAGAAACTGGAGGTAGGGGGCGATGGGTGGCTCCATGCGTGAACATCTGCCTTTAGCTCAGGTCAAGATCCCAGGGGTCAAGCTCTGCACCAGGCTCCTTGCTCAGCGGGGAGCCCCTTGCTCTGTACCTCCCTCTACTTCTGCCTTTCGCTCCCCCTGCTTGTGCTCTCTCTCTCTCTGACAAATAAATAAAATTAAAAAAAAAAAAGGACTCTGAAGGTAAAACATGCACTATAGGGTGGGGTGACTCTTCCAAGAACTCCGCTGAGTGCCTTTCTTCTCAAGGCTCAGCCGTTGCTGAGAACTCAGTTCACCGAAGCTCTCTGCGTCTGGCGCATGGAGCCTCCGTGACACAGTCCTTCAGAGCTAAGTGACAGGAAAAGGTTGGCTTCCTCTGAAGAACTGATATATTTTCTTCTTAGGGACATAAAGAATAGGGTTTGCCTGGATGTCCATTTGCTGTGTTCACATCTGTCCCCTCAATCGCAGTAACAGATGATCTGAATTTCTGTGATACGGTCCCCCACCCCCACCTCAGACTGGACCAGCCTTTCCCATTTATGTTCTTTATACTTTTACACTGTCTTAATTTCTAGTTTAATTTGCAACTTACTCTTGGGTTAGGTATTTTTCTGAAAATCCCACCTTTTCTCTGGAAATCTTTTATCAAACAGGTAGATATATATATATATTTTTTTAATATTAGTATGGTTCTTACACAGGAGGGGGAAGAGCTGTGGCTCAACCAACCCTTCGCATTTGCTCCTGCTGCTTCCTTTTTCTGGGGTCCCTCCAGCAGGCCAAGCCCCACATCACCTAATGGCTGCCCCAGAGCCTCACGCGGCTGACTCCAGTACTCAAACTCCTTGCCTTTCTCTACTCTCCCCTCTCGAAGATTCCTCTGGCTTAGGTCCTGTCTTCAAGTGTGTTAATTAAACACGGAAAAAAAATTAACTGCCGAATGAATTCATGAGTAATGCCCCGCAGGTAACGTATATCTCAACCTAAAAAGGAAAAACTGCTAGTTTCAACAAAGGCTCAAGATTTCTTTAAAAATATACCTAATTTATGGGGCGTGGGTGGCTCAGTCGGTTGAGCATCTGACTCTTATTTTCAGCTCAGGTTATGATCTCAGGGTTGTGGGATCCAAGCTTAGTGGGGTCCCTGCTTGTGGATTCTCTCTCTCCTTCTCCCTCTGCCCCTCCTTTGCTCTCTCCCTCTCTCTCTCTCTAAAATAAATAAATAAACCTTTAAAAATGGGCCTAATTTATGTAAGAAAAAGTAGAGGAAGGCCACCAACTGGTCAACTTAACAATTTGAAATTAAGGGGGCTGAGTCCACTAAACCCTACACTTTCTCGAACCTAAGCCAGACTCCTAAGCAGTTGTTAATACCCAGTTCTGGTCCTTGATTCAGTAGAAATAAAGATGTTCGAAAATGCAAGGCCAAATAAGGTATCGAAAAGCTGAAGAACCTGATTCCAATCCAATTCCCCTAGAATTTATTGACCATCTTCCTTGTGGGCTAAAGAGCTCACGTGTTGTTTTAGTTACTCCTCCAGCCACTTCGTGACCTCTTTTCCCAAAGCTCTTCTGGCAAGGCCAGACCCATCTGCAGTAGAGAAGTGGAAAATGGCCTCTGCTCTGCTCCAGACAGGTGACCTTCTGCCCTGGGACCAGAAGGAAGAACCGCTCGTGCCTAAGCAAACATCCATGGCAAACCCCCCCCTCCCGCCATGTGACCAGATCCGTGGGCTGGAACACAAAGCCTCATGTTAGCCTAACCTTTCCCATGTGTCAAGACCTGGCCTGGCACAGTTAGCACTGCCCTGCATTGAAGACAACCCGCTGTGAGCCGAGGTCAAGGAGAGTGACATGACCCAGCAAAAGACCGTTAGACAGCCGAGCAGGCACACTGCAGCTAACTGCCCAGGTACAGCAGTGCCTGGAACCATCAGTTAGAGACTCTGCAACATGGGAATTGGGACACAGCCAGTCCATCTGTGTCGAATGGGCATCTGAGCCTACCCAGCACAGCCATTAGTATGACCCTTACTTTCATGAACATTTTTCTCGCCAGTTGGCTCCACCAGTGTTGACCCTTCCTAAGAAAGAAAATTGTCACACATGCCCCCATAAGGACATACAAGGCAGATACAAAGTTCCTGATGTTAGCCTCTACAACCAGAGTCAGAGTCGTTAAGGCTCCTATCATACTGTACCGGACATAGACTCTTGCACACAAGGCCAAGGTTGCACACCATTCTTTCTCATGGACACGGCAAAGCTATGCAAGAGGCCATCTTGCCACCCTCTGGCTCAAAATTCACTGCTTCACAAGGCGAGACTTACAACACTGTTAGAATATACAAAGCTCCATTCTGGGTAGTCGAACTTCAGTGAAAACATTAGGAAATGGAGGCAAACAAACATCCATTGGAATAGATCTTGTAACATGTAAGAACAAAGACATAAAATTAATTTGTACTTATGCTTATTTGGTTGTCAAACTCAGGGGAAATGAGAAGAGTCATTAACATTTTTCCTAAGAAAATACATTTGTACTTGATCCCAGAATTAAAAGAAATTCTTATAAAATAATTTAACGAAAGTTTTTAAGCCTGGACCCTGGGAGACCTTGAAATTCCATGCATGTGTCTATATGTGTTTTGTTATGGAGAGAGAAGCCATATATTTCTCCAGAATCTAAAGGGGTTTACCATTGATCTAGTGTGCAGTGCTCTTAGTTGATGGATAAGAACCTGACACCCCAAAATGAATTCATATTACAACAGTTGCAGAAATTTGGCTAGTCCCTGAACGCTTACTTTCCATTGTAGTCTTTCAGTAGCATTGTGATTTCTAGGAAGAGTTTGGGACTTCCAGGAATTGGCCAGACCCCTCTATATCTGACGCTGCCCAGTAAGAACCCGGATAAATCTGCCATCAGCGTGGCGCACACAGGGGTCTGGGAAGCAGTCCTGCTTAGCAGGAATGGGCAGCACCATGCAACCAAATTAGTCATTATGTAAGCCTTTAAATCTAATGCCACAGTTTCTTAACACTTGGGAAATTCTTCAAAGAGGCTAGAAAATTGGCAGTGCGTCATTTGTCCTCATGGGCATTTTTTTATTAAATTACAAGTGGATGCATATTCTTGTGCTCAAACCAGCACAAGGAAGGAGCTCTATACTGCTTGGTTCTGTGCAAAACTCCCTTTCAATTATCGTGGTCCATACTGAATTGTCCCGCCCACCTTTAGCACCACAGCTTCTAGGAAACACAAGGCACAAAAAGCAAAAGCAATCATTATACCATCACCCAGAACATAAATCAATAGTAACGAATGATCCCGTACTCTCACGTTGTTGTTCTTGGCCCTCGCCTAGACCATATGGAGTCAAATTTGGCCTTTCTTCCTTTGTTTTATGTTACTGCATAAAAACCAACTTTGTAATTACTCCGGGAGCTGGGGTCTTCATTCACACCTGCTAACCTGCACCATTCCCAAGTCCTCAAGGTCAAAGGGTCTCCCCAGAAACTCTTTCCCATACCACCCCCCTCTCGGCCAGGCTGACTTCTGAAATATGATTGTCTTAGTGTGTGTATCACCACATCAGAATGTTTAAAAGTCCATAATACTAATGGTAACAAAGACTACTATCATTCATTGTACTGAGCTATTTATGAAGAAATGCGTTGAGCACATTTGTAAAAATCTCAGTTCATCCTAACAGTTTGCGAGGTAGGTGATTTATTGAGTTATTTATTTATTTTTTGGTAGGTGATTATTTAATTCCCATTTTACATAGGGGGAAATTGACCTTTAGAAAGTCAAGCTCATAGCGCGTAGTAGCAGACTTAGAATTGGCGCTGCCTTTCAGAGGCCCTTCTCTTTCACCACCCACCACTACCCTCCACAATTAGCATGCACTTCCCGGCTAGCAGGTTTACTCCGATGTGGTCCTTGCTGGTAATGGGTTTTCTAATTGGAAGAATAAACAAACAGATATTTTCTTTTTTTTTTTAATGTTTTTTATTATATTATGTTAGATAGATACTTTCTAAATTACTGAGATATATAAGAATTTAGCCATCAGCTTCAGGAGAATCTAATTTGTTATAAGTCCACATTTAAAAGCCGTTCCTAGCATATGTAGCATTTACTACGTAGTTAATAAAGCCGCTGTGCTCGGTAGTTTTGGTTTATATTCTATCTCCAATACTTTACTTCAAGGATGATTTCATATTTCAGATGGAAGGAAACCAAAGCATGAAAAGGTTAAGTGACATGCCCAAGGCCACGTAACTAGCGATTCAGGTCAGGATTTGCGAGTTCCCACACTTTCCATCTTCTCCCTATGCCTCCTCTATACCTAGTTGTTCTCTTGTTTTATGTATGTGAAGTGAGCATGCTAACTGCCCACCGACCTCCATTAGTGGAACACAAGGTCGGGTGGATCTGCATGTACCTGATCCCTTCTGTGGGCAGAATACCTGTTTGGAGCCAGAGAGCCTGGGCGTGGAAGGGCAGTCAATGCCAAGGTGTATCTCTTTCAGATAGTTGGTTGTGGTACCAGCCCTAGCTACCTAGCCCACTCTGAAGCAAACCCCTGGTCTTACAATGATACATGCAATCCGAATCAGCCAACCTGTAGAAACCCAACTCTCTCAAGACCACAGTGTTGTTAATCATATGAAAAACCATGGAACAGTGAAAAGAATATGGGCTCTGAAGTCACATAGACCTAGTGGTGTCCTGGTAAATGTTTAACAACCAGCTCTCCAGTGGAGGAAGCTCTGATTTGTAGCATTTGTCAATTTCTATAGTATAAATACTCCCATCATAGCTCATTTCAAGATGTCAGGAAGATGTCACCAAATAGGGTTGGTCAAAGATGTCGATGATTGGCTCTTGGGAGCTGATGCTGGCCAGCTCCAGCACACCACTGCCAGTAGACCTTATTCTAACCCCAGCTCATAACTGCCCAGTATAAGATTTGAGGCAAGCCACTGAGTTTTTCTGGATATCAATTTCCACTTGCGTTTGGTGGGGAAGATAATCCTACCAGCAAAAGAATAGCACAACTAGAGGAGTATTCGCAGGAGATCATCTCTCCCCACTTTCTGAAGAAGCAGCACACAAAGCATTGTGACCAAGAGAGGCAAAGGAACAGTTTCTTATAAGCACAACCTATGCCTCTGAACTCAATTAGGAAGAATCTGATAAGCTGCATCGTATCCTATGGTCAAGGTTGGCATCCCATCCCATCCCATCCCGTCCCATCCCATCCCATCCCCATCCTATCCCATCCCATCCTATTCCATCCCATCCCATCCCATCCCCATCCCATCCCATCCCATCCCATCCCATCCCATCCCCATCCTATCCCATCCTATCCTGCTATCTTAAGCCCAAGTCGCATCTCAGGACCTGCTCACCCTCAGCCAACCCCATGAAGGAGTGACTGAAAAGAGGTGTGGCCAGGCCTGCCCCGGGGTAGAAAGACATAGGCCAGCCGTGTGGCATGAGAACAAGACAGGGGCAAGAACAGCAAGGCAACCAGGCCCCTCACTCGTTTTGCCCTCCCTTCCTTCCATCTAGAAGGGGAAGTGGGGAAGCACCATCACACTCAATAACCTCCCACCCACAGGGACTCAGGCACTGGCACCGAGAGCCCCTCGGCACTGGGCTCACCTAGATTAGCACCTGGGGGAGGGGGCACTCTGCTTGGCCTCCGTGAGGAGGTTGTGGGGTTGCCGGGGAGGTTAAATGACATTGAGTGATGCACAGATTTGGGCCAGAGGGGCGCTGCCCAGCTTCATCACCCAGCTTCTCCTCACCTGAGCGACTCGGAATGAACTCTGGCTGTTAAGAGTAAAAAGAAAGAACAGACGTTTAGTCTATTTGTGGCTACATACAATCCTTATCACGGGGACTCCTCCACGTCAAACCCACCATCAAATAAGAGGGTTGATTGACTATTCTGAAGACTATTTAAAAGGTTATGCCTACCATGTGCTCAGAAGACAGACAGAAAGGTGCACTTAGCAAGGGCGATATTATTGTTGAAACAAGCAGCTCCATCCTGAGTTGCCCATTCTCAAGTGAAAATGCATTCTGATGTTAAAGTTCTTCCACGGTTGTGTAAAAGGCAGTCACATTACTTCGTACTAATGCCTTTTACTTTTAAATAGGAATCACATTAGTTCAGAGTAAATGAACCATATTAAATTAAACCCAATGTGAAATTATGTCCATTCTGTGTCGAGAAGCCAATAAGTATGGAGATGTTTTTTACTCTGATTTTGCTTTTAACCTTGTCCTCCCAGCATCTGCAGTTCCTTAAGCCTTTGGTCACCCTGTCATGACTTCGATGATGCAAATGTGCGCTGAGATCCATCAACTGGAAAGGAGTGTTCTGGATTTGCTTGTGTTATCGCTATTTCACTGCGGCTGGAGGGTGTCGAGTCCCAGTTCTGTGAAACGGAGCTGTGCCAGCGTGGCGCACTGAGGAGCATGTGGGGAATCTGACTGACCTCCTTCCATGTTCCCTAAGTCCCGACGATTTTCTGTCCTTTTAATTTCCACCAAGAGTGACGGGGGGAGAAAAGATAATCTGCCTGCCTAAAATACATCCAAAATGTCTAGGCAAGGAACCTAAATAGAATACAGCTCCCTTGGCACAGAGAACTAATGTCACAGCCAAATGAAATGGGATCGTGACTGGGCTGAGGAAGGCAGAAAAAGGGGGGGGGGGGGCAAAGGGGAGGCCACTGTCCTGAGGTCTTAGGATCCCCGCAGGGATCCTCCTTCTGTCTATGACATGGTCCCACACGGAGGTGTGCTGTCTCAGAGGCCAGCACATTTTAGGAGTCTAAGGAATTCTCAGTGAATTGCATGGAAATAGCGAATTGAAATAACTAAAAATCCGCCCACCTTTTCTGGAACTGAAGATCCTGCATGTGTGCAGACACTAGGGGATTACAAACAGGGTGGAGTGAGGTCTACACAACAAACTTTCCCACAGCTGGGCCAGGAAGCAAGGTTCCCAGGCTGTCAGATCACTCAGGCTCTGGGTCAAGTTTCTAAAGATGCACTGTCCAATATGGTAATCACGAGCCATATGTGGCCATTTACATTTAAATGTCAATAAATTAAAAGGAAATGAAAAGAAAAAGTCAGTCTTCTGTGGCACCAGCACATTTCAAGCATCCAATAGCCACATGAAGCCAGCGGCTACCATATTGAAGAGTGCAGATAGAAACACTTCTATCATCACAAAAGTTCTATTGGACCGTGCTGGTCTAAATATACGTAAAAGTTCAGAACCTTCTGATCTTTTATGGGTTGCATTTTCCAGACTAAAACCCCCTACTCAGGTTTTCTAATAATTATTCAAAGCAAATAAAGATAAGCAGGATTTGTTCTTCCTTTGTGACCAGCCTAGAACTGTTGCAGGAAATAAAGGGGGAAAAAGTCTTAATTTCTTAATTTCATGCAATTTCCTTTTTTTAAAATGGGAAATGTAAGGAAACCCACACACCATATAAATACTCAAGCATACAACACGACAAAACTTCGGCTAGCAGCTCCTCTCTTTGTAAGTAATGCAAATTTACCCATAAATTACCTCAAGGAGGCAAATCTTTAAAATCTGATTTCAACTGCTCTCAAAGGACAATTAAGAAAAAACGAGCGCTGTGCTAATTGCTTATCAGTGACGAAGATCCCGGTGGAGCCTTGCTGGGCTTCTTAGGCCAGTCTGAGTACAGAATGTACTCGAAAGTACTATTTTAGAACCGCCTCATGCAGACGTACGTGTATGTAGGTGTGTTTGTGCGTGTACATCAAAATCCTGCTTTTCACAAACACACGGTCCCCTTTCCACACTGTCCCCTTATTCCGTCATTCTGTTATCGTTCCATTTCTTCCACAGGGAGAAGTCTACAGCCAGGGCGGGTCTGCAGGGTCTACAGCCCTCCTTCTCCAGCGCCTGGCACCCTGCACCTCTCTGCTCTGGGCTTCTTAAGGATGCCGCGTTGCCCGGAGTCGCGAACTAGGTAACAACTTTCAGGAGCATGCGCGCCTGGGCTCTCGGCACCAAGGGGAGACACGGAAGGCCCCTCACACCCTACGTGCGGGCAGTTTTATGGCGACGTGTGGTGGTCCTGCGCCTGCTCACCAAATAGTCTCAGCGCTCCGTCTTCCAGACACGTGGATTACACACGGGGCCCCTGATGACTCTGCGGGACCCAAATCATAAATCATGTGGCTACTTCCAACCAATGAGTGGTGAGGAGAGGGGTCACGTGACCCCACAGAGCAGGCGCACTTGATGGATGAGGCAGGACCCTTTCAGAGGTCTCTTTTCCCCTGCCGGAGAGACTTGTAATATTTTAGACGGTGACTTTTCTGTCCGCTCGAGGCCTGAAAGGGTAATAAAGCAGAACCAAGCATCTTGCGCAATCGTAGTAGACACACTGTATGAGTCAAAATAAACTGCTGTTTTAAGACACTGAGTTTTTGAGTTGTTACCACTGCATGATCCAGCTCAATGGGATGGATGCCTGAAATAAGCAAGAGCAGGGAGTGGGAGGTGCGGACAGACACTGTTTCTTTTCTTTTTTTTTTTAAGATTTTATTTATTTATTCGAATAAAGAGGGAACACAAGCAGGGAGAGTGGGAGAGGAAGAAGCAGGCTCACAGCAGAAGAGCCTGATGTGGGGCTGGATCCCATAACGCCGGGATCACGCCCTGAGCTGAAGGCAGACACTTAACCGCTGTGCCACCCAGGTGCTCGGACAGACACTGTTTCTGATGTTGATTTATAGCAGGGGGGGTTCCTCTTCAGCCTACAACAGGCTTGTGTCCATTGCTGGGCAAGTGCCATTAGACCAGTACTGGGGGGTGGGTCTGGAAGGTGGGCCCTCTGCCCTCTAGGAACTCACGATCTCATATAGAGACAGAAGTCTAAAATAAACTCTATTTTAGTGGGATGAATCCTCTTCGAGACATATACACAAAATGCTGTAGCAGCTCAGAATAGACCTCAAGCGCTCGTCTTGTAAAATTCAAGGAAGGCTGCCATGACAGATAAATTTTCCCAAGAAGCAGACTCTGAGACAGAGATCTGAATGCAGAACTTTCCTTCACTGGCGAGTGCTTTGGGGATCAATACCTGTGGGGGAAAGGAAGAGGAGCCACTTACAACAGTATTCTAGTTGGAGAGGAAGATGAAGGAACCATGTAATATAGTCACAGCGACCAAGAGAGGGGCTAAGATAAAGAACATGGATGTCACAAATGACGAAGAGCTCATGAGGGTCAAGTCTGAAATGGTTCTTTGGATTCTGCCCTAAGGAGGTCATTCTTTTCCGAAGGGCAGGGAATGGGGCTAAGAAACAACTGAGCAGTGAAGAAGGGTTTATATGGGTTTCCCAAACTTTCCCACCTCACAGCACACATAGGAAATCTTTATTTTGTACAGCACACTGGTGTGCATAGACACTGGCCACGCTTGTGGTCAGCTGATGATCCCAGGGGCCCCCTGGCCACCTTGAGGGCTGACGGAGGGCACCAGTATTGGGGCTCCTGAAACCCCGCCTGGCAGGTGGCTCTGCACTGACATGTGTAGACCACGCTTGTGAGATGACTGGCTGTGGGGGAAAGACCGAAAGAACAGGGGATAGAGGAGTCAGCAGGCTAAATGAAGTGCTCTTTTTTTTCCCCCACGATTAAGGAGACTGTGCACCTACATCAGGAAGCGAGCATGGGAGAGCAAAAAATAACCGAAAGAACAAAACCCATCCAGGTTTAAGGGGGAAAGCAAGGGCATTTGTAGGGTGGCTGTTTTAAAGAGGTCTTTCTATAAAATTGAATGAAAATATGAGAGTTGATGATACAGTGGGGAAAAAATGTTCTAGTGTAGGAATGAAGGAAAATTAGGGAGTTACAAATAGTTCGTCATGACAAAGGGGTATTTGGGAAGGCTAAAGCTAAGACCCAAGCAGTGATCTGTTCGCAAAGCATCTTGAATGCAGAGCTGAAATATCCGGGTCCTGTGAGCAGGAAGGGGAGCCCCCAAAGCATCACAAGGAGGATTTGTGGTTAAGTAAGTGTCTTAGTCCGTTCGGGCTGCTACTACAAAGTGCCATAGACCAAGCAGCTTACATCAACCAAACTTTGTTTCTCACAGTCCTGGAGGCCAGCTGAAATCAGGGTGCCGGCATGGGCCTTCTGCTGGGGTGCAGACTGCAATCTTCCTGCTGCGTCCTCGCAGGGCAGAAAGAGGGCTAAAGAGCTCTCTGGGGTCCCTAGAGCAAGGGCACTAAATCCCATTCCTGAGGGCTCCAGCCTTATTACTTAGTTACCTCTCAAAGGCCCCTTTCCCAAATACCATTGCATTTGGGGGGAGGAATTTCATGATATGAATGGGGGGAGGTAGGTGCAGACATTCCTCCCACAACACTAAGTCTGGTGTGAAGAGGAGGTTCATAACAAGAGAGGCAACGAGAAAGAACAGCCAGGAAGGGCTATAAGTACACTGCAAGTGAGAAATGAGAGCCTAAGGCATTGGTGGTAGGAACTGTATGTCCTGGGGGACGAGTATGGGTTCAGAAGGTATCCTGCAGTATGAAAGGACAGCAAGCAGAGAGAAAATAGAATTGGACCGTGAACACCACAGTGTAAGCAAAGTGACCCAGATACACCGCACTATGGTATACTATCTGGATACTATGTTAACCTAACGATATATTACAAGAAAGGTACATACTATTAAGACTTAAGTAAGTATAATTATTGGCAATTCTGAGACTCAGGGCAGATCACAAAGAAACAGGACAAGACCCTATGGCTCATTCCACAGTCACTATCTCTTGCATTCAAACTTCCTTCCTTTTCATATCCTCATGGAGCTCCCAGCTCTTTAAAAACTGTTACAATTGGTGCATTCGGAGGCATACAATTCCTATGCATTCCCTTTCATGGCTGAAGGAAACGATGTGCAATTTGTTTGGGGTACATTTTTTTTTTTAACCAAGGGATGTTTTTCAACCAGCAGTTACTTTATTAAAAGGAGAGAAAAAAAAAGTAATGAGGTTAAAATCCCATTGGTTTTTTTAAAGCAACTGGAAATAATCGATGAGCATCTGCAACCTGTTTCTAATGCTCTTGGAGAACTCTGCTTTGAAATGTCCTGCTGTGACCCAGGCGATCCTAATAGAAGAAGCGGTTTTGGATCCATGCCTGATAGGAACTTATCACAGACTGAATGAGCAAATGAATAGGCAGTTGTTTGCAGCCCTTTTGAAACCGTCAGCTGTGCTCCTCAAGGAATAAGTGAGCAGGAGTAGAGACCAAAAATTTCTAGGCTGCTCTGATCTTTCGTTTTAAGAGGAAGCCGATTTGCAGACTCAGCCCTGGTGCTGCGATGGTGTGCTTGGCAGGGCTATTCATGTTAATACCGCATTGATCTTTAGATTAAAGCAGAAGCCACTCATTTCTGTTTCCTTTTCTCCTTGGGATTGCAGAAACTTCAATGACCATGCCTCGTCTCCTCTTCCAAGTTTTTAACGGTATTAGTTGATTAATCACTGTGTTGTTCCTAGCAAGGAGGGGAATTTAAGCCGCGCTTGCAAGACGGTAGGTATACCCACTCAACGAGGTGATAGGTGTAAGAAGACAGCCTAACTCACGAAAGCTGCTGTTACTCATAGAGCCTCCAACTCTGCTCTGGACTGATTCCCCATTCCAGACAGGCTCCTACCCCCTCCTGGGACCAGCCAGGCATTTGTCCCTTTGTCTCGGGGCTTGGAAGTTCACAGGGGCTGCTGAACGCTTGAAATTTACCCAGCACTATTCCTGGTACAGAGAAGACCCTTAAAATGTGTTTATCCCCTTGCCTCTGTCTTTCAGGGAAGAAGGATTAGGCATCAAGAGCCAGGGTCTGCCCCCTGAGAAGGCCTGTCAACCAAGGCTCCTTATCACCTGGAGCCTGAGAGAGGCCAGGTTCCAATCAACTCTGCTGGATTAGCAAAAGCAATCCCTACACCACTCCCCTCTCAAAGTCCACAGTAACTGTTCCATTTGCAGATGCCATCATCATCATGGCCATCCTCACCGACACTGCCAACCAAAGGATTTCGATTTTTATCCTCTTATTTCTGTAGCTCTGATTCCAGGCCCTTACATCTTGGGGAAGGAGCCTCAGGAGAGGAGACGTAATTTTTGAAATCTCACACTGAGTAAATGTAACACAAGGCCAGGTTCAGAAACTCCATTCTCATGCTCGAGGTAAGATATTTTTGTAAGTTCCTTAAAGTTTGCAAAGCATTTTCACCCATGTTGTCTATGTGATCCTTGTCCAAACCTTCTGAGATGTACAGAGCACAAAATGCCAATCCCATTTTGCAGGCAAGGGAACGAAGACTCGAGAGTTAAAATCTTTGCCCAGATTCACAGGACCCCACCTAGAACTCAGACCCTCAGCCAGCCTGGCTTCTTTCTGTTGTGCCAGGCTGGAAGGGACAGAAAGAGAGAGGGAGAGGTGTCCCACTTCTCTCGGCAAATCCTGTTCTGCACCCTTGCTTCTGAACGCATGTCAATGCCCCAGGAACTTTCTCCAACCCTCTCATGCATGTCTTCCTAGAGCCCAAGAGTACAGGAGCCCTCACCAAGAGAAATAGTCCAGTTCCTTCTCTTCCAGCCTCCCAATTCAATCATCCCATTCTCCATTTCAAAGGGTCCTTTGCAATAAGGCCTTTGAATCTTTTTATTAGGCTGTTCTAAAGCCTCTCTTCACATCTTTTTTCTTTCATATTTCCTTAAATGAGAAACTCACTAAGAAGTGAATTCTGGGTCACCCAAAGGTTAGGAGGGAGAGGGAAGGGGTCTGATCAGTTCCAAATCCCAGCCTACAATAAACTAATCAGGTTATACTCATATTCCGAGGGGCCCCCTCCACTTAATTAAAGATTGCCCATGCAGTGCCTAACCGCCCATAGGAATGCAGCCCACTGCTATTGTTGAGAAGCAAAAATAATTATTTAGAAGCAGAAATGAATTCCTTACATCTATCTGAACCCCCGTTGGTTTACAACCATAAGGTAATTTGCTTTCACTAACTTAATTTCTGTTCCCTGTTCAATTCCCTTGTGCCTTTTAACTAATGTTTTAATTCTCTTTTGCACTCTCTGCACCACCAAATCAAAGCAAAATTTATCTCTCTTTCATTTGCCAAAGCCAAGCAAATTTGGAAGGGAAAAAATTACTAATAAAGGACAAAGAAAATGTATTTTTCATTTCAGTGAATCAGAACAGAGTACAAAGAAGCTTAATCATTATATTAAATCAAAGGAATGTAAATCACATTATTCATATTCATAAATTGCTGACAACATGTGGCCTTTGAAAAGCTTGGGATGAGAAGCCTCATGGTGGAAGGGGGAGGGAGGGACAGACTTAGGGAGTGAGGAACACTTCGAGCCGGGATTAGCTCTTTCTCTCTGTTGGTTCCTTTTTCTCACAAGGCAGCCATTTTACAATGAAATCCCAGCCTGGCTCTCCATGCTTCTGGCATTTCAACCCCTCAAGAATTGAAGACTAAGAGATGATTTCAGTCCTGAGCATCGAGCTGGTCTGGACAATTCTAATTATGGCTGACGACATCGTGTCATCCTGATGGCCAAGCTGGATAGAATTTCATGGTTGCTCAAAGATTTTTTTTTATGTCAGTTGAAAAAATTCAAGCCAGATGAATTAATAGTAATAAGGATAAATCAGGTTTAATAGAACACTGTACATTTCTCAAGGCTTCCATAGACATCACCTTGCCACATTGGCCCAAGGGGATGCCGTGTGTGCAGACGCTAAGACTCTGGGGCCAAACTGCCCACGTGCCAGCCTCAGTTCCTCCTTATCTGCTGTGCAACCTTAGACCAGGTATTTAACTTCCTTGTACTTCGGTTCTCTGACCTGGAATATGGGAGTGATGATAATACCTAACTCACTGTGTTCTTAGTTAAATGAGAAAAAGCACATAAAGCTCTTAGTGGAGGGCTCAGTAAAGATCGTACGCACAGAGTTGACTCCTGTTACTCACGGTAATGTTCTAGGAAGTCCTCGCAAAAAACGAATTCGCAAACCCTGAACCCTTGCTCCTAGGTAGGTTTCTGCCTCTGGTAACATTTTCATCAGTCAGTCAATACACAACCACATTTTATCAGAATTTCTGTTTAAAGACACCTTATTTAAAGTATGTTGAACTCCTGGCCACCAGCACTGTAACTCGGGCCTGAAGGAAGCCTACCGAGAACACTTCTTTTGGGGGATGACTGGCTGACTCAGTCAGTAGAGCACGCGACTCTTGATCGCAGGGTCATGAGTTCAAGCCCCACATTGGGTGAGAAGCCTACTTTTTAAAAAAATTGTAGAACACCTATTTTCTCCATCGAGCTCATCACAGCCTTCTTACACTTTGCATCGCTGAAGAACACGTCGGCACTACGTTTGGGGCCATTTTAAAAGTGAAACCGTCCACAAAAAGCACAAGAATGAGAAAACTGTGGCACTAAATAGCAGAAAGGACACCTGGTTACAGCGTGAGCTGAATCAAAAGGCAACACGTCTCCTGGCTTGGCCTCGTCCTGGGAACAGGCCCATCAGGGATGTACACGTTCCACTGCTCTGCACGTACCTGTGAATGGCCGAGAGAGCACAGCAGGTACTGATCTGAAGAGCTACAAAGAAATTTTAGCAAGTAGGCAAATTTGCAAATATGGGATCACGAATAAGATCAGCGGCATCATGATTGATCACCCAGTGAAGTAAACCAAATCGTTATTATTTACATTTCAGAGTTCAGTATGGTTGGGGCACCTGGGGGCTCAGTCGGTTAAGCGTCTGCCTTCAACTCAGGTTATGATCCCAGGGTCCTGGGATCGAGCCGTGCTTCTTGGGATCCCTGCTCGGGGCACGGGGGCCGGGGGCATCTGCTTCTCCCTCTGCCCCTCTCCTTCCCTTTTCCCCTCCTCCTGCTGGTGCACGTGCCCGCAAGTTTGTGCTCTCTCTCTCTCTCCTTCTAAAATAAATAAATAAAATCTTTCAAAAAATATTTAAAGTTGAGTATGGTTCTTAGGAAACAGAATATGATTTTTATTGGGATCCATACACTGTGGTGTAGACAAACAATAAGCAATATGTCTAATAAGATACATGAAGACAATAGACACACCTTTGCTTTCCTTAATTATCCAAAAGAGAGTGGTGGAGAGGGGGGCAGGGTCAAGAAGGATTTTCCGTCCTAGAGGGATAGAAAATGAAAAGCAGATAATAGATAATACCAAAAACCTCAGGAGAAATGCTTAATGCTATTTTTAGTCCCCTTTTTGATAACATATTTTGAAAGGTCAACTGTGATATGGAGTATGCATCATTTATGATGAGAAGGAGACAAAGTAAATTGGACTGGAGAAGGGAGTAGTTCAAAATTGTTTTTTAAAATGGTGTGTTCACATCAGCAAAGGGCAATGACATGCATTTTGGGGTGGGCCCCTTGCTTCAAAACTGGCGGTGAAAGGCACTTCTTTGAAAGAGGTAGAGCAGGATACACGACTGAGAAATAAAATGAGTTGCTGACATTTTTGATAAAAAGAAACAGATAAAAAGAAATAATGATAAATCTTAACTGGCAAAAAAAAAAAATGGCAAGAACAATAGATGTAATTAACACGGCTTTGTCAAGAATAAAGTATCAGTCAACTTCTGGGGAAGATTTCAGAGTAGGAAGATCTTAGCCTCACCTGTCCACTGGCTACTCCTCAAAAAAACCGACATCAGTATAAATACCCGAGAAAATGCCCTGAAGACCGGCAGGACAGACTCCACAGCTAAATGTAGAGAAGGGGCCACATCAAAGAGGGTATAGGAAGGGTGGAGACACGTCAGGAGCCAAATGGACCCACAGGACTGTCTGCGGGAGGGAGGGACACCACAGGTGTGGAGAGGAGAGAGAAGCAAACCCCACACCAGGCACCCCAGGCAGGGGGGACCCACCCTGGAAAGACAAATCCCCATAATATTTGGATGTGAAATCAAGAGGTCCTTAACTTTACAAGAGCTTACATTCAGAGCATCTTACCACCTAGAACTTTGAAAATCAGCGGGCTCAGCTCTGGGAGAGCCTAGATCAAACCGCACATTTGTAGGAAACGTAGAGGACGAGGAAATGCCGAATGGCCAGCTGTGAGTTTTCAAAGAGAAGTAGAACTGGACGCAAGTGAAAGCAGCAAAAATGGATTTCACTCAAAACTATTACAATAGGGGAAAGAGATTTAGCGTATTTGAGACTTCTTCCTTGCTCTATTTCCCCTTTCCCATTTTATCTGTACATTCTGTTTCTATTGTTTCTACTGCCCCCGTCTCAGCTAAGTTTGGTCCCATCCACAACGGTTTCTCCTCCATACGAGATGCTGTCCTGAAAAAGACGACAAGGTTCAAGAATTCACAGAGCCTAGACTCTTCCCCACCTTGGAGACCTCACTATGAGCCGATTGCCATAAGGTCACAAAAACTGTCCAAATTGTATTTCCTGTTCTCAAATTAGACTCTGAGATTTTCAGTGAAACTTATTGGCTATTTTGGGTTTTCCTCTTCTCAGATTTACTAAATACTCCATTGCTTCCTTTGCTTCCTCCTGAACAGACATTGATTCCATGAAAATTTGGGGCCTTTTGCTGGTTTCTCATTACCCAGATGAATTTTGGGGTTCAAGAGGACACCCTGTTAGTTTGATTGTAAATGTTGTATATGGGATTTCAGTTTTATTATCTATTTTCTCTGTGTTAGGAAGAAATTCAAACACTCCGCTGCTGCCTCCGTCTTCTCAGCATGCCTTTGATAATGAGTATGCGTTTTTATCTGTGTAAAGAATCTAGGCCATGGGGCGCCTGGGTGGCACAGCAGTTAAGCGTCTGCCTTCAGCTCAGGGCTTGATCCCGGCGTTATGGGATCGAGCCCAGCATCAGGCTCCTCTGCTATGAGCCTGCTTCTTCCTCTCCCACTCCCCCTGCTTGTGTTCCCTCTCTCACTGGCTGTCTCTATCTCTGTCAGATAAATAAATAAAATCTTAAATTAAAAAAAAAAAAGAATCTAGGCCATGACTACAAAGATACAAGGGATGTAAATTTCAGATGATGTTTATGATTCCCCTACAAAGAGACTACTACCTGTGTAGGTTAAGGACAGCAACTTCATGAGTGTCTACACAGACTCCGAAACCACCAATAGTCCCACCATCCTACAGTACAAAAGCTCAAAACTGAGAAAAATCTCGGGCCAATATTGGCACAAGTTTCTTAAACACACACACACACACACACAGCCATACACAGGTGCGTACATGCGTAGGCATTTGATCTGTTGACTGCTGGTCTCGTCATTGGATATCGTCCATCAGAAAACCTATCAGAACAAAGAGGGGTGATATTAATCAATTTGGTCCCAGTGCACGTTCACAGGTACCTTTTTACATATTCTGAGTACTGTCCAAAGAAAATCAAGGTATTCAATGAAGTGGCAGCCTCTCACCTAAAACTGAATGAGCTTTATTGTTATGTTTTGGTGTTAAAAATGTTCAGTCTGATGTATTTTTAAAATGGAACAACCAGAATAGCAAAGTCCAAGTTTCATTTAAAAACTTCTACAAGAGGGACACCTGGGTGGCTCAGTTGGTTAAGCATCTGCCTTCGGCTCAGATCATGATCCCAGGGTCTTGGAATTGAGTCCCATATCGGGCTCTTTGCTCCGTGGGGAGCCGGCTTTTCCATCTGCCTGCTGCTCCCCCTGCTTGTGCTCTCTCTCTCTGACAAATAAATAAATAAAATCTTTAAAAAAAATAAATAAATGCAGAACACTGAGCAGGAATAAAGTTGTTTTAAACAAGCAAACAAAACTGTTACAAGAAAACAAGATAAAAAGGTATCCCTACAAACTCTTAAATACAATTAATGTGGAGACAAACCACTGATCGCTCCCAAATCCTCACAGCATCAGCACTTATGCAAGACAAAGTAGAAGGAAGGCAACGAGGCTCTAAATAGCCCTGAAAACAGAACTCAAAACCACCCCCAGGTCCTCACTGGAAAACCCCCATGGTGGGCCCATCTGAGAAGAGCCGTCAAATGAGAAGTGATCTCTGCAGAATCCAATCCATTATGGAAACTCCACAACAAAAGGAGCCAGTTTCCTCAACATCAGTGGCAAGAAAAAAAAATAATAATAATGAGACAGGGGCACCTGGGTGGCACAGCGGTTAAGCGTCTGCCTTCGGCTCAGGGCGTGATCCCGGCGTTATGGGATCGAGCCCCACATCAGGCTCCTCCGCTATGAGCCTGCTTCTTCCTCTCCCACTCCCCCTGCTTGTGTTCCCTCTCTCGCTGGCTGTCTCTATCTCTGTCAGATAAATAAATAAAATATTTAAAAAAAAATAATGAGACAGAGAGGAAATCTATAAAGTAAAATGCATTTAAAGAGATATATCAACCAATGACACAGGTGGAAACTTTTTTTGAACTCCAATTCAAATAAACAAAATAAAACAATTTAAAAGACACCCAGTGAGATATGAACAATGAACGCATATTTAATTATATCAAAGAATGACTACTGATTTGTTTTGATGTTGCAGTAATGTTGTGGTTATGCTTTTTATTTTTTTTTATTTTTTTAAAGATTTTACTTATTTGTATGCTTTTTAAAGCAGCCCTCATTTTCCCCAGATGCATATGAAATATTTACAGATGAAATGCTATGATATTTGGGATTTACTTCAAAATCATCCTGTGGGTGGGGGATGGGTGGGAGTATAGACGAAAGAAGATTGTTCATGTAATGATCACTTTTGAAGTTGGGTACATTGGCTTTATTATAGTAATCTCTCTACTTTTATATACGTTTGAAACTTTTGATAATGAAAAATACAAAGAAGAGGTTTAATAGAAAAAAAACATTTTAGGGGTACCTGGGTGGTAGAGTCAGTTAAGTGTCCAACTCTTGGTTTTGGCTCAGGGTCATGATCTCAGGGTCATGAGACAGAGCTCCACGTCGGGCTCTGCGCTCAGTGCAGAGTCTGCTTAAGACTCTCTCTCCCTCGCCTCTGCCCTTCCCTGCCCTCTAAAGTAAATAAATAAATCTTTTAAAAATACTTTCAAACAATACCTATGATGAAGTCAGCAAAGTGAGACACCAATTGAGGGGGATCCGTGTCTTCAAAGAAGAAGGGAAATGGGGTAGTCACAAATACGGGCATCACATAGAAAGCTGTGTGGACCGTTCAGGATTCCTAGGGAACCTAACTAATTTCTTGATCTTGTAGAGCCTAAGTCTAAAAAGAAGGAAAACTGGATGAAGACCATATTCAAGGAGGCAACTAATTACATTGTTTTAAGCCCTGTTAGATCCTACAGAGACATTCAAAGAGAAATGGAAAAGTACAGCGCAGTCATTTTAACTGGACAGTAATCTTTAAGAAAAAAAGGTGGTATGTGTTTAACACATACATCCTGGCAACACAAAGTAAGGCAGTTCAAACTGACCCTATTTATGCTGAGAATCTCAACTCAAAAGAGGTATCAGAAAGCCCCAGAATTTTTTTTTTTTAAGCCAGGTTTGTTGTGGGTGAAAATGAGGGAGGACAAGTTACACGGTATGAGTGAACTCTGCCTGCCTCCCTCATGAAAGAGCATGAAGGACTCAAGTCAGCTCTCCGATGGGAAGCGGAAGATCCCATCTGGGTCCTTCCTTTTCCACTTCCTAAATCGGTGTCTGAATTTTTCTGAGTCTTAGGTTCCTGTTCTCCCACGAATGCTGAGTTGGGTCCAGGCTTCGGTGTAGGGATTTATGTAAGCAAGTGTGCTTTGTCAACTGGAAAGCCAGCACTTTCCATCAACAAACGGCCTGCAGTGCCTGGCACGTAGGGGTGATTAATAAATTGACACCAGTGCTGGAGCCCTGGGTCATTATAGTTTAAAGGCAAATATGAGACAACTCTTGGCAGCGGGACCTTCTGTATTACACTTCAAAAGCTCCTGCCACACTAAAGACTCAGCAATTTCCACTCAGCATTGCGAAGGCCAAGAAGAAATCAGGTTATAAATCAGCCTTTGGACTTTTCTGGTTTTATTTTGACTCTTGTTTGAAATATTGGCTTAAAAAAGAAAGACCATGTCCCATAGTCTTAATGCAAAAGCAGATTAAAATCCCAGTTCCATCATTTCCAAGCTCGATGACCTTGGGCAAATAACCTTACCTCTCGAAACCTTGGTGTCCTCACCTGAATAACATGAATACTGATACCTCCCTCTTTGTAAGGATTAAATTCAATAAAATGTTCTTTACAAAGCATTTAACCAGTCCTGGAACGCAATAAGTGGTTGCAATAATAATGATACAGTTAATGTGGTATTATTATTATTATTATTATTATTATTATTATTATTAACAACCATGCCAGGCTATGTATCTGAGCTCTGTTTTTCTCAGACTCGTCCCAGTGTTGACTAGCCAGCGTGCTAGTCCAGCAACCTCTTTACATCGTAGATTTTGTTTAACATTAATTATTTGACCATTTGCCGTCTCTACCCAGTAGTCTTAGTATCTCACTTGGCCACAGTTGGAAAATTAGATGTCTAAGATTTACCCAGATAAGAGCCTGTCTATGAATCGCGACAGAGACATAGGTGCCCCCCCCCGTCTCGGGCTTGGGATGCAGAAACAGATCCCAAGATACTTTGCACACACTGAAGACGGAGGAAAGCAGTTTGTGTCAGTGTTGAGTACCGCCTCCTTCTCGACGTTTTGCTGATTCTTCAGTAAGCTCTCACTTCCCTCTGCCACTCCTCACGTGACAGCCAAGAAGCAAGGCGACGCATAGGCTATGGCTCCTCGCGAATTGAGCCACACTGAGGCCTCCCCTCGTGTTTCTGTGAAAAGTCAGGGCTGGCTTTCAGGGGAGACCCATAGGGCCACGGCTCGGCCGCAGGGCACACAGCCTCCCATTCTCAAATTCCAGGCTCGGAGTTGGAATGTGAGGAGAAGGAGTTGGGGGGTGGGGGGCTCTGCTGGCTCTCCGGGGATTCAGTTCAGTGCCCAGGGAGAGCGTGAGGCAGAGCACTTCACTCCTGACTTCTGCAAGGCCCTCATGACCCTGATGGTTTTTCCAATCTGCAGCCTGGTGTCTCTCCCGTCTCCCTGGAGGGAACCTATGGAGCAGAACGGCTCTCGAACAAACAGGACCGTAGAAATTTAATATGCTTGGTTCATTTATTTATTACGAAACACAGTAGGGCCAAAGATAGCCACTCTCTCTTCTGATTATTGTTTTCTTTGTTATCGTTTGCAAGCAAACCAACAGTGCTCAGCAAAACTCATCTCCTTAAAATGTGCTTTCCCTGACATCAGCTCTTCGTGCATGTTCCTCATGCTGTTCGATTCAGTGGCTTCAAGGAATCAGGTGGTCCAGCCTTGCCCTTTGCTTCAATCAGGGTTAGAGCTACATGACCCCACTTCATCTGGGCTAAATCACGCATTCCATCACACAGGATCCCGGAGAGAGTCCTATCGGAGAGCGTGGTGGAAGCAAAAACACTTGTCTTGCCTCTGCTACAATAACGTCCCATGGGCTCAGCCAGGCCCTTGAGACCCTCGATCACTGCTTTGTTTTATGCATGGACTTTATGCAACAACCCTCAGCCACACTGAGGTACGGTCAGGCAAGGGCAGTAAGGTATGGCTGGAGCAGTTTATATCAACTGCTTGTATTCTTCACCTCCCCAAGCCTACCCATCCCCACCCCCAGCGCACAGGAGACAATTCATAATGCTCGCCCCAGTCCCAGCTGGATGGTGGATTCCACAATCCTCTCTCACATGCCTTGCAGACATAATGTAAGTGGCCAACTATTTACCCCTTCTACACAGACAAGGCTGTGGGTGAGGCAATCTGTCTTCTTATATGAAAGTGAGCACTTCAGCATGACTCCCCCAGACCACGATGGAGTCAGAGGGATAGGGATGACATTATCCTGCAGGCCAGGTCCTGACCCAGAACAAATTCCTGTCCAAGAGAGCTACTGCCTCTTCCTTACCCTTGCAACCAGAGAGCAAACCAAAACAGCCAATTAACTTGCTAGCAAGCCTACTGATTTGCTAGTAGGATATGGACAACCTCCTTCTCCCAATACTCGAGCCGTACGGGCCACTTTCATTGAGACAACCATTACTCACTTGGATACATCTTTCATTTTCCTGTAATGAAATGACTCTGTTCTCCACTTAATCAGGATATTCCTAAATTTCATTTTTCAAGTCTACAATTCTGAGGGTGTCAAGAATGTTAGAAAATAGAGTTGTCATATTGTCATTTTAAAACAGCGTATCAGGCAGGAAGCATCTCCAAGCCACTGTTCAGGATAAGAGTTGAGGGAAAGCTCTCATGACCAATCTTCAGTGTTTTACCAAACAAGCCACACTCACCTTCTGCTCTGCTCAGCAGACTGACTGACACCACGGTACCCAAGGCAGAAGGAGGCGACTCGAGATTATTAGTGGATTTCTGCTCCTACAGCTTGAGAAGTGACCACGCCAAAACCCAGGCATGCTTGCTCTCAAACCTGATTGTGATCGTTGTTCTTACTATAATTATGTAACTTCATTTCATAGGAAGTACATTTCAGAAACATGAGTGAAAAAAGAAAGAGTAAGTGTTTCTATGAAAGTGTCATTGACAAGGCACCAGGGAGGCCGGGTTGGTTAAGTGTCCGACTCTCGATTTCTGCTTAGGTCATCATCTCAGGGTTGTGAGATTGAGCTGGGAGTAGAGCCTGCTTAAGATTCTCTC
Organism: Ursus americanus; assembly: GCF_024610735.1. Taxonomy (NCBI): domain Eukaryota; kingdom Metazoa; phylum Chordata; class Mammalia; order Carnivora; family Ursidae; genus Ursus; species Ursus americanus. The sequence goes on along the minus strand of NC_142128.1, from coordinate 50,613,826 downwards.
TCTCCGGATGTGGAGGAAGGGGGTCCCTCCTACACTGTTGGTGGAATGCAAGTTGGTACAGCCACTTTGGAAAACAGTGTGGAGGTTCCCTAAAAAGTTAAAAATTGAGCTACCCTATAATCCAGCCATTGCACTACTGGGTATTTATCCCAAAGATACAGACGTAGTGAAGAGAAGGGCCATATGCACCCCAATGTTCATAGCAGCATTGTCCACAATAGCCAAACTGTGGAAGGAGCTGAGATGCCCTTCAACAGATGACTGGATTAAGAAGTTGTGGTCCAGGGGCGCCTGGGTGGCACAGCGGTTAAGCGTCTGCCTTCGGCTCAGGGCGTGATCCTGGCGTTGTGGGATCGAGCCCCACATCAGGCTCCTCCGCTGTGAGCCTGCTTCTTCCTCTCCCACTCCCCCTGCTTGTGTTCCCTCTCTTGCTGGCTGTCTCTCTCTCTGTCGAATAAATAAATAAAATCTTTAAAAAAAAAAAAAAAAGAAGTTGTGGTCCATATATACAATGGAATATTACTCAGCCATCAGAAAGAATGATTACCCAACATTTGCAGCAACATGGACAGGACAGGAGGGGATTATGCTAAGTGAAATAAGTCAAGCAGAGAAAGACAATTATCATATGGTTTCACTCATTTATGGAGCATAAGAAATAGCAGGAAGATTGGTAGGAGAAGGAAGGGAAGAATGAAGGGGGGTAAACAGAAGGGAGAATGAACCACAAGAGACTATAGACTCTGGGAAACAAACTGAGGGCTTCGGAGGGGAGGGGGGTGGGGGATTGGGATAGGCCGGTGATGGGTAGTAAGGAGGGCATGTATTGCAGGGTGCACTGGGTGTTATCCACAAACAATGAATCATGGAACATTACATCAAAAACTAAGGATGTGCTGTATGGTGACTAACATAACATAATAAAAAATTATTATTAAAAAAAAAAGATTCTCTCTCTCCCTCTCCACCACCCACCCTCTCCCTCTCAAAAAAAAAAAAAAAAGAAGTCATTGAGCGTCTTATGAAGAATCAATAAACATGACTCTCTAAAGCAGTACTAGCCAATAAAAATATATGCAAAACACATATGCAACTTTCCATTTTCTACCAGACCCATTCGAAAGAAACAGGTAAAATCAATTGTAACTTATTTTATTTAATCCAATGTTCCAAACTATTGTCATTTCAACCTGTAATAATATAAAATAATTACTGAGATATTTTGTATTCTTCTTTGGTTCTGTCCTGGAAATCCAGCGTACATTTCATTCTTCTGGTACGTTCTGTGTGTGTTCGTGAACAGATTTTGGCATTTTTCTGATAGGCAGTGTTCCTCTCAATATTGCCTGTGTTTACTGTCACTTGAACAAACAACTTAAACATTCTCGTGGAAAAGATGTAGGGATTGTACCCGATCGTACATTCAACAAGGGCGATGGAGGTATGACGTCCAGTGTAGGAGGAAACCCGTGGCAGACGGTTGTTCAGTGCACACCAGAGTGCTCAGGGACTGTGGGCAAAGAGGCAAAGGGAGTTAGCCGTTCTTACAGGAAGTAAGAGTTCACAGGGTGGTTGTTCTAGCAGCTGGGGAGAAATTACATCATAACAAGGAGAGGCTACAGGCACAGAAACAGCCTGGCAGTGTTCTGGTTGGGGCTGGTGCCAATGTAAGGCTCATCCCCACTTGCAAACCCTGTCAGCCCCAGCAAATCATTTAGCCCTCCGAGCCTCAGTTTCCCATCTCACAAAAGTGCCATAGGGATTACATGAGACAAGATAAGGGACAGTCCTTAGCCAACAGGGAACCCTCCCCAGATTTTAGGTGTGAGATATTGCTGTGATTAGCATTACCATCAGGAAGGTGTTGTTTATCCCTGGATGAGGTGATAAAAACCAGGAATGGCGTGAAGGCAGTAAAACACTGACTAGAAGAAATGGAAGCGAAAGACGCTGATGGGAAAAAGCCAACGTGGGTCATTGATCGGATTGGTGGGGGCTGGGGCCTCAGAGCCTAGGTAGGATAGGAAAAAATTCATTTCCCATTAATGCCAACCGAGGAATCGAACTGCAACTTACGCGTTTGCGGCATCAACAGAGCAGCCTTTTTCACTGAAGCCACAACTTCGCTTGCATTTCCCACCCCATTCTTTGTCCCAATACCCCCAGCTTCCACCCGAGATTAGAGGTTTTCTTTCTCTCTCCCTACCCTGAAACTGGGAGAAGCGTGCGGTTGGGGGGCTAAAAGTTATTGTCATTTATCAACTCCTGCTTTCAAGGACAGAAATGACAAATGGAATGCGGGGCCTCTGTTACTTGTACAGATAAGATATGCTCTAAAAATTGATAGGATCCACACCCCCCAGTCTCCCCATTGCTGGCCACCAATATATCAAGTGATAACAGCCCACAACCACCCGCGGCTAGATATTGATTTCTCCTGCAGCCAACAGCAATTGAAATTGGGCACACGTGTGCACACACACACACACACACACACAGACAATACTTTAAAGCTTATGGCCAAGTGAATTAAATATGTTTCTCTCATAAAAAGCATTTTCATTTTCTAAGAGAAGAGTTTTTTGCCCTCTATTAAGAAGCAACTGTTAAATAAAACTTTATTAAATTGCTTATAAGGAGACATAACCACCCCAATCCCACCCTTACTCGTAGAAGGAAAAAAAATCCAGATTGGTATTAATCATATGGCTTTTATCAGTTCCCTCCATGCCATGAGTAAGTTAAGTCCCAGAGGTAGAACAGGACCATTCACAGGATGATAAAGATACCAAGAAACAAGCATTATATCCTCCGCAAAGCCAATTGTACTTACCTTTCAAGGTTGTCCGTTGTTTTGAATTATGTTGTGCAACTTTCCTCCATTAGAGTGGATAATGGAGCATGAACTCTATTTGGCAAGATCTGGGATCTAGGAGCAGGCCAGGTCCTAGCAAAATTATGACATAGGAAAAATTATATCTTTAATATCTTGGATCTCTCTTTTGAACATCTTCCTTACCTGGCTACCCCATCCTCCTTCTGCCCCTCCGATCTCTCTTTCAGATCTTCTCTCTCCAATGACATCCCACAATCAAGATCTTTCTTGTCTGATCCTGGGTTATCCACATTAATGTATCCCGTACTCTATTCCTTAAAAGACACGGTCTCTGTTCATGAATGCTACAAAGGGTTTCTTTGGTGGTAATTTAAGGCCTGCGGCTAGCCAAAGAGATTTTCCATGCTCTTCAAATCACACTCAAGGTACTGTGCAGATAAAGAAAAAGAGATCAGAGTGTTTGGGGAACCACAAACAGACCCATAAGTCAAAAGAATTGTTATTGTCGTAATTATTTCTCTGGCTTCATAAAGGATCACTGGTGCGTTGGAGCTGGCTTGTATGGCACGCAAGATCAGATTGGGCAAATCTCCCCCAGTTCCACATTCAGTGGCATTATGCTGATAGTTTGAAATCAACCGTGGCGAGAGTATTTACACCATGGTAATTGGCAAATGCTACAATCAGGCCTTCCTTCCTCACTCCCCAGGGAGTCGAGTTACCAGCATATCCCTGCATGAGATCATCTGGCTCCCCCATTTCTTTCCTGCTCACTGGTATATGCTAGCACCTACATTGCCAGACATACAGAACAGGAAATAGTTAAATGAGCACACACAGACACACGCACGCATGTGTGCACACACACATCTGAATCTGAGAATTCAGTACTCAGAGTACTGAGTATATCTCAGTAATAATAAAGGGCAATTTTATTTTCTATTTTAGAATATTTACTTGGTTTACTGCCAAAGGCCTAGAATTCCTGGAGAAGCAAATATTAACAACTGTCAGGATAAGAAGCTATTTAAATATTGTAGAAAGGCATATTATGGTACTTTTCAGTTTTAATAACCTCTTAGGAAAAAAACTAATTTTTGAAATTGCAAGTTGTCCAAACTAGTCCTTTTAGGTTCTCAAGTTGTACCAATAAGGTTCATGCATGCCTTGCCTAGCCATTTCCCATCCCTGCTTCCAACAGGAGAATCACTGCCTCTCTCCTTCTCCCCTCACATTCTGCCCACTCCTCAGCTGACCTCCAAAGAAAATACTTCGTTCATTCACCTAAATGGCAATATCCAGGCCATTTCTTGGTCTTTCTAGCCCCTCTGTGGCACTTGGTACCACTGTCCGCTCCAGTTGGCCTCATCCTGGCCATGTCAACTTCCTGTGGCCACCATTGTGTATCAGGACCCCTTGCTGGCTTCGTCTAGGCCACTGTCTGCTTCACGGCACCTGGCTCTCGTTTTCCCTGACTCTTTGACTCTTGTTCCTTGGGTGTGCTGCACACTTTGGCTGCCTTCCTCCACCTTGTTTATGGGATCGTCAGATGTGTGGCACACGGAAGGCTCCTGTTAGATATGTATTGCATAAACGAACACGTATTTCACAGCCACATATACACACAAGTGCACACACACACACATCTCAGCATTATCCCTCCATAAGGACACTCTTAGCCCTCACCCACAGGTAGACTCTCCCCCTGCCTTCTAGCTCCCCATCGGGCTCTCTGCTGCAATGCCCCTCTTTGCCTCTAGGGGGCAATATGTGCATCAGTCCCACCTTGATGTTGGAAAAGTCCTTCCTAAAATTCTCCCCTCCCCTTTAATTGCTTTGAGCTGCTCACCTACAGTCTAGGGTATAGGCCTCTGCCCTCTCGCTTTCTCTTAAAGGTACAGTCTTTGCCCTTCTCTAGTCTCTCTTCCAGAGTCATCTCACAGAATCCCATGGCTTCAGCTTTCATCTCAATATGCTCATAATTCCCAAATGCAAATCTGGGGACCTGAATTAAATCTTTATTTGTAGATTCTACAGACACCAAAACCTCCGTAAGTCCTACACCACACTTTTTATCTTCTCCCTCAGATGCACTTCACTTTCCGTTAATGGCACCCCCAGCTCCTAATTAGTCCAGTGTTAACTCCTGGAGGCACCTGTGATTCCTATCTCCCCCTCCCACAACTTCTATTCCTTCACTCATTCTTGTCCATTCAGCCTCAGAGAGCTTTCTCTGCTAGGTTCTCTGCGTGACCAACCCCCGCTGCTATAGTTCAGGCATTGGGTGTTTCTCAGGTGAACCACAACAATGAATTGCTAACTGACCACCCCACATGGAGACTTTCTTCCTCAATTCCCCCGCCATACTCTGTAGATTCGTCTTTCCGATGTCACTCTTTGGTATTTCCCATTGCCGTGTGCAAAACAGCAATGTCTGCCTGAAGTGATCAGCAGACTGTCTACATCCGAATCACCTGGGAAGCTGGCTCATAGATTTTTGGAACCCCACTCAAACCAACTGAATCAAATCAGTGGGTCCCAGAAAGCTATATATTCAGCCTGTTCCATGGATGAGCCTTCAACCCAGTAAAGTGGGAGAGCCCCTGGCCTGCAGTTTCCTCCATAGGACATATAAAGACTCTTACCATCCAGCCCCCGCCCACCTTTTTAATCTTCTTTTCACCAGCCCCTTCACCCCACGCCTTTAAGCAGGCTGTTCCTTCCGCCTAGAATGTCTTCTGGCCTTTTGCTGCCAAATCTCACTCAGGTCTAGCCCTAAGTTCCCCTCTGCTGTGACATCTGTGATGCCCCTGGTTATAACCAATCCCTAGCTCCTCAGGAATTGCTGCTTCTCCTCGACTATATAATTACGATAGGGCATGTCACTGCATCAAAGTCACATTTTAGTATCAATTTCCTTGTGAGGCCAAGTACTTCTTAAGGGCCAGAACCAGGTTTCACTTAACTTTTTACCCCCAGTTTCTGACATACTATGTAGTCAGTAAAATGACTTTTGAATAAATGACTGAATAAATAAATCTTGTCTTCTACCACCATAATACAAACACCAGACCCCGCAGACAGCAGCACTTAGGGAAAAAATGCTTAAATAGAACCGTAAAGGTGCTGACAGATCCCTGATGAGCCCGAAGTGGTTTGCAACCCATCAGACCAAGAGGACCCAAAGTTTATTCCTGAAACCCAGGGGGCATCACAAGGAGATGGGTATATCTAGATCACTCCTCCCAGTCAAGGACATGGACATAGATTCAGCCAGTTTGTTGAATAGAGCCAGTCATAGAAAAGGCAACAGCGAAAACCTAATTCTCAGACAAATGGGTAACTGAAGATACCTTTTAAAAAGGTGGGTGGCAGGGACATGGGAGGGACACCAAAAAAGCAAGACTCTGAATGGGCCTCGCCATCTGTCGTCTATCTGACAAAGGATGGTGCTGTTTGAATACCATCCCCGAGTTCATGGATTTGTTCTGTCCTGGCGGTGGGAGCGGAGGGGAGACGGAGGAGAAAGTCACATGATTCCTCCTTTCCAGGCATTTCCAGTCTAGATAGAATACCTAAGTGCTGTGGATGGCAACAACCCAAGAATAAAAACAAAGTAGCCTGGTGGAAACTGCGAATCAAGCTAATAGGAAAATAAAGTCCACAACTGCAGAGGGAATACCAGGAAAAAGAAGAGATCAGATTAATGGGTGATCGCAGAACGCTGGCACCGGAAGGGACTAGGGAGACCATCCAATGCAGCGCTCTCATTTCACAAATGAAAACGAAACGCAGACTGAAATGACTTTTTCCAGAGCCATTCAGATAATTTATCTAACCAGGAAAGCTTCCAGGTAAAAGTGAGATAAACTTGGAAAAAAGAGAAGGAGAGCTTTGCACAGGGATATTTGGGAGGAGGAAATAAGAGGAGGGTGGAGAGAAAGAAAGGGGCTTTGAGGAAGGATAAGTGGCAAATGAGCAGGTCGTGGCGGACAAGAGCGAAAAGTGCCGGGATAAAGCAGAGATGATGAGAAGTGAATGTGAGGATCTGGGGGGAGGCAGGACCAGCCTTTGCAAATGGGAAGTCCGGGTCAGGGGAGGAGCAGGGCTGGATATGCACACGATTGCCCTGTGGGGTGGATTCCTGTGCTGTCTGAATCCAGCCCCACTCAGAGCCGGAAGGACCTCAAATGAGAACCAATGAACTCATTTTACAGAGATTAAGTCCAGGTTAAGAAGAAGGTACCACAAATGTGTGGCCTTTGAGACATGCTGATTCTGGTTTTAAAGTCCAACTGACTTGCCCAAGGTCACACAAGTGGGGGGGGGGGTATGACCTGGAGAAGGAGTCCTATGCTCAGACTTGAAACCCAAAGCTCCAATCCTAAAGCAGGCTGCCTCTCTCGGGGACTCCCCAGCCAGGCTTCCAAAGTACCAGAACCCTTTTGAAGAAGATAGTTCTGGAATTTCCATAAGAGATTCTGGGAATTCACAACCAGAGCTTCATTTATCCTTCTTCCTGGAGTTTGTTTCTAGTGGGCTTCCAGGCTTGACAAGGGAACCCATCCCAAACAAACCAAAAATAGTAAAGACACCAGATCAAAGACAAGTCCTCCATGAAAGTATGTCAGCTGGGGACAGAGGAGGAAAGCTATTTTTTTTCCCAAAAGTTATTTTGACTCCATGATTTCCTAAGGATTTTAAGAATAATGGTCTGGATTATTAATACAATTCACATCTCAATATGCTTAATATTCTTTAAAATTTGAGGACTGGGACCAAACTATTAAAAGCCAATGGGGGGGGGCACCTGGGTGGCTTAGTCCGATAAATGTCTGACTCTTGATTTCAGGTCAGGTCAAAAGCCCCATGCTCAGCGGGGAGCCTGCTTGGGATTCTGTCTCCCTCTCCCTCTGCCCCTCGCCTGCTTGCTCGCACACACCTTCCATCTCTCTCTATCTCTCAAAAAAAAAAAAAAAAAAAAAAAAAAGCCAATCAGTCTTGACCAGGCAGAGGCACAAAGCAGGCAGAGATTGCTGAGCTATGGTGTAAAGTAGATAAAATGTGTTAATGTTACAGAAAGATCAAAAGATCTGGTTTTCATCAAATACCCTTTGAGGAATGAGCTGTAGGACCATGGGCATCAAAGTTTTGGACAGCATGTAAACAACGAGACTTTAAAATAAAAATTTTAATTTAATAGATACAACTAATGCTTATATCAATGACCTGGGACAGTGCCTGTTTGTTTGTTTATTTGTTTAAGATTTATTTACTTATTTGACAGAGAGAGAGCTCAAGTAGGGGGAGGGGCAGAGGGACAGGGGAGAGGAAATCCTCAAGCAGACCCCCTGCAGAGCACAGAGCCCTACACAGGGCTCGATCCCATGACCCTAAGATCATGACCTGAGCCGAAATCAAGACTCGGTTGCTCATCGGACTGAGCTACTCAGGTGCTCAGTGTCTTTATTTTATTTATTTATTTTTTGATAAAGTACTGCAACTCTGTTCAGACTCACTAAGCATGTCCCATGCTCCGGGGAACGTGCTGGCACCAGCACATTACAGACGTGAATAAGATAGGGTCCCTATTTTCCAAAAGTGTTTCAACCCCTATCACCCCTCTGGTCTAAACCCCACAACATCTGCCCCTCTTGCTCAGACAAAGCCAAAGTGCTCACAGGGGCCCACCAGGCCCTCAAAGACCTCCTTGGCCCTACTGCCCTCTCTCCCTCCTGCTACTCCAGCACGCCAGTCTCTCTCTCTCTCTCTCTTTTGACACCGACTACGTCGAAATGAATGGACAATATGAGAAACAATTGCAATTCCGGTTGTGGAGAAGGAAAATTCAGCGTCTGCCCTAAAAATCTGCTGGTCAGAAGCTTCCTTCTGGGGGCGCCTGGGTGGCACAGCGGTTAAGCATCTGCCTTCGGCTCAGGGCGTGATCCCGGCGTTATGGGATCGAGCCCTACATCAGGCTCCTCCACTAAGAGCCTGCTTCTTCCTCTCCCACTCCCCCTGCTTGTGTTCCCTCTCTTGCTGGCTGTCTCTCTCTATCAAATAAATAAATAAAATCTTTAAAAAAAAAAAAAAAAAAAAAGAAGCTTCCTTCTGAATGTTCCTGAGATGAGTGGCAGCTCTAAGGAGCTGGCTTGGCTCTCTGAGGCGAAAGCCCTGCTAGCTGGGTGGCTGGACTCCCGGGAGGGAAAACTTGACCATGCCCCTGTCAGGGCAAGGTGTCCCTGATCGGCCCTGCCCGCGCTGGGCACTTCCATCCCACACGACGCCAGGGAGTGCCGGCCTGTCTCCGCTGTGCCGAAGACGTCTGTCATGTGAGGGGACCCTGCCAGCAGGAAATGCTTCAGCTTTTAAAAATCTGGAATCATTAGGACAGAGCACGATCGCTCCATTGCTCCCATAATTGATCCAAATCCCAGGTCTGTTTTGAGCGCCTCCAGGTCCACAGCGCATGGAAACTAACTTTAAGTCAAACAGTGATACAGTCAAGACAACTGGAGAGTTTTATTATCTGGATCTGGGCCGATGGATCCAAGGGTACTTGTCGAGTGTCTGTCCTCTATTCCACTGAGTCGTGCTTCATCCCGTTGGCCTGGTCCCATGGCAGTGGACCCTCTTGAAAATAAGGGAAGAGGAGCTCTGGCACTCTGGACAGACAGCCCCAGTCTCCCAACAGCCGAGCACAGCTTCCATAGCCAGGCAGGAGACCAGAGCCAAGGAAAGCTCGCCTGGAAGCCAGCATGACCTTAGCTTTCTTTCTTTTTTTTTTTTTTTTTAATAATGATTTTTTATATATTATGTTAGTCACCATACAGTACATCCCCGGTTTTCGATGTAAGGCTCGATGATTCATTAGTTGCGTATAACACCCAGTGCACCATGCAATACGTGCCCTCCTTACTACCCATCACCGGTCTATCCCATTCCCCCACCCCCCTCCCCTCTGTAGCCCTCAGTTTGTTTCTCATAGTCCCTAGTCTCTCATGTTTCATTCCCCCTTCTGATTACCCCCCCTTTCTTTATCCCTTTCTTCCCCTACTGATCATTCTAGTTCTTATGTTCCATAGATGAGAGAAATCATATGATAGTTGTCTTTCTCTGCTTGACTTATTTCACTAAGCATTATCTCCTCCAGTGCCGTCCATGTTGTAGCAAATGTTGAGAACTCGTTCTTTCTGATTGCTGAGTAATATTCCATTGTATATATGGACCACAACTTCTTAATCCAGTCATCTGTTGAAGGGCATCTCGGCTCCTTCCACGATTTAGCTATTGTGGACATTGCTGCTATGAACATTGGGGTGCATATGGCCCTTCTCTTCACTACGTCTGTATCTTTGGGGTAAACACCCAGTAGTGCAATGGCTGGATCATAGGGTAGCTCAATTTTTAACTTTTTAAGGGACCTCCACACTGTTTTCCAGAGTGGCTGTACCAACTTGCATTCCCACCAACAATGTAGGAGGGATCCCCTTTCTCCACATCCTCTCCAACAATTGTTGTTTCTTGCCTTGTCTATTTTTGCCATTCTAACTGGCGTAAGGTGGTATCTCAGTGTGGTTTTGATTTGAATTTCCTTGATGGCTAATGATTTTGAACATTTTTTCATGTGTCTGTTAGCCATTTGTATGTCTTCATTGGAAAAGTGTCTGTTCATATCTTCTGCCCATTTTTTTATTTGTTTCTTTGTTTCTCGTGTATTGAGTTTGAGAAGTTCTTTGTAGATCTTGGATACCAGTCCTTTATCTGTAGTGTCATTTGCAAATATCTTCTCCCATTCCGTGGGCTGCCTCTTAGTTTTTCTGACTGTCCTTGGCTGTGCAGAAGCTTTTAATCTTGATGAAGTCCCATAAATTCATTTTATCTTTTGTTTCTCTTGCCTTTGGGGATGTATCATGAAAAAGTTTGCTTTGGCCGATGTCGTAGAGGTTGCTGCCTATGTTCTCCTCTAGAATTCTGATGGATTCCTGTCTCACATCGAGGTCTTTCATCCATTTGGAGTTTATTTTTGTGTATGGTGTGAGATAGTGGTCAAGTTTCATTCTTTTGCATGTAGCTGTCCAATTTTCCCAGCACCATTTATTGAAGAGACTGTCTTTTTCCCACCGGATGTTTTTTCCTGCTTTATCAAATATTAGTTGCCCAAAGAGCTGAGGGTCCATTTCTGGGCTCTCTATTCTGTTCCATTGGTCTATGTGTCTGTTTTTGTGCCAGTACCATGCTGTCTTTGTGATCACAGCTTTGTAGTACAGCTCGAAATCCGGCATTGTGATGCCCCCAGCTTTGTTTTTCCTTTTCAACAGTTCCTTGGAGATTCGGGGTCTTTTCTGGTTCCATACAAATTTAAGGACTATTTGTTCCAGTTCTTTGAAAAACGTTCTCGGTATTTTGATCGGGATAGCATTGAAAGTGTAGATTACTCTGGGTAGCATGGACATTTTAACTATGTTAATTCTTCCGATCCATGAGCATGGAATATCTTTCCATCTTTTTATGTCTTCCTCAATGTCTTTTAAGAGTGATTTATAGTTTCTAGAATAAAGGTCCTTTACGTCTCTGGTTAAGTTAATTCCAAGGTAACGTATGGTTTTTGGTGCTATTGTAAATGGGATGGATTCCCTAATTTCTCTTTCTTCGTTCTCGTTATTCGTGTACAGAAATGCAACTGATTTCTGAGCATTGATTTTGTATCCCGCCACGTTACTGAATTGCTCTATAACTTCTAATAGTTTGGGAGTGGCTTCTTTTGGGTTTTCCATATAGAGTATCATGTCATCTGCAAAGAGAGACATTTTGACTTCTTCTTTGCCGATTTGAATACCTTTGATCCCTTTTTGTTGTCTGATTGCTGTTGCAAGGACTTCTAGTACTATGTTGAATAATAGTGGCGAGAGTGGGCATCCTTGTCGTGTTCCTGATCTTAAGGGAAAGGCTTCCAGCTTTTCCCCATTGAGAATAATATTTGCAGTAGGCTTTTCATAGATGGCTTTTATGAGATTGAGAAATGTACCTTCTATTCCTACACTCTGAAGGGTTTTAATCAGGAAAGCATGCTGTATTTTGTCAAATGCTTTTTCGGCATCGATTGAGAGGATCATATGGTTCTTGAGTCTTTTCTTGTTGATATGATGTATCACGCTGATTGATTTGCGAATATTGAACCACGCTTGCATCCCAGGTATGAATCCCACTTGATCGTGGTGGATAATCCTTTTAATGAACTGTTGGATTCTATTAGCAAGTATCTTGTTGAGGATTTTGGCGTCCATATTCATTAGGGAAATCGGCCTGTAATTCTCCTTTTTGAGGGGGTCTTTGCCTGGTTTGGGGATCAAGGTAATATTGGCCTCATAGAATGAGTTTGGTAGCTTTCCTTCTGTTTCTATTTTTGAAATAGCTTTAGGAGAATAGGTATTATTTCTTCTTTGAATGTTTGGTAGAATTCCCCAGGAAAACTGTCCGGGCCTGGAGTTTTGTTATTTGGAAGGTTGTTTATCACTGACTCAATTTCTTCATAATTAATTGGCCTGTTTAAGAAATCAATTTCTTCCTGTTTCAATCTTGGTAGTTTATAGGTTTCCAGGAAGGATTCCATCTCTTCCAGATTGCTTAGTTTATTGGCATATAGCTGTTGATAAAAATTTCTAATAATCCTTCCAATTTCAATGGTGTTCGTCGTGACCTCTCCTTTTTCATTCATAATTTTAATAATCTGGGTCCTTTCTCTTTTCTTTTGGATAAGTCTTGCCAGTGGTCTGTCAATTTTATTGATTCTCTCCAAGAACCAGCTTCTAGTCCTGTTGATCTGCTCTACTGTACTTCTGGTTTCTGCTTGATTGATTTCAGCTTTAATTTTGGTCAACTGCTTCCTTGTGCGTGGATTAGGCCTGTCCCTCTGTTGCTGTTCCAGCTTCTTGAGGTGAGAATATAAAAACTGCATTTTAGATTTTTCTATTCTTTTGAGTGAGGCTTGGATGGCTATGTATTTCCCCCTTAGGACTGCCTTTGCAGTATCCCATAGGTTTTGGACTGTTGTATTTTCATTCTCATTGGTCTCCATAAATTGTTTAATTTGATTTTTGATTTCCTGGTTTATTGAGTCATTCCTGAGCAGGATGGTTCTTAGTCTCCAAGTGTTTGAGTTTCTTCCAAATTTTTCCTTGTGGTTGAGTTCCAATTTCAGAGCGTTGTGGTCTGAGAATATGCAGGGGATAATTTCAATCTTTTGGTATCGGCTGAGACCTGTTTTGTGTCCCAAACATGGTCTATTCTTGAAAATGTTCCATGGGCATTAGAATAGAATGAGTATTCTTTGGTTCTGGGGTGTAGTGTTCTATATATATCTAAGAGGTCCAACTTGTCGAGTATGGCATTCAAAGCCTTTGATTCTTTGCTTAGTTTTTGCCAGGGTGTTCTGTCTATTTCTGAGAGTGGAGTGTTGAGGTCCCCTACTATTATTGTATTTTTATCTATATGTCTCTTTATTCTGGTTAAGAGTTGGCTTGTGTATCTTGCTGCTCCCCTGTTGGGGGCATATATATTTATAATTGTCATATCCACTTGTTGAATACTTCCTTTAAGAATAATATAGTGCCCTTCTGCATCTCTAACTATAGTCTGTAGTTTAAAATCCAGTTTATCTGATATGAGAATTGCTACCCCAGCTTTCTTTTGAGGTCCATTTGCGTGAAAGATGGTACTCCATCCCCTTACTCTCAGTCTGAATGCATCTTTGGGTTCGAAATGAGTCTCTTGTAGACAGCAAACGGATGGGTCATTTCTTTTTATCCAATCTGCAACCCTGTGGCGTTTAAAGCAAGAATTTAAACCATTAATGTTAAGGCTGAGTACTGAGAGATATGCTTTTAATTCTGCCATGTTGTCAGTAAAGTCTTTGTTTGTATTGGCTGTGACTTTCTGTTTTGTATCACTCTTGGGGCCTTTTTACTTTTATAGAACCCCCCGTAATACCTCCTGTAGGGCTGGTTTCATGGTTACGAAATTGGCTAGTGACTGTCGATTCTGAAATGTCTTTATTTCTCCATCAATTCTGAATGACAGCCTTGCTGGATAAAGGATCCTTGGCTGCATGTTTTTCTCTGAAAGAGCTTTAAAAATGCCCCCCCCCAAACCCTTTCTCTCATTCCAGGTCTGTGTAGACAGGTCTGACGTAATTCTGATGCCTTTGCCTTGGTACGTGAGAAATTTCTTTGCCCTGGCCGCTTTCAATACTATATCCTTGGATCTCATATTTGCGAGTTGCACTATGACGTGACGTGGTGTAGGTCTGTTATGGTTGAGCTTGGGAGGGGTCCTCTCTGCCTCTTGGACACGAATTTTTGTTTCCCTTGCTAGATTAGGGAAGTTTTCAGCTACAATTTGTTCAAATATCTCTTCTAGACCTCTGTTTTTCTCCACCCCCTCGGGGATGCCGATGATTCTAACATTGGATCGTTTCGTTGAGTCAGTAATCTCCCGTAGCCAACATTCGTGGGTGTGGATTTTTTTAAGACCATCTTCTATTTTTATTTTTTCCTCTATTAACCCATCCTCCAATTCACTAACCCTTTCCTCCGCTTCGGTGACCCTGGCCGTCAGAACCTCTAGTTTTGCCTGCATTTGGCTCATAGAATTTTTAATTTCTGTCAAATTCGCTCTCATTTCCGCCCTTAGGGATTCTATATTCTCAGTAACATTTTCCTGAATACTTTTTTCAAGTCTACTCATTATCTTGACCATTGTTACTCTGAATTCCATTTCTGATAATTTGGTTACATCCATATCCGTTACTTCTGTGGCAGAGGCCACAGACTCACTGTCTTTTCTTTGCTGGGGGGGGGGCTTCTCCTTCTTGTCATTCTGATGAGGGGAGGTTGCGGGGTTGTCCAGAGCCCAAAATTATTGACTGGGTCCCAGGCCGTGCCCCTTGTTTTATAGGGATCTTAGAGATGTGGGCTTCTTCTTTAAAGATTTTATTTATTTACTTATCTGAGAGAGGGAGACAGACAGTCAGCAAGAACGGAACAGAAGCAGGGGAGTGAGAGAGGAAGAAGCAGGCTCCCAGCGGAGGAGCCCGAGGAGGGACTCCTTTCCGGAAAGCTGGGATCACGCCCTAAGCCGGAGACAGGCGCTCAATGACTGCGCCACCCAGGCGCCTCCGGTTGTGGGCTTCTTGATTTTTCAGCCTGCCTTCTGTGTTCTGGGGGAGGGGCCTGCCGCGCCGATACTCAGGCAACCCTGTTTGGGTAGAGTCTCCGTGTCCCCTGCGAGGGAGGATGGGGATGGGCACTCTCTGAGCCGGTATTTCCAGGCTTTTGTCCTCTGGCGGCTTTCCCTGGCGCCGGCTATGCCTCTTCTGAGGGTCAGAGCAGCAGAGGCTGCATTGTCGCAGAACAGAGGGATTGCGGCCCGTTCTCCACTGATGTTCTGGCCACTTTAACTCTGTTACTGTTGGTGCTGCTCAACCCTGCGGCGTCCCGGGATGTGCGCACCAACTCGGCGTCCCTGCCCTCACTTCCAGGGCCCGCGCGTCTCTGTCCTTTGTGTTTCTAATGCCGCCAGCCACCGGCCGCCCCGCGCGCTCCCGGGTCTCCCGGTCTCAGTCTATGCCCGGTGAGCACACCTCGATTCCGGAGTTTCGGGAGAAGCCTGGTGGCGCGCGCACCCGGTTCAGGGTCTCAGTCTGCTGTTTCGCGGGTGCCAACCGCGAGTCCGCCCGCTCCCCCGTGCAGGTGGCCCGCCAGCCGCCAGCCGCCCCGCGCGCGCTCCGGGAGTTCCCGGTCTCAGTCTGGATCCCGTGAGCACACCGGGATTCCGGTGTTCCGGGAGATGCCTGGTGGCGCTTTCACGGCTCACCGGTCTCAGTCCGCTCTCTCGCGGGTGCCCTCTGTGAGTCCGTCCGCTCCCCCGTGCAGGTGGCTGCCGCTTCCCGGCGCCCAAACGCGGCGGCTCCCTCCCCCTTCCGTTTATCTTCCGATATCCGTGCACGGTTTACAGCTCCCCTCTTCGTACCTCAATACTCAGCGCTGGAGATGTTCATTTGTAGAGATCCAGATGCATCATCCTGCGTCTCAGGCTGATTCCGTGGTTATTTAGGCTGGTCTGGTACCTATCCAGCTCGACTCAGGGGACCGGCTGAAAAAGGGGTCCCCTACTCCTCCGCCATCTTAACTCCTCTCCTCCATGACCTTAGCTTTCAAGCGCAAGAAAATCTCAGGGTGCTAAGCCGAGTAGTGGGCGGGGCAAGGGAGAAGGGTTCAGTGGGGGAGATGATGTTTGTCCTCGGACAACATTTTTTTTTAAGATTTTTTATTTATTTATTTGACACACACACACACACACACACACACACACACAGATCACAAGCAGGGGGAGCAGCAGACAGAGGGAGAAGCAGGCTTCCTGCTGAGCAGGGAGCCAGATGCGGGGCTTTATCCCAGGACCCTGGGATCATGACCTGAGTGGAAGGTGACGCTTAACCGACTGAGCCACCCAGGCGCCCCCTGGGACAACATTTTTAACCACGCTCCCCACCCCTGGCCTGAGCAATACACCCAATGCTTTGCATATAGGTAGCATCCCCCGCATGCCCAGTGTGGGCTGACTTACTACCGAGCCCCTTGTACTTGATGCTTTCTCCTCTGTACTCCCCTGCCGTGGATGCATTTGTGCATATGGTCTCCCTGCAGCTCTAGTCTTGCTGACCTTCCGCTCTCTGGGAACTTCCAGCTTCAGCTCCTTCTTCTGCAGGTTTGGCCCTTATTTCTTTTCTCTGATTCAATACATATGCAGATAACCTGTAGGTGAGGCCCTTCTTGGTCTTATTCAGTCCCTAAGATTCTAGGCCCATTTGTTACTCATACTGTCCAGAACTTGGAAGCAGACCCATGATCAAGGATCATGGAATCCCCTGCATATCTGGTAGACACTTTACCTGATATTGTATAGGCTTTCTTGATGCCCATCTTGGCCCATTGCCCTGCAGCCAGATGTGTGTGTGTGTGTGTGTGTGTGTGTGTGTGTGTGGAGAGAGAGATGTGTATGTGTAGGGGTGGATGGGTAGCTGTGGATGGGTGGGTGTAGGTGGGTAGATGTGGACATAGATGTGGCTAGATACAGATTACAAAGATAAATATAGATATATTTAATCTATACACTTATTTTGACTAAGAACATGCTATGCCAGAAAGAACTACCCCCTACTTCCTCCACATCCCTTACAAATTTCTAACATAGCACTTGCTAGAGAACCCAGAATGGGAGGGGTCCCTGCTCGCATACCTCCTACTCAAATCATAACCAGATTTCGAGGTTAAAATAATAACTTCTCTGCAAAGTTTTCCTTGACTCCGCCAGCTAAAACAATGGTGTCCAAACTCTCAGTATTTGGTCCCTGTGGTCTGACACCAAAATGTTTCTAAGGACACCAATCTCTCCTCCAAGCTCTAAAGGCCTGAACCAGGATTCTGATGTGAGTCATCCTGGTCACTTGGTGGTTAGAAACACGGGCTTTGTATTTACCCCAAAGATACAGATGTAGTGAAGAGAAGGGCCATATGCACCCCAATGTTCATAGCAGCTCTGTCCACAATAGCTAAATTGTGGAAGGAGCCGAGATGCCCTTCAACAGATGACTGGATTAAGAAGTTGTGGTCCATATATACAATGGAATATTACTCAGCCATCAAAAAGAATGAATTCTCAACATTTGCTGCAACATGGAAGGCACTGGACGAGATAATGCTAAGTGAAATAAGTCAAGCAGAGAAAGACAATTATCATATGATTTCTCTCATCTATGGAACATAAGAACTAGGAAGATCGGTAGGAGAAGAAAGGGATAAAGAAAGGGGGGGTAAACAGAAGGGGGAATGAACCATGAGAGACTATGGACTCTGAGAAGCAAACTGAAGGCTTCAGAGGGGAGGGGGTGGGGGGATGGGATAGACTGGTGATGGGTAGTAAGGAGGGCACATATTGCATGGTGCACTGGGTGTTATACGCAACTAACGAATCGTGAAAATTTACATAAAAAACCAGGGATGTACCGTATGGTGACTAACATAATATAATAAAAAAAAATTAAAAAAAAAGAAACATGGGCTTTGAGATCGAACAGAACTGAGGTTGATTCTCTCCTCTGTCATTTGCAAGTTGTGCGGCCTCTAGACAAGTTCATTAAACTCTTAGCCTTAGCTTCCCCTTGCTGATGCTGCCTATCTTACAGTTTTATGGAAGAACTAAACAAAAAGTTGCAAATAAACACTTAGTCCAGTGCCTAACACATAATCCAAGCTCAATAAGTGGTAGTTACCAACACAACTGTTGTGCTCATTACTACCGAGCCCCGAGCAGAACAGGACACAGTCCCTTAAACACTGGGCATTCAGTAATCGTGCAGTGAATAAACGAGCCTCTGAAAGGCCAGCTGCCTTGCCCAAGGCCATCTGGCTGGTCAGTGTCAAGACTCTACTTGAATCCAAGCCTTCTCTCTGGCCTATCTTCTCTAAAACCCTGCTTGCTGAGACTTCTGGAAAAATTTATAAGACTTAAACAGTGAGACAAGAGCGACTGGGGGAATTTCCCCATCCCTTAATTAGAGAAGTAGGAATCACAGGTATGGTGAAGGGCTGTGTCAATCCTCTATCTCCCAACACCCCGGCTTGGTGGTGGTGGTGGTGGGAAAGTCCCACGAAACAGAATACACAGAAAGTACGTAGATCTGTGTCAACGCATACCAAGTATATGAATTTCTGTGATTGTAATTACCCCCTGGGCCTACAGGCACAGAGTTTTGGCGTCTTCGCACATAAAGCAACTACCCCCTCAGCCTGAAGAAATCCTCAGTCTGAACAAGTTCCCAACCCCTTTCAAATGAGGCTGTTAAGATTCTGTAAAACACAATCTTTGTGACCCAAAGAACTCTGGGAAGCTTGTTAAAATGTTCCAAAGTCTTCAGGAACATCAAATCGCTTTTTGCAGTCAGGGTTTTCATGCTCTGGAGTGAAAGAATTGCAGTCATGAAGATCAAACATACCCTTCCTTTGGAGAGAGAGAGAGAGAGAGAGAAAGAAAGAAACAGAGAGAGAGAGGGAGGGAGGGAGGGAGGGAAGGAAGGAAGGAAGGAAGGAAGGAAGGAAGGAAGGAAGGAAGGAAGAAGGAAGGAAGGAAGGAAGAAGGAAAGAAGGAAAGAAGGAAAGAAAGAAGGAAAGAAAGAAGGAAAGAAAGAAGGAAAGAAGGAAAGAAAGAAAAGAAAGAAATCTGTCTAACTGAACAGGAAGAACTGAGGAGTCACAGAACACGTGTGTGAGTGACCAGGCTCTACTTCCCAGGAGAGGTCCAGCACATTGGTCGGTTCATGTCCACAGGTCCTGGGCTGAGGGAGGGACTCCTGGAGACCAGGCGGGACCACACAGGTGATCTACCCAGAGCCACCAGATCATGGATCACAGTCAAGAAAGGAAGACAAGTATAATATCCAGAGAAAATTTGAAACGATAGCGTGAATAAAAGTGTGTCTCCAAAATCAAAAGTCTAGGTGACCAGGAGTATGTCGCCATACAGGGCTCTATGAGGGTCAAGCAGTTTGGGAGGAAAGGCCATGAATTGAGGTCAACAATCACGGCTGCCTTTGAGTGAGGGAAACCTACAAAGGGGAAGCTGGGAGTATTTGTACCAACTTCAAGATCTTCTCAGAGCCTTGGAAATACAAACTCTGTTTTCTCATGGTGGCCAGGATGCCAAAAACCATTCACCCGGACCGCTGAAGGCTAGCTAGGAAATATGAGTAAGTGACAGTGAAGGGGACACTCTGTACCACAGTGAATGCACACAAGGCCAACAGTGTGCTTGACTTGAGAGCATGGATCTTCTTGGAGTCCCTACGTCCCGCGGGGTGAGGGCAGCAATGACACGACTTAATTACACAGCAAGGACCTTTGGGATGTTCCAGTGGAGGTGGATTGGCTGAAAAGGGGAGAGTTAGATATCATAAGGCAGGCAGGCAGCAGAGATCTTTCTGGAACACTGGGCTGGTGAACTCCACTCACTAGAAAACAGATCAGACGCTGTCCCTTCCTTGCATGGTTTTGTTGCAGTTGCCCTAGCAGGCCCGCCAGGACCCATAGGCTCAGGCCACAGCCTCGAGGAGGGTTTAGCTTCTCCAGTACAGTCTGCTCCCAACCATGGCAGGGATGGAGCTGCCTGGACTGACAGAGATCCAGATCTTAATGAAGACCTATTTTGCATGGGATAGCAAGGCCAGGCCTGGGAGAAGGAGCTCTAAGAGCTCCATGAACTTGTGTTCATGCTTGGCAAAAGCAAACCCTACTGTAATGGGGAGTCCTCACTGGCACCCCCGCCCTTCTCCTGAGCTGTCATCACGCACTGCTGCAGAACTACTCGCCAGGCTTTGTGGGTCCCCAGCACCAGGAGATGCGAACAAAGAATACTGTTTCTCTGCTCCTTTGCCCCTTGTATGCCCAGTGCATATGTATCTCAGAGGCTTCATTCAGGCCGAGAACCTTCTAGCCCCACCTCCCGTGGCCAGGGTGGGGAGGCGGGGGTAGGGTACATTACCATCCCATCCATCTTAACGCCATGCCTGTAGTCAGGGCATAGAAGGACTTAGATTGCAGTTGAGCACCAAGTCATCGATCCAATCGTTGGCGATAAATCCAATCCAGGCACCTGAATGACTGAGAGCAGTTAAAGATACCCAGTGGCAATGCCTAGTCATGGCTATTTTAGTCTCGACTGTCTGCATTTGTGCTCCAGGTGGGGGAGGTTTGGGGCCCCATGGCTGACCAATAAGCAGAAAACACAGAAACAAAAATGTTTAACACAAACAGTGGCGTTTTGCTCAGTTCCCCGGGTAAATGTTCATCCCAGCTTCTTGCCGCAGTCAGACTTTCTGCCTAGACTGGGCGCTTGTTCTCAGAAGTAAATGATGAATTTGCCTGGAGCTGGATCAGGAGGCGGGGCTGTGATTTACTGGGTGAATTGCAGGTCACCCTTCTGTCAAAGCATCAGTGCCAGTTATTCTCAGACTGTATGAGACTGCATTGGGCTTCATGCCAGCTCTTACCCTGTTTTGTTCCCCACTCCTCATCTGCCTGCTGTGTTCATCCAAAGGATTCAATGAGACCCAGTGAGTTGTAAGCGAGCAGCAGACTGGGGAGAAGGAGGAGCTCATCCTACTGTAGCGGCAGGTGCTTCAGTGACTGGCTGGTTCGGAGTCAAACGATGAAGTCACTGTCATCCAGGGAGTGAAAGAAAGCACGACTTCCTCCCTGGCTACAGGACACATAATGCCCACACCCAAAGTCCCATTGTCTTCTGGTTCTGGTTATTATTCCCCCACAAAAGGCAGGGCTGTGGCCTGCTCTAACCCAGAGCTGATGAGAGAGACAGAGGCACCGTCACCCCTTCTCTCCCACCTTTCTAAGCCCACACCCCCAAGCAGAGGGTGTGAAGCCCGGGGAGCAGCTGGCCCATGACATTCACGCAGACCCACACTTTATTTGCAAGAAGGGGGACAGCGTGAAGTGAACGAGGACAGGAGTAGATCCAGAAATGCCCCAGACCTGGGAGGCTGGAATCACCAGCCAGAACGATCAACACATTTGAACGTGGGGATCCTCCGTCTGGCCCAGGAAATACTCTAAAGCAGGTCATCTAGAGGATGAGGGATATCCCCTCTGGGCAGAATCATGCAGATGTTAGTTCAGGAGCAGGATTCAGTGATCCACCAGTTGCACAGAACCCTCAGTGCTCATTACATCACGTGCCCTCCTTAATGCCCATCACCCAGTTACCCCATCCCCCCACCCACCTCCCCTCCAGCAACCCTCAGTGCGTTCCCTGTAGTTAAGAGTTTCTTAGGGTTTGCCTTCCTCTCTGTTTTCATCTTATTTTATTTTTCCTTCCTTCCCCTATGTTCATCTGTTTTGTTTCTGAAATTCCACATATAAGTGTAATCATATGGTATTAATCTTTCTCTGACTGACTTATTTTGCTTAGCATAATACCCTCTAGTTCCATCCACATCATAGCAAATGGCAAGATTTCTTTCTTTTCAATGGCTGAGTAATATTCTGTGTATGTATAGACCACATCTTCTTTATCCAGTCATCTGTTGATGGACACCTGGGCTCTTTCCGTAGTTTGGTTATTGTGGACATTGCTGCTGTAAACATTGGGGTGCATGTGCCCCTCGGATCACTGTGTTTTTATCTTTTGGATAAATACCTAGTAGACCAATTGCTGGGTCATAGGATAACTCTATTTTTAACTTTTGGAGGAACCTCCATGCTGTTTTCCGGAGTGGCTGCACCAGTTTGCATTCCCACCAACAGCATAAGAGGGTTCCCCTCTCTCTGCCTCCTCGCCAACACCTGTTGTTTCCTGACTTATTAATTTTACCCATTCTAACTCATTGTGGTTTTGATTTGTATTTCCCTGATGCCAAGTGATGTTGAGCACATTTTCATGTGTCTGTTGGCCATTTGTATGTCTTTTTTGGAGAAATGTCTCTTCATGTCTTCTGTCCATTTCTTGACTGGATTTTTTGTTTTTTGGGCATTGAGTTTGATAAGTTCCTTATAGATTTCATTATTCTCAAATCTAACATCACGGTAATGCTTTCTTCTAATGAAATGTTTCCTGAAAGCCCAATGAATGATATGATATGGATTTAGAGGTTTGGGTTGTGTTGGGGGGAGGGGTCCAGCCTTGCCTATGAGACATCCACCTTTATCTCCCAGCAGATCTCCATGCTTAGGTTTTCTTGGGCTATGGTTGGAAAACTCCATCCAGTTTAATCCTTCCTTTGCCACAAAACACTGGGGCCCAGGGACATGGTCGCTACAACAGAGCTCCGGGGAAAAGGAAGGGACAGAAAGAGAGACAAACTGAATTGGTCAAATGATGTGCATGAAAAAAGAAAGGTTAAAAACTGCCCTGGCAGGTTTTTCCCCCTCACAGTGAGGGATGGGGAGACAAAATGTGTCCAAAGAGCAGAGCTGGGGAGGGTGAGCAGCGTGAGGGGGACTAGGTGCCTGCCACCCTGCTCAGCCTGCCACATCTAGAACATGTCTGCCGTGACACTTGAGATACCAAGTTGATGGATCTCAATGCAAGGCCCCCGGAGGAGGAAAGTTCACAGTCAACAAGTAAATGCATGCCATTTGTAACAATGATTTGCGTGCATAGAGCGCTGTGCTGTTTACAAAGCACTTTCTCGACCTCATCTGCATTCAAAGGCTCGCTGGGCAGAGTGCCCTGGGCGGGGATGATGCTGCCCTGAAGTGACGTCATACTCAGTCTCTGAGAGACGCAGACCCCATCCTCAGCAACACCACGAGACAAGGAACCTGGTCCAGGCAGGGTGGGTTGGGGGACACTCACCTGGCTGCCATGAGGATCCAGTGAATATGTCCATCAATTGCTCACCCCCATCCTCCCCGCCTGAGACTTCGTCCTGGACACATCCAACCAGCCGGTTCAAACTTCTGCTCTCTGGGCCTCAGGCAACAGTGAGCTCAGACAATTTTACAATCCAAGGAGTTCAGAGTAGTGATGCCCCGAAGGAGGCGGGTAGGCATTAGAGGGAAAGGCGGTCTTGCCAAAGGCAGTGGGACCACTGTCGGGGCTCTGGATCAAGGGACAATCTCCCACCCCCACTGACAGTGTCACAGACAAATTCAGAGCAGGAGTCCAGCCCCAGGGGAACAGGTGGGCAAAGAGATGTCAAAGTATGTAGACCACAATGTGCAGAGTGGACTGACAGGGAGGAGGAGAGGCTCCAGGTAAAGCGTGCAGATGACCCGCCCTCTTGGCTCTTCCTGACCTCACCCGTGATGCTGCTGCTATCCTTCCTGCCCTGGACAGGGTAGGCTGAGGACAGAGCCAGGGGGAACCTGCAGTGTCTCCCTGGAGAGGGCAGGGGGGCAGTGGCCAGTGCCAGGACAAGAATCCCTCGCAACTTGCTTTTGATCTCTGCCTGCGAGGTTCTCAGACTCCCCAGGTCTCAGACAGATGGCCCCTCTGGCTACATTTGCAGCCGCCTTCCAGGCGTCCCTGTGCTGGTCGGAGGGCCTTGGCTCTTCATCTGAAACATGGCTCTAATTGCTTCACCACTCCACAACATCCTTTCCCTTCCTGCTGCTGATTAATTTTGCTCATTTTCCTCCCTTGGCAACTCAGCTGTTGTAAGAATACTCTGGAGCGTTCCATCTGTCTTGGGTTTGTGGTAAATAATAAGCTGGCTCTTCAGACATTTTCATCACCTTCTGATCTCAAGGACCTTCCTTTGAATTCCAATGCGAAGGGGAGAAATGAGGACTTCTCGGAGGGTCACAAGGCCCTGGAGTCAAGAACAGAGATGCAAAGCCAGTTTACAAGGGAGCAGGTGAGCTCCTGGGTAAACCTGATCCCAGTACCCAGAAGCGAAAATCTCCTCCCTCTTCAGGTGGACAAATCATGAAGTGAAGTGGATCTCAACCCTGGATACTCATTAGAATCATCTGGTATGGTTTTTAAAAAACCAATGTCCAAAGCTCACACTCCTCTTGACCAGTTCAATTAGAATGGCTGGGATTTGGGCCCATGTGTTCATACTTTAAAAAAAAATCTCCAGATAATTATAATGGATAGGAAATTGTCTATTGACAAATCAGCTCTTCAAGGAATTCCACTAATCTCAGCCTCCGCGTTATTTCCTTCCCATCCCTCCATTAGTTACTGCACCTTATAATTTCATAGCACAATATAAAGCATGTCCACATACATATTTCGCTATGCAAAATCAGGTGATCCTCCATCACACCTGTGAAGGGAAGGGACTGGACGCTATTCAGTTTAGTTCTACCATGTTGCCTGATATCTAACATGAGATGAATATTCAACGTCTATTGAATAATTCTGTAAGATCGTTGTATTAAAACTTTATTATCACACTTTAATTATTCATTATCATGATTTTACAGTTGAGAACTGAGGCCAAGAGAAGAGAAATGTCTTTGCCCAAGATTGTAAGGCCAGTAAGAGCAGAGTGGCACTGGGGTCTTGAGTCTGGCATGATTTCCATAGTCTGCCCTGCTTACTCCTCTCATTATTCTTTGCCCAGGTCTGCCCATAGTCTCCCATTAACCTCAACACTGTCGGATAGGAATATGAAGGTTGCTAAGCTCCGGGCCACAGCTCAGAGAAGCAGCAAGGCCACAGTCAAGGAGCAGAGCTCATGTGCCCCAGACAGAACAAAAAGCCCCCAAATCTGGTCTCAGGGCTGAGATAGGAAAGAAAGCAGAGTGAGTAAATCTGGATCCTGCACTTGACCATAAATGCTTGTGGATAACGAGGGTTGTGGCAGTGATGATAAGAATGGGGAACTGAACCACTGCCCTCCCATCGATAAATCAAGGTCTCTGCTCAGTGGTGGCAAGCCAAGTCCCCAAAAGGCTGGGTTATGAACCACATGGAAGGAAGCTCCACAGAAGGGAGTTCTAACCCAGGGATTCCTTGAAGTCCTCAGTTTCCTCTTAGAGAAGTGAACCCTTACACTATGATACAGCCCTGCTTTGAAAGATGGTAAAGTGTTCTAGGAGACAGTGTGGGGTAGTACAGTGGTTCCCAATATATGGCCCCTGGACCAACAGCATCAGTATTACCTGGGAGCTTGTTAGAAATGCACATTCTCCCACCACCCCAGACCTACTGGTCAGCACTTCGGCTGACCGAAATCTGTATTTTATCAAGTCCTAAAACATTATATTGAGTGAAAGAAAGAAAATACAAAAGACTACGTAATCTATGATTCCATCTTTATGAACTTCTAGAAAAAGCAAAACTACAAACAGCAAAGGAGTAGTGGTTTCTTGGGACCAGGCCTGGGGAGGGGCATCAAGTCCACAGGCATCCATAGGATCTCCAGAGTGAGGAGAATCGACCATTTCTTCACTGTGTCGCTATTTACAAATTGGTATGTGAGTCCAAAATCCATCAAATGTACATTTAACATAGTTAAATTTTACATTTAACACGGGTGTACAAATAATGCATAAAATGTAATACCGAATAACATAATAAATACATAATAACATAATATTTTAAAAGCTGGCCAAATCAACACCAGAGGGGAAGCTGGATGTGGAAGAAACTGATGGGGACAGGCCGGCCACCACAATCTCTAACTGGGAGCCAAAGCCTGGGTTATATGGCCTGCTGCTTCCACCCTAGTTCTGAAAGTTAGCTTAAATACGAACAACAAGGACAAAAGATTTCAAATTCCAGATTACGCCAAATCAATGATTATTTGTGGTCTGCTTTGGCCTGATCCCTTCTCTTTGTGTGTGTGTGTGTGTGTGTGTGTGTGTGTGTGTGTTAATTCTAGCTATTCATCTTTTCTGAATGGTCTGCTTCTGGAAGTGGGGATGGCTTTAATTCAGAATATTTTATTATTAAGTTCTCTTGTGCTTTCAGTTCAAAGGAGTTACTGATGGAAATGTTATTTAAGTATCAATCAAAGACACTATCAAAAGGGACCTTGCCTTCTGAACTTTTGCTCTCTGCATTCAGCAGTCTATCACTCTGAAGGTTTTTAGTAAATGTTTAATAAATAGGTAAATAACCTACCTAAACACCTAATGACACAGGAAAGGCAGTTGGGTCTAAAGACAAGCCTGTGCCTGGACCTACTGTATTTCCAGTGCAATCATTTATTCATTTTTCCAACAAGCCTCACCAGTAAGCAGACGAGGGGCTGAGGTTACTCACATGAAAAAGACAAGGCTCCCACTCTTACTGAACCCTCACTTAGCACCCACCTGGGATTCCCTAGGCTAAGTGTCCTGACAGAAGGTACCAGGAGAGCGACTCCAGGGAAAGGGTCCTGAGAAGTCCGGCTCTATAGCCTCGCACTGCTATTTCTCTCCAGGGAGAGCAATCCAAGCATTTCCTTTTCCTCTCTCAAAATTAGATCCCCTTCTGATGCCCTTATAAAGCCAATGACTCTAGTAAAAGTGGGGGAAAGAGAAAGAAAGAGAAAAAGAAAAAGCAAGTAGGAAAGGACAAGGAATGAGGAGATATCCAAATCAATAAAATTTCTCCCCCCTGAGAACCTAAATGCCTCCCCAAAATACTGCAAGGAAACTGCAGGCAAAGAAAAAATAGATTCTATTTCTTGGTCTAAGAAGTGTCACTCTGGAATCCACTGCATTGGTGAGATAAGCTCTGCGTTGGCGAGGGACTGGAGCACGCCAGGAAATTGAGGACGGGAGGGTATTTTCCCAAGCTGTATTAACACTTCTTCTCATGCTTTGCAGAGATTAGAACTTTTATCACTGGCTCGCACACCTTAAAAAAATGTATTAAGCTGTAGGTTTTTAGGGCAGAATGGACCCAAATTGTTCCCTTTCTCAGGATGCAGGGAGATGATGTGGGTGAATAGTGATGGGGAATCCAAGCCCTGCTAAACTAAAGTTCTCCCACAGTCCATTGGGGGCACCTTCTCACGATGAGCAAAACTCTGGATGAGGATGGATTTCTAGAAATGTCCATTTTCAGGAATGGAATCAAGGGGTATCCTTTGTCCTCTGCTGACCGGTCTCTGGGCAGAAGAGAAGCAGCAGTCGCCAAGACAATGCCAACTGGAAAAGGTAGACCCGGAAGTGAGAAGGAAGTGAGAAGCACATGTTGCCACAGGAGGCAAGAACAGGGGACAGAATCCTGGCCGGCAGGACACAGAGGCAGGCAGGCAAGAGTCAGAGAAGGTAGCTGGCGAAAGGTCCGAAGGGCCAGGCCAAGATGCTGAGAACAAGAACACAGTGATTCAGATTCAGACCCTCTAACTGGGGCCTGGGCTCACAGCCATTCTCTTCCCCAGGTCCCCTCCCTGTGCCACCTCCCCTTCTCCCACCTGACCTGACGGGGAGCAACCTCTCTCTCGCCCAAGCAGCGGATAGCCCCAGGGATATTCAGCCTGAATCGCTGGGTTCTGCCCAATGACACAGCAAGGCCCCCCAGAGGAGGGACAATGTCTTAGCGTCTTCTATTTCCCCAGCTCTTGGCCTGCTGGGAAGGAGGGATCCACCTGCCATTTCAAGTGCACCCATAATACCCATGCTGTGGGTAGACTGGAAAGGAAGCTGCCCCGTGGTGCTGCCTGCTGGCCCGAGCCACGGTGGAGACCTACACCTGACAGTTACCCCATCTACCATGTGGTTGAACTCCTATAAATCAGAAACCCTGTTTAGGGGCGCCTGGGTGGCACAGCGGTTAGGCGTCTGCCTTCGGCTCAGGGCGTGATCCCGGCGATCTGGGATCGAGCCCCACATCAGGCTCTTCTGCTATGAGCCTGCTTCTTCCTCTCCCACTCCCCCTGCTTGTGTTCCCTCTCTCGCTGGCTGTCTCTATCTCTGTCGAATAAATAAATAAAATCTTTAAAAAAAAAAAAAAAGAAAGAAAGAAAAAAAGAAACCCTGTTTAGTGCCCAAAAAAATTTAGTAGGCCTTAACTATCTGTGAAGAACAATTAGGCATCCCAGAACAGCACCAAGTTTGGGATCTGATTAGAAAGAGGGGCTACCATCTGTCCCTAAGATTCACAGTTTTCCAAGCAAGAGATAAAAAAAAAAAAAAAATCATGGTCAGGGTTGACTCAATCCATGGTGGGAATTCCTACTAAGTGTGGGTCACTATGCCAGCTACGGGGGAGTTACAAAGAAAAGGACATGCCTTGGAGTTTGTATGGTCTCAGAGTTAGTCCGGAGCAGGGAGAGATTACTGCAGGCTGGCAGGAGGGGGGTGGTCAAGAGAGTCTCGCTGGGGAAAATGAGATTTGGAATGAGTTTTTCAGGATGAGCAGAAACCTGGTCAGTAGACAGGAGGGAAGGGGCAGTGTAGATGTGGGAAACCATGAAAGTCAAGGCACACACATGGGAGATACAGACACAACTTTAGAAAGTTGAAAGAATGTCTGGAGCCCAAACATGGCAGCCTTGAATGTCAGTCTGAGGAATTACGACAGGGAGCTATGTGCCAGCTTACAACAAACAAGAGTCAGACAAGACCAAACACTGTCACCACCTGCATTTCTGAAACATTTCTATCCCTGCATTGATAATATGACAATTTCCAGGTTTCACAGAACTATTCAAGTTCTTTGGTTCTCCAAGACCTGGATACCACATCCCTCATCGTAAAAGTCAACCCACTCCCTTTCTTGAATGTTTTCAGGGGCATCAGCAACTGGATAAAGCTACCAGGGAAAAGGTAAATTCCTAGAAATAAGCATCTCTTTGGACAAATTGGAACAAAAAAGAAAATGCTAAGAAAACGGAAGAAAGAAACCTGTATCTGTAAGAAGGAAAACAACATCACAAATTCAAATTGCGTATAAAAGATACCTACTGCTCACGGATAACAGGAAAAAAGGTATGACCACAATTGTGTAGTAATTGAAACAGGCCAGGGCTCAAGGGACCACAATTGTCAAGAGATAACATTAGAGGTGAAGGAAAATGTATCCCTTTTCTGTAACTTCCATAACAAATTATCACAAACTTCGTGGCTTAAAACAATGGAAATGTATTCTTTCAGAGTTCTGGAGGCCAGAAGTCAAAAATCAAGTTGTCTGTGGGGTCCATCTCTCTCTGAAGACTATGGAGTGGGGGAGGAGGGATCTTCCTTGTCATTCCCAGCTCGGAGTGACCCCAGGCGTTCCTCAGCCTGTGGCTGCTGGATACCAGGCTCTACATCCGTCTTCATGTAGGTTTCTCCATTGTGTCTACATTCCTCTTCTGTATCTTTTAAGGACATTGGTCATTGGACTTTGGAACCATCTAGATAACCCAGGATGATCTCCTCTCCAGATCCTTAACTGAGTTACATGTGCAATGATACTTTCTCCAAATAAGACCATATGCACAAGTTCTCCATTCTAGGGCTGAGGACATAGACGTATCTTCTGGGGGACCATCATTCAACCCATTACAGAAAATATAATCCAGTTCCTCTCCTTCATTTTCTTGGTTTATGCTAGATTATACTTGGCTTTGCTTCCATTAATAGATAAGAAAAATTAATAGGAAATAACAATAATTTCTTATTGGTAGGTTCCTGATAGCCAGGGCACCCGCTGAAGTCCCTGAAGGATATGTTGAAAATGGTTACCCTTCCAGCTCAGAAAAGTTTGTGGTACTTTGTTGCACTCGTTATGTTCAGCTGCATCTTGGGAATGGGCTGGTAAGTGGTAAGCTGAGCTCAAAGGCTCTAGTTTGCTAGATTTCTAGTTTGCTTCTTGCTCCCCTTCACGACATATTCTCCAACACTCTTTGCGATCCAAATGCCTCTTCCCTCTTCCCACCCATTACAGTTGTTACCTGAAAGGGCAGAAAGTGGGCATGCTTGTATTTCCTGCCAGGGTTTCTAGTTCCTGCTGACATCCTCAAAAGGCAGTTTTTAAACTTTCATCAAACACAGTGGCCTCCAAATACCAGTTTGCAGAGCAGTACTGGTGCTTTCTAAGAATCACCAGAGAAGCCTGTTAAAAATTCAGATTCTCATGTCTACTGGAGATTTTTATGAAGCTGTGGAGTAGAGCCTATGATTTTATATTTTTAACAATCTCCCCAGGTGATTCGGATGGGTACAATGAGGCTGATATGTTCTGGCAGGATACAGATGTTACCTAAATCCTATGAAATGAATGGGGCGGGTGTCATGGGCCTCCAGACCCCCTTGTCTCCTTGCTTGCTTTGTTCCAGGCACACTGGTCTCTTATTGTCTCCACGCACTTCCTCCAGTTCCTTCGTCCTCGCTGTTCCCTCTGCCTGGGACAATCCTCCCTGGCTATCTGCATTTCTTACTCCCTCACTATTTCAGACCTCTGCTCCAATGTCACCTCCTAGGGGGACCCTTCTCTGACTACTCTATATGGCAAAATGCACACCCAAATGTACACTCATCTCTCCCTAGCCAATTACCCCGCTTTATTTCTCAGCAATAGTTAGTACCTGTCAGTTTATATGTGTATTTATTTGTATTTTTCTGTCTCACAAGAAATGTAAGCTCCCTGAGAACAGGGATATTGTTTGCTAATTAGTTTGTTTTCCTTTGCTGTTTTCATGCTGTCTTGGAGTCTATAACAGCACCTAGAATGGATTGTATTCAATAAATATTTGATGGATTAATAATAGAAGAAAACATCTCTGACTACCATGAAGAGTTGGTAAGCAACCCAACTTCTTAAAATATCTTCAGAAATTTAGATAAGATAAAATGCCTTAAAAGGCTTCTAGCATAAGAAAGGGGAGGGAGAGAAGACAAGCTAATGCTCTGTTTTCTTAACCTTAAAGAGTGGATCCCCCAATTCTGGTTTTGTTGTTAAACCTTCATCAGCAAAATGAAACTGAAGGAACTCAGCTCTGAGATTCTGAAATTTCTCAGCATATCCTGGGGGAAGTTGCTGTTCACAAAAGAAGGGCCGGGAATGAGAACTAGAGAAGTAGACAAGAAAAACATGTGCATTCTCCCAAAGTGTCTTCTCTGCCTTCCTGAAGCATCCAGAACCCTGGGGAAAGAATCAGGCAGACATATTCAGTCTTGGATCCTGGGGCCAGTTCCAAGCCTAGAGGAAAGATTGATCCAGCTTTCAAAACATAGAGTAAGAGGGCTACAAAAGCAGCACCCAGAGATGATGAAATGGGGGAATCAAAGAGATGCACAGATCAAGTAAAATGTAATTCAAAGAGACAAGCATAGAGGCAAGACCAGGCTCCAGGCTACACAAATAAAGGAATGTCAAGAGACAATAAGCATATTCAAGAATATGGAGATGAGTAAGAGTCAAAAAGGTCCCATCAGCCCTTGGAAGTTACAGGCAGGGACCTTTCACAGGTAAGAGGGAAGTTGCTAAAGCACCAAGTCATTTTGGGCAATATTTTCCATTGCCAAAAATGGAGCCCTGACATATTGGTAGACAATTGGAAGGCTTCTGGAACAATCTCACCTAGAGAAAGTACTTTTGGCAAGAAAAGTGGGAATCAAAATGGAGGAAAAGTTTGAAAAGAAATTTAGTTCTTAACAATTCTAAAACAATTCATTAAATCCAAAAATGTAAATGGTACATATAAATTGCATTGCATTAATTGTAAATGGACTAAATTCTCAAGAGAAATATTGTTAGACTACTATAAAAAAACCAAAAACAACTCAGTTACATGCTATTTACAAGAGATCCACCAAAGAACCGAATAAAATTTGAAAGTAAAGCATAGAAGAAGATATCTTAGGATTATTGTAACCTAAAGAAAACTGGGGGACTATTATCCTTAAGACATAAACCATCATCAGTGACAAAGCAGTTTATTCAAAATGAAAAAAAAGTCCTATTCATAAAAAAGACAATTCTTTCTCTTCCCAAAGGCAGGCCACCCCCTAATAAGATTTCAAGGCTAAAGATTATTGACTCTCCCCCCTAAATTAACTGAATCAATTATTTGGGTTTATGTTGACACAGACTATAGTATTTTTTTAAATAAATTGACTACTTTGACTAGATATTTTTATATAATCTTAATATAAACAGAAAATGCTCTTGTAGTAGATAAAATAATCTTTACCTATCTCTGCCACTAATCTATCTTTAAGAAGCTAAAACTCAACAACAATAAAAAGGAGCTAAAAACTGCTTTCAGACCAAAAATATTTCCTATTCTGACTACTGAATAATTATAATACAACAGAATCAGCATTTCAAGCTATTATGATCTCCAGTCAGACAAAAAAAATGCATTGTGTAGATGTAAAATATTATTAACAATTCAGTGGATTTTTACAAGTATGTGTGAGAAAAACAGACACAGTCAAATTCACCAAGACCCAGGAGAGCAATTAGATCCAGAGAAATCAATACAGTACAATTTTCTTTTGTAGGGTTTTTTTCATACACACTGCATTAGAGAGGTTTTTACCAAATTAAAATTTCTAAAATAGATGACAGTGTGTAGTACAAATTATAAAAACCACTGGTATAATGGAAAGACATTTCATGGTAACTAAATTAAACCACTCAATCATGAGGCTGATAATAAAGACAGAGAGGCAGGGCAACGAGGCAGACGGTCAAAAGATAGTTCCATGAGATCTAAAATAAGGGGTACTTCCTAACAGCAGCAGCTAGAGAAGAGTTCAGAGGACCAGGCTCATTTACCAGTGTGAGAGGAGCTCCTACAGGAGCTCCAGCACTTCTGCCCAGCAAAATTTCCCAAGCAGCCTGGATATGTGGACTAGCTTTATTTTCAATGATGAGATTCCTTAGACCTATAACTAAACATGATTTCATTTTTATAGTTTGGTGAGACTTTTCGTTAAACAATTCATAAATGAAAAAAGCAAAAATAAATAAAACTCTGGCCAGCCACAGAATCTGTATTTTGTTTTTTGTGTGTTTTTTTTTATAATAATATTTTTTTATTATATTATGTTAGTCACCATACAATACATCCCTGGTTTTTGATGTAAAGTTCGATGATTCATTAGTTGCGTATAACACCCGGTGCACCATGCAATACGTGCCCTCCTTACTACCCATCACCAGCCTATCCCATTCCCCCACCCCTCCCCTCTGAAGCCCTCAGTTTGTTTCTCATAGTCCATAGTCTCTCATGCTTCATTCCCCCTTCTGATTACCCCCCTTTCTTTATCCCTTTCTTCCCCTACCGATCTTCCTAGTTCTTATGTTCCATAGATGAGAGAAACCATATGATAATTGTCTTTCTCTGCAGTATTTTGTGTCAGAGCCTATGGTTATTTTAAATCATAGCAAACAGGATCAGTGGTGCATCTGAAAACTTAGATCTTTGGAACACATTCAGTGCTCCCGTACAGATGCAACCACTACATTGCTACAGATTCGTCAGATGTGAAAGTTGCAAAATTCTCCTATATTTACCCTGATCTTCATCTATATCATTCAAGGCAACTAAGAGCCAAGCCCTTTTTAAGTATGCTTTCCTGGGGCACCTGGGTGGCTCAGTTAATTAAGCGTCTGACTCTTGATTTTAGCTCAGGTCATGATCTCAGGGTCTTGGGATTGAGCCTCGGTGGACTCTGGTTGTCCTTCTCTCTCTGCTCCTCCTCCTCCCTCCAACTCATGTGCATACGCATTTGCGCACGCACGCTCTCAAATAAATAAATAAAGTCTTTTTTTTTTTTAAAGCATGCTTTCCCTGCCAAAAAATAGTACCTCGAAAATTTTAGCTATGTATTAGAATTTTTAAACTTTCACTGGTGGGAGAGTCTTCCCTGGGTCTAACGTAAATTTTTTTAACTCTTTCTTTATAATGGTTGGAAGCAATGGGTTTTTCTGGGTTTACCAGCCTCTAGCTCATAGTCAGTCCTTGGACCACTTCCTAAGCCTCAGTTACCTCAGCTGTAAAAAAACAAAAGGGGGGGGTGTGTGAATAATAGTCTCCCACCTCAAAGATGAGAACTGAAAGAAATCATCCACTGAAAGTACCCGGGACAGGTCCTACAACACTACGTTCTTTGCGTATGTCACTATCATGGCCAGCCACCGCCAGCAGCACCTCGGCCCTGCACGCAGCTGGTACCACCCCTCCCTCTGCATCAAGCCTTCACCGCCCCACATCTTCTGTGGGTCCCCTTGGTCTCTTTTTCTGCAGGCTCAATCATAACACCTTCTCTCAAATGTCCTCAACTGTCTTAGCTTCTCCACTTCTCGAGCAGTATTTGTTCATTGTGCATGTGTTTTAGAGAGAAAAATAAACATACCATCTTGTTTCCTTCCAGGCAATGCCGAGTCTGCACTTCCCCTTACATTTTATTTCAGGGCCGTCCTCGATCCATAATTCTAATGGAGTCATAAATAAAACATCTTATATGGGTTACACCTGATCTTAGATGATTTGAGATTATCTCCCGAAAATCTGTGTATAAATTACTTAATTTTCAAATGGCAGTCACAGTTTAAATATACCAAGACAGGTGGTATTTAATGTACCCTGCAGTAAATTACTTTGCAAAGCAAAGCATGCATCTTCAGTATGATCATTCATTCCCTAAGCCGTTTTGTGAGCCTGAATTTTTTATTTATCGTATTTGCTTAAAGCGTGACCTCTCTAGATTTTATCCGTTAATTGTATCTTAGGCCCAGATTGTAAAACGTACTTACTTTTAACTCTCTATCTTAATGCCTTCTCTCTCCCTCCAGCTGTGAGGTGTCTGCGTCTCCATCTTTGGCCAGTAGGCGTACCAGGAAGACAATTGAGACCATTGGCATTTCAGATACTAAACCTGCAATAGAAATGGGTGGAACAGTTGATTCAAAAGGTTTAGGCTATGTGTCTGTTGATAAAAGCCAAGCTTTGAGAGAATTCCAATTCAGTCTTCAAAACACATTTCTTGGGTGAGAGCCAGCACTATAATTGCGTTTAAGAGTATGATGATTGTGTCATTTCCATCTATTTTGCATAAATTTGAATAATGAATACAAGTGACCCTAACCTCACATATGTAACAATTAGCACAATTAATTAGTACAAATGTATTCCAACTCTGTATTCTGGGCATGACACACAGGAAATATATAATAGGGCTTGAAATCAACCAATTTAATTACCTCCCAGATAATATTCCACAAAGACATACTGTGTGAGATTGTCTTCTATTCCTGGACACCGGAAGTGTCAAAATAAATAATCTGACGCTTAAGAGAAGACGACTCTGACCAGAGGGTTGAGACTTAGAGAGAATGTTCAATGCAGCAACATCAGATTGGGGGTGCACGTGATTGGGGTAAATGGAGGGAGGATTGCTGGTTTTAGGCATGCTTAAGAGGGTGGTTCAGTGGCGTTGTGGAATCCGGTGTTTCCACGAGCTCAAGAATATGCAACCTCAGACCAGCTTGCGAAAAGACTCTAACATGCATTCAGTTCTAACTGCGTGTGAAGCATTTTGCCTGACACCGGGCATGCCTGATTGTCCCTTGTCCCTACTAAAGCTCACGCACTACCCCACCCATCTGCACTGTAATCTCCACCGCTCAGAGGAGGAAACTGAGGCTCAGATAGGTCAGTCTGCCCCATCCGGTGCCCCTTCCCCTCCAACGTAGTGCCTGGCACACTGCTGGGCACTCCGTGAATATTTGCAGGAATGAACTGTCTCGATGCCCAGGTCCCAGGTGGTCTGTTCATTCTTTTGAGTTTCAGGTGTAGGCTGTATGTGAGAAGGTATCCACACTGACTGGCATGAGTGATCAGCGTTCTCCCAGGAGGTAGGAAGCTCTTTGAAGAGGGAGGAAGGTCCCTCAGATGCATCCCACAAAGGGGCTGAAAACCAGGGTGGGCTCTGAGGCTGTCGGGCTGCAGCCCCGCCACCACTTCTAGGTCATGTGGGGTCTCGGGCAAGAGACTCCTCCACACTTTCTTGCCTCATTTTCTTCACTCATAACTGTGTTCGGTAAGAGTGAACACGCTTGTTTTGAGGATTAAATAGTCTTAGAACAGTACCCAGCTCCTAATAAGGGTTCAAATAAATATTAAGTATAGCTTTTCCCAAAGAAAAGGTCAAGCTAAAGTTGACTTCAAAAAAATTCTCGGTTTCGAATGACAGTAAAGTTTTGACTTTCTGGGGTTTCTTTAGGTGCCAATGGAAATGACTGAAATTGAGAATTTCGCTTGGAAGATGGAGAAGCCGATGGTACAATGCAGAGAAATGTTAGTGCTGGCGCCATGGGTGCCTGCTCCCCTCCAGTGCACCCTCGGGGTGGCGCTCTTGCCCCCGTCGCCACTGCACACTTACCTAGCTGAGTGGTACTGCAGATGTCCCCTGTATTCATGTTGGTGGTGTTTCCAGTATCCGGCATGGAGCCCATTGGGACAGCCTCACAAATATTTCACTTATTCATTCAGCCAACAAATGTCTTTTAGCCTAGCTAGTATGTGTGTCGGGCCCTGAGCTAGGTGTGCAAAGTAACGCACTGAGCATGCGGACATAATTATACTTCATGAAGGCATGTCAGGAGACTGGCGGTAAAACAGGATCTCACCCTCTCCCTCACCTCTCCTCTTTCAGAGCTTGACTATCACACACACACGCACGCACACACACCACCACCACCACCACCACCGCCACCATCACTACCACCATCGCTACCACCACCACCACCAGGAAGCCTTCCTGGCTTGATGCTAGTTGAAATTAGAAATAAACGTGTTCATTGGGGTCCCTGGGTGGTTCAGTCAGTGAAGCACCCACCTTTGGCTCAGGTCATGATCCCAGGGTCCTGGGATCAAGTTCTGCGTCGTGCTCCCTGCTCAGCGAGGAATCTGCTTCTCCTTCTCCTGCTCCCCCTGCTTGTGTTCCCTCTCTCTCCCCCCCAGTCAAATAAATAAATAAAATCTTAAAAAAAAAAAAAGATATGCGGGTTCATGTGTGTGTGCTTGGCTTTCAAATTCTACAGATCAGAACAGATGAAGACAGGCCTTGAGAAGAATAGTTCGGGGTGGGTCGCCGCAGCACCTCCCTGCTGAAGTGGGGCCCCTGTGTTTGCTTGTTCACCCACAAAGGCAGCTCAGCCACCGACAAGGACTCCCTCCTTGACCAAACTTAAGTCAGTTTCCTCTAAGCTCCTCAACCAGGCCTCGGCCTTGGCAAAGTCCTCCTCTCTAGCGAAGAGCCCTGCTAGGCCAGTTGACAGAAACTCTCCCCTCTCTGGGCATCCAGCCAAGCTCTTCTGCCTTCACCCTGCATGTCTACTCAAGTTCCCCTTCATCCCTGCCCTCAGTGCCTACTCGGGTCCCTCTTCATGGTCGTCCATCCCCTCCCTCGCCCTGCCAATTCAGCTAAGTCCCTACTTGTCCTGCTGCGTTCCCAAGTGAAGTTCAACCTCTCTCCCTTGCCTTTTTGACCAAGAGTCCAAACAATTTCTCTTCCCCCACGGCCTTCATTGTGGGTGCCCTGGCCCTGAGCAGGGGCCTGATGATAGACAAGGTGCAGGCTTGACTCCAGCCCGTGTCTGGAGACACCTGCAATAGTAGGACTGAAAGCCCTGGTGGGTCCACCACTTCTCGGTTGTGTGGCCTTGGGCAAGCGACTTATTTCTTGCAGGGTGAAGCCCTGCCCAGCCTTCAGGCAGTGACTTGAGTGGTCAAAGCCAGAAGCCATGCACTTGCCCCCAGGGCTCCATTTTGGATCATTCTACTGGGGTGAGGGCATTCTGGAACCACCACCCCAACACACTGCTCCAAGTCCAAAGTCAACCTAGTTCCAGCAGGAAATAAGACACCTCAGTGGAAGAATCCGGGGTAAGATTTTCCTTATCCTTCATGCTTTCACATTATAACATCGAATATGCCCGCTTTGACCCAAAAGTCCGAGGTTGGACTCCAGCACTTACTTTATATCGCAGCTGTTCATAGCCAAAGTAACTCAGCGAAGGTGCTTTGTATGCTATGAAACAAGAGATATTTATTATTTTTACAGTTAAAGCCATTTCCTTTTTCATATAGAGAAAGCCAAATATCCAAAAATTCACCACTTTCAGTGACTCTTCCCTCGTCAAAAACTCTTCCATTTGATCAGTGAAGGAGGGAGTAGAAGCTAGAGGTATGGTGAATGTGGCATTTGTGGTGTGACTGTCCCTCCCCGGTGCTGTCCTCCCTCTCGAGGGCACAGCTGTTACTAAGTCTGCATGATGAATCCCATTACCTTCTAGGGCAAGAATTCAGCTTTACAAAATAAATTTCACATCCATTCTCATCCATCCCTGCACAGGATGGAGCTTCTGTTATATCCAGAGGCCTGGGGACAGGAGACAGACAGGAGGGTTCAGGGAAATGTGCACTGAACCACAGCCCAAGCCCAGAGGCTGCAAAACTTTCCACTCCTGGTACTCTGGGGCCTCTGGCTCCGTAGGCAAGGAGAGAGGGGTTTGATTCTTGCCTTGGCCTTGGTGTGCCCTGCAGCTGGGACAGTGAGGGGGCCTGGGAGGAGAAGGAGGCTCAAGGGAGTGCCAGGCCAGGCCATTCTCCAACAGGTGTCAGACACCAACCTTGCAAGTCATCTAGCCCCCATGACCTTTGCCCTGTTCCATCCCCCTTGGCTTGACCCACCCCCACCTCCCAAGAAACTTGGGTAAATGTCTACCCTTTGGATAGACATCCACTACCGTGATCTCCCGCCCTGGTGTGTCCAGGGGGACATCCTCCCAGCTTTCTCCCCTATTTCTACTCCTAGGGGTGAAATTTCAAGCACAGACTGTGTCACAGGAAAACACAGACTTCCTCAGTAGAGAGTGTGCAGCTGGGAACCGCTAGAGTGTCCTAGGGTGAGCAGCCCTGGCAGGACCACCTGGAAGTCCAGCAGCCCACCGGCCTCTGCCAGCAGGGGGCACTCAGTCCCACCTGCAGTGCTCCCCTTTGCTGCCACGAGTGCTGGGTCACCCCCACATCCCTGCTTGGTCTGTGCGACATTGAGCATTTCATCCTGGAGCTTAGGGTCCTCCTCTTAAATCAGAAACTCATTTTCTCATTGGCTTTGTCCCCTCACAGCAGTCTGCAACTCCATCCCTTCTGAATATTTGGGCTGTGGCCAGAGTTCAGAGTGTCCGGGGACTTACCTTTGAGTCTTGGCCAAAAGGGAGGCCCCTCCTTGTATGTCTAGGCCTGATACTCTGGGAATGTCAGAAACTCTCGAAGCAAGTGGAATTCTGTTTCTGCTTGTTACTAATTATTCAGCCTTTTTGAGCCTCAGTCTCCTCATCTGTAAGGTGGGAATAATGTCACTTACAGGGTTGCTTGGTAATCAAGAGCAAGATTACATGGGAAAGCAAGGAGCACAGTCCAGACGGATCTCCAGTAAACGCTGCTTGGCTCAGAACCCTTTTCCTGGTCCTCAAGGAGCATCCTCCAGAGTGTGATGGGAGAGCCCCCAGTGCTGCATTTCCTGGGGACACTGGCCGCATCTCCAGTGCCATCAGCTTACACACAGTAGGCTGTGAGTGGGTTCATAAATTTCCGGGGCACTTTACGTTCCCATCTTTCTGCACCGTTCTTGCTTATTTTACACAATATCATATGTTTAAGAGAAAAGCACTCGGTGAACATTTTTATTAAATTTATTTTTATTATGACCCAGCTCAGAAGCATCACAAGTAGGGAATAATTCTTTTATTTGCCCCTTCATGACTTTAGTCTCCAACATCCATAATAGCCTTTTTTCACGTTATTATAGGCACCTTGCATTTACACGGAAAGCTGTCCCCGATGGCAACAGGAGCTTTCCTTGATTACCCATTTGCCTCACATATGCACATAAACACACATTTACTTTTATGTCTTGTTTACGACATTATGCCTTAAGTACGTGTGATCCTTTCATTCAAGATAAAAGTTACATGGTTTGAAATGGTTTGAAAACCAAGGTGCTTGCCTCTTGAGGGCTGTGTTGCCACACCGGTTGGGTGCAGCAACAGTTGGGGGGCTCCACCAAGCTGACTCTGCTCCTGGCTTCCCTGATTGAAGACTGAACCCTGAAGTCTGCAACCTGCAGCTCGCGCTGTACTGGGGGCCAAGGCATGTCTACCCTGCAGTGATCAGCATTCTGCACCCCGGAGACTTAGCTTAGCTTTTGCCTGCTTGCCTCATGGTTAAATTCAAAAATCACCGAGATGTGATGAGAATGACTTGGACCAGAACCAGGAGGTTGTCCAAGATCCCCAAGGGAATTTGCCCGCATCGGGGGAGGTGGGAATAAAGTGGTCCTTAGAGGAGACCTTTTAGGACCAGCTTCTGGGATTCCTCCTTCCCGTTACAGAGCTCTCTTACAAAAAGTTTTCATAAGGTGGAGTTTAAAATATGTATAAGATTTGGATGATTACAAGGAGCAGGAAAAGCATTCCATGCTGAGGTTTCAAAAACACAATTTAATAATTCAATGCCTGATCATTAATTTACACATTCACCTTTACCGTCTGACAAAGACCTTGAAGGAGGGTCCTGGAGGGGAGGGGAGAATCTACCTCGTCCGTGTCTTCTCTGCTCCCCAGAGCACCCAGCTCGGGGTTGGACACACAGCAAGTTCCTAATGAACATCATTAATTACCGCTCTCACTTCGCTGTGCGGGCCACACATACACGCAGAAGACGGGAATTTTGTGATTACCCGTAAGGAGTGCTTTGTCGTTATGTCAAATAAGCATGTGGACACACTGAAATATAAGCTCCATTTATGCCGTCATCACTGCCTGTTCTCAAACAGGAAAACCAGCAAAAACCGGGATGACTCATCTTAAACCCACAATCAAAGGGACCGCATTTCTCTATTTTCCAAGCTCCTCTCCGGAATTACAGTCCGGGATGGATGAGCACATTCAGACTGTATCCGAACAAAATTGAAGGACGCCGGCCACCAGCATTGAGTCTGGTGAAGTGTACCTGGAAGAACTTGCCGTCTGGGGTGGTGGGGGCGGAATCCCGTGTTCTTAGGGTGGGGGTCATTTTCCGTTGCGATCGGAGGACCTAATGTCCTCAGATTTCGGGTCTTGCCGGCCCTGCATTGCTCCTCATACATGATGCCCCTTTCTCCCTGCAAGGGTGAATTTTGAAAGTGCTCCATAAATTAGTAACATTATCTGCCCTTCGTTGAATACTTCACTCTGTGCCTCCCATGATTCTAATATTTTAAGTGCATTTCCTGGTATAAGCTTGACAGCAGTCCTCTGGTGCAGATAATATTAGACCCAGTTTGCAGATTCAGAAACTGAGGGGGGGCCTGGGTGGCTCAGTCAATTAAGCATCTGCATTCGGCTCAGGTCATGATCCCAGGATCCTGGAATCGAGCCCCAAGTGGGGCTTCCTGCTCAGCGGGGATCCTGCTTCTCCCTCTTCTCCCCGCTTATGCTCTCTCTTGCTATCTCTGTCACTATCTCTGCCTCAATCTCTCTCAAATAAATAAATAAGATCTTAAAAAAAGAAACAAGAAACCGAGGCACTGCGATGACAAGCCATTTGCCCAATTTACCCTTCGTAGCCTACTTCACAGGGCTCATTCTGCTCTCCACCTGCATGGCCACAGCCAGAGTTCTGGCAAGACAGTGCAAAAAATGGCCTTAACTTTATATTTCCCTGACCTCTCTATTCTTTTTTTTTTTTTAAGATTTTATTTATTTATTCGACAGAGATAGAGACAGCCAGCGAGAGAGGGAACACAAGCAGGGGGAGTGGGGGAGGAAGAAGAAGGCTCCCAGCGGAGGAGCCTAATGTGGGGCTCGATCCCAGAACGCCGGGATCACGCCCTGAGCCGAAGGCAGACGCTTAACGACTGCGCCACCCAGGCGCCCCCCTCCCCCACCTCTCTATTCTGATGAGAATTGGGGAAATAGAGAGTTAGAGAATGAAGCCTGGGCCTAATCCCCAAGCAGTCAGCAGCTGGCTAACCAGGTACCTTTGACCTTCCCAGGGTTCTCTGCAGGTAAAGCCTGGGCCCTTTCTGTTTAGTGC
The DNA here is from genome assembly GCF_024610735.1 of Ursus americanus. Classification (NCBI taxonomy): domain Eukaryota; kingdom Metazoa; phylum Chordata; class Mammalia; order Carnivora; family Ursidae; genus Ursus; species Ursus americanus. The sequence goes on along the minus strand of NC_142128.1, from coordinate 50,571,455 downwards.
AGAAGTTCTCCAAGTGTCGTTCCAGGACCAGCAGTAATAGCATCACCTGGGAACTTATTAAAAATGCACATTCTTGGGGCGCCTGGGTAGCGCAGTCGTTAAAGCGTCTGCCTTCCGCTCAGGGCGTGATCCTGGCGTGCCGGGATCGAGTCCCACATCGGGCTCCTCCGCTGGGAGCCTGCTTCTTCCTCTCCCACTCCCCCTGCTGTGTTCCCTCTCTCGCTGGCTGTCTCTCTGTCACATAAATAAATAAATAAAATCTTTAAAAAAAAAAAAAGCACATTCTTGGGCCCCACCCCAGACCTACTGAATCTGAAACTGGGGGAGTAGAGCCCAGCAGATCTATTTTTAAAACCTTCCAGGTGATTCTGATGCATGCCAAATTTGCAGAACGTCCGGTTTAGCATAATAACAAACAGACCCAGAAAGGAGTTAGCAATGAAGCCAGTGAAAATACTTGTGAATTTCATATTTGGAATCACAATATCCTAATGTAAAATTGAAAGATTATTTGGAGGCTTTCGCACTCAAGCCACTCACTTTACAACTTGGGAAATCTAAAGCCCAGAGAGGGAGAGCCTGTTACTCCTTGTCACATGGCAGGGTTGTGCCAGAGCCTTACAACCGAGTCCAGACCCCAGCTCCTGCTTGTGAGTCATCTTCCGCAATCCTGCTTCTCTTCCAATTTCCAAATATACCCTCAACAACTGTTACTTCTCCCAAGTCTGTGTGTTTAGAGATTGTCTAATGATCTATGAGCGGAGAAAAAAAAAAATCTTTCTTCTTATTCTGAACATAAATTAAAGTACACTTTCCTTCTTTATATTTCTATTCTGCATCAATATTTATATACTCGCAATTTTTAAAGCAATTTATCAAGCATTTTATTCACATTAGTATTATAATTTTGCTTCCTCTTTTACCTCCTGGCCAGGCTAGAATTGAAGCTGTTACATTTTTAGGTTTTTATTATGCATTTGCATAATTTTTTCTGAAAAACTCAGAACTGTGTTTCTTTATATCTCTGGCAGATAATCATCTGAGATTGTTCTAATCATGCTGTGCTTAGCGACGCTGTTTGACTATCTTTGCTGAGCTGTGGGAAGCCATTTGTCTAAAACTCTTCATCCTTATAATCAAATCTACTTTTTCCCACTCCCATATAGCAAACCAGATGGCCAAAAAAAATTCAGTTCAAGTCACTGGCTTATGAAAATAGCTAGGTAACCGTCCTCCGAGGACAGTTGGATAGTTGTTGGAATTTTAATATTTCCTTCCAAATATTTGGAATTTCATTGGTGGGTTATTTGCTGAGTTGTTCACACTTAATATCCTTCTTCCTTTCTTGCTTGCGGAGTGTTAGAGAAACCAGCCTGTTCAGCGGTAATCTTGACCCCCGCCAACACTAACGATGTTCTGGAACGCACAAAGGTGGGTGCCCCCCAACGCAGGGAGGAGACATGGCCGTGGCTCTTCAGTAGGGCTGCTCAAGCTTTATCTTCGCAGAGGCTACCAGCTTTTCTTTTCACCCTATTTTAAACAGTCTTCATTTCAAAAAAGCAATGAAGTACTCGTTCAACTTGTTAGGAGGGGATCATGGATAATCTCAGAGAACTCAAATAATACTATGAATCTATGCCATAAGAGCTTGTGATCCAAACCCCGTGGCAACAATGTGGACACCAGCTGGAGCGGGGAGAAAGAAGAAGACATGGCACGCTTTTGCACGCTAGAGAATGGCCTGGCTGCTATCAGAGCACATCGCTCTTGCTTTGGAAAAATAACCTGATTGAGCACCCTTTTGTGTGAGAGGTTACGTCTTCCTTTAGACCATGAACTGGAAGAAGTGACAAAGGAGGAGGTAAGAAAGAGGGCTAAACTCTTCTGCTTGTGAAAATTTGGAGTTTCTGAGCCCTTCATGAACTGAGGGAGACATAAAGGAGGGAAGGAAAGACGGAACAAGAATCTGGGAGTTGGGAGGGAGGAAGAAAAGACCCATGCAGGTGGAACCAGTAAGACAGTCCCTGGTCCTGTGCAATTGATCGTCCAGGGATGACACCAGCATCCCTGCCCTCCTGGGGGCATGGGGGCTCCGTGGGAGAGTACGAGAGTGTGGCACAGAAAGCTCTTGTATTAAAGCAAGGCTGGTCACTCCTGTTTGTGAGCCTGGAGTTTTCTGACACTGAATTCACAGGAAGTCCTCTGGGCAAGTAAGAAGAGAAGCAATCCCTAGAACCATCTCAATGGACGCTGTGATTAAGAACAGTCTGTGAGTTAAAAGCCCTAGAATGTTATGCCAGTGTAAAGCCAGTGAGCCTGAAACCTGGTCTTGGGAGAGTACACAGGGAACTTTTAAAAATACGAAATACTGAGTCCAACACAGACATTCCTGGGCTTGGGTTGATTACAAGACTGTGTTTTAGAGGGTTCTGATACACATCTAGTAGTCTGTGCTACGCAACTTAAATAGTAAATTAAAATTTTGAAATTATTGAGGCATTTTGTCCAAAGTAATGGCAAATTCTGATGTCCCCTTTTCATTAGGTTGGCCATCCTTCTGTATCCAGGCTTCTCAAATGCTTTCCATATACTGAGCAATTCAGAAGGGAAAAATATTTGTGGAGAAATCTCCACATCTTCCCCAAATTGCTGCTGAGAAAAAAGAAAAGAAGAAATAAACCACCAGAACAGAAACAAAAATGTCTTCATTTTAAGGAAAGAAGAATCAAAGATCAGGGCACATTATTGACAATCAACATGGAAGTCAAGACTCTACCCCACCAAGGGATTCTGGCGTGGGCCACCCATGGTGCTCTGATCCCCTGCTGAGAGCATTGTTCTGGAAGACCAAGCCATGAATTGAATGTATATCAATATCTCTTACGAACCATGCAAGGAATGTCAGGGCAAATGCACCATCCATGCCCAGTGCCCAAAAAGGGCCCTGTCTTCCCCCGTAGCCTGAGCCTGACTCATATCCCACATACTGGGTGGCTTGAGATTTGGGGTTTTGGGTAGTGAGTCAACAGGCTCCAGATGCCCACGTATTATTTCCATTGTAAGACGGGACACTCATCATTAGACCATCTTCCCAAAGAGCTCCGTTGGTCAGTTGTTCATTTCGGTAGCTATGAGCCAAATCACAATCATTTTTAGAAAGTGTATAAGCGGCCTATTAAAAAGTCAACCTCCAAAGTCATAATAGATTTAAGACTTTCGGTGTCAAAAAGGTGCTCAGAAAATCAATCTATAGCCAGAGCAAACGAACTGAAGAAACAGTTTTCATCACCCTCGGCTATTTTTATTCAATGACACTGAGAATGAGATTTTCTTTTATCTTTAAAGAAGACAACAGATGTCAGAATGAGCAGGCAAAGAAGGAAGAAACAAACTTCCCAGCTCATTCAATCATTGGTCATATTGATTATTCATTATTGTCAATGAATGTTGATTAAACAAACACCGTTGGATTAGCACAGCCCAAAGAACTAGTTCTTTATTTCGTAGCCTTCTGTGTCTGGCCTTGGGTCTTTCACTATGGATGACCCTTTTCGACCAGAAAAATGCTCAAGAAGCACAGCTCTGGGGGCGCCTGGGTGGCACAGCGGTTAAGCGTCTGCCTTCGGCTCAGGGCGTGATCCCGGCATTATGGGATCGAGCCCCACATCAGGCTCCTCTGGTATGAGCCTGCTTCTTCCTCTCCCACTCCCCCTGCTTGTGTTCCCTCTCTCGCTGGCTGTCTCTATCTCTGTCGAATGAATAAATAAAATATTTAAAAAAAAAAAAAAAAGAAGCACAGCTCTGATCACCAATCTCTTGCTCAAAACTCCCCATAGACTCTCCTTCGAGGCCCAGAATCTCTGTCCTGGTACAGGCAAGCTCCTCCATCCTTCTTCTCTAACCCTGCTCTGCCTTTCTGCTTCCTGCACTGTGCCCTAGCTTCTCGGGACTACTCACTGCTGCCCGCACAAACTCCAGCACCTCCCCCTTGACCTTTTGCTTTCTCCGTTTCCTACACCTGGACACCTCCTGCCCCGATCTTCATAAACCTCACCCACTTTAAATGCTACTTTCTCCACTGGGTCTTCCGTTCCTCCCCACTCTGCCTACGCAGACTAAGAACGAAATATCCACATTGTTCTTGATCTTTGCTTTCTATATGATGTATTCCTTTTCTACTGTATTATTTTCATCCTGTTTCACTTACTAGACAATGGTCTGCTGGAGACTGGTTGTGTTGGTTTCATCTTTGTACCCTATGCCTTCTGTACTTCTTGGCCCTTAGTGAATGTCCAGTATGCATTTGCAGGTAGGAGGAAGGGAAAGAGAAAGAGAAGGAAGGAAATGTAGGAGGATGACATGAAGGGAAGGAAGGAAGGAATGGGGAAGAAGGAATTCAGCTCGCGCTAGTGTAATTGGCATTTAGGAAAGTTGTATACGTGTCTAGAACTTCCTATATCTTCTGTCTCACTTATTCTTTCCTCAGTCTCCTATATCCGAGCTTTGTCCCCACCCCTCTACTGAATTGATCTTTTTAAAGGTCTCCCACAAAGCCCCTCTTGCCAAATCTGGCGCTCACTTCTCGGGGCCACCATGCTGAACAAACTTGTGACATTTAACAACTCCATCATGCTTTTCTTGAAAATTTTGGAAATCCACATCTGATTCCTATGACTCCTTCACTCTTGCTTTTCCCTGTATCTCTTTTACCCTTACATCTCTGGCTCCTGCACTGCACTCATTTCCTCTGGCCATCTTTTAAATATTGGTGATTTCCAGCATTCTTCATCTTGACTTTCTCTTTTCATGCTACCTACACACTCTCTGGTTAAACTTATCCATCCTCCCCACCGCCCGGCTTCAAATTATTTCCTGTCTGTTGATAATTCCCAATCTATATTCCTTGGCCTGCTCCCCTCCTGAATTCCATCCAGAATGATGTGGCCAACTTCCTACTGGACATCTCCCCTCAGCAGCCACCTTAAATCCAACATGTCAGAACCAGAACATTCCATGGTCCCCCAAAAGGCTTATTCTTCATCCTGTATGTTTATGTCAATCTATAATACCCACACTTAACCAGCCCACAAGGCCAGAAATAAAAGAATCTTTCTAAAGCCCCCCTCTACTTAGCATATCCAATCAGTCACTGAAGTTCCTTAATGTTTTTGCATCCTCATACCACCGTATTCTTTGGTGCAGAACATTATTCCTTCATGTCTGAGTCACACAAAAGCCTTCCGAAAGGTTTCCCTGTCTTTGGTCTTTGTTTATAAGTCATCTTCTAAACTTTAGCCAACTCAGCTACCTTCCTAAAAGGTAAATATGTTCACTTCACATCCTACTTAGAATCCTTCAATAGTACACCATTGTCTTCAGGACAAAACCCAACTCATTAACTTCATGTGTATGAGTCACTCTATCTTAGTCTCTCTTTGCTGGTCTATGCAATGACCAATAACCATGGTGGGTCATGTAGAAATCACTGTCAGGGAGTGGGGTCAGGGACTGATGATCCCCTCTGCCCTCCTTCTCTCAGAGCTCCCACACAAAACCTAATCGGAAGGTGTTATTGTCTCTTTCCTGACAAATAATAAACTACCTTTCTCATAGGAAGGAAGGCTCTTCTTCCAGTCACTGTGACTCTAAGCCTACCTGCCTCCTTGTTTACTCTTTTATCTTGGACTTTGGATACCAGGAGTTGAGTTAATTGCATTCTTCCCACCTCTTAGCCCCTCCCCCTTATGAAACAATAAAGTTTGATTTATTATTCTAGGAGTCTGCAACTCTCCTGAGTCTGACGGAAGTTACAAGACTCATATCACCAGCAGTAAATGGTCCTACAAATGAATTCCCCTCAAAGTGGTCCCCAACGATTCCACCTTAAACTTTACCTCCAGCAAAAGGAAGGGAGGGAAGATTTTCTTTCATTTCCAACCGCAGGACTTTCACAACCCAACACCATCCAGTCCTCCAGGCTCACCTTCCACCCCACATGCCCCATGGATTAGACCTACCTGCAGTTCTCCCCAAGGAGGCCATGTTCCCTACTGCATCTGCGCCTGGCACGTGCTATCGTATTCAGCTTGGATGATCTTCTCCACGTTTATCCCTGCCCCTCCCATTCCTATTCTATCACCCCCTACTCCTTAGATATCTTGTACTCATTAAATCTTGGAATCCTTATCAGATTCGGTTTTCCTCTTCCGGTTGGCTGACTTTCTTCTGTATTCTCACACTGACTAAACGTAACTCTAACATAGCATTTACTTTCTGCAGCGTCACTGTGGGAAGTTCATCCATCTCAGCCACGAGACAGAAAGCTCCTGGAAACTGAGGATTGTGTTGTATGTTTCTTTGTAATTCCAGGTTTAGTAGAGTGCCTGGTTCTGAGCCATTGCTCATCAACCAGTTTCTGATAGATGATTGATAGATAAAGATAGACGATTAATAGATGATAGATAGATAGATGATAGATAGATAGATAGATAGATGATAGATAGATAGATAGATAGATAGATAGATAGATAGATAGATAGAGTGAGTGAGCCTTTCATCAGAAAGAGTAGGATTTCTTCAAACATGTTTGATTTTGTCTCCCACCCAAGTGGAGTAGCATATGCCACTAGGATGCTCCCTCATTCACTGTAGGGAGCAGATACTCTCAGGTTTTTTCCTGGCGTATTTGCAAATATGACTCTGAGGAAAATAAAACCCAACAACTGGGGCAGGTGTGTGTGTGAGAGAGAGAAAGAGAGAGAGATGTTGGAATAGAAGTACAGAAGAAGGGATCATGGAAAAGTAGACTTTAAGAGTGTCAGCTGCATGAGAACTTTTATTGATGAGGGAAAATCTTAATCAGCTAAGCGAATTCCTTTCTCAGATCAAAAACCACAACAGCATCCATTTGGTTAGCACTTTTGTTCTTGGACCCCTCCTTCTAGCTGGCCAGTCCAATTTTTACCACTTTCCATCTCAGAAGGTAACACCAGTATTCTTCCTTCAGCACCTCTCTCAGTTGGACGTTCTGCCAGAAATACAGATTTCTCTGAAGAAGAAAGAAAAGGATCAAAAAGGGGAGGCAGAGAGCTTTGAGTTTCATTTGGACTCTGTGCTTGTTTTCTTTGGACCCAGCATTTAGCTTCTATAGGAATTCTGGCTCAAAGACCAATTAATGCCTACCCTCGCAGATGATATAAATAAGACATTAGGAAAATCAGATTGGATCCGTGTGCTGGAACTGAATAGAAATCTCCAATATACTAAAACATTGGCTCCCAAACATGTTTTTTTAACCAACACACACACACGCACACACACACACACACAAACTGAAACAAGTTTTACAAAGCAAGACAGGGTGTTCCATATGTCCTAGGACAGTTTTAAGTTGTAATAACCTCAGAAGGATAGAACAGCATCACTTGACTGTATTTAAGTTTATTGTATATTTATTTAGTTTTGTGACCTTTGAAAGATAGACCTTCAATTTTTTTCGGTGTCTGCCTCTTCAATCGGAGGTACCGAAACAAAAAATTAAAATTAAAAATGCATTTTTGAGAACACATCTAAAACTGAACCAAGACTTCTGGAACACTCTCCACTCCTAATACTCCACATTTTCTGGTGCTTTCTGGTCTGTTCAGTTATATTCTTCTCTATTTTAGTAATTCTGTGCTATTTCACTCTATTTTCTTTTCTAAATGCTGATCTCACCCTCAATAAATTTATTTCATGACCCTCTAACAAAATCCATGATGGAATGAAGGAACCATCAGTCTTTCCTTGATTCAAGAGCTCAGTCATGCTGGGCTTGGGTGAGATACAGACCCACTGATTTTCTAGATGACCTGGTGAATGAAGCCAGGGAAGCAAGGACGGGATGGGGTGTGTGGAGCTCCTTGCTGAAGAAAACAATCCCCGTCACTGCCCAGCGGAGCTGACAGTCCCCCACAGCTGTGTGTGTCACTGTAGGAAGTCATCATTTTAACAAGGTCTGAAAGCAATGGATTCTTGGGATGAATGGTTCTATGACATAATGGAACATTTTCTGTACCCAAGGAACATCTGAAAATATTTTACTTGTTAACAGTGAATCTTGTCCCCTGCCAACCCTCTCTGCTCCCCATTTCCCATTCGTGGTAACAGCATAAATGGTCTTAATGAAAAACACCCGGAGTGGGAATGACAAGCTTTTATGACAGCAGTTACTGAGTTTAGTAGCCCAGAACAGAGAAGAAATAAAATCACAGCCTTTGTGACGTATTCTCAGGATAAAGACGCCTGGTTCTGATCACTGCAGTCATACGAACTACCCCAGCATATGATACGATAAAGCTACTAATGTTTCACTCATATTCAACTATTTCCAGCTTGAATTCCTTAGCTTTGGTCACACCTACTTTACCTCTCACGTATATTAAACTGCAAGTATCTCAAGGGTGCTGTCTACTGTTTCTTATATGTCTTGCTGTATTTTAGAGTGTTTTCAACTGCAAGTTAGCAGATAATTAAATAATAAATGTTGGCACATTAAGAACATTGCCAATATCTCAAATAACAGAGATGATGTTCCCAGGACCAATTAATTCAGGGGCGTAATGATCTCATCAAAAATGCAAATGCTTCCATTTCTCTGCTCTGCCATTTTTAGTGTAGAGCCCTTCATCCTGAGTCTTATGGCCTCATGGGCTCAAGATGGCTGCCAATGGCTACTGCTCGCTATATCACATCCTCACACTGGCACCATCCTGAGTCAGAAGACAAAGAAGGGATTTTCTCCTCACACTTCCTATTCTCAGAAGCTCCCCAGCAATAAATAAATAAAATCTTTAAAAAAAAATTTTTTTTTTTTAAAGAAAGCTCCCAGCAGATTCTTCTCAGGACCCATTGGCCAGGATTAGACGCCATGCTTTTGCACCAGTTTTGAGGGAAGCTGAAGAATGTGAGTCTCTGGCATTTTCAATATTTATAGTGGGAGACAGTCTTTACCAGGAAGGAAAACATACAGCACTTTGTGTTCTGCACTCATTATTTCCCACCATATTTTGAAACTGATCACTCTATGATTGCTCTCTGAGTAAGAATGAACGCACAGATTTGGTTTCATCACTATGTGAATAGGTTGACTTAGTTCTACCAAAGGGTAATCCACTTCTAAGCCTGGGGAGAAGTCATTTCACATGACGCTGGTTACTGTCTATAGGGGTCCTGCATGGGAGGGTTTGCAGCAGGATCAATACGAAGCCATTCCCCAAGCTGTGAAACCAGTCACAACAACAGCTCTCTGCTGCTGGGTCATTTGGGCAACAATTGTTTTTCAACCAATAATGTAGATTTTCCATTTCTGTTCATCTCTCAATTTTACATGTGAGGACACTGGCAATAGAGAGATGTCTCTAGACCCCTGATACCACATCTCCAATTCACTCTTCATCTAAGAATCAGAATAACTTTTCATAAAGAATATTTTCATCATGAGATCCGATCAGCAAAGATGTATTGGAAACTTACTGTGCCAAAAGTTCAGTGGTAGGGATGAGGTGATAGGATGGAAAGGAGTACCATCTTTAAATGGGAAGGGGGGTGCACCTGTGTGACACAGTTGGTTAAGCAGCTGACTCTTGATTTTGGCTCAGGTCATGATCTCAGGGTTCTGGGATCGAGTCCTGAATCGGGCTGCCCCAGTACTTTACATCACAGCCATCCCATAAGCTCAATCCCAGAAAGCGTTCTTTTTTTATTTCTTATTGAAGTGTAATTGACATACAATGTTATATTGATTTCAGGTGCACGGCATACTGATTTGACAATTCTGTGCATTAAGCAATGCTCATCACAGTGTGTGTAGTCACTCTCTGTCACCAAACTTTATTACAATAGTATTGACTGTATTCCCTATGCTCTACTTTTCATCTCAGTGATTTACTTATTGTATAAGGAAGATTGTGTCTCTTCATCCCCTTCCCCTGTTTTGCCCACTCTGCCTTCTGGCAACCACCGGTTTGTTCTCTGTATTTAAGAGTCTGTTTGTTTGTTCATTTGTTTAATTTTTTAGATTCCACATATAAGTGAAACCATATGGTATTTGTCTCAGAAAGTGTTTCTTTTATGCTAGTATTATTGTTGACTTCAAGGTCCCAGTTGTGTATCCATTCTTGCTCTTGCCCAGAAGGTTTTCTCATAACGGTGTTACCCCACCCCCTCCTCCTGATTTGTACTGATTGTGTGATCAGACCTGCTTCCACAGTCCAAGCTTCTATTAACTTTGAGCAGCAAGACATGGTTATAGACATAAATCTACTTATCACAGCAACGTAGCATATTAACTCTTATCTGATTTTTCACCAAAGGCAACTTGCCAGGAAATATTGCTGTATTTTGAATGTCTTATCATTATTAATCAAGGTAATACCTTAAGAATGCATCTATTTTGTTATCGTTATTCAATTGTAACCTCCTTGGGGGCAGAAAGACAATAGAACATCCGTAAGTGTATTCCTAGAACACAGCTCAGCATCTGGCATATACATAAAATAAAACTGTTGAATTTAATTAAATTGAATCAGGCGTTAAACTTTTAAATAACTTTTCATTCAAATCACAAAGGTAACAGTTCTACTTCTGGCAATGGCAGACCAGGCAAAAAGAATTACAGGTGTCCTTCTGAAAACAGCCATAGATAACATTTTAAAACTATTTCTTTGAAAGCACAAAACAGTTATAAGTGCAGCTTGAAACTATGGGGACACTATGTGGAAGAGGATGGAAAACCAGAGAGATAAGTCTTGCATTGGGTCCACTCTTCACCTCAGATGTCTACCAATTATGAAATATGGTTGAGAAACCTAGAAAAGCTTCCAAAAGGTCCGGTGGGAACCAATAGAGTTTATGGTCTTCCAATTAAGAAGAGCTCTGGTAAACCTCACAAGATTAGAGTTAAGACTCAAAGAACCATATCCAAGGAGAAAAATGATGAATCCAAAATAGAAAGAGACTTTGTAGTAGATACCAGCATACAGGACATTTATTTATAAGTTTCCTCACACCATTGCCTACGGAGAACGGAAAGAAGCAGGTCGGACAGAGAGAGAAGGTGGGCTGTGATGGAAGCTCAGTAAAGGCTTCAGCAAATACCACAGGAAGCCCTGCAGCTTGGACAACCCCGTAGAGCTTTCCCACACTGAAGGCAGGGGCCAGACCTTCACACCCTGCATTAACCCGTCATTGATACAGGCTGCCTTTTGGAAGAGGATATGACCTTGAACAGATGCTTCTCCTTAGCTGTGGATACTAACAGCTAAAAGCTGACTGTAAGCATCATTTCTAGCAATTTGGGAAATCAGTCCTTCGGTCAAGAAAGTAGATCTGGACAGTGTAACACAGCAACCACTGTAGGGACATAAACCCAGCGTTGAATCATCTCAGTTCCTGACTGGGTAAGGTGACCTGTGTAATCCTAGACTAGTTGTCTGATAGAGCAAATGGAAATCCTCTCTGCAGGAAAATAACCTTATCGAGAGACTAAAATTATCTCTATTTTTTATATACAATAACTGGCACAGTGAAAAATAGCAAGGCGTACTAGGAGATATACCCATATAACTGCACACCAAGAGAAACGGAAAAAACTAAAACAGGCATCAAGATAAAAAAGATATCAAATATGGACCTTCAGATAACTACACTTTATACGCTCAAGAAATAAAAGGACAGGGGCGCCTGGGTGGCACAGCGGTTAAGCATCTGCCTTCGGCTCAGGGCGTGATCCCGGCATTACGGGATCGAGCCCCACATCAGTCTCCTCCGCTGGGAGCCTGCTTCTTCCTCCCCCACTGCCCCTGCTTTTGTTCCCTCTCTCGCTGGCTGTCTCTATCTCTGTCGAATAAATAAATAAAATCTTTAAAAAAAAAGAAAGAAAGAAAGAAAGAAAGAAAGAAAGAAAGAAAGAAAGAAAGAAAGAAAGAAAAGGACAAGAAAAGAACTTAAGTATGGACCTAAAAGGAAATCAAATGGAAATGCTTGAACTTAAAATATAATAACTGAAGTTACGGGCTTAAATAGCAGTTTAGACACAACTGAAGAAAGAAATAGAGGATTAGAAAATAAAAAATATCCAGACCAAAGCATGAAGAGAAACAAAAAGATAGGCAATATCAATAAAAGAGAAAGGGGTAAACAGGATACTGAAGAAAAATCTAATGTATATGTAATTACAGTCTCAGAGTGCAGAGAATGCTATAAGAGAATATTTGGAGATAAAAGATGAGAATTTTCTGAAACTTATGAAAGATTTCAAACCATAGATTCAATAAACTCAAAGAACATGAAGCATGATAAAAACAAAGAAAACCACTTTCGGGCCCATCAAAGGAAAATTACTGGGGAAAAAAAAAAGACAAAGACAAAAATCATAAAAGCAGCCAGGGCATAGATGCTTTGCCTTCAGAAAAACAGCAAGTTTGGTAGCTGACTTCTCAATAGAAATTATGAAAGCCAGAAAATAATATATGAATATCTTCAGTATCTTAAAAGAAAATAAATGCCAAACTGCAATTCTATATCTCTCCAAAATATTTCCCCAAAATAATGTTAAATAAAAACATCCTCAGACAAAGACTGAAAGAACTGATCACTAGTGAACTAGTTCTCATGAGAAATTTAAAAGTATTCTTCAAGTAGAAGGAAAATATTCTTAGATAGAAACCTGGATTTACAAGAAAAAATATATAACAATGGAAAGGGAAATTATGTCCGTTGATCTGAATAAATCCTGACTGTATAAAGCAGTAATAAAATAAAGTCTATGGGGTTTAAAATAAACAGAATTAAAATGCACAAAAATAATAGCTTATAAATTTGGAGGGGGTAAATGGAACGGAAGTATTTTAAAGTCTTTAAATTGCCTAGGAAGAAGTATAAAGTACTAATTGATTTTGAACCTCAATGAGTATTTATGTTGTAATAAGCCAATAATTTTAAAAATATATAACTCACAAGTTAATTATTTTTCAGAAGTCAAGATGCCACACATTAATTGTGTGAAAGAAAGTGGCAAATAGAGACTCCCTAGATTCATGACTATGAAATCAAATATCAGCGGTTTGGAAATACAGAAGGCATGCCAAGTGATCCCATCAGAATCCTGGGAGGCAGTGAAAGAATATGTTGTCTCTTCATCTATGCTAGATCTCTAAATTGTGTAATTTAAATCTCTATATATTTGGAAAGCATTCCAAGTTTCCAAGCTTTCTCATTTAGTGTATTGAATTATTTAATAGAGACTAGAGGATAAAGGAAGAAATTATTTTAGAACCTGGGAGCGATAGGCTGAATTGTGTTTCCCAAAATTCATGTATTGAGAGCTTAACTTTTATTACCTCAGAGCGTGATGGTATTTGGAGGCAGGACCTTTAAAGTAATTAAATTCAAATTACGTTCAAATAAGATCATGTAAGTGGCCCTAATCCAATATGACTGGTGTCCTTATAGGAATAGGAGACCAGGACACAGATACGCACAGAAGGGAGATCATGTGAGGACACAGAAGATGGCCATCTCCAAACCAAGGGAAGAGAATTTAGAAGAAACCAATCCTTCCAACACCTTGACCTCAGACTTCCGGCCTCTGGAACTGTGAGAGAAGAAATTTCTGTTGCTGAAACCACCCAGTCTGTGGTACTGGGTTATGGCAGGCCTCACAAACTAATGCACTGGCTAAGAAGCCGGTATGTTCTTGCTGAAGGAAATAAACTATAGAAGGGATTCTTCTAAATCAAAAGAAAGAATCTTTATTAAGGAAAATGAAGTCACTTACAAATCAAGGATCATTGTGTCCCTTCCCTCCTCCTATGTTTTCTCCCCATCTTTTCTGCATATTGGCAGATCCAGGACCTAGAGCAGTCATTGCCCTAGTTCTGCACACATGCCATCACAGGCAGTTCCCACGTTCCATGTTCTTGCAGATTTTACACGGCTGCCAACTCCCCTCCCAACACCCACAGTTAAATTCAAATAGTGTTAATAACCTCTAATGGTAACTTCTGTTATATAGAAAGAAGGAAGAAACATGGGGTTCCTGGGTGGCTCAGTCAGTTGAGGATCCAACTCTTGACTTTGGCTCAGGTCATGATCTCAGGGTCATGGGATCGAGGCCCACATTGGGGTCCCTGCTGGGCGTGGAATCTGCTTGAGATTCTCTTTCTCCTCTCCCTCTGCCCCTCCTCCCCTCTCTCTCAAGAAAAAGAAAGAAGGAAGGAAGAAACAAAGGATGGAGGATGCGAGGGAGGGAGGGAGAAAGAGAGGGAGGGAGGGGACAAAAAACAGACCAGCTGAGACACTCAGATCCCACCACATCTCTAGCCCCTTTCCGTTCAAGCGACTATTCATGCTTTTGCATCCATCTTTGCTATTAACGTTTTTATATATACACAGATATCTCAGCCCCAGCTCTCACACTGATCCTCCCTCCCCACCCCAGGTGCCATCTTGGAACCAAAGCTTGCTCCCTTAACCCTGTGGGAATATCATTTGTCTTCATCACTTTTCTGTAAACAACCTCTTCTCGCATTACTGAAAAGTCCTTTAAAATAACTTTGGAATGGGTCATTGAAAGCTGTCCTCTGTGTGCAGCTGAAAGCCAGAATATAAAGACAATGATCCTTCATGATTAGGGCGGGGGTCTATGTCACCTAAACATACATTAGCAAGTACAAAGACTACCTCCTCTAGGGTTTGTAAGAGTTGGAACCACAGGATGGACAGTCAGACCACTTAGGGAACACTGAGCTCACAGGCACTCACGCATGCTCAGTGTTACACAAAGAAGAGCGCATTGGAAGAACCCACCTCAAATTGTATGACTTGTGATAGGTGACAGGGTCTCTGTGCTGCAATCCTGATAAATTTTCCTTTTGACTTCAGATTGAGCTAGTGGTTGCTTTCTGTATTTATAATTATGTATTAGAGAATGTAGCTGATATTTTAATTCTTAGTTGTAATAAAGCTAGTTGGAATTCTGTAAGCCAATCAACTCACCATCACCCCAAATATAGAATACCATGTCTGCAAGCGGTTACTGTGCAAGTTCAAGTTTAGTGCCTGAAAGTTACAGCTTATCCTTGTTGTTTAAAGCTGTATCAGCTCAGGGCACCTGGGTGGTTCAGTTGGTTAAGCATCTGACTCTTGATTTCTGCTCAGGTCACGATCTCAGGTTCCAGGGGTGGGGCTTCATGCTCAGCAAGGAGTCTGCTTGAGATTCTTTCTCTCCCTCTCTCTCTGCCCCTCCCCCACTGCACTCTTGTTCTCTTTCTCTAAAATAAATAAATAAACTTTTTTTTTTTTTAAAGGCACTTTTATGGGGCACCTGGGTGGCTCGGTTGTTAAGCATCTGCCTTCGGCTCAGGGCATGATCCCAGAGTCCTGGGATCAAGCCCCTCATCAGGCTTCTCTACTGGGAGCCTGCTTCTTCCTCTCCCACTCCCCCTGCTGTGTTCCCTCTCTCACTCGCTGTCTCTCTGTCGAATAAATAAAGAAAATCTTAAAAGAAAAAAAGGCACTTTTACTTACTAGAATCTCTCCTCCAAAGGAAAATCCTCATGGAAAATAAAAAGAAAGCTTTGTAATTCTAGTCCTGGTATGTCTACAACTGAGATTAACAAATATAATTTGGAGATCACAGAAGATGAGGGGGCTTGGCCTGAAGTTTCCTTTAGGCAACAACAACAAAAAAAATTTAAGGCAAAAATGTTTCAAATTAAAAATAATAATAATAAAAAAAATTCTACTTTAATGAAAAACTCTTACCCACATAAAAACAACCTCCAGGGGCTTTCTTGAAAACTGTTAAGATAAAATATATCCCACATCTTACTCTTCACAAAAAGGCTTATTATGTTCTCCCCCATTAACTTTCTCCTCAGGGTATTTCTGATGTCTGCAAAACATATTACAGCCATTTCCTGCCGAACAGTTTCGCAACGCTGTCACCGAAGTAAATTCAAGAAAAGACTAAAACTGTGAACAAGCAGAGGAGTACTTAAACGAGGGGCCCATTAAATAATAGATATGAAGGTAAATATAAGTATCTACCTGATCCTGTTAAGCAGCAGGCCCAACACTAGGCTGAACGTGGAGCCAGGGTGCCCGTGAGAACCTCTCTGCAGAGGAATCACTCACCTGGCTGACCACATCCTACACGAGCCTTTCCTTTGCCACGTGTCGCTGCACCCTGCATCCTCAGCCACCTCTTCTCAATTCGCCTTATAACTAACTCCCTTTCTCAAAATGCTGACGATCTCTGCTCTCTCAGATTGCTCCAGATAAGGGCAAAGAGGTTGTTGGTGATGATCCCTCAGTGATTCACATTTACAGGAATTCCATCTTCCAATTTGACTGGAGACACAGTGGCTCTGTCTCCAGGGGAGGAAAGAGGGAGAAGGTGTGGCCTGGATCATGAAGGTGTGGCTGTAAGTTCTGTCTCCTCCACCACCTGGGTGATGGTCCTGCCGCCAGGCCTCAACCACACGGTTTAAGAGTCAGTTCTATACTACCTGACCTCTTATACCTAGAAACAGCATTACCTCAGAAACAGGCCCCATTTAATTAGGGATGCAAACAGGTTCTTTATAAGGCCATAATTTAAAAGTCACCTTCTTCTTTTAAAAAAATGATTTATGATAGTATTATGGTCAAAAATTGGGGGAAAAAATCACCTATAATCTTAACCACCCGACCATGGAGTCACCTAGGGAGAAAAGGCTGGGAGCAGCAGGACTGAGCCTGGATTCCCATTGACACTCAGACAGTGCTTCCCCAGGTACCAAGATCATCATAAGCCCAGACTGCCCAGAGCCAGGCCTGCTTAGTACTCCCATGCAAGTGCAGATGTTCGACTGGTGAGACTCAAGAGTGCAGAGCCCCCAGAGGCTGATTCTCAGACAAGAATGAGTGTCCTTTTTTTTCCCCAGTTTTTCCTTTTTTTTAATCATACAAAGACTTTACTTTTTTATTATGTTATGTTAGTCACCATACAGTATATCATTAGTTTTTTATGTCGTGTTCCATGATTCATTATTTGCGTATAACACTCAGGGCTCATTACAACCAGTTTTTCAAATATTTTTCAGTACATTTAAAATTAATTTAAGGGATATACAGATACACAACTTATTTGATCAGCTGCTAATATACTCAGGCATCCCTTTACTTTTGTACCCAAGAGCCAGTTCATTTTTTCTCCAAGTTCGACACCTAGCTTTGATAAAATTTTGGTGTGTTCTTTTTCAGCTATTACTGAAGCATGAGTATTTTTAGCCTATTGGTTTAAGTTGCTCTTTTAAAGATTTTATTTATTTACTTATTTATTTGAGAAAGAACAGGGGAAGGGGCAGAGGGAGAGGACGAGAGAGAATCTCAAGCAGACTCCATTCTGAGCAAAGAGCCCGATGCAGGGCTCAATCTCACCACCCTGAGATCACGACCTGAGCCAAAATCAAGAGTCGGACACTTAACCAACTGAGCCACCCAGGCACCCCAAAGTTGCTCTTTTAGTCTTCTTCCTGTGGGTATGTTTTGTAAGCCTCTGTTGTTTTTCTCAACTTTACTGTTTACATCCATAATCATCTTCCCATCCTCCCCTCCGGTAAGCAGTGAATAGGTATGGGATAAGTTACCCAGACTGAGGACAGAATGGGGGTCACTTCCAGAGCTCAGATGCTCTACAGCTCCAGCCTGAATGTCCAGAGAAAGAGGTTGTCACCACAGAAGCCAGGAGACGGAGAGGACAGAACAAAGACCTTATGTACCCAAGGTCCCAGTAGTCCTGTGTCCATGAAGTCACAGTCACACCTTCTCCCACACACCCAGATTCCATCTCCGCATGAACCAAAAGGAGGGACAGGAATGTGAGAGCCTATCCCAAAGAGATTGAGCCAGGGTAACCAGACAAGAAGACATTTCCGTTTCACCTTGACCCACAGGGAAGAGGGGAGGGGACATGGCAAGGATGCACAGTCCTGAAGAAGATCAGGTTAGTTACAGGAAAGAAGAAAGCAAGGTTACACTTCCTTTGTGCACTGGAATGCATTATAAGTAAATTGTCTACCTCTCTTTATATTGTTTCACTGATCGTCCCCAGGCTTGAAGCTTTTTCCATGTTTTGGGTTCTTTCTTCAGAGTATATTCCCAGAAGGACTATAATTGGGTGGAAAGTTTCAAGTATTTGGGTGTATCCTGCTAGATTGCTATCCAAAAGAAATGGAGCAATTTTGACTCTTCAGGCAATGTGTGTGAGGGCCACTTGTCCTCTTTGTCCTACTTTCCAGGAATTCCCTTACATTTCCAGGAAAGCAACTGAACACGGGATGGGCCATAGGGTCGGAAAAACACACCCTGCCTTCTGAGTTCAGAGTTGAGCCCTATCTGTAGTGACAACCTGGGTTCACTGCCGAGGCTACAGGCCCAGTGAGCCCACCTCCAAGGTGTGTGAACCTGGCAAGTGCTTTTCTTTCTCCTCTCTATATGGGGATGGAAATACCTACCGCATGGGTCGTTGGTAGGATTTAGCAAAATACATTTAGAAAGCACACATTAACCCACACCTAGTAAATGCTCAATAAATGTGAGCCATTTTATTTTTAGAATATAAACTCCTTCATGCTTCATCCATCTTTGTTCCCTGAAGACTAGTAAAATGCCAAGTCTATGGCAATGTTTAATAAACATCTGTTGAACAAATGCCGGGTGAATCTGTGTGCATGTTTTCATGCTCAAGCACACTTGCTGACAGGGCAGGAAGAGCTCCACAGGCAAATGGTGTGAAGCCTCCAGCAGCAAGTGCCGGGAGCTCCACCAGCCTCACGGGTGGGACAGAAAGCAGCCTCGACAAGATGCTGACAAAAGGAGCTAGTGTTGTAGAGGAGGGGATGGATGGGAGGGGAAGGGGATGCAGGCTGTCAGGACAAAGGTTCAGAAATGCACTGCATGGGGAGATTACATCAAGAATGGAGAAAGGAATTAGAGAGGAGAAAGTACACGTGGTTCTGTGAAGATATGGGCGGAGAAGAGGGTTTTTATGCAACCGACTGGTCCTCGTAGTCAAGAACCTCAGTGCGTAAACATTCGCATGGCAGAAACCAGCCTGCCAGAGGCCGGGGATGGCGGTGAGGAATCTCTGGAGGGAACAAGGAGGACCTCTGAGAAGTTCTCACTGAGAAAAACCAGGACACGATTTTTCTAATGTTCACTGTCTTTTTGTGTGTCTCTAGGCATCAGCTTGAGGAAAATAAAAATAAAAATGCCATCTTAGACAGACAGTAATCCACACTATGGCCAATCCTTTTTTCTCCTCAAAAGTGTAAACATCTCCACAGCGGGGAACTTGGGGAGATTATTGCCCAGTGCTCATTCTCATTCCTAAGGTCTCTGGCCCTTGGGCGTGGGTCTACTTTTGTCATTAGTTAGAGGTGGTGACCATCCATATCCACCTGACAGATACCCTCCTTTTCCATCAGAGTCTAGAAGGTCAGTGGTGGTGTCTAGGCCAAATAATTCCTCCCAAAGATATCCAGGTCCTTATCTCTGAAAGCTAGGAATGTTACAAGCTAAAAGGGACTTTGCAAATGTGATAAGTTAAGGATCTTGAGATGGGGAGAGTCTCCTGAATTGTCCAAGTGGCCCTAGATAAAATCACAAATGTCCTTACAAGAGGGAGGCAGGGAGAGATTTGACAATGAAAGAGGAGAAGGCCATCTGAGGATAAGACAGCCTGAGGTGATGTGGCCGCAAGCCAAGTCATGCCAACAGCCGCCAGAAGTTGGAAGAGGTAGGAACAGCTTCTCCCCCTCTGGAGTCTCCAGAAAGAATCTATCCTTATCTCTACCTTGATTTTTAGCCCCACAAAGCCGTTTGGGACTTCTGGCCTCTAGCACTGTGAGAGAATAAATTTGTGTTACTTTAAGCCACCTAGTTGGTGGTAGTTTGTGACAACAGCCCACCCAAAGAAATGAATACAGAGGCTAGGACATGTGTCCCTTCCAGGTGACTCTACTCCTTCCGGCTCCCACCAGCCTCACCCACCAGGAAGTGTCCAACCACAAAGTACCTTGCTGAAGGCTACACCCATCTCTGCAGGATGCCATGATGCTGTCAAGCTCGGACTTTACCTTGTGCCTCACAAGAGAAAATAAGTCAGGACCTAGCCTTCACCTGGAAGGTGAGCCCATGAACACTTCCCTCAAGTTTTCCCCCTTTGGACAACCTGCCCCCTTCCTGCTGAGAGAGTTTTTGCCCCTTGGATGCTCATTGCTGACCCATCCCAAGGCTATCAGAAGTGGCTCCCGTCCTCCTAGCTGGGGTGGAGGTGGGCCCCCATTTCCACCTCAGACTCCTCACGAGTGAGAGCCGCCGGGTGACACAGGGGGCCTCCCTGATTCACCTGTGAAAGAGCACAGCTCCCAAGACATGCAATAATTTTCCTGAGACAGCACAATCGAATCCAGAATCTGCTGTCTAGAGACCTGTGCCCCTTGTTTGGCCAAAATGTTGCTGGGACACAGTGTTGTGTTTTCTTTCAAATTAGTTTTTCTCAAATTAGTTACCAATCATTAAAGATCCAAATCTCCCACTTCTTTTGAACATTCAGAAGAGGTACATCACTGAGGCTGGATTCCCTCCAGCGGCAGCTGGAACCAAGCCCGCGCCACCCCTCCAGAGCTGGCATCTGCCTCCATTCTCCTTTTCCCCAGCCTCCACCATTCCCTGCTGTCTCTTTCATTCCCGAGGCTTCACTCACTATGTGGGGCCACCTGAAGGAGGAATCTGGCTCTGACCTCACTCTTTACACACAACAGACCCTCCCATACCATGCTGCCCAGGGTCCGGTTTTGTCCTTCTAAAGCCTGGCAACATTGTGCCAAATCTCACCAGCTCTTTCTGGTTGCCAGTGTTGCCTAAGGGGAATAACACAGCCTCCCATCACATTCTTGGGTGTCTGGGTCTCCCTCTTCTGTGTGTAACAAAGAAAGGGAGTTGGGGAAAGGAAGACTTGGCCGAGAGGGATTTCTGTGGTCAATAAGCTCAACACAGGGGCGACTGGGTGGCTCAGTCGATAAGCATCTGCCTTCGGCTCAGGGCGTGATCCCAGGGTCCTGGGATCGAGCCCCACATCAGGCTCCTTCACTAAGCCTGCTTCTTCCTCTCCCACTCCCCCTGCCTGTGTTCCCTCTCACCGGCTGTCTCTCTCTCTCTGTCAAATAAATAAATAAATAAAATCAAAAAAAAAAAAAAAAAAAAAAAGCTCAACACAAAAAACAACCCAAGAGACAGGAAGTGGGGAGAAGCACACATTCAGCAGCTACCAAAGACCAAGGTTGCTTCCAGCTTTAGAAATATCTCTTCCTTCTCATGAACCTTCAGGGCCAAAGGCAGTAGAGTCTCCATCATTCTGGCCACTCAAACGGGCTTCCAGAGACCCTCACAGTGATGAACCAGAGGCTCCAATAAAATCTTCCAGTTCAGGGCTCCGTCCATGGGGTTATCTCTGCCTCCAGCCTCCGTGTTCAGTGGTGCTCTGGTCCCAGCCCTGGAACGGAGCTGCTTGGCTGGTCACAGCCCAGGCGCCCTGTGGAAACATATTAGTGGTGAAAATTTAATTTCATTACAGCTTTCTTTTTAAAATTTTTCTACTCTGGCATATTAAAATATGATGCCCCGTTTTTTATTTGGATTTCTATGGTGGACAGCAAATTTGAACATTCTTATAAGCCTTTTCTATTTCTTTTGAAAATTGCTTACAGCCTTTGTACATTTTACTATCATACACTGTTTCTTCGGAGTTGTAAAAGTTCTTTATAAATTAAACACATTCTGCTGTATTTATCAGGACTTTCCCACTGTAAGTTCTGCGCATCTTGTCTATGATACACAGAGCTATTTAATTTAATTTCTTTTTTTTTTTAAAGATTTTATTTGTTTATTTGACAGAGAGAAGGACAGCCAGCGAGAGAGGGAACACAAGCAGGGGGAGTGGGAGAGGAAGAAGCAGGCTCCCAGCGGAGGAGCCTGATGTGGGGCTCGATCCCAGAAGGCTGGGATCACGCCCTGAGCCGAAGACAGACGCTTAACGACTGCACCACCCAGGCGCCCCTAATTTAACTTCTTATGTCAGTTCTAGCAAACTTTTCACCTGTGATTTTTCAATGATCTTTATGCCGCAAGTTACTTTTTGTTGTTGTTCCAAGAGAAGATACGTATCAATTTAGTGTTTCTTCCAGATATTTATGGTTACATTTCACACATTATTTCTATAATTCATCTGGAATTCAAAGTGAAGTATATTATGAGGTAAATATCGGAATTTAATTTTTTCCAAGTTATCGAAAGCTATTCTTCTCCCCCCATTTCTTTCAAAAACTCAACAAATACTTTTTGTTAGTGGTAGTTTCTTTAAAGATTTTACTTATTTATTTATTTGAGGGAGGGAGGGAGAGAGAGAGAGAGAGAGAGCGGCACGCGGGGGAGGGTCAGTGGAAGAGGGAGAGAATCCCAAACAGACTCCCCACTGAGCACAGAGCCCCACACAGGGCTGGATCTCACAACCCTGAGATCATGACCTGAGCCGAAACCAAGAGAAACTCAACTGACTAAGCCACCCAGGTGCCCCTTTTGTTGTTTTTAATTGAAATATAGTTGACACTTAATATTAAATTAGTTTCAGGTGTACAACATAATGATTTAACAGTGTATACATTACCAAATGCTCACATAAGTATATTACAATATTATTGACTATTAATATGTATTTTTTACTATAAACGAGGTACTATGCTAGGTGTAGGTTATGTAGGTTTGAACAAGACAGACATGGCCATTAGTCTCATGGAGCAGACAGATATTATACAAGCAATTATAATTATACTGGAGATCTTACGAGGACATCATCAGCGAGGAGAATCTAATTTATTCCAGATGGTCAGTGAGGCCATCTCAGCAGAGACTGATATTTGAAATGCTTCTTTCCTTGTATTAAGTTTTTATATATACCAGTGGGTGATCTAGAGCCATTTGACTCTTAAAAATCCATGTATCACTTCTTACACTACTTCTACACCAATATAATTAGGATAGCTTAATAATATATATTGACATCTGACACAGCAAGTTCCCTTTCCAAGACTCTTCCCCTTTCAAAGTGTTTTGTTTTGCCCCTCTTGCCTGCAAAATGTAAATAGATTTTAAAATCACATCTTAGGTTACAATAGTCATTGTCACATTGCTTTTATCAGGATTCTGTTAAATATATTCCTTTATTTGAGAAAAACATTGTCGTCTTTATAACACTTCGTTTTCCCACCCAGTGGTCTGATATTTCTCTTCTCATTTATATTATTATAAATATATTATTGTATCATTATATTATTGTATATTTATATACAAATTTTTTTTCTTGGTATGGATCATACATAACATTTTATAATTGTATTCGTATAGAACCACTTACTTATCATTAGGATTTTTCCTGTGCATTTTTGTTTGGGTTGCTATTCAAAATGGGGGAGGTGATGTCAAGCTAAAAGGAGCGTTTCAACATTGCCCAGAGTCTGCTGACCTCACCTGCATTTCACACGTTGTCAGCTCGGGTACTATAGATGCATTCCAGGTAATTCTGTGTTGCATTTTTCCATTAGGATAATTTAGGATAAGGGTCTGTACACATCGCAATTACCAAGTCTTCTTTAAAAGAATCTGCTGACAAATGGAAGCTTTTACCATCTCCTGTAAAATGCATGATGTAGATACATGGGCTCTCATAAATCATTTTCTATATTTAAATATTAATCTTGAAACAATATTTACATATTCCCTCCTGCAGTTTATGAGACTCTACTGGGGAGAAAAGAGAAACCCTCCATATGTTTCTAAGTGTTGAAATATTAACTGATTTCTCAACCACTCTTGTCCATTTAAAAGTAAGACAGCAGAGTCAAGTAGAGAAATAAAAGACCCCACAGGCCTGACTCTTGGGTTTACGATGCATACATTTTCTTCAGAACTCTCTCGGAGGCAGGATCTCCTTGGAGGAGATTCTCCTTCCTCCCATGCCTCTCATGGTGCTACTAATTCCCAAATGCACACCCAGTCCTGCCAGTGTGCACTCATACCCCCACCTTCCAGATTCCAAAGCGATTCTTCTTCCTGATTTCCCTTTGTCCTGGAATGACATCACATCAACCCAATGCTCAAACCAGAGCTGAGTGTCAACCTCGACACCACCTTTTCCTTCAGTCCTCACTTCCAATCAGCCAGTACTTCGTATCGGGATGGAGGAGATCCAAGAGGGAATCTTGAGGGATCTCCTAATCCCTCCGCTTGCTACATTCCCTCTTCCCAGTTTGTCTCCATACCTCTCCCTTTCGCACTTCAGCAAGAAAGACGTATTTTTTTTCCCTATATAATCACCTCACTTCTGAAAAGTTTCTGTACTCTTGCCAAAGGATTTAACCTAGTCTTTTCACTTTAAGTTAATTACTGGTGGCTTTTTTTTTTTTAATTTTAGATGGAACGTTACATGACTTATCAGGAAAAACAGTGGTCCCTAAGCTTCTCCACCATTCCTGTTCCCTTGATGTTCAATGGCCAACACTTTTTTTTTATAATAATATTTTTTATTATATTATGTTAGTCACCATACAGTACATCCCTAGTTTTTTATGTAAAGTTCCATGATTCATTACTTGCGTATAACACCCAGTGCACCATGCAATACGTGCCCTCCTTACTACCCATCACCAGCCTATCCCATTCTCCCACCCCCCCTCCCCTCTGAAGCCCTCAGTTTGTTTCCCAGAGTCCATAGTCTTTCATGGTTCCTTCCCCCTTCTCTTTACCCCCCCTTTCTTCTTCCCTTTCTTCTCCTACTGATCTTCCTACTTCTTATGTTCCATTAATGAGTGAAACCATATGATGGCCATCACTTCCAATCCTTTCTAGCTACATTGGTATTTACAAGATACCAACTGTATGTTTACATTACTCTCAACAGAATATGGATATTACCTGATTTTTCAGACTTAGATATTACTGAATTCCTATAATGGAAAGTAATGATTTAGCTGTCTTCCTAATCACTGTCTCCCAAACTCACACGGACACACACACACACAAACTTTCCCTCCGTCAACCTCTGAAACAATTATACTCATTGTCTCAGCTTTAAGTACCATGGCAGGCGGAATAATGGACCTCAAAGCTAATCAGGTCCTAATCCCTGAAATTCTATATATACCCCTTTATGCCAAAAGAAAAAACTTCCAATGCAATTAAATTAAGTGTCTTGAGATAAAGGGATTATTCTGGATTCACCAGGTGGGTGCTAGATGTAATCACAAGTATCTAAGACAGAGATTCTACTACAGAGAAGAGAAGGCAATGCGACCTCAGCCATGAGCTTTGATGATGAAGGAAGGTTCTGTGAGCCAAAGAAAGCCAGAAGTGGAGCTCTATAAATTAGAAAAGGCAAGGAGATGGATTCTGCCCTAAAGCCTCTAGAGGGAGTGCAGTCCTGCCAACTCCTTAGTTTGGGCTGGGTGACACTGATATCAGACCTCTGGCCCCTAGAACTGTGCGAGAATAAATCCGTGTTGTTTTATGTCATCGCGTTGTGGTAATTTATCACATTACCCATAAGAAACTAATACGCTTGTTACATTTCCTAAGTACTTGTTACACATTTATTTCCAGATTCTCCAGCAGCGATGTAAATCTAGTCTCACGTCGTTCATCACACTCCCCATCGAGTCCATCTTCTTGGAGACTTTGCTCGTAAGCCTTTCTTCGCCTTGCTCAGTCCTGACTGCTTCTTTCCAGGTCTGCTGCAGCGTGGGTATCCCAAGGGCTTCCTTCATCATCATCATCCAAGAGGACCTGGTCCTCTCCTTCCTGTCCTGGACCTCCTGCTTCCAGGATCCCATTTCTCTCTCCCTCACCTGGGATTACTCTCTCACTCAATTCTCTGAGAAAATAAAACTTCTGAGATCTTACCTGTCTGGAATGTTGCATTTCAACATCACACATGATGTATATTTCGTCTGAGTATAGAATTATAGGTCGGCTATCACAGAGTTTTGACGACATTCTTCCTTTGTTTTCCAGCCTTCATTTTTGTTGTTGGGAAGTGACAAACAATTTTGGCTTCTGGTCTTCTGTAAGGGACCTCTCTTCTCCCTGGGGATAGTCTCAGCAGCCTCTCTCTGCCCTCAGGGCTCTGAAATTTCACATGCACGCTCATTGTGATGGGTCCTGTTTGATCCACTGTGCTGGGCAGCAACCCGAGGCCCTGTCAGTCTGGAAGCTCATATTCCTTCATTCTAGGAAATTGTCCTGAATTAGTTCATTGATCATTTCTTTCCATTTTCTCTGTCCTAAAATACATAGTCTTAAAAGTTGGACCTCCCAGCCTGGCCCTTTAGCTTCTTACTTCTTACTACCCTTATTCTATTCTCAAACTCTCTCTCTCTCTCTCTCTTTTTTTTTTTTTTCTTTTTTCTTATTCTACTTCTGGAACATTTCCTCACTTTGCTTTCCAGGTCTTTTATTGAGTTTTTAGATCTTCTATAATTATTTTCATTCCAAAGAACTCTTCTTGATCATCTCAATGTCCCTTTCTTTTGTAGATTTGTCTATCCTTGTCTTAGAGAGGAAATGTCATTTCTTCTTTCTCTAAGAATATATCTTTTTTTTTAAGTATTCTACTTTTCTACAGTTTCTTTCTCCTGAAGGTTTTTCCCCCCTGTCTATTTTGGATTCTGACTTTCATGTCAGAAGCTCTCCTCAATATGTCTGTTGATGGTTGGTCATGTCCTCATTTTTAAGGAGGCACTAAAAATTTAATTGGAGGTTTGCACATAAGTATGAGGTTTACCACCTAGTAGGCTTCAGCATGATGCAATACAACAGGGGCTGAGCTATTCCATTGTAGATCCCTAAATAGCATTATTTATAGTACTTTTCTATTGTACAAATATTTTCCAGACATAACTTTTCTAAATTTCCTGCCAGAATGTTGGAGGTGGGAGATAAGTGTAAACACAACTGTGACCATTACAGAAGGCAAGTGGGAGAAAAGGGTTGAGGGTACGCATCTCACTGTTCAGAACATCAACCTTCAGTTAATTTCCCTGTTTTCATTAAAACCCCCAAACTTTGCTGTGCCTTCTGTTCGTAAGCACAGAGGCCCACTGGTTTAATGTCTTCAGAGAGTGCATTACCAGTCTTATACAGAAGTGTCCTAGTGATATTTCTAAGGAAGATTTTAGTTCGGCTCTCCCATCACTCTTTGGTGAGTCCTACGTATTGCTATTTGGGGAAAATTCAAGTTACTAAATACAGCCTCCCAATCTGGTCTCTGATAATCTTTTCTTTTCTTATTTTATTTAAAGATTTTTATTTATTTATTTGAGAGAAAGTGAGAGTGAGAGAGATCACTGAGGGAGAGGGACAAGCAGAGTCCCCGCTGAGCAGGGAGCTCCACATGGGGCTCGATCCCAGGGCCCTGAGATCATGACCTGAGCCAAAGGCAGACTTCACTGACTGAGCCACCCAGGCGCCCCTCTGAGAATCTTTTCACAATTATATCTCAACACATTCTCTCCCTCCCCATTTCACCCTATTGTTCCATTCCCCCTCTGCTGTAGGCTCCAGGTACACTGGCCTAATTTCATTCGGCTGCCTGGGCAATTTTTCCAGACCTACAGAACTTCTCAATTGCTGTGTCCTCTGCCAACGACCAAT
This sequence comes from Ursus americanus, assembly GCF_024610735.1. Taxonomy (NCBI): domain Eukaryota; kingdom Metazoa; phylum Chordata; class Mammalia; order Carnivora; family Ursidae; genus Ursus; species Ursus americanus. The sequence continues at coordinate 50,543,669 of NC_142128.1, read as the reverse complement.
ATTTTCACCCTTCCTTTACATGGCTAACTGCTACCTATCCCTTAGGTGTCAGCCTATAGGCCACTTCCTAGGAGGCATTTTCTTTGAGCCAGAAAAACTGAATTATAACACCTCATCGTGTGTTTCCTCCAGCTCCCTGTTCCTTCATCTCCATACACTTCACTACACGATGTTATCTTTGCTCATAAATTTGATCTTCCATTAAAGAAAAGTTCTATGAGTGCAGAGACTCAGCACTGATTATGGTACCCAGTCCCTAGAAGTGTTTTAATAAATATTAGTTAAATGAAGTAATTAAGAAAAAGGAGGAGGAAGGATGAAAGAAAGGAAGGGAGAAAGGAGGAAGCATTTGGGATCCTCTCTTTTATCTTCCCAAGTCCTTACTTGGAATTACGATAAATCTGAAATGTTATAAGCTGTGTATGGCTACTTTTCCCTTAGACGCTAAGGGAAAACGTATTTTAGACGCTAAAATACGTTATACTGATATAAGATATAACGGTATGCATGACTGCATCTCTTTTATTTCAAACGAGCTAGATATTAACTCAGTCTAGCTCCCTAGACTCAGATATACACCAAAGAACACCAGAGATATGGGCAAGAGACTGTCTTGGGGCAGCCCAGATCCAGTCCCCCCATTATTTGTAAGAGAAAGCCTATGGCTTACTGATGGTGGGTGAATAGCATTATAAATGAAAGATGGCATAACAATTTAAATTTACAATACGCTGATTTGGAAGATAGAAGGAGAAAGAATTTTCTGTATTGCTGTTAAATTCCCATTTGGATTTCCCAACGTATTTGACATGAAGCCATCAGGGCATTAACTACTCCTTCCCCTCCTCTATCAGCCCCCTCAGTGCTGAGCCCTCGCTCACTTCTTCTGCATCTACCACATCCCCCCTTCTAAGTGCCCTTCCTCATGTCCCAGACTGCAGAATTTTAATTCATTCCTCCCTAGAGGCCTCTGCATTAGGTCTTTCCCTCCTAATCACCATGGAAATGTACCTTCCCTCACCAGTTCCATGGAATAGCTCTTAGCAGGTGGCACAGGGACCTTCTAACTGAAATTTCTAGCTTAATTAGATGGTAACAGAGCCTTCTCAGAGATACACTGGAACGTGGAGTCTGGCCTTGTTCAAGCACTGGCAACTGTCCTGAGAAGAGCCCGGCTGCAAATTAGATGATCTAATGAGGTCTTTTTCATCTGTAGAATCTCTGATTACAGGCGTGTCATTTCTACTCCCATTCCAGAGTGGATGCGTTACTTTCTAAAGACTGAAAGAGTCTGGTTTCATTGTTTATGAGACCAGAAATATGGAATTTAGAGAAGTTCAAGTTTGATGACATAGTCGACACGCCACGTTTAGGGTCTCCATAGAAACAAACTTGGTTGCAATGTCTGACTGCATAACATTAACAGCTAACTAACACCCATATGAGGAAGCACCCCTTGCAATGCTCTTGCAACGCAGCTTTGAAATGCCTACGTGTTCTGAGAGTCTCCTAAGAACTCTACCCTTAACTAGTAGCTTTCACCCCAATAGACCAAAGAATTTGCAAATGTTATCTCAGAAGAGAATTTCTCATATTACTTTTAAATAAAGAGCTTACGTTCAAATGACTTGTCCAATCATGGTCCAAGCAAAGATAGGGCTAGGACCATGGGAGTGGGGGATGTGACCACAGATCTGGAATTGTCATGGAAGCAGGACAGTGTTCTACCCCACTCAGAGTTTTGTCATGTTGCCTAGAGGGCCATTTTGATTTTGAGCCTGTCTCCTCTTAGGAGATGCAAGCTCAACTTCAGAAATCCCATTGCTTGATCATTTATACTAAGCTTATTGTGCGTCGGTGTTTCCCTCTCAATCATGCTACTTGCCAGTTGTGCAGAAAAGTGTTACCATTAGCAGTGTATCCTCAGAAAGGCCTTCCCGCAAGGTTGGCCTTTTAGCTGGTATCCGGGAGCTTGGATTCCAGGAGGGTTCCCACCACCCTAACTTGTTAGTGGCTCACTGTGCTTGTACATACCATTTATACAGACAATGTCATTTCTGCCAGACACCTGCTGTCATAGAGGTCTGGAATTTGGGTATTTCCTTGACGAAAGGTGCCCATACGATAATCCCCCAATAAAAACTCTGGGCACCACGTCTCTAACGAGCTTCCCAAGCTCGACGGTATTTGGCATACATTGCCATGACTTGTTGCTGGGGAAGTAAGCATGTCTTGTGTGATTTCACTGGGAGAGGACCCTTGAAAGCTTGCACCTTTCCCTCTGGATTTCATTCATGCATCTTTTCCCTTTGCTGATTTTGCTTCAGATTCTTTTGCTGAAAAAAAATTTACAGCTGTGAGTACAACTATATGATGAGTCCTGTGGACCCTCCTAGCAAATAAAGAAACTGGGATGGTCTTGGGGACCCCTGACACACCATTGTAGTCACAAATTTTCTCAATTACAAGGCACCATTATCAATTATATTGTTTTTAACATTGAAGTTGTCCCTTGTTTAAATTACTAGGGAGCAGGGCCCTCAAATGTACATATTCATTTTTCTCCATTACTCCCAATAGAGACAAACGGTAATTCTCATTACTTTCTGTTTTGCTGCCATGTGTTAATCTCTCCCATGGAGCCTGCTTCCAGAAGTTACTTGTGTAACTAGAAGCTGAATGCATGATTCACCAGTGCTCTGGCAGTATTCTAAATCCACTGCAGAGTAGTGCTTCTCCTTTTCTGGAATATTCTCTGTTTTCTCACACGGACGGAAAATTTTTTCTTTGGTTTTAATACAGGATGATGCAAATCCTACTTGCTGCTTTCATTCTCATGTGCAAAACTTGTTTGTAGTTACCCCTGCCTGTGCTCTCATTGACCCCAATCACTTCAAAGGTACTTGCTTTTCAAGATGCTTTGAAAAGAAGATACTGTGTTTCCTTGGCAAGAAAGTTACAAGGCAAAAGGTTCTACTAGATATGCTAATCTTATCTGATTGGATTTATTTTTAGAAAGTAGAGAAAAAGACACAGGAGCTACAATTTCTAGGGCAAGACCACCTTCTTAACATTTGACATCAATCCAGATCCCAGTTTAAGAAATGTGATCAGAAGACCTCTGATATACTTCACTGACCTGGAGTTAGCCCGTATCATTAATAGACGGCATGATGTATAATAAAAAAGTGTCTGGCTTTCTCTGAAAGCACATAAAATCACACCAATAAAGTTTTCAGGAATCATTGACCAATAGTAGAAACCTAAGAACCACGAATCTGTTAGACCAACATGAGGCAGTTCATGTTAAATCTTGCCAGTCAAGCTTAGAGATAGCAGCCCGAATAGGTACGAGTGTGAACCCCACAGCAAATGGGACACAAGCTTTAGGAAATTCTAACCCTTCTGCCTAAATCCCTGAAAATTTATGTCAACTCCAAGCTGGCAGAATGAGCCTATCTTTCCAATAGCCTCCCACGCCCAGTGACATGCCCAGCTTGGACACGCCATGAATAATTGTTACCCATCATCTGGTCACTGGACTCAAATCCCGAATTGAATAATTAGCAGTGTGACATTGACCAAGTTAATTATGTACATTGGGCCTCAATTTCCTCATTTATAAAATGCACACGATTATAGCAACTACCTTATAATAATGTTATGAAGATTAATTGAGTCCATAAATATTTAATATTGAAATCTCTGCCTGGCACCTTGTAAGCCCAGTACTCTAATGATTCATTATCGTTAATATTATTGTAGCCACCTGAGGTCACAGCTTTCTTTCTACAAAAAAAGAAATCCCTTTATCCAAAGTTGGCAAAAGACTATGTGATCCAATCACTCTACTATGGTTGAGTCATTAGAAGAATAAAATATTTGACACTGAACCTTCAAAAAGTGAAAAACAGGAACCAACCCCAGTTAGAGTGAGAGAGCAAGAATTATAGCTGAATTCCCTAAAGGATATCTCCTTTATTGAAAGCAAAAAATGGCGGCATTTTTAAAGATTTTACGTAACTCTTGAAAGTCCAAAATGTGCTGTGATTATTTTTCCTCAGCTTGGGACTAGCCAAGTATGAAATTTCCTGGAAGCCTCTTCTTCGTTTTCTTTTGTCCAGGCCACCCCACCCCAATGCCTGGGAACAAGTCAGCATCCAGCCACCATGGCCATCTTGATGCAATACAATTACTCACTCAGTTGAATAATTAAGAGCCCATTAAGTCCTGCAAATGTTTTCTTAAGGCCCAACATCTGGGTACTTGGTAACATCTAGATATTAGGTGTTGTGAAAACCCAAACGGTGCTGTCTTTGACAATATGCCAAATAGAGTTCAAGTTCCCAAGAGATGGTAAGAAATAGTAAATGCGTTCACCAAGATTTTGAGAGGATTTCGTCCACGTGGTGTGCAAAATGTTTTGATTATCATTAGATCACATCATAGGGTTTATTGAGACCCGTATTTGGTGCAGTTCACTATTTTAGCTAGAAGAATCACCTTAGGCTTAGAACATAAATCTCTGATACTGAACATAGCAGATAATATAAATTCTCTTTATTGGACTGGCAAAAGGCCCACCCTTCGTGATTTGTTTGTTTCTTAAAGTTTTTCTTTGATTTTGCTTCCAACTTTTACAGTTTGTTGACATAGTGTTAACTTCAACTCAAACCTCCCTACTTGGATTGAAATTTCCAAAAATCATTTGCAGATGAGAATCACACTAAGGATTACAACATTCCAGTGACCCATTGGCCACTTCTCTTCAAAGGAATTTTTAGTGAAATTTTTAGTAGACATATTGGAGGGGGGAGGGAAGGAGTAACTCTAACATGTATTTTGTCATCTCTTCATTCTCATTAATTTTCCCAGAAATTTTATATTCCCTAGAATCTAATTTTAAAAACTTTTATGGGTCTAGAAATCTAAGTCAGATGCATTGCTCTCTTCTTGGGTGTTCTTATGTTGGGGGGGTGCATATAGGTTTCAACACACAGAAGAATAGATGTATTCTATCTTGCATATGTTAGGGAACAAATCCGAGGCTAAAACAGGCTGCATGAAGGAACAAGAATACCTTTGCCTTTAAGGTATCTAGAGTCTAGCAAGAAATATACTACATAGCACGTGCGAGCGTACATACACATATACACAAACCTAGTGGAAAGTATCAAAGATTAGAACTTGAACAAAAGCTGGATTGATGGACATTTACACAGGCAGCTAACGTCTACAAAAGGAGGAAAATAACAGAAAGAACGAAGAGGAAGTAGCATTTATTGAGCAACTATACAGTGCACGGACTACAATTTCGCATGCATCTCTCTCATAGTCCTCACATCAATCTTGCATAGTCAGTCGTGGTTTAGAGATGAGGAGAAGCATAGACCTCAACCAAGGTCCATAGACTCCAAAATTCCAGCTTCTACTCAACATGACCCACTAACTCACCAGACTACATGCCATTAATTTCCTTTCTTTTGAATGTTGTCCTCTATCCTGTGGAGATTTTCAAGTACATGGTGTATGCATACATGCTATATACTTTATTTCCTCCCACACTATAAAACGACTTGAAGGCAAAGGTATTCCCACTCCTTCACGGTGCCTATTCTAGCTCAGCCTTGACTGGCAGAGGCAATCTGTAGGTGACATCAAGGAATGTAAAATTTTAGGCAATCAACCCATTGGAATTGACTTTTATCCCCCACTAGTGTGGTTAACATTAACTGTCCACTTTGTCCAGCGTAAGGAAAGCCTAACTGACTACATAATGAACAAACTCTACGGAAACCCTCTGCCGAAAAAATCTTATGTTCAACTCCAATACATAAAGCGAGTAGAGATGTCACTGCTCTCGCGGAAGCGAGGCAGAGCAGACTGTCTCCACCTCAGCCCTGCCCTGGGCACGTGACAATCCACAATCCACTGCCTCTAAACCACTTGGACTCCACAAAGTTCATGAAAAACAGTTTAAGAAATAACTAAGCCAGAATACTTCAGCTGATAACCTCAGGTTACTAGACAATACTCCCATCATTTGGTCTCAATAGGAAAGATTGTATATATTAAAAAAAAAAAAAAGTAGTGTGAGAGTAGATTCCAAACTCTTCTTCAACTGTCTAATAAATGAGCATAGGGCAGAGTCTGGATCTATGCTAGAAGGTTATTCCCAAGACAATTCCCTAAGAATCTGGAGAACAGGCTGCAGGGAAAATTTCCAAGCCACTCAGTATAAGGAATATAAAAACACAACAGATGTTTTCCTCATCAAAATATTAATCTAGAATATTCCACTTTAAGTGTAATGAAGCAGAATTGAGACATTAGTTTTGAGATCCATATAATTATTCTGATCAGAACAGAAGAACGGGAAATGGGAAGTTAGGGTAGGCTAGAATCCCAGCCGGCAGGAAGTTTGAAAGCAGTCCATTTAACTCATGTTCTAAGAAATATGCTAAGAACTCAGATCCACAGATATTGGAAGTAGGGGCCTCCTTGGTGCATGGCTGTGATAGTTTTGAGTAATCTGCAAAAGTTTGCCCACAAAAGATTCAAGATAAGTGAAAACAATTAGGATGCCTTCAGTTCCTGCAAATAATTAATACATTATTTTCTCAGAGTAAAGTCCATAAACCTATCCTTTAAAAAAATTGAAATACTTCATCCGGAGATCAAGCACTGAGCTCTCTACATGATAACACAAAATGTTAAAGAACAAAAATAGTAACAACCCAAGAGCAAAAAAAAAAAAAAAAAAAAAAACAAAAGAAAAGAAAAGAAAAGAAAAAGAAAAAGAAAAAGAATGCATAGGATATATGATTGGGCAATCAAAGAAAGTGAATAAATGGATTCAAAATCATCAGAATCAGAGAATTAAAAATTAAAACAAAATATTATCATTTTAGGCCAGAGCGATAGCAAAAAACTTTAAAAGGCAAACAGTTCTGAGATTTAGGCAGGATGTGGGTCTTATGGCCAGGGCATCAGGAAAAATAAAATTGCCTTCACCTGAGATGAAAGAGGATCCTAGATAGAGCAGGTGTGTATGAGAAAATCTAGAGCTCTGTTTTTGACATGTTAGTGTTGAGACGTTTATTAGACAACCAAGTGGTAACATCAAGTGGGTGACTGGTTATACAAGTCTGGAGTTTGGGTGAAGGATTTAGGCAGGAGATATAAATTTGACTGTTAGGAATATATACATGGTCTCTAAATCCATGAACCTGGATGAGATTACCAGAGGAGTAAGAGATTCTCAAGATAGGAAAAAGAATAAGATCAAGAACCGACCCCCGGAGCACTTTGGCATTGATACTAGTAATAAAAGGAGAACTTAGCAAAGGACACTGAAGAGGACTCGGTGAGCACAGAGCACCGAGGAACGTGGTCATGCCCACAGACAACAGAAGGAGGTGTGGCTGGCCATGCCAATGTCACTAAAGCCTAAGCAATGAGAGGACTAAGAATTGGTCACTGGAAATAGCGACATAGAGGTGGGTATCGTAAAGTCAGTGGAGGGGTTCTAGGTGGCTAAGGAGTGGAGGTAGGTGGAAGACATTCCATTAGAGGACTTTTGGTACTTCTTCAATTTTTCTCTACATGAATGTATTGCCTGTTCAAATTAAAAACAAACAAGCAAACACATGTTCTTCCCCCATTAAGCCTGCCGTAACAAAATATCAAGCCTGAGTGACTTATAATAACAGAAACTTATTGGTCATGGTCCTGGAGGCTGAAACTTTGAGATCAGGTGCCAGCAGGACCAGGTAAGGACCTGCTTCTGGCTCACAGACTTCTTGCATCCTCACAGGTTGGAAAGAAGTAGAGATATTTTTGGAGCCTTCTCTATAAGGTGCTAATCCCATTTATGAGGGCTTTGCTCTCATGACCTCCCAAAGACCCCACCTCCTCATACCATCATTTTGGGGGGTTAGGATTTCAATATATGAAGTTTAGGGGGACACAAACATTCAGACCATAGCATAATAGAATTCGATGTTTTTAAAATCAAAGAATACAGGTAAATAGCATATTAGGTACAATTGAAAGAAGAATTAATAAAACATAATATATATATATATATACCAAAAAATGGTCACATTACAACATAGAAATATGGAAAATATGAAAGAGAAGTTGAAAGATATGTACACTAAATGAAAAGATCTATCATGCACTTACTCAGATTCTCAAAAAGAGAATAAAAACAGTAAGGAGAGGCAATATTTTTAAATATCATGGCTTTGAATGTATCTAGCTAACAGATAATATAAATCTACAGATCAAGGAATTCCAAGATCTTCCAAGCAGGAAAAAGAAACATCCATGCCAGACATATTGTAATAAAGTTTTAAAAAACAGCAAACACAGAGAGAAGGTATGAAAGCAGCCAGAAAGAAAGGATGGATCGCCTACTAAAGAATGACAATAGGAATGACTGTAGACTTCTTGAAATCAAGAAAAGATGTCAAAAGACAGTGGAATAAGATCTTTTCAGGTGTTGAGATAAAATAAGTGTCATTGGATACCACGTTAGCCAGCAGAACTGCATCATGAACAAGAGAGAAGTGAAGTCTTTTACAAATAAACAAAAACTGAGAGTTTATCATCAAAAATCTGGTCCTAGAGGAAGGTAAAATGGATTACCAGATAAAGGAAAATGATTTCAGGATAGTCAATATTAGACAAAAGGATCAAAGAAGAAATGCAAGCGAGGTTCTAAAGCGTTTTTTCCCTAGCTTTGAGGGACCAAGCACGCGGTCCTCAGTTTAAAATCAGAAAGGGACGCAGGCTCTCATCCTTGGCTCTTCTGTGATTTCACAGTAGTTGACAGCTCAGCTCCTGAGTCTCTGCAGCAAAATAAGTTGGTGTGTTTATCTGTTAACAAAATGTCCATTGATAAAGTCATTTCGGGACTAGCCCTCAGTAAGTTGTTTCAGACTTTTCCTGCTGCTAGTTTTTGCTATCTTCCTATTAAAGGAACTCGTTTGACTTCTTATGTTCTCATCTGGCTCGAAACACTCCTCTCTTCTCAGCACCAGCCCAGGGTTTTATTTGAGGAGTCACAGTTGTGGTCGCCGTAGCTGGGACTGAATCTTGACCCCACTAAGTGTATTTTCCTTAAAAGCAAAGTCATAAGAAGACTTTTCCTGCAGAACCTCTCAGCTGGGTAGGCCTTTGCTCCTGGGCTCCATCTAAGACAAAAACAACTCTTGGTGTTTCCCTTCTTTGTTCAATCATTCCCAAGGAGAAACTAATCACTTGAAAATCAAATTCTGACTTGAGGGGCGCTTGGGTGGCTCAGGCAGTTAAGCATCCAATTCTTGGTTTCAGCTCAGATCATGATCTCGGGGCCATGGGATTGAGCCTTGCATTGGGCTCTGTGCTCCGTGCGGAGTCCGCTTGGGATTCTCCCTCCCTCTCACTCTGCCCCTCCCTCCACTTGCATGGTCTCTCTCTTTCTCTCTCAATGAAAGAAAGAAAGAAAGAAAGAAAGAAAGAAAGAAAGAAAGAAAGAAAGAAAGAAAGAAAGAAAAGGGAAAGAAAGAAAGAAAAAGAGAGAGAGAAAGAAAAAGAGAGAGAAAGAGAGAAAGGAAGGAAGGAAGGAAGGAAGGAAGGAAGGAAGGAAGGAAGGAAAGAAGGAAGGAAGGAGGGAAGGAAGAGGGAAAGAAGGAAATTCTGGCTCAAGTCTGAAGTAAGATGTTTATTTTTACAACTTTTTGTTGTCGTTTAATTGCCTGGCATTTGAAAAGAAAGATTCTATGGTCCAGTGGAAAGTCATTAACTTCACACAGTAAATGGAGAGATAAAGCAATAGCTCAGAAATACCTGAGGGAGCCCTGGTGTGCAGAACAGTAGCATGGAGAGAGAAATAAATGAAAAAATGAGAGGTTAATAAGCATAGAAGATAAAAAGGGAAGATTCAATGTACTCTCCAGAAAAAGAGAATATCGGCTCTAGAGAAAAAAAATTCTTCAAAGAAATAATAATGGCTGAGAAGTTTCCAAAACTGAGGAAAAGAAGACACATCACTGAGGAAGCATACCAAGTGCTAAGCAGGCCCCTCCACACGCTGGTGTTCTGGCACCTGCGATACCATATGGTGAATATCGATTTTCTTGTCCATTACTCCACTCAGACAAGCCCCTTAAGAACAGGAAACCTGGGGCGCCTGGGTGGCTGTCGGTTAAGCGTCTGCCTTTGGCTCGGGTCATGATCCCGGGGTCCTGGGATCAAGCCCTGCATCGGGCTCTCTGCTCAGCAGGAAGCCTGCTTCTCCCTCTCCCACTCCCCCATTTGTGTCCCCTCTCTCGCTATGTGTGTCTCTCTCTCTGTCAAATAAATAAATAAAATCTTTGAAAAAAAAAAAAAACAGGAAACCTGTCCTACTCATTTTGGCATCACTAGCACCTATGAAGAGCTTTGCAGAGCTGAGTGACCATGTACTGCTTACAGAGAAGAGAAAATGAAGTGTGTTCTTGAAGAAAGTACTTACTATGCATTTGCTGATCAAGGGGGCATACCTGTGGGGCATGACCATTTTTCTTGCACATGCCTGGATGACATCAGCTCGTCGTATCCACAGGCTGCTGCTGCTGGGGTTGGGACGGGGAAGCGAGCCCCCTTCCGAAAGGAAGAGCTTGTCACAGTTTCTGAGATAAGCCCACAGCGTCACTTACTCTTTCCATATTTATCCAAACGTGGGATTCCAGCTGGGTAGAAAATAGAGCCCTGGCTTGATCCTGAAGCAAGTGGAACAAGAACGAAGGCCAAGATCATGTACAAGATAGTCAAGAGATAAGTTGAGGGGCGCCTGGGTGGCACAGCGGTTAAGCATCTGCCTTCGGCTCAGGGCGTGATCCCGGCGTTATGGGATCGAGCCCCACATCGGGCTCTTCCGCTAGGAGCCTGCTTCTTCCTCTCCCGCTCCCCCTGCTGTGTTCCCTCTCTCGCTGGCTGTCTCTATCTCTGTCAAATAAATAAATAAAATCTTTAAAAAAAAAAAAAAAAGAGATAAGTTGAAAGGTAAAAACAACAACAACAACAAATAGCTACAAAGAGTTAAGAGATGTTGAACCTTGGTGGAATGAAATCGCAAGGACTCCTTCAAAAAAAAAAAATCCTGAAAGCAGAAGTCAACAGACTTAGATTTCCTGAAAATGTCTAATCTGCCTGCCGTTGCACCAAATATCTAAGTTATGATGCAAGCTATAACACTTGGCACTCACAGGGGTTTTCCATCTTCACACTCTGTGTACAGAGTCTCAGTAATTGATCCTGACAGCTCGGCTCCGAGGGCTGCTGGTCGGGAGCCAGTGGAAGTGTGTGTCCACACGCTTATCGTGCGAGCTTTACTGGCACCCGCTTCTTTTCCCTGCGGGTTCTTGGCACCCACAGCTCCAAATCTCGGGGCAGGTTGCAGGCAAAGTCCCATCTTCAACATGACCTCCTGGGTCCCGTTCAGGATCACAGCTCCCTCAGAGCTTACCGGTGCCAATTTTTCTCAGGTCATTTAAATGCATCCCAGGTTCTAGTCTGACAATGAAGAAGGTAGAATGAGCCTCAGCTCCGTCTGGCATGAGGAGCGTGTCCCTTCATGTCTCTGGAATGATGTTGTAAGTTCCTGCCTCCCAAGATGTTTCCCACAGAATGAGAGAGAAATAAAAGAAAATCAAATACAAGAAAAGGCATTTCACTGCTCCAAAGGAGAGAGAGAAAAGGAAACCCCTCCAAAGAAGAACTGAAATACTACTTCCCTTCCTCTGTCCCGCCATTCTTTCTTTACAGCAAAAGCTAGACTCAAATGAGGGGACCTCATTTGTTAAAGGTTAGACCATCTCTCCATGTTCGGAGGTAGGATAAGTCCTATTTTACACGACAGCCCACTGACATGAAGAAAGGACAGATATACATTGATATTAAAAACTACTGGGGTTTTCCCACTTCTAGTACATTCTAGCTCTCATAGAAACTGAGCCTGGTTGTGCCACCTACACGAACATCTGAACCCAAGTCTATGGGGCTTGGCGCCTGGCTGGAGAATGGGCTGTAATAAGTCTCCCAGCCGTGACTCATGCCACCCAATTCCTGACAGATTATTTGGGTATTTGGCAACAGTTAAATGAAGTGTCCCCTCCAAAAATATCTTAAAACACCCTTATGAACATTTAAGAAAAGATAATCACATACCAAACGATGTGCAAAGATGGGGGGGGGAATCCCTTCTGAAAGGTCACCGAAATCCCATAACAGCATTAATGATCAAAGGGTCATAATTATTCCTGAAAATCATCTGAGTGATTTGAAGTCAAACAAATGTAAGGCTAATAAAATAAACCCAGAAGAGCCAAGATTTTTAATTTAAGTGAAAATCTAAGGAACAGAGCAAGAATGGGGGAAAAATTACATAGACCGTTTTAACTAAACACTCCAGAAAATCTGATTTTACAAGCTCATCCATTCTACAAATATAGCTTCTTGTTAAGAGGTTAACTTTAACAGTTCCCGCCTGTGGGTTTTAGGGAGCACTGTTCAGCGATCCATTTACAATGGCTGTAAAGTCCTCAGACAAGACACCAACCACCCAACATGTAAGTCACCAACTCCCTGAAGTTTTATCTGATCTTCGAAACATCACTATCTTGACATTCACTAATTTTATTTTTTTTTAAAGATTTTATTTATTTATTTGACAGAGATAGAGACAGCCAGTGAGAGAGGGAACACAAGCAGGGGGAGTGGGAGAGGGAGAAGCAGGCTCATAGCAGAGGAGCCTGATGTGGGGCTCGATCCCAGGACTCTGGGATCACGCCCTGAGCCGAAGGCAGACGCTTAACCGCTGTGCCACCCAGGCGCCCCGACATTCACTAATTTTAATAAGATGTTGGAACTCTCTAAAAACCTCAGGTGACTCTTCTCCATGGAAAGGGTATCAAATTTCAGAAGCCTGTGAGCTCCATTCATGTTCATCCCGTGTTTCCTGATGTGAGTGAGTTTCCATTCCAGCCCTCCTGGGCCTTCAGCTGGCATGAAGCAGAGGATATCCTTGGAAAATGAGTCTGAAGAAAACTAAGAGCTACGAATGCAAGGACTCCCATATAAACTCCTCCAAATGACTGAGCAATACAGAGATGTCTGTATGTTCATGCAAAATCCAATCTAAGGGAACAGAAGTCAGGAGTGGTCAGTACGCCACCTGCCAGAAAGAAAACAGGATAGGGTTTGTTTTTTAGGTGGGAAAGAAAGATGTGGGTAAGACTCAGGTGAAATGGTAAGATGCTAGTCAATAGACCGAGATCCAGAGCGACACCGAGTCCTAATATGAAACTTGAGGCTGGATAAGAAGCCAGCAGAAGCCCAGTGTCACAGAATGGGAATCCACAATCCAGTTTAGGAGAAGGTTACAGCATCGTGAACTGCACTGCCCACGGTTCATCCCAGGCCACCAAGAAAGCAGCCAGATGACCGCCATGCTACAAGGCTGGTAGGTCAGACCTGAATGATACGCAAGCCTTCTGAGCCAGCCTGGCCAAAGTCCTAAGCAGAGTACAGGCTTCAGTGAAAAGACATGAGTATCTGTCCTGGAGTGGGCTAGGACAGGGGATGACACACACCGAGTTCCCTTCCCCTCACTGAGTCTGTGAGATAAATAACAAAGATGAGTATTAGGCTTCCTATGTCCTAGGCGCAATTCCATCACTGACGCATAGACGCGTCTGCAGCAAACTCCATGCTGTGACTCCTTCTGAAACGTCCTCTTAAGTCAGTATCTGATGTTTTTAATAGCTTGGAGGAATCTATTCATCCTTTACATGTTAAATACACTATTTAGTTTACTGTAAGACGGGAGGTGTTTTCACATTTTAACAGCTCTTAAATCGAGATTCATCTGAACACCAACGTGTGTCACAACCACTCTTGGCCACATGGTCATCATGACAGAGACGCCATTGCCAGCACGCACGTGAACTGGGTTGTTATTCCTGGAGCTCGTTTGGACAACTACCAGCCCTACACATGTCAGCCGAGACAGCATTTAAAGACCACTTGAGGAAGCAATATAATTTCCGGTTGCCATTGTCTTATAAGATCAAAAAAGTCCTTCCTTCAAAACATGCAGAAATGTTTTAAGGGACTCACAGGAAGACTGAAGAGACCTGTGAAGAGAGTTTTTTTTAAAGAAAGCTCCTGATGGCACAGAGGACAGCAGTGAGTGGAAAACCATGGACATTGATGACAGACCTAAAAGTGATTCAGAAAAATCAGACTCTCGGTGTGAATAGGTTTAAGAACACGGTAACCGATTCACTTTGTTTTTATTTTCCTTTCTATAGGATGCACAAAAATGAGGCACGATTTTATAATTTTAAAATGTCTAAGTCTAAAAGAATTCCTTTGAGAAGTTTAAAATGAAAATTCTAAGTGACAAAAAGGCAGTATACTACTTACTTTGAAAAAAATTTTCTCTATTGGCACGACACAAAACACAGTGGCTTACCGTCAAGAATTCCGTGAAATAGACTATGAGAAACAAACTGAGGGCTACAGAGGGGAGGGGGTGGGGGAATGGGATAGACCGGTGATGGGTAGTAAGGAGGGCACGTATTGCATGGTGCACTGGGTGTTATACACAACTAATGAATCATCGAGCCTTACATCGAAAACCGGGGATGTACTGTAAGGTGACTAACATAATATAATAAAAAATCATTATTAAAAAAAAAAAAAAGAATTCCGTGAAATACAGCAGTATTTCTTATTTTTCCAGGTTTTATCTTTTTACTTGATCCTCTCATCAACTTTCTTTCACAGCTACCAGCCCATCCCGTGTGTTCCAACCAACCTGACCTTCCTGAAGTAAGTCACGCTGCAGCAGAGAATGCTGGGGCTCACGAACACCCCTCTTTCTCCTCTTCTTCCAGGGCACGGCTAGGTTACAAACCCCAGCTGCGTGCGAGTGAGACTGTGCGTACGAGCTCTGACCGAGGGAACGCTGGTAGGAGCCATCGTGCCACCTCCAGACCTGGCCTCTGAAACCACTCATGCAATTCTCTCTGCACCCGCTTTCTTTTAACTTTTTTTCATTTCAATTCAATTTAATTAACATATACTGTATTATTAGTGTCAGGGGTAGAATTCAGTGATTCACCAGTTGCATAAAACACCCAGTGCTCATTCCATCACGTGCCCTCCTTAATGCCCATCACCCCCTCACCTCCAGTCCAGCAACCCCTCAGTTCGTTCCCTGTAGTTAAGATTCTCTCATGGTTTGACTCCCTCTCTATTTTCATCTTATTTTATTTTCCCTTCCCTTCCCCTATGTTTATCTGTTGTTTCTCAAATTCCACATATGAGTGAGATCTTATGATAATCGTCTTTTTCTGACTGACTTATTTTGCTTAGCATAATACCCTCTAGTTCCATCCACATCATAGCAAATGGCAAGATTTCATTCTTTTCAATTGTTGAGTAATATTCTGATATATATATATATATATATATATATATATATATATCCCATACCTTCTTTATCCATTCTTGTGTTGATGGACATCTGGTCTCTTCCCATAGTTTGGGTATTGTGGACATTGCTGCCATAAACATTGGGATGCAGGTGCCCCTTCGGATCCCTACATTTGTATCTTTGGGGTAAATACCCACTAGTGCAATTGCTGGGTCATAGGGTAGCTCTATTTTTAACTTTTGGAGGAACCTCCAACTGTTTTCCAGAGTGGCTGCACCAGCTTGCATTCCCGCCAACAGTATAAGAGGGTTCCCCTTTCTCCGCATCTTCACCAACATCTCGTTTCCTGAGTTGTTCGTTTTAGTCATTCTAACTGGTATGAGGTGGTATCTCATTGTGGCTTTGATTTGGTTTCTCTGATTCCCTGCACCCACCTTCCGTACCCTCCTCACACTGGGCTGGAGATGGTCCCATGGCAACGTTGGGAGCCGCGGTTAGAACCAGCGGAGCCCCCTCCGCCTGAATTCCTGACCGACTCAGTAGAACAGAACTCCCACAGCCACTGGTGCCTGCTAGACTCTGCTGGAAATGAAAGAAGACCAGCTTTGATTGTCTTAAACCACTGAAATACGGTGGATGCTGTTGTTGCTCGTTGTTACAGAGTTTTCTTATCCTGGCAAGCACGTTTACACCTCAGGCTTCTATACCTGCTGCTTTTTTTTTCTCCAAGACATTCATTGGCTCAGCCCCTCACTTCACTGAAGTCTATACTCAAATGTCACATCCTCAAAGATGCCTTTCCTGACTGTCCTACCTGTCTAATCTATGCCACTTTATTTTTCTTCATACCACTAATCACTATATGATATTATATTATAGGTTTATTTATTTAACCTATATTATAGGGTTGTTGTTGTTTTTTAAGATTTTATTTATTTATTTGACAGAGAGAGACAGCCAGCGAGAGCGGGAACACAAGCAGGGGGAGTGGGAGAGGAAGAAGCAGGCTCCCAGCAGAGGGAGCCTGATATGGGGCTCGATCCCAGGACTCTGGGATCACGCCCTGAGCCGAAGGCAGACGCTTAACGACTGCGCCACCCAGGCGCTCCTATAGGGGTTTTTAAATTACTATTCTACAAGAACATTAAACTCTGTTTTGTTCAATGGCGTTTCCTCCCTCCGCCAGCCCCGTGCCAAAAAAAAAATGCCCAGTACAAAGTAGGGTCTCCACAAATATTTGTTGAATTAACTAATGACTTCATTAACTATAAGAGAGAAGTTAACCTGGTTAAATTATTATGCCCATTCTAGACAAAGAAACTGAGTTACAAACAGAACGAGTGGCACCCCGGGGTCTGAAGCCCTGGCAAGAAAATAAGATTAGTGAACTAATTGGCGAAGTTCACATTAGTTAGAGAAGCAAGTCAGGGCAAAAGGTAGAGATTTCAAAGGAGTAACTAAGCGTTTGTCAATATCCTTCAGATCTCGAGATGTGAAAGTAAGTGACCATATTTTTCCTACCTTTCCATTCACCCTAGCCAATTATACTCTCCTGATAGAAACTGCTGGAAACAAGCTTGGCTCCAGGACCCCCCAGGCTGCATTCCAGCAGCACCAGGACCAACTGTATTTTCATCTAAATGAACAGCCCCTCAGGGCTTCTGACACCCACACTGACTCTTTCCATCTCTTTCCCTCTACCCTAAACCCAGGCCTCACAACTCCTAAAAATTATCTCCCACAAATCAACTAATAAATAATCCCTTAACAAGGGGACCACAATCTTTTTTTATATAGTAATTTCTTATTATATCATGTTAGTCACCATACAGTACATCCCTAGTTTTGATGCACTGTTCCATGATTCATTAGTTGCGTATAACACCCAGTGCTCCATGCAGTGCGTGCCCTCCTTACTACCCATCACCGGTCTATCCCATTCCCTCATCCCCGTCCCCTCTGAAGCCCTCAGTTTGTTTCCCAGAGTCCACAGTCTCTCATGGTTCATTCCCCCTTCTGATTACCCTCCCTTTCTTCTCCTACCGATCTTCCTATTTCTTATGTTCCACAAATGAGTGAAAACAAAGGGGACCACAATCTTAACCCTCCCAGAATTCCGAAATGCTGGGTTTAACATGTTATATCTCTTTTCTCATGCACAGAGAACAGTTGAGCCTCGCCCTCACACACCATATCACTGCGTTTTTCTTATAACTTTCATGCTTTCTTTTCAGTACCAGTGCTGGGCTCGGGTTTGGGAAAAATGCTACAGTTAATAACAACCATTCTTGTGCCTTTCTTGAGGCCCTTCTCCACTGGCTGAATTATCCAGACATTAGAGCTATGCCTCCCTTTGGCCTGCCTTCTGAGGCACTATCCCATGTGCTGGACCAACAGTCCCCAAAATCTGTTCCCCAGAAGACTCTTTGTCTACGATTGTCTGTTGTAAACAGTTTTATGCTCAGATAGGTTGGGAAAATCCTGTGTCTTAGACATCAGCCTCACAGCTCACAGTGCATCAAAGTATATTAAAAGTTTTGAGAAGCACTAAAGGGAGTAGCTTTGTTTAAGCCAGAATGTCCTGAAATTATTTGAACAAAGAATCACTTTTTTTTTTCTCCTAACATCTATTAACTTCCGCCTGAACTAGTGTTCCTTGAAAGGCATTCTGAACAATCTTGCTCCAGGTGTTTATAATCTGTTTCACACTCATCCTTCTAATCACACTGCCACCAAAGCCAAACAATGTTGAAAAAAAAAATCAGTTTACAATTTAAAATAATTTATGCTACTCATCAAACATCTGCATGTGTGTCTCCGGGCTGCTACGGTTCTGACGCAGTCTGGCACTCGAGCTGTCCTTGAAGGCTCTGTCTCCTCCTGCCCTTCCCCTTGGCATTTGCTCAGCTCCTTTGGCCAGATCCAGCCGTCCTTGCTAAAGAGTCATGGAATGACTCTGACCTGAAGAGACCCAGCTTTCTAAATTCTTTCGTTCTTCTCTCCATGCTTCAACCTTTCTCCCAGGCATTCTGCTCCACGTTCCAAATGTTCTCTGCCATTTAAACAACTGCCTCATGAACTATGATGAATTTGATGACGGGAAGAGTCAGGGTAGACGAGAAGCCGGGAAGGCAATCACTTGTGGCTTCCCAGACCACTGCAATGACCTCTGTAAATGAAGGAGAACCTCCTGGAACCTCCAGGACTACGTTAGGTAAACTGGTGGACAACCCCCCCCCCCCATCGCCTTGCCTCATGGCCTTTCCAGTCTAAGGGCCATCATGGAATCTAAGTGACCTTAGGACCCTCAACCACTCAACCCCTCAGGCCAACGGATCTCATAAGAGGAAACAGCAAAGGGAATAGACAACTTCTCCTCAGCGTCAAGGCAAGTGCCAACCGACTGATTCCCCACAGGAAGTGTCTGGGGGCTTCTAGTTACAGAAAAGGCCTCTGCGAAATCACAAAATAGAAATGGGAGGGGGCTGGTGCCTGAATGAGCTTCACCTTCTGAATAAGTGCCAAGCAGCTGCCCTGGACCCCATAATCTCTGGGGGACACCAACTTAGAAAGCAGGAACACAAGCCTCCAAGGGTGAGACCCTGGGAAGAGGCACAGCTACAAAGACATGAGCGATAAAAGCCACAGGAAATTATTGTGCTGCTGGTTCTATTTCCAATCATTTTTGAGGATGGATCGATGTTCACCTTCAATCCCATTAAGGGTTTGTAACCTGGCTGCTTTCAGGACGGCTGAGTCACATTGGAGGACAGCTTGGAGAACGCTGGGGTGTTCATCCTCTTCAGAGGACACCCTTAGGCTGAGTTAGCGACATAGGTCTGAAGCTAGTTAGACATGCGGTATCGTTAGGTCACCGTGCTCGGCAGCTTCGGGAAGCCCCCCGTGTGTAACAAATGGTATTCTAGAAGGTAACTAGGAGGGATGCAGGACACCAGTGAAGAAAGAGTTTAAAATAGTAATTAATAATACAGCAATGTTTTTGCATGCATAATAAAAAAGACAAACTAGCTCACAGAACTTGTAGATCTGTGGAAATAATTAACAAATAAAAGAAACATGAAAAAGAAACATTACAGGGGCGCCTGGGTGGCTCACTTGGTTAAGCATCTGGAATCTAGCCCCTTGTTGGGCTCCTTGCTCAGCGGGGAGTTTGTTTTTCCCTCTCCCTCTGCCCTCCCCCCACTCCGCTCCTTCTCTCTCTCTCTCTCAAATAAATAAGTATAATCTTGAAAGAAAGAAAGAAAGAAAGAAAGAAAGAAAGAAAGAAAGAAAGAGAAAGAAAGAAAGGAAGGAAGGAAGAAAGGAGAAAGAAAGAAAGAAAGAAAGAAAGAAAGAAAGAAAGAAAGAAGAAAGAAAGAAAGAAAGAAAGAAAGAAAGAAAGAAAGAAAGAAAGAAAGAAAGAAAGAAAACATTACAAACCTTCATTCTTTCCTTATTCCACCAGCCCTCTGAAACAAAAAGGAGCAAAGGAGTAAAAGAGTTAAGAACCTTTTAAAGAATAACCTTTCTTTGAATTTGTGTTATCTTTTATACCTGGCCCTTCAATTTAAAACATTCAGAATTTTAGTTGACCAACAGTATTCCCTCTCTCATAATAAAAATGGATAGAAATAATTTTACTTGCTTCCATTTTTATCTAAAGTTAAATAAAATCCCCACCAATCATTCATACCCATAGCTTGTGCTGAAGATGCTTTCATTGAAAATGATTCCTGTGTACAGAAAATTCTATCACACATTCTCCCCACTGCCAGCAAAGCTAAATAAATCAGTGAGTGACCCAGGCTTCTCAAGGTCATTTTGCGTCCTCGATGCTGGTCCTGCTTCTTTGGATATTCCTTCTGTTCTCCTTCCCTGCCCCCGGGACTCCTTTGTCTAGAAAATGAAAATTAGAGGAGAGAAATCCAGGAAATAAAGAGTTTCAAACAGGCTTAAAACTGCAATCTCACTCAATTTGAAATTAATTAAAGGGCAAGTAAACTTTTTAGAATTTTTACTGTTTTTAGAATAGTACAGAGTCTTACTCAAAGCATGCAGATTTTGTTAGCCTCTTAAATGTCATTGCATAGGACCTTTTGACTCACGCAAAAACATTGTAACGATCTATTTGAGAAGTAGCAACTCAAGCTTTCCCCTGACCAGCAAGCTGTGTGCTTTGTCCTCCTCCCCCAGCAAACACATATATTGATATTGATCTGCTGTCAAAAGGTGATTCCTGTACAAAATTAGTCTGCAAATCATCTTGCACCTAACTAGACGTCTTCGAGTGCAAACATGAGGATGATTCATCTTTTCAAAACAGAATCTAACTGGCAAAAATGTTGTATTGCTTTAATTCTGCCTTTGGATTTGGGGGGGGGGGGAAGCAACTCAGCTATCACAGAATGAACTAGTTCGTCTTCAGCACTGAGTCTGACTTGACCAGGAGAGCACGTAAACAGGCAGCTTGCTTTAGGAACAGCTGGTTGACTCTCCGATTACAGTCAGCAAATTTTCTAGCTGGGTCAGAGACTGCCTGAGATGGCAACCAGGAAAGCAAAGATATTCCTTCGGCAGGTGGGACTTCTCAGATCAGCGGGCAGCTCAGGAAACTCGGGAGTTCAATTCCCCGGGCGGCCAAAACTCATCATGTGGCCCAGATCAGCCTCTCCTCCCTACCCGAGATTCAGCCATCGGAGACAACATAATTCTTCTTCATCACCGTCACCATCATCACCCGAAAGAATTCATCAAACTCTACCTGCATATGATCCGGTACTTGGTGCAGTAAACACGAGGAAAGGAAGCTCTCCTCCCCAGATCTCCCACTGTGCCTCTTCCTGAATCTCGTTCTCCACCCTGTTTCGGAATTAAAGGCGCAGGTGTGCGCGGGCATGTGCTCCTGGAGTCTGTGAGCCTCTGCCCTGGAGACTTACTCATTCTTTTTTGCTCACCACGCCACCCTGCAGATTGATGCATAATCCAAAAGAGGACTTCTTTCTTTCTTTTTTTTAAGATTTATTTAGCCATTTGAGAGTGAGAGAAAGAGAAAGTAGGGGTAGGGGCAGGGGGGGAGGGCAAAAGAGAATCCTCGAGCAGGCTCCCCGCTGAACAGAGAGCCCAACTCGGGGCTTGATCCCAGGACCCTGAGATCATGACATGAGCCGAAATCAAGAGTCGGACACTCAACCGACTGAGCGACCCAGGAGCCCCCCAAAAGAGGATTCTAAACAGAATTCAAATGGAGCCTAACCAAAATTCATCATCCAACTTGAAGCCTCAAAATGATCATTTGTAAGAAGATACTTTAAGACATTTTGATAACTTCACGTTTACAAAAATTATACATATTAAAAATATATAAGCAAATCTGTTTTCTCTGTTAACGAGAAAAAAAAGAATGAAGTAATTAATCCAAAACAGAACTTAATCAAGACATCATGAATACTCGCCTTTGAGATATTATGTGATTTCTACACAATGATTCAATGTGTGCTCACGTCCCACGAAAGCTAGTTTGCATTCTTTAAGTACTCTGAGCAAAATTGTGGGGAGTATAATTCATCATGGCCTGGGTGGCAAGGGAGAGTCAGTGAGAAATGAATTAAACAGGGCCAATGAACCATGGTATGATAAACTGGGTGGGGGGAGGAGTGAGGTGAGATGTGTGTGAGGGTGTCTAAGTGTGTGTGTGTGTGTGCATGTCTGTGGACCTGCATGTTTACCAGGCCTCATCGTACTTACCTTAGGATCGAAGCTGTGACACAGTGTGTTTGACAATCACCTCTGAAAAGTACTCTCACGCGCAACTTACTTAATTCATTTTATGTATCAGTACTTGTGTATTACTCCCTATGTTTGCTCTAAGCCAGGGGCCAGCAAACTGTGGCCAAATCCAAGCTGCCGCCTGTTTTCATAAATAAAGTTTTATTGGAACACAATCACAAGCTGTGAGATAATAGAAAATATGTATATCGGTCTCTATCCCCAGTTCCCAGTACAGAGCTCCTAAAACCCTTGTGATTTCCTAAGTATAAGAATACGAGGAGCATCTCTTTTTCTAATATTTGATCGTTGACCCCATTGCTGACATGGGCTCCCCCAACCCTTATAAATTCCTAAGTGATAAGAGCACGAGGAGTACCTTTTGTTCCAATGAGGTGGCTGCCGGGGGGCTCCTGGATCAGGGCTGGTCACCAGACACACAAAGCCATGATTAGAAGCTTGCACTTTTCAGCCCCACTCTTCCCATCGTGCCCCAGTTCTCTAGAGAGGGGAGAAAGGCTGGACACAGAGTTAATAATTGATCATGGCTAAGTGAGGAAGCCTCCAAAAAATCCCAGTAGCATGGATTTCAGGAGCTTCCAAACTGGTGAACAGGTGGAAGTGTGGGGAAGTGGTGTGCCCGGAAAGGGCAGGAAGGCCCCGCACCCCCGTCCCACATACCTTGCTCTATGCATCTCTTCCATCTGGATGTTCCTCTGTGTTCTTTATCATATTTTTTATAATAATAAACTGGCAAACATTAAGTCAACAGTTTTCCTGAGTTCTATGAGCCATTCTAGCAAGTTAATCAAACCTGAGGAGGACGCCAGGGGAACCTCAGACTCCTAGGCACTCAGTCAGCAACACAGGGGACAATAGGATCTTACAAGTGGCAGCTGAAGTGAAGAGGGGCAGCCTTGTGGGACTGAGCTCTTGACCCGAGGGATACGATGCTATTCCAAGTAGATAGAGTGAGACCAGGGTTAAAGTGTAGGACACCCAGCTGGTGTCGTGGAGAATTGCTTGGTGTGGGGGGGAAAGCCCACACATTTGGCGACCAGAAGTGGCAGAAGTGAAGTATGGTGTGTGAGTCGCAAAGGAGACACATAGGAGGTGCAAAACTGAATTTTTCAAATACACACACGTGTATTTACATAATGTTGATGGCTGCTTTCATACGAAAATAGTCATGACAGAAACCATATGGCCCACAGAGCCCAACATATTTACTCTCTGGCACTTTATAGAGAAAGTTTGCCCACACCTGCCCCGAGTACTTTACAATTACTAACTCATTTAATGTTTATAACAACACTATAAAATAGATACTATTACTGAAAGAAATCATCCATTCGCACCCAGCGAATTAAAAACCTTTCCATGAGGCTTTCACTAGCTTCGCAAGGGCATAGAATTAGAGGAGTCGAAGAAGCCACGACATCCGGGATTTCTGTACCAAACCGCTCTGTGGATAATGAACTCAGAAAAGAAATAGAAGGGAAAAAAAACCAAACTCATATCAGAAAGAAAGGCTAAATGATACGGTACACGGGGAGGGTAGTGTTGGTTGAATACTTTATAAAGAGCATCGAAGGAGAGTGCCAAACAACTACAGGATGAGAATGAAGGAAGAAGTACAGAGGGCCAAGAGGAAGTCATGGAACAAGATAAGAGGAAAAGGGAGTGGAAGGAAGTTATTTTATTTTTATTGATTTTCTGAAAAGGAAATCTATAAAGGTAAGGAAAATATTTGAGATGATAATCCAACAACTCTTTACATAAAAAAAAATTTTTTTTAAAGACCAGAATCTACACACTGAAAAGGCCAATCAGATACAAGGAAAATTGACCCAGAATTATCAACTGTGAGACACATATTCATAAAACATTAGACCTGAAAGGGCTTCCTGCCAAAAAGAGGGAATAACTTTCAAAGGGGAAAAAAAAAATTAGATTGGCATCTCACTTCACAAAAACAACTTACAAAGCGAGGCAACAGCAGAACAATATTTTTAGGAAACTTTGAGAAAGTGTAAACTAAGGACATTATATGCAAACCAGCTGGTCTTCAAGTTTCGAGGCCAGAGGAAAAGGGTTTGAATGTGCCAGAACTAAGGAAATGCTATACCCACGTGCCTTTTCTAAGGAATCTGGTAGAAGGTAAGCTTCATCGAATCCAAAAATGACAGGGCAGACTTCTCAAAGGACTGGGCATCCTGCATATTCCACAGTAGAGGTAGGAATAGAATGAGAGAGAGTCATGGGCTCGATCAGAATATGTAAATCCTAGATGTTCTGACAATGTCAAGAGAAGGCAAATAAAAAACAGGAGAAGGGGAAAAAGGGAATAAGATCATGAACTGTTGTCCAGGCAAGAGTGGGAGTTAAATTTCACCACTTAAAACTGACAAATACTAAAAGTGACATAAAAATAGGGTTTTAAGGGCCCTATAAAATGTATTAATACTAAACCACTAGAATAAAAATTAGAACATTCCTCAGTACCAAAATAGAATTTTTAAAAAATCAAAGAGGATATACAAATAGAGAAACATGGTAAATGTGGACTAGTGCCCACAATAATCACAATATAATATATGTATAAAATATATCAGGGCAGAATTGTGATGAAACATTGTTGTCATATCAATAAATGAAAATGGGCTTAAATCACCTATTAATAGAAAAAGATTTTTAAATTGGCATATAAAGCAAACCCTAACTCTATGCTATATACAGGAGATAGACTTAAAATGCTGCAATTGAAAATCATTCAGGATAAAGGGGCAGCCAAAACTTTTACCAAGTGAAAGAGAGTTGAGGTTGCAATTCCTTTTTTTTTTTTTTTTTCTTGAGAGAGAGCGTGAGTGCAAGGCAGGGGAGGGGCCGAGGGAGAGGGAGAGAGAGAATCTTAAGCAGCCTCCACAACCTGTGCTGAGCCCAACACAGGGCTTGATCTCATGACTCTGAGATCATGACCTGAGCTGAAATCAAGAGCTGGAGGCTTAACTGACTGAACCACCCAGGCGCCCCAAGAACAAAGGTCATGATTCTGATAGCAAAGTAGAATCCAAGGCAGGAGGCATCCCATGAGACAAAGAGTGCTTTTTTCTAAACCTCTAAAAATGTTTTATAGTATCTTACATAATGTTAATGTTCTATAATGTTAAAATGTTTTCTATAACGTTGAAAGCCACATTCCACAATGAAAATTAAGAAGTTATGAATATCTAGGCACCCAACAACCCAGCAACTACCTATATAAAATAAAAATTACGGGAGATGCAAGGAGAAATAAGTGGAAATATTTTTTTTTAAGATTTTATTTATTTATTTGACAGAGAGACAGACAGCCAGTGAGAGAGAGAACAGAAGCAGGGGGAGTGGGAGAGGAAGAAGCAGGTTCCCAGTGGAGGAGCCTGATGTGGGGCTCGATCCCCGGACTCCGGGATCACGCCCTGAGCCGAAGGCAGACGCTTAACGACTGAGCCACCCAGGCGCCCCTAAGTGGAAATATTTTGACACAGTCTCAGTGCAATGCAGGCAAAATAGATCAAAATGGTAGGTTTATAAAATATGGGAACAACAGAGGGTTAATCTTGTAGACATATATTGAACACTTCATTTTGATAATAAACACTATACCTCTTCTTACGCATACCTGAAATAAAAGTTTATCATATACTTCAGCTCAAAGAAAACTCAGTAGGTTCAATGCAGTGGAAATATTGCAAACAGTACTCTCTGGGCACAAGGCAAAAAAGGTGGGGCGCCTGGGTGGCTCAGTCATTAAGTGTCTGCCTTTGGCTCAGGTTGTGATGCCTCCCACTCCCCCTGCTTCTGTTCTCTCTCTCACTGGCTGTCTCTCTCTCTGTCAAATAAATAAATAAAATCTTAAAAAAAAAATTTCCACTTATTTCTCCTTGCATCTCCCGTAATTTTTATTTTATATAGGTAGTTGCTGGGTTGTTGGGTGCCTAGATATTCATAACTTTTTAAACGTATTGAGACCCACATCGGGCTCCATGCTCCGCGCTGGGAGCCTGCTTCTTCCTCTCCCACTCCCCCTGCTTGTGTTCCCTCTCTCGCTGGCTGTCTCTATCTCTGTCGAATAAATAAATACATAATCTTTAAAAAAAAAAAAAACCAACACAAAAAAGGTAGACAATAACATTAATGCCCACAAAAAAGGCCTTTTGATCTGGAAATGAAAAGATCTTCTAGTAAACAATTCTTGGGCAAAGAGAAAATATAAACAGAAATTATGGAATTTCTGAAAAACGATGATTATGGAAACACTACATATTGACACAGGGATGTGTTAAAGGAGTGATCAGAGGAAATGCATAGCTGTAAACATCAATATCAATAAGAAAAAAGCATGACAATAAGTTAAAACTAGAGAAAGAACAGGTAAACCAAAAGAAAGAATAATGAAAGAAAGAAATGTAAAAGCAAAGATTAATGAGTTACATAGTTAATAATGAGATATTACAAATAATTTCACAGCAGACAAATAAGAATTTAGATGAAATGGATAAATTCCTTAAAAAGTCCAACGCATGAGAACTTACACAAGGGGGAAAATAAAAGGTCACGCATCAACTTTTAAAAATGAATCTATAATTTAAAATCTTCCCTCAAAAAATCTAGGCCCAGGAGCACCTGGGTGGCTCGGTTGGTTAAACGTCTGACTCTTGGTTTCAGTTCAGGTCATGAACTCAGGGTCGTGAGATTGAGGCCTGTGAGGAGCTCCACGCTCAGCGCAGAGTCCCCCTCCCTCTCGGCTCCTCCCCCTGCTCTTTCTCTCTAAAATAAATAAATAAGTAAGTAAGTAAGTAAATAAATAAATAAATAAATAAATAAATAAAATATTTTTTTTTTAAATCTAGGCCCAGAAGTCCTCACCAATGAATCCATTCAAACATTTAGAAAGAAATAACAAAAATCGCAACAAAAATATCTCAGAGAATAAAAGAGAAAGGACAATCTCTACTCATTTTATGAAGCCAGCGCAACATTAACAAAACATGACAAGGATATTTCAAAAAAGAAAAACTAAAGATGTGTCTTCCATTGTGCTATGGTAAAGCAGATTTACGTATAATGTCCCCTAAATGCGCTCGTACAGTAATGTTGCCTCGCCATAAGAGCTATTTTTCTGGGGAATGTTTCTTTTAGTTCCCTTGACAAGGCAGGAGTCAAACATTTTGAGAGTTACTAACTTAAGTCTCTCATTCGCCAACTATAATTAAATAAACGGAAGTCCCTTGGATCACTGTATTTCAAAGGATTCTGAGGCTTTCTCTCCAGCAGGAAAGGGTACCATGATTAATAAGCATATCACTCTACTTTTGGTTGCAAGTAACAGAAAACTTGAGCAAACTAGCTTAGTCAGTATATCAGTATGAAAAACTGCTTCATATTAACGAAAAGTGCTGACTTCGGGTGAAAATAATCCAGCAACAACTGCACAACATTACCAGTCTTTTTCTGTCTAAATTCTGCCTTCCACTAGGCCAACGTAATCCTGATCCTGGCTCTCCTCGTGATTCCAAGATGGCTGCCGGAGGTCCTGGGACACCCTCCTTCCTCATTCATATTCATCAGATTAAAACTGCATCATCTTTATCCCAGCATTTCTAGCTGTGGTCCTGAGACCCACTATGCTTGAACTAGTATAGATCACATCCTCACTCTGAACCAACGGGATATAATAAAGAATGCTTTAACGTACGTTGCATACTACACTCCTGGAGCAAAATGTTGGATTAGCTCTCCCAGAATCACAGGCAGAGCTGTTAAAACAGAGATGTTTGGGGTGGATACTAAAAAGACAACCTATAAATGTCTTCTAAGATTAGCAATGACTCCAGAGGCATAGAGCAGAGAGTGGCAATAATATACCAGATATTTTTCTTCCGTAATCCAAATGTTTCACCTCAGACCCCAATGTGAGGGAAAGGAGAAGGTAAGCAAGGGCTGAAGAGAAACCACTGTCTCCAGGGGGAATGGAGCAAGGGGGGAAATTACCTCATGCTTCAAAGACATCTTGTTGGAAAGTCTGAGAGTTGGCCCATCCCTGAACTACCACGGGTAACTAGAACTAAATCACCATACCCCAAGGATTTCTCTCCCCCTAGTGATGGGAACATGCTAAATCCCACTCCACCTCCAAAAGCAGGAGATAGCAGACATTTTGTCTGTATGGCAGAAACAAAGAGCAAATGCCTTGCAGACAATAAGCAACCTGGCCCACACTGGAAGAGCTAGTGTCTGGACCTCCAACAGGAAGCCCGGCGGAGCATGCTAACGTTGCTCTCCATGGAACCGCAAGGAAGAAAGACATGGGAGAAAACAAGGACTGAGAGAAATACAAAGAGATGGAGAAGGGGCATGCAGGCAAGACAGAACCGAGGCACGATGGGTTCTTTAGACAGAAGAATACCTCCAGGGGCAAGGAATTGACAGAGCATTTCATCTGACCACAAGACAGACATCACTTTCATTTCTTCTTCCAGGTTCATGACCCCTGGAAGGACTTCTTAGAAACCACACAAACCTACAGGCAGAGATTTCAGTATTTAGCACTTTCTTTTGTTCCCCTGACTCTAAGGCAGACCCATTCTCCCAGAACAAATTGCAAATAGGGAATCCCACCACATACCCAGGAAACGCATCCAAATAGAATAGGACATTGCTCCATGATGGTGGTGGGCGGGGGGCAGAAATGCTCATCTGTGACACAGACTCACTAATGCTCTGCAGGGCCTTCCATGGGCCCTCCCTTCTTCCCCCCAGCCCCCCACCCTCTCCCCATCCACTCTCTATCCTCTCCACCCTCTCCACCCTACCTCGTGTTCTGGGAGGCCGACTTGTACAGATGGCATCAATAGTCTTTTCTGGCTCCTGGTTAAGTCTAACCAATGGAAACACAAGCATGGAATGGGAGGGAGGTGAGGAGAGACAGGGTCAACTGTATACCTGTGGAGTCCTGCCGAGTACTGACTGATTCTGAGAAGGAAGTCCCATACTCAGATCATGCAGCCTTTGCCCCACGATTCTCTCCCTGGGTTCCAGGAACCCGTCTTCTCTTCATCTCCACAGACCTCTGCCCACTCCCTGCACCCTCGATCCCTTCCCCTGAGGAAGTGGTTTTTCATACCCTGCCTTCTGCTTTGAAAAGAGCTCATTGATTCAACTCTCTTCAAAGACCTGCCCTCCCCTCATGTTCTGCTCTTGAGTTTCTGACTCTCCTGGAAACAAACTGTCCGAAAAGAACAATGGTAGCCTGGAGGCCAGGACCACGCTTCAATCAAAGAACAAGGTCATGACAGTAATGACATGTCCCTCATTGTCACTCCAGGATACTCCAAATTGGAAAATGAAAAAGGAACACTGGTATCCGTCTTTGTTGGATGTAGAAAACCAGGACTGAATGTCTTTTTTATTTCAATGCAGTATCTGTACAATAAATATTTGCATTTCAGAAGCATTTTTCCAAAATATTTGAGAAATAACCTTCCTTCCCAACAAGTATTTGGAACTGTTCATGAAATTTATTTTCTTGGCTTTTTCCCTTTGTTTTTATCTTTTAAGCCATTAAAAAAAATCATCCCCTGCTTGGCTATCCTATTAAGGCTCAATTCCTCAGCAGGAGTGTCCAAGAGGAAAGAAAATGCTTGCCACCAGTCTTGTGGGCAGTGTGGCTTTGACCTGGAGCTCTGAGAGGGCTCAGGTGACATGGCCCAACTCCATCTGTACAGCTTTCTCATTGACATGCTGATTTCCATCCCCTTCTGAACGTGGCTGCTTTAACCCCCTAGACTGGCATCTCCAACAGGAACCAAAAAGAAAATGTGCAAAACAAATGACTGTCAGCTGTTTGGTCCAATCTAAATTGACCATACACCTTAACTGAAGTGGGAAAAATGCTCGATTTTGGATTCGGAAGACCTGGGTTCAAATTCTGACCCACGCGCTTAGTAGCGGTAACACTTAAATTCCCAGAGGCTCGTATTAGTCATCTGAAAGGGGGTGTAATAAAATGTTCTCACCTGCACCGTGTCGTTGTGAGATGTTAATAAGGTAGTTGACATAGAAGCCTATAAAAATCTAATATGCCTGCGTTTTTAGAAAAATCTCTGATGACAGCTACCAGAGGGGAGGTGTGGGGGCGATGGGAGAAACAGATGAAGGGAATAAAGAGTACTCTTACGATGACCCCTGAGTAATGTACAGAACTGTCGAATCACTATATTGCACACCTGAAACTAATATAACACTGCATGTTAAGTATATCGGAATTAAAAGTAAAGAAATACACAGATTTTCAATCAAAGTATAAAATTCTATAAAAACTATAAAAGAAGACACAAGTAAACGAAAACACAAGTTATTGGTAGATAATAAAACTCAGTATTATAAAAATATAATCCCTGAAAAAAATAGTGGGATCCAAGCAATTTTATCCAAAGATAATTCATCAAAATATTAATTAAGGGCTTTGCAGTGATTCAGAAGTTGTCCACAATATAGAGTCTGCCTCTGGAGTTTGCAACATCATTAGGGAGACAAGCTGAACACATCTTTAAAATTATTAAAGAGTACTAGCAAGTATATTCTGGAGTGCTAAGTTGTATCATTAAAAAATATTAAGAGGCACCTGGGTGGCTCCGTCGGTTAAGCGTCAGACTCTTGGTTCAGCTTAGGTCATGATCTCAGGGTTGTAAGATCAAGCCCCACGTCGGGCTCTGCGCTTAGCACAGAGTCTGCTTGAGAGTCTCTCTTCTTCTCCCGCTGCCCCTCCCACGTGTGTGCTCTCTCGCTCTTTCTCTCAACTAAATAAATAAATCTTTTAAAAAAATTAAGTCCTTCATGATTAGGGTTCAGAGAAGAAAAAGAGTAATGTGGATTCACTGGTATTATCAGAGAAGTCTTCACAGAGGAATTTTGAGTGTAATAACAGTAGAAGTTAACATTTATTGAGTACTTCCTATGCCCCAGGCATCATTTTAGGCTCTCTTTACATATTAACTTGCCTAAGCCTCATAACAACCCCATGAGATAGTGAGAATAATTTTTCCCATTTACAGAGGAGAGAAGGAGGATTCACAGAGCTTAAGCAACTTGCTCAGTCTGCAATTAAGTAAGCAGAAGAGCTAACATTCAAACCTGGACAGCCTGACCGCAGAGCCCTGGCTTTGAACTTCTCTTTGCTACTGCGTCCGTCGGAGGCCACCTGCTAATTAGCCACCGCACAACCACTCTGCATACCCCACCGCATCTTTTGCCCTCTGGCCACTTCCATCCTGGCTCCTTCCTACTCAGTAACTAAGTGAGAATTAGATGATCTACTCCAGGTCCCTGGCTGACTTGCTATGTCATCTTGGGAAGGCCGGTATTTGCTGCCACAGCTTCCTTATGGATAAGGTTGAAAGAATGAAACTTTCACAGAAGTACCTTGACCCCTTATAGGCTATTCCGAATTTTTTTAATGTGAAAATAAAAGGGAAAGCCTATTGAAAAATATGA
Source organism: Ursus americanus (assembly GCF_024610735.1). NCBI lineage: Eukaryota > Metazoa > Chordata > Mammalia > Carnivora > Ursidae > Ursus > Ursus americanus. The sequence continues at coordinate 50,511,901 of NC_142128.1, read as the reverse complement.
GACACCCAAGGGCGCCTGAGTGGGCTCAGTCAGTTAAGCATGTGACTCTTGGTTGTGGCTCAGGTCATGATCTCGGGATTGTGAGATCGAGCCCTGTGTCGAGCTCCATGCTGGGCATACAGCCTGCTTAAGATGCTTTCTCTCCTCCCTTGGACTCTCCCCTCTCCCTTCCTAAAAAAACAAAACAAACAAAAAACAACAACAACCTAAATGATGACATTATCATCATCATTTTTATTTATTCTTTTTATTATTGTTCTACCCAAACCCATGGCCAGAAGGTATATATGTAACCATAGTCTGGGCTGATAAAGGGGAAGCGGGTGGAAGCGTGTGGCTGGATCAGCATAGCCTGCCAACCTGCCCCGGATAAGCCGTGGTGACAACATGTCCTGCAGTGGACAGGATGGTAGCTATGCCATTGGGGGCTGCACACACCCACAAGAAGGAGAGAAATTACTTTGGGAACCAATCTTGTCTCTGCTTGTGTTCTGCTTGTAGTATTCCTCACGACAGTATGTCTCATTGTTAAATTTCTCTGAATAAACATTCCTTTGATATGTCCAAGCAAGACAAAGGGCTCTTCTTACATAAAGGAAGAACGGGAATATGGACAAACAGTATGGAAATGCATTTCTTTCTTCTTTTAAACGAAAGCTTTCACCCTGGCAGCAGATAGAAGCCCTAAAGGAGCATTGAGTAGAATTTTTAAAAGGCACTTCCACGGATTCAGTCAATACTAACTTCACGATGAAGCCTGAGCAAACGTAGATGAATGAGCTCACAGTTAAGTGGCAGAAATCAATCAGACGCGACTGCTGCCAAATTCACAAGATGATAACGTCACTGACTACGAGGAAGCTAGGACTGGCCCTTGCACCAAGTGTGGGAGCCTTAAAATACATAACACGAAAGGAATTGGTGCAGGAAGGATTGTGATGCATTTGATAACCAGAAAAGGCCAAAGGGATAGAATTCGTATCTTCTGGTGTTTTCCATGTCCGGCGAATTAAAGGGAAATTTTACTTGGCGAAAAAGAATGCAGGGATAGAACCACAGATGTGATACAAACATTGACAAATATTTATACATTCATTATTTCATCCACCCATAAATCATTCAATGATTGTCGAATAATTGACTACATGCCAAGCGCTCAGAGCCCGGGCTGGGTGCTATGGATACACAAATAAAGGACGCATAGCCCCTCATAAAAGTTCACTATCCACTGGCAGAAACATCTATGCACAGATAAATAGAATGTGATGAGCTTATGTTTAATTATAGAGATGGGCACCAGGTCCTATGGGGACATCTAGGGGCCAGGGGGGCTGGAGGAACACTTCCCGGAGAAATGACACCTCAAGTGGGTGTTCAAGAGCCAGCAGCAGTTGTCCAGGTGAGGCGCAGGAAGATTTCTCACCAAGAAGACCTACGTGAGCAAACAAGTGAAAATGAGCTGGAGAACAGTTCACATATTCTCCACAGGCAACTGCAGACAGCTCCTCATTCCTAGGACGTAAAGTGCAAGGCAGGAAATAGGGAAGGAGAATGTGGAGAGGCAGGTGGGGATCAGAGCAGAGCCAGCTTTCTCAGGACAGGGAGCTTATAGTTTATCCCACTGGCTGGTGGTTCTCAAACATTAGCTGGCTTCAGAATTCCCTGATGGGTTTTTAAAAATAAAAAAAAAAAAAAAACACAGGCTGCCAGGCTCCGCCCCCAGAGGTTCCAATTCAGCAAATTTCAGCGAGAGCCTGAGAGCTTGCATTTCTAACAGGTTCCCATGCGCTGCTGCCGCTGTTGCTCTGAAACCACACACCCTAGGTAATCAAAAGGACACACGGGATTTCAAACCAGACGGTGGTAAAGTGAGCTGTTCCCCTACGAGACTCAGGCTCCTGGCACAGGCTGGAGAAAGGAGACCCGTTGTTGAATAACAGAGAATAGAGATTACTCTTCTGTTTTGGAATCCTAGTCCCTTTGGATGAGATAGTGAGAGATGTCCAATCATCTCCTTCAGAAAGTAGAATTCCTACTTTGGAATTAGAAAGCGAGGAATTAGGGCTTTGGAATTAGAAAGCGAGGAGTGTATGGTAAGTAACAACGGAAACCAGGGTGGGGGTTGAGCAGAAGTGGGGCTGAGTGAGGGCCGGCCCAACAGCCAGGCATCCAGCTTATTTTTTTTTATAATAATTTTTTATTATGTTATGTTAGTCACCATACAGTATATCCTTAGTTTTGATGTAATGTTCCATGGTTCATTATTTGCGTATAACACCCAGTGCACCATGCAATACGTGCCCTCCTTAAGACTCATCACCTGCATCCAGCTTATTAAGCCCCATACCTGCAAAACCACTGGGTCTTTCTTTACTAGCAGCTTTTCCCCAAGCTGAGTTCATCAGAGACCCTCCTGGAATCTAGAGTTCAATGATAGAGACACAGAGACTGAAAGATGCTGGAAAAAAGTCATCAGAGCAAAAGTCTTGCTACTGGGGGGCCCCCAGAATCCAGAGGCACCCCGCATCTGCCTTTCCCAAGGTTATTCAGAACGCCTTCGGTGTGCGAATGACCCAGCAGCACTAGAGAAGTGCTTCCCCTACCATCTGTGGAGAAGAAACTTGGTTTGTTTCTAATTCCCAATCTACCACACACCAGGGCTTTTGTAACATATGGTAGAGATGGATTACTCTAACTCCAGTCTAATCATAAGAAAAACACAAGACAAACCTCAGTGGGGATATGTTCTACAAAACACCCCAACTATACCCCCTCAAAACCTCCAAGGTCATCAAAAACAAGGAAGATCGGAGAAACTAACATGGCTAAGAGGAGCCTAAGGAGACCCAGTAATTAACTGCAATGTGCTGTCCTAGATGACATGGTGGAACAGAAAAAGAACGTTAAGAAAAACGACAGAAACCTTATTAATGCATGGGCTTTAGTTAATAATAATGTATCAAGATTGGTTCACTGCTTGTAACAAATGTACGATAGTAATATAAGATGTTAGTAATAGGGGAAACTGGGTAGGACATATGAGTACTGTTTGAACCATCTTAATGATTTTTTAAAGAGATTTATTTATTTATTTTAGAGAGAAGGAGAGAGGGGGAGGGGCAGTGGGAGAGAATCTTCAAGCAGACTCCGCACTGAACATGGAGCCCGACACGGGGCTCAATCTCATGACCCGTGAGATCCTGACCTGGGCCAAAATCAAGAGTTAAACCCTCAACCGACTAAGCCACTCAGGCACCTCTTTATGATTTTTCTATAAATCTAAAAGTGTTCCAAGATGGGCACCTGGGTGGCACAGCGGTTAAGCGTCTGCCTTCAGCTCAGGGCGTGATCCCGGCATTCTGGGATTGAGCCCCACATCAGGCTCCTCCGCTATGAGCCTGCTTCTTCCTCTCCCACTCCCCCTGCTTGTGTTCCTCTCGCGCGGGCTGTCTCTCTCTCTCTGTCAAATAAATAAATAAAATATTTTTTTAAAAAAGCGTTCCAAGAAATAGAGTTAATCTTTGAAAACAACTTATTTAGAAAAAATAAAACGCACAAGAAGATGAACAAAAACACAAGCTCAAATTTTATCATTATATCCAGCAGACATAAAATTATAACTTAGTAAATAGAAGAACAAATATTATCGAGAAAAAAAAGAGAAGAGTGGCAAAAATTGTACACTTTATTTACTGTAAAGTGTGAGTACAGGTGATGAATGAGTCACTGGTACATTCCTAACTTGTTTTCATTCTCCTCATTCAATTGTAACTAAACAAAGAGTTATATGTGCAAGGGGGAGTCTCCCTATTAAATGCCTAAACGCGCACTTCAAAGGAACGTAGTATTTATCAATATCAAAGTTCTTCACGTGACAAATGAGCATGCTTTGTGCCTGTTAACGTATCTGATCTAGTTCAGACTGAGTACAGCGCTTCTCACGGGTAATAATATACATCTAAACTGTTCCTGTGCTTCGTTTAGTAACAATGACAGTACAGAAACAGTCTCACAAATAAATGGAAAGATATTCCATGCTCATGACCTGGAAGAACTAATATTGCCAAAATGTCCCTGTTACCCAAAAAATGTATAGATTCAATGCAGCCCCTATCAAAATACCAACAGCATTTTTCACAAAACTGGCACAAATAAAACTAAAATTCTGATGGAACTACAAAAGACCCTGAATAGCCAAAGCAATCCTGAGAAAGAAGAAAGCTGGAGATATCCCAATTTCAGGTTTCAAGATATACTACAAATCTGTAGTAATGAAAACAGTATGGTATTGGCACAAAAATAGACACATAGATCAACGGACACGCTAGAGATCCCAGAAATAAACCCACATTTATACCGTAATTAATCTATGACAAAGGAGGGAAGAATGTACAGTGAGAAAAAGACAGTCTTTTCAATAAATGGTGTCGGGATACCGGACAGCCACACGTAAAGGAAGGAAACTGGACTACTTTCTCACATCTTACACAAAAACAAATTCCAAATGGATTAAAGACTTAAATGAGAGACCTAAAACGATAAAAATCCTAGAAGAGAACACAGGCAGCAATTTCTCTGACATCAGCCATAGAAACATTTTTCTAGATATATCTCCTAAAACAAGGGAAACAAAAGCAAAAATAAACAATGGGGATTACATCAAAATAAAAATCTTCTGCAGAGCTAATAAAACCATCAAGAAAACAGAAAGACAGCCCACTGAATGGAAGAAGATATTTGCAAATGATGTATCTGATAAGGGGTTAATATCCAAAATATATAAAGAACTCATACAACTCAACACCTGAAAAACAAGCAATCTGATTAAAGCATGGGCAGAGGACCTGAATACACATTTTTCCAAAGAAGACATAGAGACGGCTAACAGACACATGAAAAGATGCTCAACATCCCTCATCATCAGGGAAATGCAAATGAAAACCACAATGAGATATCACCTCACTCCTGCTGGAAGAGCTCAAATCAAGAAGACAAGAAAAACATGTATCAGCAAAGATGTGGAGAAAAAGGAACCCGCATGCATGGTTGATGGGAATGCAAATTGGTACCGCTACTGTGAAAAGTAGTGTGGACATTCCCCAAAAAATTAAAAATAGGAATACCATATGATCCAACAATTCCATTATTGGGTATTACCCAGGGAAAATGAAAACTAACTCAAAAAGACATATGCACCCCTGTGTTTGCTGCAACATTATTCCCAACAGCCAAGACATGGAAGCAATCTAAGTGCCGTCAAGAGATGAATATAAAGATAAGGAAAATGAATGTAAACACGGTGGAATATTACACAGCCATTAAAAAGATGAGATCACACGGTTTGAGATAACATGGATGGCCCTAGAGGGTGTTATGCTAAGTGAAATAAGGCAGACTGAGAAAGACAAATGCCATATGATTCTACTCATAAGTAGAATGTTTAAAAAATGATTAAACAAAAAGCAGAATCAGAACTGTAAATACGGAGAACAAACTGATGATTGCCAAAGGGAAGAGGGGTGAGGAGCTGGGCTAAACGGGTGAAGGGGAGAGGGAGCTACAGGCCTTCAGCTACGGAACAAGTCATGGGAGTAAAACGAAGAGCGTAAGGCATCAGTCACTATTGTAATAGTTACGTAACAGGACAGATGGGAGCTATATTGGTGGTGGACGTAGCATGTCGTACAAACTTGTCAAATCACTAAGTTGTACGCCGGAAACCGATGTAACATTGTGTGTCCGCTACACTCGAATGAAAGAAATAAAAATAAAATCTATTCAATCACTCTTCAAAAAAAAAATGGAACCTAACAGATTTTCTATCTCGCAGAAACATTGAGTTTGATTCTGAAGATCAAGCACTTTCAACTTTTCTTCTCTGCAATCACTGGGCCTCGACATTCAATGAAAGTCATTTATAATTCATTTTCCATATTATACGGTAAAGAGAATCATCTAAAATTTAACGCATTGCACTTCGCTTAATTTATAATTTTTATTATATCCTTTCGTGCCTTGTTTATTTTGGCTGACATTTTTTTCATAGCAAGACTTTCTCAGTAAAGAAAGTGGTGCATTGATTCCCTTCTGCGCAACCTCCTTGATCTGGGTAAGTACTCCAGAAGGTTTCCTTTTCAGAGCAACTGTGACATCAGAGTGTATTTGAACTAACTCTGAACTAACACTGAACTAACTCTGAAACACACTTGTTAATGTTGTAACCCTTCACGGTTTCATGCAGGTTGATTGTAAGTGTTGATAATGAGGCTGAAAAAAAGTCATTTTTGAACGCCATCATGTTCAAATTACACATATGTGAAAAGATTTGCAAGGTTAGCAATATCTGTGCATAAGTCAAGTTACAATGAAAGTTACATTGCTAGTACACCTCTGAAAATTGAATCCAGCCATATATTTAAAAAGGTTAATACAGGGGCGCCTGGGTGGCGCAGTCGTTAAGCGTCTGCCTTCGGCTCAGGGCGTGATCCCGGCATTCTGGGATCGAGCCCCACATCAGGCTCCTCTGCTGGGAACCTGCTTCTTCCTCTCCCACTCCCCCTGCTTGTGTTCCCTCTCTCTCAAATAAATAAATAAAATCTTTAAAAAATAATAAATAAATAAATAAATAAAAAGGTTAATACATCGTGACCAATTGGAGTTTATCCCAGGAAATCAAAGTTGGTTTAACATTCTAAAAGCACAGTATAAATACACTAAGGAAAATAATATTATCTCGACAGATGAAAAAAAAGCATTTGATAAATTCCAACATTAATTCCATTAATTCCTGATAAATACTCCCAGCAAACTAAAAATAGATGGAAAATTCCACAACTTGCTAACGGGCATCTACAAAAAAACTTGACAGCTAGCATCATGTTTATTGATGAAAGACTGGATGTTTTCTTCCTGCTGTGAGCTAAATTGTGTCCTTCAATTTTCTTATGTCGAAGTTCTAACCCCTCTTGTACCTCAGAATGTGACTATATTTAGAGACAGGGCCCTTAAGAGGTAATCAAGGTAAAATGAAATCATATGAATGGGTCCTAATCCAATATGACTGATGTCCTTATTTTTTAAAAAAAAGGAAATTAGGACACAAGCATGCACAGACACAGAGGAGAGACCATATGCAAACCAGGGAGAGAGACTGCAGAATAAACTACACCTGCCAATACCTTGATCCTAGATTTCTAACCTTTAGAACTACGTTTCTGTTGTAAGTCTCAGTCTATGGTGCTTTGTTATAACCGCCCTGGAAAACTAATACCCTGTCTACAATCAGGGAAAAGGTAAGTATGCCTTCTCTCTTTCCTTCTCTTCAATATCATCCTGGAGGTGTTAGCCAATTAAAGAAAAAGAAATAAAAGTTCAAAATGGGAAGAAAAAGTTAAAACTGTCTTCATCTGCGGATGACAAGATCATCTATGTCAAAAATTGTATGAAATTAACAAAAAAAGGTATCAGAATTATTGAGCTTAGCGAGGTTGCCATTTACAAAATCAACATACAGAATTCTGCTGTGTTTCTATAACACTAGCAACAAAAAAGTTGGAAACTGACATTTCAAAGCGCTGGGCAGCCTCTAAGTACCATTTATAGCACTTTAGCAATTAGTCAAGCTACGGGAAAAGCAACATTGGCCTCCTTTCTCAGGCTCTTTGTAGACAATTCCATTTGTCATCAGACTCGGTCTCTGGGTTACTATGTCTTCCCCGTGCTATTACCTGAGGGGTTAAAATAGTGGGTCCCTGGGAGGGAAGACACATGCTTTCTGATTTCCTGTGGGAACTTTCTCTTCTCTTGTCTTAAAAGAATGTCACAATTAAAGACATTGGGATACTTCACAGAAACCCTTCGGTTTTCATAAAAACCTCTGTGTTGGCCTTGCAGAGATCATAAAGCATCTTTACACCTATTATCATACATCATTTTCACAACAGCTGCATGGGATAGGCCGTGCGGAAGTCACTGTGCCCATTGAATAGATGAGGAACATGGGAGCTCTCTTGACTCCCAGAACTGGAAAATTCAAGGGATGCGTCTGACTAAAGACACAGCTGAATCCAAGACGTCAAATTACATCACTTGGAAGTCCACTATCTATCTCAGAGAAGTTCAATGTTTAGCCCAAGGTCATGGGGTTCATCATTAGTAAGCCCAGGACCTGAACAGTGGTCTCCAAATTCCAAATCTGATGCTTTCTCACAGTTTCTTCTGTTGCAAAAAGAGAGAGGCCAGAAGTTCCCTGCCTAGGACTAATTATCCCCTGATCTTTATTTCCTATTATAGTTCATGTCTCTTTGCGTTATAGCTATTTATTAATGTATCTGTCTTCTTGGCTCATGAAAGCAGATACTGTCTCATTCAACACTCAATAGATGTCTTTTAAATTGAATTATCAACAAAAATAATTTAATGGCTTGCCTCAAAACATACTCTCTCTAACCACACACACACACACACACACACACACACACACACAATACTTTGGTGGAGCTTCGAAGAGAAGGCCACAGAATTAGCTCTTGCCTTTCTGTGGATTATGACCTAAGACAGACAATATAGAGACACATGGATTGGCACAGTGAAATATGATAGGATAGACATGAAAAAGACATGATCGATGAATTAATAAGGGGGTGAGCGACCCAGGATTTTGGCTACCAGTCACTGAAGAAAAAAACCCCAGCACAAAAAACTGATCTTGGCACATAATCCTGGAAATTCCAAGAGATCTGACTAGAGACATAGCTGAATTCGGGGTTTCAAATTATACCATTTGGATGTCCAGGGCCTATCCCAAGCCTGATATGTCAAAACCTGAGCCCCTAATCTTCCTCCAAAATCCACTCCCCCTGTGTCTCCGGCACCCGAGGAAGTGGCGCCCTTCCGTGGCTCCAGCCTTTAGTCATTCAGGCAAAAATCCCTAGAAGGGTCAAAAAATGCTGGCCCTTCTCTTTCTCTGACCGCCCCCCCATTCAATCCTTTACCTTATTGTGGCTCCACCATGAAAATACATCGTGAATGCAACCTTCTTGCTACCTGTCCTAAACCCAATCATCATCCTCCCTCATCTAAAGACTTATAATAGCCCTTGCCTTTCTAGGGCCAATTTTCAACACCCAGAGTGACGCTATGAAGAAAATCATACCATGTCGCGCCTCTTCTCTAAACCCTTCAGGGCCTTCTTATCTCAGTCCACAAAAAAGCCAAAATCCTTAGAATGGCCTACAAGCCCCTACACAATCTGTCCCTTCACCTCTCTGACCTCACCTCCACTGTCCCCTCACTCACTCTGCTCCAGCCACACTGGCCTCCCTGCCCTTCCTCAAACCCCTCAAGGCCTTTCCATTTGCTCTTCCCTTTGCCCAGAACCACTTCTTCCAAATAGCCACAGAGCTCATACTTCATAGCCTCCAGATCTGTACACAGATGTCATTTTCTCAGAGAGGCCTTTCCACGATACCCTTCCAAATTGCAACAAGGCCTACCACCCCCCCCAATGTTCCCTATTGTCCTACCTCATGTTTTATCTTCACGGCATTTATCAAAATACTATACAATTTACCAAAGTGTTTTTGTTTAATGTCTGTCTCTCCCTACTAGAATGTAAATTCCTTTCTCCACAGCAGGACACCAGAGTGTTCCAGGCAGAAATGGTAGACAGTTGCTCCTTTCCCCTTCATCTGCTTTGAACTCTGTCATCTGAGCCCTAGTTCTCAAAAAGTTCCTTTGGGCTTTTTCTAGTGTCCCCTTTTCCACTTAGGATCGGACCTTGTCCTGGAGCCAGGCTGCAGAGCCCGATAGGATAGTGTCCCCAGTTGGGAAGGCTGAAGACATCTTGCTGTGGACCACCGGGTGTCCACATCCGAATGTCCTTCCTCCTCCTCCAGTCCAAATGCAGAAATTCTCAGGCTTATCTCAGCCAAATGGACCCAAAAGGTACATGTGTGTCATCATGGGCCAGGATCTGGAATGGGGGGGAGTGTTGAGGAGGAGGGGGGTTCTAGAAGGAAATGTCAGCCCCCTGGCCTAGTGTCAGCTCGGGCTCAGTTGGGACTGGCCCATCCAGCTGTGAAAAAGTTGGCTGGTTGACAGCGCTATCCATTTTGCTTTCTTTACTAACAGAACTCCTGAGTTTTCACTGGCAGTCAGTGTGGTTTTGTGAATAAACTCTGGCCAACAGCGTGAGAGCAGAAGTGATGTGTGCCACCTACAGGTCATGTCCCAAAAATGAAATGTGCCTGTGTTTTCCTGACTGTCGTTCTCCCCTCTGGTAAGGGAAATGACCAGAAGGAACCATCTGCCTTGGACTCGGAGGTGGAAGTTCTACACCGAGGACACCTTTGCTTCCTACAAGTCCTAGACCACTTCCCTCTGAGCTGTCATAGGAGAAGAGATAAACCTCTATCTCGCTCGAGGCATCGTAACCTCGGGTTTCCTTTGTCACCGCAGCCTGGCCTAGACATTAACTAACATGACGATCACACTCAGAATATCTTCTCGCCATGAGTATTTCTGGATCAAAGGAGAATAGTTGAGAGTCACAGGAAGGGGGTAGAAGGGAAGCGAAAGTTTCTACATTCCAGATCCAATTCCGCACAGGACGCTGGGGCTCCTGATATCACAAAACGTTAGAGCTGCTGTGAGTATACAGTAATCTCAAGAAAAATTGCCTCTATGCTATCACTAGCTAATTTTTACAGGATTTATATACTTGAGGAGTACGGGTTTGAATTGCCTGGCTCCACATACGTGCGGACTTTCTACAGTACAGTACTGCCAGGGCAATTCCCGTTCCTTAGGATATTTTTTTCCAATTTGTTTTATTCCCAAAAGACAGACAGGCGTGGGGGGACCCCAACCACCATCTGGACAGAGGGACCTTCCTCCAGCAGGAGGTACAAGCCACCCTGCGCGAGCAGGTCCACGAGTCGAGTACTGCTTATGTCTGTTTTGCCTCATCGCTCGGCCATGTGGGTGACGAGGCACATGAAGCCCCACCCGTTAGCCCAGGGACGTGTCCAGGTTAACCATGCGCCCCTCCCTGTCCTTGGCTGAGAACTCATGCATGCAGTGAGCAAGGGACAGTTGTGGCCCAGGGCCCTGTATTGCAGCCCTGCCCCCTTTCCTCATGATTTCTCTTAATAACTTTTTTCCTCTAACTAACTCTACTGGAAGAACACAATATATAATACAAATAACGTACAAAATATGAGTTAATTGGCTAAGTTACAGAAAGGTTATTGAATTGGGGGCAAGTCAGAAGTTACACGTGGATTTTCGGTTGCACAAGGAATCAGCATCCTTAACCTCTGCGGTGTTCAAGCGTTCACTATATATGCACGGTTTATGAGCATAGACTATTTTGGGAGGAATACCAATGAAATTAAGAGTGGCTGGCCCTGGAGGTAGGAACTAGCAAGACAGGCAGAGTGCTGGAGGTTAAAGGCTTGTGTCTGGTGCCTTTTGAATGTTCTCATTTGCAACTCTTCAAAAATAATCATATTTAAACCTACAAAAGGTGAACCAATCCAAAACAAATTGCTCAAGATGGCTAGAATTTCACGTATTAACCTTTCACCACCTCGAATGAATTTCACCGTCTTTGGGTGACATAGCCCACAGTGGTGCAACGAGGACGAAATGCGGTATTTGTTAAGGCTCTTGTATTCAATAGATGTGCAAGCAAAGTTGCTTTTGGATATACGCGTCCATAGCTTTCAAATAAGGTGCAGGAAAAATCCGAGCTTTCCCCAGTGTATTTTGTGTTTGTTGCAAGGGAGGCAGGAATTGGCAGCAGTCAGCACCCTTGAATCTCCTACCGCCCCCCCACCCCCGACACGCACGCACATCATCATTCTGTAAAGGTCATCCCACAACGAAGGGGTTGCCAAGTCAGGGTGGAGACAGCTCAGCCGTGGCCCTCGTCACACTGATCCCTGCTGCCTTCCATCCCTCATCAGCACCAAAGTCAATATTTCATCTGGGAGCTAAAATTAAGTCATCACCCCTCCTGCGAGCAACGCTACTCCTGAAATAAAAATTTTACAACATTAGGTTGGAGGAGGATCACTTAGCATTTGAAAACACTTCCCCTGTGACCTTGAGCTTTTATGGCTTGGGAACCAAAATAAAATCTCAGAGGCAAGATTTATGAATAAATAATTAACCATGAAAATAAAATCCGCACTGAAAAAGAAGTGGGTCCTTTCCATTTACAAGAAAAGTTTCTTTTGTGGATATCGTACTCTCTTTTGTGCACACAGCATTTTTCAGGAAAAAAAAAAACATTCCAAGCTATGAGAGCCTGATCTAACCACAAGAACTATAAACACTTGAGGACAGGCTCCAATGGTGGGCTTCCCCCACGCGTTTTCCTGGATCCCCAGAACGTGCCCAGGTCGCCCAGACGCGGAGCAGCAATGGCATGATCCAGTATTCTCCATCATTGGTGCCTTCTCCTCCTCGGGGTTGGCTTCTCCCTACCCCACTCCACCCTTCCCAACAGGAGCATGCATGCTTTCCCAGGGGCCTACCAACCAGCCCACACTCTTCCCAATGAGGGGGTGAGGAGGGAAGGCAGCAAGGTTGAGGACTTCGGAGAAGACCCAGGGCTTTACAACCCCACCTCAGAGTAGGAGTCCATAAGAGCAGCTCACCCAAGGAGACAAAGTGATGACCTTGGAGAAAGTTCAACCCACTTTGCAGGCAACTTGGAAAAAATTTCACAAGGAAAGAGAGCTCCCTCTCTCCTTTAAATGAAAACTCAGCGTTCAGAGAGAGCTAGCCCATTGACTTTGGCTCTGACCCTCCTGGTGCTGGCTGAAGCCCTGCGATGCCTTCCCCTCCCCCACAGGGCTCGCCTCCTGGTGGGTGAGCTGCCCATCCTCATCCTCTTTCCAGCAACTGAAACATTCCCAGTGTGATGAGAGGAACCCAAAGGGAAGCCCGGCTGCCCCAGGTGAAAGAACAGGGGCATCAGGGGCATCTGGGTGGCTCCGTCGGTGAAGCGTCTGCCTTCGTCTCAGGTCATGATCCCAGAGTCCTGGGGTGGAGCTGGGAGCCTGCTTCTCCCTCTGCCTCTGCTACTCCCCCCGCTTGTGCTCACTCTCTCTCAAATAAATTAATTTAATTTAATTTAATTTTAAAAAAGAACAGGGATTTCAGACCTTCTGCAGAGTGGCCTGGAGTCAAGGGACCTCCTGAGTGCTTCCCAGGGCCCACAGTCTGTGAGGACACATAAAATAAGGCAACAATTGACTTTTTATTTTTTGTTTTCACAGTTCCTATTGTGTTTCTTTAAACTGCTCTAATCTGCCTCCCTGCTGACTCATTTTCCTCAGGTATTCTCTGAAGAAAGATAACAGATCAAATTCCCCTGAGGCACAGCCAGCTGCCTAGAATCAGAAGGCCCTTCCCAGCTTCCCGCCTGTGTGGCAGGCAAGTTCTCCCTCCCCAGCTGGGAGTGGGGCGGTGGGGGGAGCCGAGTCCTCCTGGAGCTGTCTAGCTCTGGCAAGTTCAATACTGAAGTCTCCAGGCTGGTAGGGAGCCCTGTTCCTCGGGATGAAAACAGCAGAAACACTCTTCCCATCAAAGGAATTCAGACGGAGATGAATGCTCTTCCGTCCCCCAAACTTCCCCTTCAGAAGTGGCTATGGACTCTGAGAAACAAACAGGGCTTCAGAGGGGAGGAGGGTGGGGGATCGGGATAGGCCGGTGATGGGTAGTAAGGAGGGCACGTATTGCATGGTGCACTGGGTGTTATACGCAACTAATGAATCATCGAACTTTACATCAGAAACCAGGGATGTACTGTATGGTGACTAACATAATATAATAAAACATTAAAAAAAAAAGAAGTGAAGCTCGTTTTAAGAATTCCTCCAGCAGTTGTGTGGTCCCTCAGGGTTTTCCTACCTTCAAGATTCCAGGATCCCCATGCTTCTGCTTTGAGCGGGCCTCTTGGTGGCTTTGCAGGACATACCCTTACACCGACTTTCCCTCGGAGAATCTTGCAGATGATATTAGCAAAAGCACCCTTTACACCCTGAAGCATGATACCAATGGCACTTCGTGCGTTTAGCAAACTGCTCGCTTCTGTTCTCTTATATCCCCGATGAATTTAAACTGCTTTACTTATTCTTAAATCAACTTTCAGGGGCACCTGGGTGGTTCAGTCGGTTAAGCATCTGCCTTCGGCACAGGTCATGATACCACGGTCCTGGGATCGAGTCCCTCATGGGGCTCCCCGCTCAGTGGGGAGCCTGGTACTCCCTCTGCCTCTGCCGCTCCCCCTGCTTGTGCTCTCTCCCTCTCTTTCTCTGTCAAATAGATAAATAAGATTTATTTTAAAAGATTCTAAGTCAACTTTTTTATTCGTGCCTTAAATATTTATAATAGCAGCTTTATTGAAGTGTAATTGACATATAATAAACCGCACGTATTTAAATGTACAACTGGTAAGTTTTAGCAAATGCAAACACCCATAAGACCACCCTTCCAGTCAAGGTAAGACACACATCCATCACCCCGAGAAGTTTCCTCAGGCCCTTCCGAAACCAGTTGAATAGCAAAATATCACTGTTTCTTGCCCAGCCGTGTGACTCTGGGCCTCTTCCCACAGTTTCATTTCTTCCTATGTTAACGGAGGGAATGGGACTGAATGTTCATCGTCCAGGCCCAAGCCTGCCGTGAGGCTCGTCTTAAAACCAGGCCTCAGGGACGAATTTCTTTATTGTTCTTTCATCCTCGAGCTGTGATGCAACACATGGCATCATAATATTTAAATTGTTTCTAACGAAATTCCACTCAGCCACCCTCTCTAGCAGCGCCGGTTTCACGGACGCAGGACCAGTGTAGACACACGGGTGTCCCACCCTGAGAAGGACCACATATTTGGAGATTTATGCTCTATTGTTGCCATGTTGAAATTCTGAATAATTTCATCTTTGTGTTGTTTTGTTTCTGTTGGTTTTTTTTTAAGTAGCCCAACACCGGGCTTGTACTCACCACCCTGAGATCAAGATCTGAGCTGAGATCAAGAGTCGGGGGTTTAACTGACTGAGCATCCAGGCACCCCAATAATTTCATCTTTGAATTTGTGCTTCGGAAGTGAAGTCCATGGGACAACGGAGCAGGGGGCTTGGAGCTTCGGCTCATAGATAACCCTACCTCCCACCATCTCCCCACCTTCCTGCCACTCATCCATCTGCTCTCTGTCCCCTGGTATCTTGGCCCCTCATTCCTGATCCCGTCCCACAAACACGGCCGTTCTCCACCCGGGGCGGAGACCAGGTAGCACAGCAGGGAGAGGTCTCCATTCTGCTGTCACTCTCTGTCCCCAGGAGGGGAAGGATCAGAGTGAGACACACATTCTATGGCATCTTGAGACACAGGGCAAGGCAGCACCTATCCTGTACCCAGCTGGCAGCACCCAGTTTGATGGGCAGCTGGGGTGGGGGTGTGGTGGGGAGGGTCAGCTTCAATCCAGGTGCCAAGCACATCCAGGCACAAGTTAGGGCAGCAGCACAGGGGAACAGAGATTGACTTCGCAACCCCACCTGGCTCCACATTTTTATTTT
Source organism: Ursus americanus (assembly GCF_024610735.1). NCBI lineage: Eukaryota > Metazoa > Chordata > Mammalia > Carnivora > Ursidae > Ursus > Ursus americanus. Next base: position 50,496,314 of record NC_142128.1, on the reverse strand, counting down.
GCACAAAGACCCTCAAGGTATGTGCTCTCTAAGGCCATGTTTTATGAATATAAATTGCCTGGTGTAGTCTAAGAATCAACAGGACGACGACAGTGCTTCATCTCTGCAATGTCAAGAGGCAATACAGAACATGACAGTTCATGGGGCTACAAGCACTGATTAGTTGATGATCCCCTGCCCGTGGCCATCCTGTCACCCAGAGGCAGACAGAGAGCTAGCCCAAGGAGCCGCACAGACTGGTTAAGCAAGCTGGGGCTGACCTCTCACAAACCCAGGCTGAATTATTGTTTCAGATTCCTGGGAACAAGCATCTGAGTAGATGGCAAACCTTCCTGGTCTGACGTTAGGTTGAGGCTCTCCCCACCTTCCTGCAGATGCCTCTCCCACCACCCCTCTTTAATAGAAATAGCCCCCCACTAGTTTGCTAGGGCTCTGTAGCAGAGTACCAGAACCTGGGTGGCTGAGAATAACAGAACGTTGTTTTCACACAGCTTTGCTTTGAGAGGTTTGCTCTGGTTTTTCCTGCCGGCTCACCCCAATCTTTGGTGTCTCTTGGCTTGTAGACACATCACCCTGATCTCTGCTTTTGTGTCCACATGACATTCTCCCTCTGTGTGTGTCCCTAGGTCCAAATTTCCCCTTTTATAAGGGGCCACCCTACTCCAGGGTCGTATCATCATAACTTAACTGATGACATCTGTAAAACCCTATTTCCAAATAAAGTCACATATTCTGACGTACTAGGGCTTAGGGCTTCAACATGAATTTTGGGGGGAAACACAGTTCGACCCATAACAGCAGCCATGAGTCAACCATGTGAGACCACACTTCAGTAACAATCACTCCCGCGAGAGGAAGAACATTGGCCAGCCTGAAATTCACAATGAGGGTGAGTAGAGAGAAGAGAATTTTGACTAGAGAGAAGAGAGAGAAATCTAAGGTCCTTTGGCTTTAGAATGCAGCTGGGGTTTAGGACAGAAGGTTGGCGGGAGGAGAAGGAGAAAGATGCAGGATCATCACAGAAGAAGAGGATAAAAGAACATAGAAAGACTGGCAGAGCCAAAGGCCTGGTTTTGTCACCTCCACCAAAGGCCAGGCCCAGTCCTGGGGCTGGAGGGAGAGCTGCTTTTGTCAAAAGGTTGCCTGTTCCGGTCTCCAACTTCACTCTCATTTTCCCAGTCTGGAAAGAAGGCAGCGCACGTGTGCGTGCACACACGCACACACACGCACACACACGAACTGTCAAATAACTCATCTTTAACACTCTTCCCTTTGTTGCAGCAAGTTTCTCTTCCAAAGCAAGTTCTTCCAGGACTGGGTCCTTCATCGCCAACTGTGCCCAGGCCTGAATCAACACTTCTTAACTGTGTTAGGCAAAATTTTGCAGCATCGGCAAGCCTGGATATCAAAAGCCCGTTAAAAAAAGAAGAAAAGAAGTTGCAATTGCTTCACCTTCCTGAAAAAAAGCAATCATTTTAATGCTTCTTCAAATATATTCAAGTGTATTATAATGTACATACAAAATGGCAGATGGGTATTTAAAATCCTATTAAAAGGCCCTGCCTTATCACCAGGCACCCTCAGCACCGGTCATCTCCTGGGCAATCCTGCTTTCCGAGCCGCCGCGGCGTTAGCTAACTGTAGGGCGGAGGAAAGGTAAATGTATGTTCTCACGAACGTGCACTTATTAATGGCCCGAAATGTTCAACAAATTAGCAGATTTTAAAAATTCATTAACACTTCTATTCCTAATCCATGGATTTGTTCATTTAATAAATGTGAGCTTATAGTAAGGAGCTATTAGCATTTCATAATTGCTCTTTGGGGGGATCTGATGAGGTGATGAATTAGATGGGGTTTTACGCTCTTTTTTGAATCCACGTGTGCCGAAATCCTCTGCTATGGGAAATAATCAAGCCTTTTCCAGGGGTGGAGCCACGTGGTTTTGAACAGCCCTGGCACACTAGAATAACGATCAGCATGGGTGCTCAATTCCCACAGTAAGCGTCTTTGAGTTCTTCTCATAGTTTCCAGCCCATTCCTCCATTTCTAAAACTACAGATTCATAAGAGCTTCTGCATTCTATTCCATGTACCTTCCTACTTGACAGAGAGATTCTCAGCTTATAATAATTTAGGGTAATTAAAAGCTTTTAGTAGTAGTTACATAAGAAATATGGCAGCCCCAAAGTAATGGTTAACGCAAGTCCAATGTACTCGTTTGCTGAGTGTTGCTGGACATTGGTGAACTTCACAGAAATTAGCTCTGTCTCTATGCATAAACGCACAAGCACCTTGCCCCAAGTCCCAAATAAAAGAGGATAGCCTGGTGGGGGGGAAAAGCAAGGGACCTGTATCAGTCAGCTCAGGCGGCCATAACAAAAGATCAAAGACTGCGTGGCTTCAACAACAGAAATTTATTTGTCACAGCCTGGAGGGCTGAAATGCAAGCATGGTCAGGTCTGGCAAGGGTTGTCTTCTTGGCTTGCAGATGGCCACCTCCTCGCTAGGTACTCACATGACAGAGAGTGATCTTTCTCTCTTCCTCTTCTTACAAAGCCTCTAATCCCATCATGAAAGCCCCACCTTCATGTCTTCACCTAACCCTAATTACCTCCCAAAGGCCCATCTCTAAAAGCCATCATATTAAGCTCACATGTGAATTGAGGGGGGTAGGGGGGACACAATTCAGTCTATAATATTTTGCCCCTGGCTACCAAAATTCATGTCCATCTGGCATGCAAAATGTATTCATTCTATGCCACAGATCCGAATGTCCTGTATCATTGCAGCATCCATTCTAAAATCTCATCTACATCTCGTCTAAATCAGATATGGTGAGAATTAAGGTACAATTCATCCTGAGGTGGATTCCTCTCCAGCTGTGACCCTATAAAGCCAGTCAAGTTATGTGCTTCCAAAGTGGGAAGCACAGTGGGACAGGCATAGGATAGACATCCCCATTCCAAAAGGGGGAAATGGGAAAAAAGGAAGAGGTGATGAGTCCCAAGCAAGTCTAAAACTCAACAGGGCAAATTCTACTTGATTCCAAGTCTGGAGACTAGTCTCTTTGATTTGATGCCCTGCCCTTTGCGACCCACTGGTTCTACCTCCATAGGTCTGTTGGGTAGGGGGTCACCCCCCCAAGACTCCAGGCAGTTCCATTCCCAAGGTTCCACAGGAAGTCCCAGCCACAGGGTTCTCCAGGACAGGCCCACTCCCAAGTCTGCAGTCAGAGGCCATCTGGCCAATGAGAACCAAGGCAGTGACCCTGATGGCCTTTAAATTGCCTTTAGGCTCCTTCTATTTTCATGAAAAATAGTGAACACTTTTTTAAACAAATCACTCAATGATCCAGTCCTGTATGATCTAAGAATTCCAACAGCCTTCCTTCATTTTAGCTCATTTTTTTCTATCCCTTTTAGTTCAAACTGGCAAGATCTTTGCTGGTGTAATCCCAGCTCTATTCCTGGCTTCTGTGAAAAAGGCTGGTTAAAGCCACGGGACACCCCCATGGCCTGTTTATCGAATGGCTGTTCAGCCACACCCTTCGTGTTCCCTTTGGAACAACCTTTCTCACTTTCTGAAATATGGATAGGCTGAGGATTTTCTGAATCTTCAAGTTCTGGTTCCTTTTTGCTTAGTAATGCCTTCCTCAATTCAGCTCTCTCCTTTCACATTCTACTCTACACATTCAGGAAGAACCAAGCTACTCCTTCCACACTCTGCTTAGAAGTCTCCTCGGCTAAGTACTGTTTTTATTGCTCACAAGTTCTACCTTCCAAAAAACACACAAACATTGTTCAGCCAAGTTCTTTGCCTCTTTGTAACAAGGATCACCTTTCCCCCAGTTTCCAATACCATATTCCTCATTTCCATCTAAGCACTCACCAGAATCGCTTTTAACATCCATATTTCTAGCGTGCACCTCAAAACTCTTCCAGCCTCTACATATTGCCCAGTTTCAAAGCAGCTTTCACAGGTTTAGAGATTTGTTACAGCAACCCCCCCCCCACTTCTTGGCACCAAAATCCGTATTCGTTTGGGTTTTCCAGAGAAACAGAACCAAGAGGAGGAGAGAGAGAGATAGGGTAGAGATAGGGATAAGGACAGAGATAAGGATAGGGATGAGGATAGGGGTAGGGATGGAGAGAGCTCATGTAATTATGGATGCTAAGAAGTCCCAAGATCACAGTCAACCAATTGACGATCTAGGAGAGATAATGGTCTAATTCCAGTCTGAGTCCAAACCCAGAGACAAGAGAAGACTGATATTTCAAGTTGAAAACAGGCAGAGAGAGATTTCTCTCTTCCTCCACCTTTTTGTTCTATTCGGGCCCTTCAACAGATTGGATGAGGTACACCGACATGAGGGAGAGCAATCTGCTTTACTCAACCTACTGGCTCACATGTTCATCTCATCCAGAAAAATGTTTAGCCAAATATCTGGGCACCCTATGACCCAATTAAGCTGACACATAAAATTGGCCAGCCCAAGACTCAAGGAATATCAGGGCACAGCACTGTAACAGAATGCTTTCTGCCTCCCCACTCTATTCCCCACCAGCTCTTTCCCTCAGGACACTTGCCAGTGCTCCCTTGACTGAATGAAGTGGGGAGAGGTAGGAGGAAAACGGAAGGAAATGGAGAAGACAGGTGGAACCAGCAGAATTTCTAAATGCATTTGGGGCCAACATAATTTGGGGGTAAAATTCAATTGGGGTAATCTACTAATTTATTAGGGGAATTTTTAATAATCCCTTGTGTTGGCTTATATCTGTAGTACATACTGCATTAAAAGGAATTATAATTGAGGTAAGGGTGGCTAAATCAGTTAAGCATCCAACTCTTAGTTTCAGCTCAGGTCATGATCTCATGGGTGTTGAGATCGAGCCCTGCATTAGGCTCCACACTCAGTGGGGAGTCTGCTTGAGACGCTCTCTCTCTCCCTAAGCCCCTCCCCCCCACTCATGCACTCGCACACACGCTCTCTCGCTCTCTCTCTCTCTCTGAAATAAATACATATATCTTTTTCCAAAAGAATTATAATAACAGGATTTGCAAGGAAGTAACAGGATCAAAAAGACACAAAAAAGGAAAAAGCAGGGCTTATTAAGTTCCCACCATGTCTGTGACCTTCTTCTCATGCCCCAAAAGCCCTTTGAAGTAGATATTACTATCCCCGCGACACAGGTGTAGAAACCGAGGTAAAGACATGTTCTGCCACCACAGTGGCACAAGGACTGCCCCAAATAGCTATCATTGCTGGTCTGTCATTCACTACCCGACACTCAGCAGGTGACCTGCTGTTAATTAGCAATGATTTCTCCTCCTTTCTCCACATGTGCACATCTCCAGAGAACATTTTTCTCTCATTAGTATCAAAAATGAATCAGGGTTTTTAGTACCCAAGCTCTGTAATCAATTAAGCATTTTAATCAGAGATGAAAGTTACAAGAAGCTGTCAGTAGACTCATTCCCGGGCAAATACTTTTGCCCATGCCTCATCACTTCTAATAAGACAATAATAACACTTTTAATCCTGTACTCCGCAGTTAGTGAGTCATTCCTAATTACCCACATCTGTGAGTGAAATCTCTTTATCAGGCCCTGAGCTAATGCTGTCCTAGTACCCCTTGTATGATGTCACGAATTCCCTGGGACAGGGTCTGTCAAGATGAGAGGAAACAGGGAACCATATTCTTTCCCATGCAGAAAGCCATGCAGAGGGCATCACATGTCCTACAGCTGTGATAAAGCCAGGGGCTATCAGTCATAATTAATACAATTGGATTAAAGAAAACTTGCATTTTTTTCCATGTATCTACCAGCAAAGAAGAATCACAGCACATTCTCCACTCCATGGGAAAAGAGCTGCAGAAAATAGTTATTTTGGGGGCGTCTGGGTGGCTCAGTTGTTAAGTATCTGCCTTCGGCTCAGGGTATGATCCCAGAGTCCTGGGATCGAGCCCCACATCAGGCTCCTCCGCTGGGAGCCTGCTTCTCCTTCTCCCTCCCCCTGCTTGTGTTCCCTCTCTTGCTGGGGGTCTCTCTCTCTGTCAAATGAATAAATAAATAAAATCTTTAAAAAAAAAAAAAAAGCAGTTTTTCTGTGTGGTCAGACTTAACCCACCATGCCACCATGGTCCTGTTACTAGTCTGCTCCCATTTTAAGAAAAGCAGACCTGGAGGTCCTGTTCCATACATGTGCCATGATTTTGTTAAATAACATTCTAACTGATGGTTTATTTCAAACAGCAACCATCTAGATTTGATATACCTCTTTCCCTAGGACATCAAGGGGCACATATTGATGCCTGCACGCTTCATCAGTACATTTAATTGGTCAATTACACCTGAGATGAAAGAGATTTCTCCACCACCCCCACCCCCCACCAATGTTTGGTTGAGAAAGCCTCTGGGGGACAGATAGAGGCATTGAGCTTTGAAAATATAGCTGAGCTCTCCGTGATAAACAAGGCAATAGAATCTGAGACCTGAGAGAACGCTCGGAGTGTCACTCCACCAGCCTCCAATCCCTCAATAATAAATCCCCTTCCCTCAAAAATAGCAGCGAGCTCTGCAAAACTGTTAATAGCGGTTTGAAATAGTGTAACTCTAGCTGTCACTTTCCAGATAGGCTTAATACTAGATAAGCCACAGGAATACAAATGTGGCCTGACCACAGAATGCTGCGTGCAGGGGCTCCCTGGCGCATCCGGCGGAGATTGTAACGAATTCCCGCCGCCCCGGGCACGCCTCCTGTTCTCTTCTCATCCCATGCCATTTGCTCCTTTGCCCCTGACCCCGGAGCGGGACACCTCAGCTCCCACCGCTGAGCTGTACTTGTGCCCTCTCCCCTGTGACCTGCTGTCAAACACGCATTTAACACGCATCCCTGAATTAGACGGGGCTCAGTCCATCTGAAGGGGTACGTAGTGCAGCCACACCTTGGCGCTCTCTGCACAAGCCTGCGTGGCTGGAAGACGCAGACTGGGGAGAATTTCCGGTGCCGTTGTTTCCCAGCCTCCTCGATCTAGAAAAGCATGAAAGCTCGTCAACAGCAGCCGCCCAAAGCGCATAAGCCACCAGTAAAATGAAAACACATCATAACACTCCCTGACTTCTACCTCCCGTGAGCGCTCTCTTCTGTCTACACCATACCAAGTATTCACTTGTTCCGTAAACACGCTCTGGCACCGCTGCTGGGCTCTGACACATAATCCTCGCCCTCCTCTGGGAGCAGAGAGCCAGGAGAACCGCTTGGACAAGTTCTCACGTTCCCAGAGGGATTCAAATTCAGACTTGCGAAGTGATCTCCAAATGAAGTCCTCCATCAGCGACAGACACAACCGAACGATTGAAAGAAGAAATTCACCCCCCGGACTTAAACTCCTACCCGATCCTCAGAATGCACCCCGTCTAATGCACCATGAATTGCAATCAAGCTGTAATTAAACTCTGAATAGAAAGAATTATCTCGTGTTTTGCATTTTAGTCCCTTAATTTGTCCAATGGAAATCTTCAAAATGGACTACAAGACAGTGGAACTTGTCTTCTTGTGTTTTAATATACTGGATGCATTTAAAAATGGAAGCGAACTGGACCTCCCTCAACCCCTGTCGGAGAGAGAGGAAGACAAGGAGGAAGAGAAATGACCGCCAGTGTGTCCTCTACAAGCTCTCTCCTCCGCCCAGCGCTCTGTGTTTCCCGCCCAGGGCTCCGCTGAGCCAGAGCTTCCAAGAGCCTCCCCCCTCATCTGCAAATTCGCCCTTTCCCTGTATCAAAGTATCAATATCCAACTATGGCACACCATGGATATTAGGGCACACTGAACTGATTTTTTTAAAACAGCCTCCCTCAAAATCATCTTAAATGCTTCATAAAATATAGTACTTTCTCTTTGAGGCGGAGGAGGAATGAGAGAGATGACTGGATACACTGAACTGTGTTATGATGGACCTATTCGAAATGGAGGAATTCCTATTTAATTTTTTAACTAATACTTAACCTGTAAGGTTTTTGATTAAGGATTGCATTGATTAATAATTATTTTTCTTAATTAGATGTGATGTGAACCTTGTGTTTATTGATGTATTACTTATTTATGTGTTAAACTATGCGTTTTGGAACCATTTTTGTCCATAGGCCTTCTGTTTATTTATTCTCTCTTTTTATACAATATTGTCTCAAACATTTTTTTTCAAAGATTTTATTCATTTGACAGAGAGAGACACAGCGAGAGAGGGAACACAAGCAGGGGGAGTGGGAGAGGGAGAAGAAGGCTTCCCGCTGAGCAAGGAGCCCAACGCGGGGCTCCATCCCAGGACCCCAGGATCATGACCTGAGCGGAAGGCAGACACGCCCAACGACAGAACCACCCAGGCGCCCCTGTCTCAAACATGTTAAGTAGGTACTCAACATCTAGCTGTATTTTTAGTCTCGCTTTTTTTTTTAAGATTTTATTTTTACTTATTTGGGAAAGAAAGAGAGAGAGCTGAGGGAGGAGCAGAGGAAGAGGGACAAGCACACTCCACACTGAGCACGGAGCCCGACACGGGGCTCGATCTCAGGACTCTGATACCATGACCTGAGCTGAAACCAAGAATCAGATGCTTAACCAACTGAGCCACCCCGGCGTCCCTTTATTATTTTTTTTTAATTTTTATCTCACTTTTTAAAAAATCTACTTGTAAGAACACAAAGGGCTAAATCTCATAATGCACTTACGGACATCCTACACTTTCGTCAGAGTAGGTACCCACATTCAGTTGGTGTCTTTATACGACATTCATGTACTCTGCATTTAGCTAAGGAAATGTATACGATTTCCCTCTTATCTCTAAAGAAGTGTCCTTGTGATAGCTATTTGTCATTTGGTACTAACACGATGCAACTATAAAAATAGTTTATTCATTGTGACACTACAAGCAAGCTTCCGTTTAGATTTCATGAAGTTTGCTTCTCCCAACATCACGTTAAATGCTTGATAAAATATGGAACATTTTAAAATTCATGGTTAACTTTGAAAGAAAAAAAAAAATTCCAGGAATAAAGAGGGGATCCGAGCTAAAGAGTTGATGGGAGCTGCACTTTAAGGACTTTTTTGCAGGGCAAACACTTAGATAAGCATCTTTATATATAAAGCTCTTCTAAGGTTTTAGTACACCTCTGACCCTAATCCCCAGTTTCTAAGATAGATTCATAGAAGTACTGTTCTTTGTACCTAGGTATGCTTCATACCTAGGTATCCTCACATGCTCTGATTATTGGCATCCATTTCCTCTATTGCCATTAAATTGTAATATAAGCATTGCCAAAGCAAGCACACACTGTACCAAAGCAAAAATTCCTTTTTGCAGGTAAAGGACCAAATACCAATGTGGCCATCTTTCCACCCCATCCCCTTCCCTGCCAGCTATTGGTATAAACGACAATGAGCCCATAGCTCTGGGATCCTCTGACCTGGCGAATATCTCATTCTATGGGGACCATATTGACTATATCTGGGTGAAGAGGAGGGAGATGATGGGAAGCACATCCACTCACTTGTGTCCTTGAACTTCTTGGCTGGACTCATTGGTTGGTCCATTGGTACACCAAAGTGACAGCCACTTTAAACCAGGTCTGAATCATCTTTACTTCCAGTCTCCAAACCCAGACCATCCTTAGTGATCTGACCGAGCTCACCAACCACCCCTTCCTACGAACAGCTGTTCTCCAACCATACTCTGTATGGCAGATAAATTTTGTCATCAAACCAAGACCCATCTTCCCTCCTTGCTCACTAACAGAACCTCAGTCTTGGAATAGCAGCATGCTCAGCCCCAGAATTATAGTTAGTTTCAGCTAACATAACAATCCCATTGCCCACTTTCTGAGCCTCCCCATGGATGGCTGCCCGTTTCAGGTCTAGCCATGCAGATGTAGATGAATGGGGCTGTGGTTCTGGAAAGGCTTTAGTATTTTTGATAGAAAAGATAGACCCTGCTAACAGTGCTCTTTCCCTTTCTGTCTCCCATGAACATGGATGTCATTTCAGGAACTAGAGCAGACAGCTTCAACCAGGAGGAATCAAACCAACCAGTTAAGGCAGAAAGGACCAATAGAAAGGGATTGAGTCTTTGAGAGCATGCGTCCACCCTGCACTGCAAAACTCTAGACTTATTTAAGATAATTAAGTGCCCTTGTTGCTTAAACCAATGTTAGTTGCACATTCTCGTCAATGCAGCTGAAAACATTTCTGACTAATATACCCTTTGCCCCCTGCATTGCACTCAGGGCTCTGAGTTAATTTAAAGATTTAATTGGCTTTATTCAATGATTTATGAATCAGGTGTCTGATCTAGCAGACAGAAAGGAGCTCTGAGGAGCTGTACAGAATGGAAGGCTTTTATAGGCAGAAGGAGGTGGGATAAGGATGTTACTAGCAAAGAGTGGGCTGTTTTCAGGCAAGATCACCTTCCTTTGGGCGACAGTGGGGATGTATCCAATAGATTACCTCACTAGGGCTGACCCGAAAATTCCAGACTAACTGGTTAAGATTACATTCCTGGGAGACACTGAAACTGCAATTAGGTTAGGTATTAAGTCTTGGTTTGGTGACCTGAGCTTAGCACAAGTGACTCCATTTTGGACCCATTGTCTCTTTTTTAATAACATCAACACATAAAACCACTATTAACCATTTTCCTATGCACATATTTTGTAATAAGATCATCTTGTAGTATTTTATAATCTGATTTTTAAGCTCAATTAATCAACTATACATGTATTTAACTTTGGGGGGTTTTTTTGTTTGTTTGTTTTTTAAGATTTTATTTATTTATTTGACAGAGAGAGACAGCCAGCAAGGGAAGGAACACAGGCAGGGGGAGTGGGAGAGGGAGAAGCAGGCTCCCAGCAGAGAAGCCTGATGTGGGGCTCAATCCCAGAACACTAGGATCATGCCCTGAGCCGAAGGCAGACGCTTAACGACTGTGCCACCCAGGCGCCCCTGTATTTAACTTTTGTGACAACACTTTCGCAGTTACATTATATTTCTTCATATGCATATGCTATATTTTAACTAATTCCCTGTTGTTAGAGATTCATTTCCAATTTTTCTTCTTTTGTTGCAATACTAGAGTGAATATCCTTGTAGCTAAATCTTTCACATATCTATTAAATCCTTTCCATAGGATAAATACCTAAAAGTAGCATTTCTACACTAAAATACTCACATTTTATGGGGTGCCTGGGTGGCTCAGTCGTTTAGCATCTGCCTTCGGCACAGGTAATGATCCTAGCATTCTAGGATCGAGCCCCGCATTGGGCTCCCTGCTCAGCGGGAGGCCTGCTTCTCCCTCTCCCACTTCCCCTGCTTGTGCTCCCTCTCTCATTGCCTCTCTCTCTGTCAAACAAATAAATAAAATCTTTAAAAAATAAAATAATATAAAAATAAAAATGCTAACATTTTAGGATTTTCTTATTTGAATTGCCAAATATACCTCCAAAAAAAAATAAATAACAATCTATATTGCAAACAGAAGTATAAGACTTGATAATCCCAAAACTTAGCATTATTATTTGTTAGCTTTTATTTAATATTTGTCAATTTGGTGGGTCAAAAATAGTTTCTCAAAGTTATTTTATTTTTGTTTTTCATTTCTTTATTGGCCAATCTTAATGTCTTTTATAAATTGCCTATTTATACCTTTTGCCCATATTTTAATTGATAAAGTCATTCACACCTCTCTGATGAGTAATATGAGTTTGTTGTCAACCAAAACTTCCAAGATTTTTTCTGCGAATGATGTTGTTCAGACACAGCTCTCCTATCTAGTACGTGTCTTTTAGTTTTGGCAGTCGGTATGTTTCACTTACATGTCTCCATATGAAATTTCGTTTTGTTAAATTTTCTATGTTTTTGCTACCCATTAAAATAATTTTTCAGGGGCACCTGGGTAACTCCATCGGTTAAGCATCTGCCTTCAGCTCAGGTCATGATCCAGGGTCCTGCTCAGTGTGGAGTCTGCTTCTCTCCCTCCCTCTGCCTCTCCCCCACTCAAGTGCTCTCTCTCTCTCTCTCAAATAAATAAATAGTCTTTAGAAAATAAAACAAAATAATTTTTCATATCTATCCTATAATATTTTCTCTCTATTTTGAGGGTTCCAACAATTTAGACTACATTCCATCAGTGTACGTACTTGGGTCAGGATAAAAGATATCACAGGACAGACAAGACTTTGCTTGGAGTCCTGAGCCCTCCCTATAAGGACACATCATTCACTATTTCTTTTTTTTTTTTTTTTAAGAATTTATTTATTTATTTGACAGAGAGAGAGACAGCCAGCAAGAGAGGGAACACAGCAGGGGGAATGGGAGAGGAAGAAGCAGGCCTCCAGCGGAGGAGCCTGATGTGGGGCTCGATCCCAGAACACCGGGATCACGCCCTGAGCCGAAGGCAGAGGCCTAACGACCGAGCCACCCAGGCGCCCCCATTCACTATTTCTTTAATAGTCCCCTTCAGTTATGTCAGAGATCTCCTTTATTTATTAATGTGTGCATACCATTGAAGATAGAAAGCAGAAGTCAAAAGAGACATGGCCCTAGGTCAGAGATAGCTTATAAACTACTGAGGAAGACATTAATCAAAGAGTCACACAAACACATTATTGCTGTAATGATAAGTGCAGTAAAGGAGGAACACTCAGGACTCTAAGGGCCAATAATAGGGGCCCATCAATTGCAAGAGTCTAACCAAGACATGATGGTTGCCTGGTATAGGACAGGGATGACACAGAGAAAGAAGAGTAGACTTGAGAAATATTTAGAAAGTAAAATCAAAAGGTCTTAGTGATAAATTGGATATAGAAAATATAGGAAAATGTTGTCTAGGGGCACCTGGGTCGTTCTGTTGGTTAAGCGTCTGCTTTCAGCTCAGGTCATGATCTCAGGGTCCTGGGTTGGAGCCCCACATCGGGCTCCCTGCTCAGTGGGGAGTCTGCTCCTCCCTCTCCCTCTGCCCCTCCCCCGAATTGTGCTCTCTCTCTCTCTCTCTCTCTCTGTCTGTCTCTCAAGTAAATAAATAAAATCTTAAAAAAAAAAAAAAGGACAATGTTGTCTAGGATGATTTCTAGGATTTGGGTTTGCACAAGGTCTGTGGATATAATTTCAGGGGTCCCACACCTGCCCCTATGTGTGTGTGTGTGTGTGTGTGTGTGTTCATTCCAATGTCAAACAAATTATTTTAAGCATTTTCTGGATAATCTATGAGACCACTCTTCAAATTAAACAATTCCACATTCCAGAGCCCATGTTTGTGTTTGTATTTGGGATCCTGCTACCACCAACGTTCACCTAGGGTAACAATGTTTAATTGTTAGTGGATTGACAAATATGTTCACACCCATGAGTTTGGTAGATCTTCCTATCAAACTAACTTGCCTTAAATGTAACACCAAATACTGAATTCTTTCACCAGTTATAAAGATCTTCAACCAGTTACAAACCAGTAATTTTTTTCAGCAGTTATCAAGATGAGATTTTGAAGAATGAAAATATTTTCATTTCTTTGTATATTAAGGCTTTGAATTATCATTATGAAAACTTCCAAGTAAAGAAGTAGCACTTGTTTAATTGTCACTAGCTAATTAGAAAAATCCAGAGGGAATCTGGAAAAAGAAATTTGGTCTGAGGCCAAGGAAAGGACAAATAAGAGGTCATATCAGGCTGTGGAAATGAAGATCGTACATTAATTTGAAAAGGAAAAGTGGATGGAGCCTCACTTGGCCCAATGCTGAATTCATTAGAAATTGGGCAGTAGCAAAAAGGACTAGTCACAGTAGTCAGAGTGACTTCACTTCAGAAAAAAAATAATATTAAACCAAACTAGAATAATAAAGATAATGTGGTACCGGCACTAGTATAAACATATAGATCAATAGAACAGAATTGAGAGCACAAAAATAAACCTTATTTATGGTCAATTGATTTTCAACAAGGATGCCACCATAATTCAATAGGAAAAGAATAGTCTTCTCGACTAGAAGTACTGAAGCAACTGCATGTCCACACGCAAAAGAATGAAGCTGGGTCCCTTCTTTGTACCATCTGCAAAAATAATTCAATATGAATCACAGACCTAAATATTGGAGCCAAAACTGTAAAACTCTCACATATCCATACAATGGAATATTATTCAGCAATAAAAAAGAATGAAGGATGGATGGATAGATGGATGGATGAATAGATGGATGGATGGATGGATGGATGGATGGACGGACCTTGAAAACATTATGCTAAATGAAAGAAACCAGGCATACAAGGTTACATTTTGTATGATTCCATTATATGAAACATCCAGCAGACAAATCAATAGAAGCAGAAAATAGATTGCTTATGCCCAAGGGGGAAGCAGGGAACGAAGACTCATGGGGGGGGGGGGGGTACGAGACAGTGGAAGTGACTGCTAATGGATACAGAGCTTCTTTGGGGGATGATAAAAATGTTTTGGTTTTTTTTTTTTTTAAAGATTTTATTTATTTATTCGACAGGATAGAGACAGCCAGCTAGAGAGGGAACACAAGCAGGGGGAGTGGGAGAGGAAGAAGCAGGCTCCTAGCAGAGGAGCCTGATGTGGGGCTCGATCCCATAACGCCGGGATCACGCCCTGAGCCGAAGGCAGACGCTTAACCGTTGTGCCACCCAGGCGCCCCAATAAAAATGTTTTTAATGAGATGAAGGGGGAGCCTGGGTGGTACAGTCGTTGGGCGTCTGCCTTTGGCTCAGGGCATGATCCCGGCGTTCCAGGATCGAGTCCCACATCGGGCTCCTCCTCTATGAGCTTGCTTCTTCCTCTCCCTCTCCCCTGCTATGTTCCCTCTCTCGCTGGCTGTCTCTCTGTCACATAAATAAATAAAAAAAAATCTTTAAAATGAGATGAAGTTTGCACAACTCTGTGATTATACTAAAACCCGTTGACTTACATACCTTAAATGGGTAGACTATATGGGATGTGAATAATTTATACAAAACGTACAGATTTTAACTTTGCAGTTTGACACATGTTGACTGTTATGTATACCAATGTATCTACTACCCCAAATCAATTATAGAAAATTTCTCTTTTCCAGGAAGGCCTCTCAGGGAAGCACCCCTTTTTATTGAATCTTATGTCTCCAGTCCTGAGAAGGGCTTGTTCCTTCCTGGACTTCAGTTCATTTAGATTTCTTTGCATTTTCAACTCCCTGATGGGTTTTCTTTCAACAATTATTTTTTAGGAAACCAGGTTTCTCGTGACGTTTAGGATGAGGTCCGCAGTCTCTTGCAACTTTCTAAAATCCTAACTGCAAGCTTGGATGTGACTTTTTAATTAGCCATGCCTACATGTTAACAAAAGCTATTACATAATGAGTTTATAGCTATTTTTTCTTCCCCTTTTCTGATATTATAATAGGACTAATCTGTGTCAGCATTGGGCTCTGAGAGAAGTCTTCTTATAAATTCTCCTTAAGTTTGGGAAGCGGCGGAGTGGGTCCATCGGTTAATTATGAATTTACCCAGTTTTACGTAGTTGTGCCCACAATTCCCATCTCTGCATTCCTTGTTCCTGACCGGGCTCCTCATCAAATGTTCCATCCTCCTGTTTCCCTGGCTCCATCCTTGTTCCAGTCCAAGACAAATATAGGACAGGCTCCTCTCTGTCCAAAAATCAGACTTTCTCAAGCTGAAAATAAACATGTAAGTAAATGTGTGTCCTAATTTTCTCTGATGCTAACGCTTCCTGTACTGGACTAGATCTCATTTCTTATTATAGTAGAGATTTCTGGGGAAACGAATCTCGGCCCCATTAGGATTTAACTAAATGGAACCGAATTTTTTAGTGTTAAAATCATGTTCCATTTGGAAAGAAATCATAACTGGTTATTTTCATAGAGAAAGGAAAATATAAGATACCCTTTCATTAGGAATTGAGCATCTTTTTTCCAGCTCCCCCCCCCCCCCCAGGAAGTCCTGTCAACAAACTGGAAACGCACACTGCTTTGCAGACGGCGTCACACTTGCGGTCCGCTCCCCATGCTCATCACTAAACGTAGTGAAACATTCCTTTGTCTCTACATCAGACACTAACTGAGGATCCAAGGCCTGGGAGAATATAAATATTTTCATATAAAAAAGAATTATAACCTGATTTTCTGCTCCTTCACCCAGATGTTTGCTTTACTGGTATTTTTTTATCAACTCCACTGCAGACTGATCTTCAAAACGATAAAAGCTACTGAGGTGTTTTATTTTCTTTTTCCCATAATGGTATTTTTTTAGATACCCAGAGCCGATGAAATATCAAGGCATATATCTTTATAACTAGCTACACCCGAGGCGATTTTGATATCTTACCTTTCCCTTCCCAGGGAGGTAAAGCCAGGCCAGGAGGGCAGATGGCCAAGCAGGCCAAGTTTGGGGCTTGGGTTTGAGTAGACAGATTAATGTCCTAAAAAGAAGGAGGTGGAAAAAACCAGTGAGGTAATACGAATGTCAATGTCCATGTCCAAATAAAATGCTAAAGGTCAATCCTGGTGAAGCCAAATCCATTGTCAAGACTAAGGACAAGTTCAGGAAGTCAGGAGCCAGGGAGACAGAAGGATGGAGCAGTTGATGAGGTCATCAAGGCAGGGGCAAGGCCATCTGTCCCAGGACACCTACTGTGAGCAGAGCAGTGTTCTTGTCAGGCGCTGGTCACACATTGCATGGTGGCTTATGCTGGCCGAGCTGAAGAAGTGGGGCTCACTAAAGATAGGAGAGGTCCCTCCACGTCCACACTGGAAGCAGAGAGACCCTCAAATTTCTTCCCTCCTGAAAATCCTACATGTTTCCTTGGTAGGTTCCACTGGATTCGGTGGGATTGAAGGAACTCTTTACCTTTCTCTTTCAAAGGGCAATAATGTATATAAAAGATTTCCATCTTCACATCATCCTCCATTGGGCACCTTTATTTTGACAACAGCTTCTTCGATTTTAGTTCTGATGTGCCCAATATTCCCCACAACGGCCTCTCCCAGCCCTAGATCAAGTACTTTCATTCCCTCCAACACAGTAGGACCTCTTACCACAGACTTCTGCCACCTTACGGAGCACCTAGAATATGGTTGCTCACATCTGGACAGATGTTAGGCCTCGGTGTCATGGATTCCATTCAAGAGGTAACACACTCAACTATATTCCTCCTCGGCCTGCCCTTCTGTTCATTCTGAAGACATGTATTTCTTATCATTTGAGAAGTTAATGTCCAAATCTGGCATTTTACCCTACTTCGAAGCTAACAAATTGACCCGTTTCATGCATGCTAGCAGACGACATGAAATTCCTAGATCAGAGACAAAAGACGTTATTACTCATAGCTCAGCAAGCACATGAGTTCATGTTTCATGTCAGTGCCCTTTGTCTCCATTGCTACAGAGGCAACTCAGAGCAGCCCAGATGGATCCGCACACAGCCCAGGTGGAAGCTACACACACAATGGCTTCGCATCGCGCATGAGGAGCACGGAGTTTGGGAAATCTGGCTCTTCTACAGCAAGCCTGCCCTTTGTTCCAAAATGAGTCATTACCTCATTCTTCCACATTGCTCATTGCAAACATAGCCCTGAGAATGGCCTAGGCAGAGTGGTTAAGGCCTTGCATTCTTGAAAACTCCATCAAGAATGAATAGGGACACTCAAGGCCCATGGAGGATTGCTCTTCCAACAGTTGCTACCAAATTTTTGCTGAAGACCCTGGTCTTCCGGTCTAAACTATGAAGTCACGCTTAATTTCAGATGCAGGAAAGAAATCAGGATTTTTTGGTCTTTATGCCTGTAAGCCACACAACTCCCCATGGAAAGGACTAAAATATTTATCATATATGGAACAAAAGATATTTTCAAATAAATTTTAAATAAAATTTTTTCATTTTTCTTTTTAGTAATTCTTAATGGGTTTGATTCTTAATTTCCTCCCTCTTTTCAAGCAACCCTCTTAGATCTTTTGCTCACCAACTTCCTTCAATAAACGACCCCCTAGATTTATGCATAACATCCTCATTCCATCTGAGATCAAGATGCTTTTATCTTTGTCTCCTGAGGGACAACAATTTCCTTTGGGGACTCACAACTTAGAGAAAAATCTGCAGTTTGCTCGTACATGCTCCAGCCGTCATCTCTAGATGTCTTTCCCGTATTTGGCAGAAAGAAAGCCACATGAACCATCTCTATACTGAGGATTATTAATAAGTTTATTTCTATGTTTTCATTTATTCCTTCCTTTTGTCAGTCCCATAAGAACTACCATTTGCTGGGTGCCATTTTGGGGTCAGCTAGTGTTCTGAGTAATTTATATGTATTGTCTCATTTAATCCTTATAACCACACTTGGATATATTTAGCATAGGTTCTATCAGTATACCCATTTTACAGATGGAGAAACTGAGTTACAGAGAAGTTACATACTCTGTCCAAGTCAGCCAGTAACTAAGTGGTATAACCATATTCAAACCCAGGCATTTTGACTCCAAAGCCCACACTCTTCTACTCTATATTATATTGCCTCCCCAAATTATTCTAATCCCCCAGCTCCTGCCCACCTTCCTGTAATCAATAACTTATTTGAAACAGTGCTTACCCAATTGCCACAAGCATTTGTCTCCAGTAATGGCTTATGCTTATCTGAAACTTTCTCAAATGAAGCTGAAAGAAATGTAAGTTATATCAGAATATAACAATACGAAGAAGGATGTAGAATATAACCTTAAACTAGGAACACCGCACAAGGAAAGAACGACTGCTTTGCTTGAGTTTCTTTAGATTGCCACTAACAGAAACAGTGAGCTTAAATAAGTTTTTTAAATGGGGTTTGTTAAAGAATTGTCAGGTATGTCAGAGAAGTTGGGTGTCTCCAAGATGCCGACAGGGAACCCACTGTTGGTACGTGGAGTGCAGGTATCCACTGACGTGCTGAGAGCTTTATTTGTGGTGAATGTGGATAGGACACTTGGGGAAGGGGTGCACTGGCGTGCACAGTACATGCATGAGCTGACAGATATAGAGGATTTGGTCATTAAAAAGACCCTGGAGCTGGTTGGTTGCTGCCTCACGCAATAGGGACTGGAAGAGAACCGTAAAGCTCAAATAAGCCAACTGCTAACTCAGAAAAGTAGAAAAGTTAGAACGCTTCTACAGCAGTGTTTAAAGAAACCTGTAGCGAGTAGTGGACTATGCTGAAGTCCCGCCCAGGACTTGTTCGGGAGAATAGCAGACCTACGATGACAGCAGAGTCTGAAGATATTTCACTGAGTAAAATGGCAGGTCTTACTAGAGGCAATTCCAACCTGTATGTCACTGACACAAGCATGAAAGTCACTCCAAGCTGAAACGAACACAGCCACTGGACAAGATCAACCACCTCCTTTTTAGCTTTGACTTAGAGAGTCCCCTTACTGTTACCGCTGTCAACCTTGTATTCTTACTGTCACTCTCTTGACAGCATGGTTGTTATGGGTGTCCCAGACCATACCAGGTAAGCCTACAGCCATCAGAGCAGACGTATTTCTGTTCAGGGCTATTTGGAACTGTCTTGTTACCTGAAAGATCCCCCTAATTCATGTGACAACTGGTGACCCACCTTACCCCACACGAGAGCAATATGCAACTCCCTCTCTCTCTCTCTCTCTCTCTCTCCTTAACAGTGTTATTGATGGATTTACACCGGGTCATACATATTCTCTCCTTAATCATCCTCTGTGTCAGCAAAAGTACCCAAGAGCACATTTGCTTATTCATTCAACAAATGTTCATTGAGTGCCTATTGCATATCAGACCCACTGCAGAGACACTGCGGACAGACTTGGTCGGTGAGTATACAGCGTAGGGAATAAGATGTATATTAAACAAATAATTATGTAAATAATTATATGTGTAAATATAATCCCTGCTCTGACAGTTGCTACAAAGGAGAATTACAAGGTGCAGTGAGAGCTCGGAGCTGCAGGACATAACCTCCCTGCCGTCTTCTAGGGA
The DNA here is from genome assembly GCF_024610735.1 of Ursus americanus. Classification (NCBI taxonomy): domain Eukaryota; kingdom Metazoa; phylum Chordata; class Mammalia; order Carnivora; family Ursidae; genus Ursus; species Ursus americanus. Next base: position 50,476,283 of record NC_142128.1, on the reverse strand, counting down.
CTCAGAGGAGGCTTGCCTGAAAAAGGGATATTTAAACCATAACCCAGAAGACGGAAAAGACTGTCAAGCATAGGGGGATAGGGGAAGGAGAGGTAAAGGGCAAGAGCATTCAAAGTAAACAAACTGTCAAGGTCCTGAGGCAAGAAGGAGAGAGACCAAACCAGGAAGGATGTAGTATAAGGACCAAGGGGGACGGTAGTAAGAGATGAGGCCGGGAGAGGCACAGCCAAATGATCCTGTTTCTTGTGATCGTCTTCTCGAATTAGATCTGCCTACGTATTGAAGATCATGAGATTGGAGCTAATAGGGAGTATAAATAAAGATTTTTATTTGGAAATTCTGCCATGAAGTCCATAGGACAGAAAGCAATATGAAAAACTCACTTCTTCAAAAGCACCTTTCTCTTTTATCCAATAGAGATGGGGGCAACTGGCTTTTTTTCAGTATTTCGGGCACGAGGAGGTCTACAGTGACTGGAAGCACGAAGACCGGATATATCACAGCCAAGAGAGCTAATACGGACGTTCGGGCAACAAGAAAATGAGAGTGTTCACTTACTGCTTGCAGACGTATCCAAAATAGAGCCGATTTGATTTATGTCTACGGACATTTTTGTTAACTAATAGGAGGCTCCAGATTAGACTCATTACTTATGGTCCTTGAACTTGATGACAGTGCAAAAAAAGGAGAAAGCTTCTGCAATGAGAAATCCAAATGAAATACCTAAAAGGAAAATCTTCTGAAAATGACTATCTTGAGTGGGAACTATTAGAAATAAAACACTTTAGAAAATAACCAAAAATAAAGAGCGCAGCTGTGACTTTGCAGCCGAAGCGACGAAGTGACGTTGAGAGCATGCGCAGCGAGGGGATATGCGGGCTCACCAGCACCCTCGGGCTGCACAGAGACCAAAGCCACTGCCGACTCGGGCTGCACCCGCAGTTCCTGGGGCATCCCTCTCCTTGCCTTTCTGACGGCAGAACGTTTTTGCCCCCAGAGGAGCAAGGGGTAACCGCAAATTTGTGTGGTCTTCTGGACACAGCCCTGAAGGGGGTGTGCGATGCGTGTGTGTGTGTGTGTGTGTGATCGCGCGTGCGTCTTTGTGTCTGTGTGAGAGAGAGAAAGAGAGTTCTGCGTGAGTTTTATTTTCCTCCTTTCCTTCATATCCAGCAAGGGAAGTGGAACCAACTTCCCTCTTCTCTAATTAGAAACCAATGAGAGGGAGGGACCCACAGTTCAGACTTTAGCTTTTGCTGAGTTTACGAGTGGTGAGTACCCACAACGGTGTCCCTTGGAAACAGTGAGGTCATCAAGGAGGAGGGGCAAGTTTGCCCCAAAGAAAAATTCCTCTGACTGTATAGTTAGTAAGTAAGTATAGGGCTGGGATGATCCGTTTCTCCGTAGACATCCTAAAATTGCAAGTCTGAGATACCAGCTATACACTGTCCACGGCAGGCAATGGCCCGGAATATCGAAACGTCCTTCCTTAAGTCTGCGGCTTTTCTAGGCCAGCATTCAGGGCGTGAGGGGCTGCCTGGAGCTGAGCCCGTGGCTTCCAGGTGCAGAGAAGAGGAGGCAGCTACTACAGCACTGTGGCCACAGAGAGGCTTAGACCAAACATCGGTGTGGATAAGGATGAGTCCTGTGATTTTTAACTTGAAGGGGAACCACTCTGTTACTCCAGCTGGGACTGAATGGGAACTAGACACTTTCTTGTTTGACTTTCTCATGTGCAAAGAATCGGTTTTTCTCCCCGATTTTAAAAAGGATGCGTACAAGGGGCGCCTGAGTGGCTCAGTCATTAAGTGTCTGACTCTTGATTTCAGCCCAGGTCACGATCTCAGCATCATGAGATCGAGCCCCGCATCGGGCTCCATGCTGAGCGTGGAACCCGGTTGTGAGTCTCTCTCCCTCTCTCCCGCTCTCTCTCTCTGCTCCTCCCCTCCCCACCCCCCTTGCTCACGTGCATGCACACGCCACTCTCTCTCTCTGTGTCTCTAAAAACAAAACAAAACCAAAACAGGATGCATACTCACTATGGAGCATTTAAATAATGTAAAATCTAAAGCCAATGAAATCACCCAAAGATCCACCACCCAGTGGTAACCACACTCATACCCCCATACCAGCACATATACCTACATATGCAGACGTATGTAAACACATACACAACATACCCGGGTCCACATATGCACACACACATGCATGCACACACTTCGGATAAGTGGGCTTATACTCAACATGCCATCTGAGAACCTATGTTATCAATATTGTATCTATGTGTCTATAAAATTGAGCACATTAATCACAAACATGGCCATGCAGGATCTGGATTTTACCCCATTATCTATACGTACTGTATGTACTGTACTGTATTTATTTAGCCAATCCCTGAACAGCGGTAATGCCAGTTTTGTTCTTTATGCATTTTAAATAGTCTTCTTAAATACCATGTTTATACACTTCTCTGAATATTCTTAGGAAAATTCCTAATAGTGAAATTCCTGGGTGAGAGGGGAGCCCAAGTTCATAAAATCTCGGTACCTATTGCCAAACTGGAGATGATCTGGGGCCACTGGAGGCTGTTGTCCTTGCACCTCCCCTCCACGTCTGATGAAGCTGTGCAAGGGGCCTCTCCTTGGCCCAGCCGGGGTCTGTCTTCACAGAGACGGCACAGGCCTGCCTGAGTCTCCAGCTGCTTCCCTTTTCCCTTCAGAAGAGGCATAAAGCCCCATGCTAACCTTGCGTTCCTGCTGCTCCAAGCGGGGCAGGACCCTAAGTGGAAGCTCCTCGTGTCTCCTGCAGCAGGATGATAGCGCCTTCCGAGCTAGAGACCCACCACGGGGCGTTGCAAGTGTCACCACGGACGGCCTGCTCACGTACTGTGGTCCAAGGGAGTGCAGCCGTGTGAAGACGCCAGGCAAGAATGTGTCGTAAAATGTCAAGGGTCATCCTCTCATTTGGGTGTAGATCAAAGGTTCCCAACTGCAGAGGGGAGCAATTTTGCCCCGCAGGAAACATTTGGCAGCGTCTCGGGACATTTTATGTTGTCACAACTCGAGGACGGTACTGTTGGCATCAGTGAGCAGAGGCCAGAGACGCTGCTAAAAACCCTACAGTGAAGGGGCCAGGCCCCCACCACAAGGAGTCATCGGACCCCAAACGTCAATAGCGCTGAGGTTGACAAACCCTGTGGAGATAACGTATTCTCTATGTTTTGGTTCCACTCGTTGGTTTGCCTGAGGTTTAGGGAGGGAAGACGCAAATTTGCAAATACCTCCACCTCTTGCATGTGTAGTTTTTAAATAAAAGCCTTGCTTTCGCATTTCACCGTTCAATTCCTCTGCCACTCTCTGCCAGCTCCTAACTCAGGACCCGCGAGCCCCCCGGTGCCCGCAGAGTTCCAACCCGCTGCTCTACAGGCTTTCCCCAAGTGTGGCCGTCCACACACCCAAACAGCAGTGAGAGCAGGCAAGCCGGATTCCATGTGCTCCCTCCTCTGTCCTTTTGCTGTAAATTCACTCCTATGATCAGCAGAACACGAAGACCTGATCCTTTGCCTCCAGTGGGTGATGCATATTCCATTCTTATCGTTTTAATAGGGAATCACCTTCCTCAGCACGAATCACTTGCTGGGATGCTAAGCCCCTTTGGCCTGAAGAGAAAAAGAGTGTTTTCTTTGGGAGGAGAGTAGCTCTTCTATAAATGAGACTTCCAACATTCCACAAGCCGCCCCACTCCCTCCATCATGCTTTAGATTTACACGAACAGGATGTAAGGCATTCAGAAGCATTCAAGCGGGTTCATGGGACACGCCTCATTGGTTAGATGACTACCTGAGGGGAATCCATATTTTACCCAGATTTGGACCCATTCCAACCCTTCCTTGGGTCTATCACCTCAGTAAGCACCCAAGTCAGTGTTACTAGCTGACCAGAGATGGAGTCCCCCAGAAGAGGAAAGCAATGAGCCATGAGTGAAAATCTTGAGGTAAACAAAGATGGCTCCTATGATAACAGAGTCTCTGTAATGTTTCCCTGCTGCATTGGGATAGCATTCAGGAACCATTAACAGAGTCTATATTTCTTAGAAGGGAACCTTATTACACAACTAAATTGAGTCCACAGCCTACATGTGTGTACATACATGCACGCACCCCAACCTCCCCCTGTGGAAAAGCAGCCATGCTTGATTTATTTCCCTGTCCCCCAACATGATTCATCCACAGCAGAGAAAGGAAAGAGCCAAGTTCTATCCAGGCACAGGACAAGAAACGCCTTCTCTCTCCTTGTGCCTCAAGATAAAAACAACTGCTTGCGAAGCAAAGCTGAGGAGGTCCAGACGCAGGCGGCAAGGGCCCGGCCGCACTGGTGATCTGGGGAACAGCTGGGACTCCCTGGCATTGAAAGCTTTGTGCACGTCTGGAAGAAAAACACCTCTTGAGAAAAATAACAGCCACAAAAATCTCTGTGCTTTTTTTTCCTTTTTTTTTTTTTAAGATTTTATTTTTATTTATTTGTCAGAGACAGAGAGAGAGAGCAAGCACAAGCAGGGGGAGCAACAGGCAGAGGGAGAAGCAGGCTCCTGGCTGAGGAAGGAGCCCAATGCAGGACTCGATCCCAGGACCCTGAGATCATGACCTGAGCCGAAGGCAGACGCTTCACCCACTGAGCCACTCAGGCGCCCCAAAGCTCTGTGCTTCAATGCAGAGTCCTACAGGGTCTTCAGGACGATGAAAGCGTGCGTCTGGATCCTCTACGAAACCTAGCCCCATGGATCGTTATAGTCCAGTGGATCGTTCATACCAGAAAGCCCCACGTGTCCTGCTGTCACCTAGATCCTTGCCATTCAAAATGGGGTCTGCAGACCGGCAGCCGCAGTGGCCTGACACTTACTAGAAATACAGACTAAGGTCCTCCCTGAACACACCTACAGAAGCCGAATTTCAACAAGATCCCAGGTGATTCGTATGCTCATAAAAATGTGGTGAGCACGGCTGAGGTTTAGGCAGGGAAGACGTAAACAGCTCTCCCAACAAAATGTAGGAACTCTGCCCCAAGAAGACGTAAACAGCTCTCCCAACAAAATGTAGGAACTCTGCCCCAAGATGGCTGAGGGCCTAGCCAATCAATCCATCGACTGCCAACAGGGTGGCCCAAGCATGACCCAAACACTAAAACATCAGTACGATAGAGTGTTGATAGAATGATAGTTGGGCAGCATGTCCTCTGGATGGCAGCGGGCACACCACAGAGGGACAAATGAGAGAGAAAATCGGGGCCTTGATGGGATTTGTCTCAAAGGAGCCCTGGGAGTCCAGAAGTACAGCGACGATTATTCCTTCTGCTTCTACAGACCTTCCCAAGGTACTTCTCCGGGTAAGTGGGCAGGCAGATCAGAATGCAGGTGTGAAATTAGACGTAACGGGAAAGAGCCAGCAGTGCGTCCGAGCGAAGCGAAAACAGAAGGCAAGAGACAGAGGCCTGTCCCTAGCAATGACTTTCGTCACTCATCTCTGGGCTGCCAGAGGTGGTCTTCATCAGCTACTGGGGCCAGTGAATGAATGGCTTCTGTCACCGTCGTGACTTGGAGCTGCAGGTCTAATGACCTGTTGGGATTTAGTCTTAAATTAAAAGAAAGGAGCGTCCTGAAGGGAGTAAAACTTTGTCCTCTGGCTTCTGTCCAGGTTCAGCAGTGACAGTTACACAGCAGATGAGGGGAGGGCTGAGTGAGACATCAGGTTGCTTCCTTCCTCCCCCCGCACCACTCCCACACCCGGCTCTGTGCTGGGGGGAGGGGGGCCTGGCAGCAATTTTTCCCTTTATGACTGTGGCTCTCAGCTGGAGAGTGAATTGGCCCACTAGGAGACACCTGGCAAGTGTGGAGACATTTTGGGGTGTCATGACTAGGTAGGTGGGGGGAGATACTAGCATGTCATGAGTCACAGACCAGGGACGCTGCCAAATACCCATAAAGCGCTGGACAATCCCCCCAATATGAAACCATCTGACCCCGAACAACCACAGTGCTGAGACCTAGAAACCGCCTTCCGATGGCGCCCAATGGAGGCACTTCCTGCAGGGCCCTCTTCGGGTGACAGATTCCTTACTATTGTTCCTCCCCTAGGCCTCTTGAGGGTTCCTTTCACCTCCCCTTCCTCTGAAATTAGCACCAGTATTGAGCTCCCTTCAAAAATCCCGGCCAAGTGAACCTTTCGATTGCCTCCCACATGGGGTGCTGAGAGTTGAGCTAAGCTGCTCCACGCTGAGCAGCCATTCTGTTTGGCCAAGTGGCCTGCAGGGACCTGAAACTGACGGCACCCCTCATCCAAGGCACGCCCTAGACAGCAGCCACAGCCTCGCAAGCAAATGGAACTTCCCGATGTGACTCCCCAGCAGCCTTTGCAATCCACAGTGTCCCCTGCCTCCCAGAGCCTTGCCCTTGGACCCCCCCTTAGATAAGACCCCTGTGGAACTCACCAAAACCCTGCTCCTTGGGGTTCGAGCTGACCGATCCGGCCTTACCCTGAGAATCCTAAAGCGCTCCACCCACGGACGCCGATAAAGGCTGTTTCCAGCCCCCGTCCCTCCTTGCCTGCGCCCCGCCCCTCCTTGCCTGCGCCCCGCCCCTCCTTCCCACGTGGCCTTCAAGGCATCCTTTGCGGTCCCTTGTTGCACCACAGCTTACCTTGGGTCCACTTAACAAATGTCCGCTTAACAGTCACGGCATCCTGACTCGTACAAAGAGCAGTAATGAGAAGAATAATAAGGTTTGTCCTGGGGCAGTAATCCCTCACTGATGACTGGCCGAAACTGACAAAGAGAAGAGAGAGGAAGGCCTGGAGGCAGGCGGAGTGGGTTCCAAGAATGTCGGGCTTGATTTCTAATGTTACTGGCCACCTCCGGCCCTGTGTGAGGGCGCAAACTACACAGGAGCCTGATGATCAAGGGGTTATGAATGTGTATCCAGACGCTGGCCATGCACGGAATAGGAAAGATGGTCGTCAGTTGAATGAGTGAATGCATGAAGGTGTGAATGGATAAATGAACAAGTTAGCATGACCTAGAGTGGTTGGAGAGGCTTCCTGGAAAAGGTTAAGAGGTCACAAGACACAACGCAAGCTCTGGGTAGGAGCCCAGTGTGGAGTGGGGTCCCTTGAGCTCACGGTCCTCCAGCGCAGTGATGGGAGGTAACCCTGGGTAGGAGGGCAGGACCAGTCCTTGGAAGCCGAAGTGGTTTGATTTTTATGCTGTATGTGACAGGAAGCCACTACAGGTTACAGAGCAGGGTAGTGAGGTTTTTTCAAAACTGTCTTGACAATGGGACCCAAAGTGGGTAGAGCAGGGAGCCCTCGGGCACGAGGATGGACGACGGTAATTCAAGTACCTTATTGGGCCTGGTTTTAGGGTACTGGGAATGGTAAAGGGAAGGTGAGTCTTAAAGAGAAGATTCATGGCAGGAATGATCTTGAATTAGTGTGAATGAAAAGCTCGAAGGTGTTATAAACCGCTTCTTGGGATTGTCCATGGACATAAAGGTAACTAGCATCACGGCTCTGCGTTCTCCCAGGAGCGGCTTGAGCATAGAGACGCTGCGGTGATGTAACACGGCCAAGAAAAAGCTCTCCAGATATCTCGGTAAAGCACATACCCACAACGCCCGCAGCTTGCTCCTTGTCTGTATTCACGAAGTCAGCTGCTGCCACTGTCGTCCTCTGCAGCTGTCCTGCAGCATGTGACTTCCTGACTGAGCCCCCCCGGAAATCAGTGGGTGCCGATGCCCATCTTAGGGCCTGTGGTGCGGCGGCGGATACGCACGTCCTCCCTGCGGCTGCTGGGTGTATTCCGGAGCCCTCATTCCGATGATCCTGCACGGCCGATCCTCCAAAGGAGCATCAGGACAATTCATTAAATCACTGCTTTTCAGTCCCTTTGATTAGGTATTGAGCCAGCCCCAGAAGGTTTTCCTTCTCTTGAGAATCATTCCACTCAATGTTGATTTCCCTTTCTCCCGGTCTTCGGGCAGTAGAAAGTCAGGCCAGCAGGTGAGCAAACGAATCTTTTGAGAATGCAGCCAAGAAATCACTGTTGCTAAATGAATCTGCATCGTCGATCCTTCATCCTTGCTCTGCAATTCCATGCCACAGGGTCTATTTGTTACCCCCCCAAATGTACAAGAATGGCAGTATCCCCGGTGAACACTCTCCAGGGTCCTTTGTGCTGTGGCCCACTAGGGCCCTCTTCAGTTGAGGAGGACAGAGGCACAGCCTTACAGCTCTCCTCTTGAGGGCTGAATTTTTTTCATTGGCTCAGAGTCGTTGAAAACTGTTCTCCAGATGCCCCGTGCTTCCTCTTCCCTGGGAAGGAGCCCAGACTTTTGCAGCCAGCCAGTCAAAGGCACCGTGACACTCGGGGCCTGTGATGGGAGCTGACGCTGTCCCCAGTAGCGAACTGAGAACTCCAGTGTCAGAACCGCGTTACATTGTAGGACAGCCGCTCAGTGTCAGCTGGGGATAGGAGAATTCCTCGGGGGTGCTGGAAACACACACACACACACACACACAGGCATACACCAGACCTGTGCTTCTCATGTAAAAGGTGTAAGCACCTTTCTTTGTAAACAGTTTGCATGTTCAACCAACCTTGATTTATAACATTTATAAACATGTATTCCTTGATTTAGAAAAGCTGTCCTGAAACCAGAGAGAGCTTGTTTTCTGGGTGTGTAAGTTTGCCCTTTCAAGCATTTGATGTATTTAAGAGAATCAGACAGATTGCATTTTAATGTGCACAAAGATATTTAAAAGATATAAATTAATTAGGTTTGTAAATGGGCTTAATTGTTTAAGCGAAATCGATCTGTTAAACTTATTAATTTATTGAACATCATTAATGTACATGGAAAGGTAATTATTCTTTCTCTTAGATAAATATTTAATAAATTCATATAGAATAACAAAGTTTATAAGTTGAACTTAAAACCTTAAGAAAAAATAGGTTTTTTTAATTTGTGACCTTAATAAACTAAGTACTGATTTTTAAAAATGCGTAACTATGAATAGTCTTTTCTACACACACACACACACACACACACACACAAACACACACTCGTGCACGCACGTGATCTCTCCTTGGGTAACATTAAAACAGGTTTAAGAAACACACATCAATGTCGTTTAATGGAGTCCAGCAACTCTCATCTCATCAGACGTGCCCCACCCCTGGCCTAGCTCCTTCCTTCTGCAGGGAGCACAGCAGACGTCCAGGTTGAGTAAGAATTGTACTTCCTTAGGGGCAAAGTCAGTGCCCTCTGTCCCCCTTGACCATAAACCCCACAAGGTGAGAAGCTATGTCCGTTTTGCTCACGATTATATGTGCCCGTCATAATTTCTCTAGCATGGGACCCAACATTCAGAAGTCACTTAAAATATGAAATGAGCAATTGCGGGCAGGAAGCTGTTCAGCTTGCCTGGGCTCCTGCCTCTGCCCTAGACTGTGTCGACACACAGGTTTAATGTCTTGCCCTCTCCCTCACTCTCCAGAAGCTGGATGCCTACAACTTCAGACTTCTACCGGATGTGACCCACCTTCTTGCCTCTTTCTCCAGCCCCGATGTGTCATTCGGTTCATCACTGCCAGGTTTTTTTGACCACTACCTAAAATGGGAATCCAGTGACTGTATACTTGAGACACAATTTTCCAGAGACAGAGATTTTGAGGCAGACGGACAATTTGCTGAGAAGATGCCATATGTTATAAAAGTTCATTATTAACTGGCAAAGGAACTTGGGACACTAACTTCTCAGCAGGGAAGGATGTCCTGAAGCAGCAGACTATCTGCTGTGAGGAACCCTAAAAGGACTTAATGAACATTTATATCAAGGATGCCAACAAAAAGATCTCCATAGCAATGGCTGGCTCCCGGTTTCCTGGCTCGAGGTGTCCCTGTCCCCCGAGTAGTAACAGTGAGGTTCTCCTACTGTCTATCCCATGTCCATGACTTGCTCTCCCCCTGGGATCCCAGGCCCTCACCCTATCTCATCCCATCCCACTTCACAAATGGAGATGACATTTCCAATCTAATATCCTCTTTTTTGCTTTCTATTTCCTTTGTCTCTCCATTGCTCAACATGTTAGGATTAAGGAATGAAAGAAGAGAAATATCAGAAGGAGAGAAAAGTAAAAATGATGAATTCTCATTTCTCCCTTTTCGTGCAGCGAAGAGAAATGGATGATGGATACCCTTAGTCCAAAGAAAAGACAGGAATTTCTTTCTGTGTAGCCCTGCCTTCCCTCATGACGCCATTTTCTTTCATGAAATTTAAGAAGATAGATGCAAACACCAACGTTGTACCAAGAGGTGTCTCCTGGGGCGCCTGGGTGGCACAGCGGTTAAGCGTCTGCCTTCGGCTCAGGGCGTGATCCCGGCGTTGTGGGATCGAGCCCCACATCAGGCTCCTCCGCTATGAGCCTGCTTCTTCCTCTCCCACTCCCCCTGCTTGTGTTCCCTCTCTCGCTGGCTGTCTCTATCTCTGTCGAATAAATAAATAAAATCTTTAAAAAAAAAAAAAAAGGTGTCTCCTAGCTCGTGGACCTGCAGATTGTCCGCCTCACTCAGAGGAACATATAACCCTGAAGTTTCTCGAAAAGCTATTGAAAGAGGATGATGTGCTGGTCTGGATACTGTTTATGGTTAGTCTGAATTTGAATTCAAGCTTAGATATTTTAACAGTGTTTCAGTGTCCGATCTGGTCAAAATAAATGGAAAACTTCTTTAGGGTCGATGAAACAAGCTCAGCTTTCCTGGCAAAGCACCATCTTTCTTTGATTTGTTTTGTCACCAAAAGGACCAATCTCTTCAAAACCATTTTGCACGGGCTCGGATCTAAACTGTATGTCTCCAGGGGCGCCTGGGTGGCTCAGTTGTTAGGCGTCTGCCTTCGGCTCAGGGCGTGATCCTGGCGTTATGGGATCAAGCCCCACATCAGGCTTCTCTGCTAGGAGCCTGCTTCTTCCTCTCCCACTCCCCCTACTTGTGTTTCCTCTCTCTCTGGCTGTCTCTCTCTGTCAAATAAATAAATAAAATCTTTAAAAATAAAAAAATTTAAAAAGAGAAACCGTATGTCTCCAGAACCCTGGAACGTTGCTGGACAACTCACGTCTCTCTATTCAAAGGCTTTGGGCTCTTTCAAGTTTTCAAGGAACACTTGGGTAACCTCAACAGGCATGGTGTTTTGTTCCAGACCCGGGGAAGAAATGACACCTAAAAAAAACACAGATTCGTGTTAGCTGAAAAGTGGTTCAGGACACGATAACAACTTTTAGGTCCCCAATCTCTCTCCTCTTATTCCCTTAGCTTCTCTTGAGTGTCCACTGCGCCGCCTCCACTTTCCTCCTGCCTTACGGCGTATGTTCCCCACCCTCTGTGTGCTCGCAAACTGTGCTGCCAATCCTTGTGGATCATCTGTTTCTCACATAAAAACCCCCTTTAGAGAGTCTCTTATCTATGGAACATAAGAACTAGGAAGATCGGTAGGGGAAGAAAGGGATAAAGAAAGGGGGGGGTAATCAGAAGGGGGAATGAAACATGAGAGACTATGGACTATGAGAAACAAACTGAGGGCCTCAGAGGGGAGGGGGGTGGGGGAATGGGATAGACCGGTGATGGGTAGTAAAGAGGGCACGTATTGCATGGTGCACTGGGTGTTATACGCAACTAATGAATCATGGAACTTTACATCAAAAACTAGAGATGTACTGTATGGTGAATAACATAATATAATAAAAAATATTATTATAAAAAAAAAGTAGAGAGACTCACTTCAGGTCTCTTAGTCATCATCCGATATAAATCACCCTCGCTGGGCAGACTTCTCCCCAGGAGTCAGCCAGGCACCCCTTGAGCAAGGCACCCATCCACGGAGTCCACACACAAGGGGTACATGGTACAAATCATCTGCAGTGACTTTTCTCTGAGGAGGGTCGTGAGCACGACAGTTCCTCAGAACATCTGAGCCGATGCATTTGGGGTTTATAGACATACGGTTTCAATTTATTTTTACAGCAAGAAAATTAAAGCTAAAGAAGGATGGCAGATTATTGCATTATAAGCGTCTTCCCGCATCTAACCTTATACTGAGGCTTATGGAAACATTTAATAAGCAGTTGGTCTGTGTTCACTGAAGCCACTGCCAGAATATCAAGCAGGACAGAGCATAAAGAATCCTCAGGCACATCCTGGTCACGGCGAGCCTGGTCACAAATCAACATTCGTACAGCGCGGCCCTGTGTTTCAGCCCTTTACGACTTCATTTAACTTTGTTATCCTACTTGTCCAACGGAGAAATGAAAAGAACTTTGTCAAAAGCCTAGCTGGCATGAAGCTACCTTGTGGGTTTGGAAAGTTTGGCTTTCCTATTTTTTGGTTGTCCATAAAGCATGTCATTATTCCCCAGACTTCAGGCTCTGGAAGGGAGCTTTAATGCCATTATTGTGACTACCCAAGCTGTTCCATTACTCCAGCTGAGCAACTTCTGGCTGGGTTCAGTTGAGAGCAAATCCAAGGCTCAAGATTCAAGATAGTTTTCCCTTTCTATTCACAGGCTATTGGGCAGAAAATTGAATTGAAGCAAGCCCTGATGCGCCTGGCCTGGCCTAGCAGTCTAGTGACCGCATCCCAGAAGGAAGTGAGGTTAGGGTGACATGTTCTCAGAGCAGCGGTGTCGGCTTTTCCGGTCGTCGCTGATTCTGCAAAGGATTCAAACCACCTATCCAACGCCTGAGTTCGGCATCTGCAAGGGCATCAGACGTAGCAGTTTTCTTTTTCCAAGGGCCGGTTTGTCCCACTCTCAAGAAAGGCCTTTCATTAATCGAACTGTGTGTCATTTCCAAGCTTTAGTTCCTGTTAAAGCTCCTACACAAAGCCTCTGCTACTGATTCCCAAAAAAAAAACACAAAAAAACACAAAAAACAAAACAAAGAAACTCAGAATAAAATGAGGACGGGAGAACTGCCATTCAGAAAGGCCCAAATGTGATAGGAAGTTCTTGCTGACTGACGTTCCCCTCCTTTCCCCACATGCATAATCCCAATGGCACTAGTCTGAGATGCAACCCTCTGATGTGACTTAAAGGACAAGAGCTCTCAGACAGGACCTCAGTTCCCTGGAGATCTCAGCTTCCTGCTTTCCCCTTGAAAAACTCCTGCAAAGAATCCCATACCACACAAACTAGTGGATTCCTTAGTCTCTGCTTAACCCTGCAATCAATTGATATTTTTTGAGCATATGCCATGGGCCGGGATCTGACCTTTGTACTGAGATAAAGCGGTGAACAAAATAGACAAAGGCCTTGCTCTCTTGGAACTTACCTTCCAGTGCTTTCATTGTGTGGACCTTCATCGTGCCATTGGGATTCCCATCTTTAGGCCTTTACTCATTCTCTCCCAGCTGCTTGGAATCCCATCCGTCGTCATTCCCACTTAACTAATTTCTAGCAACTTCAAAGCCCAGCTCAACTCATATCCCCTCCGTGACTCTCCCCCAAATCGCCCTGGCTGAGGACTTCAACTTCCAAGCAAACAGACCCCTGTACCAATGATTTAGTCCATAATGCCTTACTTACTACTTATATATGTTTCTTCACATAACCTATTCCTCCAACTCCATTGAAGCCCTTTAAGGACATGGTATAGATCTTGTTTGTTAGGTTGTTTTTTTTTTTTTTGAAGCCCATCACTAAAATGAGTGCCATGTCTGAAAAAATTACATGATGAATGGTAATAGTTGATGAAAATGATAGTATTTTTCCTTTAATCTGGGATAAAGAGTCAGGAATAAGTCAGGGATATCTTGGGGAGTAGTATTTTCATTGGTAAAAATTTTGTAAAAGAAAACACTGGGGCGCCTGGGTGGCTCAGTTGGTTAAGCATCTGCCTTTGGCTCAGATCATGATCCCAGGGTCCTGGGATGGAGCCCTGCATCAGGCTCCATGTTCAGTGGGGAGTCTGCTTCTCCCCTTCCCTCTGCCCCTCCCCCACTCATGCTTGCTCTCTCTCTCTCTAATAAATAAATAAACTCTTAAAAAATTTTATTGATAACCACTAACAGCCAGTTTGTTTTTGTTTTACTTGGTCTAAAATACAGTTTTCAGCCTAGTATGAGATATTTTTGAAACCACTGCCTTTAAAACCTCCTTTTCCAGCACTCGGAGCCGACTGCTCGTTCATTCTTTCTCCAATTTAATCTTCAGGTGAACCGTCTATGAGTGAAAGAGGAAAAAAGTTTTGGCTTTCATTCCATTTAAACTGGATTGAGCAAGGAATCATTCAGCAGGTAAAACAGAGCAGATTTCATAATGATGACAACAGCAGTATTACATTTATTTTCAGAGGGTAAGACCCAAGCATTAACAAGACATGTTTTATAGATAAGAAAAAACCAAAAAAGCCAAGCTTTTTCCCAACTCCTGACTGTTTTGTGATCAAGCAAGCTTTGCCTTTGTCAGTGCAAGTCCTAATGTGCGAGCATTAGTGCCATTTGGGCTGGATTTTTCATAGGGATCCTAGGAAACTTAGGAATTTGGGGGAAGCACAAACAGTAGCAGACATTTATATCTGAGTGTCACTCTGAAAGTTACTCAGTGTTTTCACACACATTATCTCACTTAGTCCTTTCACAGGCCCAGAGGAGATATTCACACCCTTGTTAAATTTTAAGATTTAACTGAAGCTCAAATGTTAAGATCGTTCTAAGGATTAGCCGTATTGGGTGACATCCGCATCAACAAATGCTTCCACATCCAAAGCGTATCTCCTTAAACCTAGGAAAGAGTTCTCCATATTGAAACGATAGAAAGATGCGAAATCAGATTCGTCCTGTGAACGAGATCTTGTGCTCAGGACCCGAGCGTCATCAGTGCAGTAGCCGATTCCAGTGGGCTTACACGTGATGTTTGCTGCGACTTCCCGTACGTGCCCACACACTGGTCCCCCGCTTTCCTGCTTCTGATCTTTTTCTCTCTGCTTAAAATCAAATAAAGTAAAAACAGTTCTGCTTCTGGCAAAGCGGATTGACTTGTTTGGACCCACTCTCATAGACATCAACTAGGACACATGGACAAAATACTTAGGAATATCTGTGTGCACATACCTGACCGCTGCAAAGTCTCTGAGGACTTGGAGAGCAATATCCTGCAGAGGAGGGGACCTCCGAGAAATGAATCTGGTATTTGTTGTTGCGTTCCCCCTGAGGGCATTTGTCAGTTCAAAAGCAGCAACGGAAGTAGAGAAACTGAACAGAGTTTCTCACAGGGGTGGGATATATAAAAATTGAAGTTTAGGGCCACAAAAAAGATGGGTCCCTGGAAAATATTCCAGGCTTTTGGTTGTGACATAGGAAGGACTACAACCAAGAAAAAAGAGTGAAGTAGAAGTCGACTGACAAGGACTCAAGCCCAGCTTTAACAGCTCATTTCCTGATTGGATTTGGGTGGTAATTCCACACCTGACGTCCTGCCAGAAGCAAAAGCGAATCTTTTTGGGAGGAAGATATCATCCATAACTTCAAATCATCTCTACAGTTTTTCGACACAAGGTCCAACACATGCATAAAAAAAATAAGTAAAACCAGCATACAGAAACATTTGACCAAAAAATAAAAGAAAAATGACAATGAAACAGATTAAATTAGAATAAAAAAGAAGAATGGAGTAGGCAGACACACAGGAGACCCAGATATTATAATTATGTTGAATGTGTTCAAGAAAATAAATGAGAAGATGAAGAGTCTTAGAGAAGTGGGAACTACAAAAAGTAGATTGCAATTCTTAACAAAAATCAAGAGCTCAGTGGATTAAAGCAGCTGAAGAGAGAAGCTAAGTCAGAGAATAGTTATAGAGGAAATATGATCGTGTATACACAAAAATTCCCCTTGCACTTAGTGAGCTCAGAGTCTGTATAGCAGAGAACAGAGAAGTCAACAAATCCTAAGTCAGCGGGGTCAGGGCTATGACGGAGACCAACGCTGTGTTAGAGGATGGAAGTGAAGGTGGGCATGCTCATTTCTGCTTTTTTTTCAGAATGGTCAGTTCCTATGGTTTTTTCAAAAAGTAAAGAAAAAAGATTTCAGGAAATTTATCAAAATGACGTCAGTGATTT
This sequence comes from Ursus americanus, assembly GCF_024610735.1. Classification (NCBI taxonomy): domain Eukaryota; kingdom Metazoa; phylum Chordata; class Mammalia; order Carnivora; family Ursidae; genus Ursus; species Ursus americanus. Next base: position 50,460,129 of record NC_142128.1, on the reverse strand, counting down.
TGATCATCTAGTGAAATTATGAGAAGATTTTTCTCTCTTTTCATTTTGTTATTACTTAGATTTTTTTATAGGAAGTATATGTTGTTTTTACAATGGTGAAAATGGAAAAAGCTACATCATTAAAACGGAAAACTATTTGCGAAGGAACCCACCCAAGTTTCTGCCCCGGCTATGTCCGTTGTCCCCCAGGAGCTTTGACTTTGAGCTGGTCTTACAGAGCTCACCACTGTGCCTTGTAACTTACACACATGTTGCCTTAATTTTTGTGTTTTGTTTTCTTAGCTAAAATACGGGGAAAGGACACACGGCAGCCTCCCTCTGGGTTTCTCTTCCATCCTCCCCAGTAGAGAAATCCACGGCAGCCAATTTGAGGGTCTATACTTCATGGCATGTAATTTTCAAGCAGTGCAATGTTGGAACACATACACACACACAACTGATTAGCTGATAGAACTTGCTAGAAAGAAAATATCATATCATCTGAACCATAACATGACCACTGAGCGCAGTTCTCCCATTAGTTGCTGGCTTCAGACAGGTTACGTCGGGCATAAATTTATTTTCCTGACCCGCTAAGCACTGGCTAGCACCTTGACGTCGCAAAATCTACCCTTGGGGGACACTCTGCGACTTTTATGCATTTCAAAACTTTTATCTTAGTTAAAGCCTGAGGGTTGAGAAAATGAGGTACGTAACCACAAAAAAAAAAAAAAAAAAGCTCACTTATTGAGAGAAAATCTGCTGAGAAACTCTTTCAGAATCTTCTTTTTTTTTTCCCAGAGAATTCCCATGGAAAAGGCATAATTAATCTGTTGCAACCGTATATGTTTTTGTTTCCTCATGAGTCATTTCATGTATTCATTCCACAAACAATTCCTGAGTGTGAATATTGTGCAAGACACAGTGCCAGGGACTGACATAAAGAAAACAAAAGAAATTCCCCTTGCACTTAGTGAGCTCAGAGTCTGTACAGCAGAGAACAGAGAAGTCAACAAATCCTAAGTCAGTGGGGTCAGGGCTACGACGGAGACCAACGCTGTGTTAGAGGATGGAAGTGAAGGTGGGCGTGCTCATTTCTGCTTTTTTTTCAGAATGGTCAGTTCCTACTTACCGTGCCATTCAATTTTCTCTGAATGAGCGATAAGCTCCAACATCAGTAGCTCAGAGCTACAACCGATTAACCACACATTTATCTGATGTCACCAGCATGCTCTGATGCCACAACCCCCCTTTTAACCTTTTGTAATGATTTATTTATTTATTCAGTTATTTGAGAGAGAGAGAGAGAGCTGGGGGAGGGGCAGAGGGAGAGAGAAACACAAGCAGAATCCACACTGAGCTTGGAGTCTCATGTGGGGCTCCATCTCACGATCCTGCGATCGTGACCGGAGCCAAAACTAAGAGTCAGTCACTTAACCAACTCTGCCACCCAGGCGCCCCCCCTTTTAATTCTTAACAACGTTTATGTTACTCCATTTATGGAGTATTCGTTCTGTGCTAAGTGCCAAGGAGCTAAAGGCTCTATGTCCATTCTCTCATTCGATTTTTATAACAATTCCTTAATTTTGTTAATATCATATGCTTTTTTAAAAACAGCTCTTTTGAGGTATCATTGACACATAATCAAGTACACCTATTTAAAGCATGCAACCTGATAACTTTGACATATGTATTATACCTTTATGCAAAGAGGACAACTGAGGCTTAGAGAAGCTAAGTAATTTGTCAAACCATTGAATGTTGAAGTCAAAATACAAATGCGGGTGTGTCAGATTCCAGAACTTGGGACTCTCTCCACTGTGCTCTTCTTTTTCACTGACTGTGCTCTTTCTGAGATTTTTACCAACCCCACGATGTTTTCTATGAAAACACACACTCCCAATAAGGTGACGAAAGGAAATAAATGGTATACAGATTGGGAAGGAAGACATAAAACCATCTTTGTCTACAAATGACATGACTGCCTATGTAGAAAATCCAAAAGGATCAACAACAGGGGCGCTTGGGTGGCTCTGTTGGTCAAGCAGCTGCCTTCATCTCAGGTCATGATCCAGGGCCCTGGGATCAAGTCCCATGTCAGGCTCTCCACTCAGCGGGGAGTCTGTTTCTCTCTCTCCCTCTGCTGCTCCTCCTTTCACTCTGTCAAATTAAATGAGTAAAATCTTTAAAAAAATCAACAACAAAAAAGTGGAACAAATACACAATTACAGTAAGATTGCAGATACAAGGTTTACACATAAGAGTTAGTTGCTTTTCTCTATGCTAGTAATGAATAAGTGGAATTTGAAATTAAAAACACAATACCATTCATGTTAGCACCCCCAAAAATGAAATACTTATGTATAAATCTAGCAAATTATATATAAGATTTACATAAAGAAAGCTACAAAACTCTGATCAACAAAATCAAAGAAGAAATAAATAAATGGAGAGATATTCCATGTTTATGAATAGGAAGATTCAATATTGTCAAGATATCAGGTCTTCCCAACTTGGTCTATACATTCAATGCAATTCCAATCAAAATCCCAGCAAGTTTTGATGGATATCAACAAACTGGTTTTATGGAAAAGCAAAAGACCCAAAATAGCCAGCACAATATTAAAGAACGAAGCCGGAGGACTGACACAACTTGACTTCAAAACATTAGTATAAAGCTACAGGAATCAAAACAGGGTGGTATTGGTGAAAAAACTGACAAATAGATCAATAAAATAGAATAGAGAGCTCAGAAATAGATCCCCATAAATATCGGTCCATTGATACTTGACAAATGAGCAAAGCAATACGATGGAACATAGTCTTTTCAACAATTGGTCCTGGAACAACGGGACTTCCACATGCAAAAAAGAAAAAAAAAAAGAATCTAGAAACAGACTTAACAATTTTCACAAAAATTAACCCAAAATGAATTACAGATCTAAATGTAAAATGCAAAACTATACAACCGCCAGAAGGTAACCGGGATCGCCTGGATGACCTTGGGCGTGACCATGTATTTCTCTGTACAGCATCAAAGAAGCAATTCATCAGAGAAATCACGGACAAGCTGGACTTCATTAAAATGGAAAAACTTCCCTCTGTGAAAAACAGTATCAAGAGAATTCGAAGACAAGCCACAGCCTGGGAGAAAATATTTGCAAAAGACACATCGGATAAAGGATTGTTACCCAAAATATACCTGAAAAAAATCGGAATCTCCACAATCGAGCACGAGCAATCCACTTGAGAAGTGTGGCCAGACTTGCACTGCTCAGAACCAAGAGGGAACTTCCCAGGCAGAAAGAGTTCCCCTCGAAGGGAAAGTGAGAGCAAAGCGGGTAACATGCTTCCCCAGCCTCTCGGGTCACTACATCAAGGACCTGCTTCAGTTTTACTGCACCCAGAGTCCGGCAAAGCTGGGACATATAGAGATGTCTAGAAACAAGGAAGAAGAGCAGGGGCCACGCAGTGAGAACAGTTACATACGGTTCCCGCTGACCTGCTCTGCCCAAGATCCCGGCGGCTTTCACCCCTGGGTGGGTGGAAGAAGAAACCCACACCCAGCCCCTGCAGATGTCCTGCCGACTTCACTGGCTTTTGCCCCACAGGTCTTCATATTCACAGACCCCAGCCACCTGGTGTCCGTTTTCTCCCTCCATAACCCCTCTCCAGAGCCCATGATCCACTCAGTTCCCCGCACCTCTACAACTGTGCAAGTGCCAGATGCCAGCCTAGACCCCGTGGCTGACCCCCCTGGGATGTGCACATGCAGGGCTGGCCCCTCCAGCAGTGGGCCTGCATGCCTCCAGCCCAACTCCCACCACCAGCCTCCACGGCCTCCTGCTTGCGCGTGGTAAGAGCCCACAGCCATGGAAGTGCATGCTGACAGGCTAAGCCCTCACAGCTGCTCATGAGGCTGGACTCAGCCCTGTCTCTGGGCCTGTCACTGGCCTGCACTACCAGGCTCCCCTTCAGCTAGCCTTTCCAGCTGTGCCCCTGCACCCCCTTAGCCAGATCCCGTGTACCCGCAGCAAGACCCTACAGCCACGACAGTGCTTGTCAATAGCCAGGGCCCCCACAGCTGCTTGTGGGCCCAGCTCTGGCCACGTTTCCTGTCTCTGGCCTGTCCCGAGGGGTCCACCTACAGCCAGTCTCCCCAGCTGTGCACTTGCACAACACAGCCCAACTCCCTTCACTGGCCTCCGCTGTCGTGCACATGCCCATAGGGAAAGCCTCCAGCCACAGAAGCACAAGCCAACAGCCAGCGCACCTGGTACATCTTCAGCTTCCAGGGTGCCCCTGCTGCTGGCCTGCCCCCGCCACGATGTGTGCATCTCCAACCAGACCCCAACACGACACACATCCCTGTTTGCACACCGCTGGCTCTGGCACCACTGCTGCCGGTCCAGTCCCTAGCCACTGGAGTGGGAGGTGCCACTGAGGATCCCAAGAGCCCTGGCAGCCACGTGGGACCTCCACAGTGCTCACCAAGAACTACTCGATGCTGGGGACCCCAAAGAGACCTCATGCTCCCGCCCCCAGACCTAAAGCTGCATGGGTCTGAAATAAATGAAATGAAAATTTAAAAAGAAACTGACGCTTCGCAAGTAGCTTTGTGCAAGGTCACCGGTTATACAATTATATAGAAAACTTGAAAGATGCACACATCCCATACAACCAAGATTCAAAATCAGAGGCATAGGGCTCCATATGTGTTGCTTCATGCTGGCGTGCTGTTCGAATGCTAATTCCGTTGTGTTTCATTGTGCTCATTCTAGGGATGAACTCATCATCCATCATGGGAGATAAGCAAGCTTTGTGAACACTTTTGAGTGTAGTTAAACCGCATATGATTCAGCCTTGAAGTATGTGAATCAGTGTGATGCTGGATGTGATAGCACGGAGCTCTACTCTTCTTTAGAACGTATGGGAGTTGTATGCGTAAACTATTGATAAAACCTCAGGGAAAAAAGGACTTCAGTGGTGATCTGTAATCTCTGACTCCAAAGTGACAAATACATGTGCAGTAACCCTTATCAGTGATCATGCAGTCTTTGTTTAAGTACAGTTAGTGACTGCCAGTGCCCTCCCACTCTCCAAAGACTGACGTGTTAGGCAGCGCTATTCAGCCCTTTATACTTCACACCAGCCCCCATCCCCATCCCCACTCCCAGCTTTGGTCTGGAGTCTGTTCACCAGAACTGAGCTGGGGAATCCCAGAACAAGCTCTTCCTTCCATTCCAAACAACCACAGGCAGGATCATGTCTTTAATTTATGCCCTCATTGACTTCAGACATCTCAAGTGGTTAGGAGGACCAACTGCTCCATAGACATGCACTTGCTCTTAAAGTACCTCACCAGGCCCATCTTTCCTGCCTCCTCCCAAAACCACATTTAATAAACAGTCATGTCAGAGATGCCTGGATGGCTCAGTGGGTTAAGCGTCAGGCTCCTGATTTAGGCTTAGGTCATGATCTCAGGGTCTTGAGATCAAGCCCTGCGTCGGGCTTCACGCTCAGTGGGGAGTCTACTTGAGATTCTCTCTTCCCCCTCTGCAGATCTCCCTCCCCTTCTCTCCCAAATAAATAAATAAATCTTTTTTTAAAGTAAATAAATAGTCACATCATCTTCAGTTGACCCCTATCCCATTCCACACGTGAACTAGTCTATATCATTTTTAGTAGCTTTAGGATTCCAAATACCCATTGCCTCTCTCACTCTCTGGAAAAAAAGGAAGGTTCCTCATCTTCTCCCTCTCTCCACCTCGAAATACTTCTATAACTTCATTTACCTTCCCACCTCCTATAGAGGAAGAAATGCTTTCCTCCATCCTAATCCAACCATTTACTTATGTCCTCAGTCTCATTTCCTCCAACTCCCTCCAGAAACTGGCTCCATCAACTGTCTCCTCTCTACGGTCTTCAGACTCTCTCCCTACACACAGACTCTCTCACCAACACACCAAACCCTGACTCTACAAAGTGTATCATAACTCGTTGGGTCTTTTCCTGGGTGTGCACTTTCAAAGTAGCGTCATACGTGCATGGAATTTCCTGAATGACTCTCAAGGGCTTATAATGACTGCAGCCAAAATCATGATACCTAACAGGCTTAGAAGCTTGGAGTCATGGAATCAGAAACCTTGGAACTAATCCAAGTCTTTTTTTTACATGAAAAATGTGAGGACCAAAAAGTTTGAATCTATAAGTTCTCCTTCTCTCTTACTTCTTCTGCTGTGAAATTTCCTATCAAGTCTACCTACAAATTGTTTCCCATTTATCCCTTTTGCTCTGGGCATTGGCACAGACTGTCACCGTATCTCTCCCGACCTATAGCACAGTTTCATAATTTGTCTGACACCTACAGTGTTTGCCACTCATTCTTTCCTATCCTCAAGCTGTGCTAATTTCATTCAACACCTCTGGGGTGTGTGTGTGTGTGTGTGTGTGTGTGTTTGGGACTGTGTCTAGGCCCCTGAGTCTAGAAATAAAGAGAGCCTCTGCTTTCAAGTGTGGTGCTTAAAAAAGACACTTAAATCAGACATAATGGCAAGGGATGGTTGAAGAAAGTCCCTTGCGATAGAGACATATTGACAAGTGAGCTAAATTTTCAAGGACCAAGAAGAGTTAGACAGAGGATGTCAGGGAAATAGAATTCAAGAAAGATCACGTAGCAAGACTAAAGGCATAGAGCAAATGGTATATTAATGAAACTGTGAAGACTTTGGTATGGCTGCAGCAAAGACCAAAGATGGTGATAGGAGACAGGGGAGAGAACACAACAGAGTCCAAGTGAACCTGGATGAGTTTAGAAGATCAAAATCACAGAGCAATAGGGTAGGCTTTGAGGAATTTTAGGCAGGAAGCATGACAAGGTTAAATTAGCAATTTAGAAAGATCACTTAGTCAACTTGATAAGCCTTGAGTAATACATGGAATCATCACATCATTATATTGCACACCTGAAACTAATTTAACACTGTATGATAACTATACTGGAATTAAAATAAAATTTTTAAAATGTGGTTTATCTCTTGGATGAATCAATTAGCATAATTGATTGGCACCAACCAAAAGTACCTGCATTGCACGCTTCCAAAATTACCAGTTGCCACATTATTCCAGGGTTAATTAAAATATCATCAGTATGAGACAGTCATTAATATCTTGGAGAGTTGTGTTTTTAATAGCATTTTCTTACTGAGAGTCACAAATTTCTAGTATTTTTCAGAAATGTGCATGGCTGTGCCTGAGCTACGTGTAGGAGAGATTTTCTGTAAGCTCAAATAGGAACTTTGGGGATCACTTTCTTCCACTAAATTCATTAGAAAGAAGATTTAGTCATTATGGTTTTGTATTTGCAAATCAATCCTATAGTAAATCATGGTTTTGTTTTAAATATGACATATGCTATTTATATTTAGCATAAAACGCCTCATACAATCCACAGAAACTGGCAAAATATCTTAATGATTCAAAAATATTTATAATTCAGGATGTAAACTAGTGAGTTAAAAGTAACACTGTGCTGAGATTCTGAAAACCCAGTTTCCAAGTCTTCCACTATGTTAATGTGTAGTTGTTTTTCAATAGTGGTAATTACCGCAGGATTTTTCTGTATATAAGATGAGACAGTTGTGCCTGGGTGGGTGTCTCAGTCCGTTAAGCAGCCGACTCTTGGCTTTGGCTCAGGTCAGGATCTCGGGGTCTTGAGATCGAGCCCTGCTTTGGGCTCTATGCCGAAATTCTCTCTCCCTCTCCCTCCTCCTCTGCCCCTCCATTCATCTCCCTGCTCGTTCATGGGTACTCTCTCTCTGTGTCACACACACACACACACACACAAATAAATAAAATCTTTTTTAAAAATGAGCTAATACAAGCTAAGTGCATAATTGTATTGTGTGTTGTGTGTTCAATAAATGCTAGTTTTCAAGAGTAAAAAAAAGAAGAAAGATCACTTAAGTCAAAGTGTGCAGAACAGATTAGTAAGCAAGATTGAAAACAGGCAAACTATTAGCTGATGGTCTTAACTAAAAGAATAAAGATAGAGAGCAGGAGAGAAAGGAAAGTACACAATTGTATCAATCCAGTGTTGAGGTTTTTCTGGGTTGAGCACAACAAAACAGAGTAAAGAAATCAAGAATGCTGAGAAGCGAATGATTTAAAGAGTTGACAAACCACAGCTCTCAGGCCAAGTTGAGCCCCACACCTGTGTTTTTACAGACCAAAAGCAGAGACTGGCTTTTGCATTTTTACATGGTGGAAGAAATTTGAAAGAAGAGTAATATTTCATGACAGAAAAGTATTTGAAAATCAAATGTCAGAGTCCATGAATAAAGTTTTATTGGAACCCAGCTACACTCATTTGTGTATACATTCTCTGTGGCTGCTTTCACACTGCAATTGCACAGATGAGTAGTTGTGACAAAAGTGAAGCCTGCTTTTCTTCCCATCACTAAGGCCATGAATCGGAGGCTGGGTAATCATACGTTGCCTTCCGCTACCAAACCCCACCTGCTGCGGCTCATAGCACAGGCGATCAACTAACCAAATCACAATGCTGTCACTGGCACATCTACTATCAAGTTAATTCTTGTGTTGCAAATGACATCATCAACATTAATAGCTTTGAGTCATTGAAATGTTTGGATTACATTCAAAATCTTTCAATGTGAGCTGCCTGGCCAGCCCAGTCAGAAGAACATGAGACTCTTTTTTTTTTCCAATTTTTTTCTTTTAATGTTTTTTATTATATTATGTTAGTCACCATACAGTACATCCCTGGTTTCTGATGTAAAGTTCGATGATTCATTAGTTGCATATAACACCCAGTGCACCATGCAATACGTGCCCTCCTTACTACCCATCACCGGTCTATCCCATTCCCCCACCCCCCTCCCCTCTGAAGCCCTCAGTTTGTTTCTCAGAGTCCATAGTCTCTCATGCTTCATTCCCCCTTCTGATTACCCCGTAGGGGAAGAAAAGAACATGAGACTATCTCGCAGTGTGTGTTTGAGCCCCACATAAGGGGTAGAGATTACTTAAGTAAATACTTAAATTTTTTTTTAAAAAATCTTTCAATCCATCACTTTCTTGTGCTGCCCCCCAGAGTGAAATCAAGGTATAAAATCTTTGTTAAAATCAGAGAATGATTCTCCAGGACAACAAAAGTGGGAGGGGAAAAAGACCCACAACTCTTGAATTTGCTGAAAGTGTTTCCTGTGGCTACAAATAATCCATATTTACTCTATGTCCCTAACCCTGTTCCAGGGCATAGAAATGGGTCCTATCTGTCATCTCCTGCCTCGGGGGCCCAGTATTGCTAGGAACTCTAGATAGCCTCCATCTCTTTCCTGTGATCCCCACTGCAACTAGTAGGAAATTCTGCCTGCAGCAGATAAATTCTGTTCAGGAACGGATTACAGTCAGTGGAACAGGGAGAAAAATACCCCTTCATCTTCGTGCTTTCTGGATTCAAGCAGAAGACCACTGTGCATGTCCCAGGATTGAAGTGATCGTGACCACAAGCAACTTGGCAGCTAAATGAGGTATTGCTCATCGCCCAGCTTTGCATAAAAACCAGCATGGTACCAGGAACAAGGCTCAAGTACAAATTGCCCCCTTTCCCTTTATGGGCAGAGAAAGGAACGAGATGACGCTTTGCCCCTTGAAGTGTCATCAGTGGAACCCACAACCGGGGATTCAGAGTCATCAGCAATGCATTGAGTTACTAGTCTCAAAGACAAAGAATTTGAAGACAACAGAAAATGAGATTTTACCACTGAGGGTAAAAGGACTCATCTTCACACTTCTCCACCAAAATCAGAAAAGGGGCAGCAGGTCCTGGTGTTTGGGAATCCAAATTAGAAACATCATAGGTTAGTACTAAGTCATTATTGCATATGCTGTATTTCCAAGGCACAAACATATAAAATTACCTTCCATTTTGCAAAACACAGAAGAAAAAAGGGCATTTCAAAAAATAGGACAGCTCTCACCTCCCTGCCTGCAAAGAAGTCACAAGCAAGATGGATCTCTTCACTCTGTCACGTCCTAGACCCTATGTACTTCTGACCATGACCTGCCCGTTTCTCTGCTCATTAAGTGTTATTCATCATGGAGCAAGGCTGCTGAAGTCAAAGGCAAAGTGTTCTTTCAGTTCCAGGAGCACCGAATTGCTCCATTAGTTTTCAGATGTTCATGACAGTTCAGAAGTTCCCCGAACCTGTCTGGAATTGAAGAGACCTCACGGATCCTTCCATCAGAGATTCTGGCGGAATCACCAATGAAGGAAAAATACCTTGACATTATAAAACTTAAGGGTAGAGATCTGAGATAAAGGGAACCACAGCTATGTGAAAACATTTAACCTGCCCGCCGTGGTTCCCTTTGCTGTGCTTTTCCAGCACTAACCCTGGGACCTTGAGTTATTGGGTTTTAAATGTCTTTTCTCATACCCCAAATGACTACAAATGCCAAGAGAAAAAATGTACAAATTTTCCATTTGCCGTAGTCCGTATTTGAAAACGTGTCTTAGGGCTTGCGTGAAGGTTGGAAGCATTTTACAAATGACAATTAAGAAAGTCTCCCGTTTCTGATTATTTTAATACATCTTTCTAAGACAGCATCACTATTTTAAAATCCTAGTTTAAAGGGGGCCAGGGGGCATACAGAGAAGAATTTTTCCCCATCTTGCCTTTTGAACTTGGCATTCTTTACTTGTTTTACTGTTGCCTAGTACTTGCCACACTGAAGTGTCCCCTTGGGGCCTGTAGACCGGACGTACATGGTGGGGCCACAGGAAACATAGCCGTGGTGCCTCCAGTCCACCTGGCAGTGGTGCTATCTTCTTGGGCTCAGCAGCTAGAACCATCCCTCAGCCAAAAAGACTTTGAAGGGCTCCATGCTGCCTGCCCTTGACTCAGGAGGCTCCATCAAGACAAGCAGCCTGGTCACACTAGCTGATGAAGAAAGATGCCCTGAGGCTTAAAGCCACACAATTAGTCCAGTACGTGAATAAGTTCTAGACTTGGGAATTGCCAAAAGGCTTGGACCAAATTGCCTTCACCAAAACCGGCCTCTCAGAGAGTTTATGTCACAAGACTGTTTATAGAAGTTGGGATCGTCAGGGCGCCTGGGTGGCTCAGTTGATGAAGTGTCTGCCTTTGGCTCAGGTCATGATTCCAGGGTCCTGGGATCAGGGTCCCTGCTTAACAGGGAGTCTGCTTCTCCCTCTCCCTAGTCCTCTCCGCTCATGCTCTCTTTCGAGACCTCTCTGTCAAATAAATAAATTCCTTAAAAAAAAAAGTTGAGATCATCATTATTATCATTGTGATTGTAACGATGAGTAGTCTTTTCCTTCATAGCAGCCAGTCAGTCCCTTGTCTACCCACTCCTTTCTGGCAGCCCTGTTGCGACTCTTATTCTCTATTCTGAATGTTCCTGAATGCTAACCTTTAACTAGCTTTTACCCAGATCCATTTCCTTAGGGAAAGTGGAAAGGAGAGACGAAGGAACACTGAGGAGGGTGGCCAGGCATGGTACCCCAGGCTGGGGCCGAGCGTATCCCTTCCAGTCACAGACTAGCAACATACTGGGTCTTCTCCCTCCAGTGGGAATAGGGAGGATTTGCGAGTCATTCTGCAGTGGAGAGGCCTTTTCTGTGATGCGTGTGATCAATTCTCTGTGATAATCAGATGTGTGAACATGGATCTTCAAAAAATCATTCAGCCATACATGAGGAATAAGGAAGAGCAGAACATGAACAGAAATAAGGAAAAGCGGTTAAAGGAGCCCCCATCCTTGTCAGACCTGACTTCTCCAATGGTAGTAAGAATCCTACTAAGTCAGATTCGTGAGACGATCCCTTCCTTGACATCTGGTCACCCTGGCCTGCCTTCAGCAGCAATCTTATTACATTGGTTTAGGAAGAATCCCCCCACCCTTCATGTCTCCTCTTAGTAATTTTCCAGTCCCTGTACTCTGCACCCTGCTCCTTGGCAATAAATCCCCAGCTGTCCTCAGAATTTGGAGTTGCCCTCCCTCTCCCCCTGTTGTAATCGTCTTGACACCTACTGAGAGTCCCGCATAAGGGTTTCCTTATCATTTTAACAAGGGTCAGAATAATGTTTTTTAACACAGGTCATACTCTCTGGAAGGCACACTAAGGGAAAAAGAGGGAGGGGGTGCTTTGTGGGGAGTGCATGATTGGGTGATTCTAGACCCTTGTGGGGGATAGGAGTCCAAATGATAGCTCAGTCCTAGGAAGGGTCATTCACTCATCCGAGGTAAACAAAGAAGTGAGGCAGGATGAGTGTGGCCCTAATGGCTTCTTGGGGAGACAGATGATCCATGCTGCCTAGAAGTCCCTCCCCAGGATCGGCCTCTTAGGAATTTTGCAATAGTGATATGGGGGTGTTGAGGCTTGAGAAGGGACAGACACACTAACCTTTGCGTGCCCTTTTTGTGAGTGTAAGGAGCTGTGTCACAGCTGGCGGAAGGTTGGTCCTGCCAAGAAAACAGTTTGAACAGAGTTCTGGAGCTTCTCAAAGAGCTCCAGGAGCTCCTGCGCAGACCAGAGGAGGAAGTCACAGCACTACATAGCCAGGACCCTAAACCCTGGCCATGAGACATCAAGATTTCTAAGACTTTTTTGGGTCTCCAAGGCTTTCTCATTGGCCCAACCTTCTAACATAATTTAGGGTCTTATACAGGATGTTTTAGCCCTCTCCATGTGTCTATCCCCAGCAGTCCCATCTCCATGGGCTTCAACTTCCCCACCCAAATCAGTCCAAAAGGGTATTCCTCCCCGCTCCCTTCCCAAAAGACTGTTTTTTTGCTTACAAGGAATCCGGCCCAATAATTAAATAGCAGACCTTCTTCCTACAGCTTTATGCAGCCTTGATAAGCCTCGATAAGCCACAAGGGTGGGGGCTGTGCCTGTCTGGCCCCTCGCTGCTTGTTCAGTGCCCACTACGCCAACCAACCTACACTGGACATTCACCAGTGGTTATTGACTAACCATAGGAACGAATACACTTTCCTAGGAGAGGGGGGAGTTTTTTCAACTGCAGGGTCTGAAAAATAAAAATATCACAAAGTCATTATCTCCTTTTCTTCGTTCTAATTTCAAAAAGACAACGATAAAGATGGAGAATGCGTAAGACCGCCCTGTGGTCCACTCGTGTCTACAACAGGCTTTTTTACTCTATTGGGTTGGATCAGACTCAAGTGACTAAGTACTCTGAAAATGTCATTATTTTGTCCTTTCTTGACTCAAAGGGGAAAAAAGGTCTTCAGCATGGGTGACAGGGGGAAAGGATCCAAGCTGATCATATGATTCATTTGCAGATTCAAAATAGCTTTGGTCTAGTGGGATTAAACCAACAGACCTAAAGCTCACCAGTAAAGGGCAAAAGCACTATTTGTCGTTCAGGAGACAGTAGCTTTCACTGGCCATGAATTAATGAGAAACGTGTTAGATTACTCATTCTGAGGTCCTTTTCTTATTTTTCAAGTAGGCTATAATAGTCAGCATGTTTTGACTGACCAGAAGGAGATACATTTTCCATCCAAAAACGCTGTCTCCTTGGTGTGTCTGCTGTTTCTAGAAAGAGAGCTTATCAAAAGCTACTCTTTCCTGCAGGGGTCTTCAAGAGGGTTTATTAATAAGTTCTAAATTTAAGCCATGAGACGTGTGCAGGTGTAATCAGGTGTAGCTGTGTCTGTATGAAGAGTGCTTTCCTTTCATTCACTGGGGGCCCATTCACTTTGAAGGGCAATAGCGAAGTTTAGAGCCCTAAGCTCTCCAGAGCCCAAATGCCTGGGTTGAACCAAAGTTCTGCCATTCACTGTGTGAACATAAGCAAGTCTCCGTGCCTGTTTGCTCCTTTAGAAAGTGGGGGTGATAATAGTACCTTCCTCGAGGAATGAGGAAGGAATGAAATATCCTACATGCATAATGCTTAAATAGCAACTGACATAGTAAATCACTGAGTGCATCACTGCTATGATTACTAATGCTAATAAAATACAAATGCTATTAGGAAAAAATAAACTGCACATATCCTTTCACAAATCAATCCTACCATTACAGATATATTTGTGTGTGTGTAAGATATATGCACACAGATATGGATTGTGGTGTTGTCTGTGACAGCGAAAGATGGAACAAGGACTAAATTTCAAGGACTCAGTAAAAGGGTTGGTTAAACCAATTCAGGAACTTCCATCCTATGAAATAGTGTGGATCTTCTAAACAGGACATGACTGCATTATATGAACCAATATGGAACTCTCTCTAAGATGTATTATAATTTTTTAAAGCAAGATGTAAAAATAAGAAATACCACATCCTGCCATTTCTATAAGAAAAGAAAAGCCTAAGGACAGATGAAGACTTATCTTGAGGGTCATCCTTCTCTAATAAATTTCTCATCGCTTCCTATCTTCAAAGATATGACTGGAACTCCTTGACCAGGAAGACAGATGAAAATGGGGGACTGTGGGTGGAGATTACAAGAGATGTGTTGGGGAAGAGTCATTTCTTTTAATAAATCATCATTGTTAAAAGGAAAAAAAAAAAGAAAAGAAAAGGCATATATGCTTGTGTATCCAAAGACAATCTCTAGAAGGAGATGTCAGAATCTGATTATGCTGAAGGCTTCTGGGAAGGGCAACTCAGGGACTGGAAGAAAGCAAGAGAAAAGAGACTTACTTTGTATTACCACCTTGTACCATTGTATATATTACCTATTTGAAACATAAAATATGAAATAAATTTTGAAATTTTAAAAGAAAATATAAAAGAAAATAATATGTTACAGAGCAAGCTTGGAATTATATAGTAAAAATGCAAAATTGATCGTTTTTAGAAATGATGAGCCAGGAAAGTTCTAAGCTCCAAAAGAGGGTGGCTGCATGGTCCCCAGATGAAGGTTCAAGCTGAAGGATCTAAGATGTGCCGCCAAGACAAAGCTGAAGGATCTGAGAAAGGGGAGAGTTTCACTCCCTCAGATTCTGGATCCATGGAGGCCAGAGAGGCCCGATGGTGTTACCCTCCACTTCCTTCTTCTGCCCATCCCACCCCTCCCCCACACCTCAAAATCCTCTTTTCTTTGCTGCTACTCTCTTCTCTCCTGTCAAGGGAATCTACCCATGTTTACAAATTTTGTACGTTTTGATAATCCTCCACAGTAAAATGTAAATCTAAAGCCAGGAAGTCCAGATTTTTCTGCCGGTCACTCATTTAATTAACAAATACCTGTTGAGCATTTATTATGTGTTAGGTATTACTATAAGTGTCAGGAAAACCAAAATCAGTAAGACTCAAAAAGACATAAACTTCTTGAGCACTTCCCATGTGCTAGATGTTCTCAAAAGGAATTTACAGCCTAGCGGAGGTGAAGAAGGCAAATTACCCAAATGACTGTAATAAGGTGTTCTATAATACAGGCTGGAAGAGGCCCATTGTCAAAGACTAAAGGAGAGATCAATGAGGGAAGAAGATTTCCTATCAGTCTTATAAGATGGGAATCAAAAAGAGCCTCTGAAAAAGAACAGTAGCCTCCTTTACACCCCACAACCCTCCAGGGGTGCTCTCAGTCTTGTTTGACCTTATTGAATATGAGTAACTTCTCCAAATCTATCATTTCCCTTACTGCGTGGCTGCCTCCTTGTGGTGATTAGCAGTGGAATCTGCAAAAGAAAAATGGCCCATGGGCTGTTTCAGAGATGTCAAAGAAGTATGGGGCACAAGTTCCTACCCCATAACCATTCTTCTGGGGAAATAATCCAATGAGACAAATCTACTGGGTAGGTGTTGGCAGGTGCATAGAGAGAGGACAGCAGGGCCTACAGCAAGGGAGGAAGGGGCAAAGGAGGGCTGATCAGGGATAAGAAAGTGGGCTTTGCAACTGCTGATAGCTCCCATGGAGCTGGGAAAGGATCCAAGTCAGGAAGAGGGAGCCTCCAGGTGAGGCCTTCTAAATGGGAATCATTAGAGGAGAAGTGATGTCATTGGAAGGCAGCACCTATGAAGTGCCAGGGGCTGCTGTGATAGGTGCTTTATTGCACTTCCTCATTTATCTCAGACTGAGAGGCAACAAGCTCAATAAAGCGATCAGGCCTTCCTCGAGGACCAGGAAACAGCACTCCTAACAGAGAAAGTACCTTGCAAATCTTCACGATGGTTATTGCAGGAGAGCAAAGCAGACAAAAGCTAAGAGACCACAGAGAGTTCAGGAGAAGGTCACCATCTTGTTCCTCAAAGGATTGGGAAGCTGGATTCACTGGCATTTGGGTTCAGAGCCAACTACTGGTGGAATAAATCTGTAGTTCTGGGAAGGCTGTGACTTATTTGGATGCAAAACTGTGTGAATAGAAAATTAAGAAAAACACTTGATGTAAGAGCGTATTTGTACAATTACTTAAAGCTACATAAATACTGAAGTGAGAACTCTCATCTCATCTATGAGCACCTTAGTCGGGGCTACCAAGACCTGGAATTTCTAACCACAAATGACATCATTTCATGACTTCTGCCATATGAAACAATGGAATCTCAACATCGAATGAGCTTTCAAAATCCTCTATATCAACATTAACTCATCTAGAGGTTGACCAGACTCTACAGTATCCCTGATGTGGTTCCCAAGCCTCTATTTAAATGCCTTCAGCAACCAGGAACTCACTGCCCCCCAAAGTGCTCCACTCCCTGCTCAACCACTTGCGTGTTGTTTTCCACTGAAACGAAGTCCGTCACCCCACAGTAGCCACCCTTTGGAGCCTTACAGAACAAGTCTAATTTCTCTCCTGAGTTCATTCAGCCATTTATTCAGCAAATACCTACGGAGTGCCTACTCTGCCTGACGTGCTATGCTAAGGGTCAGGAAAATAGCAATGAGTAAGTCTCGAGGACACCCAGTCTAATATGGTAGGGAGATATTTACACAGATCACTAAACACACCATAAATACAAAGATAGCAATAGGCACAAGGTACCACAGAAGTGGCGGTGAATCCCTCATCTTAGCTGGGGTCTGGGGAGATCTTGCTGTACAAGCTCTGAGCTGAGATGAGAAGGATGCGTGGGGCTGGGGAAAGGGGGTAAGGAGGGAGAAAGGTGTCCTGAAGAGAAGGACCCTCGTGTTTTCTGTCCCCAAGAGCAATAGCCCTACATGTGGGATATTGGCATAGAGGGGCAGTGGGAAGGTTGTAGAAAAAATAAAGAATCATGTCAAGAAAATAATTAAAACTGTTCGTGTTAACTGTAGCTATCTCCGCATGGAGGAAATACCAGCAATTTTCATTTTATCTTTATTTTTCTGCCTTTTCCAACTTTTTTCAAATGACCATACGATGTTTTTACCATCAGAAGAAGCAAAATCACGATGATTCTGAAAACAACACATCCCTCTTGCCTTCCATGACCCTCATCATTGCAGGCCTGAGTCAGTGAGAGCAAAGGGCCCAGCAGGGGCAGTTCTGAGGTAAAATGTCTCAACATGTCCGTTGGAGAGCTGTATTTCCAAGCTGCCCACTCTGTTATGACACTTCACAGCAGCCTGGACAGCATTTCTCAATTTATTTGATCACTTTAGCCATATTTAAAAATACCAGTATGTAATCATACTTCACTTTAATTTTTCAAGACTTGTTTCCGTTATTTGTTTTTATTATTATTTTATTATATGCATCCGTCATCGCAGCGGGTTTGCGTTCTTAAAAGATGCATGAGGTGTTTGGCCTCTCCAGCGGGCAAGGAAATGACATGGCTGGATGACAAGCTCTGTGTTCAGAACAGATTCTGCCAGAAGAGATGAAAGCCCAACAGAGACCAGCGCTACAGATGGAGAAAGGCTTCTAAACACTGAACTGTAAGCTGGTCAGGGGGGTAGGGGAGATGGAGGTGTCTGAATTAAAGTGGTAGTAGTTACAGTTGACGTTGACCGAGCAGTTAGCAAGTGTCAAGCACTTGGACTTCACATGCCTGGTTTTAATTAATCCTCACAAGAACCCTGTGAAGCAGATGTGGTGGTGGTGACGATGATGACGATGGTGACGATGATGACGATGCTGTTGATAATGATGATGATGGTGGAGATGATGTGGAGGAGGAGGAGGACCCCTGTTTCACAGACAGGGTAACTGTGCCCTAGAGAGGAAAAGTAACTTGCCTAAGATCCCAGAGGTAGTAAGTGGAGGAACTGGGTTTAAATCTAAGGATCCTGGGTGCCTGGGTGGCTCAGTCGGTTGAGCATCTGCCTTCTGCTCAGGTCATGATCCCAGAGTCCTGGGACCAAACCCCACGTTAGGTTCCCTGCTCAGCGGGGAGTCTGCTTATCCCTCCCCCTCTACTTCCTCCTCCCCCCACTCGTGCTCTCTTTCTCTCTCTCTTGTTCTCTCTCTTTCTCAAATAAATAAATAACGTCTTTAAATCCAAGGGTCCTCACTGGTGCTGTGTTGCGGAGTGAGAGGGAAACATGAAATCATCTGGCAGTGGAAGTCTCTGGCAGGCTGGTTCAGACCAACAGGCAGAGTTGGAAAGGAGGCAAGGTTGGAGATGGAGTGGTGTGCTGGAAAGTGCCCCGGACCTGGAGCCAGGTTCATGGCCAACTTTCCACTTACAGGTTCAAAGGTTTCTCTGGGTCTCGGTTTCCTCCTGGAATAAGCAGATATACCTCCCAGGTTCGTTGTGAAGATCAAACGACTTTGTACGTAACAGGCTGCGTAATCTGTAAAATGTTTTACAGATCTAAACTGAATACACAGGAGCCCTTCTCTGGTGGCCATTATTGCGGAGTCTCTACAGAATTGCTCCTCTACTCACCTTTGGCTTTGCCCAGAAGGGAGGCACAAGTTTAGCTTGGAGAATAAATTTGGTGTAGGACTCTGACTTTCCAGGGCAAGGTCATCATCTCTCTCATGAACTTCCACAGAGACACCCCTTTGCTGGAGTAAGAAAGGGAAGGAGCTACATCTCTTATTTTGCTAAAATGCATTATTTAGGTCAACTGAATAAGCTCTTGGGAGAAAATTGAAAGGTTTTTATAAAGTGAAATTAATTTACATCCTTTAAATAGGATCTACAGACCTAAGCCCTGTTGCGTACCTCCTCCCCACTCATACATACGTGTGCACACACAAACACATGAACATACACACACACACACACACACACACACACACACACCTTACTCTCCCCTTCTTTGCAGTTATTTTTTTCTTTTTTTTTTTTTTTAAAGATTTTATTTATTTATTCAACAGAGATAGAGACAGCCAGCAAGAGAGGGAACACAAGCAGAGGGAGTGGGAGAGGAAGAAGCAGGCTCATAGCGGAGGAGCCTGATGTGGGGCTCGATCCCATAACGCCGGGATCACGCCCTGAGCCGAAGGCAGACGCTTAACCGCTGTGCCACCCAGGCGCCCCGAGTTATTTTTTTCAAATACAAAAGCAGATGGATGTTTCCTGAACAATGGTGGGGTTGTGGTGGGGGATCTCTCTTAAGGAAAATCCATCAGCTTGCTTTTCAAAAATAAATCGTCCCTGGTTGAGGACCACTGCTTTAGAGTGACTTTTAAATGTCCTTCAAGTATATTAAGGGTAAATACCAAGACCAGCTTGGCCAAGGATAAACCAAGGATAGATGCAGGAAAATGTGACTTGTGAAAGTTCAGAGTTAAGCATCCATATTTCCCAGTGGTGGACATTGTTATGCACTGGGTTATGTCTACAGAAAACGTGGTAGAGGCCTCAACTTTGTGATCTGGCAGAGGTGTTTCCTGAGGACCTTTCTAGGCCCTTCTAATTCCAGGAGTTTATTATGAATCAGTGAAAAGGTGAGAACAGTCCACTTGGTTAAATAGCCTGAATAGCATTTCCAGATCTTAAGGAGTTCCAAAAAGGAAGAACAGAGGAAAACAGGAAGCCAGACAGAGATTAATGAGAACATTCACCAACCCTATGGTGGAGCCCATTTGGAGGGAATCAGCGGAAGTAAGGTACATAAATGAGAGCACATGGGAGATTGGCATGGTGGACAAGGAGATGGGCCATTAACCCACCTGGACAAATACAAGTTATCCCCCATCAAACACTCCACAAGTACCAGACATCACAGCCTAGGATAGGCCACATTTTGGAGCTCAGGCCAAATGTCTAGAGTCCCTTACTTGTGTGGATTTGGCATAATCTAAAATGATAAAGGGCCAAGTCACATTTTTCTCTTCATTAGTATATTTCAAGGGAAACCCAGGCCATCTGTTTCTGCCTTGTCAACTCTGCAGGCCACAGCATGGCTTTAGGGAGATGCAGTTGCTGTCCAGATAATTGCACAAACATTTTAATGTGACAATTTATGATTTTTAAGTCTTTTCAAATTTTTTTATTTAAATAAAGTCTGGTTTCTCTAGGATAAAGCAATCCAAGTAATCAAAGATAATAACCCAAATAGATTCCAAGTCTGGCAAAAGCCTTCTCTAATCTTCTGAACTTCTCACATGAAGGAAATTGGGTGGACGAGTGCTGGGCGTGCAAGGTCAGTACCTCAACCACAGGCTACCATCTGTCCCACTGAGCGACATAGACAGAGCATAGTGGGTAAGTTCCACATTTGTTTTACTGATCATTTCATCTCTCTGGAAGCAGAAGTAGCAACAGTGGGAACTGTGACTCTAGTCTTCGTTCTGATCAAAAGAAGAAACAGGTGCAGAACATAGACATGGCAGGTAACTTGGGAAAAATAAACCGCATAACCTGAGAATACAAAATAGCAAAAGATGATAAAGCCAAGCAAATCAGTATTTCCCCAATTAAACCATAAAGCAACAATTGATCTTGTTCACTACTTTTTCTCCAATTCCTCATACAATACTTGACATACTACAGGCACTCAGTAACTATTTAGTTACTGATGGGCCTAGAAATTTTCTAGACTCTTGAAAGGAAATTTAAGAGAAATAAATTTAAGATAAAGGGATTTTGTTATTGAATATGTCTTTTTTAAAATTAGTTTCCAAAACCAGGCAATAGTCAGCAATGAAATTCTGATCATACAATCTCCAATAATAAAAAATAAAATAAAGGAAGAAAAACTACAGCATTAAGTTGCATTCAGCAATAAGTAACATAAAGCCTTACCAACAATATCATTGAACCTAATGCTATTTACTATTTATCACAAGAAGTCTACAGGTGGGTAATGCCAGGGTTGGCTCAAAAGCTCCCCACGAAGACACTGGGTTGGTATATCTATGATGCTTCAAGCGTTCCTCAAGGTCATGAGACGGTTGCATAGCTTCAAGCATTACATCCTTACACATCTAAAAGCAGGAAGCAGATGACTGGCCATATCAGCCAGAAAGAGAAGACCCCTTGTAATCCAAGATTTTCTATGCTTTTTATCCAAATCTTGGGCTTGACACCAAAAGCAAAGACAACAAAAGTGAAATTGAGCAAGTGGAACTACATCAAATTAAAAAGCTTCTGCGAAAGAAACAACCAACAGAATGAACAAGTAACCTACAAAATGGAAGAAAATATTTGCAAATCATATATCTGATAATGGCTTAATATCCAAAATATCTAAAGAACTCGTGTAACTCAATGGCAAAAATACAAACAACTCGATTAAAAATGGGCAGAGGACCTGAATAAACATTTTTCCAGATAAGACACAAGGATGGCCCACAGATACATGAACAGGTGCTCAACATCACTGATTATCACGGAAACGTGCATTGGAACCACCATGAGCTACCACCTCACACCTATTAGAATGGCTAATAACAAAAAGACAAGAAATAACAAGTGTTGGTGAGGATGTGAAAAAAAAGAGAACCCTTACGCACTATCGGTAGGAATACAAATTGGTGTGGCCACTATGGAAAACATGACAGTGGTTCCTCAAAATATTAAAAATAGAAGTACCATATGAGCCACCAGTGCCACTTCTGGATATATATATTCCAAAGAAATTAAAATCAGAACTCATAGAGTTGTCTTCACTTCCATGTTCATTGCAGGATTAGTTACAATAGCCAAGATATGGAAACAACACAAGTGCCCCTTTATATATATAAAGGATATTATTCAGCCATGAGAAAGAAGGAAATCCTGTTGTTTGCAACAACTTAGATGAAACTAAAGGCATTATACCAAGTGACATAAGACAGACAGAAAAAAACAAATACTCTATGACATCACTTATATGTGGAATCTTAAAAAAAAAAAAAAAGCCAAATTCGTAGGAACAGAGTGTATAGTGGTGGTTACCAGAGGCTGGGAGGTAAGGGAAATGGGGAGATATTGGTCAAAGGGCACAAACTTCTGGTTATAGATTAACAAGTTCTGGGGACCTAATAATGTACAGCACGGCAACTAGTTAATAATACTGTATTTATACTTGAGTGTCACTGGGAGTTAAATCTTAGACATTCTCACCACAAAAAAGAAATGATAATTATGTGATGGGATGTAGGTGTTATGGTGGTAATGATTTTGCGATAGATAAATGTATCAAACAACATGTAGTACACCTTAAACTTACACAATGTTATATGTCAATTATATTTCAATAAAGCTTTGGGGGCTGGGAATAATCAGTGGTGTCAAGTAAGATAGGGACTGATAATTGATCATTGGACTTAGCCACGTAGGGTGGTGGGATACTGCTGAAAGCCTGATTGGAGTGAGTTTAAGAAAATGTGAGAAGAGGACTTGGAGATGGGGGATTTAGATTTTGAATTTGATTTTGGATTCTTTAGAGAAGTTTGTTGCAAGGAGGAGCAAAAATTAGAGAAGTAGTTGGTAGGAGAAGTGGTATCAAGAGGAGGCTTTTTAAAATGAGGGAATTAGCAGCATGTTTGTACCAGCAGGAGTGGGGAAGTTGATGATTTATGAATCAGAGAATTGCTGAGCAATGCTCTTGAGTAGTGAGAGGGGATAGCATTTAGATAAGGTCGCCCAAATAACCAGGTGGCAGGCAGGCGGAGGTATGGATGAGGAAGCTGGTATGTATAATGTGGAGCTAGAAGTTTGCCTATCTTCTCTTCTAACAGCTTCAATTTCTTAGTAAAGCAGGAATCAAGGTCAACGGGTGAGAATGAGGATGGAGGAGGGGTTGTGGGAGACTTGAAATGGTGAGATGGCACCTAGGAAAGTGGGAGGGTAAATGCACCAGAGAAATACATTATGATAATGATGCTGGACAGCATTTGGGTCTCATCTGAAGTTCATGGTCATGAATACAAAATCAAGCCATGCTCAGGGTTGAGATTTTCTCCGGCAATATTCAACTGCATAGGCATAGACACAGAAGAAATGGACAGAAAGATTTATCCAGGGTGTGGTTTCGCTAAAATCGTAAAGGGGGTGAGGGACAAGGGAACAGAAATTACATATAAAGAAGAGATTATAAGGAATAATCATAGAAATTAAGCTGGAAGTGGAAAGAGGGTATGAAATGATGAGAGGCAGTGAAAAGAAAGTCACACCACTTTGTTGGCGGTCTCACGGGATTGCAGAATTGCCGAAGTTCAGGGTTCTGAGTGGGAAAAAAAGAAAAAATAAGATGGTGCAAACAAAAATTAGATACGTGAGACTGAGATTGGGGAGCTTAGTGAAGAGGTGCCAAGGAAGCAGCATCCTGATCTGAAGGGACACCTGCACCCTGACGTTTATGGCAGCAATGTCCACAATAGCCAAACTATGGAAAAAGCCCAGATGTCCACCGACAGATGAATGGATAAAGAAGAAGTGGTATATATATTACAATGGAATATTACCCAGCCATCAAAAAAATGAAATCTTACCATTTGCAATGACGTGGATGGAACTAGAGGGCATTATGCTAAATGAAATAAGTCAATCAGAGAAAGACAATTATCATATGATTTCACTCATAGGTGGAATTTAAGAAAAAAAACAGAAGATCATAGGGAAGGGAGGGAAAAATAAAATAAGGCAAAATCAGAGAGGGAGACAAACCATAAGTGACCCTTAACTCTAGGAAATAAACTGAGGGTTGTTGGGTGGGAGGTGGGTGGGGGGGATGAGGTAACTGGGTGATGGGCCTTAAGGAGGGCATGTGATGTAATGAGCACTGGTGTTATATGTAGCTGATGAATCACCAAACTCTACCTCTGACACTAATAATACACCATACATTAATTAATTGAATTTAAATAAAAGAAAAAATTTTTAAAAAGAAGCAGCATCCTACAACAGACACATCACCCATCACCAGGGAAATACAAAACCAGACCACATGAGATATCACCACACACCTACCAGAATGGCTAAAATCAAAAGCAAAGAAACAACAGGTGATGACAAGGATGTGGAGAAAAAGGAATCCTAATGAACTGTTGGTGGGAATGCAAATTGGTGCAGACACTGTAAAAAGCAGTATGGAGATTCCTCAAAAAATTTAAAAAAGAATTACTATATGATCCAGTAATTCCACTCCTGGGTATTTACCCAAAGAATGCAAAAACACTAATTTGAAAAGATACATGCATCCTCGTGTTTATTACAGCATTATTTACAATAGCCAAAATACGGACGCAACACAAGTATCCATCAATAGATGAATGGATAAAGAGAAGATGGCGCACACACACACACACACACACACACACACACACACACACAATGGAATATTACAAAGCCATAAAAAAGAATGAGATCTTGTCATTTGCAGCAACAAATGGATAAAACTAGAGGGTGCAATGCTAAGGGAGTAAGCCAATCATAGACAGACACCATATGATTTCACTCATATGTGGAATTTAAGAAACAAACTAATGAACAAAGGAAAAAAGAGACAAAAAAACACTCTTAAACATAGAGAGCTGATGGTTACCAGAGGGATGGTGGGTGGAGGGCTGGGTGAAATAAGTGAAGGGGATTAAGATTACACTAATCGTGATGAGCACAGAGTAATGTACAGAATTGCTGAATCACTATATTGTTCACCTGAAACGAATATAACATTGTACATTCATTATGCTGGAATTAAATAAATAATTTTTTTAAAAAAGAAGTAGAATCCTAAAGTACTTAAGAGCTGAGCTGTGTTATGGAAATGGACTTTTTCTGCTTTAAGACCTATATTTGGAAATTATAGGAAGGAAAGTTTCAGGACAAGAGGAGTGTTCTATAAAAGGAGAGATAGGACAAAGATGCTGACAAAAGTAGGGAGACTTCTAGAATTCTTCAAGCAGAGGCTGGATATGCCTTACGAGAGACGTGAGAGAGGAGATTCATGCAATAAATAGATCATATCAGAAAACCACGCAAGATTCATCAGGCTCAAAATTTCTTTCTTTTTCCTAAAAATGTTTTACCTTATTGTAAGCCACATAAAGGGTAACTTTACAATAGTGTGGCTGTATTTGCTGGTGAGATTTTCCTTCCCCACTCATGATCCCTTTTGTCTTTGTGGTGATAAGGTCCCAGAAGTTCTGCAAGCATCCACATAAGCAATTTTTACAAGTAACCTATTTCCAGGAGCCTCACCAAATAACGGAGGGTAACGAGAGAGTATCCACTCCAAATACAACAGTAGGTCTCTGCTGTTTCCTTGCCCTGTGCTCCAGCCGCGGTGTTCTTCTCACTGCATCCACACATCATTTCATTGCTTGTCCTTATCCACCACCTGGCAAGTCTCCTCCCTTCTTGCCCCACCCCACCTTTAAGTTAATGCAAAACCAACCTTTCCAGGAGACCTCCCAGACTGTCTCCACTCCTGTGTCAGCCTACAGTTTTCTCTCCCCCTGCCCCCCACCATCGATCTATGGTTATAACACATTTCACACACTGTTGTCATCTCTTCCTATTTCATATTTCCACTCAAGAGCTCCCTCTCCATGTGAAGGATTATGAGAAGAAGCAATTCCAAGCTCTGTCCTTAAAGGCTCCAGGAGAAGAGTTAGGTCTGACTGAAGCCTGACATTCACAGACCCATGTTAATGGAAGCATGTTAATTGTGCTCAAAATCCGGAAATGGGCCAATTGTTGATGTTGCTGTTGTTTTTCCTGTGGACAGTGATGGCTTCTCCTCCATTTCCTGCCCCCCCGCCATGCAGTATGCACACATGGAACAGTCCACTCTTCTCCGTGGTCCTTGACCATTCAGCTTATCGGTGAGAGCATTTAGAACTACTTGTAGAGGTCCAGTCATACTGGGGTGGGGGCAGTGAGTCCTCCCCACGACCTCAGATCTAATTCATATTCTCTGGTACAACTCATCAGAAGCAATTCTTGGGGTTATTGGCCAGAGTAATACATCAGTACCTCATTTCCCATTTAGCTAGAGTTGCTTTAATGATTTCCCTAGCCCCTAGAACCCGAAGGAAGGGGAGATTAGTGGCAACTCAATCCTGCCACGCTTGGCATTTGCTCTCAGTACTGACCTCTTTCAACAAACAGATGCTTTGCTTCCAAACAAGATTTTCTGATCGTTGAAGGCAGAAACACCTATGCCTCTTTATAACCCCTCTAGCACCCACCACAGTGTCCTACGGGTCATTGATATTCAATAGACTACTTGTTAACAGTATTACCCACAAGCAAATATAAGCCCATGAATCACTACCCATGACCCCGTGCCGCCAACTCCCCAAGCCAAGCCGTGCTCTCAAACAAGAGCATCGCAGGGTTTGAGGGAAAAATGAGACTTGAGGGGACACATTTGAATTCCCAGGGTGTTTCATTTGTTTTTCCCAGTGGCACAGGCAAAGAAATTTCTCATCCCATCTGTGGATCTCAACACTTCAGAAACAATATAGATCTTATCTCTGGTCCACTTAATTGAACATAAAAAGCAAGGTCACTGCAGCCATTTGGTCCCAGTGCCTTTAGAAACCACTGCACCAACTCGGAGAGAATATTTAGCCCTCCTGTCACCTACTGCTTAGAAACAAAACAAATGGCTTTAACAGGTCTTTAATCTTCTCATTAGGGCAGGCATACGGGCTGGAGTTTGTGAGAGTACTGCAAGGAGTATGAGAAAAATAAGTCTCCGTGCTTCTTTCAAATAAGACTTAAAGCAGCAAGCGCACTGCAAATGCCACTCTCTTCCTCCCACTATGTATAAAACAACTTTCAATGACAGCGAAGGAAAAAAATACATTCTGGTCATATTTTACTCGATTTCTTTTGCTTTGTGATAAGCCCACTTTTGTTCTCAGTCCCTATCATTCATAGAGGAAGGATACTTCCATGGAAAGAAGAACCAAGACCACTTTGACCCATAAAACAAACGGATTGAGGCTGAATGCATTGCATGGTCCAGCCTGCCCAGTACACTTTAAGTAGCCCCACTACTCTCTTCCAGCAAAGGGCATGTCTATCGAGCTGCCAGTGTGGGAGCAGAAGAAGTAAGCCTGCCTGAGACGTCCCCCAGCACAGGGAGGAACGCAACTGAGGACACAGGCTCCCTCAGGACCTTGCCCTTCACGGAGTCCCAGTGAAGCTGATGGCTCCTGTCTGTGGGTATAGGAACTAAAGGTCCCACCCCTGGGGCTCGGAGTTCTTCTGACCCCAGCACAGAGAATTCTGGCCTTGTAAAATATACTCAAAAATAACCCAGATTCCTTCTCTGAATGCTTGACTATGCCAGGGGTGAGACAGATGGAGACTCAATGGGTGACCTCAGAATTTTATTATGGTACCAGGTTGCAGGCCAGCCAAGTACAGAAATCACTTAAGGGCCTTACCTGAACAACACGGAGGGTAGGAGTGAGTGCAGTTGGAATCTGGGGTCTCCCATGGGGCTCTGTAGGGAACATTCTGTTACCCAGGGACTGGTAAGTAGTAATGATCGAAATGGCAGTGATCCCCAGGATTTTGTTTGCAAAGAATTAGGGAAATGGAGGATGGGATTGCAGGGAAATAGAGCCAAAAGAGTTTGTCTCTGAAAGAAGAGAAGATAGACAGTTGTGGGGGAGGGTTACACGGGGCTTAAGAGCGGAGTTGAGGGAAGGCATCTTGCCTTGTCCCAAGAGGGAAGGTCAGGGTCTCCAAGAAGAGGCAGGGGGAGGGAAGGTTCTGAGCAGACCCCTTCTTTTGCCAGCTGCAGGGTGACTGACCCTGGTCATACTCCCCTGCAATGATTCTAAGTCACTGGCACCATGCAAATTCCTTGGAATCTTGCCCAGAAGTGGAGCACACCTTTCCACGCACTTCCCCTCCCCTCCAGCTCACACCATCCTTCTCCCTTATCTTTCTAGAGCCAGCATCTTGGTAACACTGCTTTTCATTAATCATTCATCAGCCAGCCCTGGTCTGCAGGGATGCCATTTCCTTCTGTAAGAACCCTCTGCCCGTGTACGGTCATTACTGGAAATGCACAAATTGCCACACACATTTTCATTTGCTCAAGGCAGTTGTTTTTATGAGCAGTGGCGAAAACAAAATTCCATTACGTCAAAGTTAATTCCTCTGCAGCACATCAAGAGATGGTCCTCGGAGGCAATGCCTTAGCCCAGCTGCAATCAGTAGCTTGCAGGGCTGGCGGAAGAGGCATTTTTGTGAGGCATTCACTGTTACAGTCACCGTAATGACCAATCCTTGCATTCACCGGGGGCTGCCTCTTTTGGATGGATCCCAAAATGCGTCACTGGCTACCTATATATGACTCATCCATCAGCTAAAGTAGAGTACCCATTCGGTAATCCCAGCCAGCATATACATGCCTCCATTCGAGGCCAGAGAAATGTGGCCTGAGGGACAACTCACACGGAGCTAATCAGCTCTGACTCGCCTTCCTCTTGCGTATAAACCTGGTCTTCCAGGAAGCTGATTGGGTCAGGGATCTCACAGCTGCTTCCCCCAGGCAGAGGCAACTGGCAGGGTCCCGCAAGGGAACGTTATGGCCACAAAACCTCAAGGAGGGGAAGGCAGGTGTGGATGAGCTAGTGTCTCTCCAGGAGCCTTTGAGCTGCTCCCAGAGCACCGCAGGCATCCTATAACAGCACGCGGAGCTGCTATGGGATTGGCCCAGGGACATCCTGGTGAAGCACACACAACCTTAGGGATTGAGAAACCCCGAAGTCAGGGGGTTTGGAAATGGTGTGAGCAAAGGACAGCAATGAGCAGATCATCCTTACAGGTGGAGTGAGGAGGTATTAGGGGAGATGCTTTCTTAACATTGTAATGTCAGGGACTCCAAGAAAGTATTCCTCATCTCCGCAAACAATGACTTCACTTGTAGGTAACAGGACTTCTTTAACAGGGTACGAGGTTAGTCAACCCACAGCTAGAGCCAAAATCAAAATGCTGGTGCCCCTAAGACAGACAAATCATCATTTGGATAAATGGTTGATATAGGAACCTTTTCTGATAGGTGAGAAAGGAGAAAGGAAGGTGTCACTGGGAACCTCAGGAGAGGAGGAGAGGTTGACAACACAGAGGGGAGAAGGGGCAACAGAAGGGGGACCTCAGACACCTCATCTACTTCACAACTAAGGGACCGCTGCCCTACTTAGAGAACTGAGAGTTCCTCCCATGGAGGCCTCCTTGAGAGGTTGAGGACACTCCGAAATTAAAGACAGGGAGGGAGTTCGAAGCATCTTCCCCCTCCCCTTTCATTTTCCTCAGGAATTCATTTTGACCCAGCAATACCCATGCCTGCTTCTCTTACCACAGCTTAAGGAGATTCCATGTCACCAATTTATTGTACTGCTGGAGTAAATTTTTGCACTTCTAATGAAATTTTTCAAGGAAGAATGACTTATCCGTCAAGGAAGAATGACTTATCCGTCAAGGAAAAACTCTCAGGAAAGGAATATTGCATACTTGTTCCAAATGATCCTGATTGGCTCTCTACACCGGCTGAGGTCACTGCATCACCTTGCCTTCCCATTTCTCTTCTCTTTATAAACTTGGGCAACGTGGCCATTCAGAAAACACCTGTGACCACTAAGCCTAATGAGACAAAGAACAGTGGCAGGTGGGTCTGATGGCTGAGAGGTGACCACAGGGCCTTGAAAAACTTGAGTAGGGAACATTCAATGGTCCAGAGTCAGAGAGAGAGAGAGTTTTGGGTGCACTGAGATCATTTGAAACCTACCACACGGGCCGTCTGTGATCATCCCTTGCAATATTAAAAAGTAATTGAAAGTGAATATCTGAAGGTGACCTGAACTCCAAAACCCAACAACAAAGGGAATGTTCTCCAGAGGCTGTGGAATTTTAGAAGCCATTTAGGTTCTTTGCAATGTCAGGGTTTGAGGTGGATTTTCTATGCCCAAATCATACTTCTTACCTTTTCCCTCTGGAATTCTCAATAGAAGGAGAGTACTCACAATAGTACTCACAATAGAAGGAGAGAGCTCAATGGAGAACAAAACACAGTTTCACACATAACTGCAAAAGAGCCTAAGAGCTCCAAAACAGGATTTTTTGGATAAAGCTGAATTGGAGCCCATGGCTCAGGACAGAAGACCCCCCATCCTCCCAGTGTAGAGCTTGGGTCCTACCTGTTTAAGCATGTACTCCAGGAGTAAGAAACACGGTGGAATTTCATAAGAGCTTTGGAGTCTCCTTGAAAGAGGCTGGCCAATCCGTCTCAAGTGACTCAATCAATACTCCATGCATTGGCAAGCCTTTCTGGGCAAGGAGGAGGTGGGATGCAGAGCTAGAAGGGGGGTGAAGAGAGTGTTCAAAGGCATGTCAGTACTTCCCCATATAGGAGACAGCTGAGTTTGCTGCCCTCTGTTAAGAGATGCTGAAACACAAGGAGAAAACACTGAAGTCTTATGAGCAAGAATTTGCAAGAAAGTCTATCTATCCAAAGATTGCTTTACTGGGTAGCCCATATGCCTAGCTAAACAGCCAATAAGGCAGAAGATTCCTCCCTAATTCCACAAAAACCACCCAGGCTCAAGGTAGCCCCTCCTTGTCATCCCAGGGCTTATGAAGACTTCTAGGAAATGCTATAATTGTACAAGGAAAGGCTGTGTCTAGATCATTTAACAATTAGGCACCAATCATCTGGGCTTAAATAGGTTATCCCAGTGTGGATGATGGCAAGATGTTTAACACACCCATAGCCCATATGTGGCTGGAAAACCTTGGGCCATGGTTCGGTGCTTTGTGCCACTGACTCAGGAGAATTTGATGCCCAGAAAAGATGCTGACTGCCCAGAATAGGTTCGAGGGCTTGGCTCATTGACCAACTGTCTGAGAATGGAGGAGTCCTTGGACTGCATGCTATGCCCTCTGTTTTCTGGACATAACAGAAATAAAGAACAGTTGAATAACACAAGGGCTGATATCTACCACCTTTCCCCTTGTGCCTTTGTTGGAATGTATAACAAAAGTAGACTCCTCACATGTGCTGGGTGCCAAGACGGGAGAATGCCCTGAGGTCTTTAGGTAACTTTTTGGAGAAGACAGCTAAAGCATAGACAGGTGACCAAACTCGAGAAGAAGAAAGGAAAGAGAGAGAACAAAACCCCTTTGACCTGAAAGTTCCATCCTCATTTCTTCAAGCTTTCAAAGCTGTCTCAAGGCACCTGAGGGGCAAGAGGAGATCAATCAGGAAAGATTTCACACCCACTTCAATCACAACCATTAAAGTTTTATATATTGGGATTTTTATATCATACTCCATTCATTTGACCAAAGAGGGAAGTCTTTTGCCTTAAAAAAGTAAAAATAAAATAAAATTTTTAAAAGGGTTGAACACCACTATTCTAAAAAGGATAAAGATTAGCAATTCCTAAAATAACATTGAACAAAACTCTTGGCCTCCAATGTACTCAATTATATAAATCGACTGAAGCATAACTGAAACTAAACCCACTAGCTTCTGTCCAATTTACCCTTTCCTCTCCTTCCCACAGTTCAACCATCCCAAGATCCTATAAAGGAAAGAGCCCTGATCTCAGAAATGAGAGCTGTAAAGTACAGGTTGGGTTCTTTTGTTTACGATAGATGTAACTTGTGCTAATCAACCTCCAAGCCTCTATTCCCTTGACTGTAAAAAGAGATTACAATTCTCACCCTTCCTATCTCACAGGGTTGTGAGGACAATTTATGTGAGAGAAAATTTTCCCTTGAAAGAGCATTATGTAAATCTGTTTGTTATTTCTGAGTATCTTGAAGCACTGATGCATTTTCTAGTGTCTTTTTCAGTCAATGAATCCCTTGTTCAAATCAACCAAAAGTGCTGCCCCCTGCAGATAGGCAAAGGTGGGTGAATGATGTGACCCCTCAATTTGGGTAGTAAGTTTCAGGAAGGTCAAAGAATTCGGGAATCCCAGTGCCATGCCATAGCCCCAAGTCGATGAATGCCTTCTACAGGCCCGCTGGGTGGCCCAAAGACCATGACAGTCAGAATTAGAAAAGGAGCCCCCAGCAGCCCTCCGAGGGAAACTAGCCAGAGAATGCGCTCATCCCTGAGTTTCAGGCCCAGCGGCCACACTGCCACCACTCCAGCTTCTTCTTATCACTCTGCTCCAGGTAAAGTCCCCTAGGTCACTGAGGGCCCCAGAGGATGGCTGCACCCTGTCCATTCTGGCTCACCTCCCCATACCTTGACAGAACAGTGGGAAGACGAGATGATGTGGATGGAAAGCAGGACAGCCCAATGGCTATGGTGAGACCATTGGCCATGAAGTTCCAGAAGGAAAACCGATGAATGATTTCAGCTAGGCTCAGGAGGGAAAGAAAGAAACCAGCATGTTTCTGTCCTGTATTTTCATAAGGGGGGACAAATCCATACATAGTTCTTATAGACGCAGATACCAAGACAGGAGGGATCTAGATTAGCAGACGACAGCAATGCCCCTTCAAGTCCCTCAAACATTTCTTAAGCCCCAGAAACCCCAGCACCAGCTCATCAAACCCTCTGCTCCACGGCAGCTGTAGATTTAACCATGAAGATGCCACAAAAGGCTGCAAACAGACTGTTTTAAGTCATAAATGAAACCCAGACACAAACAGAAGGCATTACCTCAAGATGGAGACATCATATGGCACTTTCGAACGCTATGCTTCGGCGTCTGTGTCTCTGGGCATAAGTCGCCGTCCTCATCCTAATTAATGACAAGGAGAAGTAAACATGCTCACAGAAAGAACCAATCTCAAGATTGTAAAATTGGACCGAGATCACTGAAAGCAAGCAGAATAACAATAAAGGAAAAAGAAAAACAATCAGACCACCCAGGAAAGTACTCTATTGTCCCTGGCAAAAAGGCAGGGCTGACTAGGAAAAGGGTCAGAGCAAACCATGAATATTTTAAAACGAATCAGAATTTATTCATAATTATACTTGACCTTTAAATAATGACTTGCCATTTCCAAAGCTCCTTCACATGCTTTATCAAATTCGATGATCCCAGAATCCTTGGCAATAGGCAGCACAGACCCCGTTCCTGTCTGACCGATGGGCAAACTCAAATCTCTAGAGGTTGAGTGACTAGCCCACGGTCACACAGCTAGTACGTGGCAAACCCCGGTCTCCAGCACTTCCTGCTATGTAAATCCTTCTATTATGAAAACTAAGTAACCACAAATAAATATGTAAGATATTTACCTTTTTTCCTGTAAACATACTGAGGCATAAAGATGCTAGAGGGTGGACCCAGAAGGAACTAAAAAATTCCACAGGCAGTTTCAGTGCCAATAAACAGCATTGCTGGGTGTCCAGCAGACACCAGAGCATTGGGAAGACGGAGAGAGGGTATACAAAATGAACAGAACGTGTAGTCCTGCCCTGGGCAAGCCAGTTGCAACAGCTCTCCCCATGCCAACATAGCATGTCAACAAAGTCAAGGTCATCCTCATCTTCTAAGGAATCTGGGAGTACCATTCCTGAAGATCCACTTCTCATTGACCATTGCTCGATTTCTTAGGAGTCATGGCTCGTTCTTTTTTTTTTTTTTTTTTTTTTAAAGATTTTATTTATTTATTCGACAGAGAGAGAGACAGCCAGCGAGAGAGGGAACACAAGCAGGGGAAGTGGGAGAGGAAGAAGCAGGCTCATAGCGGAGGAGCCCGATGTGGGGCTCGATCCCGGATCGCCAGGATCACGCCCTGAGCCGAAGGCAGACGCCCAACCGCTGTGCCACCCAGGCGCCCCCATGGCTCATTCTTGAGCCATTATTTAACCCACCTCAAACTCTGCTCAGTGCATGAGAAGAATCCATTTTTAAAACCTCTGCACCAATTTTGAGAGTCGCTAGCTCTCAAGTCCATGCCAGCTACCTACCACTTTGAGCAGGTCTTTCTGTGCTTTGTGTCTTTCCCTGGAGGCGCCATGTCATTAAAATATTCGTATTCATAGAAGGAGGCGGACCCCACCAAGCCCAAGCAAGAAACATTGCCTTTATTATTCACCTGACTATCCCAGCCTACGAGGAAACGGAGCACAGCTCTGCAAATGCCGGGCTCACCAACGACATGGGTTTTACAGCCAAGAGGTGCGTGGGCTTTCCGGGCTCAGGGACGGTACGTTTGTAGCAATAGCACTTTACCAGACAATGAATCAGCAAAGTGCACTGAAGGCTTGTTTCATTTACTCTGAGGAAGATTGGTCTTCCTACCACACCACTTTTCTAGGCTACAATCTGGGAGAATGTTTTCTTTTCCAATTCGCAAAAAAATACCACTCTGGTTCCCGGTGAAACACAGCCCTAAGCCTTATGGGGAAAATGGAGACTAATAAAATGGAAAGTGACATCCTACAGGAAACTTCAGCCCACCCAGCCAAGTACTGAAAGCCAGAAATTTCTAGCCCAGGCTGGGAAGAGACCCAGGGTCTTGCTCTATGAAAACAATATCGCAATCTATCAGCGCAGTTCCAGCCAGGGTCCCTCGCCCCTGAGGTGGATCAAGGCTAATTAAGTTGCCAGATGGACTAACCATGTTCAACATTTTAAAAGACTGGATATTACTCACTGAAACAGCCTGCTCTCCCCCTGTTCTGGATACAGGCATAAATGCTCCCAACCTCCCGGAATGTTCAGCAGCCCCTGGAAAGGGGAGGAAGGGGACCGAATACTTGCTAAGGAAGAGTAGGGAAGTGGAGGGTTCTCCTAAGGCAGGGATTCTCAGCAGTAGCACTCCCGACATTTTGGACTGGATAATTCTTTGTTGTGGGGATAAATAGGGTTGCTAGGGCTGGTCTAACACACTACCACCAACTGCATGCCTTAAAACACAGAAATGTATGCTCGCCCAGTCCTGGAGGCCAGAAGTTCAAAATCAAGGTGTTAGCAGGGTTGGTTCTTCCTAAGGGCTGTGAAAGAGAATCTGTTCCATGACTCTTTCCCAGCTTCTGGCGACAACTGGTGATCCTTGGCATTCCCAGCTTGTTGGTGCACAGAGAAGTGTGTCATTCCAATCTCTACGCCCATCTTCACAAGTTCTGCCCGTGTCCCTGTGTCTTCATGTGACCATCCTCTTAGAAGGACACCAGTCTCATTGGATTAGGGGTCCACCTGTTCCAACATGATCTTATCTTAACCAGTCACATGGGCAACCACTCGGTTTTCAAATAGTCACATTCTGAGGTACTGGGGTTTAGGACTTCAACATTCTCTTGGGAGGGACACAATTCCACTGGAAACAGGTGAGTATTCTGGGCGTTGTAGGCTGTCTAGCAGCTTTCCTGCCTTTTACCCACTCGATGACATTAGCACTCCTCCAGTCATGACAACCAAAAATGTCTCCAGACAGGGGCGCCTGTCTCTTGGTTTCGTCTCAGGTCATGATCTCAGGGTTGTAAGTTCCAGCCCCACATCAGGCTCTGTGCTCAGCATGACGTCCGTTTGAGATTCTCTCTCCCTCTCCCTCTGCCCCTCCCTCTTGTGCCCTCTCTCTCTCAAATAAATAAACAAATCTTTTTTTTTTTAATAATTTTTAAAAATGTCTCCAGACATTGTCAAATGTCCCCTGGGGGCAAAATTACCTCTGGTTGAGAAACATTTTCTTAAGAATTTGGCTCAGAAAGATAAAAGTTTAAATTCCAATTCTGTTTTCATTACTTGTCCTGTGACCTTGAACAATTGGGTTAAACTGTCTCTTCACTTTTCTCACCTGCCTCATGGAGTTGAAGTGCTGTCGGGGGTCACATAAGATACTATGTGAAGAGCATTGGTTGCATGATGGGACCCAGTAAATGACAGCTATTGTCTTTCGTAAATTAGGGAAACTTGCTCTGCAGGATTCTCTGCAGGCCGCAGGATTTGCTGCAGTGATATTGAACTCTGGCCCCTGTCCCTGAGACCCCCAGAAGGCAAAGGTGCTTTCCAGGTCTGCTCTACATCCTCTTCTGGGGGCAGACAACCCCCTTACCGCCCAGCCCATTCCCTCCCAGCATCTGTGATTGCAACACCAGAGCTGCAGATAGCCATAGATCACAGACAGGGAAGGGGAGACTCTGGGTATGACCAGAATGTTAATGTGGCTGCATTGCACCATGGCCAGTATCAGCCCAACTGAATGCTGTAAAAAATCCATGACAGGAGACAGGGATGGGGAAGATGAAGAAATCTGACGCTTAGGTGTTGGTGATAACATGACTTTGAAGACCTTACCTCCCTTGCATGAAAAGATAATCTGAGATCCCGTGCTAGGTGTTGAGGGAGGAAAATAAAGCATCTTATTTAAGTGTCTGTCTCCTGCGCTTGAAAAAAAGTGCCTGTCACATGCTAGAACGTTAGTAAAAGGATGTGTCTATTAAATGTGCCACCTTTGAGTGCCCTT
This sequence comes from Ursus americanus, assembly GCF_024610735.1. Taxonomy (NCBI): domain Eukaryota; kingdom Metazoa; phylum Chordata; class Mammalia; order Carnivora; family Ursidae; genus Ursus; species Ursus americanus. Next base: position 50,423,429 of record NC_142128.1, on the reverse strand, counting down.
CAAGATGGCATTTCTTTTTAGAGCTCTAATACAAATAATCCAAGCCCCCATCCCCATGGATCTTGGAATCCCTTATTTTTTCATATTTATTCTCATGAAGTAATTTCTGGACGTTCCCAGAGAAGGCTAACATGTTCCATGATCTGTCCGGCTGGACAGGAAATTCTTCTATCCATCATTCTCCAGGTTGCCTCTTGCCATCTTTTAATTGGTTTGTCATCACTCACTCCATCTAATTTCAGCTCCACTGTGAACCCCCACCCCAAATGCTCAGTGCGCTCTCAAGAGCAGGTATATGGCACTTAACAGATCCATTAACAAGACTCTGAGAGACCGAGTGACCACACGAGTCACTTTCATCCACTTCTCCATGTGGATACGCTCGGGGCCCCTGGCCTATATCTGACTCCATAACCCTGACTATTTCCCCTGAGGCTTCTATGTATTGGGGAAGGGGAAAGGTGGCAGCTCAAACTCCCTATAAGAATTTCCAGGCCTTCTTCTGCCCGAGGTCCTGGCCCCATTCCACTTCCACACCAGGGAATGACAGGAAAGTCCTCCATCTCTGTCTCATTTCCCACCTTAGGACAAATGACAGTGGAAACATCATCCTCTTCAGGAAAAGGTGCAATTTGGCCCTTGTTGCTCCCAAAAACAATCACTATCTTTATCAATAATTTCTAAAATGGGGGTTTTTTCAATCTTAAATGAGACCAAGAGGGCCATTACTACCACAGCCCAGGTAACACTGTGCTAAGCCCAGTCCTGGTACTTTTCAAAGTCTATCCTCTGGTCAAGCTTAATATCCCTCCTGGCACAGCCCAGTCTCCTGTGAACAAATCTAGGCCAAAAAGACATCCATATTTCCCAAGAAAAAATGACAACTTTCCAACAGAGCACAAATCCACATTGAAGTGGGAAGATAACATTCAACTTGGCTTACTAGACAGAAGACAACATCTAGTCGTTTATATCTGAATTACTTTATTAGTTCAGATCTTCCTCAACACATTGGTAGCTTGGTGCCTTATATTTGCCTGATTAAAAGGACTTATCTAAGAGAAGCTCCTACACTATGGAAGTATATAAGACATTGTCATTTGCTTGCCAAGCAGAATCCAAAGCTCCTTCCCAATTTGGGGCAAACCCCCTGTGCAGGTCCACAGAAGCTAAATGTGGCTGATTCTCCTCCTTTCCACACCTTGGCAACCAAATCAAGGATATACACAGGAACAGGGCTGCCGCCATGTCTGTTTTTACACTACTCAACTCCAGGTGTGCTGTCATATTGTAGTCATCCTTGATTTGTGTATTTATTACAACAATATTCTGGCAGAGGAATTTACATGTGAAGGCCAGCGGCAGTCCTAGCCCCAGCCAATATTTTAAATCACGAGAAAGTGGAATAAAGTCCAAAGGTCAGAGAGATTAGCTCTGTGGTAGTCACATAGTTGGAAAGCCCTGGAACACTTGTCCAGTGGCTATAGCATCCCATGGTGACAATGACCACTGGCAGCCATAGGTAGTGGCAGCAGCACCGTGATCAGTGACAGTGTCCACACTCGCCCAAATGTTCATTCTGCTGAGCCTCCATTGATTACTGCCTATTTTCCACACCTGGTTTTCCAGGCTCCCCATTGATTCTCTGAGTTGGCCAGGACACTTCTAACCCCATGCCCACACTGCACAATGAGACACAGCTGCAAAAAACCTCATAAACTCATGATCATGAAAACTGCCCAGCAATCATAATTTTTCCCTAGTAAATTTGCTTCCCCACTTTTCGAGATATTATTTCACACCTTTTTCTCTCTCCTCCATAAATCTATTATCTCCTGATAGCTCCTTTCCTATACCCATTTTTTGCTGATAACTTCATGCTTCATTTCACTAGAAAAATAGAAGCAAATGAGAAACATCTGTACACACCTACTCTCCCTCCTCTCTGTTGAAATGAATGGACCATTCCTGGGCAACCCTTCTCTTGTGCATTGGTACTCATTCCTGCTCACCTTGGTGAAGGACTCTGCTCTTGCAATCATAACCTCTCTCTCCCACGTCATCAATCCTTCCTCTCTACAGAGTATCACATCTCAATCAGCAGCATCATAACCTGCTGATGGAAACAATGCTCCCATTAGATTAATATATATTAATTAATATATATTAATATATATTATATATATTGGACCCCCTCCCATCATGGAGGGGCATCAATTTGTTCTCACCAAAATAGACAATGACTTGTGAATGTGATTTCCATTCTCTGTGTCATCCAACATGATTCTGCCGGGAGATCCATTAGTGGACATACTGTATGCCTATACACAATTATATTGCATAGAACATATTTTCTGACCAAGAGTTTCACTTTATAGGAAAAGAAATAAGTCAACCTAGCTAATGTCCATGGAATTCAATGGTACTGTAACACACCCCATCACCCCATTTTAAAAAGACAGTTAGGTAATGATGCAATGGTCCATTAAATCCTCAGTTACAATGCTGGCTTGGAAACAATATTCTGTGATATGGGTACAGCCTTATAGGACATTGTATGTGCTCTGAACCAGTGATTAATATATAGTCCTCTAATATGTGTATTTTTTCCAACCACCACTAAGCAATTAACTCGATCCTGACACTATATACCTGGAGATAGTATGAGATTCCATAAATTAAAGACTTAGTCCAATAAGACTGCCCCCCTCTTCAGACACCAATTGAAAGTACAGGTTGTCACCTGGTTTCTGACCCACCAGCTATAGATTGGAGGTTCCCATGACACTTTCCTTGGGTTTGATTAACTGGCTAGAGCAGCTCACAGAACTCAGGAAAACAACTAGATTACCAGTTTGTTATAAAAGGATACAACTCAGGAACAGCCAGATGGAAGAGATATATAGCATAAGGTATGAAGAAAACAGAGTTTCCATGCTTTTTGAGTGTATCATTCTTCCAGATGCTTCACGTGTTCACCAACTTGGAAGCTGTTCAAACCCTGTCCTGGGTTTTTATGGAGCATGGCTGACCAAATCATTGGCCATTGATATTTGACTCAGTCTCCAGCTCCTCTCCTATCTCTAGAGGGAGGGAGTAGGGGCTAAAAGTCCCAACCCTCTAGTCACATTGTTGGGTCCCCTGGCAACCAGCCCTATCCTTAGGTTATCTAAAGATGGTCCAAAAGTTAGTTTATTAACATAACAAAAGTCACCTTTATTGCTTATATTGCTTAGAAAATTCCAAGAGTATTAAGAGCTCTGTGCCAAGAATGGGACAAAAACTAGGTATATATTTCTTATTATAAATCACAATATCACAAGTCCTATGTCCACCGTAGCCATACACAAGGCAATGAACCAGAGTTAGAAAAGGTCCAACAAAAGTGGCTCTGTCCAGCAGTAGGAGCTCTGTCCAGCAGCAGCTGAGTCTAGCAATGGTAATGATGCCCTGAAGCAATGGCCCCACATCCTGGGCTGACTGTCGGCTGCCAAGCCACCCTTGGTTTCTGCCCATTTTCCAACCTGAATTCTTCAGCTTTCCCTGTCCATTCTGTGAGCTCCTTTCCTTCCATTATCCTCCCCCAAAATTCATTTTCAGCCTAAGCTATTCGGCCTTGTTTTCTTTTTCTTGAAACCAAGCATACAGGCTGTCACAGAAGGCTTTACACAGAGATAATTCAGAAACTGCTTGCAATCCCCAAAATAAAAATTTAACAGTCCATCTCCAATAGGCGTCCACAAATGAATAAATGTGAGAACGAATGAACTCCAGCTTTCAGCTCCCCAGAGTAGGGAGCTTGCTTGACCTACACATCTTGCCAGCATTAAATGATTCATGGGACCAATCACCGGCAGAAAAAAGTAGGGGATTTGGATGTATTGGGGTGTTTTACTTCGGGGCTGTGGAGTAGATGAATGATGACACTATTCTGGTTCCTAAATCATTTCTTGATTACAAGAAATTCTTAGAAGAAAACTGATATTTTTAAAATTGTGATACAAATCGATATAAAGCCTTTCGATCATGCTTGTACGCTCCAAGGGCTGCTAGGATGGAAAACAGAACCATAAAACTTAGGCATCCCCACTTGCACTTGTTTAGAACTTCCCCTGCCTCCCCACCACCTCCACTATAAGACAGAAGATAAAATACAACATATCTTCCAAAGAGCATGGGATCCCAACCATCATTACCTGTTGCTGTGCAATCTTTGCAGGATAAAGGGCTCTGATGCTCATTAACCCCCTTAGAACAAATATAAAAGGAAATTTTCAACAGGCATTCTCTGCTCCATCCTCCTGGAATATTCACGAAATGGCCTTTTCTTGCATCCCTAGCATAACTCCTACTGTTCAATTCATGGCCATGTTTTAAAATACAGATTTTAGGGGCGCCTGGGTGGCGCAGTCGTTAAGCGTCTGCCTTCGGCTCAGGGCGTGATCCTGGCATTCTGGGATCGAGCCCCACATTGGGCTTCTCCACTGGGAGCCTGCTTCTTCCTCTCCCACTCCCCTTGCTTGTGCTCCCTCTCTCGCTGGCTGTCTCTCTCTGTCAAATAAATAAATAAAATCTTTAAAAAATAAAATACAGATTTTACAGAAGGGGGAATGAAGCATGAGAGACTATGGACTCTGAGAAACAAACTGAGGGCTTCAGAGGGGAGGGGGTGGGGGAATGGGATAGGCTGGTGATGGGTAGTAAGGAGGGCACGTATTGCATGGTGCACTGGGTGTTATACGCAACTAATGAATCATCGAACTTTACATCAAAAACCAGGGACGTACTGTATGGTGACTAACATAATATAATTTAAAAATATATTATTATAAAAAAAATAATTAAAAATAATAAAATAATAAATAAATTAAAAATTAAAATAAAAAATAAAATAAAATACAGATTTTATCACTATTCAGAGAGATGAGGCCCACAGATCAGGAGATTACAGTTATTGAAAAATAGTTTGTCACTCACAGTTCCCAAGAGGATGGAGTACACTACATCATGCAGGGCCATAAAGGGAGGCATCGCGGTCAGTGAGGAGAAAGAAGGCGCAAGAGGAAAGTGTGGACAAGAACCTTTATTGTGGTTTCCACACAAAAAGCAAGGCAGGACAAGGTAAGCAGTTTTGGGATTGGCTAGTTTGAATAATTTCAGCAGGCTCTGAAGATAGGGGCTTTCTCTAGTTGCCTGGTACCTGGCCCTGGGATGATTAAGGCAGAGGAATATTGTCTCCTAGAATGTAAAAGCCAGATAGATGAGGTGGCATGGAGAATGGGCCCTGGATGGGTTTGTTTTCATACGAAAGGCATGTTCCTGGGAGAGTCCTTTAATGTCTCCTAAAATTGGCTAACTCTGGAAGGGGCCCCAGGCAGTAAGGCCCCAGATGCCTTCTGGATATGTTTAATCCAAATTATGAGGCCCAGTTTTTCTGCTTTTTCAGGCCATCCTCACTGGGCCTCCCTCACTACAGAGAACCACCAAAGGCTATCCAGCTCACATCTCCTCTCCCTACCACTGAATTCAAGGGAAAAATTTCCCGGAAATTCCAGCAAATGTTATCTTGATTTTCATTGGCTGTGACTGGACTACATCACCATGACTGAACCAATCACTGTGCCTGGGAGATGGGCATTGGCCCACTGGCTTAAGCCAATCAGAGCACAGGCCCGGAGCCAGGTTGGACCTAGTCAAATGAAACCATGTGGTAGGGAAAGGATGAGGGGTGATTTCCTAAAGGAAATGTGGACAGCAGTTTCCAACAGGGGAGGTAATTGATGATGACTCTCAACACGCAAAGTCTACCAAAAATATGCTGCTTTGTATTAAAATGTTCAATATTAATTTTATACACATCCAGTACTTTGTTTAAAAAAAAAAATGGGCGTGATGTGGGGGGTTGCCTGGCTGGCTCAGTCAGTAGAGCATGCGACCAGGTCAACCCCACATTGGGTGTAGAGATTTTGAAAATAAAATCTTTTTTTTAAAAAGGGGGCTCTTGGGGCACCTGGGTGGCACAGCGGTTAAGCGTCTGCCTTCGGCTCAGGGCGTGATCCCGGCGTTGTGAGATCGAGCCCCACATCAGGCTCCTCCGCTAGAAGCCTGCTTCTTCCTCTCCCACTCCCCCTGCTTGTGTTCCCTCTCTCGCTGGCTGTCTCTATCTCTGTCGAATAAATAAATAAAATCTTTAAAAAAAATAAAAATAAAAGAAATTAAAAAGGGGGCTCAGAACCCACCGCCCTGGTAACCCTACCTTCATCCCTCACTACTAACATGATTCAGTTATTACATTATCTGGCCCTTCATCCGAGCTGGTGAGCCCCTAGAGTGGAGGCCAGAGAAGTGGCACACTAACATAAGAAAAAAATATGTGATTTCTTTTACTTATACAGAGTTATTAAATTAATATAAAAAGTAAAATTTAACACATGCTGTGACATTGAACGTTATTGGTATATAACAGTGGCTCCCAAGCTTTAACATAAATCAGAATCCCCCAAAGGACTTGCTGAAAATAGATTGCTGAGTCCTACCCCCAAAGGCGTTGATTCCGTGGGTTTGGGCTGGTGCCTGAGGATCAGAATTGCTAACAAGTTCTCAGATGCCCCTGATGTTTTAGGGGAACGCGCTTTGAGACCCATTGGTTTGCACCATGTGTTTTATTTTACTGGTAGCTGATTCTCTTAAAAACGAGGTTCTAAAATGCCATTCTAGCTTCTAGAATTCAAGATCTGGCCTTTTAGATGGTTCAGAAAAGGCTTTACTATAAAGTAAAGCTCATTCTGCTTGGTTTTGAGACAGCAGATGAGGAGACATGAGAGGTCGCTATTTCCCTTTACTCCTAGATGCTGACCCAGGCAAGATCTGTCACATGATAATGCTTTTAAGGAACAGCAGCAAGGGTAAGAGTACAGACGTAGACACTGTATCCAGAAAGCCCAGAAAATAGGTCAGGGGAAGAGGGCATCTTTCTCTTGTTTCCATTGCAATCAATAAAAATTAACACGGCTGGTTTTGAACCTGGGACCTTGAGAACTCCGATTTACAATTATACCAATGGGAAGGAAAATGAACTTGGTAAAATGTTAAGACTTTCTTCTTTTCCGGGCCATGAAACTTCTATGACCCATTTTATGCTCTGACCTGACCTGGCTCTATAGTGACCACTAGGTCCCTATATGCCATCAGTTTAAAAAGAACTCTTGTTGGAAAAGTCCACAATTCATTCCTGCAATGAATTCCCCCTTTTGCTGGACTTGTGTTGCATAAAAAGTAATCCTCTTCCACTGAGCTTCACAGTGTTTCCAATTCAGAAAGGCTCCAAGGAAAAGAAGAAGAAATTTTACCAGCCATGGGGGGGGGGGGCGGGGGGGAGGCAATATGTTTTTGACACACATATGGTTTCTATAATAGTTTTATAAAAATTGACTTTGACTTAGCTCTCTGAGAGAGACAGCCTGATTGAGGACGACAGGCCCAGAGAACCCACCCCTGTCCCCAGGCAGAGGAATGCCTGGGCTTGATTTGTGGCCCTGAATGGAGGTCTGTGCTGTGTGAGGTGATTTTTACACCCTTCTGCTTTGCCGATTGACCTCTCCCAAGCTGCCTTCCCCACACACCAACCAGCGTCACGTGTTCCCAAATGGAGCTGATGATCTGGAATCCATAAATAATGAGCATCTCAGGAAAAACCTTCTCCCTAAAATAGAAGCCAGAAACTTGCACCCACAAAACTGAGCTGTCACAGAGGCCTGTGGTATTTCCCTCTAAAACAACATGGTTGCCGTCAGGACCTCCACAGCCACGGCCATACGTCAGAACGTAACATACAAATCGCACTAGAGCCAGTTCGGAAGAGCTGAGTATACTCTTTCTGCCTCCCATCTCCCTAAGCCTACCAAGCCCAGGGTAGAGACCTGGGCTATGGGAGGAAAGCCTCCACATACTTGAGGGAAATGGGTTGAGCTGGTTCATCCAAGCTCCCCCTTTGGGGGCTCTGCCTCACTGCAACATGACAGCCTAGATCTCTGCACCTCTGGCCTCCAGGAGGCCCTTGAAGGAGTCCAGAACACACCCAAAAAGATTGAAAGGAATGTTTAGCAGAAGGTGACTTTTCTAACTCAGAAGCCTTCTCCCATTTCCCACCCTGCTTTCTGCATACCGCCCACTCCGCCATCTTTCAGCCCCTGAAGACACCAAGCCTTGGGGCTTCACTTACCTTTCCCCCTTACCTGCAATGCTCTTCCCTCCAACTGTGTGCATGACAGCCTCCTTCTTTTCATGCAGGGCACTCATCTTCCAGAGACGTTGCCCCACACACACACCTTTCAACCCCATCACCCTGTTCTAGTTCCTTCACAGCACATAACCCTACCGAAAAGCATGCATTTGGTTGTTTCCTTACCTAGGTATACATAAACATATCAACATTCCCCTCTAGAAAAATTTCCATAAAGCAGGGGACCTTATGGTCCCTGTTTGCCACTAGACCCCAGTGACTACTGGCATCACAGGTGTTTGGTAAATATTTGCTGAATAAGTGAGTGAACACTGAAGTGATTTCCAACCTGTGGACACTGTTCCAGTTTCTCTCGAAAAAGTAGAAAATTTGGCAACATTGGGCCTATATTCTCATGGGGCCACTTCTGCATGGGGCTCAGTAGCAGCACCCCCATTTATGAGGAAGTTAATGTAGTTTGGTTTAATTAGGGATCATTAGCTTAATGCAATGCCTGGAACAGACTAGGTACTGTAATAAGTAAACGTGTTGGGTGTTGACCGTGTTTCTCTGTTCATTAGCACTTTTTCTAAAGAAAAACAAGAGCAGTGAAAAGACTCTAACAAATCGAGCTGTGTCATGACAGCTCAGGAAAGCTTTGGCTGAGTAAAATCTAGGATAAAAACAGCCTCCCTAACCAAAGGACTCCTTCAAACACATTTCTTCTGGCCCCAGCTTTGGACATCATCGTGCATCACCAAAGACCAAAAGTGGATAGAAGTGGAAAGAAAGGAGAAAGTGCCCCTTTGTAAGTAAGTACGTGCATGGGGTGAAGCTTCTCACACCTTCCCCCGGGTGCATCTCAGCAGGACGTGTTTGGAATCGAAGGCCAAACTTCTGTTCCACGAAGCAAAGTCACAATGCATAGGATACCCCTGATTGACCTACCGTAGCATGGGGTTAAAGCATCGAACAGATTCTTGCAGGAGTTTCCGGCGCACGAGTTCTCAGTGGGCTACAGTATGGGGGAGACCCTGCCCACCCCACTCAACCTCCCTCACGGCCTGAGCTAAGTGAGCTTCTGTGCCAGCCTCTTCTGTCCCTGGGGGTGTGGGGGCTTCGCTGCTAAGCCTCACTCGACTCATCTTGGCCTCCGGGCTGAAATCCTTCTCTCAGGCCGCAGCCCATCTGGCTGGCTTGGACGGAACCCCGTTTCTGGACACCCCTGGATTGGGCCTTTTTCCAGCGCAGGCGGGGTGCTCTGCCGTCCCCGTCGTGCTCTCGTTCTATCTCTGAGCCTACGTTTTCTCTTTAGTAATAAAGCCTGAATACTTGCTTACTCTTCCTTCCTGTTAGCCCTTCGTTCCTTCTCTCTATTCCACCTTCGCCTGCCTCTCGTGCTCACAGGGATATTCCACTCATTGCCAGAAGAAGACAGACTCTTGACTACGTACATTATGACCTTTCTCGATGTCTCCCCCAGACCTGACTAAACAGCCAGACCCATGATTCTATGGAGATTCTTTCGGTGCCCTTCTTTCATCAAATTCATCTGTGGGGGAGGAGGGGCTAAAATAAGGTTGAAAACCCCTCAGTGGATTCCAGTTATCCGTATCGTTCCTCTTCCCCAAATCATGAGGAGCCAGGGTGGTCCGTGCGCAATCGTTAGCAACCCTGTGGTCCAGTGAGAGCCGCTGGTTTCCACAGCTCCCTCCCTCATAATTAACTTTCTCCCCCGCTGACCTCTACCACACCTGATCTCGTTCACACCCGCAGGAACAGGAGCCAGTAAACTGGATTTCAGCCCAGTGATTTTACCATCTCACACATCTGGGTTCTGTTTGGGTCTAGTTAGTGAGTTCCTTGGTTGTTGGCTGGAGGAGTTTTGTGTTCATTCACAACTTTTCAGGGAAACTCTGTGGAGAGTTCAACTTGATCCAGAGCCTTCTCCAGGGGTCTCTTCTGATCATTTCCTCTGGACAGGAAAGAGGAAATACAATGTAGTGTCTGAGAAAGCAAAGCCCAGTGGCTGACTAGCCAAGGTGTAAGGGACTCAGCATAGAGGGATGGATTCCCTTCAACGTCCCCAGAGCAGCAAAGAGCCTGTACCCAGCAAGGCGGAGGGGTGGCTCATTCTGACATTCCGTGGCTCCCGTGGAATTGGGCACACTGATACCCTGCAGAGCAGATCAAACTGGAAACACTTTCTGCCCAGCACTCCCCTTCCCTCAGACGATCCTATTTCTCACGACAGGTTGAGGTCTCTGTCACTTTCCTGAGCCCCTCCTTCCCTCTGTGGTCTCGACTCTTCAGACATTAAAAGGCCTTTTAATGCAATTGGCTCTGTTCTCTCTGCAGACACATGGGTATACACACGGCACAGATTTCAGAAACACATATGCACACATGCGTGCCCACACACACACACAGCAAAGATTGACTGCTCTGGAAATGTTGCCTTTTTTACAGATTTATTCTTTGAAAAGTGAGAGATTCCTCTCCTGGGATGGACCTGGAGGGGGTTGGTAGGGGGAGAGAGAAAGGCCCCCATATTCAGGCAGCCCACCCAGGCTCCAGGCATCTGGCTAAGGGTGGGTGGGGATGGTTAGGGAAAGAGGGAGGAGCAAACATAAATCACAAAGATTGGTGGGCTGAAAATGCCCCTTGTCCTTCGAGAGAGGTAAGGCTTTCGAGCTGTTGCAAAGATTCAGATGCTTCGGGTCTGTATAATAACATCTGTTCGGTCTGGATAAGAGCCAAGGTAGGAAAACTCTCATTTCCAGAAGCAGAAGCTGCAGAGCAGTGAATTTCAAGGTGGCGACAACAGCTTCGTTAGCTAGCCGGGGAGCTTGCACAAACTGCACAGGCCCATCTCTGAGATTCTAAGAGGTAGACCAGAACCTCCGCAGCCGGCTTGCATAGCTTTGCATTCCATTAAGTTACCAGAGCCTTCCTGGTGCAGAGTTCAGCTCTACCGTCTGGCGGCTGCACCGAGACAGGAAGGATGGGAGCCGGCTCTGCAGCAGGGGACGTCGGGTCGGCAGGGAACTCCAGCTGCCCGGGCAGCAGACAAAGGAGGAGGAGCCCAACGGTCTCTGTAGACACCTGGGAAAGAGGACACTATTTTGGCATTCCCTGCGGAGCTCTAAGTCCGCTTGCTACTTATAATTGTAGCCTCTAAAGTTGTCAAAAAAGCAAATGCAGGGGCGCCTGGGTGGCTCAGTCTGTTAAGCGTCTGCCTTCGGCTCAGGTCATGATCCTGGAGTTGTGGGTTCGAGCACGCATTGGGCTCCCCGCTCAGCAGGGGGTCTGCTTCTCCCTCCGCCCCTTACCCTGCTCATGCTCTCTCTTTCACTCTCTCTCTCTCTCTCAAATAAATAAATAAAATCTTTTAACAAAAAGAAAAAGCAAATGCAATCAGAGATAGCATCTCTAAGAGGTCAGTGTGGGGCCGAAGAGCAGCATGGTTCTTCGAACCTTTCCCCATCAGACCCCCCCACCCCACCCCCCTGGAAGAAGGCCAAGTTCAGTGCTGGGCGCCACTGGGTGCGAGGGAAGGTGAGAGGCTGGACCTCGTGCGGAGGACGGCAGTGAGCGCACTGCAGGTACCGGAGGGCTGTCACACAAGCCAAAGGAAAAGAAGTTCATTAACAAGGAAAGCAGAAGGCTGAAGGGAGCAGCACCAACCTTCAGAGCTCCGAAGGGCCACCCCCGGAAAAGAAAAGGCTGCTCTGTGTCACTGCAAGAGGGACCGTGACAGGAGAGAAAGGGCGGGCGCTGTGAGAAGCATTCACGACGATCACCCTTCAGTCCTTCCCACAACCCTGGGAGGGGAGTGTTCTCATCCTCATTTTCCAAGCAGGCAAACTGAGGCTTAAGCTAAATAATTTACCCAAGGTGGTCAGTTTCCAAAGAATGAGAATAAAATTCCAGTCTACATCTATGGGATTCCCAGCCCCATTCTTTCCATTACTCCATAAAGGAAAACCTGCCCTGGGCGAAAAAATTAGAGGAAGAAGACAGTGAGTCAATAGAAGAAAGAATTCTGGTAGATGCAACCGGTGCCTCCCCCCAGAGCCCCTACACACCTTAGCCACTGACTGGCCAATGCCACGGAGGTAGAGCAGGCCAGACCCCTTGCCCCCCACCAGGGTGAACTCTGCATGTGCCTTGTGCTGCACAGCCTCCCAGGGGACCAGACTAAAGCTAGTGGCCAGTAGGGATCCCACTATCACTAGGGCCTCCCTGCCCCATCCACTCTCCCGAAGGCACTCCCCCACTTTCTGCAGCATCCCCATCTCAGGCTCTGCTTCTGGAGAACCTCTGAGGTACCTTACATCACTGGCTCCTGAGATCCCACAATCCCAGGTATCCAAAGTGTATGGGTTTGCCATGATGAATGAAAAGGATAAGAGATGGGGCACCTGGGTGGCACGGTCGGTTAAGGGTCTGACTCTTGATTTGGGCTCAGGTCATGATCTCTGGGTCATGGGATCGAGCCCCACGTCGGGCTCCATGCTGAATATGGAGTCTACTGGAGATTCTCTCTCTCACTCTCCCTCTGCCCCTTCCCCCTTCTCTCTCCCTCTCTAAAAAAAAAGAAAGGAAAGGAAAGGAAAGGAAAGGAAAGGAAAGGAAAGGAAAAGAAAGGAAAAGAAAGGAAAAGAAAGGAAAAGAAAGAGAAAGAGAAAGAGAAAGAGAAAGAGAAAAGAAAAGAAAAGAAAAGAAAAGAAAAGAAAAGAAAAGAAAAGAAAAAAGAAAAGAAAAGAAAAGAAAAGAAAAGAAAAGAAAAGAAAAGAAAAGAAAAGAAAAAAGAAGAGGCGCCTGGGTGGCTCAATCATTAAGTGTCTGCCTTCGGCTCAGGGCGTGATCCCGGTGTTCTGGGATCGAGCCCCACATCAGGCTCCTCTGCTAGGAGCCTGCTTCTTCCTCTCCCACTCCCCCTGCTTGTGTTCCCTCTCTCGCTGGCTGTCTCTCTCTGTCAAATAAATAAATAAAATCTTAAAAAAAAAAAAAGAAAGAAAAAGAAAAGAAAAGAAAAGAAAAGAAAAGAAAAGAAAAGAAAGAAAAAGGATAGAAGATAGATGCCGAGGGGGAAGGATGTGAAGGGGAGACTCAGGGCCCTGTGCCGGTGTTGCCCTGCAGAGATGCAGCCTCGAACAGTCCCCTGAACTAGCACCTACGTCTCGCACTCATGGCCTGGGGTGACATATGATGACAGCACAACTTTATTTTTGGATAGGGTTTCTATTTAGCATTCGGAGAGAGTTCCAACCCCAGGGTCAAAACAAGAGGAAAATAAAGGGAAGAAACAAAATTAAGCAGCACCATTCCTCGTGAATATAAATACCAGGAAGAAACAGTTCCTCCTTCCCTTTCTTCTCTCCCATGTGCATCAACAGAATTTGCTAAGAGCCAAACTCTATGGTTGTGGTTGTCTGCAGTCTGAATATGGAAGGGAGAACATGTCTTTCCAACCCCCTTTCTGAGAAGGACTTCCTGCCTCAGCCTTCGACTGTTAGCCTGTGGGGATGACCTCAGTTGCCGAGGGCCACCTCACCCAGGGCCACACTCTTGTCCATGTGGTCCACACCCAGTGACTGAGCCACACAGGAGTATAAAGGCCTGGCCATCTCAACCCAGCTTGGGACGGCCCTTGTGTTCCCCAGCCCCTGGTGTTCATGCCCTCAGAGAATCCCTCGCCTCGAGTATGGGCTAGAGCTGGTAACTTGCTCCTAACAAAGAGAATATGGCGGGGCTCCTGGGTGGCTCAGTCAGTTATGTGTCTGCCTTCTGCTCAGGTCATGATCCCAGGGTCCTGGAATCAGGCCCCATGTTGGGCTCCCTGCTCAATAGGGAGTCTACTTCTCCCTCTCCCTCTGACCCTCCTCCTTGCTCATGCTCTCACTGGCGCTCTCTCTTTCTCACTCAAGTGAATAAATAAAAATATTTTTAAAAAAGAGAATATGGCAAGGTGATGGGATGTCACTTTTGTGACAAACTTACAAAAGTCTGTGCCTCCCATTTTGCTAGCTTGTTTGCTCATTCTATCTCTCTGTGTGTCTCTTGCTAGAACTCTCTTTCCCTTTGGCCTGCTCACTCGGTTGTGAGATACTCTGTGGAGAGACCCACATAGCAAGGACAGAGTGAGGCTTCTACTTAGAGCTTGCGATGAACTAAGTCTTTTACCTCACAGCCCATGAGAAACTGAATCCTGCCAACAACCACATGAGTGGGCTTGGAAGCAGACGCTGCCCAGCCGAGCCTGCAGATGAGACCACAGCCCCAGCTGAGACCTTGTTGGCAGCCGCATCAGAGTCCATGAGGCAGTGGATCCAGCTAGGTCATGTCCAGATTCCCGGCCTACAGAGGCTGTGGGACAAGTTTTGGAGTTAATGCTACTTAGCAATAAATAGTGAGTACAACCCTGAGGAGACATTCTAACTCCAGAGCTTCCCAAAGGGCCAGCTGAGGCTGTTGTTGGACCTTCATTGTAGTAAGACCTCTCCTTCTAACCATCTTCCTCTAACCTCTCCCCTCCCTTCCAGGGCCATTGATGCCAACAGTGTTCCTTTAAAAGCAGCCTGTAAGCTTAACTCCACCTCTGACTCTGCTTCCTGGAGACCCCAATGTGCGACAGGGCTCATCCAATAAGCATCTTAGGGAATAACTGCAGCCTCCAAATGTAATTCTGACTTAGTGATATTTAATAACATCCCTAAAGAATATATAATTCAACTCAACACATATTTGTCAAGTACAAAAGTGAACAGGCAGACAGATGTGGTCACTGCCTCAGGGGCTAATCACCTGCTGGGGAAGACTGTCATTAAATAAGTAATTAATGGACTCTAAGCACAAGCCTACAGATTCCTGAGGGAGGAGGATCAAGAGTTAGCATCTCCTCTTTCCTAATCTCTTTTTATTTCCCCTTCCCACAATGAGAGAGCTGGAAAGGGCACCAATCTGTCTACTTCGCCCCAGAGGCTCTTCTCATCTGGTACACACCTGGGAAGCTCACATTCTCCCAGGATGAGGCCGGGACTTCTACCACTGACGCAGAGTAAACGAGTGTTGAGAGAGGAACTCAGTCCTGCCAACAACCTTGCTGTACATCTGTGGGAACTCTCCAGAATGTTAAAGACTACTCTAGGGGGGAGCAGTGTCCAAAGTGACCTGTATCCAATGGATCTTCTGAGCCCCAGGGGCCAGCCAGCCAAAGTTCAGCATGTCCTCGTCCAGAAGTGACACAAGAGAGAAAAGAATGTTGAATAATGCTTCAACCAAAATACCAAAACCTAATCCCCTACCATGATCCTAATCAAAATCGTTACCATTCGAGGAACTGTGTTTTGTTCACTATCTTCTTCATAGCATTTAGTATTACATGAATTATAGTACACATTTTTTCAGTTTTTTTATTGTATGCATCCCGTTAGGATGTAAGTTTCTTGAAGGCAAGGATTTTGTGCATCCGTTGCAATGCTTCCAGTGGCTAGAACGATCCTAGCCCACAGTAGACATTCAATGGGTATTAGTTGAAGGAATGAGTGAGTGAATGAATGAAGTAAATGAATGAGTGAGTTAATTTAGTGCCAATCTTCACATCCTCAGATCTTGCTCCACTGTAACAGTATAGAAGCTCTATGGGTGTGGGGAGGGTAGTACTTTTATGACCTCCATTTTACAGATGAGGAAACTGATAAACAGAAAGTGAAGAAGCTCCCCCAAGTCACACAACCAGAAATCCACGAAGCCACAATTTTAGCTCAAGTCCTTTTTCATTGCCCTACCCTACAGAGATTGCTACTTACAGAGACACACAAAGAGTATAATTCATTTATTTCAACAAACACTTACTGAGCACCCAAGATGTGTCTGAACCCTAGGCTCTTCAAGAACAGGAGCCCCGTCTGCCTTTACTCACCATTGATCCCCACACCTGGAATCACGCCTGGCATAAAGTCAGTGCTCAGTAAATATTTGTTGGATGAAGAAAAAAACCAGCTGTGCTAGGACTTAGAAAACAGCCATAGTCATTTTCCTCATAATGCTTAGAATCTAGTGGGGCCACAGTCCCATGGAAACACGCCAGAAAGGATGATCATAAGAAACATCATTGAGCATAAGCTTTGTACAAGGTGTTTGTCTAAGCACCTTTTCATGGATTGATTTATTTAATCCTTTCAACAACTCTTTGAGGTTGGTCCTGCTATTATCCTTATTTTATAGATGAATAAATGGAAGCCCAGAGAGGTCAAGTAACTTGCTGAAGATCACAAGGCTAGTGAGTGGCAGAGCCAGGATTTGAATTCAATCTATGAGACTCCAGAGCTTGTGCTCCAACCATTGGACACTGTACTGCCTCTGTCTGATCAATGAAGACCATAACAGACGTGAGTACCTGCATGCTGAAAATCCCTAATGGCATTGACGGCTTTAACTGGCAGAGAAGTGGAACGATACTTGTGTGAGTCTGCTGGGGCCACCATCACAAAATACCACAGACTAGGGAGCTGACACAACAGAAATTGATTTCCTCACAGTGCTGGAGACTGGAAATCCAAGATCAAGGTCTCAGCAAGTTTGGTTTCTCCCGAGGCCTCTCTCCTTGGCTACAGATGGCTGCTTCTGACTATGTCTTCTCATGGCCATTTCTCCTAGCCTTTGCTCGGGGCATACACCCCATGGAGTCCCTTCCTCTTCTTATAAGGACACCAGTCAAATTGGATTAGGGTCCCACCCTTATGATCTCATTAACCTTAGTTACCTCTTTTAAAGCCCTGCCCTCCAAATACAGTGACATGCGGAGATAGGGTTTCAACATACAACTTTGGCAGCTTGGAGGGGAGGGCTGGACAATACGGTCCATAACAACCCTGTTTGAAACACAACACCTTCAAAGACACTCTAAATATCCACTTCACTGTCCCTGGTGAGAGCTGCCATAAGCCCTTGTGAGCCCAGGGTCAGCCATGGGACAGAAGCAGGGCCATGTCTTTGTCCTGATGTGATCGGTCCATCTCCTCCCCTTCTACCAAGACCTTCCCACGGTGGGAGGAGGCAGGGTGCTGGCTACCTGAACCATGTGCCTTCTTGACCCATCTATAGCCTCACGAATAGAGACCATGTCTGCCCAGAGCCATGAGTTTATGAAGAATTATTAATATTCTGATGAGGCCGGGCAAGGGGCATCTTAGCCCCCAGTAGCAGAGGTGGTTGCTCAGAGCTTCTCCCGCTGCCTTAAAGGAAGACACATGCTCAGTTCATAAGTAGAGATTTGGCTTCATGTTGATACTAAACTGATTCTTAAGGGGCCTGAGAGAGAATTCTTCGAGGGAGATCTTCTTAGGTTGATTTTGCACAGAAGTAAGATGAGGTTGTGAATTACTTCGTCCATCTCCAGGCTCAGGTATGGAGGGGAGCCATTCGAGGAAATGGGCATTGAGAGGTTGTCCACCCCGTCCTCCTGCCCTCCAGCAGGATGGTTCCTAAATAATTCCAAAGTGATGCACAGTTGCTCAGGTCTGTAAAAACTTCCAGAAAAGGAGAGGGAAGAAGAACACACTAACTGGATTTGGGTTTCACAATCCACCCCTCCACCGGCAACCGCATCAACCGAGAGGAACAGCACATCCACCCCCATGAACTACCCTCAGGAAAAGAGCAGCCAGTACAAGGGCAAGCAGCCACTTGCCTGTAACCGAGGCGGGGGGTAGGTCAGGTGGGGAGATGGAAAGAGCTGTGCTGCATGAAACAGAAGGATGTTCACCCACACTCCCCATCCCCCTATGAAACAACTTTAACTAATTCTGACTGTGGGAGAACAAAGGGACAATGTGGATTAAAACTAACACCTCTGAAGAGCCAGCAAGGAGCCAGCCCTGCATACAGAGCACAGTGCCGTGTGCCCTGCATATGTTATCACAGCACTGGTGATTCATCCCATGTGCTAGGGTAACCACCACGCTTCTCGCAGTCTCTTTGCCTCCATAATCTCCAAAATCCAATCCAATCTAAAAATGAGGTGTTGAAAGGAGAGAGATCTTTAACGAGCGTGAAGAATGAATGGCAAAGCACTGTCTCTTTTTTAACTGCATTGACGAGAAGCACATAATTAGAATGATGCATAAGTGAAGGTTAATTTTTAGGAGGTACCTTCAATGTGCTGTGTCAGTTGCGGGATCTGTACGACAGTGGAAATCTGATGAGAAAGGGGGCTCTGGCTAAAACACTATCTTCAAATAACAGCACTGGTCAAAAGGACTAAGGCCATCTCCCCTCCAAAGCCAGGCTTATGGGTTTTTGTCACGGGTCAATTGTGTGAAAGCCCAGCTTTCCAGTGGAATGAGCACCATCTTTCTCATTTTCTTCCTGATGGTAGAACTCACACAGGGTCAGTCATTATCCGAGTCATCTGACTCCCAACCCCATTCTTTAGTGTCAGCTCCACATGGCCACTCAGAAAAGTAAGGCGTAGTGTCTACAGGTCTTTCCCCACCTCATAGAGAATGTACCCACGTGGCCAGCCAGAGGATGGTAGCCATGGGGAGGTGCCTCTTGCCCATTCCCTGCACTCCTTCCCTGTGGTAGCTCCACTGCGTGTGGAGAACTTCATTTCAACACACACACACACACACAAACACACACACACACACACACACACACACACACACACATTAGAGTCGGAGACATGGAGAATGGAGCCAGGAAGATAGTTCACTGGGAGGCTCCTAGTCCTGGCCAACACCATGTCCTGGGGTTTTCTAATCTCTCCCCTCAAAAATCACAGCCCTAGCACGTGGAACCACAGTTACACACACACACGCAGACACACACCCTCCCCAGGCTTTCAACCATCAGTCCACCTTCGAGAGCCCCCTAGTGAAGTCAGAACTGGCTCTCTCAATAGCCCAGCTCAACTAGGCTCCACATATAAACCACTCATGTATTAAGATCCAGGAAGTCAGTGCCACCTGCTCCCACCTCATCAACCACTTAGATGCAACCCTTGAATCCACTTAGATTCAACCCTCAGTGGGGAAGAGATAGCACCTGCCACGGTGGCTCAGAACAGAACTTAGGGTCAAACAGAGCTGGATTTACACCTCAGTTCTCCCACTCTCAGAGATCTCCTCACACTGTCACCTCCAGGGGCAACATTCACAGTGACTATAATGTGAGTGCTGCTCCCAGAGTGGTGGCAGGCCATAGCCCAGCCACTAACTAGCAGTGGACTAGTAGTGTTACTTGTACAAGGGCTTAACTATCCTGATCCTCAGTTTCCCTTTATTTATAAAGTGGCTGTTTTGATGTTTACGTCTCCAACTTGTTCTAAGGATTCAATGAGATTATGTAATAGGCTTAGTACAGAGCTTGATACATTGAAAACAGTCAATAATTAGTAACAATTATTTTCTTTAAGGTCACCCAACAGGGGGTTGTGCCCACAGAAGGACTCTCAGTAGTACTTGTTTTCAGGACTTCATGCAAGGAAGTCTATGAGCCAAATGTCTCCCATCCCTACATATAAGCCTTTATTGATTTGCCAGCCGATCTCAAATCCAGGTATTTTTACTGCCTAAATTCTTCATGGGAAAGAGAGAAGTTGAGGAGAACAAAGCCACTATGGGACAGCTGAAGGTTTGGTTAGGATGGTAAGAAACAAAGAGCCCATTCTTCCACACCATGACACCCCTAACCTATCCCCCTGATCCTTAGCACCATACCACCTCATCCTTAGAATAAGGGGTGGGGGGGCATCAGACTCTCATCCCTAGTCTCCAGACAAGGGATTTGGATATAGAATTAACAAAGAGTTAGATACAAAGGAAAATATTCTGTTACACTTTTATCATGTTGTATATGCTGCGTAGTCCATTGTACACCTTGTACATTGGCCCTTGTCAACTATGATTCTAGAAGAGACTTACACTGTAATGTTGAAGGTGGACAGCTTCATACATACATGCATACCTACCAAGAGCGGACTTCACTCCTATTCACTCATGTTACTATCTATGGATCCTTAAGAGAATTGAGAAAATCATCACTGCAATCATTATCTGCGATCCTTGATTAGGATGAAGAATCTGTAAGGTAGATAAGGCAGACATCATTATTCCCAATGAACAGATGAGAAAGCTGAGTTTAGAGAGTCAGAAAACCCATGGTGACAAGACACGTAAGTGGCAAAGGCAGAACTCAGTCTACAAACTCCAAACCAAAATCTCCCTTGTCACAACAGGTGGTCCCAAGAAATGTCTAGATCCCACACCTGTCATCTTCAGTCACACAAGCAGGATCTCAGAGACTTCCAAGGAGGAAGGAACGTAAAGTTCATCTACTGCAATTTTCTCATTTTGCAGATGAGAAAACTCATCTTACCAACTACCATTATCATGTCCTCCGCTCCCTTATGAGATGTTTCCACATCTGTTAATTGTCCATGTGAATATAACTGCTCATTGGACACAGTGTTTTCTGCTGAATATAAAAGATGCAGTGGTAACAGATGGAGTTACAAGTCCCAAGTGTTTAATGGCGTACTTCTGTCCAGAGCCCTGACTGGCCACAGCTAGCAGTGTGACCTGAGGAAAGTCACTTCGAGTTTCCTCATTTTGGTAATAAGGAGATTGGATGAGAGAGTTTGACTCCCATTAAGATCCCTTCCAACTCTAAAATCCCTTATCTGTGAAAGTGCTTTGGGGGTCATCTACTCCAGCCACCCACACCCCATAGCGGTAGCATCTGTTTAAACTCTTCTTTCCTAAGACTAGTTTTAGTCTCAATTCATCCTTCTGTGTGTGTGCCATTCTGCAGATAGCTTTGGTGAAGGCCCTGATCGAAGTCCAAGCAAAGTTAGCTCCCAACAGACAGACCAGCCCTTTAGACATTAAAGAAACAGGAGTTTCCCATGCTCCAGACCCAGCCTGGAAGTTATGTCTACACTCACATGTCTACATTCATCCCTCTTCCTTAGACATCTGAGATTTACTGCTCTAACCCAAGGCAGCCACCTGCTTCTGAGCCCCTCCATCCCCTGGAAAGAAAGCATCTTGGTCTTACAGGGCCAAAGACTTTTTGATGGTTGCAATTCCTCTACAAGAGAAAGAATACCAGACACCCAAAGGGAGCTCCAAAGACAAGAATAGAAAGTCAAGGTTTGGAGTCAAATACATACAAGATGATCTAAGGAGATGACAACAGCAAGAATCACATAAGACAAGACAAAATATAATAGATATTAGAATTGCAGAGCTGCTCTTGCAGCTAAGGTTTTTCCTCAAAATTTTTATTTGAGAAAGTAAAAAAAAAAATACAAAAAGTAAAAAAAAGAAAAAACTACCTAATACCCATAGCTTCTTTACTCAATTAAAAATTAGCATTTTGTTATATGACTCCCTACATGGTCAAAAGAAAAAAACAGAGTAAAAGATGAAGTGCCATTTAGAGGCCACCCTCTGGCCCTCCCCTTGACCAAAACTCCCCTGTACATTCAGACAGATGCACACACACACACACACACACACACACACACACCCATGCATGCACACGTGAGCAGGCTTAGTCACAAGACCACCCTCATGAAGGGTCTCATCTTTCCACAGCTCAGTTTTTGTACACATGTTATATTTAGACAGAGTTACTTAAAGGAGCTTGAAATGCAAGGACAATCCATAAAAACTAATCACAGTCTCTGAGTCTTTAATTACCTGTGATGCCTCACAGGGATTTTTGCACTTAGGATGCCTTTTGCTTGTTCTAAAGTACAGTGGTTTCCATCATACCAATATGTTTACATTTTCAAGTATAAATATATATTTACATATATATGATTTAATATGCATTTTTATCACATTAATGAAAAGGCACTTTTAATCAGAGGCCCACTCACAAATGTCTGCAGTACGTCTCTTAGCAGCTCTTTGGATCCCTGTGTCTACCACTCAAGTCCAAATGGGCAAGGCTCCAGCGTGCCTACTTAAAAATACTTAGTGCTTGTCTAGCAGAAAAAAGTTATAGGAGGAAAGGTTTACAGGGCATCTGGTTTTAATCAGAGAACTCATGTATATAATTTTGTTTGTCTTATGACATTTCCTTAACATAAGAAAAAGTAGTCAGTCCCATTTTATTGAAGGGGACTCTGAAACATTGGAGGTCCAACGTCACTATTTTCATAAGTAGAGGAGGGTCAGAGAGGCACCAGGTCCAAGACTTTAAGGAATATAGTCTGCTCCTGGCCTTCATCACCAGCCAGCCTCACTCTAAAGGCAAACAATCACACAGATTAGTGGAACACTGTCCCTTAAAGGCTCTCCTCTGAGAACTGCTTCCAAAGGGAGTGATGTCTACACTCACATGTGTCTACACTCCGGACCTCTGAGAACTGCTTCCACCTCAGCTCTTACAGCTGAGTCATAAAGGACAGAGAAAGTACCTAGTCCTGGGGAGGGTGGTAAGAAGTCAACTTTCGGATTTGGGGCACTTGACTTCACAGGTCATATGAGGGCAGTTCCAGGAAGCTGGGGAGTGAGCAGCAGGTGCTAGCCATAAATCGGAGAGGCAGGACCTTGACTTTCAAGGTAGAGCATCAGAGAGCCACCCCCTGTCTCATCAGTGACCTGTGGGAATGGGAAGGGCAGGGAATGTTCCAAAGGCCCAACTGCACTCAACCAGAGCAATTCTACTGTTATCAGAGCTTCCAGAAGAATTTTGTTTGAGATCCTTTCAATTCAATCATATGCCCCAATCCATCAATAGTTACTGACTGAAGCACTGTGTTGATAGAGAGAGGCCACTCTCAGGCTCTGCAAGAAAGAATTCTGTGATCGGTTAACAATGTCTGCCACTGGCACAGAAAGGAAAACCACTGTGTACAAATTCTGTATTGAAAGTGACTATCGAAATAAAAATGCTATATTCCTATGAGATGCCAGACGGTTTCCTTAGGATATTCCCCTTCAGATTTTCATTTGAGTGCTCTCTAAACGTTTTTTGAAAATTTATGTAACCCCTCGTACTTCTTAGTTGACATTTCAAACTTTTCACCGTAAGTTTAGAGAGTCACAAAGAATGTGACTTATGGGTATTGTAAATATCAATATTTTAAAATACATTTTCACATTCCTCTCTTGTATATACAATAGAATTTAAGTAACATAATTTGATAGCCATGATTGTCCATTTTTTTAATATGTGAGCAATTTTTTATGTCAGAAAATTTATGTCACTTCTTTTTCTCCTTGATTTTAGTTTCTTTCCACTTCTCCACCAGACTTCATCCTAATGTACTATTTTATTTGCTTAAACATCTTTTATGGACCATCCTATCATAATTTTATGTATTAAAATATGTATATTATTTAAATTATTTTAAAATTTTTGGTAACTATAGAGGTGCCTGGGTAGCGCAGTCGTTAAGCATCTGCCTTTGGCTCAGGGCGTAATCCCAGCATTCTGGGATCGAGCCCCATGTCAGGCTCCTCTGCTGGGAGCCTGCTTCTTCCTCTCCCACTCCCCTGCGGTGTTCCCTCTCTCTCGCTGGCTGTCTCTCTGTCAAATAAATAAATAAAATCTTTAAAAAAAAAAATTTTTTTTGGTAACTATAAGGCTATAAGTATATACAAAATTTCTCTGGATTTAGTTATTGTTATAGTTATTAATAAATAATTGATCAAAATAACATGAATATATTAATATTTTTGCTAAACAATTATTAAATACTAATGTAATTTTTTAATTTATTTCTTAATGAGAATGGTAGGACTGAGTTCTTTTTCCAATTCTTCTATCTTTTTTTAAAGATTTTTATTTGTTTATTTGACAGAGAGAGAGAACACAAGCAGGGAGAGTGGCAGGCAGAGGGAGAGGAAGAAGCAGGTTTTCTGCCAAGCAGGGGGCCTGATGTGGGGCTTAATCCCAGGACCCTGGGATCATAACCTAAGCCAAAGGCAGACACTTAACCGACTGAGCCACCCAGGTGCCTCAGTTCTTCTATCTTTGGATAAAAACTACTTACTGCTAGCTAGATTGAGACAGAGTTTAGGATCTGTTAGGGAACTCATGAGAGACTCACAAGAGGCAAAAGAGATTACTGGATGTTCTTTCAATGAAAAGCTGGGTGTTGTCTAGAAGGACCACACACCCCTCACCCCCAGGAAGGTCATCCAATTCTGTAGGGGTGTATGCCTTTGGTTGTGTTTGACAGTTTGTTTTACGATTCTGCAAATTGTAGCGAATTAAAAGTAATAAAAATGATTCTTGTCTACAGGAATGTAAACAAATGTTGTCCAAGAGGGAGGCATATTTCTGCTCTTCAGAAAACATAATTCCAGGGGCGCCTGGCTGGCTCAGTTGGTGGAGGGTGCAACTCTTGATCTCGGGGTTGCGGGGTCAAGCCCCATGTTGGGTGTAGAGATTGCTTAAAAATAAAATCTTAAAAACAAAAGAATATAAAAAAAAGAAAACATAATCCCAAACATTAGCTTTCATTGCCCCATAGATAATAAGCAGCTCAGTCTCTATTAACAAATTCATTTGAGCATTTATGATATATGTACATGTGCACATAGGTTTTTTTCCTTTTTGAAAATTATCCTGTAATACTCAGTTCTATCTCTACTTTCTGTTTCTACAGACAAAAGCACTAGGAAACTTTGTTCGCACATACATGATGATGGGAAGGGAAGGAGTTTTGTTACAGCACTGTCCCCCTATTCTTTGACATTCTAAGTTATATGTCAAAACTCATACAATGATCTATAATCAAAACTTCTTTTAATGACCCTAGAGCAGAAACCTCAATGTAGTCTTCCTTCAATTTGGGGAACAAAGATTGGGAACCACCTGGCCTGTACAAGTTTCCACTACTCAGCCCTTAGAGTCATTTGCTTTCTCAGAAGCATTATTTTGAAGTCTTTGGTGCCCTGAAGGTCTTCATACCCTGGGATGATGCATCAGGGTTAAGACTCAGAATGGCTGAGAGATATTCATTTATTTTGTAAAGTGTGAGCAGTGTTACTGTAAATAGGGAAGTCAGTGAGAAGCATGATAGGCTTATTTTAAGAGAGAAAATTTTTAGGAGAGTATATATTTATGAGTAGAGTATGTGGATATTGATACCCTTAAAAGTTCTCTGAAGAGTCTTTGTGACCGTCCATGAACACAGGTTCAGTGTGAAGACCACTCCTTTAAGTCACATGAGAGAAAAGCCCCCCCATGCAGAAGCAGCTGAAATCAAGAGAACCGGCTGAAGTGTCCTCAAGACTTGAGCTGTGCTTCCCAATTCCCAGCCTTTGACTCCTTTCCAAGCTACGTCTGGCATCCACCTTGCTGGACACCAAGTTTCTTCCAGCAACTGCTGGTTTGCTTCTGGGATATGCACTGACTCCGTCTTTGATGTACTAATTCCCTGAACTCACTCTGAGTTTTTTGTTTGCATTTCTGCACAACCTCTCATTATGTCAGGGAGCATTTACAAAATGCTTGTTAAGCTTTGCACTCCCCCCCCCAAAAGCTTTTAGGGATAAAAGCCTGTGGGGAATAGAGTTCAGAGCCCAGAACACTCCACCGAGAGCACAAATTTGTTAAGTCTCATGCTTTAGTTTAAAATTTCATTTGAACTTTGCATTCTATTTTACAATTTAACAGCATTCATCTTAGTGTTCCAAGATACTTAAAATCATTTGCCACTGAACAAAATTGATGCTGGAAGAAAATATGTCAGGATCATCTTGTGACCGCCTGGCATTTCACCAGAAAGTTCTGTTTAAGAAGTGTATCATTAAGCTGTTTAAAACCATGACATACACCTAATCTGGTCAGCCTTAGCAGACGGGCCCTGAGAGAACGAAGCACACATTAGGGAAGTTTTGATGCTGGGAAGAAGGTGGATACGAAGCTTGGGAGCATGCAATAGTCCCATTCTAAGGGGACATCATCATGGAGTCCTGGACAGTTGTGGGAGAAAACAGCCCAGAGCAATGGGTGGTCAGGGAAAGAAGGCACTAAGAAGGCATAGAAAGAGGGAAAAGAAGGATGCGATTGAGGTATACAGACGATTAGACTATTCACGACTTTCTCCAGTCATCCTCCAAATCTGCAGGTTGTAGTAAACAGCACGTAACGCAGGGAAGAGGCAGAGCTCATGTTTTTATTCGGACCTCTAAGCAACAAGACCCAAAAGCTAGTCTCCTTTGAGATGACAGCTTCGCTTAGAGAGCCCTCTGAGCCAGCAGCACTCAAGCAAGAATATCCCGTTAGGAGGTGATAAGAGAAACACTGACTCTTCCTCACCAAAAAGGACAAGGTCAACCTCTCCTTTTTATCCCAGGCAGAGCTAGAACCATATGTTCACTGTTTTCATGGTTTCAGAGGGAGAAATAAAAAACAGCCTATTATTTTCATACCTCATTTGCATAATGGGCGAGAGCTAACACATAGCCCAGAGAACAATGGGCATCCTCTTCAGGCCTTTGGGATGACATAGTCTGCAACGTCTTTGATGCCCCAGTGGAGGGGCAGACACACTCCCACAGTTCATGCTCAGCAAGCTCCGAGAGCTTAGCTTGCTTTGTTGAAAAGGATTTTGCTCTTTCCCATCAGCCTCTTAGTCATGAAGTATCCAGATGATCATTTAGTATGACGAGATGGGCTGATCACCTTTCAAAGGTTCCCTAGTTATGGATTCAAGGGCTGTGTCAGGACAACCGGTGGAGCCACATACACACAGGGGGCCATATTGCTGCTTCCTAATCACACCAGATGGTCCACAGCCAAACTCACTAAATATGTGCTTACTGCATACAAGGTCAATCCATCAATACTCTTCATCAAAAATGAAGATTTATTCTTCATCTACTTTGTATCAAGCAGCACGCTAGATGGTATGAAAGACCCAAAGAAGCAAAGGAGTTGGGCTCTGCCTTGAAAACACTCAGAAACTTGTGTAAATGGGACCGTGATGACTTTATTAAATTAGCATTTGTTAAGCAGAGCCCAGGCTGCCAGATGGTGAGCTGTGTTCAAACACAGACTACAAGAGAAATTGAAATCGAGAAATTTATTACTCACAGGTCGTGGAGAAAGTACACAGCATGCCTTGAGGGGCCTCCCAGGGAGGTCAAGACAGGGTACAGGCAGGGAGAGGGGCAGGATGCGGGGCACATGACTTTATTAGGCTCCATGGGTAGAGTGTTTGGGGGTTTCCAGGCTAAGACCAGATTGGTCAATTCAAACACAAAAAAGCAGAGTTTTGGTAAGCCTCATGGGGGTCTTATCTAAGGGACACACGAGGAGAAAGTCCTGGGAGGCGGGACAGACTGTTGATTGCAAGGGCTGCTGGGGAGTCACATCGGGAACTTATATTTGCTTGTGAGGCTGTGGCTGCTGTCTAGGGCGTGCCTTGGATGAGGGGGCTGCTGTCAGTTTCAGGTCCCTGCAGGCCGCTTGACCAAACAGAATGGATGCCAAGGGAGCAATACCGTGGAGAAGCTTAGCTAACCTCTTATCAGGGACACACCCATATGAGACCATCATTGGGCAGACAATAAAGGGTTAAAATGTTCCACAGGTTGAACAATGTTCATAAAAAGGAGGAGTTGGTGAGATCTGAAACACTCCCAGAGGTTTTATGGAAAAAGAGACATTTAGCCAAGGAGGGAGGGTAAATCGTATATGGACAGATCTGAGAGCAGACAAGACACCCCCTTTAAAGACAGCAGTCTGGGCAGGACTAAGGAAACAACAGCCATGATAGGAATAGGGGCAGAGAGGGAGCATCAGAGACAAGGCATGACTGGCTTGGACAGTTTGTATCAGGGAGTAGTGGGGAATATCACCAGATAAAGGAAGGTCAGGTGGAGAAGTTTGGCTTGACAAGGTAATCCAAAAGAGGTTAAATTAGTTCTTGAGTAAGGAAAGGACATAGAAAAACAACATTTTGGAAAGATTACCTTGAAATAAGTGCTTTAGTCTAACTGGATATGAGTTTTATATATCTTACACCCTAATCTGGGGGAAATGCTGGAGGAGGTAGGCCTTTAACCCAATTTGCAATGCTTGCCACAGCTCTGCATGCACGGTGTTAGCATTCCCTCAGCATCGCATTCAGCAGTCATGGAGCCCTACTACATTCTAGGCACACTGTAAGTGCCAGTGTAATCAATGAAACACTGTTCTTGACCTTGAGTCTACAGACTTCTCACCTTGGCTCTGCTAGATTGGATTATTGGCCACAGTGCTTTATTTCCCTGGAGGAAAAGTATGCATCCACATCTTTGCCTTATCTCAGAGGAGCAGGGGTCTCTTTCCTCGCCCCGCTGACTTTGGCCCTGGCCATGTGACTTCCTGGACCAATGGTATGTTAGTAAGCAGGACACAAGCAGCAGCCTGAAGTGTGCTTGTGTGGTTGGGCAAGCCCTCTTGAGCTTCTGCCATCACTAGAAGAGGAGCTTCCCCCCGAGAGCTCCTGCTCCTTCAGCCTGGGCCCCAGAATGATATAAAGCATCTATAAAGCAGAGCTGCCCAGGGACCCCTGGGTGGTTCAGTTAAGCGGCTGCCTTCGGCTTGGGTCATGATCTCAGGGTCCGGGGATCGAGTCCCGCATCAGGCTCCTTGCTCATCGGGGAGTCTGGTTCTCCTTCTGCCTGCTCTGCCTGCCACTCCCCCTACTTGTGCTCTCTATCTCAGACAAATAAATGAAATTCTAAAAAAGAACTTTAAAAAAAAATCAGAGCCAGGCCACAAGCCTGAAGCCTGGAGGAGAGCCATTTCACCTGACCAGTGAATATGCAATAAACACCTATTGTTACATGTCAGTAAGAGTTTTGTATTTATTATACAGGAATGGGTGATGGATACACTCACCCTCAAGGACCCCTTTAATCAAGTCCCAGGCTCCATTTCCAACCTACCTCCCACATATCTTAGAGTAGAGACGACTACTCATAATGCTCTCCACTGACCCTGTTTTCCCAACTCACGCCTTTGATTCAAATCTCACTAGCAATAATATTCTCTCTTCCTATCTCTGTCCATCCGAACCCTGCCCATCCTTTTAAGTGCCATCCTGTGTGTCATCTTCCTCTTTAAAGCTTTTCCTAATCCCGACAGTACAGATATGGACCACCCCGGATTTGGTCTTCACTGTCTTTTCACCCCCAGCCTTACTTGCTTGCCTTAATTCCAGGCCAGAGTGACCCTAATGACAGCTTATGTTGTACCTACCATCCCAAAGCCTAGGCCACCACTGCCACCACCACAGACTAAGAGGCACCCGTGGGTATGAACTGACCATGGAAGTCTGGATAACAATCCAAAATCATGAAGGACTTGGTGTCCATGGAGCAGATTTTGACTAATGACAGAAAGGTGAGAGGCAAAAGCCAGCCAATAAATTGTTTCTTCTTTCTTCTCTATGACGGGCAGATGACTGTTCTCTGCATTCTCTCTGGAGATGGTCCACATGACTGAACAACCATCTGGTTTCCTGCAATGCTGTGATCAGCTTGGCCATGCACCATCTTGCATTCGCTCTCCCTTCTTGACTCGCTTTCCTCTTTTGCCTCGCTGTTGCTTTCCTGGGATTGTACATTCAGTGAAGTGTTACTGCGTAAGATTTTGTTTGGGCACTCTTTTCATGGGAATTCAGCTGAAATAATAAATGACCTTCTTCCTTTGACCCCAAATGGTATTTTTAACACCTCTCATTAATGGTACTTATTTCATTCTGCTTTGTGTTGAAGCTATTTTTAATAGACCCGCCCACACCAATTGCTATGTACTTCATATGTAGTAGGCACTCAATAAATACTTTAATTAAGTGAAATTGAATCTATCTCTTTGGATTCAAGTCAATAAGTAAAACATTCCAATGATCAAAATATATCTGTCCCATTGGCACCATGAAATGAATCACCTCCAAATCTCTACTCCAAGTTCTACTTTTCCCATAAACATCGATACAAAACAGCTTTTTGTTCCATCGTATCACTACAAATAGAAATATGAATATTTGCATCAAATCCATGGGAATGCAGAAAGGCAGAGAAAATAGGTGGTTAATTTTGGATCCAAGAAGGCAGCTAATATTTCTAAAACCTTAAAGGAATAGCAGTTACCACTCCCTTGCCCCATCGTGACAACTTACTCCACCACCTGTCTGTGAAGAAGACTTCTGGGCCTTTCCAAACGCATCATGTTCCCATAAATCATTGGCATTAACTGAATCTGCTTAGACTCATAGTCTATGCCTACAATGATAACACAGGAAAAATATTGTGAAACTCAGTGCATTATTGATGCACTCTGTCGTGAATGTCCATTCAGTAATTACATTCCTGTTAAAAATATGAGAAAGTATATGTTGTAAGAATGAAAATGTTTCTTAAAAACTATAAAAACAGAGGCGCCTGGGGGGCTCAGTCGTTAAGCGTCTCCCTTCGGCTCAGGGCTTGATCCCGGGGTCCTGGGATCGAGCCCCGCATCAGGCTCCTCCACTGGGAGTCTGCTTCTTCCTCTCTCACTCCCCCTGCTTGTGTTCGCTCTCTCGCTGGCTGTCTCTCTCTCTCTGTCAAATAAATAAATAAAATCTTTAAAAAGAAAAACCTATAAAAACAAATTTGAGGAATTTCTGATTCAAATGCATTGTGGGAATGCCTGTTATGTAATGCTGGGAATATTTACCCAAAATACTTGTAAGCACCATGACCCTAACATAAGTAGTGATTTCACTAACTCTTTTTACCCGCTTTCCATAACCCCCTTCCCATGTCTCCGCCAAGCCCTGCTGTGGCCCACCCTCAGCAGAAGATCACTTTCTTACAACCAGAGGCTGAGAACATGACAAAGTGAGAAATGACAAGGTCAGGGTGTCAAAATGGGATAAAGACAGGGAAGACTTCCAAAGTGCTGCCCTTAGCTGTGTAGGAAGGAGTGTGGCTGGAACCACAGCAATAGGGCAGCTAACGGAACAACAGCCCAACTCCCTTAACTCCCACTTTGGGGCCTCACAACCCACTGGGGGAGGACATGATCTCTTCGTAGAAAGGATTCAACACTCACTGTGGCCACAAATCAATCCTAAACAGCTAAGCCCACCAACATATAAATGTTTCAAGGATTCAGATCTCCCATCCAGACATCACCCCCAACCAGGTTGTCCTCTTATGGCTTCTTTTGCCCTCTGAGTATGGTTCACTTTCATGTGTTTTCTGGAATAACTATTCTGTGAACAGGAGAGCATGTGATACAATGTCCTGGGACCTGAGAAAGCCAGGGATGGGTTCAGGGGAGGAGGCGGGCTTTGAGAAGGACAGGTTTCAGTTACATGAGGAAACTAAGTACTTTCTTATTAATGGATAAACAGGACTTTTTAAAGTTTCATTTTCTAGTTTTTGAAACTGACCCCTTCTACCATTTACAACTAGAAATGTTTTATTCCTAGACTCAAAAAAGCAAGAGTAAAAGCCAAGTCCTTGTCCTTTGTTCTAATGTCTCTCAAACCACAGCTGTGAAGGGAACATTGACAACCGGACCCTGTGAACAAAGATGGACAAGATGAGGAGGAGCCCGGAAGCGTTGTTCTATCAAAAACAGTTCAAGGGACTCGAGTACTGTTGTAGATTGAATTGTGTCCCCCAGAAAAGACATGTTGAAGTCCCAACTTCCAGTACCTCACAGTGGAAGCTTATTTGGAAATAAGGTCGTTGATCTATAATTACTTAGGGGAAGATGAAGTCCTGCTGGAGTAGGGTGGGTCCTTAATCCAAGATGACTGGTATCCTTAAAGGACAAAGAAAGAGACACGAGGGAAGATGCCCATGTGAAGACACAGAGATGCAGCGAGAGCGCCATGTACAAATGGAAGCAGCTACAAGCCAAGGAACTGCAAGGCTGGTGTGCCGTCACCAGAAGCGAGGACAGAGCGTGGAATGGACGCTCCCTCGGAGCCCCCAGATGCACCAATGCTGCCAACCCCTGGATTCCAGACCCTTAGATTCCAAAACTACAGAAGAACAGATTTCCGTTTGTTAAGCTACCCAGTTTACAGGGCTTTGTTGCAGCCATGCTGGGAAACCGACACCGGGGCCTGCCATGGGAGCGTTGTCTCCCCACGGGAGAAGGGCTGCTACTGCCTCTGTGTGGGGCCAGCAAGGAGAAACACGACCCTTGGCTGCAAGAAACATGAAAGGAAACATGTAACAGAGCTGTCCTTCTAACTGAGGGTGGACCGCCCAGAAGTCCCTGGGACGCTTCACTGTATTTTGACTGTTCCTGTGGAATCTGGATGACTTTTTATGAGGTGGATGATGAAGGGGGGTAATAGGTAAGAAGATCTTTTCACCTGTAAGGTTTTTGTTAATTGTCTGTGGTCTTCACGAGTATGGTTTGCCATTGTCCCCACCCTGATCCCCCGAGGAGAGTCATATGGGCAGATGAGTGGTTTGAAGCCCTGAACCCATATGGCCTTGAGGTGCTCGCACGTTGTGTATATTTGCTAACATGTTTGCATTTTGGGGGCACCTGGGGGGCTCAGTCAGTTGGGCGACTGACTCTTGGTTTTGGCTCAGGTCATGATATCAGGGTCATGGGATCGAGACCTGCATCGGGCTCCACACTCAGCGGGGAGTCTGCTTGAGAGTCTCTCTCTCCTCACCTCCCACTCATGCTCTCTGTCTCTGTCTCTGTCTCTCTCTGTGAAATAAATAAATAAATCTTTAAAAATAAAACATGTTTGCATTTATTTCATTCCACTATGCTGGTAGTAGAATGGATCTGCGTTTCCTAAGTATACACCCTTTTATTTTGATAGGAAAATGCTAGAATATGCTGCCAGTGATGGGAAATTGTGGCTGGTTTGCAGATAGATACTCGAGTTTTAGAAAGAAAAAAGAAATAAAGTCTCTGCCTCAGGACGCAAGAGAGCAAGAGCTCCAATTCCCATAGGACTGATGAGTCTGTGGTTAGGGCACTTGTTATATCTTCCTCTAACAATTACCTCAAACCAGTCAAGACGATCCTTGGCACTTTTTTGGTTGCTTTTCCCAGCTTCGAAATAAAATGTCATTTGCATTCCTTAAAAATCTAAGCAGTGAGGAAGAGTAATGTTTCTCACAATTAATGAGTTACATTTAAACGCTGAGAAGCAGCTCTTGAGTGAGCTCCAAGTCTAATAGATTGGGGAGGTCTTGTAAACAAAATTGCTATTCAACAAACATATGCCCTTGGCAGTCCCTATTTGTGGAAAGTCAGCGGAAAAAAAGAAAATAAGGAAAACCAGTTACTGCAATTTGTACACCAAGAAGGCCTGCACTCGGTCTGTAAGGAGAAAATTCCTGGGTATAAATGAAAAACTGACATTTACATGGTTTCACCACCATTTTTACAGATGACTTTTCACAAGAATCATAGGGCAGAGGATGAAAACAAGTGAGGGGAAAAGGGCATATGGTGACAATCAGATAATTCCAAATAATTCTCTGGTTTGGGTTGCTCTGCCCCATAAAAACTGTAGGGACATGGGCTCTCTAGTTGATGGGAGAGACAACTTGCTAATGATTAGTGAAACCAGGTGACTGCACTGTTTCCACCCCACCTGAGTAGACCGCAACCACTCAGTTCTGACACTAGCTACCTTGTGAGGGCTCAGCCCCCACAAGATGCCCCTACTACAGCTTCCAGCTTCCAGTTCCAGGGATCTTCAGGCCACCCACATGTCTGACAAACTGGTTACAAACTGAGGGGTTCCCATGACCCCCTTAGGTGCAGTAATTCACCAGAACAAATCAGAACTCAGGAAAGTACTAACTTAGAATTACAGCCCATTGTGAAGGATTCACAGAGGGCTGGGTCTGGGAAGGAGTGCAAAGCTTCCATGTGGAAGCAAGCACATCACCCTCCCTGTACATCCATGTTCACCAACTAGGAAGCTCGCCTGAGCTTCAGCGTGCAGACTTTCTATGGGCATTTCATTACATAAGCCTGACTGATTAAATCATTGACCATATGATTGAACTCAATCCCTAGCCCCTTCCCTTCCTCAGAGGATGGGTTGATCCAAAGTTCCAACCTTCTAATCACATGTTTGGTCTTTCTGGTGACGCCATCTTGAAGCTATCTAAGGGTCATGATTCACCTCGTTAGCATAATGAAGATACTCCTGTCAACTCAGGAGATTCCAAGGGGTTTTGAAGCTTTGTGCCAGGAACCAGGG
The DNA here is from genome assembly GCF_024610735.1 of Ursus americanus. Taxonomy (NCBI): domain Eukaryota; kingdom Metazoa; phylum Chordata; class Mammalia; order Carnivora; family Ursidae; genus Ursus; species Ursus americanus. The sequence goes on along the minus strand of NC_142128.1, from coordinate 50,388,993 downwards.
ACAGATAACAGATAAATTCTTTATTACACCACACTCAGTTATTCCTCCATCTGATGTAAACATTTTGAAAATATGGTCCACTTGACCTTCACAACATCTTCTCCCTTACTAAGATACAAAGTGACCGCCATCTGTCATAGTAAAGGGGAAAGGGACAGGCAGAATCTTTGAGCCTGGGCTCCCTATCATCTCTCACTTAGGCTACACTGAGGACAGACATAGAAGTGAATCCCTGAGGTCTTTCTATTTATAGTTGGACAGTTCTGGCAGAACCCGAAGGGAAGAAGTTATTCCTCTTTACGAATAACTACAAAACTAATAACAACTAACATTTATTGAACATTTATTATGTGCTAGGCATCATCCTTAGCACCTTATATGTACTTAATCATTCAAGCCTCTCAACACTTTTATGAGATGTTAACCCATTCCCTCTTAATGGACATTCAGATTGCTTCCAATGTTTTTCTTAAAAAAAACAACATTACAATGAAAAACCAAGGGCGAACCCCAAAGTTTGGGTGTCATGAACCAAAACTCCACTCGTTTATTATTATACTTATTTTGTAACTGAAGAAACCAAGGCATTTTGATAGGAAAATGCTAGAATATGCTGCTAGTGATGGGAAATGGTGGCTGGTTTGCAGATAGATACTCCAGTTTTAGAAAGGAACTGCAAGGCTGGCGTGCTGTCACCAGAAGCGAGGACAGAAGCGTGGAATGGACTCTCCCTCAGAGCCCCCAGATGGCACCAATGCTGCTAACCCCTGGATCTCAGACCCCTAGATTCCAAACCTAAATAAGAACAGATTTCCATTGTGTTAAGCTACCCAGTTTACAGGGCTTTGTTGCAGCCATGCTGGGAAACCAACACTGGTTGATGTATTAGATGGATTATGATTAAAATTTCAGAAAATATGGAAAGACATAAAATGATAAGCTAAAATCTCCCTCTTGCTCCAACCCTCAGGGCATCCCTTAGAATTAACAGCTGTTAAAAAAAATTTTGTGACTCCTTCCTTACTTTAAGAATTTCATTCCAGAGTGTTTATTCATCAGGAAGAATATTAAGATAGATGATGATGATAGATAGATAGATAGATGATAGATAGATAGATAGATAGATAGATAGATAGATAGATAGATAGATCTTTTCTTTATAAAAATGGAATCATAGTCATGTTTATGTACATGATATATATATATATATATATATATCCCTTTTTTACCTAACTCTACTAATTGGAAATTTCTCTATATCGGCAATACAAATTTACTTTATTCTCTGTAATGACATATAATAATTTATTTAACCCATCCTCTCTTGATGGTAATTTAGTATGTTTCCAATTTTGTCTTAATAAAACTACCTTTCAGTGAAAGACAAGAGTAAACCCCAAGGTTTGGATCTCAGAAACCAGCATCCCATTTACTCCTCATCTCTCACCCAAGCATTTGGTAGAATCACAGATGCCTTCATAACATTGGCCGTGAGATAGCATTGGAGGCTGCACTCTAGCCATGTTTTAAGGACGCTCTGCGAGAAACATATTGTATCTGTGTTTCTGCCCAGTGCAGGGGTGCAGACTCCAATCAGGGAGCTGTCCCTACCATCAAGAAAAAACTAGAAGACAAACCTTCCCAATACTGCAGCACAACAGAGAACACAGACATAAAACACCCAAGCAATTGGCCAAAACACAGAATACTTGAACTGGAGTAAAGCTCAAAACCTAACGTGGACTTCCTATGAGTGGAAAAGCACCCTATAGAAGAAAAGGTAGGTGTTCCAGTGTCAGAAGCCATTGCAACTCTCCCTTTTAGCCGTGATCTGATCTGAACGTTAGCTCCAATTTCTGATGTCTAAAAGGCAAGAAGCAATTGCACTACTGGGTATTTACTCCAAAGATACAGATGTAGTGAAGAGAAGGGCCATATGCACCCCAATGTTCATAGCAGCATTGTCCACAATAGCTAAATCATGGAAGGAGCCAAGATACCCTTCAACAGATGACTGGATAAAGAAGATGTGGTCCATATGTACAATGGAATATTACTCAGCCATCAAAAAGAATGATTTCTCAACATTTGCTGCAACATGGACAGGACTGGAGGAGATAATGCTAAGCGAACTAAGTCAAGCAGAGAAGGACAATTATCATATGGTTTAAGTCATTTATGGAACATAAGAAGTAGGAAGATGGGTAGGAAAAGAAAAGGAAGAAGAAAGGGGGGTAAACAGAAGGGGGAATGAAGCATGAGAGACTATGGACTCTGGGAAACAAACTGAGGGCTTCAGAGGGGAGGAGGTGGAGGAATGGGATAGGCTGGTGATGGGTATTAAGGAGGGCACGTATCTCATGGTGCACTGGGTGTTATACGCAAGTAATGAATCATGGAACTTTACATCAAAAACTAGGGATGTACTGTATGATGACTAACATAATAAAAAAAATAATAAATAAATAAATAAATAAAATACAAGGCAAGAAGGAATAAAAACTTGCAGCATACACAGGAATAACCCATACGAAAATATTTCATGAAATACCAGCTAGTGATATCTTCCAAATATTCCCTCACCTGTGCCCAAGTAGCCAGAGATATTTATTATCTTGTCTATGCAACACTTCATTCAGGCACTTCACACCTGCCGTCTGGTTCATTCTGTAACCAGGATGAGGCTAGGCAAGATCACCCCCACTTTACAGATGGGGAAAGCGGGGCAAAGCAGAGAAGTACATACGACACACGTCGATACAATTATGGTAGAAGACACTTGACAAAGAAAACCAGAATGCTGCCAGCTGTCAGCTCAGGGCTCCTCCTCGCTGTTTACAAACTTGTTTTTAAGCTGCTGTGGGCATCAGTGCACTAATATAAAGCCATGTTCTATAATCACTTGTCTGAACTAAAAGATGTAGCAAAATGTACCATCGTTATCATTATCCTGCACCCATTATTTGTGAATCTGTTTTTCCTTTTTCCTGTGGTGGCTTAATACCCCTGGAAGCACCGTTTTCATCCCACTATCATTCGTTGTGGACACAAGGTCCGTGGATGGTGGAGCCACAGTAGGGCCGCCTGAGAGATGACGGTCCTATGTTCTTGCCTCTCCTGGCCAGGGTCGCCCATGGCTTGCCGGGGACCACGCCCTGAAGCAGGAGGCTCCACAGCAGAATAAGTGAAGCCTCGTCTCCATAACGCAGGGCAGGACCAAAGGATGCTGTGTGTTAATCGGCCGGATCCCTCTCTGGAGACAATGAAGACCAGGGTCAGGAGGCGAAAGGGTTAATGATGCTGGATGGTTCCCAGGCACTTAGGATGATGATGAATCAGCCTTACAGAGCACTTGGTGGGACCCTTGCAGTGTGACAACACACACTTTCAACACAGCAGCAAGAGCAGACTCAGATCTCCAAGAGCAGCTGTCTAGTCCAGTCTGCAACCTTACAGCTGTGAGACCTCGCCGCAGTTTACTTACCTGCAAAAAGGGGGGAAGGACATCTGACTTGCCTCGAAGGTTGTGGAGAGAATGAAACAGATCAGTCCTGTGACAGAGTTTTGTGGACTCAGCTGGACCAACACGGTGGTTTCAGTGACACGATGATAGTGACGATTGGTTGATGTGTCTTTCCCAGACACAGCACTATTCTCGTGACCATAGTCATTTACAATGACCAGGTTGACCATGATGAGAACTTTGTGAAGAAGATTCACTCTTCACAGGACTTTCTTTTCTGGAGTTGAGACTGTGGTCGTAAGCCCACGGGACACCTTCATAGTGGGAAGAGACTGAAGTCCAGAATTCCCCATTTTTTTCAAGACCCCGTCAAGAGGCAATGAGGAGTCCAATGCCACGTCCACTTGGCTAAAGGTTAATGTCTGTGAACAACTAGTCAGTTTAGGGACGTGTTTGCATACCTCGTTCCCAAGCCAAATTTTGAGACGAGATCAGGCACAGTAAGGCTGGTATGGCCGAGGACTCAAGGCAAATTTTCAACTAAAAGGACTTGTCATTAGAACTGTTAGCCTTGAGGGACGCCCGGGTGGCTCAGGTCATGATCCCAGGGTCCTGGGATCGAGCTCTGCATCGGGCTTCCTGCTCAGTGGGGAGCCTGTTTTTCCCTCTCCCTCTCCCTCCACACTCCCCCTGCTTGTGCTCTCGCACTCTCTGTCAAATAAAATCCGTTAAAAAAAAAAAACTGTTAGCTTTGAAAGAAGGTTTGTAGAGCCTAACTCGTTGGCTTGATAGGCAAAATTTTGCAAATTTTAATGAAACTTGCAGAATTGCAAGTACACTTTTATTTCCTGGAGTCAATAAAGAAGATGAACACCCTTGGTGGAGGAAACAGCTACAGGCACTATGAAATTTCTGCTTGTTCTTCCCTTAACAGACACAGTAACCCCAAAGCATGAATGCAACTCTCTCTCCCTGTCAGAGTAGAGCTTTGGGGGACAAGGTGCCTACTGGTCCCAGTGGTTCAGCTCCTTGGGCGCAGGGTGGAGCCCATGGAGAGCAGGGGAGAGTCACCGTAGTGAGGCGAGTGAGTGAACGCATATGCCGCATCCTGCAGGGGAGCCAGGGCCAGGCTGCAAACGCATGTCAGACCAGGCTGTCAATCCTGACGCTTTGGCCAGAAAAGGAATAAGGGCAGTGAGCCAGAAAGGGAGGTCCGTCACTGAGGATAAATCCCAGTGTCCATACCTGTGGGAGCGTCTTGACAATTGCCAGCATACATCTGCCAATATGATCCAGGTTCGCCTAAGTGAATTCAGACAACGTCATACTTTGCTAGTTGCATAGCTCCAGAAATATGCTCAGCTAAATATTTTTAGGAGCTCCTGGGTGGCTCAGTCAGTTTAGCGTCTGCCTTCGGCTCGGGTCATGATCCCAAGGTCCTGGGATCGAGCCCCACATCAGGCTCCCTCCCCAACGACGGAACCTGTTTCTCCCTCTGCCTCTGCTCCTCCCCCCTGCTTGTGTTCACTCTCTCTCGCTCAAATAAATAAAATCTTTAAATAAATAAATAATATTTTTAAATGCTTTGTTTAAAATGTGCAGCTCTACTCTTGAATATGGAATCAAAATGCACGATGTGGGTCTAGCAATTATCTAATCAATCTCTCTGCCCATAGCCCAACTTCCTTTACCCATTCCAAGTAGATGAAGGTCCAGCCTCAGGTATTCCGAGGAAGGCAAACCAGAGCTCTCCCAGGTAACTTTCCTAGAAATTTAACTGTGTTTACTGAAAGAAACTCCCCCTCCTGGCATCATGATTCTCTATTCTAAAATCACTAAGCCAATGTTCACTTTACTTCCTGCATTTCACCTTGATCCCTACTGTATTTTCCTAATGACCCTTTTTCATGTAGCTTTTCCAATGCACCAAATTTGCTCTCTTTTTCCCAGGGACACCAAAAAAGAGATTATACACTTCGCAAATGTATTTGCCAGGAGCTATGTAAACAGTCAAGTCTAAACTTGACTTAATTTATTTATCAGGCAGGAAGACAGCAGCTCCCTGGCACCTTGCTCAGGACAGGTGCACAATTAAAGCAGAAAGGTGCTGTCCTCGGTCCAGCTGGACACGAGCCATGGCATAAGCCAGGAAGGTGAACAATGGAGCCCTTCAAGACCTGTAACACATGCATCTTACAAAGAGGCTCAGCACTGAATCTCCCCTTCCACCGGGTCATACTTCTTATGCCAACCACTCAGACGATCCTCCTTCTAGGTGTCCTGCTCAAAGAGGGAGCTGAGGACGCTGCCAGGAGAGTCACTATCTTCCCTCGGAAAAATGGATCACAGCAGCGTTTGTACACTGCTACGAGGATTGGGTTATTTCTCTAAGTCAGCCTAAGAAAATTCCTCTGGGGGTGCCTGGGTGGCTCAGTTGGTTAAGCATCTGCCTTGGACTCGGGGTTCTGGGGTCAAGCCCCACATAGGGCTCTCTGCTCAGCAGGGAGCGTGCTTCTCCCTCTCCCTCTGCCTGCAGCTCTGCCTACTTGTGCTCTCTCTCTCTCTTTGTCAAATAAATAAAATCTTTAAAAAAAAGAGAGAGAGAAAAAAAATTCCTCTGGTGCTAGAATACTTCTAGACTATGTATTTAGAGGAAGGAAGCTGCTTCCAGCCTCCCAATTGCTTTCCCTCTCCCTGACATCCCTTCCCCACAAACACACACACACAAATAGAAGGTCTCTGACAAATGTGTACTGGCCTCTGGAGGAAGTATGACCCTGTCTTCAGTATAGCAGAGGTATCATTTGCATTTTGAATTCTTTCATCAGGGCAAGAATTTGATGAGTGCGGAAAATATCCCTTGCAAGCATTCCCTCTATTATACAGGCTGTGCAGATGCATGGATCAAGGAGGGCACTAATAGAAGTAGTAATATCAGCAGTACTTCTAGCTAAGAGCTCCCACGTATTGGCTATATTCCATATTAGACACTGTCTGAGCACTTCACCTGCATAATGTCCAATCCTCACATCCACCCTTGGACTTAAGATTTTGCTGCTGCTTCTTCCACTGATGCAGAAATGGAAGCTCAGAGAGGCTTGGGCACCCAAACCAGCCGTGTGACAGCGCCAGCACGCAGGCCCCGCTCCATTTGGGCCCAAAGCCTGGGCTCTTCGCACTGTGCCACATCCAGCCCCTTCTCACAGTTGGAACAAGGCGGAAAAAGGCTCGTGGGTTCCAAGTCCAAAGCGTCAGTTAGCTGAAATCTCCTTGGATAGCATTTATGACCCAAAGTACTTGGTTGAAATAGAGTTGGCTTCTTTTCTGACTCTCTTCTCTTTCCTTGCAGACATTTTGGCTAACTTCTCCGAGGGCTTTTACCTTTTCTTAATCCACATTTAGCATGTGAGCATTTGCTCAGATAATAATGCCCCTCATTTGCATATTACCAAGGCACAAGTCAAAATGCTCTTGGGTATATTATCTGTCCTCCGTTGTTTGTTCTCTGCTTTGCCAGCTCCGCGTCTTTCTTTCCCCTTTTTCCCCCCGATTCAGTCATGTAGAATAAATCACACACTTGTTCTATAATTGAAACTTAATCTGCAGACAGAGGGTTAAGTCAGACCGAATGTCACGAGGACGGGTCCTCAGGAACCCTTCCTCTCCTTCCTTTCACCGTCTGTTATGAATGTGAAGGTGTGAAATGTAGCCCCCAGAAGTCTGAGTTTAAAAAAATTTTTTAATTAAAAATAACAACATAAGGGCTGCTGTAAGTGGAGAAGATTACCAAGCTATAGACTATGTTATTTAATAATAGGCTCTGCGTCTCCAGATTATCTTCCATTTTATGAGGTGACACACGTTATAAAATATTGGTCTATTTAACATCCTACTTCCCTCTACCTGTTGCAATCCTACCCTTTTCCCTGCCTTAATTTTCCCTCCCTTGGCTAACTTCACTCATTTTGGGGGACGCATGTTAGCTATCGCTTCTCTCAGAAGTCTGCCAGCTTTCCAGGTCTGGGTTAGGAGACCCTCCTATGAGTCCCAAGCACTGTATGCTCCTCCCATCACGGCTTGGTCCTCCCTCACGCATGGTCCTGCCCATCGCTACTTCTACCCAAATCCTAGGAGATATGCACGTCCGTGAAGATAAACCACCCATCTGATAATCCCAATAATGTGATTTTGAAACTCACGCATCTCCCTAACTCTACCCAGTTACTACATAGCATTTGGACCACCCTTCCTCATAATACTCTCGGTTCTGTCATCACCCAAAAAGCTTAAACTCCAATATTCTACTCTCTGGCCATATTTGCCTACCTTCTGAGTTTTCCCACTTCCCTATTCCTCCCATTTCACTTGCTTTCTGGCCTCACGTGGCCTCACAGAGTGTTCCAGATTCTTGGCTTCCCCATTTTTCACTCAGCAATGCTTTTCCTTCCGGGCCAAGCCTCCATTCCCAGATGGGTTATCTAACTCTCCTCTGTCTGCTAACCTTGATCATCTTGCATCTCTCCGTCTCTACCACATTGCTCAGGAAAATCCCAACCTGGAATCAATGCTCCAATCCCCCTTCTCCATTGCTATAGCCACCCATCAGCAGCACACTGCTGGCAAAAGCCGGGATGTTCTCAGAGTTGGCTCCACTGTGTATTCATGGCTTCAAAATTTATCTGCTTCTCTGGCACCACCCATCAAACCTTTGACTTGTTCTTGGTCAACTCCCTCTTTCATTCCCCACAACGATTATTCCAAATGTTTACCATTCTGTTTGTAACCCTTAAATTTCTTTCTTTCAGTGAATGAGCTTTCCTCAGCCTTTGTCAGTGAAACTGAGATTATAAAATGGACTCTCCCCCAACTCGTTGCATCCCTATCTCTCAGTTTATCTACATCCAGATCAGTTTTGATACCTTTCCTCCAACCTGAGAAGATGTAGTATGGTTCCTCTCATTAATAGTCAGTCTTCCACCCTGGACCTTGCTCCTGTCTCCCTGGACACTGTCTCCTTCAGAACCCTTCCCCATAAGTTATCCCTGTGGTCTCTCTCTCTCTTCCATCGGGGAAAATAAAAGAAACACAAGGCATCATCCAAGACTCCAAATAATTTAAAATCTGCTTGGAGAGACAAGATTAAGAGACTTTGGTCCAAATAATAAAGCAGATGGATAAAATCCTGAACCTAATACAGTCTCATGAATCTACCCAATCATAAAAAGCCAACACTGAAAGGGATCACAGGTCATCTGATACACCTGTCCAAGGCAGGCATCCAACTAAATGAACCAAGAAAGATAGTTGTCTCACCTCCCATTAAAACCCTCCAGGGACAGAAACTCCAACAAGTTTCCATCCCAAATTGGCAGTTGCAATGCCCTTAAGAGCATTCAGAAGGGATATATTTTGATGGTGAGCCAACCCTTTCAATTTTCTCCTATTTCATAAAATGCCTCATTCAAAAAGACCACAAGGCAATCAACTAAAATTACTTTCTGGAAATGAATAATGTGAAACTCTGGGAAAGTACAGTCAGCCTCAGCACTATCAGAGTTACAATAGATCAATTTCTTTTTGGAGGATTTCATGGCCTTTGGGAGATAACCTAAAAGAGTAGGGTGACTTTTGCCTGGTAGCTGAGGGTAACCTGGGCATTTCTAGACACACACAGAGAGAGAGAGAGAGAGAGAGAAGCTTATTGCCCCAACCAGAATCTCTGATGTCCATCCCTCCCTCTGCTTTTTCATTTCTCCTGAGGAAGCTTAGCCCGAAGCCTTGAAATTTGCCGAGCCTGCTTGGTGGAAGTCATCCAAACCTATCCAGTGACCGACAGAGGCTTTGCATCAAGGTCATTAACCCTGGACAGTCAGCCAAACCCAATGCAGGAATCACTAAGCTGATGCTTTCCATTGGCTATGGAGCAACTCCTTTTTCCTCTAGCCTCCAGCATCACAAATATTCACAGACATACCCTGGAGCTGCCGAGTGAGAACCACTGCACAGAGGCAGCCCGAATCCCCCAAAGAAGATTCCTTCCAATGAATGTGAGGCCTTCTGCAATAGTCATTAGCAGAATAGAGCCATGTTCTAGAGTTCCTACTTAGAAATATTTTCCTATAATACAGCCAAACTTTATGTCCAAGATATATATCGCCCAAATTTTCCACTCCAAGATATACAACCCCCAGGTTTTTCTTCTTGGAAGGATTTAGTCACTGAATGTATGAAGGTTTCAAGCTATTGGAAAACAGTGCACTGTTGTATTTGAAAGAACAGGGAACCAAATTAAGGACAGGACTGAGAACCTAGACCTGTCTCTACCACTAATGGTATGACGATAAGCAAGTCTGAGTCACCTATAACCATGACCACAAAATAGAGAAAAATTAAAGAACCAGGGACATGGTGTGGGGAATTAGAAATAAATATTTTATATATACATATATATATATGACATCATTACTGTTGCATATTTGTAAAATGGACTTTTTTAATTAAAAATTTTAATGACAATTTATTCATTTCAAATCATCAGCTCCCCCCATCAACTTAAAAAAACATGGTGGCATGGGAGAAAAGGTACTATATGGGGAGTCCTTTCACCTCATTTCAGGAAGAAATCCAAGACCAGAAAAGCTAAGTGTCTTATCCAAGATCTCATAGCTTTTAAGTGCCTGGTTTCAAATTCCAATCCAGGTCTTTTGATTCAAATAAGGTTCATTCTCTATAAAAGGAAAATGCTACAGGTTCTGCATAGCTTATCAGTCAGTCTCTCCAACTATTGTCCTCCTAGAATATTCTTCCAAATTATAATACCACATGTATCTCATTAGCAAACTACCTCAAATCTAAAGCCTCCCTAAAACCTTCCAAGCTCTATCTGCTTTACTGGGTCCAGTGCCTCCAGCCTCAGTGCTGAATATATGTAATTCTGTAAAATTATCTGCAAATATGGTAGCTATTCAAGGAGAATGGGACAGGGAGACTTGCTGGTATAATAGGTGTAGTTTGGTGATTTTACTGGTAGCTCAGTATCCTATTAGAAATCTGTACTTTACATTAGGTAAGACAGCTTTGGTGTGGTCTTCAAGAAAAATGGCCACTTTTCTAGACTATAATGGTTAGCTCTCCATGGAAGGAGTTTCAAACAAAATACTTTCATACAGAGGGGCACCTAGGTGGCTCAGTCAGTTAAGTATCTAACTCTTGATTTCTTTTTTTTTTTAGTAATAATATTTTTTATTATGTTAGTCACCATACAGTACATCCCTAGTTTTTGATGCAAAGTTCCATGATTCATTAGTTGCGTATAACACCCAGTGCACCATGCAATACGTGCCCTCCTTACTACCCATCACCAGCCTGTCCCATTCCCCCACCCTCCTCCCCTCTGAAACCCTTAGTTTGTTTCCCAGAGTAACTCTTGATTTCAGCTCGGGTCTTAATCTTGGGGTCATGGGATCAAGCCCTGGCACTCAGTGAGGAGTCTGCTTCTCTCTCTCCCTCTCCCTCTGCCCCTCCCCCGATCGCTCTCTCTCTCTCTCTCTCTCTCTCTCTCTAAAATAAACAAATAAATCTTTAAAAAATACTTTCGTACAGATATAGATCACCAACTTACCAAAGCTTACATGAAGTTCTTTGGAATATAATTACCTATTGAAAGAATGGGTTAGAGCCATGTTGTCCAGGGCAAACATAACACAAGTAATTTTAAATTTTCTGGTAGCTACAATTTTTTAAAGTATAAGGAAATAGACATGTCTGGCTGGCTCAGTCCGTAGAGCATAAGACTCATGATCTCAGGGTCATGAGTTCAAGCCCCACACTGGGGGTAGAGTTTACTTTTAAAAAAAAAGTAAAAGGAAATAGGTGAAGTTAATTTTAGTAATATATGTTATTTAATTCAATATAACCAAAATATTGTCATTTCAACATGTAATCAACATAAAAACTATTAGCAAGATAGTTTACATTCTTTTTATTTTCATACTAAGCCCTAGAAATCTGGACTAGCCACATTTAAAGTGTTCAATACCACAATTGCCAGTGGCTGTTAAACTAAACAGAGCAAGATTAAAAATATCTACCCATGCAGAGAGATACTCATGGTGTGTTTTTAGGGGGAAAATGCAAGGAAGTGGCTATTAGTAAGAGCCCATGTTTGGGGGGAACAAAGAACCTATGCTCGTCAGGTACGTTTGTGGAGGCTTAAGGGGCATGGGCTTATACAACAGGCTTCTAACACTGGTTATTTCAAAAGGATAGGATTTAAGGCATCTGTGTTATAGACCAGCTGTGGCTAGATATTTTATATACATCTTTGTATTATTTCACTATTACAATGATCCTATATTAATTTTGTAGTTTTTCTTTGATCTACTCAATAAATTAGCAAAAGTTGGAGGGAGTATTTAAGAAGAGGAGAATTTTAGTTGATACAGCAATCAGGACACAAGGTTTTAGGTAAAAAGAAAATTTACATTTTACTCAACACACATAATGACAAAAACAAATTTGTTTGGGGGCGCCTGGGTAGCGCAGTCATTAAGCATCTGCCTTCAGCTCAGGGCGTGATCCCAGCATTCTGGGATCGAGCCCCGCATCAGGCTCCTCCGCTGGGAGTCTGCTTCTTCCTCTCCCACTCCCCCTGCTTGTGCTCCCTCTTTCGCTGGCTGTCTCTCTCTCTCAAATAAATAAATAAAATCTTTAAAAAAAAAAACAAATTTGTTTGGAGACTGTGTAGAAAAATAGCAAGTTGTCATTTAAATCTTAGAATCAAAGAATATTAGGGAAGCAGAAGTCACCTCCACCTTTGCCCCATCAAAGGAACTCTCCTACCACACCTTGACAGGTAGACACTTGGTGTCTTATCAGATACAATCAGTGCTAAAAAGTTACTCCTTTGCCAGGAATCCCATTCCATCTCAACTGCCTACCCTCCTGACCAAGGTTCCACTCCACATTCAAATGAAAGCTACAGAACGTAAAGAGTCGTTTCATAACAAGGCAGAAGTAACACAAGAAAGCCCCAGTCAGACCAAGGCTACGGGATACTCTGAGGGATGGGAGGCAGACAGTAGGGTGTCGATATATTTCTGAAGGTAGATGAGGCTCACCAAGCCCAGGCCCATCCCAGTGGAGAGGGGTCAAGAACAGGCTGGAGAAAGGAGTTCAAGGAAGTCTCGGGCGAGATCCCCAAGATCACCGTCACCACCACTCCTGGTAATTCTGCTGCCTTTCTCTGTAATTCACCAAATTATGGCATAGTCTTTGCACAGTGTGAAATGATGTGGAAAACTGTGTCAACAATCCTGAAAATGCTGACAAAAATGAACCCTAAACACAGAAATGATGACTCAGATGATTCATGGAAACTAACTGGAAACAAGAGTTGTCTAAATAACTGGTTCTTGATTCTACTTGCTTAGGAAAGCAGGCCTCTTAAAAACAAGAGAGAATGTGAACCTTAAACTGCTCTAAAAAAAATCTTAATTGAAAAAAATGATAGCATGACAGCCCTTTTCTCACTCTGTTGAAATTCTTTTCCATAGTCCTTTCCAGGAGATTATTCTCCATGTCCTGCTATAATCAACCAAAGAGACTTCCACTTACCAATCAATTCATCCAAGGGCCATATCAAATGATGAGCTAATGTCTTTCACTTTGGCTGACTCTCCTACTAACATATGTAAAAGAAACTCCCACCGTGGTGAACTTGAGACTCAATTTCAGAATTCTGAAGGAAAGAAATCAGCAGACCCGGTGATTTAAGAAAAAAAAAATGTCAGCTATCTGGAATCAATGTCTAAGGAAAAGAAGCATGGAGAGAGAAGCCCAACAGATGATATGGATGAAGTATGACAGGTGGAAATGGGTAATGAGACATGTAACAGACATGTAGTTTGTTGTTTGCAATTAGTCATAGCTCTCTGTGGCTATGTCTGTCTTCCAGAAAAAAGAAAGAGGAATTGTACAAATAAAAACATTGTTTGATATATATTATTTAAGTTACCACTTCGGGAAAGAGCATTAGCATGGGGGTCTCGTGATCCATGTCTTCCAGTATCCCCTTCTGGTAGTGTCATTGAGGCAATTTAAATCCTCCATGATATCAAAACTTGATGATAGTGTGATTTATTCCAAATAGCTCTTGATTCCCGTAGCAGCCCATTATGAATCCATCATACGTGAATCCATCCAAGGTCTTGTACATTTCTATAATCTCTGTCTGTGCTACATTTTAGAGAATAAAAGTTCTATAAAACAAATCCTATGAAGGCATTGCTTGTATTTATCCTTAAACTGTCTATCTCAGGCTTTAAGTGCTGCCTTTAAATTCTGTTATTGTGAGACTTGTTATCAGCCCCATGTTTTTTCCCTTTGTAATTACTTTAACTTCTAGTGTACCACCCTCAATCCAGATATACGGGACAGCCAGAAAACCAGCCATACTGGACTATTCTTCTGCCTAGAAGGTTTGCACAGTGGACGATCTTCTGTTGGAAAAGACTTCAAGACCCTTAGCCTCAATTAAGTTTCCATTTCATGTCAAGGTATGATGTCCATATGGAACTTCCAAGCAAGAATCAAAACAGAAGAGTGGTTACAGGAAACATAGCACCTATTCAATAAATTGCTTGCCAGACTAAAAGCGTTAATCACCTGCCTCTAGCTCTTTATCTTCTTACCTCTTGGGGGGGAGGGGGATTTCTCTACCCTTCTAGGTTCTTTTGGCTGGTCTATTAATTATATTGGCATAAGACAGATTAATAGGAGAAAAACAAATTTCATTACATATGTACAGAAGCCCCATAAAAAATATGAGACCAAAGGACAAGTCAGTCCGTTGAGGGTTATATGCCATCCTGAGCTGAGGAACGGGATAAGGGCCTGGGTCTGCAAAGGGAAGGAGAGTAAATCACAGGACAATAAGATCAGATGTTTGGCAATTAGCTGTTTGCCCTGCCATACAGAGAGGTCTTTCAGATAAAGAGTTATCTTTGGTAATAGTTCTCCTTCTAGGCCAAGCCCTCTGTATAAATTTTTTTTTTAGGTAGTGAAGGGAAAGTTAAAAGTTTTTCTTGAGTCTACCGGGTCTTGATTGCCTTCAGCTCAAAATAATCCATATGCCAAAGTGGCATATTTTGGGGTCATATTTTGCTCCCCCAATTCCTACCCATTTTTTTTTAAGATTTTATTTATTTATTTGACAGAGAAAGACACAGCCAGCGAGAGAGGGAACACAAGCAGGGGGAGTGGGAGAGGGAGAAGCAGGCTCCCAGCGGAGGAGCCTGACATGGGGCTCCATCCCAGAAAGCCGGGATCACGCTCTGAGTCGAAGGCAGACGCTTAACGACTGAGCCACCCAGGCGCCCCCATCCTGTGGTTTAAGATGAGGTGTCATTTCCCCCAGAAAGCCCCCATGAGCTCCCAGGTTTAGGTTGTATGCTCTCATGGACTGCCCTGGCAACTTCCCATTTGCCTTTTCATCACACCACATTATATTATAAATGCCTTTTGTTTATCTGTAGCATGTCCCCCAACCCAGATCAAAGTCCATGGCAGTCTTGTTCTCAGACATATGCCTGGTACCTAGCACAGTATCCCAGACAGACAGTGCAATAAATATATGAAGAATGCATGGATGAGCCACTTGATCATAAATAACAAACTGTTCACCTGCTGTAACGAAACTAGAAAGTGTGCATCCTTTGTGGTCCTATAACTAGATCGTGTACAACATTAGTGGTTCTCTAAGCCATACGTGGCCACATCCCACATGAACCTCCATTACCACTTCCAGTCTTGCAGCACTTTAATACATCCCAGAAATTGATCAAACTTCATAATTCATTAATATAAATGAATACTTCATTGAAGATTTCATGGGAAGGCAGGGAAGAAGGTCTACATTCTCACAGCATAAGCAAAATTTTCTGTGAAATCCCCTGGATAGGTGCACCTGGCTGGTTCAGTTGAAAAAGCATGGGACTCTTGATCTTGGGGTCATGAGTTCAAGCCCCATGTTGGGTGTAGAGATTACTTAAAATAAATAAAAAACTTTAATAAAATAAAATAATATCCCCTGGATACTTTTCAGTTCTTTCCCATGAAATTCTCCTAGCACAGCCGCTCTGCTCCCTTCTCTCCTCTCAGGCCACCTCTGCAGCTTCGGCAGCTCCCTGGACAAGCACATCTCCTGGCCCAGTCCTTCCTCAGTGCCCCTCCATCGCCATTTTTAGGTGGGAAAGATTCACTCTAATTTCCTTCTACTCCATCATCACCCAGCCCAACATATAAACACTTCACTTTGGGATCCACCCTCATTAGAAAGCTGAACTAACCATACATAAAAATAAGTTATTTTCCCCTAAATCCTATTTTTTTAATTTTTTTTAAGATTTATTTATTTGAGAGAGAGAGAGAGAGTGAGCAGGGGGAGGGGCAGAGGGAGAGGGAGAGAAGCAGACTCCCCAGTGAGCACAGAGCCCAACACAGAGCTTAATCTCACGAGCCTGAGATCATGACCTGAGCTGAAATCAAGAGTGGGACACTCAACCAACTGAGCCACCCAGGTGCCCCCCTAAATCCTATTTTTAGATTGCAAGCTTAGACATGGTTAGAGATCATGTCCACTTAACCAGCCAGACCAATTCCATATCCAATCTACCTGAAGCTGTCATCCAAGGGAAGGGGGGGAGGGGTGTTCCTGCTTTCCCCTGGGGAAGCCTCAGCCCTGCTTTTAATGCCTTCCACCTGATTCAGTCAGACCCACCCAAGTGATCCAGCACAATCTTCCTTACTTAAACTCACCTGATTTGGGTTATTAACTATATCTGCAAAATACCCAGATCAGTGTTTGTTTGTTTTTTAAGTAATATCTACACCCAACGTGGGACTTGAACTGACAACCCTAAGATCAAGCATCACTCATTCTACTGACTGAGCCAGCCAGCACCCCCAGAAAGACCTAGATCAGTGTTTGTTTGGTTGCATAACTGCGGACTAGAGCCTAGCCAAGTTGACACATCAAAGAAGCCGTCACGCCATAATAAAAATGAGAAGCAGCAGCACTGTTGGCGTATTCCATGCTAAACACGTACGTCATCTCCTCTAACCTGTCCCATCACCCAAAGGGATATTATTATCTTCCTTTTACGCACACTCTTTAAGTGATTATTGGTTACAATGATATTGTAAGGCAGTGGCTTGTACTTCGATTCATTTTACAGTTATTTGCCAACTGGTTTATATCGGTACAGAGAGGAACACAAATGACAGAGAGGAATCCCTCCTTCAGCAACTAGCCGGGGGTGGATCTGGGAAAAGGCTTTCAGCGGGTGCCTCAATATCCCTCCGCCAGCAGCCAGGGGGCGCACCTCCCACCTCCCTAGAAAGGCGCTCGTGCAGGGAGTTCGGAGCAGAGAATTAGCGCGGAGACTTAGACTGCATTTCTCAGAGGTGGCAGTATTGACATTTGGGGCCCGAGACCCTTTGTTGGGGGGCTGTCCTGTGCATGAATAGGATGTATAGCTCTATCCCTGGCCTGTACCCACTAAATGCCAGGAGCGCCCCACCCCTGCAGTTGTGACAACCCAAAAATGTCTCCAGATGTTGCCAAATGTCTCTGGAACTGGGGTGGGAAGGCGCAGCAAAATCCAGTTGAGAACCACTGGTGTAGACCCAAAGTTCACACAGATGACTCCTATAAAGAAAGAGGCCAGTTCAAAATAGAAGGCAGTAGTCTCTCTCCAGGAGAGCAGTCACCCCTTTGGAATACAGCGCTCTCTCTCAGGCACCCTTCCCCTTTACCTAGGTAATATCTATTTATCCCTCAGACTCCCTGAGCCCCTCAAGTGTGGGAAGCCCCTCCCCATGTCCCCTTTTCGAGGCAGTCACTGCTTGGCTTCCTGGCCTGTGCCCCCACTAGACGTATGTTCCACTCCAGTACGAGCTGTGTCTTACCCAGGGCTCTAGATCTTCTCTGGCCATCAGGGTGCCTAAGACTCCTGCTCAATTAATGCTCTTTTTTACATAATGCTAACTTCTAAATTTTACTGATTGTTTTTGCCCTGTGCCAAGCACAAGGTAACTCTTTCTTAAAAAAGAATGAAAGGGGGACACCTGGGTGGCTCATTCAGTTAAGCATCTGCCTTCGGCTTAGGTCATGATCCCAGGGTGCTGGGATTGAGTCCCACATCGGGCTCCCTTGCAGCAGAGAGTCTGCTTCTCCCTCTGCCCGAGACTCCCTCTGCTTGTGCGTGCTCTCACTCTCTCTCTTGCTCTCACTCTCCCTCTCTGACAAATAATTAAATAAAATCTTTAAAAAAAAAAGAATGAATGAATGAATGAAAGGGTTCTTTATAAATGAGGAACGAATGAAGGAATGTTGAATGGGAAATGCAGAATAAGCTACAGATGTCAATCATGGTCAGAATTGTACTAATGATCTCAATACTGAGAGTATTCCTACATGCAATGTAAAGCCTAACAATCTTCAGAGAATTTGTACCCTAGTGTGATGGTGTGATTTATAATAAATATATATTTTGGTCTTTGTCTATCTAATAAATACATATTTAGTTCCTTGCTCACAATTCCCAAAACACTTGAAATTTCCCGAGAAGAGCAATGGGAGCATCTTTCTTTTTTTTCTTTTTTTTTCCTTTTTTTTCTTTTTTTTTTCTTTTTTTTTTTTTTGAGAGAGAGAGAAAGAGAGAGAGCATGAGAGTGAGGGGGAGTAGGGAGAAGGGGCACAGCGTTGGGGGGGAAGGGGAGAGAATCCCAATCAGGCTCCACACCCAGCAGGAGCCTGTCGCAGGGCTCGATCTCCAGGTCGTGAGACCGTGACCTGAGCCAAAGCCAAGAGTCAGATGCTTAACGCCTGAGCCGCTCAAGCACCAGGGGAGCAGCTCCTGTTATATTTGGTCTGTTATCCCTGGTTCTTGAAACCACTTCAGAGCCATAAAGGTAAAACGGGCATCTCGTTATTCACAACAACCTCTTTCCACCATGACTGGGTTTATGTTAGTGAGGTGATTTTGGGGTTTGGTTTTTTTGTGTGTTTTTTTCTTTCAAATTTTTATTTAAATTCTACTTAGTTAACATACAGTGTAAAAGGAACGTTGAAAAAGATAACCAAAGCTGGGGGTGTCACAATTCCAGACTTCAAGCACAAAAACAGATACAGAGATCGATGCAATGGAATAGAGAACCCAGAAATAGACCCTCAACTCTATGGTCAACTAATCTTTGACAAAGCAGGAAAGAGTATCCAATGGAAAAAATACAGTCTCTTCCACAACTGGTGTTGGGAAAATTGGACAGCCACATGCAGAAGAATGAAACTAGACCATTTCCTTACACCATACACACAAACAGACTCAAAACAGATGGAAGACCTAAATGTGAGAGAGGAATCCATCCAAATCCTAGAGGAGAACACAGGCAGCAGCCTCTGTGACCTCAGCCGCAGCACCTTCTTGCTAGACACGTCTCCAAAGGCCAGGGAAACAAAGGCAAAAGAGAACTATTGGGACTTCATCAAGATAAAAAGCTTTTGCACAGCAAAGGAAACAGTTGACAAAACCAAAAGAAAACCCAAAAAAAATGGGAGAAGATATTTGCAAATGTCTTATCAGATAAAGGGCTAATATCCCAAATCTATAAGGAACTTATCAAACTCAACACCCAAAGAACAAATAATCCAATCAAGAAATGGGCAGAAGACATGAACAGACATTTCTCCAAAGAAGACACCCAAATAGCCAGCAGACGTGTGAAAAAATGCTCCACATCACTCAGCATCAGGGAAATACAAATCAAAACCACAATGCGTACCACCTCACACCAGTCAGAATGGCTAAAATTAACAAGTCAGGAAATGACAGATGCTGGCGAGGATGCGGAGAAAGGGGAACCTTCTTACACTGTTGGTGGGAATGCAAGCTGGTGCAGCCACTCTGTGAAACAGTATGAAGGTTCCTCAAAAAGTTAAAAATGGAGATACCCGAAGACCCAGCAATTGCACTACTAGGTATTTACCCCAAAGATACAAATGGAGTGATCCGAAGGGATATCTGCCCCCCCCAATGTTTATAGCAGCAACGTCCACAATAGCCAAACTATGGAAAGAGTCCAGATGTCCATTGACAGATGAATGGATCCATCAAAAAATGAAATCTTGCCATTTGCAATGATGTGGATGGAACTAGAGGGTATTATGCTAAGCGAAATAAGTCAATCACAGAAAGACAATTATCATATGATCTCACTCACTCACATGTGTAATTAAGAAACAAAATAGATGAACACAGGGGAGGAGAGGAAAAAATAAAACAAGACGCAATCAGAGAGGGAGACAAACCATAAGAGACTCTTAATCATAGGAAACAAACTGAGGGTTGCTGGAGGGGAAGGGGGGGTGGGATGGGATAACTGGGTGATGGACATTAAGGAGGGCGCGTGATGTAATGAGCACTGGGTATCATACAAAACTGATGAATCACTGACCTCTACCTCTGAAACTAATAATACATTATGTGTTAATTAATTGAATTTAAATAAAAATAAACTTTAAAAAAGCATACAGTGTAATATTGGTCTCAGGGTAGAATTCAGTGATTCATCACTTATATACAACACCCAGAGCTCATCCTAACAAGTGCCCTCCTTAATACCCATCACTCATCTAGCCCATCCCCCACCCACCTCCTTCCCATCAACCCTCAGTTTTTCTCTGTTCTTAAGAGTCTCTTATGGTCTCTCTCTCTCTAAGGAACTAAGGATGGGGGCTGGTTACCTAGGGATCCAACCTGAGTAGAAGGTTAGAACTTCCATTCTCACCCACTGATTTCTGGGGGGGGGGGGAGGGGGCAGGGCTGGAGGTTGATGATTTGCCAGTGTAATGAAGCCTCCATAAAACTCCCCAAAAAAGGACAGGGTTTGAAGAGCTTCCAGGTGGGTAAACCAGAATGCTTTCATGTGCCATCGTGCTAGGCCCCAAATTCCAAAGGACAGAGGGTCATCCTATCCTACGTATCTCTTCACTTGGCTATTCATTCATATCCTTATGTCCTTTGTAATAAACTGATAATCCAGCGACTACACTAGTGTCCTAAGTCCCATGAGCCCCTCTAGCAAAATAATTGGACCCATGGAGGGGGTCAGATGTACGGGTGACACCCTGGACCTGAGATTATTGGCACCTGGAGTGGAGGACAGAGCCTTGAAGCTGTGGTATCTGACACTATCTCCAGGTAGATAGTTCCAGAATTGAATTGAGTTGTAGGACACCCAGCTGGTGTCCCAGAATTGCTTGGTGGTGTGGGGAAAAAACTCACACATTGTAATTGTCCCCAGAATTGGAACTATGAGATGCATTTTACATTAAAACTTCAGTGAACAAGGTGGGTGGGAGGGATGGGGTGGTTGGGTGATGGACATTTGGGAGGGGATGTGCTATGGAGAGCGCTGTGAATTGTGTAAGACTGATGAATCACAGAGGTGTACCCCTGAAACAAATAATGCATTATATGTTAATAAAAAATATTAATTAATTAATTAATTTTTTTAAAAAACTTCAGTGAACAAGATTTGTCCATCTGTAATGATACAAGGGGCCACTTCACGTATTTCCACCTTGAGAGATCATTATTAGGAATGTCGATTACCACATTTCATTAATGGGGGAAGAGTCATTCAATATTCAGTCCTTGTTGATAGGATATCAGGTAAACAGCCTCTTCTGAGGCAAAGATATGGCTTCAACGCAAACTTAGTCACTTTTGAACCCTTGAACCATAGCAAGAGGGTCACCGAATTTTCCCTCCCCCAAGAATGAGTTCCTATGGGCCCGAGGAGACATTTTTATTTGGTACTTAGCCTGGCTTTTACACAAGGGACTAAAATGTTATATTATTTGGGCCAGATCCATCAAAACTAATGAGGCCTCTGCACTTTATGGCTCTTCTTCTCCATCATAGACTATTATCGGCGACCTATGAGTTCTCCCCTTCTGAGAGCTGCCTGGGGGCTCAGCCACATAACTCGGGCATAACTGCCTCCTGGTCCCGCAAGCAGCCCTGCATTTCTGTGCAGATGGCCATGCTGAGAATCAATTCATCAGATGGCTCCAAACAGCTCGATACAATTAAGAATATGCAATCTGGAAAAGCCCCAAGCCCAGACAATTCACCCAGTGCTCTCTGTTCTGGTCTTCCAAAAGTAATTGGCTCAGCCCTGTTCCTCCAGTGGTACGAGGAGTGACCTAGAAGGAGAGGGACAGGCATGCCCCTGTTCCGTACTCAGTGGCCATTTTGAAATTGCAGAAGGAGAGCAGATGGAGAAGTAACCTCAAATGAATATTCATAAGAAGAAAATCAATTACCCACCTTATGCGCCACCTGCCCTATCAACCCAACTTAGCACACAGCTGTGAGAGGCAGAGGGGCATATATGCCAATCACAGGCTCCATCTCGAAGGCATTCGCAGAGTCCAAGGGTCCAATGCCAAACCTCGAATTTTGGCACACCTGACCTGAAAAGATGGAATATGGTGTGTTTGTGACCTTTAAAACAGGAACCAAAGCCATTGAAAAATGGCAGGGTATAATGGAAAGACCAAAGCTTTCCAAGTCAGACTAGCCTGGGCTCAAATCTCAGCATGGACCCTTCTTAACTCTTGCCCTTTCATTCTGACTCTACTGGACAGATTACCCAGACTTAGCCTCCCTGTCCTCACCTGCACCACAGGGAGAGACACCAACTTGTGTCAAGGGTGGGGAGACAGGGCAGAGGGACCTCCTGAGATAATAGGTGCAAAGCACCCAGGCATGGCAGGAATGAATAACTCTTAGTTCCTCCTGCCCCAAGGACACCATGACATAGGGGAAGAGACTGGATCTCCAAGCATCAAAACCATGGAAGGTGATTGTCTAGTGATGGATGAAGATGTGTGATTCCTAGAAGTTCACAACCCCAACACTGGACTTTTTAGGGACCCAAGACCTATTTAAAGGATTTGATGTGAATTTAAAATGTTTCTCGACTATTTTCATTGTTATTTATTTTTTTAAAAAGATTTTATTTATTTATTTGACAGAGAGAGAGACAGCCAGCGAGAGAGGGAACACAAGCAGGGGGAGTGGAGACGAAGAAGCAGGCTCCCAGTGGAGGAGCCCGACGTGGGGCTCCATCCCAGGACTCTGGGATCACGCTCTGAGCTAAAGGCAGATGCTTAACTTAACGACCAAGCCACCCAGGTGCCCCTTCATTGTTATTTTAAATAATATAGCTCCCTTGCACAGATCCTTTATTCCTGCATTCAGAGCCATTTCAAGGACAAGGCCACCAGGGTTTATCCAGCATTAGAAAATGTAAAGGACCTCAAAATCATAAACTACGCTTTCAAAAGCGTTTTACAAAGCAGCAGAAATCAAAGGAACTAGAGAGCCAAGGTCAAGGGCAGGGACCCCCATCTGCCCCAGGGCCCCTTTCTGAGCTCAGGGTCTACAGCCCCACTCACACTCCTGCCTCCACCCCTCTCCCAGTGGGAGGAAAGAATGGTCTCCCTCACCCCCAAGCAGGTGTTCCTGGCAATACCCTATTCCTAACCCTCTCATGAAGCCATCGCAAAGCGGACTCGGGCTTCCTACAATGAGAACTCCAGCTTTCAAATTCCCTTAATGTGGAAAGTGGGAGGTGGGGAGTAGGGAGTGGCAGTTAAAAGGGAGGGTCCTATGAAGACAATTTCTATTCTTGAGTGCTTGATTTGCCTCTGGGCCGGTTTTGTTTTGTTTTGTTTTGTTTTTTGGGGTTTTTTTTTTTTTTTTTTTTGGCCTGTCTTTTGTTTGTTTTCCCAGTTTGCTGGGATCTGAGTGTGTGTTTGGAAAAAAGCAGGCGATGGAAGGAAGAAGAGAAAGGATTTGTGTCATTGCTCACCCCACCAGATAAACACCCTGACCTCATGATTCAGTGACGCCAAGAGAAAACGGAATCACTCTAATTCAGGGCTGCGGAGCGGCTTCCCTTCGCCAAACCGTAACGGGGAGCAAGTCACTGGACGCATCTGGGCCCCTTCCTGCCTCTCAGACAGCCAGGTGGCCGCTGCGCTGCTATCCCTCCAGGTGGGAACGGATCACCAACAACGCAGAGCCCTCAGAATGTCTCGCCCTCCTCACAAGAAGCGGGCCAAAAGCCTGACTCAATGTCCCACCCAGGCTTCACCCTCTCGCAGCCTGTCCACGACAGTCACGTCCTCACCAAGGGCTGTGGCCGCCCCTCGGCTCCCCCCAGACAGAGGTGGACAGCTTGGAGGCGAAAAGGCAGCAAACGGGAGACCCCCTCATCCACTCTCACCGCCTCACCGACCTAACCAGAGGCGGGGAAGCACACACACGGTCCAGCCCAAGGTCAGAAGCTTTGCCCTACATATTGCATGGTGCACCGGGTGTTATACACAACTAATGAATCATCGAGCCTTACATCAAAAACCGGGGATGTACTGTATGGTGACTAACATAATATAATAAAAAATCATTATTAATAAAAAAAAAAAAAAAAGAAGCTTTGCCCTGCCTCCACTAGCACCTCGGCCCTGGAACACACGCAACCCCATGCTTGGGGCTGGGAACAAAGCCCAGAGTTTCCCTCCAACGGGAGTAGCGCAGGCCTGCCCGAAAGGGTGGGGACCGCCTGGAAGGCGGGGGAGGGAAACAGGAGGAAAAGCAAAGGGTTGGTTCATAAACCCGGGTTGTTTCGGGTCAAGCCCCAGGCAGGTCTTCTTTCCATAAGGTCACGACCGTTCTCCTCCTCCATAGCCTGACTTCTAAGGGCTTTGAGAAGGTCCCTAGAAGGAAAAGTGTAACTCCTTCCCTGCACTTGGTTTTCTAGAAGCCCTCTCTTCATCTCACTGCCCTGAGACCACACAGCCTGGCCTCTGGGCCTCGCCCATGATGTACACGTCCCCCTCCTCCCTGCTCCGCTCCCTGGGCTTCTTGGCACCCAGGACCCTGCCTCTCTCCTGGCTTGTGCTCCTGAATCCATATGTTTGTTGGGTCTGCTCCCCCAGTCTGTCTCCCAACCTGTCTCACTCCCCAGTCCCGTCCACCAGGAACACCTGCCTGGCCCGGCTGGTTCTGCAGAGTCCGGAGCACAAGAAGGAACCCCATAGGCCACTGAGCCAGCATGGGCCACCATCATGCCCCTGGTTCTCTTCCATGACATTTCCCTGCTGCTATTATTCCCTCGAAACCTGAAGAAGGTCAAGGGGGGTGATTAAGACAAAGAGGAAAAAAGCAAGCCAGGTCCTCGTGCATCGTGCCCCAGGGAGGTCCTCGAGCAGCAGGCCGAGCTTCTCAGCGGCCTGCGGGCTCAGCCCGGCATTTATGCAGAGCCTGGCCCAGCAGCCGTGTCAACGCGGGACCGGAGAATTGCATCAGGGAAGACGGATGTGCCCCTGTGAGCAGGATGGAAGTCAGCAAGTCGCTTCGTCCAGCTTTAAATCTCCGAGGTGTGACATCTTGGCGGACGTGGAGATCTCCTTTATTTTCTTTTTGATAGCAGCTCTGGACATATTGCAGCCCACTCGCTGTATATATCCAGGCCCTGACAGCCCTGCAGACGGCCCGTCCCCACACAATGGGGGCATTCTCCGCGGCAGCCGCACCTGAGGCTGGGACAGAGCTGCCATTCAGGCCCCGGCAGGAAGGCCCTTCCACCACGACCAGGAAAAGGGCCCGCTTGTCTGCCCCAAAGGTTCGGGAAGAAGCAAGGATCCCGCCGTCACCCCTGTGCTGCCCCAGGCGGGAGGTCGCTGAGACGAAGGGTCAGTTCAGACCCCGGCACCGGCTTTGTCAAAGGCTGGACAGAGTCCTCGTCGTCTCGTCCCCCGATGGTCACTGCTGAAGAAGAGACGGAGGGTGAGATGTTGAGTCCTGCGCCCCACACACGAAGCCAAGCCAGGGACTGGCTCCCCAACACAACAGGGTTGTCCATCCGATGGCTCGGCAGGCCTTCCACGGCCCTCAAGGTATGTGGACGTGCCCTTCCCGACCCCGCACCTTGAACTGTGGTCTTTCTTCCTCCTCTTTCCCCCCTCCCCGCCTGGATCCAGACTCGTGCTTTCCACCCAGGGGAAGTTCTTCCCCCACCCTCACTGCTGTGGAAACCTCTTTGCTTGTTTTAAGATTTTATTTATTTATTTGACAGAGAGAGCGCGCACACAAGCAGGGGGAGCAGCAGGAGAGGGAGAAGCAGGCTCCCCGCGGAGCAAGGAGCCTGATGTGGGACTCGATTCCAGGACCCCAGGATCATGACCTGAGCTTAAGGCAGACGCTTACCTACCGAGCCCCCCAGGCGCCCCCTGTGGGAACCTCTTATTCTCTTGCCTGAGCTGTAACCTCTGCCCTTTTGTGCAAGAAGAAATTCCCACTTCCAAGCTGAGCCTCCCAGACCCGCAGTCCCAGCTCACTGACCACTCCCCGCCCCCACGGTGTAAGTCCCTCTCCTAATGCGCTATTTTTTGCCAGTACTAGTTTAACTGCGCCCTCCCTTGGCAGGTTTATTCTCGTTCATCTTTAGTGCCTTCATCATCTTCATCTGGGCAAACTCTCCTTTCACAGAATGTGGGGGCACATGTCACAGCCTGTGCAATTTCAGCAGGTGGGAAAGGAGAGCAGCTTGGCAAAAGAATGACTTGAAATGGGAGAATCCTTATAAAAGCCGTGGGCCTCGGCGGATCCCTGTGCACTCTGGGCCCAAGGGCAGCTGCCTCTTCTCCACAGTGACCCCTAGGTTTGCGGACCTGGCCACCTCTCAACCACTGCTCGTGGTGGAGAGAGATTCCTACAAGGTGCAAGATCCTGATAGTATCCGTGGGGAAGACAAAACAAGCCAAAGCTGGACCTGACTGACCCCTAACTAAGTCCTTTACTGTTTCCATCGACCTCCTTCTGCCTCCTTGGTTAGAAAGGCGAGAGGCGTTATTAAGAGTGACCAGGTTAAAAAAAAATATATATATATATATATATATATAAAATCTGGAGTGACACGGCCTAGGGTTCAAATCTCAGCTCCACCGTTCGCCAGCTGTGTCACTGTGAGCAAGCTCCTTGGCCTTGCTAAACCTCGGTTTCTTCATCTGTAAAATGGAAATGAAAACACGCAGCTTAGGAGGCTAGTAGATGACGTAAGTAAGACAATGTGAACTCTCTGGCACGTTTCCTGAGAAGGAAAAGGCTCAGGAAATGCTACTCCCTTCACTTTAATCCAGGTTCCCCAAGTGTAGGTGTTACACATGTAAAATGGGTTTCATACTCAAATAAGTTTGTGAAGTGCTTGGTGAAACAAATGAACACCCTTTTCTTCTCTGCAGGACTTGTCAGAGCCTTTAACCTGCCAACATGAGCTGTGAATTTCCAAGAGGCGCTGTAGTCTTCAGGCTTCCCGGGCCCTTGTGACCACAAAACCCTCTTCCTAGAACATCACTATAGGACAGTGCTCCTTGACTTGTTATTTAGGAAATGATACTTAAAATTAAAAAATATATAGCAATTACCATGTCAAACGGCACAGATGACCCCTTCTTCTGGAATCCGTAAATGGCCACTGTTTCCCTTCAGGGAAGCCATCACCAAAGAAGAGAATCCAAACTAGGCTTTCTCCCCCCAGACTGCTGCATAAAAGGACTGTTCGTTCCAACCCTAACTTTTTCCTAGACGCAGTGCCCACTGCCTCAGCCTTCACTACTCACGTCTCTGCTGAGGCTCCCTGGCACTTACATCTCAGGAGGGAATTGGGGCCAAAAGTTAAAGGAGAGGGGTGAATGGTTAAGCATTGTTTTAGGTCTTTGTCTCATTTTATGCCTTACATACCAATTTTTTCTTAATAGAGATTTTTGAGCCCATTAGTAGCTGCAGAGAAACATTCAGCCACTTCTCAACGTCGCACACCGCGGTAGAGGAAGCAGGCTAAGGGCTCCCGGGGCCAGTTGGCAGAGTTAGAGACAGCCACTCAGAGAAGTTCAGCCGGACAGCAACCCACCCTGGGAAGAGGGCACGGCCTCCCCAGGGCCATCGTGGGGCCCAAAACGCGTATTCTGAGATCATAGTCACTTCCACGCATCAGCGATAGACCCTGGCATGTTGTGGAACCAGCCGGTACTGCTCGGAGACAGGGAATTAACATGCACGCTGGGTCTTTCCAAACTATCCATCAGGTATGGAGAGCCACTCTAGACACTTCGGTCCAACAAAGCTCTGCCTAGGGACATGCCTAATAGCTTTACACTCGAGTTTGTGGATTAGACTCAAGGACAGTTTATCCCGTCATGCCGATGAGAATGTCAGCCGGCTCACCTTCACTGCTGTCCCCTGCATCCAGCGGCACACTTAATCCCAAGTCAAATGCGAAGTACAGTCGTATCAGCTGGGGAGAGGTCGATGAATTGGAGAGAAGAGCTTTAAAAATAAGGATTCATGTTACCAAGTTTCAATCTCAAAATCCTCATCTCCGCACACTCCGCCCCGACCCCGGCTGCCTGGAGCTGCGCTCCTCCACGCTCAGTAACAGCCCCATGTGCGGGGCAGGGCCTGGCCCCAGGGGAGCACTCACTCATCTCTGCAGAATCAAGACCCACCCGTGGAGCGCTTAGGCTGAGAAGCCCCGGGTGCAGACGTCATCTTCACGCTAGCTTGGCGAAACAGACAAGTCTTCCCATTTAACAGATGATAACATCGAGACTCACAGAGGTTCAAAACGTACCCAAGGAGGCTCTCCCAGCATCTAAACCACAGGCAGGGCTGGCAATGGTGGAGGAAATGGACTGCCAACCTCCCTACATGCGAAACACAGGGCGTCCAGCTCTCTCGCTGTCGGGCTGCCGTTTCAGAGTCTGAATATCGTTGAAAATGGGAAATGTCGTACTGGCTCCTGTTGAAACCTCCCAACAATAATTCCTCTCCTGCATCTAGGCCCCCTCTTTGCCAGGCATGAGTCTACCTAATTGGTGTACGTTACCTACCTCGTCCTCATGACAACCCAGCTGACAAGGCCTAGTCTTGTCCCCCATTTTATAGAGGAGGAAACTAAGGTCCATCAAGGTCAAATGCCTTTTCAAAAGTTTAAGAGCCAGAATTCAAATCCAGACAAGAGAGGCTGGCTGCAGAGCCCACACATACTCTAAGCCGTCAGTTTTCACCACCTGCCCTGCTGGGCTTTCCCGGCTGGTGGACTTTCTCCCCTATTAGACTGATAGTTCCTCCAGCGTAGTAACCAAATTCCATTCATCTTGTATATATGTCTGTGTGTGTATAAACACACACACACACACACACATACACCCTAAGCACCATACATGGCACGTAATCAGTACTTAATAAATTTTTAATTTCTTTCACCAATTAACCCCACTCATTTTTCTCTTGTTACGTTCCCCTCTTATCGGTGAGAAGGCATGTATTATTTTGGCCCCGTTTTATAGGCAAGAGGTTACCTCATCTCTGCAAAGAGCTTCCAGAACTCATCAAAAAATAAAAAGCAAGCTCGCTTGGAACAAAATGCCAGAAGCTGTATCTGAGAAGGTCTTCTGAACCCTACATTCAAACCCTCAGGAGGAAGTTTAGGGAAAAAATTGGGAGAATCGATGTGAGACCATCTCCCCAGTGATCACCTACAAACTGTCTGCTGAAAACCAAAGTCTAGGGAGATTCTCTCCTGTGAGGGTTTTGTTTGTTTGTTTTGTTTTTGTTTTTTAAAAGATTTTATTTATTTGACAGAGAGAGAGACGGCCAGTGAGAGAGGGAACACAAGCAGGGGGAGTGGGAGAGGAAGAAGCAGGCTCCCAGAGGAGGAGGGAGCCCGATGTGGGGCTCGATCCTAGGACCCTGGGATCATGAGCTGAGCCGAAGGCAGACGCTTAATGAACGACTGAGCCACCCAGGTGCCCCTCCTGTGAGGTTTTGACAAGAACTTGTTTCAATCCTGATGCCACTAGAACCACCTGGGAAACAATAAAAATACACGATGCCCAGGCCCCACCCCTGACACTGATCCTGTCTGTCCAGGGAGAGCTCCAGCTCATCAGCGTCTTTTCAAAGCCCCCAGGTGGTTCTGACACGTAGCCAGAGCTGAGCCCCGATAGACTGCATTCAGAGCAGGAAGGATGTGTCAGTAGAGAGACTGAAAGAACATTCCCCAACCACAGCCCAAAGGACCAAGCCTCACCTTGGGATGGGCTGTTGTGTTCTTATCAAGGCTCTAACGGCACCTTCACAGACAGAAAGTGTATCGGTGGGTGGCTGATGTCTGGGCCCTGAGAAAGCGGAGAGGTAAATCCACACCAGAGAGAAGGCATTCACACGTAAAGACCCCCAGAAAATTACCAGTTCACCAGCTATGAGGTCATTCTGGCAGTCACCAGCCGCCACATGCAAAGGGCTTCCGCTCCCAGCCCCTCTCTGGAGCACCTGGGAACAGCCCACCATGGGAACCCCAGGGCATACTCACAAGACAGCAACAATGTCTGCATCGCCCATCACTGGACACTCAGTGCCTCCCTGGCACGTTGTAGGCTCTCAATGAACATTTGTCATTTGAGTAAAGACACTGGAAAGTCTATGGGCAAAGATGGTCGACCAGTTCTCTACCAATAGGAGCAAGCATTTTATCAGGGCAACCAAGAGCTGAGCTCTGCAATTCATTCATGTGGACCGGGATTGTATAACATAGTTTTATGCGCAACCCAACCCAAGCTTCAGAGGAACCCTAAAAAGCAGAAACCGGTATTATTTTGAATTTTACACATGAGGAGACTTCAGTTCATAAAGCAACTCGGCCAAGATCAAATGGCGAGTAAGTGATAAGGCCGCTTGATCCAGAGTCTGTGTGCCTCCCACTTCACTGCCCCCGGATTCGCTGGGTGAGAGACTAACAGCCGCAGGGAGACTTGGGAGAAACAGAGCACAGTCATCCACAGGTGAGACCCTCTCCCCCGCAGGTGTGGGGAGTTGCAGGCAACAACCTGCCCTGTCGTGATTTGAGGGAGGACTTGTAAATCCTACCAGTCCTCCTAGATTTGGGAGACCAAGGTAGGGTCATTGAGGTCATCCCGTTGATTCCCCCTCTCTAGGGAACCCCCAGAGCCATTCCGGGGATGTGGGAACCAAGCTCTAGCAAGGCTCTGGGGAGAAGGGTCCCCACCTTGCTCGAGTCAGCCACCTCTCCACCAGAGGAATCCACACCGCTGAGACGGCTTGACTTTGGGTCCCTGGAACACACCCTGTGAACTCCGCTTGGAATGGGCCCCTTCTGGCTCCACCGAAATCTTCAGCAAATTTCAAGAACAAACTCATTTCCCACTTTCTTCATGAACTTCCACTGACCACCCAGGTATCTCTCCCTCAAGTGAACATTTCATCTCTTCTTACTGGACATTTGTGATACTTGATATTACTCATTAACTTCTGTCTGTGTAAGCCTGCCTCCCACCCTGTGCTGTAATTCCCCGAGGGCAGGAACCGTGGCCCACATGTCCTTGCATTGCTCAAGGTTACCTAGGACAGTACTTCCTGCAGAAAAGATACTGAAATAAATATGTGTTGATTAAGGCATAAACTTCAATAGTACAACGCACTGGAAAAAACTCAGATCTGAGTTTTAAACCCAAGTGCATTTGCAAACTGCCTACTTAGAAACAAGGTCATCCTCGGAGACATCACGAAATCAGGGCTAATTGCAGTGATACTATGTACATACATAAATCAGTGTATATAAAGCACCTAATAAGTACCTGGAACATAGTGTGCCCTCGATAAATGTTGGTTCCCAAAGCACCCCACCTGAAGTGATGACACTGAATGTGCCCGCAGTCAGGGCCCAGGCAAAGCTGGCTAATGTACTTTACCTTACAAAGCCCAGAGATCCTGGTCCAGGAGGCTCGACTCTTGGACGAAGTATGAAAGACAAGGTGATCTTTGACTCTAAAGGGGCCTGAAATGAGGTTTGGGAGATAGCGAGATGCTAACCAATTGGAAATGAGGATTATCTCAAGAACCATTTCCAACCCAAAGGTTTGACCTCAGAAGGATGCTGGGGACTGTCTACCACTTTGTCACTGCTGGACAGTGAGTGTTCAACCCCGAGGCATCACTGGCCCAGACAGCCCTGGTTTAATATCCCAGGGTTAGTGGTCGGGCCTCGACCAGCAGGCTCACGTGCCCCATACATGTTGGCGAATTTCTTAACTGGCCATGAGGAGAGCCACCCTGCAGGACACCCGGTTGAGTCCGTGGCTGTTTATAACACAATGAATGTGTGCAACTTGGGATAAAAACAAAGCTCTGCATCTATGGGAAGGAAGATATGTGTGTGTGTGTGTGTGTGTGTGTGTCCTCTGAAGTACTGTTAATGATTGAACAAGAACTCACGGCATATTCTTGCCCAAGCAGCTGCGAGACACTTTATAATCCGAGGAAATAGGCAGAAACTCAGCTACTCATAGAGGGCAGTCGAGTTTCGTGCCCAGCTGCCTTCTCCGATGGACCGGAGTTCGCCTCCAGTCTCTCCTGTCCACCGTGACCTGCCGGCATCTCCTTGGATGTACCCTGCGTGTGATGACACGCGCCCTGCAGGTGCTTGCATGCACACTGAACTCAGGGGATATGTATTCCTAAAGTGCCCGTATGCTATGTCCGCTGCTCCGACCATGACAGCTACGGTTCCATTATTAGAGGTCAAGAAACCCAAGAACGGGAGGATAAACTAACAATTTACTAAGCATGGGTAGGGACCAAGGCTGGGCAGCCACAAGCAAAAAAAAAAAAAAAGAGCTGAGAGTGTTGAAAAGGGCATTTGCCCATGTCCATTCGAGGTCCCTCCAACTTCCTCCAACGACGCGTGGGGCTGTCTGGCCACTTCATTTGCAAGTCTTCCCAGTTTCCGACTGCTGTGAGCACAATTGGAGCAGTTCTTGCAAGCTTCCCTCCCGTTTTATCCACCTTTTACAGATTACCTTTTCACCAAGGCTTGAGTGAAATGACATTTCCAAGGTCAAAGAGCTAGTTGGTGGTGGAGCTGGAATGCAGGACTATTGGGCCCAAAAGCACCCTCTCAGTCTTGTTGCTCCGACCCTTCTTAAAGCTCGGCCAACCTGAGACTCCGCGGGGACGGCTACGAGAGTGTGGACGGGTCAAGCTGATTGTGAACTTGCGCCGGATCCAGTGAGTCCAATTCACCCCACAGTGGAGTTAGACGGGCCCAGGAGACCATTCTGGGGCCCCTGAGCAGGTGGATGGCCCGTCACCATGACAACCCTCAGCTCCTCCCCCTTCTCACTGCCATCCGCAGCCTCCTGAGAGCTTCAGTCGGCTTACCTTCTAACAAAGGTAACGAACGTGATCCCCGTCCCAACTGGTGAACGCGAAAGCCGGAAAGGTGCAACTTAAGTGTGCGGCCAGCCCTCTCCTCATTGGGGAAGAGCCAACCAGACAATGAAAAGGGTCTCCACGTGACAACTGCGCATTTACACAACAGTCATTAGGAAGGAACATCGGCGCCAGATCCCAGACCTATGGCTGAGTCCAGCTGGTTCTCATTCCCTTCTGAGACCAGGCCTGCGGCGTGGTTTCATTTAATTGTGTATTTTTATCGTTTGATATCTGTAGCCAGATGCCTGTAGGCAATCAATGCCCTTCTCCATCAGTTCAAGCAAGAAAATGTACCTGCCGTGGCAGTATTTGCTTCACTGGGCTGCTGACTTATTTTAAGAACTAAATCTTTCCTGTTACTATATTTTTCACTCTGGGGTGTACGCGCTCCAACACCGACATTAATAACATGTGTCCAGGGCAGAGCTCTCCTCTGCCGTGAGAACGTAGCGCCACCTAGTGCCCGCGCGCCCCACTGCAGCCAAAGTCAATCACCGCGATAACCTTGACAGTTTTGTGCTCTTCGGGAGAATTTTTACACGCGTTCTTCCCTCCCCACATAACAGAGCTTGCCTGGCAGTGTTCTACTTATCTTCTTTTTAAGATAAATAAATTAAGACACAAGGCTCCGGCGAGAAAGCTGAGTAAGTTTTCCACTTGCTAACTCGGTGTCGTACTTTCCAAGTTTGGTGGCTGTCATTTATAAATGATGAGCTCATGAGAGAGAAGACCTCATGCAAGTCCCAGGTGCCCAGAGCACAACCGTGGAGAAAGACAGCCCTCCCGTGGGACCCGATGCAATCGTCTTGGCGTTATTTAAGCCTTTCATACCAGCCTCCCCAAGCTCTAGGTGCACGATTATCCTCACAGCACCTCTCGGGGGTCTAAACACCAGTGTTATTACTACCTGCAGGTTACCACAGGGACTCACATGCCAAGAGGTAGAAAGTCCATCCTCCCTGGGGACTGAAAGTAGAGATGGAGCGGCTCACTGTCCCCTAAACTCCCCCTGAGACTCCACGGGGAGGGCTATAAGAGTGTGGATAGGTCAAGATGATTGCAAACTTTCATCGGATGCAGTGAGTCCGAAGCCCCCCACAGTGGAGTTACACTGCCCCAAGGAGATGACTCTGCCCCCCCAGCAGGTGGATGGCCCGTCACCATGGCAACACTCAGATTATGTCTCCGCCTTCTCACTTACATCCACCTCCTCCTCGTCCCTCCGCCTCCTCATTAGTGCAAGAACCAAGAATTGTCATCCTAATACCACCCAATAGCTCTGGCCTTCAAAACCCCAACTCTTTTCAGATACCTAGAGCAGGGATTTTTATCCTTGGCACCACTAGATTAGATAACTCTTGGGGGGGGGGGGGGTCCTGCACACCGGAAATGTTTAGTAGCATCTCTGACCAATACCCACTAAATGCCAGTAGCATCCCTCTCCCTACCCATTATGATAATCAACATATCTCTAGACATTGCCAAGTGCTCCCTGGGGGTGCAAAATCACCCTGCTTGAGGGCCACTATTCTAGAAGGCAAGTACACCAGAATATAACAATAATACTAATAACAACAACTCCTATGACTGCTACCGCTTAAAAGGCACATAGTGTATGTGCTAAGAGCCTATGACAATATTCTATTTAATCTCTGCAATGAAAAAACCAATCTCTGTTGCCTTCTCTAAGGAAATATTTTCATTGCAGATAAAGAAACTGAAGCTCAGAGAGGTTAAGTAACATGGCCAAGGTCACACAGCTGGTAGCAGAAGAGTTACCATTTAAAACGAGGCTTTTGTGACGCCGAAACCTGACACCATCTCCAGATCCTGGGACCATAGATCACAGATGTTTCTGGAACAGTCTCAGTTCTCAACAGTCTTGTAGAGTATGCTGACACTGTTCGAATACTATGTCCGGATTTATATTTAAAGACCTAAGCATTGCAGCTAGTCTCTCTAGGAACACCAATCCTAAGTGTTAGTGCTGAGGAGATGTTGCTATGGGGTAATGGAGAGAGCCCTGAGTCCCAAGTCCAGACTCTGGGGCCAATAACTGACTGTAAGGTCTTCATTTGTGGTCAATTATTTAAGCTCTCAAAGTCCCTGTGTATTCATCTACAAGGTAAAAAGGATTGGTTCGATCAGGTTCTCAGCTGTGGCTGCACACTGAAGTCACGTGGGAAGCATGAAAAAGGAATGCCTAGGCCTCACCCCAAGCCAATTGAACCAGAATTTCTGGGGCTTTGTTTAAGCCCCAAGATAACTAATGTGCAGCCCAGAATTGAGACCCATGGGGCCGGATGAACTCGAAGACTCTCAAGTTCTGTGTTTCTGTCTTTGGGCCCCACTCGCCTTAGGCTGGACACCTTCTTTTCTCCCTTCCCACCAGGATCATAGGACAAGAGCTCTTTGCGTGAGTTTCCTGGGCTCGTAAGGCTGCCCTGCATGCCTTGAACAATTTCCTGAGAGGCCCTCAGTTCCCAACCGCCATCCAGTCCCTGAATTAACTATCTCCAGTATCATTCTCCCACCAAAGCTATGGACCCTACCCCACTGTCCTGTGGTTGTGGGGGTTGGAAACTCCTCCAAAGGCCTGCAGGGGGCAGGGAAAATGACAGAAGACAGCTGCGTCATCTGAAAGACTATCCTCTTCCTGGCCTTGTTGAGCGCTTGCCCTGTCGGACTTGAATAAGGTTAATTCTAATCTGCAGTCTTTCAAGAGGTGAGAGAATGTCCCCTTTCTGGACATGACTCACCGATTCCTATGTCAGCTCCCAAAGGAGAGTGATAACGTCTCACTCAGCAGGTGCCCGCGAGGAGCTTCGGCTACAGAACAGGGGCTTTGGGCCTTCTGAGCCCCATGCTCTTTACCCCCTCCTCTGCCTCCTGCCACCCAGCCTTCTGTGAAGGACCCTCTCACAACAGGGGGGGCTTCACACACTACCTCTAGGTACAACTAGTAATAAAAGCCATGTATATGGATGAAGTCCTCCCCCAGATGCCAAGTTCATCTATTTTCATCCAGTTTCATCTATTTTTCCCAAGTGCCTACATGAGAGGCTATTAGTGGTCACATTATTTTTATCATCACCATCCTCCTCACCATCATCATCACCCCATTTGACATGTGACGAAACCGAGCTGTCTATGTTCACTGTCCCCCGTCCCCGGCGGTGGTCGCTTTGAGAATGACGGTGGTCTTCCCCACTGGCCCATGAGCTCTGCAATGGTGCAGAGACCACCTCTGGGCTGGCCCACAGCGTCTCCCAAACTGGCCGGAGACGCACCGCAACTCCGACCCGGGCAGGCTGGCCCCTGTGAACCCTTCCCCTTGCCTCGGGGAGGGGAGGGCTGCAAAGACGGCTGAGAAGCAGCTTCTGGGAAGTGGGCCGACTCTCAGGAGTGTGGGCCCGTAAGGGACACAAAGAGAGTCTTCAGGGAGGAGAAAGGGGTCAGTGGGGACAAGAGCTGCCAAGATACCAAGGTTCATCCACGCAGGGGGGGGGGGGGGACGAAGACGGAGGGCAAGTGAAGTGAGTGGGCGGTGAGGAACGAGGGAACCCGTGCAGACAACTCACTGGAGTGGAGGGTTTTTATGTCCTTTTCTTTCATCTGATGCTTTCCGTGGGAGAGACTGGAGAGTGTTAAAAGCTGATGGGAAGGGTCCAGTGGAGAGGGAGAGGCTGGCCGTTCCAGCGATCAAGGGCACAGCCGGACGGCGGGGTTGCCGAGGAGGACAGAGGGGGGAGGAGGCTGGCTTTCTCCGGGGCCACGGACAGCCCCTCCGCCGCAACCGGAGGGAAGGCAAGAAAGCGGACGGGATCGCGCCCGAGTACCTGGAGGGTTGGCGCGGCCGCCCCACTGACGGTCCTACCGCCGCATCCACCCTGGGCAGCACGACCCCTTGGCCCCTCGGCACAGGTGAAGGACCCGAGCCTTGAGAGTACAAGCACTCCACTGCCGCCAGCAGGGGGCAGGGCTGGGCCGGGAACCGGGTCCCTCCGCCGCTCCGGCCCGAGCTCAGCCCAGGCACAGCCTGTCCCCTCCGCAGACACCGGGATCCGGTGTCCCCGCGTGTCCCCCGATTCGAACTGAGGTCTACCAGACCCCAAAGCCCAAGATCTTTCCCCTGCCCGCCGGCCCCCTGCGTTTGATCTGGAAGGGAAGAGACGCAAGTCTCGGGGGAGCCCACCAAACGGGACGTAGTCAGAGGTGTAAATTCGTTCTGCAAGCCAGGTATCAAGGTGGTGGGGCTAGGGGTGCATTTTCTCCATCCTTCTCTTCAGTCCTCATCCCTCCAGACTCCTCCCTCCAGAACAACCTAAACACACCGGTAGCCCCCCTCGTATTGCCAAGCTGTGGAGCGCCCTGACCCAATGTCATCTCTGCACGGCTGGTGCACATTCTCTCCGGACTCAAAACTGCAGTCCTTCCATGGAGTCCACCCAAAAGCCCAGCAATCGAATTAAAAACCTACCCAAGAGAAGGCTGTTTGGTGTGGGACAGGATCAACATCCAGGAGATGAATTTTGTTACCATGATTTTAATAAGTGAGTGCCTTCCATTGGGTCCACGTAAGTCTGGCAGGCATCCACTGTTGAGCTGCCCACCCACTTTCTGAGCTGTCTACCCTAAGGCTTTTCCATCTGGGATGGTGAGAAGGGTTGTGTGCCCTGAGTTATTGCGGAAGATGCCACAGCCCCTCCCCCCAAGGATCCCGGCAAATGGGAGGAGAGGGTCAGCTGGGACCAGAGCCCCTGACCCCAGCATCCCAGGTTCTAAAGCCCTCCTGTCTGTGCCCTAGGTTCCTGCTGGCCTCCCCATCCAACAGGGGGAAAGGGGGTGGAGGAGAGGGGGTGGAAGAGCTCAGACACCAGGGCCAGGGGGCCAGCTTCATGTAAATCTGTGTTGGGTTTATAAAGCAACATGAACAGCATCCTGCTTCCTGCCCTCTCTCCTTCTTTAGCTTTGTTCTTCCTGCTTTCTGGGTTTCTGCTGGCCACAGGGGTCCTATCCCCCACCCTCCACCTCTAGCTGGGTTGTGGGTGGGTGTAAGGAGGGACCAGATGAGAGGGAGGACTCTCCACCTCCTTCCCTCCTTCCCTGTCCTGATCCACCACCACCACCACCCCACCACCACCACCCCCCGGGGGTCCGCACTAAAGAGCCTACCTTTATCTTGGACAAATTCAGAAAGCCCCTTTGCCCTGTTTCGGGTGGTGGGTTGGTTGGCTAAGTTACATACATGTGTGCACTTCGTTTGTTTTGTCTTTTGTTTTGTTTTTTTACTTTCTTTGACCAACCTTCAGAGTAGGAAACAAAAACCATGGGAAGTCCCAAACGCCACGACGGCAATGTGCCTTCTGTGACCATTGTACTGCGCGACGTGGCAAGCCCCTTCCCCTCCTGGGCCAATGCTTCCCTGTCTCCAAAATGAACCGGGGCTAGATGAGCTTGGAAGTCCTTCCTGACCCTTGCACCCTCACACCCTCTGACCTTGAGTTTGATTTGGGGACAGAACATGGCCTCCTCCCAGGAGGAGAGGACACGGGACAGTGATTCCAAGGAGAGGGCGAGAGAGGGTGGAAGCGCTGTCCCTCCTACATCCTCCAGCCCCAGGGCTGCAGCAGACTCATCTGAAGAGAAAGAGGGCAGGAGTGAGCAAAGGAAACTGTCGTTTAAAAGCAAAAAGAACATAAGCCAAGGGATGCTGCTGAGACTTCTATTGTCCATCTCGTCCTCACCCTCCATCCAAACCGGACCCCAGGATGCCTTCCCTCTCTATCATGTTTGTTTCTGGCACTTCACAATTTCCCCTAGCACTTTCAAGTTCATTGTTGGGTTGAATCCCCCAGACTGCTCTGAGATAGAGACAAAATGATCACCTCCATTTCACAGGTGGTAAGTGCTAAGTGGGCTATAAAGCCCCGTCTGGAGGGGATAGGGAGAAGGAGGAGGGGACGCAAGATTCAACAGAAAACCCTCCCAGACTTTTTCTCCTGAGGCCGTGCTACACAAAAGCCGACTGAAGTCTATAAAGGGTGTTCGCCCTCCTTAGCTTTCCTTCACCTTGTCCTTTCATCTTTATAGCCTTTATCCTACAGATCACAAGTTAGAACTGAGAGGAGAGGCTCTGTTTTTCTATCACATCTCTCCTCCTGCTGGGAGGTGCTGGGGAGTCATCATTTGGCCTGGGGAAGGGGTGGGGGCAGCAAGTGAGAATCGCTGGTGAGGTCTGCTAACCAGAGGCAGACCGGGTCAAGGGAATGAAGGAGGCCTTGCTTCTGCCTTAACTGAATGCCCGGCTGCATTTGTTCCTGAGAAATTGTGTTCCCTCAAAATTCTTGGGTGCAAGCCCTAACCCCCAGTAGCTGAGGGTGTGACCAAAGTGAAGACAGAGTTGTCACAGAGGCAATCAAGTTAAAGCGAGGTGGGTGGGCCCTAATGCAATAGGACTGGTGTCCTTATAAAGAGGGGGGATTTGAAATGACATGCATGGAGGGAAGAGGATGTTAAGAAACACAGGGAGAAGCCGGCCATCTACAAGTGCCAAGGAGAGAGGCTGGGATGGGTCCTTCCCTCAGAGCCCTCCAAAGGAAACAACGCTGCCCATGTCTTGAATAGAACTGGTAGCCTCCAGAACCATGAGACAATGCAAAATGTGTTAACAAAACTCCAGCTTGGGTGGGGAGGCAGGGGAAGTGGAACTGAGATGAGAAACCTTCTCCCCAGGCACTTTCCCAATCTCTCCTGGCTTACGAAACAAACATAGATGTCAGTCATTCAGCATTTATTGAGCACCTACTATGTGCTACACACTATTCTGGGAATAAAAGAAAACCCTTAGGGCTCAAAGAGCTGACACTCTAACACAGAGAGACAGAAAAGAACGATAAAGCACATTATCTAGTAGGAAAGAAGATTCACCTAGTATGGGGTAAAAGGGACAGGATAAGGACGATGGTGCAGTTTCAAATAGAGGATCAAGAAGGGTTTTGACACTCCTAGGAGGGAAGGAAGAAAGGCCTGCAGACCACTGGGCTTCACGGCCTTCATTCTGTCCTTCCTGCCGGAATGGGTTACGCTGTCACTACAACTTCATTCTTTCCGTAAACAGTTCATTAAGCAAAAAAGAACGAGGCACAGTTTCATGATCCCAGTCATTAAAAGAGCAGAGACGGAGCTTTACTTATCCACCCTATCTCCAAAGTCTAGAGGGATTCGAGTATTCAATAAATACTGTTAAATCAATTAATTCATCCATAATCAATAGCATATTTAACTTATGAGAAGCAAAAACACCCCCCATAACTTCCCAGTAAGTAAGAAACTTAATACAATGTATCATATAAACAATGGCTCTGGAGGCTTTTTTCACATATAAAAGAACCACTCAGAATAGGATCAGAACATGATTTCATTTTTGCCTTTTCCCTTCCAGCCCTTGTCTGTATGCATAACTTACGCAGGTACGATTTAGTGTTTTGTAATCCTAAACATAGGACTTTGACATTGGGCGGAGGGGTGAGTAGTGCTTGTCATATTGTAGTCATTTTTCTCTAGCATTTCATAGTCTTTACGATTATCACTGATAATGGACGCATGAGGTCAGTTGTTTTCAAACTGCCAGCTAAAGCAATATTGCTTCCAATGTCCCTGAACTAGAGCAAACCAGGTAACGGGTAGGCTCCATAGCTCAGTGGTTAGAGCACTGGTCTTGTAAACCAGGGGTCGCGAGTTCGATCCTCGCTGGGGCCTCTTACTCGCTTATACTTTTTTTTAAGTCCTCCCCTTCACGGAATAGAAACTCGAAAATGGAACAGAGATTTCTGAAAACGTTACTTCTGGCAGGATTAAAAATTACTCCTCCTGAAATGCAAATGATGGGCGTCCTTCTAGTGAGTTAGAGGTGACCCGGAAGAGAAAATCCTGGACCGACACAAAGAGCAGGAAAAAGAAAGAAGAAAAGCCGTCCTCGGCGACCCAAGCGCTACCGGGACCTGCGACTCGGTCCCGGGCAAAGGAGACGCGAGGCGCCCTGGCTCGTTTTCAACCCCCTGCAAGTCTAGCCCCAGCCCCGCGTTTGGAGAAGCTGGGGGGCGTCCGCGGCGGGTTCCCAGGGCAGCGGGAGGGGCGGGCCTGGGGCGCTGCCGGGGGGCGGGGCCGGCGCTGCGCCTGCAGTGACGCCGCGCGGCCGGCGGGCGGCGCTCCTGCGCCGGCTCCCACTCGCCTCCCGGGAGGCCGGCGAGCGCGCGTCCCGCCGCCCGCCCAACCCGGCTCGAGCGCGGCCAGCGTGGCCGGGCCGGAAGTGCGCGCGGTGGCCGCCACGTGGCAGCCGCGCCCCCGCGCCCAGCCCTGCTCGGAGGGCCTGCCCCTGCAGAGGGAGGAGGAGCGGCTCCCTACAGTAAACAGCCCTGGGCTGCTGGAGAGCCGTTGTGTGCCGCCGCTCTCGTTTCTCCGCGGTTTCCCTGAATTCCGGAACGCCGCGGGACTGCAGCCGCCAGAGTCTTTTCAGAATAGGCGGATTCTCCCCACCCTGGATTTCTTTTCCCTTATTTCAGGGCAGGGCCTGATAACGGACTGTCTGCAAAGTAGCCGCTAGCCTCCGCGGCCACTGAGGGTCTGAAATGGGGCTAATCAGGATTGGGCTGTCTGCAAGAGTACGATACACATCGGATCTAGAAAACAGTACCAAAAGGAGAACGTAAACTCTCCCCCGTTGGTAGCTTTTCCTTGATCACGTGCTGAAATAATATTGTAGATATATTGGATTAAATAAAATATGTAATTACATTAATCTTACCTATTTTTTTAATGTGGCTACTGGAAAACTTTACATTACATCCACGGCTCCCCTTTGCAGCGCTCCTAGTTCTGTTGGACCGGGCGGCTTTAGAGAGCCGGAGTCCCGTGACCTTGAGTTCACGTTAATTCTTAACCTGGCTCACACCAGGTAAACCGGTGGGCACAGTCTCCTTCGTGTGTGGGTTTCCCAGAGCCAGTACTGTGTTTGGCAAGCATTAAGTATGGCATCGGTTGAAGTGAAATTAAATATCTTCCCAACATAATCTTAAACGCCACAGGAGCAAGGGAATGTTTATTTTCTTTCTTTCTTTCCTTAATTCTTATTTGAGTACAGTTGACAGTGTCGCCTTCGGGTGTACAACACAGTGATTCAACTTCTCTGTGTGGGACTCGGCGCAAATGTAGATGTCCGCACACAACACTGTTACGGTATCATTGGCTAGATTCCTCATGCTGTGTCTTTTACTCCCAATTTAATCAGTAACTAGAAACAGTACCTCCCACTCAGCTTCAGCCATTTTGCCCATGCCCCCCTCCGCCCCTCCCCCTGGCAACCATCACTTTGTTCTCTGTATTTATAGATCTGATTCTGCTTGTTGTTTATTCAGTGGTTTTTTAGATTCCACATCTGAGTGAAGTCATATGGTGTTTGTCTTAAGGGAATGGATTTCTTGAGTTAGCTTTGGGGACGATGCAACGGTCCGACGTTCGATCTTGGTTTGCAAGATTCTAGCTCCGGGAAAGCACACTCCTACTTTTGTTGGTTGCAGGCCCTTCTGCGGTCAGGATGGCTGCTGCTGGGGATGCTGTGGAGGTGAGATGCTCAGAGTGCCCCCAAGGAAACAGGCCCCAGTGGTGCAAAAACAAAGACCCATACTGACCACAGAGGGGTCAGCAATCACGGACCCTGAATGCCTTTTTGCAAAACCATTTCAGAGCGTCCAACACCGTAATCCGAGACTGCTTACTTTGACTGTTCCTTGTGGCCCCTGCCCTAGCCCTCTCCCCCAACAGGCCCCTAAAAAGAGCAAGCACAAACATGTGTGCCTTTTTCTGTACTTCTCCACACCTCAGCCTCTGAGGAAACCAGAAACATCCGGGCTATGACCTAAATGACTGCTCTCTCAGTACTGGCGCCTTTGTGACAGCTCACGGGCATTGCCAGCCATTTCCAGAAAAGAAAGCCACTTTGCCTCAGGGGAATATAGTGCCTCTCCCCCCAGCTTCCTGGCGTTTCAGGGAGACCCGTTCAGTTCCCTGCCCTAGACCCGTCACCCCCCATCCAAAAACCCGTGTGCAGAAGGCCTAGAACTTGAAGGACATGGTCCTTTGACACATGGATTCTGAGCACCTTCCCGCCAGGGCTCAAAACACTTCTAAGCCAGACTCTATTTATGCCACCTGTCTTCGAAGACAGAGCGTACAAAGATAGATGAGACAGGCGAGTTCAAACATTTGTTCAAGAGATCAGGGGCACCTGGGTGGCTCAGTTGTTAATCTGCCTTCGGCTCAGGGCGTGATCCCAGGGTCCTGGGATCGAGCCCCACATCAGACTCCTCGGCTGAGCCTGCTTCTCCCTCCCCCACTCCCCCTGCTTGTGTTCCCTCTCTCTCTGGCTGTCTCTCTCTCTGTCAAATAAATAAATAAAAATCTTCAAAAAGAAAAAAAAAAAAAAGAGGTCGGTCCAATCTCCCCGAACTGACCCAGGCTGTTCAGCCATCTTTCAACAAAAGGATCCAGGGTAGAATTCCTGCCGCCTTTATGTTGGTGTCTTCATCTGAGAAGATGCTAGAAGTGTAAAACACCAGGGCTGGTTAGATCCTGAAGTTTAGTGACTACCCTAGAGAGTGTTCACGTGAGTTACGGAGGTGGGCGAAAGTAAAGAAAATCAAAAGCCCTAAGCTTAAGTTAGCCTACAAATAAAGACTGCTAAAGAAACAATGGAATTTGCTTTTTGGAAGTCCAAAACATCTGTGCAGGGTGCATCCAGCCGTATGAAAAGCAGTGATTACATGACCTCTGATGGTTCCTCGACAACCCTGGCAATTCGTGTTTTCGTTCTCCTTAAGCCAAATTGCCTACACCGTTCTGGATGATTTGCAGCATTTGGAGAACTTCCTAAAAACGGCGATCGTTTCCTCTCTTACCTCTTTTACTCCTCCAACACCCGGTTAAGAGCTACCTACCCTCGGGGTGTCTGGGTGGCTCAGTCGTTAAGCGTCTGCCTTCAGCTCATGTCATGATCCCAGGGTCTTGGGATCAAGCCCCGCATTGGGCTCCCCGCTCAGCAGGAAGCCTGCTTCTCCTGCTCCCACTCCCCCAGCTTGTGTTCCCTCTCTCACTCTCTCTCTCTCTGTCAAAAAAATAAATAAATAGAATCTTTAAAAAAAAAAAAAAAAGAGCTACTGACCCTCACCGAGGGCCCTGCAGGGGGCAGGTGCACAGGACATCGACAGGGGCATTGGTTCAAGTCCAGCTGAACAGATCCCTGTTCCCTCCCTGCCGTGGTCTAGGGCAAGTAGCTTAACCTCACGAAGACTCACTTTCCTCCTCTTCAACAGACATTACATGGCAACACACATAAGCAGCAAGGTTTTGAGGTTTCAGATAATGTATATAATCTTGGCGCATAATAAGTACTCAAAATGTAGTTACGTCCACTATGCTATTGGCCAAGGCCAATTAGTGGGCGCTGGAGTTACAGACCAGAACCTGCCCCAGTCAGTCTGTGAGAGGCAGCCTGGGGCAAAGGAGAGGACCATTTTAGAGGGTCTTTCCTTGGAAACATGTCTCTATGGGCTTCCTCCTGGACCTGGGATGAGGCAGGAGAGCGAAAGAGGGTTCTTAGGCAAACTGATGAAACACACCAGATTTCTTAATGCCAGACACACGTCCAAGAGATCAAAGGATACAGGACCGATTGAGCAAGTATTGATTGATTACCTTGGGTTGTGGGCATTTATGAAACAAGAGAGATGCACCGTGGGATTCCAAGGTTAGCCAGGCGCCCTGGCCATGTGGGATCTGGTGTCTTCACAGAAGCAGAGAAGGGGCAGCCACTCAGATAGCAAGATTCCTGTGCAGAGGACAACCGCACTGGCCCTAAGTCAGGTTCCCTGTGCCTGTCCCCAC
Organism: Ursus americanus; assembly: GCF_024610735.1. Lineage (NCBI taxonomy): Eukaryota > Metazoa > Chordata > Mammalia > Carnivora > Ursidae > Ursus > Ursus americanus. The sequence continues at coordinate 50,344,164 of NC_142128.1, read as the reverse complement.
CTCCACCTCCGGCTCCCACTCAGCTAAAGCCACGTTCAGCAGCAGCAGGAATAGCTTCCACGCGGCGAGGTGGTTCTCCCCTGGCACGTCCCCTGGTCAGCCACCTTGACAGAGAAGGCGGAGGGAGTCTTCTGCCAGCTCGCTTCATCTGTGCTGACTGCTGGCCCCTGCCCCGGCAGGGTTTCGGGCTCCGCTTCCTCTTGCCCTGGGGACCTGGGGACGAAACGCTGGCTCTCTTCTTCTCACCAGGCCTTTGCAATGCCTTCCTCCTGCCTAGGGGAGAAGCTGGCTTCTTGGAGGGGCCTTTCTGAGATGAGGCCCGGTCTGGGCTGAAGGCTAAAGTTACACTGGATAATTTTCTAGCCGCCTTCTCCGACCGCTCCTTGAGCAGGTCCAAGACTGTCTCTGCGAAACAAATATTTATGCAGTGAGAAACAGAAATCCTGAAAAGTCACTCTAAGGGAAACAGCACCCAGGATACCTATGACTCCCTTTTTTCAGGGGCGCCTGGCTGGCTCCGTGGTAGATACGTGACTCCTGATCTCAGGGTTGCAAGCTCAAGCCCCATGACTGGCCTTGATCTAAATATGTTACTTTTTTAATAGGGTCACTCCAGTGATCCATGGTTCTGGAATAGTTCCCTTAAGACAGTCTCCCTCCTCTATCAGCCCTTCCTGAATCCCCACCCTGCCTCTGCTCACTCCAGGGGCCCCTCGGTCCCCTGGGCATCCTTCTCTACCAGAACCTCGGTGCTCTATCTATTTCTTCATTTGCCTGCACTGCATTTGACTCTGAGCTCCTACAGGTCAGGTTCACGGCTGTAGCCCCAGGGATTAGCACAGTGACCGCTGCAAACTCAGGGCTAAACGAACAGTGCCCAGTGAAGAACGGATGCATGGACAGAGGGCAACGGGTCTCTGCAGAAGCACGTGCCGCTCGGCGTGCAGACTCCGGTATACGGAGACGTACACACAGAGCCACAGTTACAGTCCTCATCCAGAGCATAAGCCTTCGCGGGAACAGACCTCCCGCCCTGGGAGGACTGCAGCGTGCTTGCAGAGGGCACCGTGCCAGCGCCTCGATGCCGGGGCCTGAGGCTGGGACAGAGACGGACTCACGGGCGAGCGGCCTGAACTGGACCCGCTTGCTCTTGGTTTTCACCGGCAGTGGCTCGTACTTGCACTTGCCAGGGGGTGCTCGCCTAAAAACAGAGAGAGAAAGTGAGGACACCAGATTCTGAAGACGGGACCAGGAAGTCAAGGTCACACATTTGCAAGAGTTGGATTCAGCTCTCCTTTATCCATGGGGATGGGACAGAGGGAGTAGGAAATACGTGATGAGCTCAGAGAGGACAAAGAACAGGGACACGGTAGGCTCTTGCGACAGAGTAGTGAGGGGGGCAGGGGCACGGGTATGGTGATAGAATTGGGTGCAAACTCTGGGGACCACGGGCAAGTAATCCTTGCTAAGCATCAGTTTCCACATTGATAAAAAAGAAAAAGTAATAGTACCCATCCTTGCAGGAATAAATAAGAGCTGTGTGGGGCGCCTGGCTGGCTCAGTCGAGTGACCAACTCTTGATTTCAGCTCAGGTCATGATCTCAGGGTCCTAGGATAGAGCCCCGCGTCGGGCTCCCTGCTCAGCGGGGAGTCTGCTCAAAGACTCTCTCGCTCTCTCCCTCCACCCCTCCCCACACACACATGCATGCGCACTCTCTCTGAAATAAATGAATACATCTTAAAAAAATAATAAAAATAAAAATAAGAGCTGTGTACTCGATATACCATAAAGTGACTGAGAAGTCAGTTCTAAAATTATTTTTTAAAGATTTAGAAAACGACACTTAGAACAGTGCCCCACAGATGATGATGACGATGATGACGATGATGACGGTGATGGTGGGGGTTCCCTTTAAAGAGAATCTCGTCAAGAACTCACGGCACAGCCCCTGAAGGACGGCCAGCCTCTCTGCCTACTAGAAAAAGATTTCCATGACTGCTGTCTCCTGGGTGCATCTTCTGAAATAAAACAGACCCTGGAGACTAGGACACTTGCTATTCAGAGCAGAGATGGAACTTTCCAGCCAGTCCCCACTGCCTCCTTCTCTGCCTTCCTTGCTTCGGCTCTGTCTCTCCTTGCTACCACCCTCATCCCAGGTGGAAAAAAAGTAATTCTCTTTATTTCACAGACACTTACCTAGTGCTTACACACTGCACGAATACTTCATAAGCATAACTCACTGAGACCTCACGATAACCTTGTGCGGTAGGTGCCGTGATGATCCCCATTTTACAGAGGGGAAACTGAGGCACACAAAGATTAAGAAACAGATGCAAGGTCACACAGCTGGTCAGTAGCAAAGTCAAGTTTCCAACCCAGGCTCCAGGGTCTGTAACTCGCAAGGAAGGGCAAGAAGAAAAGATGGAAGGAAGGAAAAAAATAAAAAGGCACACGGCAATAAACCATTTGCTCCTCAGAAAGCTGGCCTAGGTGCCTTCAGCGCAAGACAGGCTGACGACGCAGGCAGAGTGAATCTGGATCCACTGCTAGAGAAGCTCTGAACGTCCGTCCAGGTCCACATGATGATGGCCGGAGAGAGAGATGCCGAAGACTCTGCTCCCCGGAGCTCGGTGTCCCTACCCCGGGCCCCCTCTGGCTAGCCCCCCTCAGGCAAGTACCTTCACCTGGCCAAGCTCAGCTGGCTTCCCTGTAGGGTGAGGGTATGAGCCTGTCCCCCTGGGATCTGTCAGCACTAAACGACAGCCCAGCTGCTCAGTGCCCAGCACAGTGCCTGGCACACAGCGACAACGCCATGAACGTCAACCTGAGAGGCAGGTGAGCGAGCAGGGATGTCATCCGGGTGCGCTGGCATTACAGCTGTTCTACGGCTGCTCTTCTGAGAGAGGGGAGCTCAATTATCCCCTAGCCAAGCCAGGAAAGTGTCAAAGGAAAGACAAAGCGATTCACGCAGGGAAGAGCAGAACTCCCACCCAGCCATTATCTGCCACCTGAGGCACTTGAACCGGGTGCTGGGTCTGCTCCCCTCAAGCACGGGCAATATGCAGACCGGGCAGCGAAGCCAGCCCAGTAGCTAATTCGCCCCTTAGCAACCCTGCAGGTGCCACTCAGAGAGCACCTCAGGCACGGCCTCAGGGACGGAGTGTCTTCCAGGAACTCCCGAGAACACGGAGGCCACGAGCCTGCTGCCAAATGGGGCGCACGGGGCCTGGCTCCCGAGCCCTGATCCACACACAGCTGTGCCCGTGGCCCAATGTCGTCTGAACACCACCCCAGGTAGGAGCAATGTGGCCTCACAGGGAGGTTTTCCTCTGTGGGTCTGTCTTCAAGCTGATTCACGGGGGAGCCTTTCTTGCTTGGGGACAGAATCCTGAGAGAAATCCAGGCACTGCCCCAGGCCCTCAGGCTGGATACCCGCTTCACCCTCCCAGCAGGGCACGAACCACACGCAGACACCCTCACAGATGGAAAGCTGTCCTGTGGCCTTTGTCCCGGCAGCTGGTGAGCCTCTGAGGTCAGCAAAGAGCAGAAGTAAGCAGTATGGAACTGTTGGCCACTGAATATTGCCACTGAATTCCAGAGAGGGTCAGGTGGAGACACGAAGAAATCCATTTAAGATATTTGCCGAGACCCCCTTACACTGTCGGTGGGAATGCAGGCTGCTGCAGCCACTCTGGAGAACAGTATGGAGCTTCCTCAAGAAGTTGAAAATAGAGCTACCCTACGACCCAGCAATTGCACTACTAGGTATTTACCCCAAAGATACAGATGTAGTGATCCAAGGGGCACCTGCACCCCAATGTTTATCGCAGCAACGTACACAAGAGCCAAACTATGGAAAGAGCCCAGATGTCCATCAACAGAGGAATAGATAAAGAAGATGCAGTCTATATATACAATGGAATACTACTCAGCCATCAAAAAAATGAAATCTTGCCATTTGCAACGACGTGGATGGAGCTAGAGGGTATTATGCTAACCAGATAGGTCAATTACAGAAAGACAGTTATCATATGATCTCACTCATATGTGGAATTTAAGAAACAAAACAGGAGCATAGGGGAAGGGAGGGGAAAATAAAACAAGATGAAATCAGAGAGGAAAACTCTTAACTCTAGGAAACAAACAGGGTTACTGGAGGGAGGTGGGGGAGGGGGTAACTGAGCGATGGGCATTAAGGAGGGCACGTGATGGAATGAGCACTGGGTATTATGTAAGACTGATGAATCACTGACCTCTGAAACTAATAATTCACTTTATGTTAATTAACTGAATTTAAATAAAAAATGTCTTAAAAAGGGGCGCCTGGGTGGCTGTCATTAGGTGTCTGCCTTCGGCTCAGGTCATGATCCCGGGGTCCTGGGATCAAGCCCCACATCAGGCTCCCTGCTTGGCTGGAAGCCTGCTTCTCCCTTCCCACTCCCCCTGCTTGTGTTCCCTCTCTTGCTATCTCTCTCTCCGTCAAATAAAAAAAAATCTTAAAAAAAAATTTTTTTTAATTAAAAATTAAAAATAAATTAAAAAATAAATAAATTGTCCCAAATTTGGCCGGTAGGAGCCCTTCAAAGCTGGCTCCTGCAGAAAAGAATAATCATAATAATATAAATAAATAAATAAATAAATAAATAAATAAATAAACAAACAAACAAACAAATATTTGCCTGGGACCTTGAAACCTCAACCAAACCCAGGGGAGAGGGCAACAGTACTTACTCAGGTGGTCGGAACTATACACCCATTGTCAGATGATCCCAGAGACAGAAGTTTCCAGAAGCATATTTTTAAAAATAAATAAAACAGGAGCCACAGGTCTAGACTAGTCATCCAAGAAAGGCTCAAGATCCTCCTTTCCCACCACAAAGAGACAATTTCCCAAATATTTCATAATCCCTAGACCCACAGCCCTACACATTTATTTGCCCAATCTGCTTTTTTTTATCTACATTAAAGATTTGCTTCATTGATAATTTCTGGAAATTCCTAGGAAGTCAGGACTGTTTTTATGATCTGCCATGAAGATATATGGATGCACCTAAGAAGAAAATGAGACCAAAGCTCACCTCGATGGGTCAACAAATTTGTAGATCGATCCTTGCGGTGCATAGGCGCTGGGGTAGGCAGTGGCCAGGAAATAGAGCTCCCCTGGGGAAATGGGGACAGGCGATCAGTAGCACGGCCGAGACAGAGCTGAATGCACAGAAACTCTCGACATGGGGTTAGAGCCCTGAAATGCAGTGAGCCCCAGGAAGGGAACCCCAGGAAGGGAACCCCGGAACCCTAACTGACAGCTCGGCCTTCACTGGACTGTGAGCTCCTTATGGATAAAGCCTTTCTCTGACCCCCAAAGACTAGCTCAGAGTGCACCCCAACAGACGCGCGTTTCTGTTACGTTCAATGAACCAAACCGGCTTCATCTCTCTGCTCTCAGAAACTTTGCCTTAACGAATCTCCATTTCCTTCCCCACCTCTTCACTACCAATAAGGATTCTCTGAGAAACCCTGAAATAGCCATCTACAGGATAAGGACCATTTACCCATCACTTTTTTTTTTTTTTAAGATTTTATTTAATTATTTGAGAGAGAGAGAGCACTTGCACACGAGTGGGGGGAGGGCAGAGACAGAGGGAGAAGCAGGCTCCCCACTGAACAGGGAGCACGAAACTGGGCTTGATCCCAGGACCCTGAGATCATGACCTGAGCCGAAGGCAGATGCTTAACCGAATGAGCCACCCAGGCGCCCCCTTTCATTCTTTCTTAAGAAAGAGTTACCCTGTGCCTGTCACTTTCTGTTGCCCCTTACTGAGTCCACTGGCACCAATCCCCCCTGCCCCTGCCTCACTTTTCCCTACATGTGCACCTTCTTTCTTTGGTCCTTGGGTCCCTCGCTTCCCCAGACCCTCCCACACTTCCGGCTCTCCTCCTGGCCTTCTCCACACCTCCCAGAATCACCTCTACCCACGGTCTCCTTTCCCCGTTTGCACATTCTCTGCTCATGGCCACGACCTCATTCCACCTCTTCTCGCGGTTACCTGTGAGGGACAGGATAGGATGGGTTGACGAGCCCAACTTTGGAGCTGGCGTCATCTGACTTTGAATCCTGACAACACCAGTTGCTAGCTATGTTGTCTCGGGCAACCTCTGAAGCTTGTAACCGTCACGTTATTTATTAATTCATTTGTCAAATGGGGCTAATAATACCTCACATGATTATTTGGGATTAAATTAGAAAATAGTGGGGCGCCTGGGTGGCTCAGTCAGTTAAGCATCCAACTCCTGGTTTCAGCTCAGGTCATGATCTCAGGATTCTGAGATCGAGCCCCACATTGGGCTCCGCACTCAGCGAGCAGGCTACTTGAGGATTCTCTCCCTTCCTCTCCCTCTGCTCCTCCCCGCATCTCTCAAATAAATAAATAAATCTTTAAAAAAAAAATAAGAAAGTGAAGATCGGCTATTACTCTTACCTTCTTATCTCTTTACGTCCTAACATTCGTGCCACTGCACTGAACGGGGCTCACTTGTATGCTCTCTCAACCTCATGGAAGTAAATGTCTACTAAATTGCTAATTGGAAAAGCCTCGAACTTCAGACAGCTCTGAGTTACTTCCACAACCTTCTTCCTTGAATTTGTGCAGGACAGCGATTAATGTTTGTCCCGTGCCAAACGTGAGGCCTCCGGTCTTCACGCAGCCCCCACACAGCTGCCTAATAAAGTCTGGATTTTGTGTACCCACAAACTATACTGTCATCTTGCCTGTAAGGGGTCTGAGACATCAGGACACATCCTACCCTAGAGCCAGTTTGCCTCCTCTGATTAGAAACCCTGTTAGATAAACGAAGGGTCTACCAAGTGTTATATACGGGATGCCATCAGGCAGGAGCCCCTCTAGACCCTGCAAAGAATTCCCGCTCTAATTGAAAACCCCACATTGTGGCATCGTCCCCCTACAACCCCAGTTTACTCAAATTATATGTCCTAAACACGCTATAGACTTCCCATTGTATTTTTAGGGGAAAACAATGATAGAAGCGAATGCCATCTGTCATGTCCAACTGACAATTTTAAAAATGTATTTTAGGACCAAAAAAGACTACCCCAAAAAACTGTAACATGCCATGTAAAACAAAATGCATGTGATGTAAATTTAGTGCAAGCATTAGTACTTTGACCGGCCCGCTTGAGAATGTGACTGATGTTCAGAAATCCATCCCATCGGGACCCACCCAGCGATGGGCTGCCCCACGCCCGCGCCTCCCTCCGCAGTCACTCATGCCAGCTGTCAGCTAGAAAAGCCTGGAAGTACTGGAGGTTCAACCAAAAATGACGTGTCTCTGGCTGGTGACTGATAACAAAATAATGAAATACTCAGATCTAAAAATATGTCCGTAAGTGGGAAAGGCTAGGACGTGAGCAGAAAATCTGAATCACTCTGTGCTAACACGGAAGAGCAAGCAACTCGGGAAAAAAATAACTTGCTTTGGGACACCTGGGGGGCTCAGCTGGTTAAGTGTCTGCCTTCAGCTCAGGTCATGATCCCAGAGTCCTGGGATGGAGCCCTGCATCGGGCTCCCTGCTCAGCGGAGAGCCTGCTTCTCTCTCTCCTCCCCACTTATGCTCTGTCGCTATCTCTGTCTCTCTCTCAAATAAATAAATAAAATCTTTAAAAAAAAAGAAAAAAGAACTTGCCTTAAAAACAGCCTTCCTGGGTTTAGGGCCGTTTTGGGCAGTCTGGCTTGGGAACAACACCCTGGCAAGTCCACTCGATAAAATTCAGCCAAGGACACTTAGTTTTGTTGGCCAGATGTACTGACTGGTATTTAAAGGCTCCCTGTTTTCTCCTGCGAGAAGCCTGCAGGCACAGCAAACCAAACTACCCAAGTCAGGGTTTCTGAGGCCTCCTGAAAAGAAGCAAGCCGCAGAGATGCAGGATACTGGGGCAGACCTGCCTCCGGGGCTCCAGCCTCCAGGCAGAGCGATCTCCAGCCTTGGAGGACTCCAGCCTCCCTGGGGCACCAGCCTGGGGGGCTCCACCAGGCCAGACGCCCCACCAGGCCTGTGGCTTTCACATCACCCTCTTTCCACAGAGCATCGTCCTGCCAGCCTATGGTTTCTCTCCTGTTTTCTATGTTTAGACTTCCACTTTGGAACTCACTTAGACTTCCTCTATTAAGAACACTTGAATTTTCTAAAATATCCTCTGTACCTCTAAAATATTCATCTCAAATGATAAGCTAGGAAAAGGTCCAGGAGCCGACTGGATTTCCGTACGCCTTGCTCAAGTGAAGGTCTGGCACGGCCGCCCCATGACTCAGAGCGGAAAGAAGCCCAGGACTGAGGAAACCGTCCAGGCTCTCTGGTTCACACTCACAGAGAAGCCCAGGTCTGGAAGGGGCCCTGAGAGACCATTTTATCCTCTCCCGAGACTCCGAGCAAGGCTACATGCAGGGCCAAGTAGCAACGAGGTCACAGGCCCTGTCCTCCTCGCAGCATAAAATGTTCTCTTTCAAAATGTAACATCACTTAGGTAAAGCTGAAATTAAAACTCCAGTTTCTGATTACAGAATTTGAGGCAATTTAGTAAAGCAGAGTCTCTGTCTCTCCTACATGTACACGTTTCGCGTTGCGATGCCCTTAATAAATGCCTCATCTGTCTAGCAAACAGCCTCCTACCTAGCTGTCTACCCACTTCCCAGGAAAGTTCTCAGGAAAGTTCTCCTGGCTCATTCATGGCACTTGCGTCACAGACTCCTGGTCTGTCTACCCTCTTCCCAGGAAACTTCTCAGGAAAGTTCTCCCTGGCTCACTCATGGCACTTGCGTCACAGACTCCTGGTAGGGTGAGGAAAGAGCGCAGCACGGTCGGGCGCTGATGACCAGAGGCGCTCCCTCCCAGGCAGCGCCAGGAGGACAAACACCAGTGTCCACCATGTCTGCCCCACTGCTGGCCCTGCCCACGCTCCTGGGATTGCAGACGAGGATCAAATCAAAGATGAGGACATGAATCTCCTTCATGGTCAAAAGACCGAAGGACTAAAGTGTAAACCCTGATTTGCCCCACACCGTGAGGTGTGGGCCTCAGTTGAGAAGGGGTAGGTTGGCATATTGGATCTGTTGCCTCACTGGCGGAATCAGCATAATCATTACATCATGGGAGTGTTGTAATTATCAAACAACATAAAAAAATGTAAAGTGCTTAAAACGGTATCCAGTACCTTATAAACGCTGCCTACGGGGCGCCTGGGTGGCTTAGTCAGTTAGGCGTCCGACTCTTGATTTTGGCTCAGGTCATGATCTCAGGGTCGTGAGACTAGGCCCCAAGTTGGGACTCTGTGCTGAGCGTGGAGCCTGCTTAAGATTCTCTCTCTCTCTCTCCTCTCCCTTTGCCCCTTCCCCTGCCGCACATTTTCCTTCTCTCTCTAAAAAAAAAAAAATAACTAAATGGTAGTAAAACTAGAAGTGTAGTTGTTATTTAAATAACAATAATAGGGGCGCCGGGGTGGCTCAGTCGGTTGAGCGACTGCCTTCAGCTCAGGTCATGATCCTGGAGTCCTGGGGTCAAGTCCCGCATCAGGCTCCCTGCTCAGTGGGGAGCTTGCCTCTCCCTCTGCCTGCCGCTCCCCCTGCTTGTGCGCTCTCTTTCTCTATCTGACAAATAAAAAAATAAAAACTTAAAAAAATAAAAAATAAAAATAAATAAATAACAATAATAGTAATAATAATTATTATAACAAATGATTAGTTCACGATGCCTGTGATGCTTTAAGTTCCAATAAGCAGAAACAGAGTAACTCTGGGTATGTGTTACCTGCTTCATCTTCAGCAAAAGAGATGATAAATTTGCTATAGGTGCTGATCAACCCTGGGAAGGCGCAGGACGCAGTGTTGCCCAGGCAGATGTCCCGTTTCTTCCATTTCTTGGTTCTTCTATCTTCCTGCAAAGCCATAAGTCGACTAGATAAAAAATAAAACCTTTATTATAGGAATCCATATTTTCACCGTGTGGGATATTTTTCTTCCTCCTCCAGGAGATCAACACCTAGCCTCTCCCTGGAATCAAAAAGCTGCATCAGAGATATCTTAGTCACCCGCTGGCCCTACATGGAGAAGCTCATCTTCTATTACAGGAGTCTAATGGGGGCCTGTGAAGGGTGCACCCCCACCAAAGACTAATCTAATTTCTGTGAGTTTGTGACCTTTGGCTCGGTGCTCAACTGGCTACGCCTCAGTTCCCTCATCTGTAAAATGAATTTACCACGGACAAAAGTTGCAAAGGTTAAGTAAGATAATATACGTGAACAGCTCCCCAGTGTGCCTGGCACATAGTAAGGGCTCAAAAACTGGTAGCCATGGGGCGCCTGGGTGGCATAGCGGTTAAGTGTCTGCCTTCAGCTCAGGGCGTGATCCTGGCGTTATGGGATCGAGCCCCACATCAGGCTCCTCCTCTATGAGCCTGCTTCTTCCTCTCCCACTCCCCCTGCTTGTGTTCCCTCTCTCGCTGGCTGTCTCTCTCTGTGTCAAATAAATAAATAAAATCTTTAAAAAAACAAACAAACTAGTAGCTATTTTTGTTATTATTACATCTGTGTAGTAGCAGGTAGATGCTTCATATCCCTTTGTCATTTGACCTACAAGCAGGTTTTTAGAATAAAAAGAACAGGAAGATGGGTCAACTAGGGTGTCACATGAACCATTTTAGAGACACAGAGATGCTCAATCCCAGGTGCATGTGCTCTGACCGAGGATCACCGAATACCAGCCAAGTGAAAGGCGGACTTGGGTTAGTTGTCAATGGGTATTACAAACTTTAGGCAACCACTGAAAAAGAAAAAAAAAGTATAATTGACATGCTTAGAAAGGGAAGAAAATGGAATTCTATAGCGTGCTCAGTTAAATCCACAAAAGGCAGAAGAAGAGTGGAAGACAAAGCAGAACAAAGAACAAGGGCAACAAACAGAAAGCAGTCATAAATACGGCAGATATGAACCCAACTACGTCCACGACCATTTTGAAAGTTAATGGTCTAAATGCACTAATTAGAAGACACAAGAGATAATAGGGGCGCCTGGGTGGCTCAGTTGGTTAAGCCTCGGATTCTTGATTTTTGTCTCAGGTCATGATCTAAGGCTCCTGAGATCGAGCCCCATGTTGCCCTATGCTCAGCGTGGAGTCTGCTCGTCCCTCTCCCTCTGCTCCTTCCCCTGCTGTCTTTCTCTCTCTCGCTCACAAATGAATAAAATCTTTAACAAAAAAGAAGACAGAAGAAATAATAAACAAACAAATAAATAACAGAGATCACCAGAGTGGATAAAAAAACAAGACACTACTATATATTGTCTCCAAGAAAACTTTAGGCCTGGATGATTTCACCCGGAAGAAACATATAAAGAAGAAGTAACGCCTATTTTACACAAACTCTTCCAGACAACTGAAAAGGAGGAGACACTCTCCAACTCTTTCTATTAAAGCCTGCATTACCCTGATGCCAAAATCTGGCAAAGATATTCCAAGAAAGAAATTCCTTTCACGAACACAGATACAAAATTTTCCAACAACGTGTTAGCAACTGCAATCCAACAATATATTGAAAGGAAAATACATCATGACCAAGCGGTGTTTATTCCAGAAATGCAAGATGGCTTCAATGATTAAAAAGAAAAAATCAGTCAACGTAATTCGCCATATTAAAAACTAAAAATGAGAAAACCACAGGATTCTCTCACTAGATGCAAAGATGCATCTGACAAAATATAACATCCATATTTAATACAAACTCTCAGTGAACTAGGGATGGAAGGAAGACGTCCTCGCCTGATAGACAGCCTGTAAAAACACCTGCAACTGACATCATACTCACTGGTGAAAATGGAAGCTTTCTATCCAACACTGTACTGAAGTTTAAGATGAAGCACTAAAGTCAGAAGAACAAGAGTAAAAGCCTTGCAGTTCAGGAAAAGAAAAAATATCTATATTCATAGATAAAATGATCCTTCACATAGACAACCCAGAAGAATCTATACACACACACACAAGCCGATAGAGCCAATAAGAGTTTGACAGGGTTGCCTGATACAAGCACAATACACACACACACACACACACACACACACACACACACTTAAATGCATATAATAAAACAAGTATATAATAAATATAAAATAAACATATAGTAAAAAACTGGAAACAGCCAAAACAGGAGAATACATGAAGATTTTGTGGTATATCCATACAACGGAATATTACAAAGCAATAAAAGTGAAAAACTACCCAAACATGTGACAACAGTGATGAATTTCACTGACATTATTGAATGAAAGAAGCCATACATATACCAAAAAAGAATACATACATATGATTCCATTTATATTAAGTTACAGAAGCAAACTTAATGTGTGATGGGAGTGGTTACCTCTGGCTGGTGTGCGTATGTGTGAGTGTGAGAGAGAAAGGGGTGGTATTGACAGGATATAGGCAAAAAGGAACCTCCCAGAGTGATGGAAATGTTCTGCACCTTGACATAGCAACAAGTGTATCTACTGTAAAACTTTAGCCAACTGTGCTCTTAGAGATTGCATCTCACCACATGTGATTAATATCTCAATGAAAATGGTGAACTAAAAAAATATGAAAGGAGACATCAATCCCTTCTTACCCACTCACGAAGTCCCCAAAGATGTAGAGGCCATTGAGATTTGGGGATTCACATCCACGGTAGACATATCCTCCAGTGACTGACTTCCCCACTGCATGGCCGTAAGCATAGATTGGCAGAATGTCACCTGTCCAGGAACAAAGAGACTGTCACAGCTAAAAACTGAGACCTCCAGGTCACCGAGTGGCTCAGCTGATTAAGCATCTGACTTTTGTCTTTTTTTTTTTTTAAAGATTTTATTTATTTATCCGACAGAGATAGAGACAGCCAGCGAGAGAGGGAACACAAGCAGGGGGAGTGGGAAAGGAAGAAGCAGGCTCATAGCGGAGGAGCCCGATGTGGGACTCGATCCCAGAACGCCAGGATCGATCACGCCCTGAGTCGAAGGCAGACGCTTAACAACTGAGCCACCCAGGCGCCCCAAGCATCTGACTTTTGATTTCAGCTCAGGTTATGTATGATCTCAGGGTCATGAGATCGAACCCCCTGTCAGACTGAGCACGGAGCCTATTTGAGATTCCTTCTCCCTCCTGCTGCCATCCCCCCGCCCCCCGCAACCCCGCTCATGAAGCACATACACTTTCTTTCTCTCTCTCTCTCTCTTTTTTTTAAAGATTTTATTTATTTATTTGACAGAGAGAGACAGCCAGTGAGAGAGGGAACACAAGCAGGGGGAGTGGGAGAGGAAGAAACAGGCTCCCAACAGAGGAGCCTGATGCGGGGCTCGATCCCAGGACCCCGGGGTCACGCCCTGAGCTGAAGGCAGACGCTTAACAACTGAACCACCCAGGCGCCCCTACACTTTCTCTCTCTTAAAAAAAAAAAAAAAAAATTTAGAGATTTTCAAGCAGGAAGATGGGGACTTTCAAATGTAGTTGCCTACTTGAGTGGAGAACACTTTATCTCTTGGTCTTTGGTAGGGCAGGCAGCCAAGAGAATCACATTTATTTTTCTCAACAGACCAGCTACAATATTCGTGAGCTTCCCATTTGACTGGTCTCTGCAAGCAGAAAGGAAGCCAAAAATTCCCCCACCTATGAGGCAGTGACCTGGGAATCCACACACCTAAATGTATCCCCTAGGCTGACATGGCAGATACTCAGGTTTAAGGATTTGAAAAACTAACGAGGGTCTCTAAGACTCCTAACTTAGAGGACCAATCAAAGAGATTAAGCACTGCTGATAAAATGCAACTGAAAAGCACATCTTGATAACTGATATTTAGGGACTGTATAGGGAATGTACCACCTGACTGTATATGGAATGTCCTTTCAGTGGGCGGTTCCAATTGGAAATAAATTAGAAACCTATAGCCACCATTTCTTCTGCTAGTGGTTCTCAAAACTGCATGCCTAAAAATCATGCGGGTAATTTTTCTAAAATGTAGATTCCTAGGTCAATCCCAGTGCCTGAACCCACCCAAGATCCAAATGCATCAGGTCCACAAGCACTACCGAATGTGTTTCTGGTGACAGTGGCTGGAGGGCCAACCTGAGAAGCACGATCCCACAGGACATAAATAAAGACACCGAGGGACCTGCAGGGCCAAACACTCTCAGGTCTCATTCCCCCACCTCTATCTCCCACCCCCTCAATTCATTCAAGAAATCACCCAGAGAACTTCTGACTTACCCAAAGAGGCATTGTGACAAAGCTTTCTGTCATAACATTCAAAGCCTTCCTTGGCCCTCCAGCCATAATTGCCGCCTTTCACAATGATGTCAATTTCTTCAAACCTATTTTGTCCCACGTCCCCGCAGAAGATGCGGCCTCGGCCCCGGCGCGTGACGGGGTCCCCTCGGTCCACAGCACAGCGCCACATGTTTCTGACCCCATAGGCATAGACCTCAGGGTGCGCCCCTGGCTCCGCCACAAACGGATTGTCCGGGGGCACTCGGTATGGTCTGCCGTCTGCGCCTGCCCCGTTCACATCGATCCGTAACACTTTCCCCAGCAGGGAACTTCTGAAAGAAGGAAGCCAGGAAACAGGCGCAGGATGAATACCCAGAAATGCAATTGCCAGATCATTGGCTAGTTTTATCTGTAATGTTTTCGAAGCCTCTCCATACTGTTTTCCAGAGTAGCTCACTGTTTTGTATTCCCACCACCAGTACACGAAGGTCTCCACATCGTCAGCAACACTTGCTGTCTTTTGTGTTTGGTTTTGCGGGGGGGGGGGGGGGGGGGAGCCATCCTAATAGACAGGAGGTGGTATCTCATCACGGTTTTGATCTGCATTTCCCTGATGATGAGTGACACCGTGCATCTTTCATACACCTGTTGGACATTCGTTTACAAGATGAGTAAGTTCTAGAGATCTGCTGTACGTTGTCCCTATAATGAACAATATTGTATTTACACTTACAATTTTTCTTACACTTAAATTTTTTAAGAGGGTAGATTTCGTGTTAAGTATTCGAAATTTAAAACTAAATCAAATTATAAAATAGAAGATAAAATAAAACGGCACCAGACCAGAGACTGTCCAGGAGGACCTACCAACAGTCAATGCTAAATAACTACTAGGAATCACTGAGAAGACAGGATTTTTTATAGATATATACGTGCATACACGAGATACATACATCAAGTCATGTCTATATGATAATATATATAGATATATAGATATACAGATTTATGCAAAATGTTAAGGCTTGCCAAGTTTTGGCTCAAGGAGAACTAGTAGGCAAACGTTTCCTGGGATCCTGGCCCATATGACCCTGAGCAAGCAAGTTGCAGATTCAATTTTTAAAATGTTTTTGATGGGATGGTTTCTCTCAGGTTCGGTTTAACACTATGAATTTTTTTTTTTTTTTTGGAATATGAAACACTTCGTGAATGTGCATGTCATCCCTGCGGAGAGGCCATGCTTATCTGTAACGTTCTGATTTAGTGTATGTCCAGCTGAAGCGAGCACTAGGACTATGGATTTTTAAAAGGAGTTGGTTGGTTTATTCGTCCTCAGAGAGTACTGTGGTCATAGAGAGAGCAGAGCTTTTAGCAAGGCTCTGCCAGAGAGTGTGGTCTCTGGGCCTCCGTTTCTTCCCATGTATAGCAGGGGGGAGAAACACTACATCGCAGTGTGGTTGTGGTTTTAAGGGGTAAGTGAGTTACCTTGTGTGTAACAGGTGAGGCAATTCGTAACAGTCGGCCTTTGACAAATGTTGGCTCTTGAATACTTTTTGTAAAGATTTATTTATTTATGGGCACCTGGGTGGCTCAGTCAGTGAAGCATCTGCCTTCAGCTCAGGTCATGATGCCAGGGTCCTGGGATCGAGCCCCACATCGGGCTCCCTGCTCAGCGGGGAGCTTGCTTCTCCTTCTGCCTGCTGCTCCCCCTGCTTGTGCTCTCTCTCATACACACTCTCACTCTCAAATAAATAAATAAAATCTTAAAAAAAAAGATTTAGTTATTTATTTGAAGAGGGGGGCAGGGGCAGAGGGGGAGAGACAAGCAGACTCGCGACCCGAACCGAAATCAAGAGTGGGCCACTTAACCAACTGAGCCAGCCAGGCGCCCATTAGCTCTTGATTATTGTAACGTCAATATTTTAACACTAGGGATAATGGCATTCCAGTGCTTGCTGGTACAAAGGGCAGAAGGATCATGTGACTTTTAGCTAGGTCAGCACAGCCCTCACTGGGCTCTCGCACCAGCTTGTCTGAGTTTGATTTCGTTTCTGCCACTTACTTGCTGTGTGGCCTTAGAAAGTTACTTTACTCCTCTGTGCCTCTATTTTCCCATCGGTGAAATGACTATCATAATACCTACACTGCATAGGAGTCATCCATTCCGTAAGTATTTCTGAAGTGACTCCTGTGCCAGGCCCTATTCCAGGTGCTGGGGATACATCAATTAACAAACGGATAAAAACTCCTGCCTTTGTGGGATGTTAGAATTACATTCTTGGGGCACCTGGGTGGCCCAGTCGGTGAAGCGTCCAACTCTTGGTTTCAGCTCGGGTAGTGAGATCAAGCCCCGAGACAGGCTCTACCCTCAGCGCGAAGTCTGCTAGAGTTTCTCTCTCCCTCTGCCTCTCCAGCTCGTGTTCTCTTTCTCCCTCTTGAATAAGTAACTAAGTAAATAAATAAAGAGAATTACATTCTTAGATACACACAAGGTATTCAGAACAGTACCTGACACACAGTAACCATTCACTACATATCACTCACTAACTACCTTCTCACATGTCTCCAGGGCCTAGCACAGTGCTGGTAATATCGCTGAGTTGAACGGAAATGGATAAGATCTTGGTGTGGTAAATGTCCCGCTAGTATGTACTGAACACTGAATTCGTCTCTCCGTAGCACTCTGACAGTTACACTGAGCACCCATAGTACTACTTACCAAAACACACTGTGCCTGGAATGTACAGGACAGGAAACCAATGTTCCTCGCACTTGCCTCAACAGAGAGGGCTACATTTTGCAGTTAAATGATTTGGGTTTGACCCCCTGTAGGCTCCATCTCAGCAAAAACATACCAAGGGCTCACCCTAAAGGGACAGGGGCCCAGATCCATCCCGCTTACTTGTTCTGAGCATTTCCAAATCTGCCGAAGGGATCCCCAGCCTGTCCTCCATCCCCAGTGAATATATACAAGTAGCCGTCCACACCAAAAAGAATTTGTCCGCCATTATGATTTGAGGCTGGTTCGTCTATCTCCAAGATGACTCTGGAAGGAAAAGAAACCATGCATGAGGCTTTGGTAGAAGCTAAAACTGCATCCTCCTGAGACTCCCAGAAATGACTGGTCCAAGCCAGCCAAGATCTGCTTCGGAGTTTCCAAGAATCACAAAGCTTGGAGCACTAAGACACCCCTAGTTTCCCAGTATGACTCCTTCATGCATCATTTTTCTTTCCTATCATGATATCATGAGCTGGAGACACAGCCAGGGTAAAAAATCACCCTTTTCTGGGCCTTACTCTCTGTTCTACCAGAACTCTTAATCCCTTCCTTTGAGCAACCCAGCAGGGGTTAATCTATCAGTTAGTTTTCCATGTTCTTTTCGATCCTCCAACCTGCCTACTTGAGAAAAGGGAGACAAGGCAGAAAGGACAAGCAGGAAAAAAGGCAGAATGGTAGAGTGGAAAGACCATGAGCGTGGAGTCAGAATTAAGTCCTTCAGACCATGCATCCATACTCTATGGCCTTGTGCCACAGCTTCCTGTGAGGATAATTCCCGTGTTCAAGGCCAAGGGCCTGGAATCCAATGGCCACACAATAATCAGAGGCCACTATTATACTTAACATACTGATATTATTATCTATAATCATTTCCCAAACCCTTACGGCTGCTGGCCATTGCTTACGTTCTATAAAAACAAGCAAGCATGGCTCTGATGAGTAAATATAAGGTGATGGCTATACCCCAGGAAGACCCCCCGACTCAAAAGTCTAACTTTCTGTCTCATTATTCAATGATGACTCCTTGGTCTATATTATAAGCTCGTGGCTCTAAAACCAGAAACATGTCCCTTTATCATCTCAAGGGACGGACTGACAATATTTGGGGTACAGTACAGAGTTACCCGTTCTCACGGGCATGTCTTACCTTTCTGATTTGGGGTCAGCTTTGTTGGCATCAGCCCGAGAAACCTTCATCTCACTAATCCGGATCTTTTCTACCTTCTTCTTGCCCAGACATGAATAGTAAATATAGAACTTTCGGTTCCGGTGGAATTTGGGATGAAAAGCCAACCCCAAGAAGCCTCTCTCATCCCCTACCCAGGGAGTAGTCAACACGATATTCTTGAGGTCCAAAAACGGTTGTTCCAGGCGACTCCCATCAGGCAGATAGACCCATACCACCCCCACCTGCTCGGCCACAAAGAAGCGATGGGTGCCATCCCCAGCATGGACCATGGAGACGGGGTTCTTCAGCCCATTGGCCACCTCGGTCAGGCAGAGCTGCAGGCAGCCCCGGTGGTCCTCGGCCACCATACCCAGGTTGCGGTTGAGATGGTCATTCCTCAGGACATTAGGGAACCAATAGTCTTCGTCAGGAAGGTTGAGGGGGTGGAAGAAATGCGCGCCATCCTTTTCATGTGACCCGTGGAGGCGACGGTCATTGGTCAGTAGGGAGAAGGCAGAGCGGCAGTTAGAATGAAATTCAGAGCAGTAGTCAGAGCAGAAGTCAGGAAGGTCCCAGAGGTCCATCTGAGCGTTCTCAGCATCATCGAGACGATCTGCATAGGGTGAGCACTCCTAGGAATCAAAAGGAGGCTTGATTCGTAGTCAGACTGGCCACACTGGGGCTGGTCCCAATTTCTGAGCAAGCAGAAGGAAAAATGGACTTGGAAAGAACCAGGATTCTGGAGTTTCCATGACCAACTACTGTAAAGTGCTTTCCTGGGACCCCAATTTTCTAGTCAGTGCTTCAGGACAGCAAAAGGGGAGAAATCTTTCATGTTCACTATACTTCTTTAGCATTTTAACTTAGTTCTTGACACTTCAAGTTTTAGTAAGCGATTAATTTTTTTACAGAGTACCCAGGTGGCTCAGTCAGTTAAGCATCTGCCTTGGGCTCAGGTCATGATCCCAGGGTCCTGGGATTGAGCCCCCACATCAGGCTCCCGGCTCAGCGGGAAGCCTGCTTCTCCCTCTCCCTCTCCCCACCCCCCCCTTCTACTCACACTCTCTCTCATATAAATAAATAAAATATTTTTTTTAAAAAGTACTAATTTCTCCACCTTTCCCTTTATTATAAATACTGTATCTATAAGATTTTATTTATTTAACCAAATCTGAAGCAATGTGGCAAAAATTTCACATTTGCTAAATCTGGGTATTGGATACACGTTGTTAATTATTTAATTTTCTGTGCTTTTCTGTCTGAAAACTATTTCTGTCTGAAATAGTTTACAATTAAAAACAAAATTACCAAACTGAACATGCAACATATCACTCCCAGAGATTAGGCATCTAGTAATTTCTTCACTTACTTATTAAAGATATTCAAGTGCTTCATGTATACAAAGCCCCAGCCTGGGAGTTGCACGAATCTGAACCGTGGCTATGGGGCCACACCATGCTCTTTACACAAACACACAAGTTCTGCGTGCCAAGTACCCGCTACTCAGGGCTCCCTAGGGAACACGGGACATTGTAGGCAGACAACGGACTCCCAACAGTAATGAAAGATAGGCAACTGAGAGTAAGGAAGAAAGGCCAGTTTAAAGGGCACGCTTCGGGGCCTGGGACAGAACCCACTGGCCCAAGGACCCCCTTCTGATCACCGCCCCCCCTCCCAGCAGCCGCCAGAGCAGGACCATCCCAGTTTATCTGGGTTCCCGCCACCTAACAAAGGGGTAGCAGCACTTCTCAGGTGTGTTTGAGTTCCCCGTTCACTCATTTCAACCCTGATGGCAGGTTGCAGCTCAAGCTCCTGGCTATTGGAAAGAGGGGAAGAAAGAGTCCTTCCAGAAGATTCAGTGTCTCTTCCTGGGTGCTCTGTTTCAGTTCAGGAGACCTGTCAGAGCTGCTGACAAGAAGCAAAATGAACTGCTCCGAGTCTCACGCCACTGGCCTGTCCACTCTGGAGGAGGGGAAAGAAGAGGGGAGACAGAAATCGGGACGAGCTACCAGGGAACAGAGGGGGCCCACTCTTAGGCAGAAACGTAGAGTCTGCACCGTTGCTTCGACTCAATTATCTCAGGATATCATTTCTCTACTTAAGGAAAGCAAGGCCCAGGAAGGGTCTTCCCTGTGGTGTCAGACACTGTTCTCTGCGCCGAGGACAGACAGCAAGAGGCAGCAAGGCTCTGTTCGAACAGGACGGATGCCTGGCCCGGGTCAGAACACCATGAAGTCAATGGGTCACTGCTGTTGGGACTCCGCCTTGGCGAGGTATGATCAAAAGGGCAGAAGACTTGGAGCTGGAGCCTCTCTAGATGTGTGTCCCAGCACTGCTGGACCTTAGACAAGTTCTTTAAAACTCCTGACTCCTCACCAGTAAAATCGGGATCATAATAACTTCTGCGGAATCACTGCAGGGAATGCACTAGATGTGTGTGGAAAGAAAGAAGAGGGGCTTGAGACTTTTAATAAACAGACTCATGTAGGTTATTCTGATGACTCAAATCCTTCAAACAGGGGAGCTGCTGAATTTGGCCTTCGGTAGAGAAAGTGGGAGGGCGGGGCGGGGAAGGGTGGAGACATTTTTACCAGGGGGCATCTCGGAAATTAACAGGCTTCGTGTTGCTCAGAAGAGCCCAGCTTCTGCCCTACGTGGTTATCCCAGAGTTAATTCTCCTGTGAACAGCTGAAGGTGCCGGAGGTAGGAGAGTCCAGCCCCGGGGAGATGCCATGCGGGTGGCTGGCTTTGTGTCGGGATCTGCGCTGTGCCCTGCAAATGGGGAGACGGGGCGGCCCGCGTGCTCGGCAGCGGTGGCAGCAGGAGAGCCCACTAGCTGTGCTGACACGCCCAGGAGGGTCTCAGATCACAGGTCGGCCTGGACTTCCTGCCTCTTCGCCCCCAGCACATTAGAGCACCCCTCCCCGTGGCAGCCTCTCTCAGCAGCTCTCCTCCAATGCGACTCTCGCCTGCACCCTGAGTCGGTGATGGGGGATGCCTGCCAGGGATGTGGAAATATTTTGGCTCTTGGAGAGCCGGGAGAAGCAGAACCTCTGAGAGTCATTGCCACCCAGCGGCTTGAAGCTCTGTCAGCCCAGCTCTAGAATACTGGGGAGAGCGCCCCCAACCGCCGCCACCACCATCACGCCAGACACACACACACACACACCCGGCACAAATGACCCAGACGAGGATGGGCCCCAGCAGGTGCCACCACTCCCTCCGAGCCCCGTAACCGCCCCGTAACCACCGCAGCTGTGCATTGCTCCCAGGGCAGGGCAGGGGACCCAGACCACGCTGCTCGGAGAGCTCCATGGAGGACACCCACCTCCGCCTTCTGCCTGAGAAAGCACAGGGGTCAGCAGACCCCATGGGGAGACCTTTGGGTCTCCCAGTGGAAACCAAACCCAGCACCCCCTCACCTCCGCGTGCCCGTCCAGGGACCAGAGCTCTAAGGTGAGGCAGCTGCCCGTGAGCCTCTAAAGGGCTGGGTGCCCAAGGAGACCCCACCACCACCACCCCAAGACCCACAGCCACCAAGCCCAGCACCCCCACACTTTGCTAAGCTGGCTCCCTCACTGCCCTGCAGGGTCACGCCCAGGCCTACCTGGCAGAGGATGTCCTTAATGTAGCTCCCACACAGCTTGTGGCCCCTGAGGTCAAAGAAATCCATGACGACGCTGTACCGAGTAGCGAGGAGGTAGTCCTTGTGCTGGTCACAGCAGCCGAAGGCCTCGTAGTGTGAGCAAAACACGAGGGGCGGTGAGGGCTGGAAGGGGGGCCCGTGATCCAGGCACTGGGAGTGTCCCTGCAGCAAGCCCACCTGGCCCAGCCAGAATGTAAGGCAGAGGTGGAAAATGCCAGAAGAGGTAGGGAGTCTGGGGGCCCAGCAGCTCAGACCACCCCCAGGAGTGGCTGTCCTCAGCATTTTGGGCTCCGGAACACTCAAGCTGCTGTGTTTGCTCAGGTTGGTTCCCCCGCTGGCCACTAGTTCCCTCCCTCCCCCCACCCCCTACTCTACCTCCAGGGTGTTTTCTTCCTTCCTTCTATCCCCACCCCCACAAGTTCCCGGAGGTGGTTTCTGAGCAGTGTCCCTTCTGCGGTCTGGGTAGCTAAGTGTCTCACGTGAAAACAGTGAGAGACGCATGTCCCCGTCCCCTCCAATGCCATCTAAACATGAAGCTGGTGCAAGTTCTGACCCCTCCTGTTGCGTTTTTGGGGGGGTGCATGGCTGCTTAGCAAAAGGTACAATGGTGTCAATGGCAAGCCTGCCGTGATTCATTAAAACTGCAAAGAATTCCTGCGGGAGGGAGGGGCGGGGGCAGGAAATTCACACTTTGTTTACGGTTTCTTCACAAGCCTGAAAGCCTGAGCTGCCCAGAGTCTCCCGGAGAGAGCATCACCTATCACACAGTCCCAGACACGGGAATGTGAAAGGGCAAGATCGGGCGTTCCTGTAGTGCGGCACCAACGGGACTCCGGCGTGGATCGGAGAAGCTGGAGGGGAGGTAGGGGGAGGCTGGGAAGCTGCACGGTCCCTGTGATCTGGAAAGGTCTATCCCGGCAATGGTAGATTGTGAATCTTGGCATCCACAACAGGAGCAAGCAGAAAGGAGGGGGTGTGGCCCGGTGGAAACAGGGAGTCGCCAAGGGCTCCTGGAAGAGTGTCATCAGGAAGCACAGAACATCTGGGGTCTTTATTTTTGCCAAATCTGCACTTGCTCTCGGGGCACACCTCCTCACTTAGTATAACATTAGCATTTGAGAATGTGTTTCACTTTGTACATGTTCCTTGCACGTAACAGGCCTTTGGTAAATATTTCTTAAATGAGGGGCGCCTGGGTGGCTCAGTCTTAAGCGTCCAATTCTTGATTTCGGCTCAGGTCTTTGTCTCAGGGTTGTGAGATGGAGTCCCGCGTCAGGCTTGGGGCTGGGCTTGGTGCTAGGCGTGGAGTCTGCGTGAGATTCTCTCTCTCTCACGCACACAAGAAATGGGGGCACCTGGGTGGCTCAGTTGGTGAAGTGTCTGCCTTCGGCTCAGGTCATGATCCCAGGGTCCTGGGATCGAGCCCCGCATCAGGCTCCCTGCTCATCGGGGAGCCTGCTTCACCCTCTCCCTCTGCCTGACACTCCCCTTGCTTGTACTATCTCTCTCTCTCTCTGTCAAAAAAATAAATAAATAAAATCTTTTAAAAAATAATAAATTAAAATATATATATATAGTTCTTGAATGGGTGGATGAAGGACATGGAGTCCCAAACTCACACAACCCCTTTCCAGAGGCATGAACCTGGGCATCAGTCTGCAGAGGCATCAGGCAGGTTCCTGAGTTCACTTTCCTTCTGGTACTTTCCATGGTTCTACTCCACCCTGAAGTTTCCTTAGGGGCAAAAATTGCCCTTTGAAATGCAGATGAAATCAACCATTCTCCGCATCTATGGCGGGCACCCGCTCACCACCCCAAATAGCCTTTCCCTGATGTCATCCAGAGGGCACAAGGAGGCTCCATCTAGTCGTGTGTGCTCACAATGCTGTGGATTATGAAGGCCCCCGATGGCACTCAAAATACAAACAAACACATTTTTATAACTAAGGGAAAAGTCAGGAGGGAGTGGTTAAGAATAATCGACAACACGGCCCTGTTTTCCCGTTTGTGCTGTTCAATATCATCCCTAATTGAACATTGCTTTTTAAAACGTAACACAGCATCCATGATTCACTGCTGACTGGGCTGTTTCCATGGGGTTGTTTGCTGAAAGGTTAGATAATGTCATGGCTCTGGAAGCCTTGGGCGGGAGGAGTAACAAACACACCTACGGACCAACTTCAGCCAGAGGATTCACACACCGCTACCTTCTCACAAACGGGAGGTAACAGTCTGACCCCATGAGGCGTAAGAATGAGTGCATTCTCTCATTCCACGTGGGACCTGAAAGCACTTTTAGATCTTTTATTGACATTGATGTCTCAGTTTTCCCTTTGCCACAAAAATTGAGTTCAAAAGGAATGCCTCCTTCTTGGAAAATAATTCTTAATGACTGTGGTTAAAGAATTAGCACAGGGGCGCCTGGGTGGCTCAGTCGTTAAGCGTCGGCTTTCGGCTCAGGTCATGATCCTGGCATTCTGGGATTGAGCCCTGCATCAGGCTCCTCCGCTGGGAGGCTGCTTCTTCCTCTCCCACTCCCCCTGCTTGTGTTCCCTCTCTCGCTGGCTGTGTCTCTCTCTGTCAAATAAATAAATAAAATCCTTAAAAAAAAGAAAGAAAGAAAGAAAGAAAGAAAGAAAGAAAGAAAGAAAGAAAGAAAGAAAGAATGAATTAGCACAGGGGCGCCTGGGTGGCTCAGTCAGTTGAGCACCTGACTCTTGGTTTCAGCTCAGGTCATGATCTCATGGATCGTGGGATCGAGCCCCAAGTCCTGCTCCCAGCCCCGTGGGGACTCTGCTTGTCTCCCTTTCTCCCTCTGTCCCTCTCCCCCACTTGTGCTCACTCGAGCTCTCTCTCACTCTCTCTCGCTAAAATAAACAAATAAAATTTTTAAAAAACCAACTGATCCTTTAAAAAAAATTATAGCACAGCACTCAAAAAAGAAAGAAGGAAAGAAACAACAAAGACCTTGGACATAATAATTCCTATCCACCCAGGACAAATCAGATCTTACTGTTTTAGGCAAAGAGGGATTTCAAAATTAATAGGAAAAGATCAGCCAGCAAGTCCCAACAGACATAGTGACAGCATAAATTTCTAATTATTAAAAGATGCAATATTTCAGATGGGACTACATAATATTTTAGATATAATTATATAATACATGAGATTATATAATAATTATGCAGTTATTAATTTTACCTTCGACATGCTATTATCATGCACAAAGCATTATGCTGAAAGAGGAATGTTTAACAGAAAACAGATGCACAAAATACACTTTTTCAAGGAGTTTATGCTCTGAGAAGAAAGGTTAAAATAAGAGTCCAAATAATACTAGGCAGATGATATTAAGGTAACAGTGAGGAACAAACTTGCCACTAGGAATCCCCAGGAGGGGGAGAGGGCATCAGGTTGGAGTGGCTAAGAGAATCCTAATGAGGGTTGGCCAGGGTGTTCAGACAAGGTACACGTAGAGAAGACCAGGAAACAAGTTTTGACTCTTCGATCAGTTTAGGAGATAACTCTGAACTACAAGCTGGGACCAGACAGGGTATCTGAAATCACCTGAGCTCCAACCTTGGAAGCAAACAGAACATTTTTTTTTTTTAAGATTTTATATATTTATTTGGCAGAGAGAGATACAGCCAGCGAGAGAGGGAACATGAGCAGGGGAGTGGGAGAGGAAGAAGCGGGCTCCCAGCAGAGCAGGGAGCCTGATGCAGGGCTCGATCCCAGGACCCTGGGATCACGCCCTGGGCCGAAGGCAGATGCTTAACTACTGAGCCACCCAGGCGCCCCCAAACAGAACATTTTTAAAAAGAGTGTATTAGTTTGCTAGGGCTGCTGTAACAAAGTGTCACAAACTGTGGGGCTTAAACAGCAGGTGCCTCACACTTCTGAAGGCTGGAGGACAGAAGTCAAGGTGTCAGCAGGGATGGTTCCTCTCAGGGCCACGAAGAATCTGTTTACCGGCTATCTTGTACATTCCTCAGCCTGAGGATACGTCACCCCAATTCCTGTCTTTGTGTTCCCATGGAATTCTCCATGTGTTTCTGTGTCTAAATTTTCCCTTTTATGAGGACACCGGTCATTTTGGATTAGGCCCACCTTAATGACCTTACTTTATCTCTGTAAAGACCCTATCTCCAAACGAGGTCACTATTGTGAAGGACTGGAGCTTAGGACTTCACCATATCATTTTGGGGATGCATTATTCAACCCATAGCAGACACACACATGCTATTTCATACAGCAAGGGCCTTTTTTTTAGTTTATTTATTTTTTTAATAAATTTTTTAATAAATTTATTTTTTAATAAATTATTTATTTAATAATCTCTACACCCAACATGGGCCTCAAACTCATGACCCTGAGATCAAGATTTGCAAGCCCTTCCGACTGAGCCAGCCAGATACCCCTGGCAAGTGCCTTTCAAAAATAATGTTGAGAGGTTCAGGTCTGGTGTTTATTCTAGCATCATGTCATGGGATTGAACAGAAAAAATTGAAAAAGGAATGTTCTAGCTCAGTCCCTTCACATATAGTTTATGGTTTTCTCTCGCAGTTTATCTGCTTTCTCACCATATGAAAGTGAACAGGTGTGTCTGAGATTAGGCAATGTATTAATAATTCACTTGTATTATAGTTTATAAAGTATTTTCTCATCTCATTTGATCTTCACAAAAACTCTCTGAGATAAGCAAGGGATATACTATATTCCCGAGGTATAGACAAGTGAATCAAGTCTCAGACAGGCTCCATGAAGTGCTCAGGGTCATGCTTTGGGTGGATGGGAAAAATGGCAATAAGAGTTAGGCGTTCTGGGGCACCTGGGTGGCTCAGTTGGTTAAGTGTCTGACTCTTGATTTTGGCTCAGGTCGCGGGATTGAGCCCCGCGTCAGGCTCCACATGGAGCATAGAGTCTGCTTCTCCCTCTGCTCCTCCCCCTGCTTGCGTGCTCTCTCTCTCTAAAATAAATAAAATCTTTAAAAAAATTAAAATTAAAAAATTAAATTTAGGTGTTCTGGATGATAGCCCAGATCTTGTTCATTCCATCACGATGTATCAAAACATGAAAGTACAGCAATCGCTTTTACTTATCTTCATTTAGAAAAGATGTGTGTCAGAGGCCGCTAGCCAACTGAAAAGTATGTTGACTGAAGATCCAGGCATGCTGATAAGATTGTGAATTCTTGATATAGGCATAATGGGCGGTTGAAGCAGACAACTGGCAACTATCACTGTGGGGCGGACAGGACAGAAATTCAAGTTCTGCCTCTATTCACTGAGTTAAAGACTACATCTGTATCAACAGGGATCCCATAAAGAAGGTTCTCTGTAGGACTGAAGAGCAGTGGACTTTTATTTGGTGCCTGATTGTTTCTTTTGGGAGCATGAATCTTGGATGGAGGAAGAGTTTCAAATAGATTAATTTTTAACCTTTTTTTTTCTTTTTAAGTCGACTCCATGCCCAACGTGGGGTTCAAACTCACGACCCTGAGATAAAGAGTCACATGTTCTACCAACTGAGCCTGCCAGGTACCCCGAATAGATCCATTTTTAAAAATTAACTTAGTCAGATGTTAGTCATAGGATTTGTAGACCACATCCATCAAGGGTCTGCTTATTTCCTTTAGAAATATTTAAAATATATTCTAATTCAATCCAGCAGAAAAAGCCCTTGTGCTATTAATATGAATAGATAGCTAGATCTAAAAAGGCCACACTTACCCCTTCATTAAAGAATGGTCTAGTTTTGTGTTTGTCTTTTAGTTTCTTTTCCTTTTTTGTTTTTGTTGATAATAATAAGTGTTACCACTTATTGAGAAAAACAATCCATCAAAACTCATGCTAACCATGTTCTGACTTTCTCCGATCACCCCATTTTACAGAATAAACTTGAGGCTCAGTTCAGTGAGGTGCTTTGTTGAATCCAGACCTTTCTGACTCCATAAAGCTTATTGATTTTTTGGTTTTGTTTCTTTTTGTCATTGATAAAATTCACACACCACGTAATAAACTCGTTTAAAGTGTACATTTTAATATATTCCACAGAGTGAGTTGCATTTCCCTGACTTATGTGTTTATGGTCCATGTTTACCCTCTTATGTGAAATACTAATTCATGTGCTTTGCCCATGTTTTTCTATTGGGATCTTTGTCTTGTTTATTGATTTGAATTTATTTTAATCTTTCATCAGTTCATGTGTCGCAAACACATATAAACATTTCAGTCATTAGTTGGAACTAATGACTAACGTATAAATTAAATGTATATGTTTACATGTTTTTCTCAATAACTTTTTTTTTTAAAGATTTATTTTTAAGTAATCTCTATACCCAACATGGAGCTCAAAGTTAAAACCCAGAGATCAAGAGTCACATGCTCTACCGCCCGAACCAGCCAGGCGCCCCACAAATACTTTTCTTTTAATGGACTGTATTTAGTTTTCTTAAAGGTATCATTTGATAGGCAAAAGATCCTAATTTTGATTTAGTTAGTTTACATATCATTTAATCTAGATGAAATATACGAGAACTGTTTTCGAAGTAGTGGGCAACAGACAACACAAGCCTGGGATTACTCAAGTGAAACTCATAAAGAAGTTCTATGATAGTCTAACTTCTCTATCTTGGGAGGACAACCTCTCATGAGCAGTGCATTGGGCCAGAGTCCAAGCAAAGCATGGCAGTCCCACTAAGCTGGTGAGCCAGAGATCAGAGTTTGGGGCAGCTGAGCAAGGAGGAACAGTGCTCAAATGTGTGTGAAGCCCTCAAGTCCATGGTTCATGGCTGGATGGTACATAGCTTAAAAGACAGGTATATTTTAGTGGGAAGCATTAACTCGACTATTATACAATTTCTGTATTTCAGAGGTTTCTAGGAGAAAATAAGACTTTTTAAAAAAGATTTTATTTATTTGAGAGAGAATGAGAGAGAGAGCATGAGAGGGGGGAGGGTCGGAGGGAGAAACAGGCTCTCCACTGAGCAGGGAGCCCGATGTGGTACTCGATCCTGGGACTCCAGGATCATGACCTGAGCCGAAGGCAGTCGCTTAACCAACTGAGCCACCCAGGCACTCTGAGAAAATAAGACTCTAAATTACCTTTATTTAGTTCCTGTTATTTAGTGTCTAAAACCATCGTGATGGATGGTCACTTACTTAAGATTTGTTAAGTATTAATTATTATCCTACGCATTCACTATATTTTTCATTATTCATAGCAGTCCCGAGATAAATCCTACTGTCTCTCAGCTACAGGTAAAGGAACTATGAAAGCTCAGTAACCTGCCCAAGAAGTCACAGAACTACCTAATGATAAACCCAGAATTCAAGCCTAACAGTCTCCTGAGGCCTCATACTTGGCACAGGCACCCCAAGATACCACTCGCAATGGCAAAGGCACCCTGGGTCAGTAACTTTCATGAATTTCCATTCAGTTCTACTCAGTAATTAATGAGCTAGAAATTGTTAGGGACTGATGATAGGAGATTATCAAGCCCAGATAATATACTATCAAGAAAGACAGATGTACAAAGACAACGTAACAATGTAGTGATTTGGTAAGGGGCTGTATAGGGAGGGACCAGGAGGGACACAGAGGGGGAGCCTACTGAGCCTGGCAGACAGGACAGGTTTTGCTGGAGCTGGTAGGCTCTGGGTTACGAATCCCCTCTATTCTTCACCTTGCGACCTCAGTGCTCTGCAGGGTATAAACACTGACCGAACTGGGAGGCAGTACAGACAGCACAAATAGAGTGTGATCTTTGGAACCACACTGGTCAGGTTAAGGTCCTAGTGCCAACACCCACCAGCTCTGACCTTGTGCAAGTCACTTAATCTGTGAGACCCCACTTCTTTTCTAGGTAAAACAGGGACCGTCCTTAGGATTCTGGTGATAGTAAGACAAAATGGAAGGCCCAAAGTGGGCTTTTAGCCATAATAATTTATGAAATGGACTTTAGTGGACCTAAAAAAAAATTTCATAGTTGATTTGCACTGCTCTGCCTCATGCGATATGAACATCTGATATAAAAGTTCTAGGAAACTAAGCTTTGTGTGGAAACCAAGAACCATATCTACTCATTTCCTTCATTCCCACCTCCATTTGCCAGAGATCTTGAGAACTCATCAATCCCATTGAATAGCTTCTGACTAAAGGTTTCAGGGAGCAGATGCCATGACAATCTCGGCCTGTGCTTTGAGATTTTGTCCATGTCGTCTGGGGATTTCATCCCTGTCATGTTGATCTACAGAACTTCCTACACAACCGACTCACCAACTCCCAGCGGTAAAGCTGGCCCTACTCATGCGGTAGCTTGAACCGTTTCCGTTGCTCTGCGGGGCACGTACTTGTTTCATATGTATATTCTAAGGATGAGTAGTTATTTGTTGATAGCCATCTCACTAAGTATAAAATATTGAATCACAGTATTGACAAAGCATAATTTGTCTCCCAATGCTCTTGCAGATGGTTTTTTTTTTTAAGATTTTATTTATTCGAGAGAAAGAGGGAGAGAGCATGAGCAGGGGGAGGGGCAGAGGGAGAGGGAGAAGCAGACTCTACCCTGATCAAGGAGCCCAATGCAGGGCTCCATCCCTGGACCCCGAGGTCATGACCCAAGCCAAGCCGAAGGCAGACGCTTAACCAACTGAGCCACCCAGATGCCCCTCTTGCAGATGGTTTTAAGTTAGCAGGAACATAAGCCATGGGGAAAAAGTGTGGTTTGCCATCTAAATACTGGACTTGCTGTAAAGTTAGTGGGCCTTCTTGGAACTCAAATACAAGTTATCGGAACTGTAAAGGTGTAAGAGCTGGGCCAGCGTGGAAGAAGCACTCGCTCTACTCGTTATCACAACATATTATAAGGCTCCAGCTCCCGTTCCAGGAAAGCTGTTCTTGGCTTCTGCGCCATGCTTTCCCACAATGCTGACTGGGTGACGCTTGACACTATTTCACCGGCAGATTCTCCTCCACTGTCCAGCGCCGACTGCCACATCCCAGTTTCCAAGAGAAAGGTGAGGGACACAGGAGTTCCAAAGCATGATGCTTGGAATGATTGCTGTGCCCAGCAAAACAACAACAAACTAGAGCCCTTTGAAAGTAGTCCACCCCTCTACCCTCTGACCCAAATTCGTGTTCTAGAGTCAAAGGTAGCTTTATGTCAGGTCAGTTAGCCCCAGACTGCCATATCTTAATCTCGAAAAAGAAAGAGGATTCCTTTCCTAAATCCTTCTCTGTTTCCAAAATTCCTCAACAGAACTCATGACCTATATATATATACATATATATATATACATGTATATATATATATATATTTAAGATTTATTTATTTGAGAGAGAGAGAACGCGCACGCACGCGCTTCCAAGCACCTGGGAGCAGGGGAAGGGGCAGGGGGAGAGAAGCAGACGCCCCCGCTGAGTGTGGAGTCCCAATAGGGGCTCGATCTCACGACACTGAGATCATGACCTGAGCCAAAATCAAGAGCTGGACACTCAACCGACGGAGCCACCCAGGCGCCCCCCAATATATTCTTTATGACGGTAAACCTAACATGGATCATTTAGAATCTTCAAGAAGAATATAAATTCACTTAACAATACTACAAGTTATGTTTTATTATACAACAGCCAGAAGCAAATTATTTGCAAATGGCAGTAACTGCCATACAACTGTATTCTCTATACATTACACAAATGTATTTCTTATGTGGAAGTTATTCCATAATAAATACTATATTTCACAGTACAAAAAAGGAAAAATATGTATTTACAAAGAACAAAGGCAGTGAGACTGTTTCTTTAGTTATAATTATAATAAAAGAAAATATAGAAAAATATAAAAATAACTTTTTTGCAGCCATATAAACTATCTCCTAGAAACACCAAATAAATAATACATTCAATAATTACCCACTGAGCTACTATTCTGTAGCTACTCATCTGAAATAACTAATATCCAATTTCAGAGTCCTGGATTTACAACACTGTGTTTTTTCACTGACTTCTTTATCTGCTTAATTTTTTTCCTTAAGACTTGATCATCTTGTTTGGAAATAAACCGAAAATATCTGCAACCTACAAAACAAAATAAACAAAGAGTTTTAATACTTATCAATTCTTCAAGCATATTTATACATTTTTAAAATTTTGCTTCAGCTCTGGCATACTAATGATTATGGAAATGGGGGGATTTGTATGATGTATACCAGTCTGAGCACATTCTAAGAGATGTCGCTGATGAAATGTACGCTTCCTGCATATGAAAATGTTTCTGATCTGTCATAATTGGAGCACATACTTCCGCTAGCTTTCCACCTGGCCTCCCAAGTCCTAGTTAAGGTGATATGTGTGTTATACACATATTCATATATTAAATGAGCCTTCTCCAAAAGCAAATTACTACAGCTTCCCTTTCAATGTTAGCTTGTAAAACAGCCCAAGAGGCATCTGTAACAATAAGAAAGTTCTCCGTAAGAAAACTCTGAGGTGAAGGATTAGGATAAATAACTCACAGGTCAGAAGAGATCAGAACTTATCTAGCCATTCCAGCACCTAGCGAGCAGCCGGGTGGTGACCGAGCAGCTCTGAGAAAGGTGCCTCGTGCTCAACAGAAGTTCCTTCTGGGGCGCCTGGGTGGCACAGCGGTTAAGCGTCTGCCTTCAGCTCAGGGCGTGATCCCGGCGTTATGGGATCGAGCCCCACATCAGGCTCCTCTGCTATGAGCCTGCTTCTTCCTCTCCCACTCCCCCTGCTTGTGTTCCCTCTCTCGCTGGCTGTCTCTCTCTCTGTCGAATAAATAAATAAAATCTTTAAAAAAAAAAAAAAAGAAGAAGAAGTTCCTTCTTCTACCTGCTTTTCCTAGTCTTACCATGCTAAGTAGATCCCTGGTTAAATATTTCAGACATGAATCAAAGTTCTGTAAAAAAAATACATAAACTGGATATTACAAGATTTTAAAAAAACATTTGATAAATGAGCGAGACCATAAATCACCTAAGAAAAACTAATTTCATTATAGTCTCAGCATGTATCTATCCATCCATCATCTCTGGGAAATTGCTAGGATATATACTGTACCTACAGTAACCATTTTATTATCCCCAAAAACAGTATGCCAGAATCACTAATATTTTATTAGCTGGGAAGCAGTGGTGTTAATATAATAGACTGTATTTCTAAACACACCTACCACTTTAGCAAAAGCAAAATACTTGGAAAACAGACCTCTGCTTCTATCTAGAATACACAAAGATGGAAAGAATTTTGCTCCCACCCTAACACAGAGAAAAAGCCAAATAAACTACAAACTCCTACTTCCTCATGAGCCACCGGACGTGGAGTCACGAGGGGAAGGGCCTGGCTTGCCTTCGCAGAGCACAGGAAGAAGGGCAGCTACCACACCCCACTCTAAGCATGAAGCAAAGGCAACCATGACCAGAATTTGAATCCTGTGATATAATGAGGGTAACCCGAGCACGGACCAAACCGAGCTCAACTCCTGAACAGACTGACTGAACCCCGGACACTAAGGCCCGAAAGAAGAGATGGACCCCCTTTTCCGCCATGATTATGCCTGATATTCACAGAGTACTTCTGACTGTATAAAGCACTTCGATGTGAAGCTCACTTGATGCTTACGACCATCCTGTAAGTAACACGGACAGGTGTTCGCAGAGCCCACTCACAGAGCAGCCTCCCAAAGGTTAACTGTTTGACCGAAGTGACAGGGAAAGGTGACAGAACTGGGAAATCAGGCCAGGTTTTCCGACTCCGCTCAAACACAGACACCTTTAGGTACCTGTACTAGATGCCTCCATGCTCATGAGGAGGCAGAAAATCAGAGTCCGAATACATTTCTGTTCCTCGGCGTGTGTTGAGAAATCTTACGCTTGCTTTCGTATTTATTTGCCCCTTTCCTCTGAAAAACTGGCATTTTATTAACCTTAGTAACCATCTGAAACACTCACAGAGAATACTAATTCCAAAATAGTATCAACCATATCTAAAACCAGGCTGAAGAAGCTCTTTAGGGTAGTCCGAATTCTCTAGCAACAGACTGCTTACTCATGGACACAAGACGTTCACTTCATCTCTGGACAGACCCAGCAGCGGTCCCGTCCATCTCTGTCCTCATATGGCAGGAAGAGTCTTAACAGCCAAGACAGTCCACAGAGAAAAGATCGATTTCCCTTTCTTTTAAGAGGATTTTTAAATAAGTTAATAGGAGGTATACTTTTTCTTATGGGGAGATATGTTTCATCCTTATAGAACAGATAGGTAAATATAATAGAGAGCAACATACAACAATGAGGTCAGCAAAGAATATTTTTCTCTTTCTAATACCGTAAGGTAAATAACATCAGTAAACTTTCTATACAGTTGTTGTGAAAACAGTCTGCATCCCCTATTTTAATTGGCCCCTAAAGATACTCAAGTTACAGCATTAAAACCAACCACCACAATCAACAAGATGAAATTGCTGCTTCTAGTCCACGGACAGTCCCGACAAGCAGATCACCTGGCCCCAACTCAATACTCGTTTTCCCATTCACCGGTTATTTCTCCGGCCTCTAATGTCCTTGGGCACCGTACCCAGTAAGCTGTGGCATGAACAAATGGCCATACTTTGTAATTTCAGAATCATCCAAAAGTTCTATCTAGATAAGAAGAACACAAAACTCCGTACCTTTTCCTAACAATATTCCAGCTACCAAAGCTTTCTCACAAGCCAATGCTTTATCCTCTTTCCAATCGCTTTTTGCCCAAAAGGAGCTGAAGTGAAAGCTTGGCCACCAGTTCTTCCTGGTTTTCCACTCTTCTTGAACCCAGGCAAGGTGATTCCTAGAAAAGAAAAATGTCAAAAGGGAAGGTCAAAGATGAAAGTGGACCTATACTGCCAGAATCTGAACTTAAGAAGAGTCTGTGGCGTCCTTTTCCAGGCAGCCGGGAAGATGGCGGACATTCAGACTGAGCTGCCTACCAAAGCAGTCAACCATCTTTCAAAACCAGAAGAGGGTCCTGCTTGGAGGAAAGGGCAAGGAGAAGCTCCTGCGATACTACAAAAACATCGGTCTGGGCTTCAAGACGCCCACGGAGGCCACTGAGGGCACCTATCCTGACAAGAAATGCCCCTTTACTGGTCACGACTCCATCGTGGGCAGATTCTGTCTGGTGTGGTGACTGACCAAGATGAAGATGCCGAGGACCATTGTCATCTGCTGAGACTACCTCCACTACCTCTAAAAGTACAACCGCTTCGAGAAATGTGACAAGAACAGGTCTGTGCACCTGTTTCCCTGCTTCAGGGATGTCCAGATCGGTGACATGGTCACAGCGGGAGAGTGCCAGCCTCACGTAAGACCGTGTGCTTCAACGTGCTCCAAGTCACGACGGCCGCTGGCACCAGGAAGCAATCCCAGAAATTCTGAGACACCTGTCCAGATCCCTCCCCCCAAAATAGTTATTTTCCCAGTCAGGGGAAAAAGAAAAGTCTGTGGAAAGATGACAAGGAAGATGTTCTCAAAGTAATTTCTGAGTGTGGCCATCCATGGTATATATGGCACATGCATGAAAGCAAATCCTTTTTAGTCCTCTTTGATTTCTGCTTTCCATTTAATCAAACAGCCAGTTTGGTACACACAGTGGTTAACAGCACACACCCTGAACTCAAATTCCTGGATTCAAATCTCAGATCTTCCATTTACTATCTATGATCCCGGGCAAGTTGCTTAACCTCTCTGAGCCTCAATTTCCGTGAAGCTATTAAGGGTACCCATCTCACAGCACTGTTATTAGATTAAACTGGCCCAGGAGTATAGTGGTCTCATATAAAGCTCTTCGCACATTGTCTTGTACTTAGTAAATGTTCAATAAATGTTAGCTATTATGATTATTAGTTAAAATTACTTTAAAACCTTACTTTATACGCTACAAAGAATTACTACTCAAAGTAAGATGGCAATATTATACAAATATGTGAACACACATATTGTCAGACCCAGACAATACTAAGTGTTCATCAATAACTTAATTGAGCAAATACTTACTAGCACCCATGTGTGCCCTGTGGCAGAACTTCTAGAGGTTTAAAATACTGAACAGTACATTTCTCTGCCTTCACAAATCTTACAGTTAGTTGGGGTTTATATGCTGCTGTCGATGTGGAAAGTGGTTTATAGTTATCACACCAAAAACATTTTATAATCAGCCCTCTTCCATCTCCAAGGTCAAGTCAGATCTGAAGGCTGACACAAGTTCCCATCGATGATGAAGCTTCTAACCAATTAAGATGGACATGATAAATCAATGAAACTTACCTTTGTGATATCCCTTCCTCTCACAAAGTAAAAATGACAAGGACCACTCACTCGTACTTTCATTTGAAATGTGGCACTAATGATATCATGATCACAGGTAAAGCTTCAGATATCCAACTCACAATGGACTTAACAAATATTTGTTGAATGAATACAACCTACGATGATCTTATGAGGCCCTCAAAGCCCCACTGAAAATTCCTGAAAAACAGCTGGGAGAAAAGCTGCTTCCTATGTGATTTTACAAGATGATGACACACAGATCACCAAGAGCTTTACAAAGAGTCTAGCAAAGAGTGGGAATGACCGCTTTATGTCATCATTTCCAACTTGAAAATGTACATCTTCCCTAATACTGCAGTGGTAAGATACAGTAGTTATTTTGATAGCATAAAAAATCTTAATAGAATTTTTGTATGTTTTACTTGGGACTGTATTTTCTTGCTTCTGATGTACTCAGAACAGCTGAAGACACAGTTCAAGAAATCAAAAAACATAAGCAAAGAACTTGATTTAAACAGTGAGAGATACCAGCTAAAATACTGGGGAATGTTATTGATGCTGAGCCAGTAATAAACACTGTGTCTTTTACTTACCCCATTAAAGTCTGTCTCAGATATTTTGCCAAATATTTCCAAGCGGTTATATTCTTAGTGCATCCAGCAAAATCTAAGACTCCAAATAATACCTCCAACCCCAGTTTATGGTGGTCTTCTTTTTCTGCAATGGGCACAACAATTAGAACTTACACGAGGTATTGAAGTGCACAAGGCTAAAAATATATATTTGGTTGATAAAATACTACTGGGTTGTAAGCCTTTGGTTAAAAGTTTAAAATAATTCATTATGCTCATATTCCCTTGTGATAAATCTGAAACATTCAGTGATTTAGTCCTGGGTAATGATGTCAGTGGTGGGTCTGATTTCTAAGTGGACTACATTCTACTGAGGGGGACACTATTTAAAGAACCTGCCCTCTCTTCTAACAGGAGAGCAGCTGACATAGCCCCAGTACCTACGGGACTTAAGCACACTTCCTTCTATGAAGAAGTACCTTCTTTTCTATACCGAGCTGAAATGCAGTAGAGATTAAAACAAGGTGAGTTCTAGAAATGGAAGCCACTTCTCTTGTGCTAACCGCTACCTAATAGTCTACAGCAGGGGTCAGCAAACTTTTCCTATAAGGGGACAGACAGTAAATATTTAAGCTTTGTGAGTCTTATGGTCTTTGTCACAACTACACAACTCTGCTGTTGTAGTGCAAAAGCAGCCAGAGACAACACAAAAATGCTCCAAAAGAACTTGATTTACAAAAACAGATGAGGGGTGGATTTGGCCCATGGGGCCATAGTTTCCTAGTCTATAGCTTGTCTGCACAAAGAGATACAAAACAAAAACTGTTTACCTGATTTCCTCAGTAACCTATGGAATTCTAACATCAGTTTATGAGATGGTACAATCTGATACAAAATCTGGAAGAAAAAAAAAATCTTGTAATTTGTGTATATTACAAAGGCATTTCTTTGTCAAATTTCATTTTACTTTCAAGTGAAGTTCTTACTGTCTAATAAGCCCTCAGTAACTGAATCAAGGATTTAAAGGCACTTTGCTTTTGTCCAGTTTCAATTGGGGTATAGAAAGGTGTTCTATGTAAAGCTACTTTTAAAAATCCCTGTTAATAACAAGATAGCTGTTGCGGGGGGAGGGCAGGGGAAGTAGATAAGAACTTTTTATTTACTCTTTATACATTTATATTGTTTACCACACTTACAAACTTAATTTCTTTTCAGAAGCCAGGATGGAGGGGAAAAAAAAAATCAAAATCACACAGAAAAGATCAATAAAAACGTATTGATCACAAAAGGTCACAGAATATAAATTTAAATAAAAAGCCCAAAAGGGCAGGGATGGCTATTTTGGAAGACTGTGTTCAGGAACACAGTACAGTAAGAGTATTCAAGAAAGTATTTTGACCATTTTATCATTTACCATTTTACACAATAGGGAGAAATTAAAGGTTTTTAATTCCTTTTTATTCGTTTAAGAATAAGAAAGACTATTTTTATGACTATCCAAACCAGGATGTAAAGTAAAATTATATTTTTCATTTCAATATACTTCACATTAGAAATCAATTTATTCTGTCTGCTCGCTGGGGTCCTTTGACCTTACACTGAAATTATTTCTTACAAAATAAAAAGTAAATTTTATTAATTATTCTTAATAGTTGCAATAGTCTTTTAAGTGGAGACCAATCACAAACAATATACCAATATCAGAGTATTTTTAAAACTCGGTTCCTATGAAATCACATTTGTCTTATGATTTATGGAATTCCGCAAACGGCTCAATTCACTTAGGTTTTAGAAAACTTTTTATTGACATACATGTAATAGAAATGTATACAATCATGAGTGTGCCATTCAACACATTCTTACAAAGTTATATGCACTCATATAATCAGCACCCAGATCAAAAATTAGAACATTATCAGAACCATAGTAGTCTTTAGTTAGTTTTGGAGAATTCTTAGCCATTAACTCTTCAAATAGGCCCTGTTTATTTGTCTGCTTTTGCCCTGTTCTCTCTTCTCCCTGGAACTCCAATTACAAGTATGTCGGACCTTAACCGAGTCCTCTGTACACCCTTTCATCCTTTCTGCCTTCGGTGCTTTAGTCTGATGTTTTCTATATAGTTCATTAACACTTTTTTTTTTTTAAGATTTTATTTATTTATTTGACAGAGAGAGAGACAGCCAGCGCGAGAGGGAACACAAGTAGGGGGAGTGGCAGAGGAAGAAGCAGGCTCCCAGCAGAAGAGCCTGACATGGGGCTCAATCCCAGAACTCCGGGATCACCCCCTGAGCCGAAGGCAGACACTTAACGACTGAGCCACCCAGGCAACCCCCCTTTTTTTTTAAGATTTTTTATTTATTCACTTGAGAGAGAGACACAGGGAGAGAGAGGGAGAGCACGAGCAGGGGAAAGGGACAGAGGGAGAGAAAAAAGCAGACTCCCCACTGAGCAGGGAGCCCGATGCGGGGCTCAATCCCGGAACCCCGGGATCATGACCCAAGCTGAAGGCAGATGCTGAACCCACTGAGTCACCCAGGCACCCCTCATTAACTCTCTTCTGCTACGTTCAATCAGCTATCAAACCCATCTATTGACTTTTTAATTTCAAACATTACATTTTTCAATAGGAAAACAGAATTTCCCTAAAGCCATTTTGTCTTGAACATAATTAAGTGTTCAACACAGTTATTTTCTGTTAAATTTTTTAAGATTTTGTTTTATTTTAAGATTTTATTTTTACATAATCTCTACACCCAATGTGAGGCTGGAACTCACAACCCCAAGATCAAGAGTCACACACTTCACCAATTGAGCCAGCCAGGTGTCCCAGCTAATGTACTTTTTAAAAGAAGACTGGGGGTGCCTGGGTGGCTCAGTCAGTTAAGCGTGTGCCTTCACCTCGGGTCATGATCCCAGGGTCCTGGGATCGAGCCCCATATCAGGCTCTCTGCTCAGCAGGGGACTGCTTGTACTCTCTGTCAAATAAATAAAAATCTTAAAAAAAAAAAAAAAAAAGAACCCTAATAAATAAATAAATAAATAAATAAATAAATAAATAAATAAAAGAGGACTGATAGATAAGAATTTTTCTCAGGTCCCTGTTGGCTAAGCATCTGACTCCTGATTTAGGCTCAGGTCATGATTTCAGGGTTGTGAAATGGAGCCCCACACTAGGCTCCACACAGGGAGAGAGTCTCTCTCTCCCCACTCCCCACGCCCCCTTTCTCTAAATAAATAAATAAATATCTAAAAAAATTTTTTTTACTGCATTCAAAGTGCATACCTTAAGTGTTTTACTGTATGTAAATTAAATGTCAATAAAGCTGATCTTCAAAAAATATCAAAGCAGAACTTTCCCACAAGGGTGACAAAGGGTTTCCAAAATACTGACCCTTTGCCCTCAGCCTAACTTGGACAGGGTAGTCGGGGAATGGCAGTGGAGGGTCGCCCAGAGCCCGCAGCCTCGTATGTCCACCCCAGGGCACACCCGGTCATTTGGCTAGAACTTGAAAGTTGGAAAGCATGACCTAAGGATGTTTCAAAATTTACTTTTTTAAAAAAATTTTTAAAAGTAATCTCTACACCCAACACAGGGCTTCAATTCATGACCCTGAGATCAAGAGTTGCCTGCTCCACCAACTGAGCCAGCCAGACGCCCCTAAGGCTGTGTTAAAGCAGATGCCCAACCCAGTTCAGGCACTGAAGTAAACATTTTATACCTTAAGCACGCTTATCAGTTTCTCTCTTGGTGCCTTCTCTCTCTTTAGAAAGTTGTATAAGTAGATGTGAGCATTTGGGTTTGATGGGAACTTTTCATCGTAGGCATAATTGGTGAGTACCTCTCGGGCTCCATCTTGATCCCCATAGAATTCCAGCATCTATATAAAATAAGTCATCATGTCTTAGCTAAATTCTGTAAGATAGCTGTATGAAAGATAATGCACAACTTAACACTGTTGATGGGTACAAAAATTCATTAAAGTGACAAACAGTACTTACTGTAAAGGGAACAACAGAAATGCCAGTTTTCACTTCCAGCAGTGTGTGTTACAACCTCGATGGAACACAGATCACTTACAACACAAGTGTTAAGTGGGTTCCCATTTCTTCCTTATCACATTTTTGTTACTGCAAAATGCAGCAACTTCAACCTAGGAACTATTCCTATAAGAAACGAAGTCCTCAAAGGAGGGCACAACTGAAAAAGACCATACGAAGCAACTAACCTCAGTGCCCGACATAATTTCAGCCACAAAAGGAGCTCATGGGAGCTAGAATTCTTTTCCTTTCATTCCCACCCATATGCAGGAATTTCCAGATTCACTGCCGTGTGGTTTCAGACATTATCTTTTGACAACATAATTATCAGGTTAGCATCCAGGAAACTTTCAAAAAGCCAATTATTTTGAAGATTTATTCCTAGTGCCCATGCCAAGGTTCCCTGTCCTTTTCACACTGACTGTGAGATGACACGGCATGGCACCCTAATGAACTTCCTAAGAGTCATTAGTCTTCATTCCACATATTGTGACCCACTTTCAGATTTTTGTCCCCTGGTCTTCTCTATCCCCACCAAATCGTAAAATATCTCTCTCTGCTTTTCTTCTAAGTTCAGTAAAAATAATATAGAATTAACATTTATAAACTATATTGATATTTATTTTATAAATATTTCACCATGACACATTATCCAGTGGTGAAGGGGAAAAAAAAAAGTAACATTTACATTAGTAAAATAAAAATTATTCGGACCAAAAAGAGACATATTCTCTCTTTTTAATTTTTAAAAAAATTTTTTTTTTTATTTTAAGTAGTCTCTATACCCAACGCAGGGCTCAAACTCACAACCTGGAAGTCAAGAGTTACACACCCCACTGACTGAGCCAGCCAGGCGCCCCCTCTGTTTTTAAAACAATTTTCTCCACTTAGTTGCCTTCTGATCATAAAGATAAGGCTTATAACAAAATGAAGCTAATAAAACTTAATGAGAAGGCTACTTGCCTCTACGTAACTCTTCACAAAAGGGTCCCAAACGCCGGGAGTTTGAATCAATGCACGAAGGTTTACAGATGTCTTCCAGCTGTGGTCGAACATATTCTGGGATGCTGTGTTATACGCATAATCATCTTCATCTGCCCAAAGAGAAAAGGTTCTTATGAGTCATTCAGTCCTGAGGGCTTTGCTGATAGTAACAGCAATCAGCAAACTATCCACAAGAGAAGTTCAGGCCCTGATGGCTTTGATAGTAACTTCTAACAAAGAATTTTAAAGAATAATATAGTTAAATTATTTATTATTATTAAATATTAAACATTTAAAGAATAATACTAATCCTTTACAAACTCTCCATACCCCCCACCCCACCCCAGTCAGAACGGGAGGAAGTGCACGCATGGGGAGCTTTAAGGATCAATGTAGGTGGCAGCTACATGGATATTTGTTTTAAATTTTAAATTTGTTTAAAATTTTATTTATTTATTTTATTTTATTTTATCACGCATTTGTTTTGTACATTTTTTCTGCATGTTCTATTTCACAATCTTAAAGGATTAAAAGGAAAGTTAGTCCTTCAAAAAAGACAGCTAATAGAAACAAAATACTTTTTATTTTTGGCCACTTTGGGGCAAAAAACCAGCTCTCCCCTCACCCTAAAAGGCATTGGTATTCTCTTCCCAGAGGACCAACTAAATAAATATCAATATGGGCTTGGAAATGAGGTGATAAAGTAGGTAAGAAACTATATAGAAAGAAAGGAAAAAAAAAAAAGCAGACCCAAGTCAGAATAAGTTGAGTGTGAATTTGCCATGGAAGGGGCTTCCCAGGCAGCAAGTGCATCAAGCCACCCAGGACAGGCCACAGCAACGGAGACAAATCACAAGCCAGCACTGAGCATACAACATGTGTTATGTTCTCGTGAGCCTGGTTATACAGAACTAGTCCTAACGTTTTTTTCTTATTAAACAGATGTTCAGGGTTAAAGATCATCCGAAGAGCTCCACATATTACCCCATCTTTATCTCTTCTTGCTACAGAACAAAGTGTCAGCTGCAGAAAGGCATTGAATCATCTACCCAGTGTGAACGCCATGTTCCAACTGCTTTAATCATCAATGTTTGCTTGAGTTCTACCCAATCAGGTGTAAGAAAAAGGCAAATATTGACTTTAAAACTCATCTAACCTATTAATATCAACAAGCCTTTTTTAAAAGAAATATTATACCAGGCGTTATGGCAAGGTTAACAACAGACATAAGAGAGGTATGTGACCTCAGAAGACCGATTAGTCTAGAAGAGAAACAACACAAAATAAACATGAAAAAACTTAGGACAATAAAAAGCAAGTGATAAAATGCTGAACGATGTAGGCTGAATGCACGGCTAACGTATGAGGGTTGTGGCATGGGAATGACAGATCTAAGGAGTCCTGCAGGGCAGATGGCATTCTAGATGGGGAGGCAAGCTTATCATGATGAAGACAGTATTTCAGAAGTGTCCCGGGAGAGCTCCTACTCAGAAAGAGGGAAAGGAATTTTAAGATTAGTGAACCTACATGCCTATGAAACAAAGGAAATACTACTTACCACATCAGGATAATAAGGAATCACTGCTTATACTTATAAGCCAATATATGCGGGGACTGAGATTTGGATGGAGGATGAGAAAATTAAAAGGGTTGTCCCAGGGAAGCTATGGAGAAAAACTATACAAGGGAAGGAAGATGCAGAGAATCAAACACAAATCTGTGGAGAGGAGAGGATGCCACCACCACTGGAAGTAAGAGAAAGGGAACTCCATTTGAGAAGTAAGCACACACAGCCAATCCTTGGTGTGGTCAATCAAGAAAACTACCTGTTATGACCTCAGTACAAAAATAAAACAATTTTACCTTGCCCTATTCTCTAAACATACTATTCTGATGAATGATATTATAAAACACGAGCGCCTGGCTGGCTCAGTCAGAAGAGCATGCAACTCTTGACCTCAGCGTTGTGGGTTCAAGCCCCACATTGAGTGTAGAGATTACTTAAAAATAAATAAATAAACATCTTTAAGAAAACATTATCAAACAAACTAAACTCTATTCTAAACACACAGGAAGAAATACTTATTATAGGCAATGATGTCTACTGAAAAAAATTTGTAACTTTTCTTAGAAATATTTTAAAAAGCAATAAATCTAAGATGGCCGTGGACTTAATTTACCAATCATCTAATTTATGTCTGAAAAGTTTGATAAAAACAGAAATATTACAAAGGATGATCAAGAAGTTTACAACAATAGAAATGTCTGCTCTCTACAGTATCTGGGAAGAACCAGGCTCGAAAGTAGGGGAATAAGGTTACTCCTTAAGATCCTGAGTGTCCCTTGTCCACTCTCACCACTGTTGTTCAACACAGTACTAGAAGTCCTAGCCTCAGCAATCAGACAACAAAAGGAGATGAAGGGCATCTGAATCAGCAAAGAAGTAGTTAAACTCTCACTCCTGGCAGATGACATGACACTCTACGTGGAAAACCCAAAAGACTCTACCCCAAAATTGCCAACTCATACAGGAATTCAGCAAAGTAAGCAGGATATAAAATCAATGCACAGAAGTCAGTTGCATTTCTATACAATAACAATGAGACAGAAGAGGGGCGCCTGGGTGGCACA
Organism: Ursus americanus; assembly: GCF_024610735.1. Lineage (NCBI taxonomy): Eukaryota > Metazoa > Chordata > Mammalia > Carnivora > Ursidae > Ursus > Ursus americanus. The sequence continues at coordinate 50,299,728 of NC_142128.1, read as the reverse complement.
GCGGTTAAGCGTCTGCCTTCGGCTCAGGGCGTGATCCCGGCGTCATGGGATCGAGCCCCACATCAGGCTCCTCCGCTATGAGCCTGCTTCTTCCTCTCCCCCGCTTGTGTTCCCTCTCTCGCTGGCTGTCTCTATCTCTGTCGAATAAATACATAAAATCTTTAAAAAAAAAAAAAAAAAAAACAATGAGACAGAAGAAAGTGAAATTAAGGAGTCAATCCCGTTTACAATTGCACCAAAAACTGTAAGATACCTAGGAATAAACCTAACCAAAGAGGCAAAGGATCTGTACTCAGAAAACTATAGACCACTCATGAAAGAAATTGAGGAAGACACAAAGAAATGAAAAAACGTTCCATGCTCATGGATTGGAAGAACAAATATTGTTAAAATGTCTATGCTACCTAGAGCAATCTACACATTCAATGCAAATCCTTCAATCCCTATCAAAGTACCATCAACATTTTTCACAGAGCTGGAACAAATAATCCTAAAATTTGTATGGAACTAGAAATGACCCCAAATAACCAAAGGAATGTTGAAAAAGAAAACCAAAGCTGGTGGCATCACAATTCTGGACTTCAAGCCCTATTACAAAGCTATAATCATCAAGACAGTATGGTACTGGCACAAAAACAGACACAGAGATCAATGGAACACAATAGAGAACCCATAAATGGACCCTCAACTCTACGATCAACTAATCTTCGACAAAGCAGAAAAGAATATCCAATGGAAAAAAGACACTCTCTTTAACAACTGGTGTTGGGAAAATTGGACAGCCACATGCAGAAGAATGAAACTAGACCATTTCCTTACACCATACACAAAAATAGACTCAAAATGGATGAAAGACCTAAATGTGTGAGAGGAACCCATCCAAATCCTAGAGGAGAACACAGGCAGCAGCCTCTGTGACCTCAGCCGCAGCAACTTCTTGCTAGACACGTCTCCAAAGGCCAGGGAAACAAAGGCAAAAGAGAACTATTGGGACTTCATCAAGATAAAAAGCTTTTGCACAGCAAAGGAAACAGTTGACAAAACCAAAAGAAAACCAACAAAATGGGAGAAGATATTTGCAAATGTCTTATCAGATAAAGGGCTAGGATCCAAAATCTATAAAGAACTTACCAAACTCAACATCCAAAGAATAATCCAATCAAGAAATGGGCAGACGACATGAACAGACATTTCTCCACAGAAGACATCCAAATGGCCAACAGACATGTGAAAAACTGCTCCACGTCACTTGGCATCAAGCAAACACATATCAAAAGCACAATGTGTACCACCTCACGCCAGTCAGAATTAACAAGTCAGGAAACAACAGATGTTGGTGAGGATGTGGAGAAAGGGGAACCTGCTACACTCCTGGTGGGAATGCAGGCTGGCGCAGCTGCTCTGGAAAACAGTATGGAGGTTCCTCAAGAAGTTAAAAATAGAGCTACCCTATAATCCAGCAATTGCACTACTAGGTATTTACCCCAAAGATACAAATGTAGTGATCCAAGGCAGCCCCTGCACCCCAATGTTTATAGCAGCAATGTCCACGATAACCAAACTATGGAAAGAGCCCAGATGTTCATCAACAGATGACTGGATAAAGAAGATGCAGTATATATGTACAATGGAATATTACCAGCCATTAAAAACTGAAATCTTGTCATTTGCAACTAGTGGATGGAACTAGAGGGTATGATGCTAAGCAAAATAAGTCCTTCAGAGAAAGACAATTATCATATGATCTCACTCATGTGGAATTTAAGAAACAAAACAGAGGATAATAGGGGAAGGGAGGGAAAAATAAAACAAGATGAAATCAGAGAGGGAGACAAATCACAAGAAACTCTTAATCATAGGAAACAAACTGAGGGTTGCTGGAGGGGAGGGGGGGTGAGAGGATGGGGTAACTGGGTGATATACTATATGTTAATTAATTGAATTTAAGTTAAAAAAAAAAAAAAGATCTTGACTGTCCTTGTGACTCAGTCTCATTGATACAAGTACACTCCTCTTCACTTACCAAGTGTAGACAATTCCATCTTTTTTTTAGACCAAGTATAATACTGCAAAAGCCCTTTATAGGCCTGAATAAGGTTGATTAACACTTCCTGGGAAGACGACTTTTCACCGTATCGCCATGTCTCTGCATGACTAAGATTTCTGTTTGCATCTTCAAGCATTCCATGATGCAGAAGGTATAATGCATGTTGTAAGGAGATCTGCAACAGTAAGAAAAAGCCCAAATAGGTCATTAGATATCCATTAATCCAAAAACTCAGAGAATATATATGCTAGGCTAAGACCTTGGTAGGACACAGATGATGTAACCACATTGTCTCTGTCATCAAAAATGTCAATTTAGTAAAGAGGAAAGATACACGAAATAATTAACATTATGTAAATGAGCTAAATTATATAAACTCACAGAAGACAGTGTGTGATCTGGTGAAACAAACAGGGTCTTTCAAGATAGATAGTCCTGGTTCAGGTGCTTTGTTACTTGCTGTTTGAGTCTTACGGGTTATATGGAACAATTACATCTGAAGGGAACATAACACCTTTCAGAAAGCTGTTATGAAGACTAAATGAGATAATATTTGCATACCACCTAGTGCCTACTTTGGCCCATAGCAGGTAATCAGCGCATTATTTTATACATGTCATATAAACTCAGAGAAAACATCTTAAGAAGGAGTACTAGGGGCACCTGGGTGGCACAGCGGTTAAGCGTCTGCCTTCGGCTCAAGGTGTGATCCCGGCGTTATGGGATCGAGCCCCACATCAGGCTCTTCCGCTATGAGCCTGCTTCTTCCTCTCCCACTCCCCCTGCTTGTGTTCCCTCTCTCGCTGGCTGTCTCTATCTCTGTTGAATAAATAAAATCTTTAAAAAAAAAAAAAAAAGAAGGAGTACTAAACAATGGCATTTATTCAGATGGAAAAGTGAATGCCTGATACAGAAGCTGTAAGAATAAATACACAAAGAATGAGCATCCCAAGTAGGGAGGACACTAAGGAGGGGAATAATGGGAAGTACAGTTAATCATGTGAGTAGAGTCGGAGTTCAAGGCCTTCATCACGAACTATCACAACAATTTCTCAACTGGTCTCTCCAGTCCTGCCCCACTACAATCCACCTTCCATGTGGCTGCCGAAGAAATCTCATTTGTGTAAAAGCCCTCAATGGCTCCCACTGCCTACAGAATAAAATCTAAGCTCCTTCGGGGATGGCACAGAGGGCACGGCTGACTTCCCCAACCGACTTGGAGAGTAACTAAAGCACTGGATACAGGGCTATCAAACTCTCATCGACCCTGCCGTTTCCGCCCACCTTCTTCCCTAATAGGCCCAGTGAACACCCACTCACTTTTTCAGCCTCATCTGAAGCATCACTTCTTTCCCTGACTCTCCTATTCATTTCCTCCCAGCACTCTCTGATTCCAGAGAGCTGACCATTCCCCTCCTTTGCCTTCTCACTGTATCTGGCGTTTCTCCTCTGGTACCCGTAATGTATTCCATGTACGTGCCTGTCCCCCTCTACGGCAAGGTCTATTTCTAGCACATTATCTGGAAAATAGCAGTAAGTGGGTTTTTTAAAAATTATTAACAAGAAATGTTTTACTGCCTATCCTAATTATCACTCTCAGACTCTGGAGTGTGAAATAAGGTCTCTTTCAGGTTTCTTCACTTCAACTGAATAGATTCTATGGGCTTAAAAGAACCCAATCAATAATTTAGTTAAAATTCGACCCTCCCTTCCCAATCAAATGACTACCCAGTTTCTTCTTGAAAGAAGAGAAGGGAAGCACACACCGAGACAGGACATTCCTTTTTGCAACTGTTCAGTTCTAAAGTTCTTCCTTATGCAGAACCATAAGCTGCTTCCATTTCAATCCCACTTATAGTAGACCTGGGCTTAACAGACAATAAGATTCTAAGAGAGCACCCAGCACATAAGTAGAAACTCAGAACATTTTTTCTAGTAAGAAAAGAATCCTAAACTGGGGGAAATCACTTTTTTCAAAATAAGAAAGCAGTGAGAATGTAAAATGGTGCAAAGTTAAACGTAGAGTTATCTTCATATATTTTATATTTACTCATATACACATTTGTCTACATTTTATATGTATAAAACACGACCCAACAAATCTACTTCTAGGTATCTACTCAAAGGAATTCAAAACAGGGACTCAAACAGATACTTGTATACCAATGTTCACTGCAGCACTATTTACAACAGCCACAAGGTGGAAATAACCCAAAAACAGATAAACAAAATGTGATAGGTACATACCACAGAATGCTAATGAGTCATAAAAAGCCATAAAAAGTTCTAATGCATGCCACGATATAAATATATCTTGAAAACACTATGTTAAGTGAAATAAGCTAGACACAATAAAACTAATACTATGTGGTTCCACTTACATAAAATATCTAGAATAGGTAAATCGGTAGAACAGAGAATAGATTAGAGGTTACCAGAGGCTGGGAAGACGGAATGGAGAGTAACTGTTTAATGCATACAGAGTTTACATTTGGGATGATGAAAAAGTTTTGGAAATGCCGGTGATGGTTGCACAACATTGTGAATGTTATTAGTGCCACTGAATTGTACACTTACACTGGTTAAAATAATGTATTTTATGTTATACATATTTTACTGCAATAAAAAAATTAGAAAAAAGGAAAAATCAAAACAAAACAAAAAAAGGACCACAGAATAAATATTTTAGGTTTTGCAGGCCATATGGTCTCTGTCACAACTATTCAACTCTGTCATCTGCCATGCTAAAAGCAGCTGTGACAATGAAATGAATGGGTGTAACTGTGTTTCAATAACTTTATTTAGAGATATTGAAAAAAATTAAAAAGCAAAGCATTTTAAAACTTTATTGAAAAAGGACTCTTTCAGTCAAATATATACCACAGAAAGGGAGCTATCTAACATTCTGGAAACATCTCAATGTTTTTGGATGAGGCTTAAATAAAAAAAAAGAAAATCTGGAGAGGAAGTTCCACCTACACATTAGGAATATTAACACATTTTTATGAATGGAATGAGAGTTAATATTACTAAAATGTCCATACTACCCAAAGCCATCTATAAAGTCAATGTAATCCTGTCAACATTCCAGTGGCATTTTTCACAAAAATAGAAAAAAAAAATCCTAAAATTTGTATGGAACCACAAAAGACCCCAAATAGCCAAAGCAATCCTGAGAAAGAACAAAGCTGGAGACATCACATTTCCTGATGCAAACTATATTATAAAGCTATAGTAATTAAAGCAGTACGGTGCTTGCATAAAAACAGACACGAGACCAATGGAACGGAATCAAAAGCCCAGAAATAAAACCACAAATATAGGGCCAACTAACATTTGACAAGGAAGCTAAGAATATTGAAGAGAGAAAAAAGACAGTCTCTTCAATAAAAGGTGCTGGGAAAATCAGATATTCTCAAAAGAATGGAATTGGTTCTCTATCTTATACTACTCACAAAAACTAACTCAAAATGAATTAAAGACTTAAATGTTAAGACATGAAACCATAAATCTCCAAGAAGAAAACATAGGAAAAAAGGTCCTTGACATCGGTCTTGGCAATGATTTTTTTTTTTTAAGATTTTATTTATTTATTTGACAGACACAGTGAGAGAGGGAACACAAGCAAGAGGAGTGTGAGAGGGAGAAGCAGGCTTCCCGTTGAGGGAGCCCGATGTGGGGCTCGATCCCAGGACCCTGGGATCATGACCCAAGCCAAAGGCAGACGCTTAATGGCTGAGCCACCCAGGCGCCCCTTGGCAATGATTTTTTTTGGATATGACACCATAAGCACAAGCAACAAAAGCAAAAATCAACAAATGGTATTATATTAACCTAAAAGGCTTCTGTACAGCAAGAAAAACAATCAACAAAATGAAAAGGTAGTCTACGGAATGGGAGAAAGTATCTGCAAGTCATATATCTGATATGGGTTTAATATCCAAAATAAATACGAAATTCATACAATTCCATAACAAAAAACCCCAGGAGTGCCTGGCTGGCTCGGTCAGTGAAGCATGTGACTCTTGATCTCAGTGTTGTGAGTTCAAGTTCCACGATGGATGTAGAGTTAATAAATAAAACTTAAAAAAAAAAAATATATATATATATATATATATACATATAACATTCAATTACAAAAATGGGCAGAGGACTTGAATAGACATTTCTCCAAAGACACACAATTGGCCAACAAGTACATAAAAAGGTGTTCAACATCACTAGCCATTAGGGAAATGTAAATCAAAACCAGAATGAGTTATCATCTCACATTTATCAGAATGGCTATTATTTTTTTTTTAAGATTTTATTTATTTGACACAGAGACAGCCAGTGAGAGAATGACAAGCAGGGGGAGTGGGAGAGGAAGAAGCAGGCTCCCAGCAGAGGAGCCTGATGTGAGGCTCGATCCCAAAACGCCGGGATCATACCCTGAGCCGAAGGCAGACGCTTAACGACTGAGCCACCCAGGCGCCCCAGAATGGCTATTATTAAAACAAGAGATAACAAATGCTGGCTAAGGGGCGCCTGGGTGGCACAGCGGTTAAGCGTCTGCCTTCAGCTCAGGGCGTGATCCCGGCGTTCTGGGATCGAGCCCCACATCAGGCTCCTCCGCTGTGAGCCTGCTTCTTCCTCTCCCACTCCCCCTGCTTGTGTTCCCTCTCTCACTGGCTGTCTCTATCTCTGTCGAATAAATAAAAATAAAATCTTTAAAAAAAAAACAAAAAAAACACAAATGCTGGCTAAGATGTGGAGAAAATGGAACCCATGTACCCTACTGATGAGAATATAAATACAGCCACTATGGAAAACAGGACAGAGGTTTCTCAAAAAAACTAAAAGCAGAACTACATACGATCCAGCAATTCCACTTCTGGGTCTATATCCAAAGGAAATGAAATCACTATCTTAGAGATTTCTGTACTCCCACGTTCACTGCAGCATTATTCACAATAGCCAAGACATGGAAACAGCTACGTGTCCATCTACTGGAGGAATACATAAAATGTCATCTATGTCTCCATAAACACATATACACAATGGAGTACTATTCAATAATAAAAAAAAAAAAAAAAAAGAAGGAAATCCTGCCATTTGGTTAACATGTGGTGGATGGACTCTGAGGGCATTATGTTAAGTGAAATAAGTCAGAAAAAGACAAATATTGTATGATCTCACCACTTACACGTGGAATCTAAAACCATCAAACTCAGAGAGAGTAGAATGGTGGCTGAGGGGTGCAGGAAATGGGGATGTAGGTCAAAGGGGACAAACTTTCAGTGAGAAGATGTATAAATTCCAGGGATCTGATGTACGAGATGGTAACCATAATCAGTAACACTGGATTGAATACTTGAAAAGTTGCTATGACAGCAGAGCTTTAACGTTCTCACCACAGCAACAACAAAGTGGTACTATGTGAGGGGACAGATGTGTTAACTAACCTTACGTGGTAAACATTTCATAATAAATACACGGATCAAATCATCACACTGTATGCCTTAAACTCACACAATGTTATATGTTGATTATTATCTCAATAAGGCTGGGGAAAAAAACCGGTTTTCACATATTCAAATTCCCAATTTGTTTTAGTTCTTTCCTTTTTCTAAAAGCACCAATTCCTACAGAATGACTTAAGCAAATGGCTGAAATGACTTAAGCAAAAATGTTAGAATTTGGCCCATCATCATAATGAAGCACAAGGGCCATCACTCAAGGACTGGTTTTGGCGGCCAGAGACATACAAAGAGAAGGTATTTTCTCTCAGAGAACAAGGTAGGTAGCAGGAAATGGAGAAGCAAATGGTTTTCACAAGATGACTTCCTTTCAGCCTCTTTTATCTATCCAAGTGTCCTACTCTTTTCCATACTTTTTACATGATTACCTACCTTACTACTGAGACAAACAATTTCTTTAAAAAATGAACACTGCAAATGTAAATTCACAAAACCTGCATTCTCACCTTTAAGTAATTCATGACACCAATATTTTTCATCCTGTCAGCAAAGGTATTGAACGTCTCCACACTGCTTTTGGGATGATAAAATAGAATTTCACTTCCGAGCTTCCAAATAATCTGTCAAAACAGAAATTACTAATAAATATGTAAAATCCTTGCCTTAACAAATTTTAAGAATGCTATTTTTTTTCTGCTTACCACCTGTAATTCATTTTCCTAGGTACCACTACTGCCAATATTTTGCTGTTTCTCATTTCACCCAGTAAAACTAAATATCGTATCTTATGCGATAAAGTTTTTTTCCATCCATTAAATTAAAATACCAGACGCCTATACTAGTGCCATTTTAAAGTTTGTAGTCTAAAGAAGGTAGGAAGTTAAGATCCATATTGAAGAATTTTTAATTAGAATACGGGCAAGTATATTAAAGTCAGAAAACTTGGATTTCTATCAGCACTGGCTTCTTCACTGCTCTTGGTCTCATCTTTATTATCTACAAAATGACAGCAATGGACTAGATGTTTCCTGAGATCCACCAAGCTCGATAACTCTGGACTATATTTAATCTATATTTAGAACTCCAACTTAAAATTTGTCATCAGTTACAGTCAAATTTTAATAAAATATATTTTCTCCCAGAGCACCAAAACTTTGGTGACAGAACCTGGAGCCCTTCTTTTTCATGGGACTGAATCTATTTCTCTCAACCCAATTTAAAGTATTTCTTTTTTTTTTTTTTTTTAAGATTTTATTTATTTATTTGACAGCGATAGAGACAGCCAGCAAGAGGGGGAACACAAGCAGGGGGAGTGGGAGAGGAAGAAGCAGGCTCGCAGCAGAGGAGCCTGATGTGGGGCTCGATCCCAGAACGCCGGGATCACGCCCTGAGCCGAAAGCAGATGCTTAAGGACTGAGCCACCCAGGCGCCCCTAAAGTATTTCATTTTTTTAAAAAAGATTTTGTTTATTTATTTATTTGACACAGAGAGAGAGAGAGAGTTCATGCCCAAGCAAGGGGGAGGGGCAGAGGGAGAATGTGGGGCTGGATCCCAGGACTTTGGGATCATGACCTGAGCCAAAGGCAGACGCTTAACCGAGTAACCCAGGTGCCCCTAAAGTATTTCATTATTGACCTCAAAGTAAATTTAAGAGAATTTTAAATCAATTCTTTCTGTGAACATACACATTAGTTGTTTGGTATGATCCTAAAACTTACCTTCCCAACTCAGAAAGAGAGATCAAGATTTCCTTTGTAGAACAACCAAACTATAGCATTTTGGAACTTAAAAATTGTAGATTATCTATCACAGTTGTTCTTAAACCTAGTTGTACATCAGAATTACCTAGGACACCTGTTTAAAATATTCTAGGGATGCAGACTCTGATTCAGTAAGGGGTGGAGCATAAGAATCTGTATTTTCTTTTTTAAGATTTTATTTATTCATTTGAGAGAGAGAGAGACAAAGCACGAGCAGTGGAGGAGGCAGAGGGAGAAGCAGACTCCCCACTGAGCAGCGAGCCCGATGCAAGGCTCGATCCCAGGACCCTGGGATCATGACCTGAGCCGAAGGCAGATGCTTAACCAACTGAGCCACCCAGGTGCCCCAAGAATCTGTATTTTCAACAAAAGCCCTAGCTAATTCAAAAAGAGGTAGACAGGGGCACCTGGGTGGCTCAGTTGGTTAAGTGGCTGACTTCGGCTTAGGTCGTGATCGGGTGGCTTAGGTCGTGATCGGGGTAGCTCAGGTCGTGAGCGGGGTCATGGGATGGAGACCCCTGTTGGGTTCCGCACTCAGCAGGGAGTCAGCTTCTCCCTCTCCCTTCGCCCCTCCCCTCATTCGTGCTCTGTCCCTCTTTCTCTCTCTCAAATAAATAAAATCTTAAAAAAAGAAAAGAGGCAGACAAGTATCTGAAAACCAATGATTCAAATCCTTCATTTTATAACACAAATTTTGAACAGAAAGAACATATAACTTGTCCCGTGTTTTATAGATGCAAATAGCTTTGTCCATAAACTAAATTTTCAACCAATAGCTAAATTTTCTTTGCTCAGATTTTTTTTTTGGCTCTACTAAATATCTAAATGGTACAATGCTCACTGTATTGTAAAAGCTACTTGAAATATTCATGTGAAGTTATTCATGGATAAACTGTATTTTACTGAACAAATTTAAAAATACATGTCAGGCCCTGTTCTAGATCCCTCCCCTCATGGAATTTACATTCTATTGTAGAGAGACAGACAAGAACCAAGAAACAGAATAATTAAATTGCAAGTATCGTGGGCAAAGAATGGAGCAGGCGAAGAGGATCAGAAGTGACAGCTGGAAAGTGCAGGGGCCGATATGGAGTTGCAATTTTAAATAGTCACAAGAAGCCTCACTGAAAATGAGACTTGACAGATAACAGATAACCATAGTGATATCTGAAGACAGACCTTTCCAAGTAAGGCAAAGGCAATCAGGCAAAAGTACACATGACCCGTTCAAGCAAGAACAAGGAGCTAGTGAGTTTGGAGGACAAAACAAAACAAATATCTGAGTAACAGGAAATGAGGTTAGAGAGGTCATAGGGGGAAAGGGAGTGAGCAGATCAAAGAGAACCTGCAGGCAATCATAAGGACGCTGGCTGTTACTCTGAGTGAAATGGGAAGTCATTATACTCTGCAGCACAGAAGTGATACGATCTGACTTGTGTTTTAAAGGGATCACGTTGCATCATTAATCACTGGGGAAATACGAATCAAAACCACAATGAGATACCACTCCACAACCACTAGGACAGCTATAATCAGAAAGACAGACGATAACAAAAGTTGGCAAGGATGGGGAGAAATCGGAACCCTCACGGATTGCTGGTGGGAATGTGAAACGGTGCAGCCACTTTGGAAAACAGTCTGGTAGTTCCTCAAGAGGTGAAACACAGTTACCATGTGACCCAGGCCTCCACTCCTAGGTACACACCCAAGAGAAATTTCAACAAACATCCATAACAAAAACACGTACATGAATGTGCATAGCAGTATTATTCATAGTGCAAATGACCCAAATGTCTAACTGATGAAGTGATACATAAAATGTGATGAAATATTACTTTGCAATAAAAAGGAATGAAGTACTGGGGCGCCTGGTGGCTCAGTCAGTTGAGCCTCTGACCCTGGATTTCAGCTCAGGTCATGATCTCAGGGTCATGAGACTGAGCCCTGCATTGGGCTCTGTGCTTAGCGCGGAGTCCGCTTGTCCCTCTTCTGCCCCCCTCTGCCCCTCCCCCTGCACGCGCACGCACTCTCTCCCGCTCTAGGAAATAAATTAAAAAAAAAAAAAAGGAATGAAGTACTAATATATACTGCAATAAGGCTAAACGTGAAAACATTATGTTCAGGGGAAAGATGTCAGGCACAAAGATCATATACTATGAAATTCACTTATATGGAATATCCAGAATAGAAAGTAGATCCGTGGTTGCCAGGGGCTGGGGAGTGGGGTAAGGAGGGGTGGAATGGCAAGTGACTGCAAGCAGACACAGGGTTGTTTTGGGGGTGGGGGAGCAAAACTGTTTGAAATTTAGACTGTGGTAATGGCTGCACATCTCTGTGAATCTGTGAAAAAATATTGAATTGTACAATTTAAATGTGTGAACTGTATGGTGCGTGAATTATAAAACTTTTTTTTTTTTAAGATTTTATTTATTTATTTGACAGAGATAGAGACAGCCAGCGAGAGAGGCAACACAAGCAGGGGGAGTGGGAGAGGAAGAAGCAGGCTCCCAGTGAAGAAGCCTGACGTGGGGCTCAATCCCAGAACTACGGGATCACGCCCTGAGCCGAAGGCAGATGCTTAATGACTGAGCCACCCAGGTGCCCCTCAAAACTATTTTTTTAAAAGGATCACCCTGGTCCCTTTGTTGAAAAGAGACTAGGGATTGCAGGAGGACAAGCCGTCGTCTAAGTCAGGGGACAGTGGCTTGGATCAACGTGCAGCAATGCAGGTGGTGAGAAGTATTCAGACTGAATTTTTTTTTTTTAAGATTGTATTTATTTGACAGAGAGATAGCGCACATGAGCAGGGGGAGCAGCAGGCAGAGGGAAAGGAACAAGCAGACTCCCCGACGAGCGGGGAGCCCCATGTGTGGCTCAATTCCAGGCCCCCGCGATCATGACATGAGCCGAAGTCAGACGCTTAACCAACTGAACGAGCCAGGCATCCCTCGGACTGAATTTCTAATGTAGAGCCAAAAGGACTTTTTGATGGTTTGGATATGGGGTATGAAAGAAAGGGAACTTCAGAATCTGGCTCCAGCGACTGGATACATAAAATAACCATCACTGGAGATGAGGAAAATTAGGTTTAATGGTGAAGATCAGAAGACCCATTTTAGATATGTTAGTGTAACAGGACTGTTAGATATCCAAGCGGTGACGTGGAATAAACAGCTGGATACAGGAACACGGATGTGAAGTGATGTCAGGGCCAAGATATACAAATGGGAATCGTCCATCATAGAGACTAAATTTAAGGCCATGAAACTGAATGAGCTCATCAGGAGTGAGTTCAGATAAAGAAGAGGACTAAGAATTGAGTTCCGGGGAACTCCCAAGTCAAAAGGCCAGGAAGAAGAGGAGCCTTCACAGAAGGAGGCTGAGGAAGGCCAGTGAGGCCAGAGAAAACCGAGACTGTTCTAGTGTCCTAGAGGCCAGATGAAGACAGTTTATCACACAGGAGGGAGTGATCTACTGTCTTAAAGCCTGCTGACAGAGCAAGTTATATGAGCACTGAGAACTGGGTACTATTGACCTTGACAAAGTAATCTGGAAGAAATGGTGATGCTGGTGGTCGGGGGAGCCTAACTGGAGAGGGTTTAGAGAGAACAAGTATACACATTCTTTCAAGGAGTTTTGCTGAAAGCAGAAGTGGAAAACTGGGGCACACCTGGGGAGGAAGTGGGTGTCAAGAGATGATTTTAAGATGGAAGAAATAACATGTCTGTAGGACAGGAAACATCCCTACAGAGTGGGGAAAATAATGACACAGGGAAGAAGGAAGAATATATGAAGGAAGGAATGAATAGTGGGGAATCCAAGAATTCAGACTATTTTGAGTTTCCTTTAAAATCCTAATAAGTAAAAAGAAATGCGAGAAACAACATCCCAATACAAACTCTCCACCCAAAACTACTTTTAGTAGCTTTTAGAAAAATCAATTTGAGATCTTGCAAAAGCTCTTCAGGGGGCACTCCACAGGCAGAAACGCTCCGGTACCTGCGATGTTCACCAGCGGACTCACAGGCCACTTACCTCGGGTGCCGCCTGCCTCTTGTGGCTGTCCGAATCTTCCAAGATCTGGAAGTAACTGTGCATGTAGTCGGCAGCTTGCTGCCACTGGTGCTTCAGCAGCGCTTCTTGGATAAAACCCAAACAAGCACTTGTTGTCTGAGCAAAATCCTTCTCCTTTTTCCCTCCAGTTTCTACAGATTAAAGAGAAGAGTCTTTACCCACAGCGATGCCAAGTCAAGTTTAAAAAACTGATTTCTGACAAGCCATTGTTTTCGGGTTTTTTTTACAGAGTTCTTTCCCTTGTTATTTCCAGTAATTTTTTTTTTCAAAGATTTATTTGACAGAGAGAGAGAGCGCGCGCACGCACGCGCACACACACACCCAAGCAGGGGGAGTGGCAGGCAGAAGGAGGCTCCCTGCTGAGCAAGGAGCCTGATGTGGGGCTCCATCCCAGGACCCTGGGATCATGACCTGACCTGAAGGCAGACACTTAACCTGAGCCATCCAGGCACCCTCAACAAATAGTTTTTGAGCACCATTTTGAGCCAAATACTATTCTAGGTACTCAACATATAGTTTCAATCCAGATTAATCCAGTTTTAATCCAGATCCCCTGCCTTCAAAGTTTTTATTCTAGGGGGCATATCCTTCAGAACCCTGAAAGAAATCTACTAGAATTTTTTAAAAAAAGGCAATTGCTAGGCAATTTTGTTTTCCTATTATGGTTATTTATTACTACAATGTCAATATTACCTGAAATTATTTTCTCATTGCAGACGTGAAGTATTTTGGGCTTAACAGGCTATCCATAACTTAGGAAACATTTCTAAGCATGTAAATTCTTGTCTTAAACCTACCTGCTTTCAGACAGACTCAAGCACTCTACAGAACACCGATGACAGAAACATGCTCAAGTATGTCTTAACTAGCAAGAACTTTAGTTACTAGTTACCTGCAATGGAGGGAAATAGCACTCCCTCTGAAGTGCCATCCATTCAAACCTTGTTTAAACCATGTGCATTTATTAGCAAAAATAAAATGAAAGGAAAGAAACTTATTTTTCCAACACCTGCTATGCATGAGGTTCTGTGCTAGGCACTTTACATATATTATCTCATTTTTAAAATTGTATTTCAGTTATTGGATGTATAAGCCTTGAGATCCGAAAGACGTGGGTTTAACTCCTGATACCAACACTTAGAGTTTAACTTCTTTGAAATTCATTTCCCTCATCTCTAAACTGCCCGTCACATGGATTTGAGCATTAATTTCCCAAGATAACTAAATGAGATAATATTTAGACTGAAAGATAAAGAAATAGGAGCAAGTTCTAGGAGCTAAAGAATCTCAATCAAGGGGGAAGATGGCTAGGCTAAGAGAGATCTATTTGAAGGCATTAAGTGTCAGTTTTAATACATTCCCCCAGAACTACACCATCCAACATGCCCATATACAGATAACCACTTCTTTTATATATTCTTACAAGAAATATATCCCACAGAAACTCTTGCTTATATGTACATTTATATGGGGGAAAATATTATTTTTTTGAAACCCATTATAGATCAATTCTATTAGGAATAATTTCAATGCAATTCAACAGAAATTTTTTTCTTTTTTTTTTTTTAAGATTATATTTATTTATTTAACAGAGAGAAACAGCCAGCGAGAGAGGGAACACAAACAGGAGGAGTGGAAGAGGAAGAAGCAGGCTCCCAGCAGAGGAGCCCGATGTGGGGCTTGATCCCAGAATGCTGGGATCACGCCCTGAGCCGAAGGCAGTCGCTTAACGACTGAGCCACCCAGGCGCTCCTCAACAGAAATTTCTTAAAAACACTTCCTACATATGTACTCCTCAATGGCCAAATTTTCTTCATCTATGTATCTCTAATATTTAGCCAATGCTAGGCATATAAGTACCTAGTAAGTATTGCTAGAGAAAAAAAAAGTATATCTACCATGATACAGACTGTTATTAGTTCAAAGGAAAAGTAGAAAAAAAGAACTATTCTTTTTATGATTTTTTTGCTTACAGCCTCAAAGACCCTCGTATAGTCCCATCTTGAAAACTGAATAAACCAGCTTGGTTATTCACTTTGTATCCATATTGAGTCTTATCATCTCCTTGCATTAAAGATAAAATGGCTATGTGTTATTTTACTTACCCACAGTCCCTATATGCTTTTGGAGCCAAGGAAAAGACATTCCTGTACCAGAGAATACACATGATTCCTCCTTGTCATCCTCTGTCTTGGACCTTATCAATTCTTCACTGAAATCACTCATACCTGTTCCAAATTGAGAATATCAGTTACTTTCTGTACATCTTATTTCACAGCCTTCTTAGTTATACAGAAAAACTGCCATCTTTTTATCATTTGATCAGTGAAATTAATTCTACCAGGTACCTCCTTTAAAGTTAAGAAATAAAATTATGTCAGCAACAGCCAAAATAATATGATCCGTTCAAAAAAAATTTTTAATCTTTACTCCTATGTTACAAGAACATACAAAGATAGAGAAGATACTGCTCCTTAATTTAAAAACACACACACAACTCAAGTCTAGAGGAAGAAATAGCAAAATGACATATAATAATAAAACAATACAAGCACGATACTAGGAGTAGGAGTTAATACATATAGGTCCTTTCCTATACAACAAGCATATAAATTATCTCATTTAATCCTTATAAAAATCCTGAGGAAAGTACTATTATTTTCTTCCATTTTCATGTTGAAAAAAACTGAGGGGCTTAATTAAATTATATAACCTGACCCAACATCATAAGAAAGATGAAGACAATATTCTAGGAACTAGAATATCAAACTCTTTGGCATGAATAGAGTCTTGGGTCCGCGTCGAGGAGGGGGTCGCAAGACAAAACCAATGACGGGAAAAGAATCTAGGAGAGCCATACACCCAGCTAAGTGTGGACTTAATCCTCAAGTTGCTCAGGGCTCCTGTCCCTCTTTCCCTAATAATCCAACTGATTTTTAGGTCCTGCTGATACTACCTGCCGGAATTTCTCCGATTTTCCCTCTTCTCCGCAGTCCTACACCATTACCCTAGTTTAGGACATCTTCAAACTGTGTCTCCATCACTAAATTAGCTTTCCAACTAGTTATCCCGCCTCAAATTCTGCTCCTCCATATTACAGCCGGAGTACACCCTTTAAAATCACATTCTGTGGTTTAGGAGCATGGGTTTGAAGTAACACCTAAATTTGCATCCGACGCACAAGTACTTTAACGAGCCCTTACAAGAAGAAGCTCTCCCTTCCCAAATTCTCAAAAACTAAGTTGGTGCCGGTCAGTTGCCACGGTAACCACCATAGCTTCTTCACCCCTTCCGCCTCGTTCTCAGAAATAAAGGTTTCAGAACATCAGGAGAAAATATCAGCAGAACATGGGTGAATCCTAGCACAGTCCTTCCGGTTCTACTTTGAACGGTGGCAATGACTGATGAACAGATAAAGCGGCACTTACCTGCCTAACGCCCAATCTTTCCTGCAGCTATAAATGCAGCCTCTCAACTGGGGAACAGCGTGAGCAAGCGGCACCGGAAGCGGAGTTAGAGACGGCTTCGTGTGAACATGCGCAAAGCCCGCCTGCTCTTTCAGGCGGCACGCAGACGCGGCTCCGCCCCTAACTCCTCCTTCCGCGGCGGAGGCGTCGCCATCCATGCTCGACCCGGAAGCGACCGCGGGCCGCTGCCCTCCCTTTGGGTTGGTCCTGATCTTACGCCTTAGTCTGTCCCAGTGGGAAAATGCGAGACTTTAAATGCAACTGGAGACTGAGAAGAGGCTGGTTGAGGTGAGCGGTCAAAAAAGCAGAATGTCACTTTACCCTAATAATGCAGTGTACCCGGACCTTAAAATTTGTGCTTGGCTCAAGGGCGCACGGCGCCAGCCTCAGAGGCGTGGCTGGTGGTCCTGACCAAGATAAATCAGCTTAACCTCTGAATTGCTTCCTGGAAATCTTTTTTTCTCTTTGATTAAAGTTTTAGCTTTGAATTTAAGGGATTTGACACACACCCACCCCGCCCCACCCCCCAAAAAATGTGGGCAAGAATGTCTTTTTCCCTCGCAACGGAGATGGCTCTGGGGACACATCTGGGGTCACTTTTCATGAGGAACACTGATGAACTTACACGGAAGAGGGGTCAAAAGTAAGATGGTTAAATGTGAAATGAGGGAAAGTTCAGGAGTTCTGGGGAAGATGCCCCTGAAGAAGCAGAGACTCATGGGAACACAGTATGTATCTCCACATTTTGGAGGTTTGGTCTGTTAAAGAAGGGTCAGACCATTTTTCCATTGGGTCAGAGAAAAGAACTAGAACTAAGGAGTAAAAGTTAAAAGGAGGTAGCTTTAAAGTCATTACAAAGATTTTGTTCATACCTAAGGCTGCACGAATAATGGCATAGGCTCCACAAGAATCTTTGGGTTTTCCCTACGCTGAAAGTGAACCATTTGAACAGAATCAGAGTATTGTGGAATTGATTAAAGGACGTAGTAAGAATTTCTACAGGAATTCCTTTTTTTTTTTTTTTTAAGATTTTATTTATTTATTTGACAGGGACAGCCAGCAGAGAGGGAACACAAGCAGGGGGAGTGGGAGAGGAGGAAGCAGGCTCCTAGCGGACTAGCCTGATGGGGGCTCGATCCCAGAACGCTGGGATCACGCCCTGAGCCGAAGGCAGACGCTTAACGACTGCGCCACCCAGGCGCCCCTCTACAGGAATTCCTTAAAATGCCTGAAAAACTTGATTCTGCGTTTTCCTCATGAACACCATGCAGTAGCTATGAGCTTGCAAGAAAGCTCCAGGGGCACCTGGCTGGCTCAGCTGGTGGAGCGTTTGACTCTTGATCTCAGGGTGGTGAGTTTGAGCCCCACAGTGGGATGGCTGTTCCTTGTAAACCATTTCCCTCACTCAAGCCTGTGTTCTACAGCAAGGCTGATCTAAATGATGATGTGGTCCAGCAAGGCACACAAACGAAATAACATGGCCATCATCTTCTAGTCTAGAGGCTTGATCTGGCTACATTTCTTCCTTTGCCATGAGCTTGTTGACCTTGAAAGTAAAACAGCTTATTATTTTAACCAGCAAAATGTGTAATTCAGGAATAGCAGAAGAATTGCAATTTGGAACAAGAGCTATAGCAAAAGCCATAGGCAAGTCCAGAGAACAAAGGAGAGGACCACTCTTCTATATAGCAAAGGGGAGAGTTGGGAGGAGCTGTTATAAACAACAACAACAACAACAAAAACATTGGACTAAACTGGGGCTTTGAAGTGTAGTAGCTTTTCATTGGCTGAGTTGTGACGGTTTTTCATTTACTGGGGCTTACTGGGCAAGGAGAAAATCATCCTTTTTCCTACTGGGATAGTGAAAGGGTTTCTTCCTATTGGGAATGCAAGATCATCTCTTCCTGTTGGATCTGCAAAGGGTTGCAATGAGTGGTAGGGCCTGAGAGCTCCCCTTTCTGGCCTCCCAGCTCCATCTAAAAGAGGTTTCCTTTCTTGAATTTCACAGGGTATAATTTCACTCAAACCAACCCGGAACTGATTTTGTAAAGCTACAAATCTACGCTCTCACAAAAATAGAGAAAAATTTTTTATTTACCTTAACATTCTCAGACAACTTGAGGTAACTGTAGAAAAAAGAAAGTTAAGGGGCGCCTGGGTAGCACAGTCATTAAGCGTCTGCCTTCGGCTCAGGGCGTGATCCCAGCGATCTGGGTTCAAGCCCCACATCAGGCTCCTCCGCTGGAAGCCTGCTTCTTCCTCTCCCACTCCCCCTGCTTGTGTTCCCTCTCTCGCAGGCTGTCTCGCTGTCAAATGAATGAAAACAAAACAAAACAAAAAAAGAAAGTTAAGGATGAATCTTTTTTTTAAAGATGTATTTATTTTAGAGAGAGAGCGGGAGTGTGCACGTGAGGGGGGAGCAGAGGGAGAGGAAGAGAGAGACTCTCAAGCAGATTCCCTGCTGATAGCAGATCCCAATGCAGGGCTCTACAGTCCCACAACTCTGAGATAATGACCTGAGCCGAAATCAAGAGTCGAACACTTAACTGATTCAGCCACCCAGGCACTCCAGGAATTAATCTTTATATGCTCTACCTACCCGTACCCTTTCCCATAGTACAATTCTGGTAGAAAATGTGGTGGGTGAAAGCAGTAAAATGAAAACAGTTGTACTATATCTCATCCAATAGCATGAACAAGATTAAAAAAAGAAATAACGTGACAAAAAATGCAAACATAAAGCATGCAGAAGGCTCTAGACTCCAATCTAGAAGAAAACATATTCTTTTTTTTTTTATTTAAAGATTTTTGTTTATTTATTAAAAGGAGAGAGAGCCCAGAGGGAGAGTGAGAGGGAGAAGCAGACTCCCCACTGAGCAGAGCCCGACTTGGGGCTTGATCCCAGGACTCTGAGATCATGACCTGAGCCGAAAACACTTAACCGACTGAGCCACCCAGGCACCCCTAGAAGAAAACATATTCTAAGAAACAAAAAGATGTCCTTACAATTACATTGTGCTAAAGAGCAACTTAATATAATAGTAACATTTTTTATTATTTAGAGAATATTGTTTCCATGAACCCTTCAGTGATTCCCATGAACACTTTATCTTATTCCCTGCAATCTAGTAAAGAACAAGCTTTAGACAACCAAACAGTTGGAAAGACATCATCATAAATAGTCTATACTATATCACAGCTGATAATTGAACCAGATAAAAAAGGAGTGTAGCAAAAATGAAAACATAAAACAAAGACAGCTTACATAGTAATATAGAGAAAAATATTATCTAACTACAAACTCCCTAAAATACATAGACCAGGATCCCACCCCAGGCTTAGAATTGAGGAAAAAAACAAAAACAAAAAAACCAAAAAAGTATGTCATCAAAGGCATGGCTTCATTTTTTTGCCCATTTGATGCCCTGAGATACTCAAAGAAGTTCAAGTAATCTTACTGGAGAGAAAGGCCACATGAAGAAAGAGTTCCTGAAGGATGAAATACCACATGGAGAGAGGCCACATGAAGCCAACAGTCTGCATCTTAGTTCCATACATATGAGGCAGCCTTTCCCAGGCCTTGAGACCCAGATCAGTCAGCTGCTGAATGCAACTGCATGAGTGAGTCTAGTTGACAACACATGAAGGAGGACTGAGCTATTCTCACCAAACTGCAAATTCCTGACTCACAAAATGCGAGCAATGAAATGGTGGTTGTTTTAAGCCACTGAATTCTGGAGTAGTTTGTTATGCACCAAGAGATATCCGAAACACTGATATGATCATTTGCATCTTCCATCTTTCTTTTCTTCCTCAGTCTAGTTAGAGATTACCAATTTATTTATGCTGTGATCAGAAAACAAACTTTGTCAGATGTCAATATTGTAAAAATTGTTGAGACTTATTTTATCCCTCCAATATGATCTGTCTCGGTAAATGTTCCATGGGCAGTGAAAAAGCATGTGTTCTCCCATTGTTCAGCATTGTATATTCTATCAATGTCAATGAGGTTAAGGTAGTTGATGGTTTTGTTCAGATCTTCTATATCGTCACTGACTTCTCATACAGTGCCACTATCAGTTACTGAGATAGGGGAGTTAAAATTGCATACACTGGATTCATGTCTTCCTTTAGTTTTGTCAGTTTTTTCTTTACATATTTTGAAGTTTTGATATTGAGCACATTAACGTTGATGGCTCTTATGTCTTCTTGATAAAATAACCATTTTATCATTATGAAAAATTGTCTTTGTCTCTGATAGCTCTTCTTATCCTTAAATGAAATTTCTTATATTAATACTGTCACTGCAGCTTTCTTAGCTTACTGTTTCTTTGTTCTATGTTTTTCCGCCTTTCTGCTTTCAACTTACGTGTGTGTTTTTTAATGTGATTCCCTTGTAGACAGTAATTAGTTGGATCTTGTTGTTTTTAATGCAATGTAGCAATCTCCATCTTTTAATTGGTATGTTTTATCCACTTATATTAATTGTAATAATTTATATTGTTGAATTTAAGTCTATCATTTTGATATTTGTTTCCAATTTGTCCCATTAGTTTTGTGTTCCTCTGCTCTTTTCTTCACTTACTGCCGATTTTTTTGATAAATCAAATACTTTAGTATTCCATTTGAATTCCTCTGTTGGCTTTTAACTATATCTTTTTGCATTATTGTTTTAGCAATATTTTTAGGAATTATGATATGCATTCTTAAATTATCAATCTACTTGGAACTAAAATTGTGATACTTCACATAAAATAAAGGAGCCTTACTTTGTGCAGTTCTATTTACCACCACCCTTAAGTCCTTTGTGTTTTGTTCTGTTACATCTACATTCATTATAATTTTTGCTTTAAACAGTCATATGTACTTTAAAGAAATTAAGAGAAGAAACATATATTTTGCCTTTTATATTTACCTATGTTTGCTATTTTCAGTGCTTTCATTTCTTCTAATAGATTATCTTCAAATAGCTGCCAGAAATTCTTCCCATTCCTGCCTGCATATACATGTTGCTTCTCCCATTAAGAGGTAGAATCTAGAGGTACCTGGGTGGTACGGTCGGTTAAACATCCAACTCTTGGTTTCGGCTCAGGTCATGATCTCAGGGTCGTGAGATTAAGGCCTGCATTGGGCTCTCTCCCTCTCTCTCTGCCCCTCCCCCCGCAATGCTCGCTCTCTCTCTCTCTTTCTCTCTCTCTCTCCCTCAAACAAATAAGTAAATCTTTTTAAAAAATACATACTTAAGAAAAAAAGAGGTAGAGTCTAGGTGCACCTGGGTGGCTCAGTTAATTGTCTGACTCTTGATTTCAGCTTAGGTCGTTATCTCAGTGTTGTGCGAGGGAGTCCTGCATTGGGCTCCACACTGGGTGTGGAGTCTGCTTAAGATTCTCTCTTCCTGGGGCGCCTGGGTGGCGCAGTCATTAAGCATCTGCCTTCGGCTCAGGGCGTGATCCCGGCGTTCTGGGATCGAGTCCCACGTCGGGCTTCTCCGCTGGGAGCCTGCTTCTTCCTCTCCCACTCCCCCTGCTTGTGTTCCCTCTCTCACTGGCTGTCTCTCTGTCACATAAATAAATAAAATTAAAGAAAAAAAAAAAAAGATTCTCTCTTCCTCTCCTGTTCCTCCCCCCTCCCTCTCTTAAAAAAAAAAAAAAAGAGCTGGAGTCTATTTCTCCATCCCTTGAATCTGGGTGGGTCTTTTGACTTGCTTTGATGAACTAAATATGCCAAAAGTGATGTCATGCCAGTTCTAGATACAGACCTTAAGAAGCCTTGCATTTTCTTTTTTTTTTTTTAAGATTTTATTTATTTATTCGACAGAGATAGAGACAGCCAGTGAGAGAGGGAACACAAGCAGGGGGAGTGGGAGAGGAAGAAGCAGGCTCACAGCGGAAGAGCCCGATGTGGGGCTTGATCCTAGATCGCCGGGATCACGCCCTGAGCTGAAGGCAGATGCCCAACCGCTGTGCCACGCAGGCGCCCCAGAAGCCTTGCATTTTCTACTTTTATCTTCTAGAAATCCAGGCAGCAAGTAAATAAGTTTGGGCTAGATTACTGAATAACAAAAAACATTTAGAAAGAAAAAGACCTATCCCAGCCATTTGAGCCACCACATTTGAGTCTCCAGACATGTGAATGAAACTATTTTGGAAGTTTCAGCCCTAGCCAACTTCCCATCCGAATGCAGCCACATGAGTGACCTAAGCCAATAACACCCATATCTGAAGAATGACCCAGTTAAGTCTAGCTAAGGCACAGAATAGGGAGAAATAATAAATGATTATCATTTTAAACCACTAAATACACAGTAAAGGAAATTAAAACATTACATATCTCAGTTTCCATCGGGTATGTCATCATCTTTAATCCTGAAGAAAAATTTTTAGCATTGCTTATGGTACAGGTCTATTGCTGTTGAATTTTGTTTTCATTTACCTAAATATGTCTGTTGTGCCTTCAGTTTTAAAGGATATTTTTTTCTGGATATAAAATTCTGAATTGGCAATTTTTGTCTTCTAGTACTTTAAGCCCTTCCATTGTCTTTTGATCTCCCTCTCTCTCTCTCTTTAAAGTAAACTCTACCCCCAATGTCGGGCTCAAACTCATAGCCCTGAGATCGAGTCACATGCTCTACCAACTGAGCCAGCCAGGCACCTTTCTTTTGATCTCTAGTTTCTGATGAGAAGTCAGCTACCATTTTTATCATTTTTGCTCACGTGTAATATATCACTTTTCTCTGGCTGCCTTCAGGACTTTTCTTCCCTGTTTGTTTTTCAGTTTGACTATACTGTATCTAAGTATGCATTTTGTTTTTGTTCTCTATATTCTCCTTGATATTCACTGAATTTCCTACATGTATACATTTTTTTCACTGAATTATTTTCAGCCATTATTGCCTCAAGTATTTTCTTTACATGCAATTATCCCTCTGCTCTCCTTCTGAGATTCTAATTATATGTATATTAGTTCGCTTGATGTTGATAGGTTACTGAGTCTTTGTTCATTTTTTTCTTTTGATCTTTAAACCAGATGATTTCTACTAATCTGTCTTCCAACTAACTTTTTGTTGTTTTTACAGTATTCAATCTGCTGATAAGCCCATTTAGTGAATTTTTCCATTTTAATTACTGTATTTCTCAGTTCTCGAAATTTTTTTTTTCTTTAAAATTTTCAGTTATATGCTGACACCCTTATCTGTTCATTCATTACAACTATATCTTCCTTTAAGTCCTTGAAAATATTTATGAATGTTATTTAATTTTTTTTCCTAATCCCCAAATCTGGGTCATCTCACATAAATTTTTTATACACTACTTCTCTCTTATGGTTCATATTTTCCTATCTCTTTGTACATTTGATAATAAATAATTGTATGTTAGATAATTGTAGATAATACATTACAGGGAGCCTGGATTATGTTGTCTTCCTTTAAAGGGTATTACATCTGTGCACCACACAAATTAATTACTGGTGGGTCGTTTTGTTATGTTAGCCTTGGTACAATTATTAGCAGCATGTGTCCATTTTGGTTTTATACTTGGCCCTAGCATGTGCCTCTTACTTTTTTGCATGGTTCTCTCTTAGGGCTTGATTCTGGATTCTCAATTAAATGCCCAAAGTATTAGTGAAGTTGCTGCTCTTGGGTTGGGCTGGAAAGCCAATGTCTCCTAGCACTGCAGGATTTTTAGCATCACTTTTCAGCCTTCCTCCGGCAGCAGGCAAACTTGTCTGGCACATTTGTGTCCCTCCACCCCAACACACATATATGGCATGCATGCATGCATGCACACACACACACACACACACACCACAGCTCAGGTGTTCTAACCCACAAAATTACAGCCATTTCAGTAACTTCGACCTCTGATAACTTTATCCTCATCTCAGGAAGACCACTACTTTACTTGAGTTTCACCTCCCTAATTACGTGTGTTTTGTTCTCAAGTATGACAGTCATGTGCTGCTTATTTATCAATGCCTGAAAATATTTGCTCTAAGTAGTTTGTCTAGTTTTATACTCTTTTGTGGCGGAAAGGCAAGTCTAATGCAAGTTACTCTATCTGATTCAAAGTAAAAATACTACATTCCTTATATCCTTGTCCATCATAGTGATAGATACCCACTTAGGCCAAATTACATGGAAACCTTGTATTGTAATGTCTCACAGATTGAACAACAATTTCATTGTTGATGGAGTCCAAAATCAACTTAAAAAGTACATTTCAAAATAGGTCTCTGAAAAATAAACTGGCCAAAACTTGCAAGGCAATCAGACTGAACTGACCATATATTTTACTCATAGCTTTGAGTATGAGATCTGCACTTGATTATAATTGAGTAAATGAGATCAGCCATCATGAAGATGATATACGTTGATTACAATTACTATCCTAATACATCTACATGCAGCATCTCAACCTACATTCCCCTACGTTTTAATTAAGAAACATGTTTATAGGGCACCTAGGTAGCTCAGCTGGTTAAGTGTTTTGGTTTTGGCTCTTGGTTTTGGCTCAGGTCATGATCTCACATCCTGGGATTGAGCCCCTGAGTCAGGCTTCACACTCACTGGGGAGTCTGCTTCCCCTCTCTCTTTCTCCCTCTGCCCCTCCCCCCAGTTCATGCACTCTCTCTCTCTCAAAAATAACTAAATACAGTCTTAAAAAGAAGAAGAAAAATACCATGTTCTTTCATTAAGAAAAAACCTTCTACACATCCATTCCAAATAATTCAAAATGTGCGCATGATTTGATTATTAACACAAAGAAAAAACAGTATAATTTATTCAGATCTAAATTTAAGAGAAGACAGTGTAGAAGAGGGAACAAATGTGAGAAGGTGGAAATAGAACAATATACAACCCTTCTTGGAAGAAGAAAAATACAAATTCATAAATGTGAGATGTCCATTGAGGTGGTGTTAGCTGTAATGATAAACAAACAAACAAACTGTAAAGCAAAGTCACTTGGATCTCTAGGGACTCTTTTTTTTCCGGTTGATGTTATAATCTTTCTTTTAGCTGATGAGAGAAACTACCAAATACAGACTATAGAATATTTATAAACATGGGTGGATTTTTCTTAAAGATTTTATTTTTAAGTCAACTCTACATCCAATGTGGAGCTCAAACTCACAACCTCAAGATCAAGAGTCACATACTCCACCCATTGAGCCAGCCAGGTGCCCCAAACATGGGTGCTTTTTAACCGATCAGATTTTAACAAAAGTCCTAAGCAGTGCATCTCAACTAGGAGGGTGGTACCATTCTCACCAAGGGGAGCTTGGGAGTGCATGGGGGCAATTTTTATTCTGTTGCCAAGACTAAAAATGCTACTGAAATTTCATGGCTAGAACCAAGGCTGTTGTATATCCTGCAACTGGTTGGACTGTCCCACCTAAAATGCCAATAGAGTCTAGCAAGAAACATTGCCTAAACTAGTATCATGCTCATCCCTTATTTATCCATAATTGTGTTTTTCTACAATTTAACATGAAGAGATAAGGGCTCTTGTGCAGTCTCATTGTTATATTATCCATATAAATGTCATTCTTGGTTTCTTTATGTTTGTCAAGAACGGTTAACGTGTTTAAGATAATTATAAGAAATAAATAATAAAGGGGCACCTGGATGGCTCAAGTCGGACTCATGATTTTGGCTCAAATCATGATCTCATGGCTTGTGAGATCCAGCTCCATACTCAGTGGGGAGTCTGCTTGAGATTCTCTCTCTCCCTCTCCCCCCACTCATGTTCTTTCTCTCTCTCTCTCAAATAAATAAGTCTTTTTAAAAAATAAATGATAAAAAGCATGACTAGTGTAGGAGCTTGATGATGATCATAGTTTATGCTTTTCATTAAAGATTTCAGATTCATCTGAAGAAGCAATGAAATTCTTAGATATTCCAACAAAAATCTCAACCTCTGCAAACAAATAAAATATTGGGGGATTTGAGATAACCACCATCATTCTTTCTCTTTCTGCGGAAGTTCCAAAAGAGCTTGGTCAATAATATTTTATATCCTGTAACGGAATTTTAAGCTTTGCTTTTAAGTTATATGCAAAATTATGTACAATTATATGCTATGGATCTAATGTTAATTTTTAATCCCTGCTTTCTAGATATGTCTGTCTTTAAATGTACCTAGTCTGAATTGAGATGTGCTGTAAGTATAAAATAGCAGATTTCAAAGATTTCATATGAAATAAAAATGTAAAATGTCTCAATTTTTATATTGATTACAAATTAAAATGATAATCATTTAGATATACTGGTTTAAATGAAATGTATTATTAAAATTGATTTCATCTGTTTTGCTTTGCCTTTCTTTTTTTTTTTTTTTAAAGATTTTATTTATTCGACAGAGATAGAGACAGCCAGCGAGAGAGGGAACACAAGTAGGGGGAGTGGGAGAGGAAGAAGCAGGCTCATAGTGGAGGAGCCTGATGTGGGGCTCGATCCCATAACGCCGGGATCACGCCCTGAGCCGAAGGCAGACGCTTAACCGCTGTGCCACCCAGGCACCCCTGCTTTGCCTTTCTAATGTGACTTACAGAAATTTTAAATTATAGTTGTAGCTGGCATCATATTGCTACTGGACAGCATATTCTAGAGAATTCATGAGACATAAGGGAAATATCAGATTATGTTTAGATTCTCTATTTAGTCACCCTGGTTTAATGTCAATTGTTCATCCTTTTATGTATTCCATACCATTTCATATCCTGTGTAGATTTAAATGGAATGAGCTTTCATAATTGCAGGCAACTCTTACCCCTTCTGTATGCAATTGCACAGTATTCACACTTGAATAGTCTTCATAATGGTATTTATGTTCCTGTCCCTAATTTTATACTGCATGTATTATTTAAAATGCTGACAATTCAGGAGGTTTGCTTTGTCTTAATGTGTGATCTGTAACAGGTCTGCTGGGATTGTATGTTATCCCAAAGAATGTATTTTCTCCCTCTCAGTTTTTAAGGTCTCCTCCAGGAGGCGCTTTTGACCTGCCAAGCACAGCTTGGGAGGCCTACCTGCCCTGCTGATTTTTACCAAGAAGTGGAGTTTCTAGGGAAGGCAGTATCAAAAAAGGTCTCCTTTGTGACTGTCATTGATTTACGGAGGCTCTTGTTGTACCATTAACCATCTCTGTTGGCTGAGAACCAGATAGGTTGCTGTTTAATTATTTAAACAACAACAAGGGGCCACCTTTTCATATATTATCTCATTTGCTTCTTAAAGAAACACTATGGGTTTAACATCAGCCCCAGTTTTTTAGGTGAAGAATCTAAGACTCAGAAAAATTGATGACTTACCTAGGGTCACACGATTGGACCTCTCTTACCTAGGTTAGAACTTTTGTAAATTTTTTTTTGTTAAGATTTTATGTATTTATTCGACAGAGATAGAGACAGCCAGCGAGAGAGGGAACACAAGCAGGGGGAGTGGGAGAGGAAGAAGCAGGCTCACAGAGGAGGAGCCTGATGTGAGGCTCGATCCCACAACGCCGGGATCACGCCCTGAGCCGAAGGCAGACGCTTAACCGCTGTGCCACCCAGGCGCCCCTAGGTTAGAACTTTTGATTACTTCCCTTGCATCTGCTGTTGCCTTAGCAAGGAAGTAATTCATATCTGAAAACTAAATGGACAAAGCCAAACAGTCTACATGGTAGAAATGGGTTGTATAGGCCCCACCCTGGAATCTATTCTATATGTGTTTCAAAACATCAAATATTTGACTTCTTTGGAAATGGTGCCAGGGTAAATTAGGCAGAACCGGAAACAGGAACTTATAAGTCTATATACTAGTGGCGATTTCAGATGTTTGAGTTTCTCTCTTCATACAATAGAAAGCAGGATAATATTTGTCGGGACTAGACAAATAGTACATGCTGATAGATATAATTGGCTTGTATATGACTCACTCCCGGTATAACATACCCTTTGACATGACTGACATGGCTTCTGATTGTGGGGAAGAATTAAACCCTACTGGCCATGCCCAACACAGAACTCTATCCTCCTTGGCTTTCAGAACAGGATATTTGAAAGAGGGGGTAATCAGAAGGGGGAATGAAGCATGAGAGACTATGGACTATGAGAAACAAACTGAGGGCCTCAGAGGGGAGGGGGGTTGGGGAATGGGATAGGCTGGTGATGGGTAGTAAGGAGGGCACGTATTGCATGGTGCACTGGGTGTTATATGCAACTAATGAATCATCGAACTTTACATCAGAAACCGGGGATCTACTGTATGGTGACTAACATAATAAAAAAACATTAAAAAAAAAGAACAGGATATTTGCTTAAATTCTACTTCAGTTATATGATCACTTTATTTAAAGTATGGTAGCTTTCTGTTTCTTAACTCTATTAAGTCTAAATTCTTGTGCTTGATTTTCAAGGGCTTGTTTAATCTGACCTCCTCTAGCTGCCTGAATTTATCTTCCACTACTCTTTACTAGGATCATTTCACTCTGGTCGATTAGATCCCCTTACTGTCCTTTAAACATTCTGCTTTCTTTTCTCTTATGTCACTTTCTTCACATGCCCTTTCCTTTTCTCTTACCTACTCACCAAGACCTAACTCAAATTCCACCACTATCATTTACTATCCTCCTTCTTTTAATTCTTTGGTGCTTAGAATTTGTACCTGTTTTGAATGTGAAAATGTGTTTTCATCTTAGCACTTATTATGTGGCTGGGTTCTGTGTCTGCCTCCCATCCCCCACCCCATACTTAAAAAGAAAAGTGACTGGCATTAACAAGAGAGATTTGTTTATCTTTTAGGAGTTTCCACTCTGAAGCATATAATAGGATCCAGAGTCCTCCTGCACCCTTGAGGGTAGGAGACAAGATTGGGCCTCCTTGGGCACAGGTATAACAAGTGGACCTATCTTCTAGACACTGACCACAATGGGTGACACTGGACACAAAAGAAGTCAGAAATCTGGGAAGAGAGAAGATCTCAGGGTGCCCAGAGGGAAATGATACTGTGCAGGCTGACCTGACAGAGTAAAACAAAAATGTTTGTTGCTCTTCTAACTCACTATATTGTAACCAATCATGGTGTTTTCATGTTTAACTAAGATCTTTACTAGGATTTACCTGGTTTATGACTCTACAGTTACCTTTAAGGATAACCATATTTTATCTCTTTCTTTCAATTATTACAAAGTACTTTTCTCCATATAATGTTTTGACAACTTTATTGAGATATAAATGCTATTTCAAAATAAATAAATAAATTGTATGTAAGTATTTAAATTATATAGTTTTCTATGGTGACATAATATAATAAAAAAATTTAAAAATAATAAATTATATAGTTTTCTGAGCTCTGACATATGCATATACACCTGAGACCATCATCCTCAAATTTCTTTGTGTTCCTTGCCACGCTGTCCTGTTACCAAGCAATAATTATCATTATAGATTAGTTTGAATTTTCTAGTATTTTATGTAAAAGGAATTATAAGTATGTATTTTTTTTGGTGTGGTTTATTTCACTCAGAATCTCCTTGCCATTGCTATTATCAATAGCTCCTTATTATTTTTTTTTTAAGATTTTATTTATTTAGAGAGAGAGCATGGGTGCAAGGGAGGGGGGGTGGTCAGAGGGAAAGGGAGAATCCCAAGCAGACTCCTCACTGAGCATGGAGCCTGACATCAGGCTGGATTGCAGAACCCTGAGATCATGACCTGAGCCAAAATCAGGAGTTGACTGCTTAATTGACTGAGCCACCCAGGCACCCCAATAGCTCCTTATTGATGAACAATATTCCAAAATTTAATACCTATGTATCTGTCGATGGACACCTGGGTTTTTGGTTTGTTTGTTTTTACTCTTACAAATGAAGCTATTATGAACATTTGTTAACAAGTCTTAGTGAGGAAATAACTTTTATTCCTCTTGAGTAAATACCCAGGAGTGAAAAAAACTGGGCTCATATGGTAGATAATGGTTTAATTTTTAAAGAAACTGCCCAATTGACAATTATAACCAGCAGTGTCATGAGAAATCCAATTGTCCTCATCTTTGTCAACACTTGTATGATTAATCCATCCATTTTAGTAATTCTAGTGGATATGCAATGATATTCATTGTGGTTTTGATTGGCATTTTCCTAATGATTAATGATGTTGAATATCTTTTCATATACATGTTTTCCATGTGTGTATCTTCTAAAGTGAAGTGTTTATTTAAATCTTTTGCCCACTTTTTTGAAATTGGGTTGTCTTCTTATTTATAAGTTTTAAGAGTATGTATATATCTAGGTTTAATTCTTTCGGATGTATGTTTTGCAAAATTTTCTCCTAGTCTGCAGCTTACCTTTCCATTTTCATAACAGTGAATATAAAAGTGAGAGCAAAAGTTTTTGTTTTGATGAAATCGAATTTATTGATTTATTTTTTTTTAGAGTTTATGTTTTTTATGTGTATTTAGAAATTTGCCAAACCCAAGGTCAAGAACATAGGAAACATGGGAACATAGGAAAACTTTGTTTTCTTCTAGAAGTTTTATAGCTTTAGTCTTACATTTAGGTCTATGATGTATTACCTGTCGATTTTTGTATGTTATATGGTAAGGGTTCAGATGAATGGACTTTGTCTATTTCATCCTAGTTGTATCATTTATTATCATAAAGTTGTTCATAATATTCCCTTGATATTTATTTATTTATTTATTTATTTATTTATTTATTTATTTATTTATT
This sequence comes from Ursus americanus, assembly GCF_024610735.1. Lineage (NCBI taxonomy): Eukaryota > Metazoa > Chordata > Mammalia > Carnivora > Ursidae > Ursus > Ursus americanus. The sequence goes on along the minus strand of NC_142128.1, from coordinate 50,268,210 downwards.
TATTTATAAGAGAGTGGGAGGGAGGCAGAAGCAGAGGGAGAAGCAGGCTCCCCACGGAGCAGGGAGCCTGATGTGGGGCTCTATCCCAGGACGCTGGAATCATGACCTGAGGAGAAGGCAGATGCTTAACCAACTGAACCACCCAGGTGCCCCTCCCTTGATATTCTTTTAATGTCTGTAGTATCTACAGGGATGTCCTCTATCATTTCTGGTATTGATAATTACTGTCATCTCTTTTTTTTTTTTTCTTCCTACTCAGTCTGACTAGAGATTTATAAGTTTTATTTAGATTCAGAGAATAAACTTTTGATTTAATTGATTTTCTCTATTTTCTTTTTGTTTTCTATTTTTTTGATTCCTGATCTTATCTTTATTATTTCCTTTCTTCTGCTTGGGTTTTAATTTGCTCTTCTTTTTCTAGTTTCTTAAGGTAGAAGCTGAAGTTGTTGATTAGAAACTTTTCTGATTTCCTAATGTAGACATTCAGACTATAAGTTTCCCTCTAAAGAACTTTCATGGTATCCCACAAATTTTGACATGTTGTGTTTTCACTTTCATTCACTGTGAAATACTTCCTAATTTCCCATTTGATTTCTTCTTTGGCTCACGGGTTATTTAAAAGTTTGTTACTTAGGGGTGCCTGGGTGGCTCAGTTAGTTAAGTGTCTGACTCTTGATTTTGGCTCGTGTCTTGGGATCAAGCCTCGCGTTGGGCTTTGCACTCAGTGCAGAGTCTGCTTGTCCCTCTCCCTCCCCCGGCTTGCACTCTCCCTCTCTCTCTCAAATAAATAAATAAAATCTTAAAAAAAAATAAATAAAATTTGTTACTTAATTTCCAAAATTTGGAGTTGTTCCAGGTATTTTTTTGTTGTGGTTATTGATTTCTAATGTAATTCCATGTGGTCAGAAAACATACTTCACCTGTTTTGAAATTTTTTAAATGTATTGTTTTATGTTTCATGATCATGGTAAATAGTAAAAAAGAATGTATATCCTGCTGTTGTTGGGTGGAGTGTTCTATAGACATCAGTTAAGTCAAGTCAACTGATGGCATTTAAGTCTTCTATAACCTTATTGAGTTTCCATGTGCTTGTTCTATCAATCATTGAGAAAGGGATATTGAAGTTTCTAACTATAATTGTGAATTTGTGCAGTACTCCCATCTGTTTTTGCTTCCTCTATTTTGAAGATTTTCTATTAGGTATATAAACATTTAAAATTGTTATATTCTTTTGATCAATTGATTTATTTAATATGAAATATTTTCCTTTACCCTTGGTAAATATTCTTTGCTGTGAAATCTACTTTCTCTGGAAACAAAACAAATAAAGGGGAAGAAGAGAAGTGCCTATTTAAAGGGGGGGGGGGAAGAAGAGATAGAGAAATCAAGAAACAGAGCCTTAATTATAGAGAACAAACTGATGGTTTTGGAGGGGATGGGTTAAAAGATGATGGGGATTAAGGAGTGCACTTGTGATGAGCACCAGATGATGTATGGAATTGTTGAATCACTGCATTGTACACTTGAATTAAAATAAAAACTTAAAAAAAAGAAATCTACCTTGTCTGATATTAATATGACTATTCCAGCTTCCTTTTGATTAGTGTTAGCTTGGTTTATCTTTTTTATTTAAAGTGTGTTTTCTTGTAGGAAGCATATAGTTGAGTTTTGCTTTTTTATTTTTTTAAAGATTATTTTTGAGAGAGCAGGGAGGAGCAGAGGGTGAGGGGGAGAGAGAGAATGTCACGCAAACTCCCCTCTGAGCACAGAGCCCAATAGGGGGCTCAGTCTCACGACCCTGAGATCATGACCTAAGTCAAAATCAAGAGTCGAGGGGCGCCTGGGTGCCTCAGTCATTGAGCATCTGCCCTTGGCTCAGGTCATGATCCCAGTATCTTGGGATTGACCCCACGTCGGGCTGCCTGCCTAGCGAGGAGCCTGCTTCTCCCTCTCCAGGTCCCCCCTGCTTGTGTTCCCTCTCTTGCTGTCTCTCTCTGTCAAATAAATAAACAAGATCTTAAAAAAAAAAAATCAAGAGTCAGATGCTTAACTGCCTGAGCCAACCGGATACCCCAAGTTTTGCCTTTTTAAAATTGAATCTGAAAATCTATGCTTTTTAAAGAAATTTTTAGACCATTTACATTTAATGTCATTAATGATACAATTAGGTTTAAATTTGTGGTCTTAACGTTTTTCTTCCTGTTTGTATCTTCTGTTCTATGTTCCCCCTTTTCTCTTTTTCATCTCCCTTTGGATTAATTAAGCATGTGTTATCTCCTCTGTTGACTTACTAGCTCTAACTCTGTGATTTTGTTGTTTGTATTGCTATAGCGCCTTTAGCTTATACACTCCTTTAGCTTGTGACAGTATACCTTCATGTGATATTTTATCGCTTCTGTTACAGCTTTAGGTCTTTACAACAGTATACTTCTATTCTCCTCTTCTGCTTTTATGCAATTGTGGTCTTACATTTTACCTGTACATATGTTATGAACCTCACAATATGTTATTAATTGCTTTAAATGGTTAATTATCTTTTAAAGAGATTTTTTAAATAAGAAAAAAGTATTTTACATTATTTTGTTTTATGTGCTTTAGATATATATTTCATATTTGCCCACATATGTACACTTCTTATATTCTTCTTTTGTTAGATTCAAATTTCCATCCAGTAATTTCTTTCTGCCTAAAGAGCGTCAACATTTCATACAGCATAGATATGGTAGTAATGAATTCCTTTAGCTTTTGTGTCTGAAAATACATTCCAACATCTTTTCGCTTTGTTTAGCGTATTTAGAAATTTCCTTTTTCTGATGGGAATCTTTTTTTTTTTTTTTGTAATAGTGTTACTGACGTATAATTCACGTAACTAAACTATTCATCCATTTGAAATGTATAATTCAATGGTTTTTCATATGTTCACAAAGTTCTGCATTACCACAATCAATTTTAGAACATTTTTATCACCCCCAGAGAGAAATCCTGTACTCTTTATCTGTCTCCGTCTAAAACTCCTATCTCTTTAAGCCCTAGACAACCAATAATCTATTTTCTGTCTCTATAGATTTAAATATTCTGGTCATTTCATATAAATGGAGCCATATGATATACGGTCTTTTGTAGCTGGCTTTTTCACTCAGCACAATGTTTTCAAGGGACGTTTCTGTTTTAGCATATATCAATATTCCATTTCTTTTTTATTGCTGTTGTATTGATATATTACATTTTATTTATTAATTAACTTGATGGACATTTGGGTTGTTTACAGTTTGGGCTATTATGAGTAATGATGCTATGAATATTTGTATATAAAGTTTTGTGTGGATATATGTTCTTTTTTAGATTTTACTCATTTGAGAGAGAGGGAGTGAGAGAGAGACCATGCACACAAGCCAGGAGAGGGGCAGAAAAGCAAACTCCCTGTTGAGCAGGGAGCCCAATGTGGGACTCATCCCAGGACTCCAAGATCATGACCTGAGTCGAAGGGTGACATTTAACTGACCGAGCCACTCAGGCACCCAGATATATGTTTTTATTTCTATTGGTTATTCACCTAGGAGTGGTATTAATTGGTTATATGTTAACTCTATGTTTAACCTCTTGAGGAATTGCCAAGTTATTTTCCAAGGTGGCTGTACATTTTTACACTCCTGGCCATTGTATATTTTCTCTGGAGTAATGTCCATTCAAATACTTTGCCTTGGATTTAAAAAAAAAATAGGTTACATGTCTTTTTATTATTGAATTTTAAGAGTTCTTCATATATTCTAGGTACAAATCCCTTTTCATATGAATGGCAGATATTTTCCTCTTCTGTGTGGTTATCTTTTTTTTTTTTAAAGATTTTATTTATTTATTTGACACAGATAGAGACAGCCAGTGAGAGAGGGAACACAAGCAGGGTAAGTGGGAGAGGAAGAAGCAGGCTCATAGTGGAGGAGCCTGATGTGGGGCTCGATCCCATAACGCCGGGATCACGCCCTGAGCCGAAGGCAGACGCTTAACCGCTGTGCCACCCAGGTGCCCCTGTGTGGTTATCTTTCAACTCTTTTGATCATATCCTTTGAAACACAGAAGTTTTGAGTTTAATAAAGTCTAATTTATCTATTTTTTCTTTGCTGTGCTTTTGATGTCATATCTAAGAAATCATTGCCTACTCCAAGATTTCTCCCTATGTTTTCTTCTATGATTTTTATAGTTTTAGCTCTTACATTTAGGTCTATGAGCCTTTTTGAAATAATTTCTGTTTGTGGTGTAAGGTAGGGTTCAGTTTCATTCTTTTGCCTATGGATACCCAGGTGTCCCAGCATCATGTGTTGAAAAGACTTCACCTCTACTTTGAAAAATATTTTCACTTGGTATATAACTCCAGAGTGTCATTTTTTCACCAGCACTTTAAATATGTGAAACAACTGTTGTTTTTTGTGTTTTTTTGTTTGTTGTTTTTTTGCTTCCATTTTCGATGAGAAGTCCTGTGTCATTTTATCTTTGCTCCTCTGTACATAGTGTGTCTGTTTTCTCTAAATGAATTTCATTATTTCTCACTATCACTGGTTTTAAGCAATTTAATACGCCTTGGTGTTGTTTTCTTCATGTTTCTTTTGCTTGCGATTTGTGGAGCTTCTTGATCTGTGAGTTTTCAGCAAATCTGGAACGCTTTTTATTATTTATTCGAACATATTTTCTGTCTCCCCCCTCCTTCAGGGACCCCATTTACACATATATTGAACTGAAGTATGCACATTGATGCCCTATTCATTTCTTTCAGTCTCTTTTCTCTCCATTTCTTTTTAGAAAGTTTATATTGCCATGTCTTCAGGTTCAGTAATGTTTTCTTCTGCAGTATCTAATCTGCTATTAATCCTATCCATTGTATTTTTCATCTCAACCATTCTTTTGTTCACCTAAGTTTTATCTGGATCATTTTTATATTCTCTATGTTTCTACTTTGCATGTTATGCTTTTCTATGGCATCTCTAGTTTAGGGAATAGAACTGTGTTAATGTCCTTGTGTAATAATTCTTTCATCTGTGTCATATATCAAAGTTTCTGTCGACTGATTTTTCTTTTCATTATGGGTTGTATTTTCCTGCTTCTTTGCATGCCTCATAATTTTTTATTGGATTCCAGACATTGTGAATTTACCTTTTTCAGTACTCAGTTTAAATATTCTACAGCTTTATTCTTGAATGCAGTTAATTTACTTGGAAACATTTTGGTATTTTTTTTTTCTTTTTAAAACTTTATTTTAGAGAGAGAGACAGTGTGTGTGTGTGTGTGTGTGTGTGTGTGTGAGTGAGGAAATGAGCAGGGGTAGTGGGAGAGGGTGAGGAAGAGAAGCAGACTTCTTACTGAATGTGGAGCCTGATGCGGGGCTGGATTTCACAACCCTGAGATAATGACCCTAGCCAAAACCAAGAATCAGACACTTAACCGACTGAGCCCTCTAGGTGCTACAAACATTTTGATATTTTCAAGGCTTGTTTTAAGGCGTTGTTAGAGTAGCTTTCAATCTTAAGCTGACATTTTTCCCTTTGCTGAGCAATCTACCCGATGCCCTGTTTATTATAGATTTTCCACTCTGGCTGGTGGGAGCACAACCTATCCTTTACTCCAACAAGAGTTCTTCCTACCCTCTCTGGTGGTTCTTCCACTGGCCTTAGGTAGTTCTTTATACACGGGTGCTTATCATTGTTCGGTTGAAGACTTGACAGAACCCTCTGCAGATCTTTGGAGCTCTGTCTCTGTCTGTGCAGTTGTCTTTTCCATGCAGCTCTCTTCTCTCCTGTACTCTTCCCTGCAAATTCTAGTTGCCTTGACCTCCCCAAACTTTCAAATCTGTCTCCTCAACTCAAGGAAATCACCTGTTTGAGTGTTCCTTCTCTGGCTGTGGCCTGGAAACTTCATCCAGAGAGTAAGCTGAGGCAATCATAGCACTCCCCTCATCTGTTCCACTTTTCTTAGGGATCACTGCCCTCCACTGCTTGTTGTCCAATGTCTAAAAACTATTGTTTCATATATTTTGTCCAATTTTTTCATATGTTTAACATAGGAGGGTAAATCTGGCCCCTGTTACTCCATCTCACCTGGAAGCCATAGTCCTCAATAAATATTTTACACCATTCTCTGAACACTGAGTGGTTTCGTCATTGGCAGTAGACTGTGTTCTTTCTGGTAACTTCATTCAGTATTAGGCCTTATAGAAGTTCCTGGGCAGGCATCATGGGAGGTTTACAATTATATGTTATTATTCTGTCTCCTCTTTGTTTCAAATATATTTGTCTTGTCTTCTCAGGCAGACTGCAAATTCTTTAAGATCAGAAAACCTCCAAATCTTATTTTTATGCCCCCCAACCAGACATATTTATTTTATTTTTTTAATTTTTAAAAAAGATTTTATTTATTTGACACAGAGAGAGAGACAGCCAGCGAGAGAGGGAACACAAGCAGGGGGAGTGGGAGAGGAAGAAGCAGACTCCCAGCAGAGCAGGGAGCCCCATGCAGGGCTCGATCCCAGGACCCTGGGATCATGCCCTGAGCCGAAGGCAGACACTTAAGGACTGAGCCACCCAGGCGCCCCATAGACATGTTTATTTTTTAACTCTTACTCAACCTATTACTCAGTGAAAATTCCATTTGAGGTGTTAACAAATAATATACTTGGGATTTGAATTTATGTTAAGCATCAGGACCACATACTCAAATTCTATTAAAAATGAACGCTGATTCATCCACTAGAATTATATACATACACTGGCAGAAAGAACTACCCTCATTGTGGTCAGCTGAGAATTTTTTTCTGTCCACTGAACTTGTTAATATCGCTTTAAGGCAATCATCATCATAAGAAATGCAGATAAATGAAAACCCTGGAAAATCAACAAACTAAACAGCCATTCTTCAGCAACTGAGAGCTCTCATCCTTCATATAAAAGCATATCTGAATATTAGTCAAAGTAAATATTAGTAAAGTAATACTGAATTAGATCATTTTGGATTTTGCCTTTTCAACCAATGAATTGTCATTAATTAATTCTACTCTAAATAGAAATAAGAAAAAGTAGAATTACCTTTATCTGCTTTATCTATTCCGGTAATACGTAGGAAAAAAAATACACTGTAATTTCATTCACTCTCTCCATAACAAATATGCCCTCAATCAACAATAAATGTATTCTAGATTCTGTTCCAGGTGTTGAGGATGCTGCTGAGGGGAAGACACAAAATGCCTTGTTCTTATGGCATATTTCCTTCTGGCACTATTTACATATGGAGGCTCCATGTAGGTTAATGGTATATTTATAATATGTGAGTTATCATGGGTTCATCCAACAAATCATTTGTTGAGTCCCTCATACATTCCAGACACTTTTCTAGGCATTTAGATTATAGCAGTGAACAAAATAAATTCCTTGCTCCCCTGGAACTTATATTTGGGGTTGGGGAGTCAGTCAGATAGATAAATGTAAGGCTGCTGGAAATGCCTAAAGAAAAACAAAGCTGGATGGTGAACTAGATATTCATGGAAGGAGCTCTATTTTATGTAGAGTGATAAAGAAAGGCCTTTTGTTAAACAAGAAATGGTGTTGCTACAGACACCTGATGAAGTGAGGGAACTAGTCAGGTGGACTGTTTGGGGGAACTGTTCCAGGCTGATGAATTGCCAGTGCAAATGCTCTGATGCAAGAGTGGGGCTTGGTGAGTTTGAGTACAACCAGCAGAGCAAAAGGAGAGAAGTGGGGGTAAACGGGATGGGCAAGGTCAGATCAAATAAGACAGTGTAGTCCTTCATAAAGACAGTGTAGTCCATGCATTTTACTTGAAAGTGGAAAGCTGTAGTAAGGTTTGCAGAGGAGAGACATGACCAAATTAATGTCATGAAATGATCACTCTGGTTGCTCTTGACACAGTAGACCTCAGGGAGGCAAAGGCAGGACAGTAGGAAGACTATCGTAACCTTCTAGGTGAGAGATGATGGTGGCTTGGCCATATGGTGTTCACAGAGGAGATGGTGAGAGAGGTCGGATTCTGGATGTGTTTCCAATGCTTGTGCTGAGTGAAAAAGCCAGATAAAAAAAGAAGACATACTCTATGATTCCACTTTATCAAATTCCAGAAATTCTGAATCTATAGCAACAGAAGGTTGAAGATCGGCAGGAAGGAGGGAAGGATTACAAAGGAACATGAGGACTCTTTTATCAGTGATGGGTATAGTTAATTATCTTGATTACAGTGATGGTCTCATGGGTCAAAACTTATCAAACTGTACACTTTAAATGTGTGCAGTTTATTATATGCCAGTTATTATATGCAGTTTATTATATGTAATATGCCAATTAACTTCCAATAAAGCTATTAAAATAAAGAGAGCCCAGGATTGTCTGATGGATTCGATTTGGGTGTGCGAGAAAGAGTTGTCAGGAATTAAGTTTTTTTTTTGTTTTTTTTTAAAAGATTTTATTTGTTTATTTGTCAGAGAGAGTGGGAGAGAGAGAGAGAGATTCAGGCACAGGAAGAAGCAGGCTCCCCACTGAGCAAGGAGCCGATATGGGACTCGATCCCAGGACGCTGGGATCATGACCTGAGCTGAAGGCAGACATTTAACCTACTGAGCCACCCAGGCGTCCCAGGAATTAAGTTTTTGACTTGAGCTCCTGGAGGATGGGAATGAAAATGGCATTTATTGAGATATAGAAAGACTGACAAGTGTAAAGTGCTCCAACCACCGCCAGAACAATGCAGCCACTCTTCTCTGGGCTGATCTGTGGGCTTGTGGCCTGCCTTCTTTTCTTTTTTCTTTTCTTTCTCTCTTCGCACATATAAATAATTCAGTGATACTGTCATTTAAACAAGATTTTGCTTCCCCTAGTCAGAAAGAAAGTACAAAAATTGCATGTTGCTTGATGGAGGCTTTACAGAGCTGTGATTAAAAGGGAGGATGGGGCGCCTGGGTGGCACAGCGGTTAAGCATCTGCCTTCGGCTCAGGGTGTGATCCTGGCATTATGGGATCGAGTCCCACATCAGGCTTCTCTGCTATGAGCCTGCTTCTTCCTCTCCCACTCCCCCTGCTTGTGTTCCCTCTCTCGCTGGCTGTCTCTATCTCTGTCAAATAAATAAATAAAAATCTTAAAAAAATAAAAGGGAGGATATTCCCTGGGTTTGAATCTGAGCTCTACCTTTCACTAGAAGTGTGAATGCACCAATTTACTCATCTCAAAAATGAAGATAGTAATAGCATCCTCTATTGTGAAGATTCAAGGAACGGATACATTTAAAGACCTTAGAATAACACCTGGGCCTAAAGAAAGAACTCAGTACAAGTTAGTTGCAATTAATTAGCCTTTCCCTATCTTATATTTGTTCTTTAGCCGTTTTTATGTCAGTTGGTTTCCACTAAATTGTGGATTTCTTTAGACAAGGGCCAGATATCTTGTCTTTTGACCTACGTCTTTCCCCACGCCACCCTGGTGTCTGGCATGCATAAATGATCGCATAAAATGGAAGCTCAACACGTTTGTGTTGAATTAAATTACTTCTCCCCTTAGATAAAGGCCCAAGAATCTGAAGATCTCAGCACTGGTATACATTGCTAACCCCTTCCCTACCAACGCTCAAAAAAAGACCAAGCTGGCCACCGGCTCTAATTTCCATCACCAACCTACCATTCCACTCATGCCCCTTCCCAAAGGGGATCATGGATGGGTCCCCCCAGGGAACCCCTGGAAGCCTGAAGGAAAGGGAGCCTCAAGCCAGAGACTAATAGCGGCAACTCGTGGGTGGGATTTGGTAGTTTGGAAAAGGAAGCACCAAACCAAGAATGGGGGGGAGGGTGGCGGTGGGCTGGTTAGGGCTGGACCAGAAATGAGAAGCTGCGAGAAGGTACCAAAAAAGGACCCCGTATTGGGCTGGTGGGATGGGGGCTCCAAGGTCGCAGAAAGGGGTGAGCGACGACTGCAGCGGCGCGGAGGGCTGACTGCGAAGGGACCGGGCCATGCAGGGGAGACGTGAGGGCTGGCGGCGGGGGCGGAGAACGGAGGAACGCGCGAGGCAGAGGGTCGCAGCACCTCGCCGCGGCGGTGCTGACGTGTCGGCCGGGAACGCCGCGGCCTCCGGCACCGCCCCTCCCCGCCGCGCGCCCCGCCCGCCGCGTTCCGCCCTCGGCCCCGCCTGCCGGCGCCCGCCCGGCCTCGCCTCCGCCTCCGTGCCGCCGGCTCCCCCGCGGTGACCACAACATGGCTGCGGCGCCGGGGCTGCTCTTCTGGCTGCTCCTGCTCGGGCCGCTCTGGCGGGTGCCGGGCCAGCCGCACGCGGACACGAGCCGGCGCTTCGCGGAGCACAAATTGTGCGCGGACGAGGAGTGCAGCAGTGAGTGGCAGGAGGGCGGTGGCGGCGGAGCCGCGCGGGGGCGGGAGCTGGGCAGCCCCGCGAGCGGGCCGGGGGCGCAGGCCGGGCGGGCGCGGCGCCGGGGTGGGCGAGCGCCGGCGCCCCGCGCTGTCCTTTCGGCTCTCGGCGCCCCCGGGCCCTGGCCGGGGGGCTGCGCCTCCCACTTGTTGCCAGCGTTTCCTTTCCCTGTGCTGATCTGGCGGGGTTTGGGGCTGGCGGTGGCCGTGGCCCCCGGTTTCCCCAGGGACGGCTCGAAGCACCCGCTCCCCGCCCGGCCCCGAGGGGAGACCGAGCAGTTGGGGTGCGCGCCGCGCGCCCTGGGCTCACCGCGCCGCAGCAAGCGCTCTCCTGCCCCCGCCGCGGGGACCTGGGTGGGTGCAGTCGGGGCGCAGATGCGCCGAGGGCTCGGCGGGTGCGTTCCTGGCCGCAGGTTGATGGTGGGGCTCGGGAAGGGCGCTGGCGGTACCCCTTCGCCCTACTGCTTCTCTCGGATTTGGGGCTCGTACCGCCTTTTGACAGGGATTGGAGTTTGGGTTTGGGACGAGCCCGGAGTCCAAGCATGCAGTGTATTCCAAGGTCTCCGCCTCGGCTGTGCTTCAGTCCTGTCATTTCTGTGCTTAGAAGTCTCCTTGCAAACAGCCAGGCAGGGAGGGCACCTTAAGGAAGGCCAAAATCTTTCGCTCTTGAAAGAGGCCAAGAATCTCTGCCTCGGCCACCTGGGACCGGCAGCCTCCTCTTTGCGCAGGAAGCGGAATTGTGCCCCAGTCCTAGATTGGGGGTGGGGGATGGACTGTGGGCGGCGAGGAGGACTGAGATCTCCAGAGGCAGATGAAGAGGATTCGTAAAGTAATCATAAAAAATATTTATTCGTTTTCGTAAACCTGACCAGCCTTAGCCTTAGTCACTTGTGTTGTTGGAATCTCTTCCCATGTGTTTGTGGGACCGGGATCATTCTTAAGGCCTCCCGGAGGGTCTCGAATAACCTTGTAACTTAGTGATAAACCGCGTTCGGAAACGGTTGTTCATAAATTGTAAACAATACATGTAGAAAACTGTTCTTGCTGAAAAGGCTGTATGCCTACAGTTTAGCTATTTATATTCAAATTGATGCTATTCGAAAACAAATTTCCTAGTTGGAAGAGTTTGTATCGCCGCAACGCCCGTGAACGGGAAGCCAGGAGGCATCTCTGCGTTAAGCCGTTCCAGGAGGTAACCTAGGGCTGAAGCACATCAACGAACACGACAAAAGTGGAGCAACTTCCACACTTTTCCCTTTCAGTTTTCCCTGAGCAAACCCAGATGATTAGCAAGCAGGGTTGGCTAAGACAAAATGTTTGCCCTTCTTTGCTTTCAAGCACTTCCTTGCTTGGGTTCCTCCAAACCAGTTACCTGGAGAATCACATCGTTGATGCTTCCCCAGGACGGAGACTTGGTGCTGGAAGGACCCTTACTTGTCACATAAGTTGAGAAATGGCATGTGTCCAAACAGATACAACCAAAACACAACAGGCGGCAGCCCAGCAGGGTCTGGGACTGTGTTGCATTAAGTATCTCGTAAGGTGTGTGTGTGAGAGAGGGAGCTGTCTGTACTTTTAGGAAAGTTGTATCACAGTGTGCGGTAATGTCATCTAATGTAACAATTTTTCAGTGATCTCTTCTCAGGAGGAAACAAAAGAAACATTGCTATTTCCAGTTGCTATAGAATCCCCAGTCTTAAATTGTCCATCACCTTCAACCTGGCCTTTCCCCCAGTTACATCTGAATTAGGATGTTGACATGTATTAAAATAATCGGATTTTAGCTTCAAAATCCAAATAACCGCCCTCAGATCTATCTGTTCTTCCCTCAAATATGTATTAAAGATACATTTTACTGTATTTATGGCTCACTGGCTTTAAGAAAAAGTTTTCTTTCCATGTCACCCTTCTTTTCTCTATTTAACTGTATCTTGTCCATTTCATCTTATATCAGAAACTGTGTATTTGGCCAACAAAAAGAAAAATGCTGCTTCTACTAGTTTCTAGATCAAGTGTGATTTAAGTACTGCGTTTTAAGACTGAAGGTAACTACTGGACAATTCTCATAGTTTTGCTTGTCCCTGCAACATGTGATGCCCACTTCTGATTTCATGTATATACATAAATAAAATAAATAAGGGTATCTTTACTTCGTGTTGAAACCTTCATAATGTTGGGTACGGTGAACATTACTTTCATAATAATTTCACATTACCCCGTCATGTGATTGGACCAGTAAGAGGATGTGATGTCCCTTCCCGTTAATTTATCCAGATACTGTACGGGGAGAGCAGCGTGGCCTCAGATGAAGTCAACAGTGTTTACTACTGCAAGGTAGCAGGTTTAGCCACTTAACGATAGTGCCTTTTAGTGTTAGTTCAAGTTAATTGACCCCTTGGGGGTTCCTGGGTGCTCTCCCCAGCTCCCTATTACCTCTTCATGCGGCCATGCTTAAGCCAGCCAGCATCTACATTTGAATTTATCCAATTGCGCCATGAAGCTTTTTATGATTACAATACAGCAGAGATTGAGGACAAGAAGGTTAGAGAGGGGACCAAGAGTTTCTTGGTCCACACCGGCTATGCGTGGCGGTGGACTCCTTGCTTTATGTTTATCCATAGAGAAAAACAGGGAAAGTGGCCATCTCTCCTGTCTGCTTGTAGGGATGATATATGATGATAAACCTCTAAAGATTTTAGATACTCGGAGCCTGTGCATTGAAAGCGATTGATTCCAGAGAGTACTGGAGAAACTTGATTGTTGTTTACACACTAAAGGACACCCTCCTATTTCCTGATACATCAGCATGGACTGGTCCTGATACCTGTTTTTCTCTTTTTTCCCCCCTGTCTTTACATACAGTGTTAATGTACCGGGGTGAGGCTCTAGAAGATTTTACAGGCCCCGATTGTCGTTTCGTGAGTTTTAAAAAAGGTGATCCTGTGTATGTCTACTACAAACTGGCAGGGAGACCTCCTGAAGTTTGGGCCGGAAGTGTAAGTACAAATTTGACACGCTTTAGCTTCTTGCTTTCTATCGGCTTGTTTCTCACTGTAGATGGAAATAACTGTTTTCCTGGGGTCTTTGATGGAGTTACTTGTCCTCTCTGCCAGACTGGGGAAACAGGTGTCTGTGTGTCCCGGGCAGGCATCAGGCCTGGCCCCAGGTAGGGACTCTGCTCTGTTCCTTAAACAAAACTGAACTGCTTCTGGTTGTTATCAGCCGTGGGTGCTGCCTCCATAGGAAAGGTTGTGGTGGTGAAACCTGGAAATTCGGAACTTCATTGCTTCACAGCGGAAGGGTGCACGGGCATTAGACTTAGTCCTGTAGACTTGGTGTGGGACAGTGTTTCACGTGTTCATGTTTAAAGTTGATTGTATGCGTATTTTTTTTCTAAGTTATCAATATTTGTGAAAGAGTGACAGCTCTGGGACCAGTTACCTAATTATACGTACTGTCACTAGTCTGTTAAAAAAGCAAAATGTCCTTTCCATTGTGTGTTTTTTGTTTCCTTGCTTTGTTTGCAACTTCTGGGTCATCCTTTTCCTGCTCTTCAGACACCTGCTTCTGGAGGATCCCCCCCGCTGCTCTCTTCCCAGCCGGTTTTATGGGTGCCCTCATGGCACCCATATGACTGGAAACCAATGACTCCATCATGCTCTGCTTTTTAAAACAAGTTTTTGTTCAAGTATAAGTAACTTAGAGGGTTCTGTTAGTGTCAGGCGTGCAGTATAGGAACTCCGCAATTCCACGTGTTACTCAGTGCCCGTCACGATAAGAGTACTCTTCCTCCCCCATCACCTGTTTCACCCGTTCCTCCACTCACCTCCCCTGTGGCACCCACCAGTTTGTTCTGTGTATTCCAGTGTCTGTTTATTGTCTCTTTTTTTCTTTGTTTTGTTTCTTAAATTTCACATATGAGTGAGATCATATGGCATTTATCTTTCTCTAGCCCACTTATTTTTCTTAGCGTTATACCCTCTCAGTCCATCCATGTTGTTACACATGGCAAGTGATTTCATTCTTTTTTGTGGCCGAGTAATATTCCATGGTGTGTGTGTGTGTGTGTGTGTGTGTGTACACGTCTTTGTCTACTCATCTATTGGTGGACACTTGGGTTGCTTCCACGTTTTAGCTATTGTAAGATTCTATTTATTTATTAGATAGGTATCAAGAGAGCACACTCACGGGGGAGGGACAGAGGGGGGAGGAGAGGGACAAGCAGACTTCATGCTGAGTGTGGGGCCCTACGTGGGGCCAATCCCATGACCCAGGGCTCAATCCCACAACCCCGAGATCATGGCCTCAGCCAAAATCAAGATCCAGTGCTCAACCAACTGAGCCACCCAGGCACCCCATTGGCTGTTGTAAATAATGCTCATGCTTTTTACGTTTTTAATGAGAGTCCCTAGGAGTGGTCTGACTGAGAGGCTTATGAGTTCTTGTCCTTTCCTTTCTAAAAAGTGTGATGTGTGGGCTGTTTATTTACCGAAAGTTGTAAGAGTTCTTGATATCCTTATAGATTGTTCAAACTTCCAGAAATACCCAGTCCCCACTGTGAAAACTTTTACTCTCAATAAAATACCAAACAACAGAAAATAAGGCTTGAGAAACCTACACAGGGAAAACCAGATTCATTTTGTTGGTGTTCCAGATTCCTAGGGAGGAATCTTGAAAGACCAACTAACTGGTCAGGTTCAGCCCTTGTAATTTGGGCAGAATCCTGATTGAATCACCAGATACAAAGAAGAGTCTGTTCTGTTTCCTTCAAGTCTACCACATGAGATTTCTTGATAATCTTTACTCTTGGCAAGTTTTTTCTACATACCTAGGCTACATGTTTTATGTGCAGTGAGGTGGTTAAGTTGGAGCATTTGGGTGCGTGAGCTCGACTTGGATTTCCCTATGGCCATGGTCACCTCTCTTGCAGCCTTCTTAGGGAAGCACTGCTCTCAGCAACCCAGCCAGAGGGCTCTGGGCTGTTCGATGATTGTCCAGGTGGCATTTTGTTTGCGCTGCTCACGTGGCGTCCCTTTTACTGCTCTGTCTTGCACTTGGCTTATGTACTGTCTTTGCTCCTGTAAAGTCATAAGGCCCGTACGGAAGGGCCCATGTCTTACCCATCTGCCCTTTGAATATTGCCTTTCAGGGCAGTGGCACTTACTTACATGTGTCCTGATAGTAACTTATGCAGAATTTATTCTCTTGAACAAATGTTCTACTTCTCCCCCCCCCCCCATCAAATTAATAGTTCTCTGGCAGGGATGATACAGGGAAGCAAAATTAGATATAAATCTTACTTCCAGTCCTGAGGGTCCCTTTTTGTCAGATCCTGAGGCACAGAATACCCCCCCACCCAGTGTAAAAATACGGAGGCATTTTTTCTTAAGATTTTATTTATTTTATTCTTTTTAAGGTTTTATTTATTTATTTGACAGAGAGAGAGGGAGAGAGAGCACAAGCAGGGGCAGAGGGAGAGGGAGAAGCAGACTCCCTGCTGAGCAGGGAGCCTGATGTGGGGCTCGATCCCAGGACCCTGGGATCATGACCTGAGCTGAAGGCAGACGCTTAACCGACTGAGCCCCAGTCGCCCCAAGATTTTATTATTTTTAATAATCTCTGTACCCAACATGGGGCTTGAACCCATAATCCTCAGATCAAGAGTCACATGCTCTGCCGACTGAGCCAGCCAGGCACCCCCCAAAAATGGAGTTTTATATGACCTGTGGTGTCAGTGCAGAGACTACCCAAAGACAAATGTATCTCCTTTTTCCATATATTTCTGATCTGTCTCCCTTTTCTAGATTTTCTTTTGAAAAAGTTTTCCCGAAAAGGGGAAAATAGTATATTTTCCCTCAGTGTCTCTTACTTCATGGAACTTACACTTTAGGAAATTAAAAACTCTTTCCCATTAGCTCTCAAAATGATTTATTTCTGTTTTTTTTTTTTTTTGTTTTTGTTCTGTACTCTTTTTTAGTTTCTTAACAGTTTTAGGTTTTAACTGCCAGTGTAGCGGTTTTTAATTGCTCTGCCTTATCTAATCTTGAAGACGGTATTCTAGTACTCAGGCTGGCTTTCACATATTTGCCAGGTATAGCAACAGCACTCCTAATGAGGATATTTTAGGAGTCGGTGATAAGATAGTTTTTTCTCCTTTGGTGCATCGGATCTGCCTGTCAGCCTCCTCCAGAGAGATCTGCTTTCCGTTTCAGACGGAGCCAGGAGAAAACAGTGCATGCGTCTCAAGAAGACACACTTTATGTATTTTCGCTGTTAGGGCTGTAGGTAAATGGGGTTATTTTCTCTAGAGGTTTATTTTGCATGAAATTAAAGCTTGATGTATACGTTAGTATGAATTTTATTTTCTCCTCAAAATACTGGAAAACCTAGCCTTTGAAAAAGCTGCTACAGCCCATTCTGTCAATAAATATTTACTTTTTGTTGTAGTGATCACACATTTTAGGGATTTTATATTCTTTTTACTTAATTTTTATGATTTTAGTGGTGTAAGAAAGACTTCTAAGTACTGGGTGATGAGCAAAGCTGTGAAATGTGCAGGTAAATTATTGCTAGAGGTTATTTGCAATTGTGTTTCTAACCAGCTCTGATTTGCAGGTTTTTTGTTTTTTTTAAAAGATTTTTATTTTTAAGTAATTTCTACCCAACGTGGGGCTCAAAGTCACAACCCCGAGATCAACAGTCATACGCTCTTCTGACTGAGCCAGCCAGGTGCCCCTGATTTGCATAGTTTTAATCACAAAATATACAATAACTTCCTCTTATGTAGATCTTTTATCTACTTCAGAAATACAACTTTATGTGTTCTGTGTTTAGAATTAAGTTGCATGTTGAAAGGAAACCTCAGTGGTTTTAGAAAAGTTGGCTTTAAGATATTCTGTGCTTGAGTTTCATTGGAATAGTAATCTGTGTGATCGTACTAGCAACCGGCTATCTCTTGTGGTTATACCTACGTACCTATCTGTGTATTTCCTCTCACTACTGAGAAGTCTGTCATTTGTATTTCTTATACAGAATTTTTATTGGCGTTTGTTTCTTTTGCCTTTTCTTTCATGTAGGTTGGGCGTATTTTTGGATATTTTCCGAAGGATCTAATCCAAGTAGTCCATGAATATACTAAAGAGGAGCTACAGGTTCCAACAGATGTAAGTTATGGACTTTTTTTTTTTTTGGTTCTCAATTATAAATTGCCTTTCAAATTCATCAGTGATAGTCAGTTAGGGATTTTTGAAAGTCTTTGTGTTTTGGCCAGAAAAAAACCAAGTTCAATTTGTGTATCAAGTTTTAATTTAGAATCAGATTACCTTTAAAAATAGAAAAAATAAGAAAGAAAAGTTTGAAAAGAATTTATAGGAGACTATATATCATTGTTTGGTAGTTGTCTAATATGTGTACTTTTACATAGGGTGTTTTTTTTTTTTGCTGCTTTAGATGAGAAAAAATTAAGAATTCAATATCTTCTTATTTAGTTATTAAGTTTCAGAGGTAAATCTTTTTTTTTTTTTTTTTTTAAAGATTTTATTTATTTATTTGACAGAGATAGAGACAGCCAGCGAGAGAGGGAACACAAGCAGGGGGAGTGGGAGAGGAAGAAGCAGGCTCATAGCAGAGGAGCCTGATGTGGGGCTCGATCCCACAACGCCGGGATCACGCCCTGAGCCGAAGGCAGACGCTTAACCGCTGTGCCACCCAGGCGCCCCTAAATCTTTTTAATTTTTTAAAGATTTTAAAAAATATATATTAATTTATTTTAGAGAGCGAGCAAGCGCGAGCAGGGGGAGGGTCAGAGGGAGAAGGAGAGAAACTCAAGCAGACTCCGTGCTGAGCGCGGAGCCCAACACAGGGCTCGATTTCATGACCCTGAGATCATGACCTGAGCCGAAATCAAGAGTCGGAGGCTTACCCGACTGAGCCACCCAGGCGCCCCAAGAGGTAAATCTTTTTAAAAGCAAAAGAAGAAGGTATCTCAATCAGAAAACCACTCATTGAATAGCTCTTAGACATTTTAAGTATCGAGAAATCAGGTGAAATTAAATCCTAAATATGTACTAGGCCACAAATGCCAATTTACCATGGTTTTCTTATTACTGACCCTTTAGTGATTTCAGGGGTTGTAGCTATGTTATAGGTTCGGAACAGGGATCTGCACAGTACTGACTGCACCCCCAGTAAAGTATTCGTCTGAGTGCACTGACTTCCAGCTCTGTGATGACGAAGATTTTGTGCTCTGGGATCCTCAGTCCTGCTGATCATTTTCTCGAGTTTTAAAATTTATAGTAATTGGTGCTCACTTTCATTCAAGAACCTTTGAGTAGTTCTTTGCGGGGCTGCAGAACATGCAGCCTGCTGGCCTGGAGCCATTCCTAGGTGAGATTGGCAGAATAGGTGGTGTCTTAGAGCCAGTGCTGTTCTTAATGTTTCTCAGTAATCTCGAGGGTCATAAAATCAGCCCATTACCTGTCTGGCCTCATTCCCAGTGAAGAGACTCCCCAGGATACAGGTGTGAGACAGCAGTGCGTTGGCCCCGGTGACCTCACTAGTTTGGGAGCCAGCCTTCTTACTGTGCCTCCCACTGCATGCTTCCCTCAGTATTGAGAAAATAGCTTGGAAACACTTGTGATGAAAAGAAGAAATCATCCATCCCACGGCACTGGTCACGGCTCCTCAGACTTTAGTGAAAGCTTAGTTAGGAGAAGAGAATTATCTTGGCTTTTTAACTTTCCCTCTGTGTCTGGCTCTTTTTATGTCAATTTGCTTATTATTGGAGGAAAGGAAGAATATAGATTTGTGGATAGTCCTGAAAGCAGATCTTAATGACACCTAAACCCTGATTTAGAGTAGAGTACACTCCTTACTGAATCTTGTTTTCAAGTTGTATTTGAGGTAAGAATTAGGCGGGGTGCCCCCTTGACATCCATCTTTGTATCTTTAAATGTTTAGTTCCTATGCCCCTGTGTTTAAAAAGATACTTCCTAAGCTGATTTATCTTTTCCAATCTAAAGAAAATATGAGGTAAAAAAATCTGTGAAGACTTAGATCCTGACAGCAAGGTGGTTCTGCCCATCTCTAGCGGGGTAAACAGAAGACAGCCTGGAGGGCCCAGTGATAGGGAAGCTGGGTGGTCGTCCAGCTTCTTCTGCACATATTATTAGGGGATGAATTCCCAGAACATCAGGCATAGATATTGGGGGACCCAGCAAATGACACCCTGTTTTTTCTCCACTTGTGCTCAGAACAAATTGAGAGACTCAGGAGTCAGGCACATGGAGACCAAATTGTCACTATTATTTCTTGATAAAGCTTTTCAGTGAACACGGCTCAGGTTGCAGAACTAGTGGGCTTTCTAACTTTGTAGTCTAGAATAAGACAGACTGCCCAGCCACAGACAGAGCTAGCTAATGGGGGGCCACCCCAAGGGGACTGTCCCTGTAAAACTGACAACACAGAGGGGAGAGGAGGTATGTTCCCTCCAGCAGGTCCCAAACAGCAAACAGGGATGGTGCAAACGCACCAGCCACAAGAATTATGTTTCCCCTGGGGAAGAGACAGCAAGGGGCAGCCAGGAGTGGTACTCAGGTAGGAGTCCTTCTCCGTGGAAGCCGGGAACCAGGGAAAAGTGGATTCCAGCTTCTATATCCCTTCACTACCCAAGAAGATTTGTTGCCCAAGGTAGGCACAGAAGCCCCTCCAGAGCCAATTTGAGATTATCGCTGTCGCTAGTATGGGTAGTAAGAGTTTGCTCTTACGATACTTAGTGACATGCTAACGTTTTTCTTTCTCTTGCAGGAGACAGATTTTGTTTGTTTTGATGGGGGAAGAGATGATTTTGATAATTATAATGTGGAAGAACTTTTAGGATTTTTGGAATTGTACAGTTCTGCAACTGGAGATTCTGAGAAAGCGATAGAAAAAACTCAGCGTGAGGATACCCCTCCTGAAGTGCTTGAGGAAAGCGACCTTGAAACTGAACCAGTAGAAGTCAGCTCAGAGGAGGGTGAAAGTGTCTCCTCAGAAAACACTAAGGAACTCAGGGAAAGATCTGGGGCCCAGAAGAACCACCCCCATGGAAACAGTCAAGCGGATCGTGCTCAGGGGGACCCATCTTCATTTGAACCTTTTGAGGAACTGCTACAGGATAAACTAAAAGTGCCAGAAAGCGAAAACAACAAAACCAGCAATGGTTCTCAGGTCTCGAGTGATCAGGAGAAGATGGATGCTTATAAACTTTTGAAAAAAGAAATGACTCTGGACTTAAAAACCAAATTTGGCTCTACTGCTGATGCGCTTGTATCCGATGATGAGACAACCAGACTCGTTACTTCATTAGAAGACGATTTTGATGAGGACTCGGATACTGAGTATTACACGGTGGGCAAGGAAGAAGAGGAGAACGAAGAAAACTTTGATGAGCTGCCGTTACTGACCTTCACCCATGGCGGAGAAGATGTGAAAACTCCAGCAAAGTCTGGAGTTGAGAAATACTCGGCAGATAGAGAGCAGAGTTCAAATGGAGAGGATACACTTGAGGCAGCTCAGCCTCCAGGCATCAGAAGCTATGATAAAAATATACTCACAACCTGGGAGGATACTGTCTTCTCCTTCACGGAAGATGATGGACAAACGGGTGTGGATTTAGGGAGTTCTGATTCAGAGGAAGGAAAGGAAGGTGATGATGGGTTCGTCCCAGATAGCAAACGGGGGAAACCACGATCAGCCACGGATGACACTGACCCTAAAAAGGTAGAAGATAGTCTTTTGACTGTAGATGTCCCTAAAACAAATAATGACAAAGACCCAGAAATTCTCAGTACAGAAGAAGGGAGGAAAGCTGAGGAATCCAAGAGGGGCCTGGCACAGGCCGAGGTGGGGTTACAGGAGGAGAAGCAGGAGGGCGTGACTGCACATGGTTCTCCTCAAAGCAGTGACCCCGGCTCTTCGCCAGCTGCCGGAAAGGGTAAAGAAATGTTGGAATCAGAATTGGATAACAAAAAAAATGACCTGAAAGGAACAGCTATTCACGTTTCAAAAGGAATGCTCCATGAAGGAAAGCCTGGAGAGCAGATTTTGGGAGGGGGCTCAGCACTCGAACCGGTACCTGAAGCCTCAGGGAGTCAAGGGAACGAGGAAAAGGTTGGACGGGAATCTGTGGACGTTGCGCCGCCGTTGGGAGGTCACCAGCGTAACGCATCCAAAGACAGGGTGGGAGAAGAACACGCTTTAGTAAGCGGAGTAAAACCGCACATGCTTTCAGTGGAGCCTCTAAGTGAGGAATTTAAAGACGAACAGCTTAAAACTCGGAGTCAACCTAGACCCTCCCCTCTGGATGAAATTGATTTGCCAAGAGAACCAGAAGAAGAGGGTCCCATTTTGGGAAGAAATCTTTCCTGGCCACAAGGAAGAGAAGAGGCTGTTGCACACGGTAAGCAGGTGGGTGAGAAGATAAGGCAGTCCGAGGAGGAGGGCAAAGAGGACCCCTCAGGTGAAGAGTTGGCTCCGCACAAGCCCGGGGCGGGCTCGCGGGAAGTGGAGGCAACAGGCCAGGCAGATAAGCCGGAAGGACCAGGTTTCCATACTGAGAAACCAGAGGCAGAAGACGATTACAGCCCCGAAGAACTCCTGGAGGATGAAAATGCTGTAAGTGCACAACAGTCTAAAGAAAAAAGCCCTGAGGTCCAGGGCGGGCGGTTGGATGTTAATCTGCAGGCCCCCCCAAGAGCTGGTTTAGGCGCCATTAATCCTGACGCAGAAGCGGAAGGAAGTAAAGAAGAAACTAGTAATATTCTGGAAGTTGAAAGAGAAAGTGAAACTTTGGGCCAAGGGGTAGACACGGGGGGCAGGGAAGCAGGGAGCGGGGTGGTGGAAACAGAAAGCCCTCCTGCAGCTAAGAAAGCACAGAGAGCATCTGAAGTAAGGGACTCTCCTGACAGAAAAAATCAGACTCTCCAGTTAGATGAGATGTTTCAGGATCAAGATACTGATTATTTTAAAGAAGACAGCCCTGAGGAATCCGCACAGAAGCCTGGGGTAGAAGAACTCTCGGAGGAGGACCAGGAGGACGTTGAGGTGTTCGCAGACACAGGGAGTCAGGGATCTGCCACCGAGGAGCACGGAGATGACCGGCCACACTGGGCGCCACAGACAGCTGGAAAGCCAGCGCACAGCGACGATGTGAAGGACTTGCCTATAATCGGCAGCTTCTTTAAGGAACAGCAGTCTCTGCAGAGGTTCCAGAAGTACTTTGATGTCCATGAGCTGGAAGCCATGTTCCACGAAATGTCCTTAAAGCTGAAGGCCGCGCAGCAGGAGAGCCTGCCCTATAACGTGGATAAAGTGCTGGATAAGGTCTTCCGGGCCTCCGAGTCCCACATTCTGAGCATAGCAGAGAAAATGCTTGATACTCGTGTGACCGAAAACAGAGACCTGGGAATGAAGGAAAATAACATATTTGAAGAGGCGGCGGTATTAGACGATATTCAAGACCTGATCTATTTCGTCCGGTACAGACACTCGGCCGTGGAGGCCACTGCACCACTCACCACAACACCGCTCCCGCAGGAAGGCTGGGGGGGCTCCGTGGAAGGTAAAGTGCCTCTTGGGGGCGCGCTTGAGAAGCAGGTGCGGGGGAGGGGGTGACAGGGAGGGGGGTGACTGCTGAAGTGCCTCCTGCCTTACTTGTAAAGCTCTGTCAAGTTTACAGTGTGACTGAAGGTAAGGGACAACATCACTGTGACATCCACGTGTCCCTTCCCGCCTTCTTTAAGGCTGGACCATGGAAAGGATTTCTCACATAGTTTTCCCTTTCGGAGTTGAGACTGGGTGTCATGTTTTCATCTTTTGTGGGAGTCATGTTCTTTCTTGCCTCTTTGGAGCAGTCACTTAGGTCAGTTAAATTCTACTGGGCCCTAGGATTCTTGCATTCAGGTGAATCAGCGACTAAACCAGGGTGCAGAGCTTTCTAACACAGCACTTGACACATAGAAGCCTTTCCGTAAATAGTGATGGAATTGCCCGAGCCAGTACCCTAATACAACCTGATTCCTAGTTCTGTGCCCTATTCCGTGTCCCCATGCTTTTCAGACTGAGGTATTTGAACTGAGGCATATGGTAGAATACCGGGGGGACATAAAGTCAAAAGAGTAAATGTATCTTCCCAGAGGGCCAATTTTTCCGGAGAATCTGGGAGGGGAACATTTTTGTGTGTAATCAAAGCAGATCTATTTTGCATTAGAATGCAGAACTCTAATGAATTTTCAGGGTAAACTACGAGGCTTTAAAGAAATTCATCTTTGCTGTGTGTTACATTGGGCTATGCCCTGAGCCTCTTGGGGAAAGACATGGGTTCCCTCTTTTTGACGATTAGATATACTCTGAAAAGATTTGAGAGATACTTGGGCAGACTGCCTTTGTACGAATGCCCTTCCCTGCTAGCTCTGTGAAATGAGCAAGCTTATGTTTCTGCACTTGATGTTTCCTGTTTCTGCACTTGACTGGAATCTCTTCCGTACATTTATCTGTGTGAGCATGTGTTGGTTTGTCAAGGAAGTTAGGTTGTTGAAGACCCTACCATAAATGTGTGTGTTTGTAAAATACTTGGAATAAGGGTTCTTTATCAATTTTAGCCGTCTGTGACATGAGACAAAAGCAGTTGAAACTCTGTTTCCCTGCTCATGTGTGCTCCCTGGGATGCCAGCCTGCGGAGGGCAGTAGTGAAGCGCCTGGGGGTGGATGGTGAGGGGAGCTGTGCAGTGGGAAAGGGGGAGTGGGGAGTGTCCGCAGGCTTTGCCAGCCCAATGCATTCTTCTTCCCTGTAGGGATGCAACCACACCTTGAAGATAATTTCCCACAAGATAACACAGAAGACAGTTTCCCACAAGATAACGCAGAAGACCATTTCCCACAAGATAACGCAGAAGACCTTAAAGTTCAGATTCTCAAGGAGCCCAGCCACTTGGATGAACCTGTGACTGGTGGCAAGGGTGGCCCAGAAGTGTCACAGCAGCCAAATACTGAGAAAGACGTAGACCCAGGTAAAGCTTGCAGATTTTTCTCTACAAAGTAGAGGTATGTCATAAAGAAAAGCTTCTAGGACATTTGCTCTTTTGTTTTTTCCCCCTTTAAATTATTTATTTGCTTAAGTAATTTCTGCACCTGTGGGGCTCGAACTCATGACCCCAAGATCAAGAGTCAAATGCTCTACCGACTGAGCCAGCCAGGCACCCCTGGACATTTGTTCTTAAAGATAGGAAATCAGAAGGGAGTAGAATACAGGCATGAGTGAGTTTAAAAAACAAGAAACCCCAGAAGGGAAAGAAAAGCAGGAGTTGAAGCGAATGGAGATCAGCAGTAGGAAAAAGGCCAGAGACTGTAACCAAAAACCAGTGTTCGGCTGTCATGACTTATGTGAATAATTTTAATCTAAAATATTATTCTTAAAAAGCCTTATGTTCTAAAAAGTAGTTTTCAGCCAGACCAGAGGCATCAGAAACTCTTGGGGGAGGAGACCAGCAAGCTCTGTTTAAGCCCTCCAGGAAATCTGGATCTGTTGAAAGTTTGAGAACCACTGCGTTAAAACTCACAAATTCTGTGTTTTCCCCCCACTCCTTAGTCCCCTTCACCCCACGCTGCCCCCAGTAGAATACAGTGTGGTTTAGCTTGTTTACCTTTTTAAAAACAGTGAAGGGAATATTTACGCCCAGGTAGCTTTATACTGTAGGGAAGAGTACAGAACTTTGCAGTGTGTCGTGGTCCAGGGTGGCCTGACACTGGTGAATAGAACTTCATCACAGAGCACAGCAAACATTCAGTGGAGAGCAACTCGTTTCACTTGAATTGAGGAAAATGTTTAAAACAAAAATACAACAAAATAAAACAAAATGTTGGTGGGTTTCTAATGAAGAAGAACTAATTGTGCTATTTTGCGTATCCACTGTGGTGGGGTGATTTCATTACTGTGTTTGTGCTCTTAGAGGTTGTGGTCTGTGACCACGGCTATAGCATTACCCTGTGATACTGTAAGACCTGGGAGCACTGGGTGGACCCTCCATCTGTCCTCAGAGTACGGGAGAAGCCACAGCATGGGGAGCAATTCTGTGAATTTGAGAAGAAATGACGTATCAGAAGTCTCCTGTGTTCCAGAGGCTATTCCATTCATATGTCACCCTCTCTAGTTCTAAACTCCTTTAAGTCAAAAAGGTTCTGCTTGTTGAAAATGAGTCATGAAGTCTTGTTATTCTCCTGCTCAAAAACTTCCAGGGCTAGGAAAAGTTCTGCTTGCAGAATTAAAAACAGATTTTTTTGCCCTGTCCTTTAAGGTGTATCACAAAATGACATCAACTGCCTTTACAGGCTCATCTTCCCAAATATCCCTTCATGCATCTCAGACATGGAGATGGTCACCTGACCGGGAACATTTCCCCAAAGGTCAGATTCATAGATGAATAGTGAATGGAATCTCCTGGCGGAAGAGACACGAGAGGCCCCTACTGCACCCATCACTAATGGCTTGTTGAATTCCTAGCAGTTTATAAGACGTGTCTCAGATTCAAGTAATTCAAACTGAAATCCCCTTCCCACCACCTCCTCAGGTGAAACCCTTTCAGGCGGTGCCGGAACCCTACCTTTTATGCAGAGCTCCAGGCCAGCCCCCACCCTGTAAGCAATTCGTTAGTGTCTCTGGGCATTTACCATATTCTGTTTTGTGTAGCTGTCCTCCATCTGTTTGATAAGCAGTCAGTGAGTGCCTGCCAGGTGCTACACGCTGTGCTAAGCATTGGTGTATCCTACCTGCAGGTCTGCAAACTGACACTTTTCTACTCATCGTTTGCCTGAAGTTTCTAACAGTGCTTCACCAGCACTAAATGAACGTTGTTAAATGCAACTGTGCCTATGTGGAAAAAACATAAAATTCTTCTTTTCTCAGCTCTCATGACTAAATATTGTTCAGATAGCAGTTGCTTTGCCAGGGACATGATGGAGGGGTTTGGTGAGGGGTAGACTGTACTGGAGATATGTTCATTTCATAATGGAAGGGTATGATGGCTCTAATAGGCATTCTGAACGTTGTTCTCTTTATAATTCTTTTTTTAAAGATTTTATTTGAGAGAGAGAGTACGAGCAGGGGGGAGGAGCAGAGGGAGAGGGAGAAGCAGACTCCCTGCTGAGCAGGGAACTGGATGCAGGGCTCCATCTCAGGACCCTGGGACCATGACCTGAGCCGAAGGCAGACTCTTAACCGACTGAGCCACCCAGGTGCCCCTTATTATTATTCTTCAAGAGAATAATTATATACGTTATATAAGTCTTTATATAAGACATATGAAAACTGTATGTCTTTTTTTTTAGTAAATATTTTTTAAGTAATCTCTACCCCCAACATGGGGCTCAAACTCACGACCCCGAGATCAAGAGTCGCATGCTCTTCCAATTGAGTCAGGAAGGTCCCTTAAACCATATAAGTCTTTAAGAGAAGCCACTGACTAATATTCACCAGGCACTCAATAAATATTTTAAATGAAGAGAAACAGGTCTTACTCTGAGCATAAAATAAAATATTAATTTTCACCCTCAATTTTAGGGATAATTACAACAGAAAGCAGTCCTGTTGATGCTATTGATGGAGAAAAGCAACTAGAAACAAATGCTGAAGAGCCAGCAAGTGTCACACCATTGGAAAATGCAATTCTTTTAATATATTCATTCATATTTTATTTAACTAAGACGGTAAGTTTGACATATATAGTTTCTTCAGATAGCATGTTGATTAATTACAGTTTTTGAGTTGATCTTGAGCATGAGGTAAAGAGCTTAAAATGTCTTTATGAAAACTGCTGATCCTTTGATGTTAGCCTCTGAAACAAACCACAAGTGTATAATTTGGTGGGTTCTTAGCGCAGTTCAGCCCTTGGAGAGGATATGCGGTGTGTCAGTGCTGGGTATATACCTGTAAAACATGGCTCTTCCCCTCAAGGACCTTGTAGTCTAGCAGGTAGATAAAGACTTTTACTGGAGACGTGATATGGGCAGAAAGTATTTACCTGATGGTGGAATGATGTGTTGGATAAATTGATTCATCGTGGTAGGAGGATGGGCAGAGAAGGTCTGAAGTTAGCGGAGACGTGTTTTGGCAGGAGTTGAAGGACAAATGGGAGTTGTAGGGTGTGTAGGACGTTGCTGAATAGAAGGGCTCTGAGGAGCGAGACGGGGGTGGCATGCAGTTAGACCAAAGAAATAACATGGTCAGAAAGTTGGAAACTGTTACAAAGAAAAGACATTTTGGGGAAGCCGAGGAAACCTTGTTGGTGTTGAATAGTCAGAGGGGGTGGTCTTTGGAGGAAGACGGGCGAACCTTAAAGGAAGTTGTGTATCATAAAGGAAGTTGTATATCATGACAGGTAGTGTTGTTACATTGTTTGGGATGGGGATCCTGAGAAGGTTTTAAGCAGGAAAGGGATGTGGTTAGATTTGTTTCTTAGAAAGAGCCACTTATGACAGAGTATTCAGATTTATCTTTCTTAAGGGAGTCATGATCCGAATGATACATTTAATCTATCTGGAAGCATATCTAACCTTTTTAGGACTTAGCTCCCCCTTGTGGTATTTGTTGAAATTGGACATTTTTCTTGGTAAATTTGTGAGAATGAGCGAGCTTTCAGAAGTTGGAGGCCAGGTTGTCCTTGGACCTGTAGAGAAAGTATCCTCCCTCACACAAAAATATTTTCCCACTAGGTTCTGTTATTTTAAGACTTAGGTAGGAAAGAGTTTTTTGTTTTCTGTTCCGTAAACATGCATAAGTTTTGAGCCAGGATGATCTGGTTTCAAATCCCAGATTCATCACTTAGAAGCTTGGGCAAATTACTAAACTTTGTGTAGCTGTCATACATCTTCCAGACGCAGACAATACCAATTCTTAACTGTTGGAAGAATTAAATGAATAAACGAGTAAAGTGTCTAGTGCAGGATCTCACCCTCTGTGCACTTTTCATTTGGATGGTCAGAGGGCAGTATAAAGATACTGAATACCTGTGGGATTCAGGAGAAGGGCCACCAGGATGGGAAAGATTTTTCAGTTTTCCCCGTGGTTGTAGTGGTTTGCAGCCATCCAGGTAAAGATGTGTATGACCTGTGCAGTTAGGCTAATGAGGTTTTCAGTGATTAAGGCAGTCTCAGAATTCAGATTTGATCACCAGAATGAATCCTTGTCACTTCAGAAATTTAACAGGCTCCAGATGTGGGAGGAATTCTTTATTCATTTTCTTTGTAGATATGCACAGAGCCCTGTTCTAGGCCTGGGTTGGGGGACACAGATGTGGTATAGGACAGGGTCTTGGCTTGGGGGATGGGGGGAGAAGACACAGGAATGGTGAGGGAAAAGGGCACAATGTTACAAAGCAACATTGACTTGAAAGGTGTTGCAAGAAAGCATTTTGATGGCTCAGTATGTACAGAATATTTTGTTAGGAGTACAAGATTCTAAGAGGTAAAAGCATGATTCTGATTTTGAAAAGGTTTAAGAAAACAGCATATCAAATATACATGAAGCTTGGGGAAAATGGAAAATATTTGAAATCATTTTTGTGAAGTGTCAAACAGTATAGATAATTATTTGGTAGGGCTGGGAGGAATGGGGTGCTGACTTGTTCAGGAAAACTGAACCAGAAGTCAGATTCATGGATCCGCAGGGAATGGAATCTTAGAGCGGGAAGGGACCTCCGAGGTCAGTTTGTCCAGATTCACAAATTGCAGTAATTTCCTCTCCTGCAGCGTGGCAGGTAGTTATGGGATCTCGGTGTCAGCAGTTCCTAGGGTGAGCATTCTAACCTTACAAGGCCACTCATTGATTGCTTTCTTGGCGTGTTCATTCTCTTATTGACTCCAGATTTTCTTCACATGACTCTTTCTCCTAGAATTGAATTCTTTTTCTACATAGTAACCCTTAAATATTTGAAGTTATGCTTTAATTTTTTGTGTTTTATCATGGAAAATTTCAAACATGCAAAAGCTGAGACAATTATAAAACGAGCTCATGGGCCCATTACCCAGCTTAACAGTAATTCCTTAATATCACCCAATGTTGGGCACATTTGGAATCCTGCTTTTTAAAAATTGTTCTTGTTCAAATCCGGATCTTGTTGAGGTCCAGATGTTGTAGTAGGTTGCTGTATTTCTTAAATGAACTTTAATCAGATATAAATGATATACAATAAAGGGTACCCATTTTAAGAATATAGCTCAGTGAGTTTTAACAAATGTATTCACTCGTGTAAAAACAATCATAACCAAGACATGGAACATTTCCTTCATTCAAATGAGTTCCTCAGG
The DNA here is from genome assembly GCF_024610735.1 of Ursus americanus. Lineage (NCBI taxonomy): Eukaryota > Metazoa > Chordata > Mammalia > Carnivora > Ursidae > Ursus > Ursus americanus. Next base: position 50,238,474 of record NC_142128.1, on the reverse strand, counting down.
TACCTCCCCAGTGTATCTCCCTCACCACCTGCCCCTGGCAACACTTTTTTCCTCTATAGATTAGGTTTTCCTGTTTTAGAATTATAATTACAAAGTGGACTCATACTTAGGAGTGAAACTGCCAGCCGGGTCAGTTTATCTTAAGAGAAGATGCCAAACGGTTCTCAAAAGTGACTGTCCCAGTTTCTCCTTCCACTAGCAACTTATGAGGCTTCCAGTTGGTCACATATTGCTAACACTTGGTATTAGCAGTTGTAAATTGTAGCCATTCCAGTAGGCGAATCTTTGTGGTTTTAATTGTATTTCTTGATGATTTATGATATTGAGCAATTTTTTATGTGGCCATATGTTTTGTGTGTTCATCTGTGAAATAGTTTTTCAGATCTTTTGCCCTTTTAAAATTTATTTATGTATTTTTTTTTGCCCTTTTTTTCAAAGTTTATTTTATTTGGGCACCTGGGTGGCTCATTCGGTTGAGCATCTGCCTTTGGCTCAGGTCATGATCCCAGTGTCCTGGGATTGAGTCCCACATCAGGCTCCCCGCTTCATAGGGAGCCTGCTTCTCCCTATGCCTCTGCCTCTCTCTCTCTCTGTCTCTCATGAATGAATGAATAAATAAATAAATCTTTTTTTTTTAAAAGTTTATTTTCTTTATTTAAGTAATCTCTACACCCAGCGTGGGACTCTGAACTCCTAACCCCAAGATCAAGAGTTGTATGCTCTTCTGACTGAGCCAGCCCGGTGCCCCTCTTTTGCCCTTTTTTTTTTTTTTTTAAGATTTATTTATTTGAGAGAGAGAGAGTGAGCTTGAGTCGGTGCGAGGGGGTGGGGGGAGGGCAGCAGATGGAGAGGGAGAAGCAGACTCCCTGCTGAGTAGGGAGCCTAACTCGGGGTTCAATTCCTAGGACCCTTGAGATCACACCCTGAGCTGAAGGCAGATGCTTAACCAACTGAGCCACCCAGGAGCCCCTTGCCCTTTCTTAAATTGGGTTCTTTTCCTTCTACCTATTAAGGTCTAAGAGTTCTTCGTATATTTTGGATACAACTCCTTTGTGAGATGTATATTATGAATAGTTTTTTCCAGTCTAAGTCCTGGCCTTTCAATTTCTTGACATTGCTTTTGAAGAGCAAATTTGTAATTTTGATGAATACCATTTCATTAACTTTCACGTTTATGGTTAGTGCATTTTGTTTCCTGCCTAAGGAATCATAGGCCATATCAATGATGCAAATATTTTCTCATATTTTCTTCCAGAAGTTTTATAGTTATACTTTTCATGCTTAGGTCTCGGTTCCATGTTGAGTTAATTTTTGTGAATGGTGTCATGTTTCATTTTTTCCTTCTGTGGATATCCAGTTGTTCCTGTAGCATTTCTTTTCCCTTGAGATTACCTTGGCACCTTGTGTTGAAATCCGCTGACTATATTTGTGGTCTCTCTGGACTCTATTCTGTTCCATTGATTTATTTTTCTATTCTAAGATAATAACACACTTTTATGATTAGTATAGCTTTATAGTAGGTCTTGGAATCAGGTAGTTCTTTGGCAAAATTATGTTCTTTGCATTTCTATATAAATTGTAGAACCAACAGCAATTTCTATAAAAAACTTGGTGAGATTTTGTTACCTTGAATCTATAGATGAGTTTAAGAAGAATTAATATTAACAAATATTAAGGCTTCTAATCTGAGAACTAAGTTCATCTCCACAATTAGTTCTGAAGAAGATCTGTAAGAGACCTACAAGACACTGTTGAGAAACTTCCTTAGTCTCTGTGTACAGGTTTCATGCATATTGTTTATGTATGTCTGTGTGTTTTATAACTTTTGATGTTGTAAATGGTATCTTTCTTACATCTCATTTACAGTTGTTTTGTGTTTATAGAAATACAGTTGGTGTTTGTATATTGACCTCGTATCTTAATACCTTATTAAATTTATTAGTTCTAGGATTTCTTTTTGCAGATTTCATGGGCTTCTCTATGTAGACAGATGATTATGTCATCTGTGAATAAACACACCTTTTAAAAAAGTCAGGTTAATTAAAACATGATTACTTCTAGTAAAATTCACTCTTACTACGTACAGTTTGATGAGTTTTCACATTATTTCTTTAGATTTTTTTGTATCCCTCTTCTCTTGCCTTTCCTTCTTGGACTCTAATTACGCTTATCTTAAGACCACTTTATATGGTCCCAGAGGTCACTGAGGCCCTGTTCTTTTTTTGTTGGTTTTCGTCTCTTATGTCTTTGCTTCTGTTTAGATACTCCCATTGCTCTCTTCATATTCATTGATCTTTTGTAGTCTCTAATCTGTGGTTAAGCCCATCAAGTGAGATTTTCATTTCTGATATTTTGTTTTTCAGCTCCAAAAGTTGCACTTCATTCTATATTGTATCTTCTACTTTTTGTCAGTATGGTCATGGTTTCGTTTTGTCTTATTTTAGTATGCTTAAAAATAATTCCTTAAAGTTCTTTTAAGCAAATTAATTCTTTTATCTCTTTTGCAACTTCTTGGTCTATTTTTATGGATTGATTTATTTCCTCCTCATGGGACATTTTTCCTGCTTTTTTACACATCTGGTGATTTGTTGTTGCTGGAGGCTAGGCGCTGTGAATGTACATTGCTGAGTGCCTGGTTTTTAGTGGCTGCCTTTAAAAAGTGTTGGCGTTTGCTTTGCCTAGACTGTTGTTACCTGTGGACCAGCTTGATCCTTTCTTTCTAGTTTTCTTTTTAAGATTTTTTAGGAATGTGTATACAGAGTAATGTTTACTTGAGAGCTAGCGTAGCCCTGCTCCTAAGGCGTGATGCTTCTATCTACTAAATGCCTTGAGCGTTCACAGGGTCAGGTCGCTCTAACAGGCTGGAACACGGTTTGCCTCCCAGGCCCATGTTAACTTTGTTCAGCTTCCAGCTTCCTGCTGATGTTCTTTTTATCTGTACTTGCTTTTCACCCATCCTCAAATCTTACCTTATAAATCTTACCTTATACAGATGCTGCTTCAGATTCAGCAAAGATTGAAGGAAACCCCCTCACAGATTTCTGGAACTCTTTTTTTTGTAGTTCCCATCTTCCCAGTGCTTTTCCTTGCCAGGTTCCGGGGCCTCAGTCTCCCTGGACTCTGGTCTCCGCCTCCTCCTCGAGGTTGGTGGAATCACATGGTTTCTCCCTCCCTGTACTGAGGTCTAGAAAGTGCCTCCTGGTAGAAAGCTGGTTGATCTCCAGGTTTCCCTTCTCTCAGGGGTCACAGTTGTATGCTGCCTGTTGTTCTCTACCTGATTTTCTAGTTATTTCAGTGGGAGGGCAAGTATATCATTTACTCTGTAGATTTCTCCTTTTGTTTATTGTTGTTGGAATGTATTCATTGCAGAAACAGGTTGGTTTGGCTTCTTATCATGGTCTGCATTTTGCTAACCACATCCCCCAGGATAACTGAACATGTTTCTCTGGCTCTTTATATTTACTGGGAATTGGTAGTCAGGTTCAGGTTCAATATCGATTGACAAGGAAAGTACAGGAGATGTGTACTTTCAGCAGGCGGCATCTAATGACTCGGTGTCCCTCTGTTTTTTTTTTTTTAAGATTTTATTTATTTATTTAGAGAGAAAGAGAGCGAGCGTGCACACAAGCAGGGGGAGGGGCAGAGGGAGAAGGAGAGAGAGAATCTCAGGTAGATTCCGCACCAAATGCAGAAAATGCAGAGCTCGATCTCACAACCCTGGGATCAGGACCTGAGAGCTGAAATCAAGAGTCAGAAGCTTAACCAACTGAGCCACCCAGGCACCCCTTTTCCTATATTTTTGATGTCACTAGTCATTGGTGATCTTGATTAAATCTGTTAATATATTATAGGCTGCAAAATGCTGATATGCTGATTATATTGTTCCTGCTTCATTTAAAGGCTGGGATATTTCTACAAAAAGAAGTTTATAATCAAGTGTTCTTTACACTGAGATTTGATTTGCATAGTTCAGGCAGTATAAATATTTGATTCTATTTAAATAGTTTCCAAAATAATGAGTTGTCTTCCTGGCTTTATCAAAAGATGCCAAAGGGATTTTTTTGGTGTGTTTCCTCTAACTCTTTCTAATCATTATGATATCATGAATTTAAAAATATTTGGGGTGTTTTAATCAGGTGTAGTTCTTTTTTTTTTTTTTTTAAGATTTTATTTATTTATTTGACAGAGAGTGAACACAAGCAGGGGGAGTGGCAGGCAGAGGGAGAGGGAGAAGCAGGCTCCCCGCTGAGCAGAGAGCCTGATGTAGGACTTGATCCCAGGATCCTGAGATCATGACCTGAGCCAAAGGCAGTTGCTCAACCGACTGAGGCATCCGGGCGCCCCCGTCGTTCTTATTCTTATCAGTGCTCAATTTCTCTCCATTTTGGCTAATGGGAGCCTCTTCAGCTCAGCTTCTGGGCCTTTTTGATACCACGCAGTGGTCGCTGATACCTTCCTTGATTTCTAGTGTGGCAAGATCATGAAAGAGTCATTTCTCTTGTGAGTCCCTGATTCCTTTTAATGGGAAATGGTATTTAAAGACTACAGTGTGGGTACTAAGATTGCTAATTGCTTTTGAGTTGGCCATGATTTCCAGGCCTTTCAGAGGACAAAGCTAGGACATACATAGAGTTTTGTGTGTGTGCACATTCATCTTGGTGCCATATGGATACTCCCAAAAGAAATTCAGGATGTGAAAGGAATTTTCCTTAACTTCATCTATCTTTTTTTTTTTTTTTAAGATTTTATTTATTTATTTGACAGAGATAGAGACAGCCAGTGAGAGAGGGAACACAAGCAGGGGGAGTGGGAGAGGAAGAAGCAGGCCTCCAGAGGAGGAGCCTGATGTGGGGCTCGATCCCAGAACGCCGGGATCACGCCTTGAGCCGAAGGCAGACGCTTAACCGCTGTGCCACCCAGGCGCCCCTAACCCCATCTAACTTACACATGTGTTTTCTTTCTCTGGGGTTGGAAATCCCAGTTTTCAATGACGTCAGCATGTTTATTTTATTTTACAATATTCAAACAATTTTAAAAATACCAGTATCAACACTGCCACCCACATTTGTTACTGAAAATGTTTTTAGGATGTTTTGCAGTTATTTTTGTTTTAAAGCTGTATTCCTCCTAGTACAGGCTTAACATAATTCCTTTCTGTTGTCCTGCCATCAGTTTGAATCACAGTTAGGTCAACTGTTTCATTTTTGCTTGTAGTTTGTAGGGATTGCTTCTGAATGTTTTTTGTTTTGTTTTTTAAGTATCTAACGTATTTACAAGATCTCATGCCAATTTATAAAACAAGGTCTCTTCAGAGAAGTCTGGGTTTCATCTCAGTTCCATTGAACCTGTTGTTACCCTCCTCTATGGGTAATTTTAAAAATTAATTTAATATCTTATTAAAAAGTAGGCAAATGATTTCTGCATTCAGCCAAGATTCTGGCTTTATTTACCTTCCTTACCGAAACAACTGAAAAGAAAAAAAAATCCCAGACAAAATGAATGAGACAGTTTTCAAGACACTGGACATCAGGTAACAAAAGACAATGATTCCTGAAAGATAGGGAACCAGTGCTGTGAGCCCTGCAATTATGCCTACTTACTGCATTGAAAGAGTTCCCCAGTTGTAGCATAGAAGTGAGGAACCGTCAATGGAGGAGATGGAGCTGAGAGTCCAGGGAAAGTAAGGCTCAAGTTCATAGGGCCGAGCAGCAAGAGGAGGGCTCTACACGGAGAGAGCTGTGAGACTGTGAAAGGGCCCCTTTGAGCATTCATCAGCATATGAGTTTGATGAAATTACTCAATGTCAGAGAAACTGTACAAGTGATAAGAGGAAGCAGTTCATGACACAAGGCCAAGAATATACCTTATAAATCTAGGAGAATTGGATAAAGTACTCAGAAGGGTCTCGTCTCAGAGTATCTGCTCATGTCTTGCCTAACAAGCCGTAAAAAAGCAAGAGCTGAAAGAATCAAACTATTTCCTAGTAATTTACCTGAACAAACAGAACAATGCTCAAGAACGTTTGTTATATTAGTCAAAGTTCTCTAGAGAAGCAAAACAAATATGGGACCCACCTACACAGATAGATAGGTAGAAGAGGTTTATTATAAGGAACTGACATCTGCATAATTGGAGGCTGAAAATTCCACAGTCTTCTGTCCGCAAGCTAGAGATCCAGGAAAGCCATTGGTGTAATTCAGGCTGAGTCCAAAAGGGAGCTGCTGGTCTGAAGGCCTGAGAACCAGGAGTACCAAGGGTGGAAGAAAAATGATGTCCCAGCTCAAGGAATCAGGCAGGAAGGGGTGAATTCTTTTCGCAGTTTGCTCTGTTCAGGCCCTCAATGGATTGGATGTTGCCTACCTATATTGGGAAGGGCAGTCTGCTTTACTGAGTTATTCCAATGCTAATCTCACCTAGAAACACCCTTACAGACATACCCAAAAAGGTTTAATTTGGGTACTCTATAACTAGTCAAGTTGACACATGAAATTAACCGTCAAAAGTTACCAGGAATGCAAAGAGGCAAGAAAATACAAACATGATGAGAAAAATCAACCTATCAAAACCAACCAAGAACTACCAGAGATGTTAGAATTAGGCAAGGGTGTTAAAGTAGTTATTATTACTATATTTTGGATGTTAAAAAAGTTAAGTGGAGACATGAAAGATACTAAAAAAAAAAAAAAAGACCTAAATCAGACATCGATTTGAAAACTACAGTGCCAGAGATAATAAATATACTGGGTGGGATTAATGCTATAGACTAGACATTGTAGATGAAAAGATAGTGAACTTGAAGGCATAGCAATAGAAGCTATCCAAAATGAAATACATAGGGAAAAAAGACTCAAGAAAAACGATCAGATCACCTGTGGGACACTTTCAAGCAGCCTAATAATGTAACCGGAATCACTGGAGGACAGGATAGAAGAGGTGTTCAGAAAAATATTTAAAGACATAGTGGCTGAAAATTTCTAAAATTTATGAAAACTGTAGGTCCACATACTCAAGAAGTTCAATGAAACCCAAACATATGAAGCATGAAGAAAACTACAATGAGGTATGTCATAATCACATTGCTCTAAATACATGATAAAGAGCAATCTTAAAAGGAGAGGGAAAAAAAGACATTTTACATAGAGAAGGGATTAAGATAAGGTTGCTATCAAGACTTCTTGTCAGAAGGCATGGGAGAATACAATAGAATAATATCTTTTAACGAACTTGAAAAATAATATTTTTGACCTACAATATCATACCCAGCAAAACAATTTTATAAAACAAAGAAGAAATGAAGATTTTATTTCCCAACGTACAAGAGCTGAATTAATTCAGCACATCTGCACCATAAGAAATGTTAAAGGAAGACCTTTAGGCATAAGGAAAATGACAGATGGAAATAGTCAAGCTATAGAAAGGGGGTGAAGAATGCCAGAAATGGTAATCATATACGTAAATGTGTAAAACCATTATCTAATTATTATTTAAATATCTTTAAAATTTGACTTTCTGTAGTATAGGGTTTCAAAAATATGTAAAAGTAAAATAGATGACAACAATAATATGAAGGTCAGGAGAGGGAGAAATGGTAATAACTCTTGTGGAAAGTTCTTATGCACATGAAGTAGTAGTACAGTATCACTTGTAGACTGTGGTACATTAAACATACATAGTATAAACCCTAAACCAACCACTAAAATAACAAACTAATGAGCTAATAAGCCAACAGAGGAGATAAATTAGAATCATTAAGAAGACTCAATTGATCCAAAGAAGGCAGAATAAAAGTAAAAAGGGAACAGAGAACAGATGGGAAAAATAGAAAAAAAAGAAGTTGCCTAGGCTTAAACTTACCCATATCAGTGATCACATTAAATAGAACTTGTCTAAATACCCCAATTAAAAGGCAGAAATTGTTCAGTTGGGTAAAGAAGCAAGACCCAAATAGATGCCTTCAAGAACCACACTTTAAATAAAAAGACATACGAAGGTTAAAACTAAAAAGATTGAAAAAGTTACCTCACATTTAAAAAAAAAAGCTGGAGCGGCTGTATTAATACCAAAGTAGATTCCAGAGGAAAGTATATTACCAGGGATAAAGAAAGTTATTTTCTAGGATAAAGTAGTAAGTCAGTCAAGCAAACATAATCTTAAATGTTTGTGTTTCTCATAACAGAGCTTCAAAATACATGAAACAAAAATGGATAGAACTAAATGGAAAAACAGATATAAGAATATAATTATAATTGGAGATTTCAGTGCCCTTCTCTCAATAATTGATAGACTAGACAGAACATGAATAAGGTTCTAGAAGATATAAACAACACTGTCAATCAACCTGACCTGATTGACATTTATAGGACACCCCAGAAGAGCAGAATATAGGGGCGCCTAGGTGGCTCAGTCATTAAGCGTCTGCCTTTGGCTCAGGTCATGATCCCAGAGTCCTGGGATCAAGCTCTGCATCGGGCTCCCTGCTCTGCTGGGAAGCCTGCTTCTCCCTCTCCCCCTCCACCTGCTTGTGTTCCCTCTCTTGCTGTCTCTTTCTCTGTCAAATAAATAAATAAATAAATAAATAAATAAATAAATAAATAAAATATATTAAAAAAAAAAAACAGAATACATATGCTTTTTGAGTGCACATAGAGCATCTACCAAGATAAGTCATAGTCTGGACCATAAAGCAAATGTCAAAAATACAGAAAGATTGAAATCATACAAAGTATGTTCTCTGGCCACAGTAAAATTAAATTAGAAATCAATAACAGAAAGATCTCTTGAAAGTCCCCAAATACTTGGAAACCAACTGACACACTTGTGAATAACTTATGGGTCAAAGAACTCAAAAGGGAAATCAGTATTTTGAGCTGAATGAAAATGAAAACAGCATACCAAGTTTGTACAGTAACAGTAAAACACTACTTGGAAATTTATATAGTGTTGTCTATATTAGAAAAGAAGAAAGGTCTCAGATTAGTGACCTCAGTTTGTACCATTAGAGACTAGGAAAAAGAGTAGATTAATCCCTAAGAAGCTAAAGAAAAGAAATAAAGAGCATAAATTAATGAAATAGGAAACAAAAGGAAAACCAATGAAAACTAAAGCTGGTTCTTTGAGATTAATAAAATTGATTAACCTCTAGCCAGAGTGATGAGGGAAATCAAGGAGGAGACACAAATTACCGATGTCTGTGATCAGACAGGGACATCACTACAGGTTCTACAGAAATTAAAACAACAAAAAGGGAATATTATGAATAATTTATGTCACTTAATTTGACAGTTTGGATGAGATGAAGAAATTCCATCTAAGACACAGATTGCAAAAGCCTACGCAACAGACAGATGGCCTAAATAATCTAGGACTATTTAAAGACATGGAATTTATTGTTATAAACCTTTCTATAAAGAAAACTCCAGGCCCAGATGACTTCACTGGTGAATTCAATTAAACTTGTTAGGAAGAAGTAGTAATAATTCTGTACAAACTCTTCTAGAGAATTGAAGTTGGGAAAATACTTCCCAATTCAAACCAGAGAGAGATATAACAAGAAAAGAAAACCACAGACTAGTATCTGTCATGAACATAGGCACAAAAACTCTAAATAAAATTTTAGCAAATCAAGCCCAACAATACACAAAAAGGATAATACATAATGACCAAGTATGGTTTATGCCAAGAATGCAAGGTTCATTTAACATTAGAAAATCAATGTAAGTCACATATTAACAAATTTTAAAAATAAAATCCAAATATGCAGCTTGAGAGACAAAGCATTTGGAAAAAATCATAATGTTGATTATTGATATTAAGAAGAGAACTGGTAGCAAACTAGGAAAAGAAGGGGGATTAAAATAGCCTCTATGAAAAACTTACTAACATCGTACTTAGTGGTGAATAATTCATTGTTTCCCCCTAAGATCAGAAACAAAACAGGGATGTCCACTACCACATCTATTCAACATTATAGTGGGGCACAGTGAGATAATGGCCAGTGCACTAAGGCAAGAAAAAGAAATAAAAACCATACAGATTGGGAAGGAAGGAGTAAAATTATCTTTGTCTGCAGATACTGAACATCTATGAATAAAATCTGGTGGAATCTACAAAATCTGGTGGAATGTTAATTTTAGATTAACATCTAAAAGCAACTGTATTTCTATATGCTGGCAATGAGCAATTGGAAATTGAGATTAAAATCTTCCATGTGCAATAGCATCAAAAAATATGAAGTACTTAAGGATAAATCTGGCAATACCATGAGACTTATAATTAAAAACTGTAAAATATTGCTGATAGAAATTGAAGACCTAACTATGGAGAGACCTAACTTGTTTGAGAGTCAGAAGACTAAATATTGTTAAGCTATCATATTGTCACTATAACAAACAGTATGTCACGTATTAAGCTCCCCATTTTGATCCCCAGAGTCAACATAATCCTGATCAAAATCTCAATCTCTTTGGTAGAAAACAAGTTGATTGTACAGTTCATGTAGAAAATTCCAAGGACCTTGAACAACACAAACATGACCCGATTTCAAGACTTACAATAAAGTATGGTAATTAGGAGAGCATGGCCTCAGTAGAAGATAGACCAAAAAAAAAAAAAAAAAATCACTGGAATAGAATAAACAGTTCAGAAATAGATCCATACATACCTGGCAATGGACTTCTGACAAAGGTGGAAACACAAAGTGGAGAAAGAGACGTCTGTTCAACAAACAGGACTGGAGCTATTGGATATATCCCTGTGCAAAAGATGGATTCATGCCTCAGTCATAAACATAAATGAACTCAAAAAGCTTCATTGAACTGAATGTAAAGCCTAAAACCATAAAACTTATAGAAAAAAGTTAAGCAAAGATTTCTTAGATTTAACACCAAAAGCAGGATTCATTCATAAAACAAAAAATTGACAATTTAGATTTCATCAGAATAAAAACTGCTTTTCAAAATACACTGTTAAGTGAATGAAAAGACAGGCCACAGATTAGGAGAGAATCATTGCAAAGCATATATGTGAACAAGGACTTATATCCAGAATATATAAAGAACTCTCAAAGCTCATTCTTAAGAAATAACCCAGTAAAGTTAACACTTCACCAAATAAGATGTGTACGTGAAAAAATGCTCAACATCATTACTTCTCAGGGAAATGCAAATTAAAACCACCATGAATTATACATACTTATTAGGATGACTAAAAAAGAATGATTTAAATGAAAATACCAAGTGTTGGAGAAGATGTGGAGAAGCTGGAAATAAACACTGCTGGTGGGGATGTACAATGGTACATCACCTTGGAAAACTGGTTGTTAGTTTCTTAGAAAGGTGTATGTCAGATGTTCCAGCCATCCCTCTGCTAAGCATGTACCCTTGAGAAAATAAATTCTGCATCTACATCCATTTGTTTTTATATCAATATCCATAGCCCCTCTATTCGTAAAAGCCAAAAACTGAAAAAAACCTCAAATGCCCATCAACAGCTGAATAGATAAGCAAACTGTGCTAGATCCGTATAATAAGATGCTACTCAGCAACAAAAAGGAATAATAACCTATTGATTATGCAGTAACACGGGTGAATCTCTATGCTGAGTGAGATAAGCCAGAGAAGTTGAATACATGGTGATATATAAAACGGTAGGAAATGCAAAGAAATTCTGCTGGGGCAGGCCCAGTCAAGCAAGTGGCAGGAGGTGGGATGAGGAAACTTGTGGAGGTGAAGAATATGTTCAGTTTGAATGTGATGAAGTTCTCACAGATGTATTCGTATGTCAAAATTGACAGATTGTGCACTTTGAATATGTGTAGTTTATTGCATGTGGGTTTTATGTCAGAGCCATAAAAATATATTTGTATCTCATTACCTTCTTATGTGAAAGTTGTAATCTACACCTTTCTCCATCCCTCCTTTAAAAAAAAAACATTGTGGAAACTGTATATAAAATTTATTTTTTTTCCAGTTTCACAGTATACTTAGGTTATTGAGCAACTCTTCTGCTGATGGACATTTTGGTTTGCAGTCATTTGTTATTATAAATAATGCTGGAATAACATAGTTTTGTTCATATATCTTTTCAACATTTGTTGTTGTGTCCACAATATCTTTGAGATCTTTAGAAGTGGGATTGTTGCATCAAAAAGTAAATACACAAGTAATTTGGGGGAGATGTTGCTAAATTCCCATTCATAGAGGTTGTGTCATTTTGTATAATGATGAGCAATGTGTGAGAGTACTTGTTTCCCCTACATTCTCTCACCAATAGAGTATGTTGTCAGATGTTTAGATCTTGCCAGTGTAAGTGAGAAATGGTATCTCAGTGTAGGTTTAATTTCTATTTCTTTTATTATGAGTGAGGCAGAGGATGTTTCCATATGTTTGTGAGCTATTTCTGTTTCTTTTCCTGAGAACTGTTGATTCTTTTATTTCAGCTCATTTTTCTCTAGGCTGTTTTCTTCTGTTTACTTGTACAGTTCTTCATACTTTATGAATATTAACTCTTTGTCTCTGATATTACAAATATTTTTTCTCTGGTTGTCATTGTTAAAATTTTTGACATATTGCATTTTTTTGCGTGCAGGGGCTAGACAAGTTTATTTTTAAGCAGTTGTTTGCAAATCTTTTCTCTTGGATTTTGAGGCATAATTAAGAAGGTTTTGCTCACTCATAATACATTGAGAAATTCACCCATGTCTCTTCTTGTACTTGTTTTCATTTTTTACATTCAGCTTTCTGATCATTTGGAATTTATCCTTATGAAAAAAAATCCAGTTTTAACATTTTCCTTAGGGCTTAGTTTTACTAACATCACTTATTAAAAAGTGTCTTTTTCCCCAGCTGACTTTCAGTGTATCCCAAATTTTCAATGCAGTTGGGTCTATTTTTGGATTTTCTGTTTTATTCCATAATCTATCTGTATTCTTGGGTCAGTTCCTTACTGTTTTAATTGCACAGCCTGCTTTCGCCTCCCCGCCCAGCCCCCTCCATTGCTCTTCTTTTTGATGATTTTCCTGATTTGTTCTTGATTGTTCCGAATTGACTTTGTATTAAACGGGAAGACATACCTTTAAAGATTTACAAACATCATTTTTTCTCCAGGTTAAATGTCCCCAGTTTTTTCAACGTTTAGAACGTGCCTATGCATAATCCTCGTCCTTTTCCACAAGTCACGTAACTATAAAATACGGGCCCCTGGGGTATGGTGTGATAATGACATGGCTCCTTAGGAGAATCCTTATTCCAGGGGATCAGCAGAAATGTGAGCAGTGTGAGCATGTGGAGTAGGAAAGGAAAAAGCTGAGCGGGGGCCTGGAGATACCGGGGAAGGAAGGCCTCGCCCTGCAGACGGGGGGCGGAAGGGGGTCTTCACTCGGGGGTCCAGAGAGGTCGCTCTCCTGTCTGGACAGTGGGACAGGTGCCTGGGGTCTCGGCACTCAGTGACAGAAGGCCTGCCCTGAGGGGCGTGAGCGTCGGACTTCTCTCCAGCCCCAGCTCCTCTTCCTGGTAGCCCCCGGGGCCCTTTAGGGGCGCGGTCTCCCCCAGCTCCTGCGGCAGGTGAAGCTCCCGTCAGCTCACCTCCCTTAGCTGCTTCTGCGCAGGTCGCCTCGCTCGACCGTTGCTTTCTTCCGCCATGGCCCCGCCCACTGCGTAGGCACGTTTACGTCCTCCGTGGGGCATTGTCTGATGACGTATTTTCCAGGAGGCGTAGGGCTGAAAGTGCCAGTAGCGGGGGAAGGCGAAGTTCACTTCCAGTGTCCGCCTCCTCAGCCGGCCCCTTTCCGAAGGAGGAAACGGCGGAAGAGTGGGTTCCGGTGCTGTTCCGCGGGGAACATCGCCTCCACTCAGCTGTCCCCTCACAATGGACTCGGTTCCTGCCACTGTGCCTTCTGTCACCGCTTCCCCCGGAGACTCGGAACTTCTGGGACCCCTGTCGGTCCTCTACGCAGCCCTCATAGCCAAGCTACTGGAGGTGACGGTCCCCATTCTCAGGGAGGGAGCCCAGCTCTGGCAGGCGGGTGGACGAGTTGTGAGCGGAGTTGGCGGCTGACGGGTCGAGGGAGAACTGGAGTGGGTCAGGCCCGAGGCAGGCAAGACGTTGCAGTGCTGTCCAGGGAGGCCAGCGGAAGTGATTTGAAGAAGGTTTCGTCACTTGTTCATTTGTTATTGATTTCTTAGGTTGTACCAGGCGCTGTGTTACTTTCTGGTAGACAGTCAACGGTCTCTTCGGGTCCTTTTCCAGTGACTCCCCGCACTGTTGTGGGGTGGGGCCAGTATGAGAGTTACTAGTGTGCTCGTACAGGGCAGTGGAAGTGTAGAAGCAGGCAGGTGTTTAATGCAGCTGTGTTCGCGGAAGCATTTAAAGATACTGCGTTATGTCGACGACGGTTAAATTCATAGCAGTCTGGACCAGTTATCAGGAGCCGTTTGAACCAGTTATCAGGAGCCGTCTGAGCTTACTCAGCATTTGTTTTTATGTAAAAGTAGAATAAAGATTTAAAGTCTTAGAGGAAAAACACATTAAATGGTTATTTGCTATCATCATTTTGGTTTTATTTGCAGCCATACAAGTTCATTCTCTCTCTAGGGTGTTCAGTTTTGTGTTTTATGTGGCTTTTTAAGTTGTAAAAATCAGTTAAGAGGAAGGTCTGATCCAGAGAATTCTAGACGTGTCCTAGGCAACATGATGTGGTAAGTCCTTTTGCAAACTGGAAATATGTGTTGGGCTTAAAGACATTTAGATTCATAATATTCAAAAATACTTAAAGGCAAACAAGAAATAAGAGGTTGCCAGTATCCCATCGTTTTTGAAGCAGTGGAATCGACTTGAGGGGGTAGTTATCTGAAGGAGGTTGGTTTAGAGTTTCTGTGGATGATTCTTTGTGACTGTTGTGTTCTAAATTCTTCATGGCTTCTTGTCATTTCCAATATTTCTGTTTCAGTTAGTTGCTACATTGCCTGATGATGTTCAGCCTGGGCCTGATTTTTATGGCTTGCCATGGAAGCCTGTACTTATCACTGCCTTCTTGGGAATTGGTTCATTTGCCGTCTTCTTCTGGAGAACTGTCCTTGTTGTGAGTAAATTAAACTTACACTTCGACTTATCAAGACAACAGATATTTTATAGTCACTAGCCCCTTTGTTTCTTTTTCAGTTAGGTATAACGTGAACACAAATGCTTATAATTTCAGCTAACCTTGTGAAATAATTCAGTGTAATCTTTGTTGGTAAAGACTCAAGTGAACAAGACAACATGTATGATCTTAATGGGAAAACTTCAATTTATAAATCTTAAAATCTAAAGATTAAATGTATATGTACCTATTTGGGCACATGTATATGTTCCTAGTAGAACTGGGAACTCTTAGAGGCGTCTCGAAAAACAGTTAAATAATATGTATCAGAAGCCTTAACATTTTCATATCCTTTTATTATAGTATCAAACCATGTCTAATTAATCTATCCTAAAGAAATAACCAGTCATGCATTAAAAATCTTATATAAGGGTGTTCGATGAAACACTATTGGTAGAGTGAAAACTTGGTATGAACTAAATGATCCATAGTAAGGGAATTGTTAAATTATTGTACATCCATATAATGGGATACTAGGTCACTCTTTAAATTTATGTTATTTCAAAGATACTGGGGCCCAGAAAATGCTCACAATTTAATATTAAGTGGAAAAAAAGCAGAAATCAGGACTGTAAAGTATAAACTGTGTGTATTGTAACTACATAGAAATATACACACACATAGAAAAGATGCTACAAGACAACAAAATAGTAAAAATTTATATCTAGGACGCTGGGTAATTTTGCAGTGTTTTTCCATATCTGTTTCACAGATTTTCTAATTTGATCATGTGCTATTGGGCTCATAAAATATCTTTATATTTGGAAATACAGATTATGTAGTATCCAAAGACACACTCTTGAAATTTTTATTCCTTAAGAGTCTCTTGCTGTGAATTTGTCTTTCATCCGTATCTGTAAATGTACGCTCATACACATTAATTCTTGGGACTGTATTCTATGTCGTTTTGTTTCACGGTTATCTAATATAACTGGAGGAAAAAATCCTTCTGTGTGAATGAGCTTTGCAGGTGAAAAGCTTTCAGTTTCAGTTGAAGCTTAACAGTTAAAGTAGCCAAAGCATTGGATATATGTCTTTCTAAGATTGAGTATTTCTTTTTCTGATTTCTTAATTTTATCAGACGTATCATTCTTCATAAGCTTTCTTTGCTTGCACAAGTGATGATAAAATCACTTAAAGAGAAAGGTCATTTGCCTATTCCTCGGAAGGGTTCACTAACCTCATGGGACTTTTCCTCAGATGAAAGGAGAAAGGGAGCATAGAAAGGATGAGTGGAAGGGCAGAAGGTGAAAATGCTTTTTATTTCCCACTCCTGTTTCTCCCATCTTAAAAATCCTAACACCTGTTTACATTTTCACAGGGTGATGCAGGCTTTCTTTATGTACTAACTGCTGCTTCTCAGCCTCAGCATTTGACTTTTGAACCTTGGTCCCTGCTCTCATTTGCCTGCTTCTTGCTTCTTCCTACCTCCTCCTGCCTACTGATTTGGGTGAAAGGAGGGCAAAAGCAGCTTACTGTCTCATTAGCAAGGCTATTACATTAGAAAGACAATCATTTCTTTCCATGTTGGCACTTTGAATGCATTTTCCTATAACATTATTATATGTGATGTTAGATACTGTAATAATAATGAGATATCATGGATGATTTATTGACTGATCTGAGTATCTCATTACCATTTTTAACTTCTGAAAGTGGAAATAAATTCTGCATTACAAAGACATTCGGTGACACAATTTTTAAAAAATTGAGTACTGCTTAGTTTTGTTTTGTTTTGTTTTTTAAAGATTTTATTTATTTGTGAGAGAAAGAGAGCACACAAACTGGGGATGAGGGGCAGAGGGAGACTGACCTGGGGCTCGATCCCAGGACTCTGAGATCATGACCTGAGCCAAAGGCAGACACTCAACTGACTGAGCCACCCAGGTGCCCCCTGCTTGGATTTTGTAACCCTATAATTCAGTGCTGTCTTTAGAGAGGATTTAGAGGTTAGTTGTCATTTCTGTTGTTGCTTGTGCATTTTCCTCTAGCAGTCTTCTTTCCCTTTCAGGTTGATGACCACTATGTTTAGGGGTTTGGGAAAATCAGATGATCTAGCATAATTATTAGATCTCTAAATTCAGCCATTGCCAACTTGTAATAGGATTTCCAAAATGTTTTCTGGTGAGGGAGAGAGACATGTCTTAGTACAAAGATTATGCCTTTAATTTTGTTTCCTGAGAGTTTCTTTGAATGATCACTGTTTCTAGACCTCATTCTGGCTATTTGGGGTTGTCAAATAAGTGATGTGGGGTAAAAGAAGCATTAGTATGTTTAATATGAAAATACTTATTTCCATTATTAAAGTTAAGTGCTTGCTTAATAAGATTGGTGCTCATTTAATAGATAAACATATCTTTATTTGCAAAATGAGGTATTCACTTTAGTGCTTCTATAAAAACTATGAGGTATCGCTACCAATTACATTTGAAATGCTTTAAAAATTTTTTAAAAAAAATTTTTAAAAGATTTTATTTGAGAGAGAGAGAGAGCAGGAGAGAGATCACAAGCAGGGGGGGAGAGGTAGAGGGAGAAGCAGACTCCCTGCTGAGCAAGGATCCTGATGCTGGACTCAATCCTAGAACCCTGGGATCATGGTGTGAACCGAAGACAGACGCTTAACTGACTGAGCCACCCAGGCGCCTCACATTTGAAATGCTTTTTAATGTTTTCTTATTTCTTAATCCTGTGGATTATTATGGTGAACCAAACTGTTACTAAATTTTTGTTATAATTTGACTATTGTATATAATATTTCTATAATATATAATACCATAATATTTCTGTTAATAAAATATTTTGACATCAAATCTAATTTTATTTTTCTTCTAGGTGAAGAGTAGAGTGTATCAAGGTAAATATTTAGGCTTATTCTGTTGTTTGTACTCTTCCCTCAGTATGGTGTTTGATACGAATTTTATGTAAGCTAGAAGTAGATACAGTGACTTCTGATGTCTGATTGACTTACTCCTGAACATTTTACTAATCCTAGGTTGCTAGCTTGGATGACAGAGTGGATAGTGATGCCACCAACGGAGACAGGAGAACAAATTGTGGGAGTAGGAAGAAGATGATTAGTTTGCTTTAGGGCAGGTTGGCTTTGTTGATTTAATGCAGATTTATTACATGTGAACAGTGTTCCTGTGCTAATGGTTTAATCGATACAGTATTTATTTTAAGTAGATAATTTGAGGAATAGAGATGTAAATCAGTGTGCTTGTATTTTTTTGTCTTTTTCTTATTGCAAATGACATATTTGAAATCACATTTTCTAAGAAGGAAGGTACTCCATGAAGGGAAGGATATCAAGCTGAAAGATTTTTTTTTTTCCTATTTTTGAAATAAATTTAAATTGGAATCCCACTGAAAGAAGGGTTCTTATTATACTTTTCCTATTTAGTAGTATTTTTACACCCTTATTTGCTATTAACTGCAGGTTGCTTTTTTTAAAGGCATAATAGTTATGTTAAGTTCTCATAGTGCTAGATAATGTATTGCTAATACATTGGGTAATTTAGTTTTATTTAGTCATCATAATAATCTTATGGATTTCCCCTCCCCCTTTAGTCACTGAACAGCAGATTTCTGAGAAGTTGAAGAATATCATGAAAGAAAATGCAGAACTTGTACAAAAATTGTCAAATTATGAACAGAAGGTATAATTATTTTTTCAGTATGTCAGTATTTTCTCCTCATGATTCTAGCTTGAATTATTTCCTCCTGTGTTATGGTTCAGTTATTATGGTATTTTAAAATTTCATTATTTCCTACAAAACATCCAAATCTGAAGTAATCACCATATGTGTAAAGTACGGCTTTCTTCTCTAAGGGTTACCTACTCAGAGATAACTTTTGATACCCATGTGATTTATATTTCTGAATTCTGCATGTTTTGTTTTATATAGATTAAGGAGTCAAAGAAACATGTTCAAGAAACCAAGAAACAAAATATGATTCTGTCTGATGAAGCAGTTAAATTTAAGGTAAAAATCCCTTCTCTTTTTGAGATTACATTCTAAAAACAAAAGGAAAATAATGAGTAGTTATTATTAATTTTAATGTCTTTTTTAATAGGATAAAATCAAGAAACTTGAAGAAACTAATGAAATTCTGGATGATACAGCTAAAAATCTGCGTGTTATGTTAGAATCGGAGAGAGAACAGAATGTCAAGAATCAGGACTTGGTAAGAGTTTTGCTGCAAAGCCCTAACTGTAATTTAGCTTTCAAACTGTTCTGTAGATGGGGTGGATTGGACTCTGCATTTTCCCATGCTGTAACCAAAGGAAGATTGGGAGACAGGGAAGTTGAACCTACATCCTTCCATCTTTATGGAATCTTAAATGCTAATACCACAGCCTGTATTCTCATGGTCCTAGGAAGTATTTTTGTCCTCAGCCATGGATAATTTCCATATTGCTTGGCTCTGCCCTCTGAAACATGTAGAGCAACTAAGAAACCATAGCCCTGTTGAACAGTTCTAGTACTTTGTTTTGTTTTGCATGATTCCTTTTAGAAACAAGCCTTTGAGAAGCATTTTAGAACTACAGGAAATGTGCAGTGATGGTATGGAGGGTTCCCATATATTGCACACCCAGCTGAGCTTGTGACTTGGCTGGCCGGGTATTTGCCAGGTTTCTCTACTCTAAATTTACCCACTCCCGCTCTGGGTGTACTGTTCACTTGGGGAGGAAGTACCTGCGCCTGACCTGCGGTTAAAAGAGTGAAGAGCGTGCTCCGCCTCCATGAGGCAGCACCTTCACGCATCATTTGGAATTCTTCTGTAAGTGAGATTTGTCTGTTTGTCCTCAAGTCCAACCATTTTTTGTTCAGGCAGGAGAATTTTTGAAGGACCTTGGGGATTTTTTTCTCTACCAGGAAAAACTGTTGATTTGAACTGGATTACTTGAAATTTTTTTTTTTCTTTTTTTTTCCCCCCTGCTTTTTTTCACCTTTTTGTCTGGTCATCTTACCACATTATCTCATAGGCAGGAAGGTGGTGGATGGCACGTAATAGAGCTCTAGTTATTTTCTTCTTTCCTTATCTCTTTACATGCTTGACCTCTCAGCTAAAACTGAATCACATGCTTTTACCTGATACGTAGGGGATGGCTCTGGGAAAGCATTTCATCTTTTTAGCACATATCCTACTGTTTCTGCTAAAATCCTGATACGTTTTTTTGTGTTCTTCTTCCACATGGCAGATATTGGAAAACAAGAAATCTATAGAGAAGTTAAAGGACGTTATTTCAGTGAATGCCTCAGAATTTTCAGAGGTAAAGCTGCCTATAATTTCTGCAAGATGTTAATAGGGTGTCTTAGTTTTGTTGAGCAAATATTTGATATGTTCTAGAATGTGCAATAAATGAAAACTATATGACATCTAATTGGGAAAGTGTAACACCCCTCCTTTGGTATTAATTCACTAATGGGAGTGTTTTGCACTAGGTTCAAATTGCCCTTAATGAAGCTAAACTTAGTGAAGAGAAGGTGAAGTCTGAATGCCATCGGGTTCAAGAAGAAAATACTAGGCTTAAGAAGAAGAAAGAACAGGTAAAGAAAAGTTAATGTCCTAGATTATGTGAACTAGGGGACCGAGTATCATTACCTCTTGAGTATCTTTTCTCAGATCTGTTTTTAAGGAAATGAAATATGTATGCAGAATTCTATTCTTAGATATGCAAAGTTTAACTCCCAAAATTGAGTGCATGTATATATTCTCCATCTGTTCTGGATTTTCTGTTCTTCTCTACAATTTCTTGTAACTATCAGAGTGTTTTTCATCTTTCTCTTGTTCAATACTAACCAATTATTAACTTGAATAGCCTTAGTGCGATGATGGATTTGGTTCTTGACCAAAGAATTAGGTATTTATAACTGTCCTTTGAGCAATTACTGCTTCACTGACCAAAGGAAGGTTACATGATCTGGGGAGAGACAGTGAGGTGTGCTCTTCTGTTCTTGTGAAAGTGAATTATTTGGGCTGCAGTTTTCTGAAGGATACGGTAACTGGATCAACTTCCTTGACAGCTGTCATGTTCTTACTGCAGTTCTGAGGGTAGGAGCCACTCTCCCCTCTCCCTTCACCAAGGCCTCAGTCCATAGTGACAGGCCAAAGAGTAGCATGGCTCCCTGGTTCCCTGTCTTATTCACAGGGTCCTGATGTGTCCAGTGCAAGAGCACTAGCCTTTGGAAATTCATGTGTTTTAACTTTTCAGTTGCAGCAAGAAATCAAAGATTGGAGTAAATCACATGCTGAGCTCAGTGAGCAAATCAAAGCATTTGAGCAATCTCAGAAAAATTTGGAAGTAGCTCTTACTCACAAAGATGATAATATTAATGTAAGTTCATTCTCTTGAATACATGCTTAATTCTCATGAAGTTCACTCGAGAAGCTCTTTCTAAAGCCCTTTTGCTTCTCTCCTAGGCTTTGACTAATTGCATTACCCAGTTAAATCGGTTAGATTGTGAATCTGAATCTGAGGGTCAGAATAAAGGAGGAAGTGAGTTAGATGAATTATCAAATGGAGAAGTGGGAGGTAAGTTCGGTGTCAGGGAGGTTGGACCTCTTTTTGTGTTCCTGTCTTTACACCGTTGCTCCTTTTTGGCTGGCTAACTTCCTCTTTTTTTTTTTTAAGATTTATTTATTTTAGAATGAGCAGGGGGAGGGGCAGAGGGAGAGGGAAGGAATCTCAAGCAGACTCCCACTGAGCAAGGAGCCTCATGCAGGGCTGGATCTCAAGACCCCAAGATCATGATCTGAGCTGAAATTAAGAGTTGGATGCTTAACTGACTGAGCCACGCAGGCACCCCTGACTAACTTCCTCTTAAGTGGTAGGGTTGTAGATGCCTGTCACTGGACTTACACATACCTCTGTGTGCGCTGGGCAGAGGTGGGTTGCAGGGCTGTGATATAGCAGTGAGTGTGCAGTGAACACGGACTCTGCTTTTCGTCCCACTGAGGACTGTTTGTGTGCACTGGAGCGAGAGCAGCGTAGCTGTGACCCCTCTTAAGTGTGAACACTATTCAGTAGGAGACATTTGTTTCTCACTGCGGTGGGGATGACATTTGAATTTAGTGCTCATCATTTCTGTAGCTCTGCAGTGTTAAGGCTCACAACTGATTTCAAGAGTACTGAAGTAGGGGGAGCTGTAAACTAATTAAGGCCGCAAGAGTGGAGCTCAGGGGTAGCAGTGTTTACTGATGAAGGACATGTCTCTGGACATGTTTTTCAAATTGGATATTGTGTGCATAGTGGGCATTTTCGACCACGCCTGGTAGCAGGTTCAGGGGAAGAACAGAAGAGGATGTCTTTCTAAGTAAGATACCTGACCAGGTGGACATAGATCTGAGTGAGAAGGAAGAACCTTACTTCACACATCTCTTCGTGTTTGAGAATGGCATGGATTGTACAAACTGGGAATTCACTTTTTGAATTTAAGTTTGCAATTCTCTTAAAAGTCATGGAGCCTGATTTGTTCTCTTGGTTGATTTGTGTTTTCCTTTGAATGTTTGAACATGGTAATTGTTTAGTTTTGGGGAAATCAAAATATAGTTACAAAGCAAAGGAGGAAAAGGCAATTAAAGGCTTTTGTATTTTAGGTGACCGGAGTGAGAAAATGAAAAATCAAATTAAGCAGATGATGGACGTTTCTCGGGTATGAGCTTTTTTGTGGAGTACCGTAAGTGCCTGTGCATTCTCATTGTGCCTCCCTTGTAAGGATAGTTCTCTCTCTTGGAATTTTTAGACACAAACTGCAATATCAGTAGTTGAAGAGGATCTAAAACTCCTACAATTTAAGCTTAGAGCCTCGATGTCTACTAAATGTAACCTGGAAGGTAGGCGGCTTCCTGAGAAGAAAGTGCGGGGTTTTTCACCCCTTCCAGCGCCACCCTCTCCGCCAGTGTGCAAGCCCTGTGCACACACCCAGCTCAACTGTTTTATCCTTTGCAGACCAAATCAAGAAATTAGAAGATGACCGCCATTCGCTGCAGTCGGCCAAAGCCGTCCTGGAGGACGAATGTCAAACGCTGAGGCAGAAAGTGGAGATTCTGAACGAGCTCTATCAGCAGAAGGAGATGGCTCTGCAGAAGTAAGGTGTTCGTGCCTGCTGGCCATCTTGTGCAGGCGAATGTGTGCACTGCTACACAGAATTTTGTCTTTTAAAAAGATTATTTGTAGGTTTTTTCTGTCCGTGATGAGAAGTTTGTCTGCCTTTCTCATTTCCCATAATTTGCCTTTTCCTTTCCATTGGAGTCCGTTGTTGAGGTTGTTGCCTTCAGTTTGTCTGGCAGGGAGTGGTTTACCGGTGCGAATGGTTCCTCCTGCGTCACGCTTTGTGAAGACCCGGTCCGTCCCTTTCGTGGCTCTGCCACGTACTTCACTCTCTTTCTTTGTGGCATTTTAAGTAAGTGTGATCTGTCTTGTGTCTGTTCTACTACTTCTTAATACAGCCTTTCAGAATCTTGAGTGATTGTAGGACCTGATGTTTAGTAGAATAAATACTCCAAAAGGAATATTTAGTTAGTCGAAGGTATCCTAAGTTTTGGAGTTTAGTCAAATGCTCAGGTTAAACGTTACGTACTATAATTATGGCGAGGATGTTTGGAGTTTTAAATACAGACATACCTGTTTAGTGTGTATATTTAGGTATTAATCTCCTGAAATCTCCATCTCAAATCCGAAGTGAGGTGTGTTTTTGAAAGATAGACTTTTGTAGTTCAGTTTAAGTTTTTTTCCTTCACAAAAATACCTGAATTCTCTAAAAATAGGTTGTCTGTGGTAGTGGCAATTTGTGTGTGCCCCCCTGCTTTACTCTGGCCTATATGGTGGCTTCTGAGGCGGCTTATCCTGCGAGCAAAGTTCATCCTTTTTTTTTTTTTTTTAATTTTTTTTTAAAGTTCATCTTTTTTAAATGCTCAGGCTACTATTGTGTGATGCCACGAAACATCGAAAGCATACCACTAATACTCTCTCTGATTCTTTGCTCACCATGCAGTCAGTTTAGATTTTCCAGATTTTGTTCAGGCCAGCTCTAAATACCTGGCCTGTTTCAAAGAAATATTTCTAATTTCATTATTATTTTTTTTTTTAGAGCACTTCTTTGCCACCAGTAGTAATCTTAATTTCCTAAATGAGAAGTGGTTTTCTTCACGATAGTCATCGTGGCACTGTTTTATTCAGTCCGTCCGGCACGTGTGGGTTGTACCCTGCTCTCCATGCCCAAAGCCTGGGTTAGTTCGGGCCCATATTCTCTTTACTGCCAGTCCCTGATTGGTCCTGTCGCCACCTGCCCTTTCTCTTCCCCCCTCTTCCGGGCTCTCATTCATTCTCTCTCTGCCTCAAGCGAACTTCCTTAAAATGCGAGTCTCTGCATGGCCTCGTGTGCTTAAACTCTATCAGGAGTGCTCCATTCTCTTCTGGGTCAGTTCCAGACTCTTGCATAGGCACAAAGCACTCTTCCCCTCAGTTGTCTGCAGCAGCTTCTCCACGTGCATTTCCTGCCGCAACTTCTGATGCTTTCTGACCTATAGCCACACTGAACACAGTTCCTCACTCCACTCTGAGCCTCGCTGTTACTATGTATGCTGTTTTCTCTGCAGTAAAATGTCCTTTTACAGTTTTTCCACCTGGCAGTTTCTGCCCATTGAAAGGTTTACGCTCCTTAAAATCTTTTCTGGAGTGTGTTGTAGCGTAAATAGGTACGTAGCTATAGCGACTGCGTGAGTGCTCATTTTTCTATAATGTAACTCAATATATATTCAGTATAGGTTGAAATCTACCTGTTACTGGGGCACCAAGCTGGCTCACTTGGTAAAGCATGTGACTCTTGATCTCAGGGTTGTGAGTTTGGGCCCCATGTTGGGTGTACAGATTACTTAAAAATAAAAACATCTAAAAAGTAAAATAAATCTACCTGTTACTATTTGCTTTCTGTTTGATGGCCTGTTCTGTATTCCTGTGTTTCTTCCTCCTTTCTGGCTTTCGGATTGTTTATTTTTAATAATTCTGCTTTTTCCTCTCCTTAAGCTTGGTAGTTAAAGGTTGCTCTTTCTCTCCTCCTGTAATTACCCTAAAGACCACAACATGTGTCCTGAACTTGTTACAGTGTGACGTGCATGAACAGATATACCTCTTTCTGGGCTTTAGCTCCTGTCTGACTTAGATGCTATCTGAGTATCTTCATTCTCTCTACACCTAAACTCCTCAGACATTTCGCTGTCGGACTCCAGTGCTTTCCGGCCCGTGCTGGTTCCACTGACAACACATTCACAGTCCTGGTAGCTCTTCCTTCTCTCCCGTGTCTGTAGTCTTTCCTTGGGGGTCCCTTTCATTCTCCTTGAAGGACACCCTTTAGTGACAGATATGATCAGTTTATCTTTGTGTGAAAACGTCTTTTTTTTTTTTTTTTAAGATTTTATTTATTTATTTGACAGAGAGAGAGAGCCAGCGAGAGAGGGAACACAAGCAGGGGGAGTGGGAGAGGAAGAAGCAGGCTCACAGCGGAAGAGCCTGATGTGGGGCTCGATCCCAGAACGCCGGGATCACGCCCTGAGCTGAAGGCAGACGCTTAACCGCTGTGCCACCCAGGCGCCCCTGAAAATGTCTTTCTAAGGATCGTTCTGCTGGCTCTAGGATGCTTGCAGTACTTAATTTCCTTAGTTTGAAGATAACCAGTTACTCTGTGGTTTTATAGTTCCTTTGAGGAGTCCAGTGTCCGTGGTCTTTTCCCTCCTCAGTGTCTCACCGCTGCTCTTGCACCTTCTGTCATTCTTTCTGGTTCTTCAGCAGTGTTTTTGGTAGGTGTTCAGCTATGGGTGTATGTGTTTGCATTTTTTGTTTCTCTGCCCTCCCCTGATTTCGTTTGCATTTATGCTGCTTGGGGTCATTGGCACCTCTTGATTCTGGGGGCCTTTCTTTGTATATTGATTCTGCCTCATCCTCTCTTCTTGTAAGATTCTGTTTAAGTTTTTTTATATTTCCCCTGGCTCTCCTACATTTTTACCTGATTTGCTGCATTCTGGATGGTGTTTTTTCTGACCTGTCTCCTTGCGTGCTGAGATTTCACTTCACTTTGTCACATTAGCTGCTAAAATCATTCATTGAGGTTTTTTTTTTTAATTTATTTATTTGAGAGAGAGTGCACGCAATGTGCACGTGCACAGGGGGCGGGGGGAGGAGAGAATCTCAAGCAGAGTCCTCTCTGAGTGAGGAGCCTGCCCGATGTGGGGCTCAATCCCACAATCCTGAGATCATGACTGAGCTGAAATCAAGAGTCAGACGCTTAACCGACTGAGCCACCCAGGCGCCCCTGTTTATTGAGTTCTTAATTTCAGTTACTATGTTTCAGTTTTATGGGTGCTGCTAATTTTTACTTTCATTTCTTTATAAGCATAATTATTATTATTATTATTTTAGATTTTATTTATTTATTCGACAGAGATAGAGACAGCCAGCGAGAGAGGGAACACAGCGGGGGGGGGGAAGTGGGAGAGGAAGAAGTAGACTCATAGCGGAGGAGCCTGACGCAGGGCTCAATCCCATAATGCCGGGATCACGCCCTGAGCCGAAGGCAGATGCCCAACCACCCAGGCACCCCATAAGCATAATTATTTTAAAAGTTTGTGTAATGATTCAGCTGTGGGTCCATCCCTCTTTGTTTTTTAGATTTTGATCTCAAAGTCTCGTGGAGTGCCTGGTCAGTTTTGACTGAGTGGCAAAAACTGTCTATAATAATCATAGAGGAAACTAGAGATCTGCATGATGTTATTTTCCTACAGAAAAGATTTGAGTTTATTTCTAGCATGAGGTCATTACTTTAATCCAGTAGGCAATTCAGGTCATTTAAAAATGGCCTCGTCCCTTCCAAGAACACTGTGTTGCCTGTTTGCACAGCTCTTTCTAGTCCAGACCCAAAGCCTTGGACTTTTACTGGAGGTCCCTCATTGGCGACCTTGAACTCCATTTTTCTTCGAACCCAAATCTGTTGAAAGCTCTGCTCAGTCTCCTTATGTGTCCGTTGTCTTCAGTGCATGGAATGAACCTGGAGGAAAGATGGCTTCAGATGCCAGGCTTGTAATTCTGAGATTCCTTTTTTTCCTGGAGCTTGTCCTCCTATATTAACTTGTCAGCTAATATATTAGCTCTCTGTTGCATTCAAGCACATTCTTTATATTTTTGTCCGACGTTCTAATTGTTCTCGGTATTCTCAGACCAACTCATTCATTACTGGAAAAAAAATTCTGATTGATCTTTAAGACTCCCATTTTCTCACCTCTCTTCCTAAGCCAGAGTCAGGGATTTTTCGGTTGTTATGTGCATCTTTTACATATTAAACTGTGAGCTCTGTTAGTGCAGGGATAGTACTTTGCCCATGCTTTTATCTTAGCGTTTTAGGAGGTAACCAATATAGTATAGCCATTCATAAAATACTTTGCTGAGTATTGAATGGGCAGTTATAAAAGAATACATAAACCTTTTTTCTCTTTCCTGTTATTAAACCTTTTAACCATATAGCTCTTCTCATTTTGCTTCTGATTCATAGAAATTTAAATTACACTTAGTTACACTTCTGAATTAGACTTCTAGGCAAAGATGTACAAGGGTAACAAAATAGCATTTTTAAACCCTTAAACATTGCTACCATTGCAGTTTATTTTCCAGTAGATGGGCATCTTGAGCTTGAAGGTTAATTGGATTAAAACCAGTCTCCAGTAGGTAAGACCCTGATTATGGAACAGCTGGGATTCTTTTTCTGTTTTATTCACTAGACATCGCTAATTCTGAGATTTTTCTCTTCTCGGATCATCATTCCATCGAAACAGGAGGAGTTCCGTATCTGAAGTGCGGGAATGTTCTGTAGTTAATTGCATGGGTTAGAAGCTAGAAGACACGTTTTAAAAGGTTCTTCTTTCTCTGGCTATCTTATCGTGGTACCCATCTTAGATTGAGGGGCAGACCTTCCATGGTAAAAACAAGAGAAATAATTACAGGTTTTTCTGTGGTAGAAATAAGAGAAGTAATTATCCCTTGCTTTAGCCCAAGAAGCTTAATTGTGTGAGGTTGTTCAGCCATGGCCTTCCACAGTCACGTAACCTTTCACTGCATTAAGCATAAGGAACTTGCCCGTGGGCGTATGTTGCGTTTGACATTTGCTAAACTGTTTACTAGTGTGTAAAGAATTATGAGAAGTTAGAAAATGCAGGTGATTTGCCGGCAGGCCAGAGACTGATCTTGATCCCGGAATGGCAAGTTTGCATTCTTCCCTGACTTGGTGTGTGTGTTTTAGAGGGGAGGGGAGGGGAGGTGTGAGTAGAGGCTTTCGGACAGATTGCTGGGAAGACAAACACGTCTGACTGACCGATTTTGTCTTTAGGAAATTGAGTCAGGAAGAGTTCGAGCGGCAGGAGAGAGAGCAGCGGCTGTCAGCTGCAGACGAGAAGGCGCTTCTGGCTGCGGAGGAAGTAAAAACGTACAAGTGAGTTCAGCTTCGAGAGCGGTGTCTGTGACGGGGGACTCCCGTTGGTGTCTTTAAAAACCATGTTACATGGTGTAGAACAAGGCAGCACAGAACATAAATGGTCACAGGATGTGAAAAGAATCATTCCTATGAGAAAAAAATGCATTTTAAGTTAACAAAGGGAACAGTGTCACAGCAACAACCATTGCCGTGTACCCAGTATTGGCAAGACCATCTGGGAACTTGGTTCGTGCCAGCAGTGCTGGGCGGTTCTGTGTGTTGGAGGAATTCTCTCAGGAAGCCCGCGTGCTGTAGTGAGTATCCGAAATCACTACAGCGCTTATGCCGCTTGATAGGCCCAGCAGTCACAGCTTTGTGGAGGAAGATAGTCGTAGCAGGATTGCTTGAGAACATTGAAGAACAGTCAAGAAAATTACAGTGTTGTCAACTCAGACTCTCCAGCCATTAAATAATAAGGACATTAGGTCGTCTTAGTTTGGATCGTATTAAACTCTTACTGTAACCACGTGAGTATGTTTCTAGTATGCGTGAAGTCTGTGGGAGGGCAGGTGTTGCAGTAAGGGGGACAGGGTGAGACGGTTTCAAATTTTCTGTAGTTGCACCGTAACTGATAAAAGCAAGTGTGATTCTTAGGCGCAGAATTGAAGAGATGGAGGATGAATTGCAGAAGACAGAGCGCTCCTTTAAAAACCAGGTAATTCTCCTGCCCTGTGGCCATGGGGTTCTTCAGTGTCTGAGAGACGCTGGTCATGGCTGAGATGAGGAATCCCCACACGTAGTCGTCCATGTGTTGTCTTTTTCAGATTGCTACTCATGAGAAGAAAGCTCATGATAACTGGGTAAGATTTTTTCTTTTCTTTCCTTTATTTTGTGTGTAGTCCGCCAGCGCTGATTTAGATGTTTGTCTCCCATAGCTCAAAGCTCGCGCTGCAGAAAGAGCTATTGCCGAGGAGAAGAGGGAAGCCGCCAACCTGAGACACAAGTACGCGATCTGGAATTCCGGTTTCTCAGTGCACTCTCGGGTTTTCAAAGGCAATGCTGCTGGGTATCTGATAAGGAACGGAGGTTGTATTTCATATTTAAGTTTATTCTTTCTCCGTATTCAAGGTTACTGGAATTAACTCAGAAGATGGCAGTGCTGCAAGAAGAACCTGTCATTGTGAAGCCGAGGCCGGGCAGGCCCAACACCCAGAACCCTCCTTGGCGAGGTGGGCCGCGCTTTTGGGGGCAGCACCCAGGGCTGTGGTGCGGAGTGTGTGTGCGTTACATTCTGGTTCTGTGGATCTTCATTCTGATGCCCTAGAAGTCATCCCAGAACTTACTAGAGAAAAGAAAGGTTGCCTCAGAGTGGGTAACAGTTCGCTGTTGTCTTCAGGTCCTCTGAGCCAGAATGGCTCTTTTGGTCCATCTCCTGTGAGTGGCGGGGAGTGCTCCCCTCCACCGACGGCTGACCCGCCTGCGAGGCCACTCTCTGCTACACTTAATCGAAGAGATATGCCCCGAGGTGAATTTGGTGAGCATTCACATTTTACCTTGTAGTAAACTGTTTCTAGAGGTCCCCCCCCCCGCTTTTATTTGAGAATTCTTTTTTTTAATTTAAATTCAATTAACATATAATGTGTTATTGGTTTCAGAGGTAGAGTTCAGTGATTCATCAGTCTTACATAACACCCAGTGCTCATTCCATCATGTGCCATCCTTAACGCCGGTCACCCACTTCCCCCATTCTCTGACCCCTCTCCCCTCCAGCCACCCTCAGTTTGTTCCCTATCATTAAGAGTCTCTTATGGTTTGTCTTGAGAATTCTAATGCAAGAAGCTTTTAGAATTTGGGTCTGTCCAGTATAGGGAAGAAAATGTCTTAATTTGTCTTGGTGTATAATCTGCCGCAAGATCTGCTTTAGAACAGAAAGCATTTATTTATTGTTAACATTAATACAACATATGTAAGTATTAAAGATACATAAAATGTATAAGTAAGAATATATAATTGTTACTGTTTGCTTTTACTTTTTGACTGTGAAGTCTTTATCTTCACATTTCTATGGAGTTCCTCTCTCGGATATTATAAAAGTAGCTTCCAGCCTGTACGATTCATGCAGCATACATTCATTCTCATTAACACACAGCGCTGTGAGTCTGTTTCTAATCCGAGACGCTCTGTAATCCTTGGTAAGATACGGAGTCGGATCGCACAGATGCCTGTACAGCCGTATCAGGCCTGTAACTTGAAGCACCAGCTGGTGCTGTTAACGTGCAGGTTTTATTGCTGTTCTTTCAATCCAACAGTTCTGGTTTTAGTTCTTTAACTCTGTGCTTAAGTTGGGATTTCCCCTCATGTATTAGGAGACCCGTTTTTAATGTGGTTTCCCCAGACCTGTCCACAATTGGTTCGTTTCTTCTGAAAAATCCATACAAGAGCTCTGTTCTTTCTGTCAAGGGTCAATGGACGGACCTCTGCCTCGTCCTCGATGGTCATCTGAGGCATCTGGAAAACCCTCTGCCTCTGGTAAGGGATCTGAGTATATAGTCTAAAATCATGGAGGGAAGTGGGCAGAGATCTCCTATTCTTCCTCAGAGAGTATGAGTCAGGATAAGTCTAACTCCGTTCTCTGGCCTTCTGCAGACCCGGGATCTGGTGCAGCTCCCATGATGAACAGCAGTTCGAGAAGCTCTTCCCCTACTAAGGTGTTAGATGAAGGCAAGGTAAAGTCCGCAGCAGCTCAGCTGTAATTCGTTATTCAGGAAACCTTAAACTTCTGCTTCGACACCCTCTCTCTGCGTCGCCCACCCCGTTTGTGTGTCTTTTATAGCTGTACTATCTCATTTTTTTAAAAAGCAAACTGTTCCCCAAGACCCTGAAGGCTCTTCAGTTCCCAGCGGTACATCTGTGGCCGAGCAGTCGGTAGTAGTAAGTACTTGGAGGTTGAGGACTGAGCTGAGCTGTTACTTGGTGTATTTCTGGAAAGGATATGAAGAGCATGACACTAATCTGCTTTGCTTTGAATTGCATGGCAGTATTGATCTTATTGTTGTCTTTGACTTGGAAGTGTTGCTGGGTTGCTGAAATCTGGTTGGGTTTTTTCCTCCTTTTCCCGGTTTTGGTCAGGCTGTTACCCTGTTCGGAACATCTGCTGTAACTAAAGGATGTGGAAAGTCATCACTGCAACTTTATACAGTGTGTGGGTCAGCACTGAGTGTTCTGAGGCAACGTGATTATATATAGCCTACCCCGTTCGTATGGTCGCAGGCACGCTGCTGAAGAATACCTGCAGTTGGATACTAGGCAGGCCCTATTTGGAAACACCTGAACTTACAGACTGGTAAAAGAACGCTTGCTGGAAGTGAAGTACTGAACAGTG
Organism: Ursus americanus; assembly: GCF_024610735.1. NCBI lineage: Eukaryota > Metazoa > Chordata > Mammalia > Carnivora > Ursidae > Ursus > Ursus americanus. The sequence continues at coordinate 50,206,496 of NC_142128.1, read as the reverse complement.
AAAACATGTCATTCCTGTTGTGCCTCTTGCCAGCAGTGGCCTTCAGCGAGGTGCACATAGCCTGTTCTCCACGAGCGCTGCACCGCTCCTCTGACCGTGGCTCACAGAGCTGCTCTGTGCTGCAGTCAGAGTTTGTGTGTTCTGATTACGTAGAACCTCTAACCCAGGTTCCCATGGGAAAGGTCAGTGTCTCTTCATATAAAGCACAGCGTTACTAGTGCACGAAGGTCAGTACTGGAGCTGTGCCTGCTGCCTCACGTTGCTTCTGCTGGAAAATGCTTCCAAGTTTCTGTGCAGGACTCCAGGGACACGCAGCGCTTGAGGTCTTTTCATCCAGGGGCAGCTTGGACCTGAGACCCTTCGGAGTGGACTTCAGAGAGCAGAGGCCCCTCTGTTAGGGAGGTAGAGGCACAAGGACAGGCTTGGAGGCAGACCTGATACTGAATTGCAGTGTGGCTTCTTATGTGCTGTGTGACCTTCAGCGGATTATCTGATAGTCTGTGTCTCTGCGCCCTCATTCAAACCAGGATGTTCCTGCTTAGAGCTTCATCTGAGGATGAGAGAGAATATGGGAGAGGAAATTGAAGGCACTCTGAATGGTGGCTCTTGTGATATGTAGGGAGTGGATTTTTCTTCACCCTTTTGTTCTTTCCATGCTCAGGATGGAAAGAATGTGCTCTTGTGGCAGTGGGAAGGACGTGGGGGCGAAGGACTAGATCGTGGTGTTCGTGGGAGTCGCCTCGGTTGGCGTCCTTCAGCCATCCTCTTGCTTTCTCTTCCCCTTGCGTATTCCAGCAGTAGTGGGACTCCGACACACCTGTTTGCTTCGGTGCCATCCCTTTAACCTGCCTAAGCTGCCGGCGGGAACAGACGGGAGGGGTCAAGTTTTGTTGCGCTGGTTCTGTTCTTTGGACAGGTGCCTGACATCCGCTTCGTTGGGTTTCAGCTTTTACTGGTGTTGGTGCTTTTGTGTGTCATACCAGAGTCTTTCAAAACTATAATTGTTTCTTTCTGCTCTGCAGGTGACTATGGCTGCAAAAGGGCCCCCTGCTTTCCAAGGGGTGCCCCTCATGAGCTCCCCCATGGGAGGCCCTCTACCACCTCCCATTCGATACGGACCACCTCCTCAACTCTGCGGGCCTTTTGGGCCTAGGCCACTTCCTCCACCATTCGGTATGATGATTGAATAGTAGTAATTAACTTGTAGAGTGTACTTCATCTTTTCTCTCTGTTCCTTGTTGAAATTTTAATAGTGGCTTTTATAGGCCTATGTAATGAAAGCGTAAGACAAATGAGAGTGCATCTTAAACTTTTCCTCAAGTTTTTAGGACACACAGGGTGCTGCATAATCCCCCTATACGGAGATGGGCAGATCTCTTGTAGATGAGAGATGTTAATAGAAAGCCAGAAATATTACTTCTGCAGATGGCTCAAACGTAGATACATAGATTATGAAACATAAAGCTTGTAATCACCATGACAGAAGTATAAGCAATGGATCACAGAGTATAAACGAGGGAACGATTCAACTTTCACTTCCTGCCTTGGCAATAAATGAGAAGGAAGTGTTAGCTCCAGAGAAGGTCGAGTTTAATGCCTAATAAACGTTGCTGAATTTAATTAGGGGGAGCTTAGAAGGCCTTTCCCCAGTAGGGCAAGCGCCTGGATTTGGATGGCATGTTTAGGTCCATGGGGAGCAACTGCATGAATCGTTGACATAGCGGTAGACCCTGGAACTTCCCTTTATCCTAACGTCTTTGTTGCATCTGTCATCTTTGTTGCAACGTAATCTGTCATCTCGCTATGACCTAGGGCACGTTCAAGTACTAAACCAAGCCCTTGCGAGAGAAAGATGGCAGAACTGTGTAATGGAAAATACACAAGGTAGCTAGAGTCATGTTTAAGTCCTGCCTGTGTGGCTTCCTGGCCATCGGCATAAAACTTACCTCAGTTTGCCTTGTCTCTGAAGTCGGGGATGCCACCACCGGACTTCTGAAGTTGTGAGAAATTAAAGACTGACATACCCAGGGTCCTCTACATTTACATGTGTTCATATGTATTTACAGTACTTTTTATTTTTCCAGGTCCTGCTTTACGTCCACCACTAGGCTTAAGAGAATATGCGCCAGGCATTCCACCTGGAAAACGGGACCTGCCTCTTGATCCTCGAGAATTTTTACCAGGACACACACCTTTTAGACCTTTAGGCTCTCTTGGCCCAAGAGAGTACTTCATTCCTGGTACTCGACTACCACCCCCCACCCACGGCCCCCAGGATTATCCACCTCCGGCGGCTGCAAGAGACTTACTGCCTTCCGGCTCTAGAGACGAGCCCCCACCTGCCTCTCAGAGCGGTAGCCAGGACTGTTCACAGGCTTTAAAACAGAGCCCGTAACTCTGACCTCTGACATTTAGTCCGAGAAAGTGGACTGTGCATATTCGTTAGAGTAAAGGGACTTCATTGGCTTCAGAATCCAAAAGTTTATTTTAAAAGGTTTGTTTTTAGAATTAAGCTGCCCTGGCAGTGTGCATTTTTGAGCCAAACAATTTAAAAATATCATTTCCCCCCTAAATAAAAAGCACCTCATAAGCTAGAGCCTCCTTACAACTTTGAAATGTGCAATAAAGAATACCTGTGTTTTAGTTAATGTAGTGTATGTAACTGCTAAATGATTTAGAAGGTCATGAGAAATATGAACATTTCCTGTGGAAATGCTAGAAGAACATGTATTTCCATTTATTATCCTGTTTTTAGTGTACACCAGTTGAACACAGAGCAATGGTGTTTAGTAGCCTGGTTTTTTAAAATACTGGTCGCAAAGACTGTTACGCTAAAAATGTTTACTAAAAGATCACTAAACTTTCTCTCCCTTCTTGCCGAAGTTCTTTGTAGTAATAGTTCATAAAAATTTGGTTATTAAGTATTTCCCAAGTGTCTGTTGCTTCATTGGATCGTTTTCTCATGAGACTTACCATTCTGGAACCACGTAAACTCCGGCTCGCAGAACTGACGGCCGTGACTTGGCAGCACGCTCCCTGTTGCTCAGTGCTCGGGCGGTTCAACCTTAAGTCCCCTGGAAGCACCACAACCGTATGTCTTCCTCGTTCTTCAGAGAAGTCACTGGGCCCATCTGTGCAGCATTCACATGCTTTCCCGGTGACTTCCGCGGCCTCCTTGAGGAGGGTCTCCTGAGTATGAGCTTACGGTAGTGGCAAGAGTTGTTTGACCTCTTGTTCTGTGGCTTTTACCATTCTTGCATTAAGGGTGCGTAACAGAAAACTGAAAATATGTTGTGACTATAAAAAGTAAGGAAATTTCTTTTTCAAAAAGTACAGTCTATTATTTCTCCCATACTTTGCCTCCGGTTTTCAAGGAAAATGGCAAAAAAGATCAGAAGGGTGCAATACTATGAGAAAGAATGATTTAGGACTCTGCCCACAGTTCTTTTTGTTGACTACTCCTACTCCAAAATTAGTATTTGAATGTTGACACTTCTATTTAAAGATCAGTAAGTCTGAGAATCTGGGATTACATCATATTTAAAGTATTACTATACCTATTACTACATCATGTTTTTTAAACAATGTTTAAAATTTAGATTAAATCCAAATTATAAAAGGCTGGTAGTATTCACTGCTTAGACTATACTTTCCCCTTCTCCAAAGCGTTATGTCATGATACTACTGAAACCTACACCATGACCTGTCACCGTTATAATATTTAATGTGCTAATACCCTATAAAATAAAAAGAAGCAAAAGCTTCTCTGTGAAACTTTTTTTTTTTCACTAAAAGATACCACTTTGGAAAGAGAAGGACCATTGAAAGAAGACAACTCTTCAAGATTCACAAGGAATACATAAATAGTTCTTCAGGAAGAGAGTTCATATGTCTTCCCATTTAATATCAAGAATAGAGGAAACCGAAGAGGAACACCTCCACAGTTAATAGCAGAGGTTATTTTTAACCATGTAAAATAAGATTGAATCCACAAATACAACTCTTAAGGTCCCTCTCTTCAGGACACAAAATGATGAAGTTAATGTAATTGCTAATTTTATATAACAATGAAATAGATGACACCTGCTAGCAAAGATGATCAAATTGGAAAGGTAGAGTTTAGTCTTTTTTACCTCTAAATACTTTTGGTGTTTGTCCTGTATCTCCTGTTCCCGAGTCCATAAGCTCCAGAGCCGTTCCAGTGCAGCTCACCTGAGCTGGGGTCATCACCTCTCCGCGCCTCCCGCTGCCCCTGGGCCACAGCAGAGCCCAGCAGTCTCCCGGCCCCCGCTGCTTCACGGGGCCTCTGCAGCTCATGGGGTGTCTGGGCTTAGTTGCTAAAATCATCTCATTTATGATAAAATCATCTCAAGCAGCAGCATTTCAGCCTGAGAACATTTCTACTACAGTTCTTGTCCAATAGCTGCTGTTTTTCATTGGAAAGTAAAAAATCACTTGTGGGAAGTACTGTATTCTGTCTACCGCTTCAAGACGATCCCGTGTCACCCCATTCGGGTCTGGATGAAAGCTACGCTAGTCACACAGCATCCCATTCAAGCTGCTTTAATACTGAAAGGCATTGCCGTTCCCCCACCCGTACTCATGTGAGCCACAGCAGATGCAGCTTCATACAAATCACCACCAACATGCACGTCTTAGGGTCTATGAGAAAAGAGACCAACAGATCAGTTTTGCTACATTTTAATAGGTACTTTAAGGGATTATTTTTTTTAGGTCTCGTCAGCAACACCGAACAGAAGGTACTGAGTACTCCACAGGGTACAGAGTGCTGCCAAGTACCTTAGAACGTGTACAGGACTTGGAGAAAATGTGGTTCTTGCCCCTTGAGGACCTGACAGTCGGGGGCTGACAACTCAGTCTAAGGGTTGAGTGAACAACAAGGTAATTTATTAAGGCAAATTCTTTATCCCCTTGAGCTATTGTGGACTGAATCATTTTTGGAATTAATCTAATTATTAAGACAAGAGACAAGACTTAAATTTGGTTGAGAATTCTTTCAGGCTCCAAGTTTTTAACATCCATCTTAAACAGAACTGACACAACCGGAAGTAAAGACCAGCTTTCTTTAAGTGCAAGGGCTAGAACACTTCACTGTGGCTACTTATTTTAAAAAGCACACACTGAACTGTAGGACTAGGGTTATTACACTAGGTTAAAAACAGGCCAAATACCGGCTCTGCGTTCCCCTCGTGCTAGCATTGGTCATTCAACACAGTGAATGTTAAACGTGTGGGTCTGCATCTAACCCACAGAGAGCCCGCCCCCGAGGTTAATGTCCTGTGTATATCAAATATCCACCTCGTGTGTCCTCTGAAAGTTTTATCGATGCCCCATTAAGTCAAAAGTAATGTAAATAGTCAAATTATAATAAGCTAATGACCTGCATATTTCCATATGGATGAAAGTCCATATATCTACATAGGAAATAAATGGCAATCCTATCTACCTATCTAAAAACAACTAGAGTAGCTCCAGGTTTTGCATACTCACCACTCTAAGAAGAGGTATGCAGGCTTTAAGGTTTCACAATCAGTTGTCAGAAAAACAGCAGTTACTCCTGCAGTATGTTAGCATCCGACTCAGATTAGACTACATGATTTGAAGATGGTACAAAGCCATCTAGAAATCTGTAATTATTCTGACATGGTTCCATCATTAACCCTAGAATCACTATCAGAGTAACAATGTGAAGCAGAAGAACAGCGAATCAACGGACTACAAATGTGCTTTCAGACAAACAATCTGGTCATCTGGAAAAATCACAGCTACAACCTGGGAACCCTCCCATCTGGGTTACTGATTCGGCCAAGGCACACGATTTCTAAACAGGAAAACTATGAGATCAGGGTGATTCTAGGCCACCTCAGAGGAGCAGCCTATAATTTTCCAGACTGACCTCTCTGGGCAGCATAAGCGGTCCAATTCCTCCTCTCAGAACAATTTCACACTCTCCTACCCCCATCAGCCCAAAGTTAGGCATTAACTCAAAAAACCAAAAAAGCATATTGGAGCAAAGGGAACGGATGTGTAAACTCTAGCACATTCTTATTGCTGTATTAATTTTGAAGACGAGCACATCCTACCCACAGCAGTGTTGTTCCAGGAAGCAGGGCAGGAATAGTGGTAAGTTAGAAAAGAGACTATGAATTGCACAAATACTATAAAAGTAAAAACATGTTTCAAAACTACGATAAGCCCGTATCCAAAGGAGTCGTCTGTGTCAGTGGCGTGCTGGACTGTGAATTCCGCGGGCTCGCTCACGCCCGCCGGCGCCCGTGTGGCCTGCCTCCTGCCTGGTGGAGGGGGAATGCGCTACGCGGAGCTGGGATGGTGGCTACTGAGTGGGAGAATTCACAGACGTTCCAGGTGACTCATGTCAGGATCATTCCTTGTGCAAAGTCTGATGTAGATGAAGATAAAGTGGTTTCTTGGTCAATAACTGCAATTTCTTTCTTTTAAAGTCAGTGGGTTTCTTGTATCTGTAACCACAGTAGAAAAGTCATGGTTTAACATACTGGGGTAACTGACCTGTTCCACAGTCACACACTAAGAACTAGTCAGCATTACGCTGGCGGGAAGCCTGTGTACGGGTCACTTACAGTTCTATCACCATCGGCCCGGCTTTAATTTCATCCATCTCCATGAAAGCAAAGCACTTGGTGCTGGTGAACCTTTTCTTAGGCTTGTAGTGTTTGAATTCAAAGAAGATAGCTGCGCCTACGGAATGAAAACAAACCATGTCAGCCGTGGCTGGCGTATTCTCACCGTGCCCGCCATTCTCCTCCGTCACCAGCAGCATCCAAGCAAGCAGCAGTCAGCGTCATTTTACCAAGTAACCTTTGTCACACAGTCTGATGATACCACTGTCATCACCGAAAACTCCTCTTCGTCTGAACGCAGTGGCATTTCTCCGTATCCTCCAAGCCACCACAGCACAGCGAAACTTCCTGAGCGGGGCTGACTCGAGAACGTACGTCAGTTCACACCCGGGGCGAACACCTTAAGTGCCACACAGTGAACACAGAGGATGCCCGTGAAGTATGGATGTTACCCACACTCGGCAAGTAGCGGAGGCCTGTGAGAGTTCGTCACAGCACCCAAGCGTACAGCCCCGCTCCTCCCCCTGAAACAAAAGCTCAAAAATTCAACTTTTGTGGGTGTTTTGGAGGTCGAACAATATAAATCATGTGCCGTTTCAGTTTTTAACTGTTACCTGTTTCCTAAGACCTTTTATAGTCCGCAAAGCACTGTTCTGCTCTGCCCAGAATTACATATGTTTTGGAAGACAAAGGTCCAAAGAGCAAGCCTATTCCTATTCCACCCTCCCCCACTGAGCAAGTGGCAAAGAAAAATTCAGATGTTTTTATCTCCCCAAAGCCCAACAGATAAGCTCCCCCCACAGAAAGAAGCTGAAAACAGAATAAGCTGCCTCATCAATGTAGCCAAGAACAATTTCTTTTTTAAAGATTTGAATTATTTATTTGAGAGGGGAATGCACACACGTGTGTGAGTGGTGGGGAGAGGAGAGGGAGAGAATCTCAAGCAGATTCCGTGCTAAGCATGAAGCCCAACGCAGGGCTCGATCCCACGACCCTGAGAACATGACCTGAGCCGAGATCAAGAGTCGGGCACTTAACTGAGCCACCCAGGCGCCAAGAACCATTAATTTCTAAAGGGGGCATGGAAACTAGTTGGAAGGAAGTTGGGGTCTCTCTCTTAACCAGCTACTTATTCGTTCTGCCTGAACCCAAGTGGGGCTGGATCTTGCTTGGCTTTTAAGGATAACACAAATCCAGTACTTTTTAAGCTGCGGACAAAACTCGCAAGTGACAAGAGGTTTAACGATGTTCAGAAATGCGTGCGCAGTCGTGGCACAAAGTCATCACGTAGATGGATCCAAACGGAGGACCTCCTGTCACAGGAGGAAAGAAAGAGCAATTGCTCAAGAGAGCAGGACGTGGGTGAGGGACAGATGGGCGCACCTGGCCATCTACTCCCTACCCACACACAAGGGTGACAACCAGTAGTTACTGGTGACTTCCAGTCCCCAGAAGACTCTGCGTATCTGCCAAAGGGTAGCTTCTCTTCTTCCTCCCACAGAAGTAACAGAAGACCTCACAGAGTTTTAAGACAGCAGATCCCACTTCTTCGCCTCTGCAGCTATGGAACCCATCTCCTTGTCATCATGACTGTGTCTGACGTCTGAGTAAATGTGAAACGGTCACATCTGAAAACAATACTAAAGTGCAAGTACAATACCATCATTTTAAGGAACTTAAAAAACGTTTCGTTATTCATCTGCCTCATCGGTAGCTAATCTGTTGCCTGCATCCCGGGCACGCACAGCTTCGTGGCATTTGTAAGAAAGGACGGAACGTACAAGGAGACCAGCGTACGCAGATGAACGGAGCTTCTACATGTGAAGAGCGCGTCTACGTCAGCGTTGTATCGGTTGAAACCATAGAAATAATACCGCACACGGTAAAGTCAAAGCTTGAGAACGTGAACAGAGTCTGAATCTAGTTCTATTTTCAGCATCTCGTGAATCCTCCAGAACAGTGCACTAGGACAGAGAAGTCAGCCCAGGAAACGTCCCCACTCCTGCCCATATCAGAACCTTTCCCAAAGCAATGGACTTAAAAACAAACAAAAAAAGGTTTTGTTCATATTTTTATGGAGACAGCGTAACACTTCATAATGAAATTTCTTTAGCATTATTTCTTAAGCCCAACCTCTCTATGTACTCTAATAGCGATTCCCAAGCTCTGGCGTAGAGAACCACGTGCAAGCCGCCACCCCAGAGACGGCTGAGCCCGGCTGGTGGGTTTCTGAGTCAGGAGGTCTGCCGGGAGGCGGGGGCCCTGAGCCCTGGTATCTAATGTGCTTGCAGGTGCTGCTCACACTCACAGCCACCCCACCAACGGAAGTCCCGAGAGACAAGCCTTCCAGGGGTGGAGCCCAGGCGGCAGCAGCACCAGATCTGAGAAAATGTCGAATATTTTAGAGACTGTGGCAGTTGTTTGAAAGGTACAAGCTTCCTGCAAAGCGTGAAAATGTCAAAACTGCAACTGAAGCTCAGGTGACAGAGGGACTCTGAAGTCTTGTCCTAGAATGCCAACACTCCCGTGGGGCACATGGCATGGAAAAGCATTTAGTCCCAGGAATCGGCTAACCTGGACATGTAACTTCACCTTTTTAAAAATGTTTTTGTCCTTTCCCATCCTCCTGCCAACTAAGTTATGGTATCTTTCTGCCCAATAAAATAAGCTGGAGAAACAACTTGTTCTTTCAACTATTAGAGACTTAACCAGCAGAGAGCCTTGGGAAGCCTCTACCTCCCTCCACTCTTCAGTAAGAGGAAAACTTCATTCTGTTTTGTTGTCCAAGATGATGAAATTTTATAATCAAAGAACGTTTTATTATATAACTGTTATTTATTACACAACTAGATCATACAAGTCCTAATTCCCACATTTAAAAAATCGATCGTTCATTCTAGTCACTGAACACTATGTGACGTGGACTTCGGCCACCGCGCCGGGTCGTGAGCGCACAAACAGAAGAGGACTCCGGCCACAAGAAGCCGACGTTTACCATCACAAACCAACCTTTCGTTAATTTTTCAACATGCTTCTGGAGCTCAATGTCCACATTAAAGTGAACATACGTATCTTCTTTCCTTGAAGCCACAGGAGTGTCCTGCACAGGAGTTAAATCTATGCCGTTCAGATCTAGGAGGGAAAAAAGAGTTTCAAACACACAGACTCAGAAACTGCCAACGAACCATAGGGGGTTATGTTTCCTACAGAGGCCTGGCAACAGCTGAGAGGAGCGTCTCAGATCCAGACGCCCCCTGGTGTGAGCAGTACACAGGGAGATGCTGGTCTCCGGAGGTTGTGGAGGGAGCTCGGGACAGAGACGCGGGAAGCCTCAGGGCCAGGGAAGGGAGGCTTGCCGTGTACGGGCGCAAAAGAAAGCATGAAGACAACAAAGCTTGATCCTTATTGTTCAGAGGGGAAAAGAACTTGTGTCTTCCTTGCGCCGCTATATGCCATATGCAATAAAAATTAGGAACACGAAAGATATTCTGTGGCGGGGCCCCTGCGCCTATTTCCAACCCTGACCAAGCGCGTGGCGTGGAAAGGCCTCTCATCGGACAGTAGCAGCATTCTCTTGTACTTCAGTCAGAGTCAAAACAAAGGACATGAAAGCTGCCCGTGGAAACCTGTCTCTAAATGAGTCATTCCGTAGGCACGTTACCTCGACTCCGCCGTGCCTGCTAGGAAGTAGCCTGATTCACAACAGCCAGATGGTACACTATGTATGGTTGTCATTTCCCGGAGCCAGGACTCTTCCAGTTTTATCAAATTCAACATGGACTCATTTAATGACTGGTGTTTATGGATTACTCAACACACTCCTATCCTAGAGAACTTAATTTAGTACATTTGCTTCTTTCAGTTCCGTGTGTGGGCAAAGGTGACAGAGCACCTAGCACACCACCCTGCAGGACATTTTACAGTGTACTGTCCCACGTGAGACGCAGCTTTACAAATGGCCTGTCACACAGGTAGGGCACCAAGACTTTCCAGCAGACCGTGCACCTGGGAACTAATACCATCAGAGGTTCCAGTATTTCTGCATTAGCGCTGTGGATCCTGCCGTCTCCATGCTAAAATTCTTCTCTGTGTCTGAATTCGTTTTTCTTTTATTTGGTACTAATGAACCCAGGGGCCTGAATTTATTTCTATGATTGGTAAGAGTTCAACTTCAGTCCCTGTGTCTTCAGTTTGCCTCGAAGTGCAGGTTAGCTGTGAATGAAAACTGATGGTGCAGGGCTTTCTCAAAAATAGTATGACAACCTCATCCTCAATCACCCAAGAATTTTTAAAAGACTGCTGAGTGCTTTACAAATAAAGTGCCAAATAAAGGCCTGACACCAACAAAAGAATTTCGTCCGTGTGGGTTCCCTCCCAAACCAAAGACTCAAAACGTTGTTTTCAAGGAATAACTGGTAGGCCACACTGGACAGGAGAAAACAAACAAGTCCTGAAGACGACCGCGCTTAGTAAGAAATACCACTCTTCTTTCTGGCCCAGCACTGGGCTCAGGGAATGGCTGTTTATGGGTGTGTCCGACTTCCCTGTCTCAGGACGGTTCACTGGAGGCCCACTGCTCGTGCGCCCTGCAGGGCTCCCCTGTGTCTGAGACGCCGCGGCAGGAAGCGGAGGGCCCGCAGGGGAGGCACGGGGGAAATGGAGAGCGTGGGGCTTGGCAAAGAAAACCACGCACCCTGAGAAGGTGGAAGGAAGTGTCTGCTGTTAAAGACAGTGTGTATGTCTAGTCGGCACCCTGGATGGGATTTTAAGAATATGGAAATTTACCAAAAAACCCTCAAAAGCAAACACGTACATCAGTTATAAATAATGAAGCATTTTTAGAAACTCTCAGAAATACTCAGTGAAGGAACGAGGACGGCTGCCCAGGGATTTCCCCTCACTGTAGAACGAATGCAAACGCACTGTCACAGGTGCAAGGACCCACCCCCACACCTGCCCGTTTCCCAAGTGCGAATCCACGTGACACGGTTCGCCAGAGGGGAGAACGTAGAGTTATTTACCCTTTACGCTAACTGTGATATAGGGATCGATGCACTGCCCCGCATCCTTCAGACCGATTTTCTCAATTCTGATGGTGAGTGACGTCATTCCTGGCTCTGAGGGCAGCCTGGGTAGTAAAGTGCCTGAGAAGAGAAAAGCAAACAGTGAGCTCCAGCTGCAACTGGAGAGCAAATACTGAACACAGAGCCTTGCTCTTAATGGGCGTAGCAACTCGCCAGCCATTATTTAGTTTCCAAAGCTTCCAAACATTCAATGTGCTTCTTCTGGGCAAATATTTAGTAAGACACAAGATAGATCTGTACTTCCTTAATTCATATTCGACACTAAAGCATAAGTCCATCAAATCTGTTCAAGATTCAACTCACTCCGGGAAGCCCAATTACGAATTACCGCATGCTTAATATACTCACGTCATATATACACTTCACATTTACTCATGTTACATAAGATATATTTCGTATCTCTATATGAAGTGATAGGAAAAAAGACAAAGAGCCTTTTAAACTTTTCTTATATTATCCTAAAGTTTGAGAAGCTTAATACCAGAATCAAACAACAAATACCAAATCAACCAACCAATCAACAAATTGGACAAAATAACTTACAATATTTACGTATTAAATAATTTTATGATCTAACTTCCCACCCCTTTCTGCATCCTATCCTGTCCAATCTTTTCCCTCAGAAATTAATCCTGCTGAGAATGGCATACACAACAACTGTGTATCTGAAACCTCTCACACATATCAACTAAAGTTTTTACTAAAACTGAAAAATCACCCAGGACCACACACTCCCTACCAAGAAAATGACATCAAGAAATCAACTGTACAGTTGTGTTTCATATCTACCGAGACAGATGTGAACAAAAGTTGATTTTAATCTAATATGCACACAGTATCTCAAACTAAAGTACCTAACATTCGTAAAGGACTTTGACATTTTTCGTGTTTCTGTCCAACAATGTTATCCCACTTTTAATGATAAAGTATTTGAAATATGTGAATCAACTCACTATCTTCAAAACAGAACACTTAATTAGCTGACAACAGGCTTGAGGGGATTTCGGGGGGTGATGGAAATGTCCTCAAATTGGATCTATCAAACTGGGAAGATGTACAGCTCTACAGACCAAAGTCACTGAACTGTATACATTTACAATGAGTGAATTTTATGATGGGAAAATTACTACAGAAATCAAGAATCTTGGGGCGCCTGGGTGGCTCAGCTGATTAAGCATCTGCCTTAGGCTCAGGTTATGATCTCAGGGTCCTGACGGTGAGCCCCACGTCGGGCTCCCTGCTCAGCAGGGAGTCTGCTTTTCTCTCTCCCCTCATTTGTGTTCTCTCACTATTTCTGTCGCTCTCTCTCTCAAATAAATAAATAAAATCTTTAAAGAAAAAAAAATTCAAGTGTCTTACCTGGTGGTACTTGTTAAAGAAAACTTTTGGCTAATGAAAAGTTAGAAGTTAGAAAACCAAAATGGAACATGCAAAGCAGTATCCAGTACTATTTCGAAAGTAAATTATAACATTACTTTTTCTCCACATGAAATAGGTCTTCGACATTTCGCCGTATTTTAACACATTTTCAATATTCAATGGTTTTCTTAAAGATAAAAGGTCTCTTGCTGCACCCACTGTCTCTTTTAAAAGATTTTAACTGTGAAATCTAACAAATACTTAGAGAGGCGAATAAAGCAAGTGCACGGCCGAACGAAAACTGGAAAACAAGCACCCATGTAACCATCACGTAGGTCAAGAGATAAACATTACCCCAGGGGCTCCCTTCTATCACCACCCAATGTTCTTCCTAATCCCTCTCCACTCTCCTGGCTTCCAAAGTAATTGCTAAAAAGCACCGTATAACAATGTTTTGCCTGCTTCTGAACGTGAGATTTATCTGACTTGTTGCCAATAGCTGTAATTTGTCCATCTGTAGGACTTCATAGTATGGGTGCATAGTACGTGGGTGTTATCAACACAGCACAGTTTATGTGGCCATTCTTCTGCTGACGGGCATTATGAATTGCTCCAAGTTTTTGGAAATTGTTTGAACAATGCTGCTGTAACATTCTTGTACACAAATTCTAGTGCATGTGAGCACACATTTGCAAAAGAGAGGGATCACCAAGTCACACGCGGCATCGCCCTCCTACCACATAAAGACAATCTGTGTCCAAAGTGTTCATGCGGATGCCCCCTTCCAGCACTGCCCCCCCCCACATCTGCCCCCCCCCCCATGTGCTTGGAGCAGTCAGACTCTTTTTAGCCAATTTAGGTGTGGAGAAATGCTGATCCAGTTTTCATGCGTGTTTTTCCAATGACCGACTGAGGTTGAGCCCCTTCTCATTTTCGAATGAGCGTTTGGATTTCCTCTTTTCTGAAGAGGAATAGTCATCTTTTTCTTATTTGTAGGAATTCTCTAATATTTTGATGCAAGCTTTTGTTGGATATGTGTTTGTAATAAGCTTCTCAGTGGCTTACATTTAAAAAAACTTTATATTGAAGGATAACATATTAAAAAGTATATAAATCATGTACAAATTCTAAGTACAGCTTAATGAATTTTCACAAAGGAATATGCCTGTGTAACCACCACCAGACCCAGGAAAGACACTGCCAGCATACTAGAAGCCCTCCTGCGTCCCCAGCACACCCCAATCATTTTCTCGCCCGAGAGATAACAACTGTTCCGGACTTCTAACACCACAGACTACTTTCATGCGTCACGCCCTTGTCTGTTAATGGCGTCTTCTGATTATGAGAAATTCTCAATGTTAATATATTCATATTTCTTAATCTTGAAATTCCTTTATAGTCACTACTTTCTGTGTCCTTTTCAAGCATCTACCCCCTTCCAAGATCATGAAGGCGTTTTCTTACCTTGTAAGAGCCTTATCGTTCTTCCATTTGCATTTAATTCTACAATCCACTTGTAATTAATTTTTGTCTTTGGTGTGTAATAGGAGCCCAATCTCACTCTATCCAACACATGGATACCCAATTGTCCCAGCACTGCTTCTGAGAGCGCGCACAAGGGGGGAGGGCCAGAGGGAGAAGAGAGAGAGAATCCCACTGGGCGGGGAGCCTGACGTGGGGCTCGACCTCACCGCCCTGAGACTGGGGCCTGAGCCGAGACCAAGAGTCAGACACTTAACGGACTGCGCCACGCGGCGCCCAGCACTACTCAGAGGACCACCATCTCTCCGTCCATCTACAGTGCACCCTCACCACAGATCAGGCATGGGCTGTCCACTCTGTCTCACAGGACTATTTCCTACCCTTGCACCACCACCATAGTGTCTCAATCACTCTAATTTTCTAAAAAGTCTTGACATTTGGTAAAACAAATTCTCCCCTCTTAACATTGTCTTCCAAGAGTCAACTACTTTTGGCTGTTTGCATTTCCATGTAAATTATAAAAACAGCTGTCAAGTGCTTTAAAAAAAAAATCTATTAGAATTGCAGTGAAGTTCAGTTCAACTCTAGAAATAGTCACATCTTTACAAATTGCTTCTTCCAATCCACGAACTGAAATATACCTTTCCATTTATTAAAGACTTCTTAATTTCTCTTGATAGTTTTATTATTTTCCTCACAAAGGTCTTATACTTCTTTTGTTGGATTTATTACTAGGTATTTGATAGTCTACGATACTATAATAAATGTTATAGTATTTATTTTCTAAGCAACTGTTGCTTGTTTATAGAGAAAAAAATCTGTACTTAAGAATTGATTCTTTCAAGGAACCATGCATGCTAATCTCTATTAATCCTAATTATTCATCTGTTGATTCTTTTATATGAATATATATATAATACATAACACCTGCAGATAAAGGGAAGGGATTTTCTTCTCCTAATGTTTCTCTTCTATTTTTCTTGTTCTAGTGTACTGGCTAGGACTTCCAGACAATGTTAATAAAAAGAGGTAATAGTAGGCACTCTTACTCTTGCCTTGCTCTTGATCTGAAAAGGAAAGTTTCAATTTTTACCAGTAAGTATGATTTTGGCTCTAAGTGTCCCATAGAGAATACCTGGAGACGTGTTCTATTCTCAGTCTGCTAGAATTTTTTTTAAAGATTTATTTATTTATTATTTTAGGAGGGAGGAAGGGGCAGAAGGAGAGAATCTGATGTGGGGCTCCATCTCACAACCCTGAGATCAAGACCTGAGCTGAAATCGAGAGTCAGACGCTTAACTGACTGAGCTACCCAGGTGCCCCAGTCTGCTAGAATTTTTTTAAACTCAAGAACAGATTTAGAATTTAATTATTTAAAATTTTATTTATTTATATGAGAGCGAGCATGAGCAGTGGGGGAGGGGCAGAGGGAGAGGGAGAAGACGACAATCAGACTTCATGCTGAGCAGGGGGCCCGATGTGGGGCTCGATCCCAAGACCCTGAGATCATGACCTGAGCCGAAGGCAGATGCTTAACTGACTAAGCCACCCAGGCGTCTCTACAGGTTACTTAATAACACTCGTATCACAGACTAAATACAGTTAATTAAACTACATGTGCTCTTTCTTACTTTTAGGAAAAAGAAATTCAGTGAACAGAAGGGTTTGGTAACCTTTCTGTATCACTGAAATAAGATAACACAATGCTGTGTCAGAATACAAAAATCTATTTAATTTGGGATTATTCCTACATAGCAAATGGGTTTAGTTTATGGTACAAGTTTCTCTTCAACTCAGCGACCTGAACCCCACAGAGACCTTACTCTGTACCATGGCTTACATCATTTACTTCAAGCATCTTACCTGCTCTGGAAGTGCAGTAAGTGAGCAAACCACCAAATCAGACTGAAATTTATAGCACTGGAAGCTACGTCAATTACCGTATGTGGTTTGAAAAGAGAATGACAATTAGTCAGTCAAACAGCAAAGTAATTTCTCTCACCAGCTTGGCCAACTTGAAATTTCCTCTGTATATCACAAAAGTAAGAAAAATACACCACTCCTCATAAATCAAAGCAGATTGGAAATAATGCCCTTGTAGCAAAGAAACAGTCGCACTAAGTTACTATCTCTAGTTCCTGTCATCTCCCCAGTAACCCCAGAGCCTAGGTCCTGCTGCCTCCCACTGAAGGGAGGCGACAGGCAGAACAGGCGTCATGGAACGTTCAGCACGTGACCCCAACGGCGCTCACAGCTTTAGCCGTAGTACCATGTTTCATCTTCACGGTAACCTAACAAGTTAGGCACTGGTATCCCATTTTACAAAGAAAGAAACTGAGCTTCAGACTGGTTAGGAAACAAGAGCAAAGTCCTTCCACTAGTAACTGTCAGAGCCTAGACTCCAGCCCAAGCATCTGTTGGTTCAATCTGCTGCTCCTGCTGCATAATGCCTCCTCCCCAGGGGGTATTAAAAATACTGGAATATTACTATACTGTTACTACCAACAAAGTTATCTGGATGACACACAAATTGTATTTAGCTCTACTGTAAAGCTTCTAGGGTCTATTTCAAAACGCACGATAATCTTATAGCATATTGCTATCATACCTGAAATGAACTAGTTTACCAGAAAGGAAAACTACGCACTGTGTAAGAACAGAACAGAGTAAACCAGGGATTGGCAGAGGCAAGAGACTTATCCAGGGTGCCTGCCTAGGTCATTTACAGAAAGGGAAGACCCTCAAAGAGATCTTTTGCAAATAAAAACGGCTTGCCATACCTTATTTCCTTTCCTAAAACAAGATGGGAAGAAAGAGCATTTGCTCAGTACCCACTCCCCTTGGATCCAGTCTTAATGACTACATTTGATTAATTAAAGACGTGCTTACAATAGTCTACGGAAAAGAGTTTCCGTAGCAGGCCTGAGACTGTTATTTTCAGAAAGGCCTGCCAGCAAGGCCACCACTGGGCTAGAGTCTAGGAACTTGGATTTCGGGCATGTTCCCACCATCCCCCAATAAGGATGGTCACTATCTATAAACTATGCAAATAATATGGTTTATGCTGAATATGCGCTTTCCTTCCAGGAGTTTGGAACTCTGGCCAACTCCTAGCCAGTGCTAAGCAGAGGGCGCCTATGTAATCAGCCCCTAAGAACAGTGCTGGGCACGGAGTCTCTAATAGCTTCCCACGGACACATTTTACGTGTAGCACAACCTATGTGACTCCACTGGGAGAGGACTCTTAGAAGCCTGCACCTCATGGGGTGACTGGGTGATGGGCAATAAGAAGGGCACTTGTAGGGGCACCTGGGTGGCACAGCGGTTAAGCGTCTGCCTTCGGCTCAGGGCGTGATCCCGGCGTTGTTGGATCGAGCCCCACATCGGGCTCCTCCGCTATGAGCCTGCTTCTTCCTCTCCCACTCCCCCTGCTTGTGTTCCCTCTCCCGCTCGCTGTCTCTGTCTCTGTCGAATAAATAAATAAAATCTTAAAAAAAAAAAAAGGGCACTTGTAAGGAGCACTGGGTATTATATGCAACTGATGAATCACTAAATTCTACCCCTGAAACTAACAATGCACTCTATGTTAACGAACTTGAATTTAAATAAAATGTAAAAAAAAAAAAAAAAGAAAGAAAGAAAAAGAAAAAGAAAAAAAGAAGAAAAGAAGCCCGCACCTGGTTTCCTCCAGACTTCGTTCACTTGTGCACCTTTTCCCTTTGCTGCTTTTGTTTTTGTCTTTGCTCATCGCAATAACTCATAGCTGTGAATACAACTAGACGGTGAGTCTCTGAGTCCTCCTAGCAAATCACTGAACTTCAGGGTGGCCTTGTGCACCCCAACACAGACAGTAAGATACCTTCAGACTATGTGTATAAAATAGCTCCAGCCAATAACATGGCGATGAAAATGTGCTTAAGACTGGCAAGTACCAAAATAAGTTCTAAAACACCCTAACCTTGGATTAAGCTATGGCTGTTGTGAAATCAGTGATACTCACCAGGAACTCTAGCAGGAAAGGAATCAGGAGACCCTGCTCCAGCACCACCTTCTTCTTCATCTTCTTCAAATTCCAAATTCTCTTCTTCACCAGGTGCTAAAATTCTTCTACATGCAAAACGGCAGGCAAAATAATGAGCCACGAAATTAACTACCCTAGGAGACATTATAGCCACCCATTTCCCAGGTAGGACGTGGATACAAAAAATGTTGACACAAAAATATGCATGTAGTGATATTAAAGATATCAATACTGATATAAAAATGCAAAAATATCTGAAAACTAGGTATAAAATAAGGCAATAAGAGAAATATTGGTGCTTATTTTTTTTTACCTTAAGGGGACAGGCTGAACGTCAAATGGGAATTCCTTATTATATGTAAGAATATTCTTTAGGACTAGAATAAAAACAGAAAGAAAGACACATAAATTCTTCCACGAAAAAATTTTGTTAGAAATGACTGATTTTTTATCAATTTTACTATGCATATTAATTTTTTTAAAAAATTCCCAATCTTATCATCATTCAGAGCCACGATGCTTTTGTCCATTGAAGATCTTAGCAAAATGAAAATATCCACAGTATACTCCAGATACCAGTACTTTGTCAGATTTCCAAGGAAAGTAAGTTCCAGAGTCTCAGAGCGCTCACAGAAAATTAACTCCAAAACAGTTGTATGTACAAGGTCCCAGGTGAGACACAGGGCAGCAGAAGAAAAGATCTCCTTCCGGGAGTACTTCAATGACAAGACTGGTTCAAAGATAACCAATTAGAGGACATGAGCTTATTTTAGTCTATGTCCTGATTAGATTTCCCCTCAAGTCCATAAAACTGGCAAAACTGTATAAAATTGGTCACGATTTCCATATGCCATTTACAATATTATTATAGACATACATATCTACCTATATACACACACAAATACATAAAGCGGGATTCACCCTCAAGAGAAGTCTCCACGTAACATGGCACCCACCACCTTCTGCATTAGGGTACGGTCCATGATTACATCCTGGCATGTAAACTTAAAGAGAGATGTTCTAGGGATGCCTGGGTGGCTCAGTTGGTTAAGCGGCTGCCTTGGGCTCGGGTCACGATCCCAGAGTCCTGAGATCAAGTTCCACATTGGGCTCCCTGCTCGGGGGTGAGCCTGCTTCTCCCTCTGCCAGCCCACTTGTGCTCTTTCTCTGACAAATCTTTAAAAACAAAAAAATTTCAATTAAAAAAAAAAAAAAGATGTTCTGTAACTCTGCTTACGTTTAGAGAGCTACTATGATGTGGATACCTTACAGAGTTACTAAAAGTATGTAATTTAGTGCTTCGTATCTGGCATTATGGGTCTTCAGTGCAATTACATGAAGGTAAAGTAATGGCATTAACCGAGCAATCCAAAAAGTTCCTATGATTTTGTACTCAACTTACTCAGCCTTGTTTCAGAGTGCTGTAGTTCAGAGATAAAATAGCTGTGGCATATATGTTGTCATCCCAAAGTAGGAAATCCCAGAGCACAGGATGCAGTTTTATGACTTACTCCGACAGGAGTCAGAGGCGTTTTTCAGACTTCTAATATACGCATTCAATTTACTGAGTCTTTCAGTGAGAGAGAGGTCTGAGACTTGTGTCTAGCGTCTCGTTCATTCTTACTCTCTTTTGCCCTCCAGCTCTTACCCTCATCTTTCCTTTCTCTTTCTTCCCCTCAACAAATGTGCACCACGTGCACACAATGTGCCACTCGCTGTTTTAGGTGCTAAAGCTATGGCAGTGATCAAGACAGAGGGCTCCTGCTCTCGTCTGTGGATCTTAGACTCCAGCCAGGAAAAGCAGACAGTAAATAAACCAACAAATTAACAAGGTACTGTTCGACTGTGGTTAGCATCATAAAGGACAGGATCAGGATGCGTGTGTAAGTGGAGCAGAGGGACAACTTCGGCTAAAGCGGACAGGGTAGGCCTTTCAAAAGTAACTTGCTGGAAGACAAGTGAGCCATAACCTGGCATGAGAGGAATTGTCCATAAGTAGCACCGGGGTAAGGGCTTTCCAAGTATTAAAAAACAGGCTAGAGGGGCGCCTGGCGGGCCAGTCAGTGGAGCACGCGACTCTTGATCTCGCGGTTGTGCGTTCCAGCCCCATGTTGAGTGGAGAAATTACTTAAAAATAACATCTTTAGAACAGCAACGACAAAGACTCTGAGGCAGGTACTAGTTCGGCTTGTTCAAGGAATAAAACAGACTATATAACTGAAGTTTGATAAGGGGGAAGTGGCACAAGATCGGATATCAGATCTTAGCCCTATAATTAGGTCAACTATCATTACGGCATTCACGTAACTACTCTGAATCTGTTTCCCCAATTCTTAAATGGGAATACCACTTTCTCACTTTGGAGAGAATTAATATATATGAAGTTGCATGAGAAATTTAAAGTCCTTTGTACGTATTAACTCACATTATTATATGGTAATTTATTCTCTCCATAGTTTTCCCTATTCGGCTAACTAGAATCCTAGTATTTCAGGATTAAGGAGCATTATTTTTAAAAACATCATTTCTAAACTTATGCATGATTGCTCACTATGAGTAAACTATTAATTCAACTCAAATATCAATTAATCACTTACATAGTACTGCGTTACATCCTAAGAATAGGGGAGTGGGTAACAAAGAAGCCCTGGTAGCATTCATATCAGAAATGAGAGCACTGAAATGATATTTACTAATAAAACGGGGGAAAAAAAATCAACCTTTACAAGTATTAAAAAAAAATCAATTAAAAAAGTCGAACACTCTATCAGTTATTAAGAATACCCTGTGTTTATACTGTTATACAAGAATGAAACAGTATTTCTTGTCTTAGGTACCGATGCTTTGAAAGGAAAGGTTTATTTTTGCTCAACAGCCTGTCATTAGTTTCTATTTACAAGAATCGAGCATATCAGATATTTAATTTGTATCCTTTTGGAAAAAAAATATAGGTCCACTCTCATTTTCTGTAACTGTAGGATGGTTTCTATTCTCACCAACTATGGAATAACAGAGATTCTAATGTCCTTTTACAATAGGGTTCTACTTAAACTTTATATAGGATTTTTCTTCCACCGATACTAGTGCTGATATTTTAGGAGGATTTGGAGAAGAGGAAAAGCAGTTTATAATTTCCTGGAAGGTACTACCATGAGCGTGGAGTCCGTCACAGTATGGGGACCACGGTACAATGGTACAACGTACACACACAGGCCCACCCATCGGCTGACAGCTGATGGCACACGTCTGTCGGGAAAACTACGCTCCCGCTCCCAGCCCACTCGCACAGAGCATGGCCTGCCACCCCTGAAGGCCACACCCTAAAAATGACAGTCAACAAAGTGCGTTCTGCTTTCGTGGCTGATTTCTTTCATTTTTCTGGTAGACAAAATGAATAAGTGCTTCCCATCTAAAAGGTTATTTTTTGTTTTTTAAAGATTTTATTTATTTATGTGACAGAGAGACAGCCAGCGAGAGAGGGAACACAGCAGGGGAGTGGGAGAGGAAGAAGCAGGCTCCCAGCAGAGGAGCCTAATGTGGGGCTCAATCCCAGAACGCCGGGATCACGCCCTGAGCTGAAGGCAGACGCTTAACAACTGCGCTACCCAGGTGCCCCTAAAAGGTTATTTTTTTAATTATGGGAGAAGATTCCCTGAAGACATTCAATCCTATCAACTTAAAAATTTACCAAGATCATATGATATGCAGAGCATTGAATTGGGCTCTGTGGGGAAAATACAAAGGTTACTGACAATCTCCTTTAGGAGCAAAATGAATTTAAGTGAGAATCACACAGGGCACGCTACGATAATGGATAGAAAAAGTGCTCCTAAAAAGGACAGCAGGCAGAGTTTAATTAGGGCTGGGAGAGCAGAGAAAGCTTTCAGAGAAAGGTGGACTTGATCCTTGAAAGATCAATCAACGGAAGGAGCTTTACAGAGTGGTAGTGGGGGAGATATGTTTCAGTAAGAAGTAGTACATTACCAAGGATCGACATCAGAAAACGAAATAAATAGTACTTTCAAAATCATAGTTGTAGTACTAGTTTCAGACAGAATTATCAAAAGAATTTTTTTTTGAAATTTTATTTAACCTTAAAGGAAAAATACATTGGCAGAATAAACCAAGTCCCACATAGTAATTTTCCTTTCCTTAGAGTCTTAAAAGAGGCTGAAACTAGCTTGACTTAATCTGAAATATACTCGAATACCAATTTGTAGAAAATGTTTCTGTTAAAATAACTCATAACAAGTGCCTAGCTTTGATAAATGCAAAATTACAGAGCATATCCTTTTTTTTTCTTTTAAAGATATTTATTTATTTATTTATTTATTTATTTATTTATTTATTTATTTATTTATTCGACAGAGATAGAGACAGCCAGAGAGACAGGGAACACAAGCAGGGGGAGTGGGAGAGGAAGAAGCAGGCCCATAGCATAGGAACCTGATGTGGGGCTCGATCCCACAACGCCGGGATCACGCCCTGAGCCGAAGGCAGACGCGCAACCACTGTGCCACCCAGACGCCCCATACAGAGCGTATCCTGATATAATACACATATTTACATTCCTTTAAAAGGCAATAGCAAATTAAAATCACCTAAAAAGATAACTAAGTACGAAGAAGGGAGAGGTCCAAATGAAAAGCACTATATAAATTCAAAATATATCAAAATAAATCCCAATACCATCTTTCCATTCCCACCCCTAATCTTAAAAAAAACAAAAACAGGCTAACAAACAAAAAAGCAAGAAATAGAAGACTAATGCAGATTTTAGTCCAACGTGCCATTAACACATGGGTCAATAATCTCTCAAAAGCTTGAACTGGAAACCCACGATATTTAGGATTGATGTCAATATTGCACCATTATAGGTATCACAACAAAATACAGTGGAAGGAACATCGGCCTTGGGGTCACTTAGCACCCTGGTTAAAACCCAGTTCTGGCCTTTACAAGCTGTAAGATCGTGCAGTTAGCGAACTGCAGCTGAGTGGACTTATCTGAGTGTTTGGTCTCATTACTGGTAATGGTAACCATTAAAATCAATGAAAGATCCTATAAGGCAACAGAAGAAATCTGTAACACTCTAAAATTTTATTTGGAAACACCAAAAAACAAACAAAAAAACTAATGGAAAGCAGTGACTAGAAAACCAAAATCCTAATTATTCTTATCATTTAAAAAAAATTGAACATTATAATCTTTAAAACCATTACAAAACAGACATCCTCACTGTGGCTAATCTTTTTTATAAGCCATCGATGTGCTTTTCTTAAAATAATCTTAATAGGTCAGAAAAGACCATATGTGGTAGATTTCATTTATACAAAATGTCCAGAACAGGCAAATTCACAAGACAGAAAGTGGATTAATGGTTGCCTAGGGCTGGGAATTGAGGAGTGGGGGAAGCGGGTGTGTGCTAAACAGGGACAGGGCTTCTTTCTGGGGAGATGAAAATATGGTGGACTGTGGTACTTGTGCCTTTTCCTACTCTGCAAAGAGAACATTCATATGAACAATAAAAAAACATTCTTCTAAGAGAACATTCATGTGAACCAATAAGAAAATCTTATTTGGCACATCCCAACCACCAAAACATTTGAAGCAACTGTTTACTTCAAAAAAGCTTTCAAGAAGAGACAGGAGAAGGGGGACAACAAGGGAATCTTTTGTAGAGCATCACCAACAGCTGGACTGTAGTTTTTGAGGCCATGAAGGATAAATGGGCATCAATAATTGTAACTTTATACTCTCCAGTAAAGTCTACTGTAAATGTTTACCAAAGTAATTATAGCTTTATTAAAGTGGTTAAAACAAAGGCTGAAACATATGAATGAAGGAGAACCTGGAATCAAATAATTTTTCATATTCTATAATGGTGAAAAGAATAATAATTACTATAAATATTACAGGAATTATAAAAGCACAAAAAAAATCACATAGGACTAGGTAGGAACAGAAATGAATAAGCATCTATGCTAATAATCTTCATATCTATAAGAGATTAGTTTTCTAAAGGAGTACCACCAAAAATAAAAAATAAAACTTACTTGGTTCTAGCTTCTTCAGGTCCTCCAGTTTAAATTCTTCTTGAGACTGTGTGGACTGAATTTAAAATATGCATATTACATCATTTTATTACAAACATTTCACTATCCCCCTATGTCTTTTAAGTAGTAAGAACTAAATATTCAAAAAGTGGACAAAATAAATGAATCCATTTCATGCTTTCAGAGTAGAAAATGAAAAGTCCCGGGAGCGCCTGGGTGGCTCAGTTGGTTAAGCGTCTGCCTTTGGCTCAGTTCATGATCCCAGGGTCCCGGGATCGAGTCCCACAACAGGCTCCTTGCTCAGCGGGGAGCCTGCTTCTCCCTCTGCCTGCCACTTCCCCTCTTGTGCTCTGACAAATAAATAAAATCTAAAAAAAAAAAAAAAAAAAAAGAAAGAAAGAAAATGAAAAGTCCCAAACTGGTTTTTATTTGTTTTTGTATTTTGGAACATTCGGGCTAAAAATAACAAAAAACTGAAGTTATACCTTTTCTATCTACAGTTTATTAAATATGAATTAAATCTTTTAATAGGAGCTTAACCCATGAATTCCTATTGCTGGAAATCTCTTCTGAGACGATACTGCTTTTAGCATTAATGCTTAAGGTTTATTAGACTAGCTCATAATGATTTTTTCTTATATTAAAAAGCAGGAAAAAAACCGTGTTTACCTGTAAAGCTGCACTTCGTAATTCCAAGCATGTTGCAATTTTGCCTATGGTTTTCTGTAGGAAAAAGAAAAAGCCATAAATACTGAATATATTGCAAGCGTTAGTTGTCAAAACCATGGAGTTAATTTTTATTAGTAAGGGATCTATAATTTTTTTAAATATTACTTCTTCGAAGCATCTTGCAGATTTTAAAGAAAAACAGGAGGCAAAGGGCTAAGATAAGGGAGAGAATGTGAGTCTATATTTTCTCCTGACCTAACTGTACCATGACCAATTTTAAATCAAGTTTGCTTTAGATTTATTTAAAGGGCAATGAAAAGGTCTTCCAACATCTTCCCTCCCAAGCTTTGCCCTCTCTTCATCTCCATTATGCCTGAAATTTGCTAAAAGATTTAAAATTAAAAATATCTGAAAGCAAGTGAAATAGTATCATTTAATTTTGACGTAAGTCCAATCTTGACTTGTCTCATTAAATATGTACGTAATACTTAGCAAAATCAATACTTGTGATGAATGGTGGCAAGTTTTATAGTCAGATCTGTCTTACATGAGCTATAAAATGGATATAAATGATAGGGTACAGTCCTTGCTTTTAACAAGCTCAAGTTCTATTACGTGCGATGAGACTACAAAATCACTGTAATACAAAGGAGAGAGCCTTGATTCTTATAAGCTTTAGCAAAGTGAACCATCACACATTCTGAAGAAACAGTGCAAGGATCTGTGTTAGAAATCAAGCCCCAGGGGCGCCTGGGTGGCACAGCGGTTAAGCGTCTGCCTTCGGCTCAGGGCGTGATCCCGGCGTTATGGGATCGAGCCCCACATCAGGCTCCTCCACTATGAGCCTGCTTCTTCCTCTCCCACTCCCCCTGCTTGTGTTCCCTCTCTCGCTGGCTGTGTCTATCTCTGTCGAATAAATAAATAAAATCTTTAAAAAAAAAAAAAGAAAAAAAGAAATCAAGCCCCAGTGACTGGGAGGATTTGTAAAACTGAAGAGTTTAGAAAACCGTCACGGTTCAGTTGTCTAAAGTCTCAAACTGAAAGCAGAGGGATATAGGTTTGAAAAGTGAAGAGTGAGTGTGAATGTGAGTGTGTGTGTGTGTGTGTGTGTGTGTGTGTATGCTGGGGGCAGCAGTGGTCTTTCTGAAGGGGACCTTCCATGACTAGCTGAGGAATCTGTTATTACTTTAGCAATAAATTACACAGAGGTTTTTGAATAGAAGAATGATGATCAGATTTGACCTTTAGGAAGACTGTTATGACAATGGTCTCCATAGGTTGGGGGAGAAAAGGGAAAAGACTACAGGCAAGAGCAGTCAGGTTACTCCAGCTGTCCGGGTAAATGAGAATCAGAACAAGAACATGAACTACTAGAATGGAAATAAAGAGGAGGAGACCCACAGAAGAAATATCTTACAAGAGCAGGCAGCTGAATTAGGCCCATTGACATTTTGAAGTCCTTCAAAAGAAGGGCATTTCTTATGTTTTTATTAGGAATAAATGCAGACCATAACAGTGAAGGATTCACGTACAATATTTGCAATACCTTCACATGAAACATTCTTTGGGAAAAAATGACATGTTTTTTTCTACACGTACTGATCACTTGCAAAGGTTTAGTAAATTGGATTTTCCCTTTCTTTATAAGATAAACGAGGAGCAAAGGAGAGTAACAAGTACTGTCCTGGCCCCTGGTACTCAGGCTAGGAGGCATTATGCAATTACCTTACTGACAATCGACAGCTGGTGTAGCCAACTCCAACCACCCCTGACCCAGACAGGACCCTTGGCCAAGGAATAAGTAACACTCTATCTCCACAATCTTTAAAAATTCCTTTTAATCCCAATATCACAGTTAAGAAAATATCCAATTTTATTCTGAAATTTTACATTTAAAAATTACGTTTAAATTTAGTAACTTCAAAAGGACTCAAGATAACTCAGATATTTATTTACTCTCTCAAATAGCTACTGCATAGGAACCAGCAAGAGTCTTTTCTACATAAAATCTAATATTCCCATTGTTGTTCAAATATACCACTCAATTCTGACAAAACTAAGTGATTTAAAAATATAAGTAAATAAAACAAAATAAATAAACTATAAAGTTTTTTATAAAAACATAAATACAATAATACAGTAATGGCTAACAGCTATTAAGTACTCAAGTTCTAAGTGATTTATAAGCATTAATTCATATAATCTTCATTATAACCCTGAGTTAGAGACAATCATTCTATCAAAGTGAAAACTGAAGAGAGATTAAGCAGCTTGCCCTAGACACCCATGTCTTCTATACATACACTAGTAATATGTACAATAAACCGATATACTTATTTTAATACCATTTGGCCATACTTTTCAGGTTCTTTTAAAAATGCTTTTTAAAAAGAATTCTCTATTAAGTGAGCTGTATCAATGAGTAAGTCTTTAGAAATATTAGTTAACTCCCTTTCTTTCATTTACTATGAAATCCATTTGATTTGAGGCTGTTAACATTTAAGATAAAATGTAGTTTAACAATTACGATTCCACTAATAACCCATTTTAAATTTAAACATTTCTGCAAGTTAAGCAGAAGCAACAGCTTTTTACACAGAATACTGAACTATGGCAAAATACCAATAGGCATTATTCATAACTACTTTAAGGAACCACACCCAACATCAGTATTAAAAAGGGAGCGAAACACTATCATTTTCAGCTGCAGCAATGACTTTTAAAACATGTAGCATTTATTGATGTCAAAATCAAGTGCTTGCTACTGTTACTGTGTCACCTTTCTTAAAAACAAATGGTTAGGAAAAATGATTAAGCAACACAAGGTCGCTTGTGTCCAGGTATTAAATACTATTAACCAATGTACATTAAGACTAAGCACTGAAGGTAAATGAAGTTTAGTTTTAAAAGATTTAAATTATTAGCACCTCATTCAAATCAACTGCTCATGCAAAATATGGTACAGAAATGGAAAATGTTCTCGTTTTCAGAATATTGGCTATTTTATTTTGCCAATGGTAGAGAAATTAATAAAAACAGCAGCTAAGGAGAGGATGGAATAAAAACAAAGAGCCAAGTTAATTTTGCTAAAATATATTCAATTTACATCAGGAAAAAGTTTAAAAAATACACATAAAATAGTACCATTTCAATCCAGACTTAATTTTTTTTATTTAAACAGCCAGTCATCTACTCTCTAGCAGGGGGGAGGCCGGGTGGGAGAAAAAAGAGGAAGGCGGGGGAGACAGTGGAAAGGGGGAACCTATAAAATATAAAACAAGCACATAGTGCTGGAACTCTCATTACTACCAAATTCGATTCAAAACAGGGAAAAACTTTCTAAGCATCATGAGACAGGATGTTCCATTCTGTCCAGAAACTTACATGAGAAAAACGACGACACCAAAGTAGGGAATTTAATGGAATGAAAGCTTTTGGCAGCTATTCTTTGGCTACTAAACTCAGTTGTTACAATGACAAAACTATTGAGGATTGAAATGAGAACTAAGTCCACTAATCATGAGGGAGGATCAAATAAGAGTCCTAAACGTTCTCATTTTCCACCAGAAATCTTTGAGAATATTATGAATAGCAAATCCATGTGAAGATTTTTTTTAAATCACCAATTAATAAAGTTGAGAGAGATCAGTAGTTCTGCTCTAGAGTTTAGATTTAAAATAAATACTGTTAACATGTGTATGTTATTTTCTCAAAAATTAGTATTTCTCTGATCTTAAATAATTATATATGAATAAATATCAATAACCTAAGACCCAACAAAGCATTTATTCATCAACTATTTTTCAAAGCTTATTGTAAGACAGTAAAAATCTTCATAAAGAAATACTGGTTTTTATTTTCATTTTTTTTTAAAAAGATTTTATTTATTTATTTGACAGAGAGAGAGACAGCCAGCAAGAGAGGTAACACAAGCAGGGGGAGTGGGAGAGGAAGAAACAGGCTCCCAGCGGAGAAGCCTGATGCGGGGCTCGATCCCAGAACACTGGGATCATGTCCTGAGCCGAAGGCAGACGCTTAACGACTGAGCCACCCAGGCGCCCCTGAAATATTGGTTTTTAAAAAAATTTTCCAAAGTCTCACAAACTATGAACGGTTAGCATAATTCTAAGATTTGTCACTGCTACAAAAACACTGAGAACAGCAAAAGCATAAAAAATAAAATTCAAAATAGTAAACATAAAGAACAATTTTGCTTAGAATAATATAAGGTATATTCTGCATTTTCCTGAAAATGCAATTGAGTTTCTTCTCCTTAGGCTTATAGGCCAGGTCTGGCATTCAATTAATTTTGCAGTCCTAACAGTTGGTTTCGAAATCTCCCATAACGTGTTCTTCGGAACACTAAGCCCAATGAGGTGTCCTATAAAGGGAAGAGGGGGGCAGCCTCCAAAAGCAAACAAATTTAAGAAACACTCCATTACCCAAAGTTTTACTTCAACATACACATTAGCATATTAATAGCCCTGACAAGTCACAAACTCTCTGTTCAAATAACACCTATTAATTTTTCAGAGCCAGTGTTCCCCCAGATCACATCTGGGAAATCTCTGTTCCCTAATTATTAACTTGGAGCCTCTTAACTTTTTCCTTGGGTGACATTCAAAAATAAGGTCTATATGTCAGTATGAGTTGTTTGGCCCATTGTGAATGTTTCACCTGTATTTTTTAAGAAAATTAAATTTGTAAATGCACACAACTTGCCTTAAGCTCCTAATGTAGTACAGACTGATTGGGGGTCCTTCTCCAAGCCCAAGGAATAGGCAGGCAGGCACAAGCTCCCTCTGTAGTCACAACTGGCAGCCACAAATGCCCCCTAGGCAGGTATTATAAATAACAAATACCTCAGAAATCAGGCCTCCAGGAAAGGAGGAGGTACAGA
The DNA here is from genome assembly GCF_024610735.1 of Ursus americanus. NCBI lineage: Eukaryota > Metazoa > Chordata > Mammalia > Carnivora > Ursidae > Ursus > Ursus americanus. Next base: position 50,176,305 of record NC_142128.1, on the reverse strand, counting down.
AAACTTCAAAGGTATAAGTCATTAGAAGACGTAGGGCTATCTTTTAGGATCATTCAAGGTTATCGAATCCCTCATTTCATACATGAGGAAATTAGGGCCGCAACACAGAGCCCAGATTCAAGACCAGGTCTTCTGACTCCAGACCTCAGGCTTTTCCTTTAGGTCATGCTGCCTCCCAGGACTTCTGTGTAATCTGAAAAAAAGGCAGCATCGGTGGCTACTAAGGAACAGCTATAAACTAAAGAATAAAGAGCATTATCGAACATCAGCTTCAGCCTTAGAAAGTTAAAGAAAATTAAGAAAAAGTTTCTTTTTTCTTGTTAGTTTAATCATTGTATGACAAAGCTCATTCTTGGTGGCATTTAAAAACATTTTAGGTCAACTCACCTACTATTTGCGGTCATATTGCTCACAGGTCCTATACCTACGCAAGAGGCACTGGTGAAAAAGCACGTAAGTAACGCAAGACCAACAGGTGATTCAAGCATGGGGAGGGGGTCATGAAACTTTGTAAAACTTCCCTAAGCTTTCATCTGTTTCCGTATGCGTAACACACTTTGTCAGCTATTAATTTGCATACTCAAATATTTGAGATTGTTTCAAAATTAATTTTGTGATGCCAGCTGATCACTTATTAATCATTTCCTAGAGTTCGCAAATCTTATAGAGGTGATAAAGCATATAGTTTTTGTTCCTTTCCTCAAGCAAAACAATCATTTCTTCTGTGGTAACTACTTTCCTGGACTCAAATCCTAAATTTCCTAAATCTACTGCATACATTAACAACTATAAAGGAAAAAAGAAAAATGCACCTGTAAATTGTAGTAACGTGTTTTGTTTTCTAAATACAAAAAAAAGTACAGATGATGCAGATACTATTTTTTTTTTTTTAAGATTTTATTTATTTATTCGACAGAGAGAGAGACAGCCAGCGAGAGAGGGAACACAAGCAGGGGGAGTGGGAGAGGAAGAAGCAGGCTCATAGTGGGGGAGCCTGATGTGGGGCTCGATCCCATAACGCCAGGATCACGCCCTGAGCTGAAGGCAGACGCTTAACCGCTGTGCCACCCAGGCGCCCCCTAAGTATTTTTAAAATGCAAACATACTGACTTGCGTGAGAAATATAGCTAACCCTAATCTTTAGGGTTTTTATCTGTTCAAACGCCTATAAGTAAGAGTCAAATGAATACAGGCAAAAGGACTAAAATAAATTTTAGGCTTAAAACGCGTGCAAAAAACCACTCCCATCCCTTGTACAGAAAAAGAATTAATAAAAACAAATTAAGTCACTATAGTTTTCACAATGTCTTTTCTTAAGAGATGAGGGAAAAACTGACCCAGTAATTTTTTTCATTATCTACAGGATTAAAATTTGACTTAACACTAGATACTCTGCGCCAGGAAAAAATGGGACTTGTTTCTTTCTGTTTCTTTTCACTCTTTGAAAGCAAAGCTTCTTAAAGTATCCCACTTTTTATAATCTCTAAAAGTCCACGGCATCGACTCAACACATTAAAATCTTAATTCAAGAGCACCACTGAGACGGTTTGCAACCTTATGCATTTATTTTGCTGATGGATTCTTATGCCAAATTCTTGACTTGAACTATTTTTTTTTTAATTATAATTTTACTATTAACTTTTTTCAGTGATGGTTTTGGGGGTTTTGTTTTGTTTCTTGGCTTTGTGTTTGTTTTGAGAGGAGGAAGGGAGTAAGAAAATTCAGAGTTAAATAAGTCTTGAAGGTGGACATAATTACTCACAAACTTCAGCCTCTGGAATCTACCCCTCTCCCAGAGTGTAGACAGTCTCCACTAAAGTTAAAGTCTAAATGGCTGAGTCGAGAAATTCATCAAGTGAGAAAGTTACTAAGTGGTACATCATGTGTTATCTCTCAGAGATCACTTTATGTCCCCAGAGCATAATCAGTGTCATTCTTTGTACTTAACTATAACAGTTTCTGTTGTTTTTGCTTAATGGGTTGAAAGACAGAATTCTTTTCATTTGGAATCTGATCATACGGAGAGACTATTTTATAGTACCTTTTGTTCTTCTGTGAATTCAGAATTATTGTGTTGCGCTTGGGCCTCTTTTTGTAGATGTCTTGCTAATCTGTAAGAAGAAAAAAATATGTTCTTTAGAATTGAAGGAAAGCAAACTACCCCAAATACAACAAGGTGAGGTAATTTAAATCTTTTAAAAAACAGACATGAAGTAAAATAATATTTTGCTGTGTTTTCAAAGTATAAATCTACATCAGAATCAAACAATACAACAACAACGAAAATAAGATATAATACTTTTTATACCATTGCACTGGGACAAATTTCAGCTCTAGGCAGTAAAAACAGAATCTTAGAGCTGGAAAGAATCTCAAATGGCAACTAATCCAACTTTCTTTCGTGTGCATGAATTTCTTCTTTAACAAGCCAATAAGCAGTTGCCCAGATTTTGCTTAAACACTTCCAGGGAGCACCAGTAATAGTACCAGCCAGAGACACTTTATCAGTCTATCATTAATTTGCTGATAAGATTAGTTCAAATAACAGCCATGACAAAATGATAAGTCTATTAAATTATGCTTTTCTAAATATTTTTCATGAAAAATAAAGAAAATCCTCCACCAATCAGACCTGAAGATCACTGTTTGCCCAATTATCATTCTTAAAAAGAGCAGTTAGGCCTTGGATGAGTTTTCAAGGATGGATCTGTGTTACTAGTCCAAACTCAACAGTAAGGATCCAAAGCTCTTTTTTTTTTTTTTTTTTTAAGATTTTATTTACTTATTTTGACAGAGAGAGAAAAAGAGAGTGCGCACGCACAAGCAAGGGAAGGGGCAGAGGGAGAAGCAGGCTCCCCGCTGAGCAAGGAGCAGGATGTGGGACCTGATCCCAGGACCCTGGGATCATGACCTAAGCTGAACACTTAACCAACTGAGTCACGCAGGCACCCCCAAAGCTGTTTCTAAGACAACAAAAGCTCAAAGATTGACTCTTACAATGAAACAATAAAAGGACAAATAACTCAATTTAAAAATGGGTAAAGAATTTGAACATTTTTTAAAAGATGATTTATTTTAGAGAGAGCAAGCAAGACAGGGAGTGAGCAAGCACGAACAGGGGGAAAGAAGATATAAAAATGGTCAATAAGCACATGAATATCATTAGTCGTTAGGGAAATACTAATCAAAACCACAATGAGATACTACCTCATACCCACTAGGATGGGTACAATTTCTAAAAAAGAGAGAGGAAAAAAATAATGGTGTTGGCAAGGATATGGAAAATTTGGAACCTTCGTACAGTGCTGGTAGGAATGTAAAATGATGCAGTCACTGTGGAAAACAGTTTGGCAGTTCCTCAAAAGTTAAACATAGAGTTACCATACATATAACCCAGCAATTTCAAAATTCTAGGTATAGTCCAAGAACTGAAAACATGCTCACACAAAAAAACCTGTACACGAATGTTCACAGCAGCAGCACTATGCATAACGGCCCAAAATGGAAACACCCACAACGTCTATCAACTGCAGAACGGATAAACAAAATGTGGTGCATCCATTCAATGAAACAGGAGTTGGCCGCAAAGAGGAATGAAGATTGATACAGGCTACAACACAGATGAACCTCAAAAACCTTATGCTAAATGGAAGAAGCCAGATGCAAAAAAAAAAGAAAAAAAATCACATATGATTCCAATTACACAAAATGTCCAGAATGGATAAATCCATAGAGACAGCAGATTTGTGGTTACCTGGGGCTGGGGTAAGGAAGGAGTGGAGAGTGACTGATTCAGGTATGGGGTTTGAGGGTGATGGAAATGTTCTGAAGTGAGATGGTGGTGATGGCTGCATAACACTGTGAATATACTAGAACAACCAAACTGTACAACTTTACAATGAGAAATCTTATGTTATGTGGTATTTATCTCAATTTTTAGAAATTTTTGCGGGAAAAAGACCCCAAAGAGTTGAGAGATTCTTTGATGAAACTTTTTGTAACTGGCAAAAGAATTTAAAACCGTAATTCTCAAGCTACTATACTATTCTGGGTGGAGAATGGAAGCAAGAACGCAAAGGGTTGCAAGTGTTAGATTTCCTACTAAGCCCACTGCAAAAGACAGTTCACGGAGTCTCCAAAAAAAAGTCTTAGATGAGAGTTCTATTCTATGTAATCATGTCTTTAAAGATCAGGTATAAAGTTCATTATATTTGATGGCCTCCATCCAATCTATGAAGGTATGCATCCTCCTTATCATAAAATATGAAAACTCCTACATAAAATCGTTGACACTTGCCAGGAATCACTCCACTATGTTACTTAAACTGTGTGCATCCATTTATTTTACCTCAAAAGGTAGAAACCCCATGATATCATCCTATGATGTCATTTAGAGACCCACTCTTTGTGGATTCTATACAGAGAAAGCACAAATAGAAACAGACATAGCCATTATCCTTGTCCTTGCTCTGCACTTGGTTTCTAACTCTTGCTGGCCTACCACTTATATGAAGTTCTCTTTTAGGAATTATAGTCTATATTTAATGATAGTCAACTACACATCCCCAGTCTCAGGGAAGTTTTAATGTGGCACAGTTTCTTTATTTGAAAAGTTCTACACATAATATGCTAAAAGTGACTGTTAACCTAAGCAGGGTCGCTGTCAGAGGAAAGGGGGTAGCTCTAAACTGCTCAAATGCTAACAGTCAGCAGACAAGGATGTTAAATTCAAACAGAATCCTGCTTTTAAAAATTAGGCAACAGACTGGGAGGAAATATTTGCAAATCATATATCTGACAAAGGACGTGTATCCAGAATATATAAAGAACCCTTATAAACTCAATAGGTAAAAAACAAGCACCCCAATTAAAATATGGGCAAAAGATTTGAATAGACATTTCCTAAACCAGACTTACAGAGGGAAAATAAGCATAAGAAAAGATGTTCAGCAGCATTAGTCATAAGAGAAAGGCAAATTAAAACTACAGTGAAGTACACTATACACCTACTAGAATGGCGATACTAGAAAAGACAGACGATGACAAATGCCATCAAGATGGAGAGCAGTAACTGTGAAACACGGCGGATAGAAACATAAAACTGTATCGCCAGTCTGGACAATATGGCAGTTTCCTCCAAAAAGTACACATAAATTTACCATACGAACCAGAAATTCCACTCCTTGGTATCTACCCAAAAAGGAATGAAAATACATGTGCACACAAAGACTTACATGTGAATGTTCACAAGAGCATTACTGATAATAGTCAAAAAGTAGAAACAACTCAAATGTCCCTTAACTAGTGAAAGGATACATGAACATGGTATATCCATTCAATGTAATGCTATCCAGCAGTAAAGAGGAACAAAGTACCGATATACATTCAACGTGGATGAACCTCAAACACATTATGCTAAATCAAAGAAGCCACATACAGAACATCACATTTTATATGATTCAATTTACATGAAATGTCCAGAAAAGACAAATCTTCAGAGACAGAATATACATTAGCAGTTGCCTGGGGCTGGGGCAGGAATATGGAATGATTGCAAATGGGCACAAAGGATCTTTGTGGGGTGATGGAAATGTTATAAAATTTGATTGTAGTGATGGTTGTACAACTTGGTAAATTTACTAAAAAAAAAAAAAAATCACTGGACTGAAGATGTACAATGGGTGAATTCCATGGTATGTAAGTCATACTATTTTAAAAACTATTTTAAAGACCTGGGTGAAAAAAATAATTTCCTAAATCCATAAATGATTGCACCATTTTAAGACAAAGTGAGACATGATTTTGTCCACTGAGGGACAATCCGCATGCTTTGGATATCAGATGAGCAACTAAAAGAGTTGACATTCTATTAGGAAAGGTGAGAAACCTCTCAAATAGTCTCTAGAGAATAATCTCATCCCACAAGGATGCCTACAGGTCAAACAGCACTATTCTCAAGAGGGAGTTTAAAATATACTTTAAACACATAAACAAGTGACTGAAAGAAACCCCACAACAATCCACGACAGAAATTAGTGCTTCTCAAACTATCTGTACTGAAGGACTAGTTTCCTTCCCCAATCTGTTCCAAGCTAACACTTCCATAAAATATAATAAAAACTCTCATGAAGATGTCGAATTGCTATTAAGTTTCTAAATCTTAAATTTCAATTCCTCTACCTCATTGCAGACCAGTACCCATCTGTGGACCCACTCTGAGAAGCACTGATGAAGGCATAATAAAGATGATTAAGAGCAATATTATTCAGTCTTCAAACTCATTCAAGAAGTATTTTTTGAGCATCCGTGTGCTAGATTAATACCTCAGCATTGATCCTGTGAAGCATCTGATTCTGAGCAACAGAGTCTATACCATTCTACTGTAAGTTTGGGGTCATGTATCCCCAGGTTGCTGAAAGATCTGGTCTGCTTCATGGAATTAAAATTGACCACGTATCTTTTGGCTAGCAATCCTAGTTTTGACATATTCGTTTAAGCCTTCCGACAGCACTTTAATATCAACTCAATGCTCCCACAGCATACTTCTGAATCTATATTCATTCTAAAGAATACAAAATATCTAAATAAACAATTATTTAATAACAGCCTAGCATCATTAGGACACTAAGTATATAGTAAAGAACAAGACAACACCTCCAACTCTGCCCTCTCAGAGTTTACATTCAAGTGGGGAAAGAGACAATAAACCAAATGAGTTTGTAAAATGTATTTTAGGTGGTGATAAATACCACGGAAAAAAATTAAGCAGGATTGGGGGGGGGGTCGGTTAGGATGTGTAAGACTAAGGTAGAGGGAGCTGGGGTGGATAACAGGTTTCACAATTTTAAACAAGGTATCTAGAGAGAACCTCACTGAGAAGATACCTGAACAAAGACCTGAAGGAGGTGACCAAGCGACCCAAGCAGATAATGAAGAGAGGAATGTTCCAGAAAAAGTACAAAAGCCCTAAGGCAGAAGCACACTACTGGAAACAGCAAGCAGTGTGGTAACATATATTCTTTTCATACTTCTGTAATAGCAAAACCCAAATACTTTAAAATCCTCCACTAGACTCTCAGGGTTTTGAGAGTACGAATCAAATCTACACATCTTTACATCCTCTGCTCTTGTCGTCGCTGAATGTTTAAGCTACAGTATTCTTACATTGTGATGGTATAAACATGTTTCTTTCCTCCCCAATATCCCCTCTCCTATAAATTCCCTGTGTGTTCCAAGACCATAAAGTCCTGCTGCCTACCCAATTAGAAATGCTAATTATCCTAGACTCTTCCACCTTCACTCTCAATTGTCACTAAATGCTGTCCACTAAATGCTGTCCACTCCTTTCTACAGTATTTACTGGCCCCCCAATGGTCTTCTTTTCTGCAGTCTTTCCTCCCAGATAACTGAAATAAAAAAGACAATTTGTCTTCATTTTTGAATATATTAATTTTAAATGCAACCTCATTTTATATGTAGCGTATGTGTTTGCAAAATTTAAGCCAATCATTACTCCTCTGATTTGAGACTGGCAGTTTCTATAATTTGAGAACTTCTCTGAATCATGAAGTTCAAAGGTTAGTACTATGGTCCAATAATAGATTTGTATGGGGCTATTACTCTCATTGAGATGTTTCTAGAAATTCCAGCTAAACAGCTTGCATACTCAATTTTCCTTTCAATTTCAATTGGACATGGTATTCTTCACTTTCCATTGTGAAGTCTGCAGCTGAGTGCCAACAGCTGCTAAGTCCCACCGCATCGCAAGTGAAGGCAGCTTTACATTTCGGGGTACGTGATTCTAGTTGACCGGCAGAATGAGTATACACAGGTGCTAACTGGCTATGGTATGGTTAAGATATGTTCTCTGGTAACGAAGGAAACCTTCTCATTTGTCCAATTCACTTACACACGGCATGTTAAATAAAGTGTCTTAAGCACTATGCCGTAGAGCAGTCAGGATTTGGAGTTAAAAAAAAAAAAAAATCCCAGATTTCATCAGCAGTTTTATGACCCCTGTTAATCTGTTTAACCTGAGCTTCAGTTTCCTCATTTTGTAAAATGAGAGTAACGTTCTCACTAAGTAGTTGCAGGAGCGAGTGAAGTCAAGTGAAGATGCAAGACAGACGCTAGTACTTGTTATACTTGGCAGCATGGCCCAGAGCACGGTTGTTTTCAGGGCTCTTTGAAACTACAAGCCAGTACTACGAGGGTAGAACACATCTGCACATTTAAATTATATTATGGTCAGATAAAAACAACTATTGTAGGGAAAGGAAAAAGAATTTAAAGCTTCCAAGTCTCAACCGTATATTCTTTCCAGAAGACACTGGGGGGGGGGAGATTTTACTCACATGGTTTCATACTCAGTAACACCTCAAACAATAACTTGCTTTTAACCAAAAAGTAAATTAATGGCAACAGTTTGCAAACAATGGCATTTTAGCAGGCAGTTCTTATTTTCAGTAAAAGGTGCAAGAAATTAAGCAAGGTTTTATATACACGTAAATCTTGTCTTTTAATTCAAAAAACACCCCTGAAATTTTTTGGGGGGGGGAGTCAGAAAGGCTATAAGAAATCCGACTTCGGGTCAAAGATCAAAGAAACTGGTACTCACAAAGTACCCTACGGCTATACATTAGAAACAGGACAAGGAGGAGGGACCCAAAATGGGAGTGGTGGCTCCCGTGCGTGGTCTATTAATTCAGTTTGCTCTCTTCTGTTCACATCCTGCGCGGACTCCACCCAAAGCAACCGAGCAAGGGGGTGGGTGGGACTCACACAGCCAAGCAAATAACAGTCCCAGAAACCGAAACGGAATCGAGGTGAATTGTGAAAACACGGCTCACCAGAAAGAGGGGTGGAGAAGGGGCGCCAGAGGGGACCCTTCCCTTGGCTGGTGAGGCGCCCCTGTTCGCTGCTTCCTGGGGGCGCCCCCTCCTTTCAAGCGCCCCCAGTTCCCCCCAGTCCTACACATGGGAGGAGGAAGGCACCATGCAGAGCAAGGCCACTCATCCCTGGAACGTGGGCGAGGAACACACAAGTATCCCTCAGAGATTCTAGAAAAGAAACTGAGGGGCAGCAACCTGAGTGAGGCGGGGGAAAGGAGGAAAGGAATCCGACTGCAGAGCGGGGGACAGGAACTACAGAGGTAGCCTGCCAGGGCGGGCGCCCCAGGAAAGAGAGGCTACCTGTTGAATGGAACTGGCCCTGTGGCGGCGGAGGGGGAGAGGGGCGCCAAAGCCCAGCGAGCGGACCGTCGTCTCCAGGGCAGCCCGTCCGGGGCCAGTGCGATCCCAGCCCCAGTGCCTGCGGGGGCCCCACCCTGGGAAGCCTTGGCTGCAGATAGAGATAAGAGACACCGACAGAAGAAAGGGGGAGGCGGCCGACTGGAGCCCGGCTGGCCCGCTCCCGCGGTTAGTCACTCACATCTGATACTCGTCTATCGCCTCCACCAGCTGGCCCCAAGAGTCGAAGTCGGCGCCTCTCCGAAAACTGGCGCCCCAGCGCTGCAGCAGACTCCGGGTCACCTCCGACATGGCCGGTGCCCACCCCGTCCCCTCCCGCCCCTACCCCAGCGAGGCCGGGCTCTAGGGCGCCATCCTCCCCGGGCCTGGCCCCGACATTAACAGGGCCAGGAGGAACCGCTACGGCCACCACCGCCACCCGCCGAGGAGCCGCCCAAGCCCATTTGCCGCCACAGCCAAACTTTGCGGCTCTGAAGAGGCCGCCCCGCCGAGGCTCCGCCCCCGAGGCCCCGCCCCGCGTTAGGTTGAGGCCGCCCCGCTCCCGCGAGGGCGGCCATCACTATTGAGGCCTTCTTCCTTGGCTTGGGAGGCCCGGCCGCGTCCTCTCTTCCTCTCAGGGGAAGAGACTGCAGTTCACGATTAAAGACTGGGGAAGAGTAGCTAGGACAGGGCCGAGGAACGGAGCGTTCCGAGGGGGCGCGACACGCGGCCTCTCCGCCCCTAAGAGGCGCGTACTGCCGCCTCGGTAGCTGTCATGGCGGCCCGGGCCACGTGACCCCGGCGCGGCGCAGGCCTGGTTGCTCGTCGCTCTGGTTCGGCAGCCCTGGCTCTCCGCCTCCCTCCCTTTCTCGTTTGCGGACTCGGACATTCCCTTTCTTCCCTCAGGAGGAGTGCTGCACAGATTTCCGAGAAATCCGGTAAGTTTGTCATGAGAATGGGCGTTTCCCCGTAACACCCCTACCCCTGGCGTTATCCCGGAGTCCCAAGCGATTGGGCCACCCCCTCCTTTTACACGCGTTTTAGTCTCCATGGACTCCTGGATAGTGGTCCAAAAAAGTCTCCTTCTAATGCCTTGAAACAAACAAAAGAAAGAAAATGCATGTTGGCCCCGCGAATCGATCGTATTAACAGCTAGGCTCGCCGTATCCCCTTGCCCTGTCTCCACTGGCAACCGGGGATGGTACAAGCTAAGTGGAGGTTTGTTCTGCCGTCGTCTGCCTGTATCTCCCGGGTGGAGAGTATCGGCTTTCCACGAAAATGCCTGTTCGGATAAGGGGCTCCTAGGGTTGGCGCCTGCGCAAGGTCGCCGCGCGCCGCCTCCAGGGGTCGGGGCTCGGGAGGAAGAGGCTGGGTGGTAAACAGGAAGTGGGCGCTCCGAGCTCGGGGGTGGCTTTCAGGTAGGTTTCTGGGGGACCCGGGGCCTCGCGAGTGGGGGCACCTTTCAATAGTCGGAGGCAGAGGAGGTGGCAGCTTCGATGCGACCGTTGTGCTGGTGGCTCTGGGGGCACCCTAGCATCTGCGGGTGGGTGTGTCGCTGTTCTCTCCACCCTCCGAATTCCTGAAAACAGGAATGGCACGTCTCAGAAAGGGGCAAGATGGGGCCGGGGCGGAGAGTACAGTACTTACCGTCTTAGTTCCTGAAGTCAAAATACACAGAACTGCAGACATTTTCATCCAGGAAGTGGAAATCCGCCTGGAAAGGGTATTTGTAGAAAATTTGCTGTCCCCAAATCAAGTGTATGGTGTGCCATTATTTCAGAAGGCTTGATTTATATGCACGTACACGATGTATTAATTTACTTATGTTATAAAGTTGGTTTACATGGATATTTAGAAGATTATATATATTCTTAAAAGAACTCGTTAAGTGTTTTGAGCCCTGAGTGAACTTGCTCAGTTTTTCATTGAGTATACAGTGCATTTGAATATCTGGTGCTCTCCCCAATCGGTTTTGTCGGGAATAGGTAAATATTCCTATGAAACTTGAGGAGGTGCAGCCCATGGTGGTTGTTTTTTTTTCCCCTCCTTAGTAAGAAAAGTCGGTCAACAACATTGTATAATGCCTTTAAGTTAATTAAACCTTATCAGGTTTTCTTGACTATGATTTCCTGGAATCTAATTGCCACATGTAAGTGTTGCACTGGGCCTTCCTGTATTTGCATTATCTAACCAAGGACTATTAGGCAAGTGACCTGCTTTTTTTTTTTTTTTTTTTAACCAAAAAGGAGTGGAACTTAATTTTTTTTTTTTAAGATTTATTTATTTGAGAGAGAGTGTGTGCAGGGGGAGAGGCAGAGGGAGGGGAAGGGAGAGAGAGAATCCTAAGCAGGCTCCACTTTCAATGCAGAGCCCAACTCTGGGCTGGATCTTAGCATCCTGAGATCATGACCTGAGTGGAAACCAAGAGTTGTACACTTAACCATCTGAGCCACCCAGGCGCCCTTGGGACTATTTTTTAAGTTGGCATTTCACATAGGTAGTTTTTAAAATATTTTGGGTTTATAGGATAGCAATTATTGATCAAGTATTGTGTTTTTTTATTCGTGAAAATTCTGATTCTTATTACTATTTTGTGGAAAGTATATTTAGTGTAGAAACACATGCCGTAACCAATTAATTGGCCTCAGCAGTATTGCGTTGGAAATACAGTTAATTTAAAATCTGTTTATTTCAAGTAACCTTAGCATTCTAAATAAGGGTCATTATTTGTACCTATGTATGTCTCATATATATGTGTGTATATATATATACTTTAAAAATATATACATATATCCTCAGTAAACTTTTAATTATTTTTATACTATCTATGTTGTTAAATGTTTCGTTTTTATTTTTGATATATTTCCTTTTATGTTTATAGGAAAGAGCTGGAGAAAATGACACATTGGTTTCATAGGAACCCATTAAAAGCCACAGCTCCTGTCGCTTTTAACTACTATGGTGTAGCCGCTGGCCCTGCTGCTTCAAAAATTTGCAGGTTAGTTTTCGTCATAAATCTCAGTAAGTACTGATAGAGCCACTTTAGGATACAAGGTGCTTCTTTAGGTTTCAATAGGCAATACAGAAGTATGTAACACATTGCCCAACCCTTAGACTCTTTATAAACTTACAAAGGACCTGTGAAGAGTGAAATAATAGATTATTTAAACTTTGGCAGTCATCTAGGCTTCAGTCCTTAATTTTAGATCAGTAAGTCCCAGAGAAGCTAAAACAATCACAATAAAAGAGTTAAGCTATATATTATAACAGTACAAGAGACTTCACAAAGCTGAACATGGATATTGTTAATTAGCCACATAGTAAATTCATGGAGTTCTGAGCAGGGAGAGATCCCAATAACCTGGAATAGGCTTTAGAGTTCATATAGGAGAAAGGAGTTGAGTTGGAGTTTAAATAAATTGTATGGCTCAGTTCAGGGGTTGGCAAACTGTCCTGCAGATTTGGCCCAGTGCCCGTTTTTATAAATAAAGTTTTGTTAGAACACAGCCATGTCACCTCACCCCATTTATTTATATATTGTCTCTGGCTGCCTTTGGCTGCTTTCCTCTACAACAGCAGAGTGCAGTAATGACTTTATGAACCACAAAACCTAAAATATTTACTTTCATGCTCTTTGTGGAAAAGGTTTGCTAATACTTGATTTAGAAGATTATAAGAAGTCATAGGGGAAAATCATTTCTGTCAGGAAAACCGTTAGGGGTAGTGAGTAGAGCAGTTTGGAACAAAAGAGCTATATATGCAAGAGATATCTCAAAGGAGGAATCAATTGGTCAGAGTTTTTGTTCTGGGAAGTTGAAAAGGATTCATTCTACATGAAAAAGCAACCTAGATGATCAAGACGTTGATGGTACCAGTAATGGAAAATTGAGAGCATTGCTGCTTTTTGTAGAAGTAATTGGAGCAAACGATCGGAAAACTGGCTTCTTTATCTAGATCAGAGGTCATCAGACTTTTTCTGTGAAGAGCTGAGTAGTAAACATTTTAAGCTTTGTGGGGCTATATACAATTGCTGTTGCATATTCTTCTTCGTCCATTTTTACAAAAATAAGCTGTGGGCCACACAAAAACAAGTTATAGGTTGTCGTTTGCCAACCCCTGATCTTACACTCCTAGAGGTTGGTCCTGGCTTAATTGTTTCATCTGTAGCATTGGGGAAGTCTCTTAACTTCTTTGGGTCTAATTATTCATCTGTAAAGATACATTTTTTTTCTGAAATTCTTTAATTTTAAGGTGAATATAACTTTATACAATTGGGTTGCAGATGATTGAGTGCCTATCCAGAAATAGCTAGCAAACTATTTGAGCCTAGATAGGCCTTAAGAATTCAACTTTTTTTCTGTTCCCAGAATTACTCTTGTCTAGCTTCTAGTTAAATAACTCAACAACCAAAAAAACACAAAAAACAAAACAAAACAAAAAAAACTCAACAATGGCAAATTCATAAGGTAGCCCATCCCATTTCTGGTCATCTGTATGTAATTGTTGGTATGTACTTTCTTGGAATAAGCCTTCATGGAACTTGTACCAGTGAGTAAACATTCCATCCAGACCATTTAAAATTAAATGTGCACTTTTTCTAAAGTGCGCACTTTCTTCTAAACATCACTGCTACATTATAGGCCTTGTAAATCTTAAAATATTTGAAATGTTAGTATTCTTTCATTCAGCAAAGAACTTTGAGTATGTGCTTTACCCTAGGCAGCTACTAAGTTATGGATATGTAGTCCCTAGTCTCTCAGTGCTAACAATTGAAGTGTAGTCTTTCATTAGTCATTTACATGCAAGTGTCTTCAGTCATTGTCCCTGCAAAATGATTTCTGAACCTTCATTAAGCAAGTTGCCTTCTGAAATTATATGTGGAACTGGAACCTAAGTTAGAGCTGATGATGTAGGTATCAGATCAGATGTGAAGTTATTAAGACTGCAAAAGAGAAAGGTGGAAAGCCAAAGACTGAACATTTTAAGGAACTTTTAGAGATAAGTGGAGATCCTGGAAATTTTAGTGTTAGTGGAATAGAAGGTGAAGAGAATTTCAAGAAGGAAATGGTGGATCTGCAACATTTATTCCTGCAGAGAAGTAAAGGAGAATGGAGACCAGGGAGCACTTTTAAAATGACTATGGCCACGTGTTCTCACACACTCTGGATGTGTTTGTTGACTTATAGGAAGCAATTTAAAAATAGGGTTTCCTACTTAATAAAATATATTGATATAATGTCAAGTTTTGAAATTTTAAGGCGATACTAAAACTGCATAAGCGTGTTAAATTTCCATTTTTCAGAAAACTTTTATTGTGAATTGGTCTGTTTAATTTACTCATTCTTGATTCCTTTCTCCCATCTCACATGCTTGTGTTAATTTGATTTTTTAAAATTGAAACTTGCTGTATATTGTTATTACGTAATTGTATCCACGATTAGCCCTTTAGATTGGACTGAGTTTATTTTGATACAACTTATAAAACAGTTATTATTAGAAATTTCATTTACCCCAAGTGTTAGTCCTAATTAAGTTTATTCCTGTGTAGTCTTAGTGATACCCTAGAGGAGGTGTTATTTTAAAGCTTTTTACAATGGAAACTTTTAAGGCACTTTTACATAGATTCATCATAATGCACCTTACTTAATTTTACTGTTTCTGTCTCATATAAGTGACTTGAGAGCATCCAGAGCACGACTGCTTGAACTCTTCACCGATTTGAGCTGTAATCCAGAAATGATGAAGAATGCATCAGATTCCTATTTTTCACTTTTACAAGGTTAGTTATTTGTGGGCACTTCAGAGTTTTTAAAAAACAGCTTTGCAGAAATTCACATTTAATTCTTAGGCTTTACAGATTTGAATAGTTTAGTCTTCTAGTCTGTATTCTTTGATATATTTGAGTTTCAGAAACGTGAGAATGTCAGGGTGGCATTGGTCCTTCTAACATTTTGAAAATTGAGTGGGTCCATATTTCATATTATGTTACCTTAGAAGAAGGTATGAGGTATAGAAGAGGAGAGAGGGGCTAGGAGTTTTCTTCAGGTATCTGGATAAGTCATTATCTGAAAAAATTTCTAAACGGAATTCCTGTTATTTCTTCTAAAACCGAAATGCTCTACCTTTTTACAGGCTTCATAAATTCATCGGATGAGTCTACCCAAGAAAGCAAGTTACGATATATTCAAAATTTCAAGTGGACTGATACATTGCAAGGACAGGTTCCAAGGTAAGCAAGCTAAAGATAAGAGGAATACTAAATGGAAGCCATTTTTATAACTAGTTAGCCAGTGGTTAACGCGTGGCCTCTGTATTTGAAGAAACAGAACATAGATCCGATCAGCATTTTCTCGTATTAGGTAATTAGTTAAAAACATTTGACCTAAACTCTTAATACATTCTATTAAGAAAAATATAATTTATTTCTTCTGGACCAAATCTGTTTTTGAGATAATCAGTACAAATGTTAACCAGACTTAAACACTCTTGGCTTTATAATAACACCCAAAGAACAGTTTGGGAATTTGGAATCCAAATCTATCTTTTAGTCTTTGCCTGCCTTCGAGGAGAGCAAAATTTTGTTTTTCACCTAGTTTTCTTTTCTGATAGATAGTTCAGATGTCTTTGGTCAGTCTCTTTCTCTTTGTCCCCAGTTCCATCCCAGCTCCATACTTTTTTGAGTCATAGTTTTATTTTCTTTCTAATTTCTCTTCAGTATGCTCTTTTAAAAAATTTCTCCTCAGAACTTTCTTATCACTCACTTGAAACTAATCAGAAGAGGTCTAGTTACAACAGGAAACATCATAATGGTGCTAAATTTTTATTGAATTTTTTTTTTTTAAGCACCATTGTATTATTTAAATGACCATGTATCCGGATCTCAGTTTGCTGTAAAAAGTTGTATAAAGTCAGAAGGGAAGGAAGTGGAGCTCGCTGAGAGACCCAAGGCAGGCATTGCAGTGGAAAGAGTGTGGACTTTGGATTCCTACATATTCAGGTGCAATCTCAGGTCTCTGTGTGAACACCTGCTTCAACTCTGGGTTGGGGTTACAGATACAGGGCTTGTGTGAGGAACAAAATAGGCAGATTTGTGGTAAGTGACTCAAGTAACTCCAGGTGTGTAATAGATATTTAGTAAATTGTTACTTTCCTTCCTTCCTTGGCAATATTGTATGTAGAATTCATAAATTTGGTAGGAAGTTGGAGGACTGTGGATTCTTTCCAAGTTTTAATATTCTGGGATACTAGTTTTCCAAGTCCTTGTTTTATGTTTTTCTTTATGTGACCCCTTTGTACTTCTAAAATTAAAGAATGTTTTTCTTCAAAAAGACGTTTTTTAGGGGCGCCTGGGTGGCACGGCGGTTAAGCATCTGGATTCGGCTCAGGGCGTGATCCCGGTGTTCTGGGATCGAGCCCCACATCGGGCTCCTCTGCTGTGAGCCTGCTTCTTCCTCTCCCACTTCCCCTGCTTGTGTTCCCTCTCTCTCTGGCTGTCTCTATCTCTGTCAAATAAATAAATTAAAAAAAAAATCTTCAAAAAGACGTTTTTTAGAGTCAAACCTCTATCGTTATTACATAACAAAACTTTGGCAGATTCTAAAATGTTTTGCGTTACATACATTTGGCACTTTTCCCCACCATGCCAAATTTCGATTCCTTGTGACAGCTTTTTTCCACGAATTTTATGAGACAGTGAAAAATTAGGTGATGAAGGCCTTAAGGAATGATACCCAATATTCTCTACATCTGAGATTTTTAAGTTGCTTATCTTTGATTGCTGTTTATTCAGTAGAAAATATGCTGTGAATATATCTGTTCTGAAAAATGTTTTTTCAGCTATATATATTCTGACTACTGAGATGTGGTACAGTAGAAATGGAGTGTTTGGGAACAAGGCAGACTGAAATAAATGAAGGATAAGAAGGGAGACAGTTAATGAGACTTAATATAAATTAGCAAAACTATCTTATTATTTAAAGGTAAACTTATAAGTTAGATATGCCTAGGGATTACCAGTTGTAATTCATTTGAAAGTTCTCAATGCTGAAAAGAATAAACTTTTTTTTTTAAAGATTTTATTTATTTATTTGTCAGAGAGCACTCACAAAGCAGGGGGAGAAGCAGGCTCCCCGCTGAGCAAGGAGCCCGTCGTCGGGCTTGATCCTAGGACCCTGGGATCATGACCAGAGCCGAAGGCAGATGCTTCTCTTCCTGAGCCACCAGGCATCCCAAGAATAAACTTTTAAACTATGTGTTACAGTTTTTTTCAGTGGGGTAAAACATTTTAAGTTTGTTTAGTGCTCGCTTGGGCAGCACATTACTAAAATTGGAATAGTAGAGAGATTAGCAGGGCCCCTTTTGGTAGGATGACACCCAAATTTGTGAAGCATTCCATTAAAGAAATACATAACTCATATTTTTGTGTATTATAACATATTAAACATGATAGTATGTAAGTTATCTTTGAATTGTGAATGTTTTATAACACCCCTCCTTTTTTTTTAGTCTAAAAAGTTTCCCTGTCTCCATTCCTTTTTTGAGGCAGCAGTTAAATAAAAAATGCAGAGTGGAGGGGCACCTGAGTGGCTTAGGCAGTTAGCATCCAGCTCTTGATTTTGGCTCAGGTTGTGATCTCAGGGTCATGAAATCAAGCCCTGCTTTGGGCTCCACCGCTCAGCGGGGAGTCTGCTTGAGATTCTCCTTCCCTCTCCCCTGCCCCTCCCCCCGCAAATGTGTGTGCCTGCTCGTACCCTCTCTCTCAAATAAATCTTTAAAAAATACAAAGTGGGACCATGATTCTAGTTTCTTCCCTTTAGGTAATTTTTCTGTATTGTGTGTATAAAATAAGGATATTATTTCTGTTCTCTTCATCATTTCAGATAAATGAGATAATATATAAAAAATTTTTCAGGTTCTTATCAAAACAGGAATGATTAAAAATTAGTATTACCTTATTTGCTACATAAGTTCTTGTCATCCTCTTGGTGTCATATCTAGTAATAGAATCTGAAGAAAACAAGTAAGACGTGTGTAAGACCTTTTTCTTTGTGGTATGCGTACTGACTGGCTTGGCAGTCAGAGTCTACCAGTTTCACGTCAGCTTAGCTTTTTGACCTCGATTTCTTTCTACAAACTGTGTGCTGTATCATGCTAGTTGGGTCACTACTCGCAGAAAAAATGTTTTCTTGTGCTTTAACAGCATCATTCCCTTACCTGGTGTATCCTTCTGCCTCTCTCCTGGCCATCTCTCAAGGCCTAATTCAGAGACTGTGTCTGCCATTAAACCTTCTTGAATCATTCTAGCCTGAAACAATCTCTCTTCTGAATGCCGTTGTTTTTAAATTGGTATAAGAACCACCCACTCCAGAATCAACTGGGTACTTAATTAAAAATATAGAGTCTGGGCCCCTCCTGGACTTTCTGATTCTCTGGAGTTGAGTCCCCATAATTTGTATTCTTAAAGCTAGTCTATGTACAGTAAGCTTTAAGAACCTACTATTCTTATGTTTACTATTATGGGCCATTATTTTTAGTCATTGAACACAAGGACTGTTTTCTTCATATTTCCAGTTCGCATGTAGTCCTTTTATACTTTTGAGTTGGATGTGCAGTGGGCTTCTTAGAGCAATGTCTCGGTAATTGACAGAACTTAATGACCCCCACGTTTATAATTCTAGTGCCCAGCAGGATGCCGTTTTTGAATTAATTTCCATGGGATTTAATGTAGCGTTATGGTATACCAAATATGCTTCAAGACTGGCTGGAAAAGAAAAGTAAGTCTAAAGGGGAGGGTTGTATACGTATGTGTTATTTTTCAAATATATGGAGATTTACTATTAAAAAGTCTGGGCTATTGATAAAAAATACCACTTCTGTAAAGTGAAAGGTTGCCTCGTAGTATGAGTGTTTTAAGTATCAATTATGGAGCCCAGTGTTAAAGGGGGGAAAAATTAATCTTGTCATGAGGAATGTCTTTCTAAATAAAACCCCAAACCTAGCAAAGGAAAAAATAGAATATTTGACTGCATAAAAGTACCATAAACAAAGTTAAAAAACAAGTGACAGTCAAAAAAATTGTGATGCATATGACAGATTGTTTTTATAATGGAAAAGGAAAGGAAAAGACCAACAAATCATTTGAAAATAAGCAAAGGACATAAACAGGCAACTCAGAGAAAAGAAATACAAAGATGTGAAAGATGTTTTGAAGGATTCAAGAATTGCGAAATGAGATAAGATGCAATTTTTATAATAGTAAAAATGGGCGTTAGCAATGTGAACCTGGCAGCCGACAGCTGTGGTGCATCTGGTCATGCATAGAATATGCAGTCATTTAAACATAAAGTGGAGGGGCGCCCAATGGCTCAGTCCATGGAGCATGCGACTCTTGATCTCAGAGTTGTGAGTTCAAGCCCCACGTTGGGTGTAGAGATTACTCAAAAATAAAGTCTTAAAAAAATAAATAAAATAAAGTTCAATTATATGTGCTGATGTAAAATTACCTCTAAAGTACTTAGATGATTAAAACAAGAGTAGAATAGCGAATATTATATATGTATTTTTTTTAAGTGTGTGCATACATTAAGTGTAGACTATTTGGCACTTGTTTAATGCACAGAAGATTATCTGGAAGTCCCAGCAACAAGCCTTTGTCCCAACCTATAGACAGGGTCTCTCTTTTTTTCATTTGTAGTGTCTTCTGTGGATATTTTCGATGTGCGTTTGTTTCTAAGTGTCAGATTTTTTTAAAAGGGAGAAAACTAGTGGTGAGAAATACAAATGACTAATTTGATTTTCTGATAATGCATTAGTTGTTGGTTTTAGTACAAGAAACAGGATTCATCCTCTAACTAATGTAACCACTATCTTTAAGCATAACGGAAGATGAAGCAAAAGAAGTCCATCGAAGCCTAAAAATTGCAGCGGGGATTTTTAAACATTTGAAGGTAAAATATAATAATAAAATACATTCCTAATGCGTTAATTCTTGAATAATTTTTCTTTCTTTGGGGGGTGGGGAAGGAATTATTTCACTTTGTAAAAAGATCCTAGTATAGGTTATTTTTCTTACATAGACTATTTTATTGATGATTGCAGCAATTACAGAATATCAAATGTCTTCATTTTAGAAAATCATCAGTGAATTTTATAATTAAAAAATTCAAGTTGTAATTCACTGGTTATTTTTTGTATCCTTTCAGTAAAGATAGGAAGCAAAGCATGAAAATTGACGGTTCTTACCATTTCTCATTGCTGTCTGTGGCAGTTGCCAGGATAAATCCTGATTCTGCAAAACTGAACTTCTGAGTGTATTCTCTGTATCTCCGTGAAAACTCTAGAGGGGCAATCAGTATGCACTAATTATATTAAATTTCCAGTGATGGAAATTCGGAGAAAGACTGATGTATTTAGCAATCAGGATTACCCCCACCTCATCCTAATTAAACTGCTATTTACTAAACACCTTCCAGAGGCCAATGATGAATTTTCTCATGATAAAATAAGATGCTTTTACAGTGATTAAAAACCTGTGATCCTGAGTTACCTACAGAATTGTAGACCTCTTTCTACTCTACAGTTATTAATATGAGTGAATAATTCTAGGTGTCATGCAAAAGAGAACTTCGGTTACTGTTTCAGACGTTTTCTAAGATGAAAATATAGCTTGCATATCGAAGCTATCCATTTTGACACAAGTTTTGCAAATGCAGATGAGAAGCTTTAAAAATTTTAGTGTACTGGAGATTTAGTTCTCTAGAAGCTTAGTATCACTCCTTTTTACACAGCTTTGGTGTCCTGAATTCTTTTGTTGTTTAGGATTTTTTTTTCTTAAAGACTTTTTAAAAAGCTTTTATTATTTTTAATTTTAATTTTATTTATCTGTTTTTAATATTTATTTTTTTGAGAGAAAGAGAGAGAGAGAGCAGGGGAGGGGCAGAGGGAGAGAGAAACCCAAGCAGACTCCATGCTGAGCCACGGAGCCCGACAGGGGCTCGATCTCAGGACTCTGAGATCACAACCAGAGCTGAAACCAAAAGTCATACATTTAACTGACTGCGCCATCCAGGTACCCCAAGATTTTATTTTTAAGTCATCCTACACCCAAGGTGGGGCTTGAACTTAAACAACCCTGAGATCAAGAGGCTCTACTGGCTGAGCCAGCCAGGCACCCCCTGAATTTCTGATAAATCCCCAAATTGAATGTCTCATAACTTCCATTTTGTTCATCTCTGACACCTGGGTTAAAATAAAATGTGACTTCTTTGTTGTTTTTCTTTCTTTCTCAGGAAAGTCATATCCCAAAGCTTATTACACCTGCAGAAAAGGGGAGGGATTTAGAGGCACGACTACTAGAAGCTTATGTTGTCCAGTGTCAGGCGGAAGCTCAAGAAGGTATCCTAAATATTGTAAGATTTTTTTTTTAAAAGAAATTCCTATTAGTATCTAATTTTTTTTAAAAATCAGAATTAACTGGATTTGAGTCTTGCATTTGAGAACTTTATAGTGAGGAACAACTTCACCTTCAGCATTTGCCTTCATGGATAGTTAGCAGGAAAAGGCCTTGCAGTTTAATGGCTCTTTTAAGGAGGATTTTGATGTCCTGCCATTTCTGACAACATCAGATTAATTCTGTAACTCCTCTTTTCCCTCTCTACCTTGCTCTTTCTTTTTTCTCTTCCACTGTTTGGCTTGCCTTTAAATCTTCACCTTTCAGTGGCAGGAAATAAATGAAGACTCCAGTAAAACCAGTAAAGAAACTTTATAGGCTTTTTGTTTTTCTTTATTTTAAATTCCAGGGCCCTGGAAGTGTTTGTTTTCCTCTGACATGCTGTTTTGTAGTAGTAATTTTTTGTGATTAGCTAGTAGTAATTGGCTAGTGATTTCAAGAAGCAGTATCAGAACCAGCAGACTCAGTGTTTTTGGTTTATGTTGCATTTCTGTAACTTACTTTTCGTGTAAAATTCTTAACAAAGTATTAAAATTCCAAATAGATTGTTGGGCTGTCTTTTCTTATTGTAACTAATGCAAGTCAACTTAATTACACATTCACTTTCTTGTGCTTTGGTTATAGTAACAATTGCTCGAGCAATTGAACTGAAACACGCTCCTGGACTGATTGCAGCGCTGGCGTATGAAACTGCCAACTTCTATCAGAAAGCTGGTGAGTTTATAATTCTCTTGTGACAGTTTTAGTCTTTAGATTTTCAGGTTAAACTCTTGGCTTAATAGGGAACAAGCAAAACAACAAGATTCTAAGGTTGTTTCATCATTTGCAAAACTGGAATAATGTCTGCGTTGTTTTATTATCTTGTTTAAAAGAACGAGAACTGTTCAGTTAATATGCTACATAAGTTTTCATGGAAAGGACAGAGCAATCCTTCTTAACCAGTTATATGTAATAACCATACAGATGTTTTAGTTTTGAAGTTTTTGTGATCTTAATAATAACCTTATAGTTTCTGTCATTAAACTGAACTCCAGAGAATTAACTAACCTGTAGTTTAACTGTTAGCAGGCATGAAGTTGGGACTAGAGCTCAGGTCTTCTCATGAGCCTATTATTCTTTTCATTCACTTACTTAGGAAACAAGGATTTGGTTCTATTTATGGGATGATTACAATTTTAGTTGCTAGCTATACAAAGATCTGTGCAACAGATTTACAGTCTGGGGAAGGTAAACACATAGGCACATTATTACAGCATAAAATAAGATGTCATTACAGCAGTGTAATAACCAAAGGATCTAGGCATGTTAGAGGAGATTGTCTAGGGGAAGGTGGCGTTTGAGCCTTACTTTGAAACATAAATAGAAGTTCCGAGTTTGCTAGGAAGCTTTACCATATGGGAAGAGTAGAACATTCTGTAGTACATACAGAGATAAGAAAGAGCTTCGCACATCCTGGGACCTTTAAACAGATGCCTTAGCTCAAACACAGGATGAGTGACAGGAGAGAAGGTTAGGAAAGTATGCATGTGTGAGATCTGCATTGGTTTGTAAGCCTATCTAAGAAGTTTGATTTTTATTCGGTAGATCATGGCGACCCATTAAGAGATATGAAGCAAATCTGACTTGATTGGATTTGAATTTAAGAAAGGTCCCTCTAATTGCAAGATGAGAAATGTGTTAGGCAAGATTCAGTGCTGTGGTGATGGACCAATAAGGAGAGTGTCCGTGTTTCTGACTTGGGTGACCACACTACGCATTGCTATGTTATATAGTTTTAAGAGAACAGACAGTATAACAGTATGTAATTTGTATCTTCTTGAGGTTCTACTTTTATCATTATCTTAATCTTGTTACATTAACCATCAAAAGACATACCATGTATTTAAACAATCTTATTATGTAGTTAAAATACAGTGATGGGGAAATACTTTAAAGCAAAGTTTTTTTGGGAAGATATGTAAATGTTCGAGTTTTAGACTTGAATGGCATTCTGCTTTTAGCATCTGAACACATGATCTAAAAGTCTTCTAGTGAATCAGGGTGAAATTATATTTTGCTTTTTAAAATGTAACTTTAGATCATACTTTATCCAGTTTGGAGCCTGCATATTCTGCTAAATGGAGAAAATATCTTCACTTGAAAATGTGTTTCTACACAGCTTATGTAAGTATTTATAACCTGAAAAACAATGTAAATTACTGTCTTTCCAGCCCCTTGAGTGCTAGGTCTGTCATCTTGTCAGACTCTTAACTAGCGTTTTATAGTAACAGACAGCTCTCAGTAAATGTTCATGGACAGTGCCGCCATTGTGAGCTGAAGCGGGTGGAAGGAGATGATGTAGAATTGTAGAACTGGGGGGCGCCTGGGTGGCACAGCGGTTAAGCATCTGCCTTCGGCTCAGGGCGTGATCCCGGCGTTCTGGGATCGAGTCCCACATCAGGCTCCTCCGCTAGGAGCCTGCTTCTTCCTCTCCCACTCCCCCTGCTTGTGTTCCCTCTCTCGCTGGCTGTCTCTATCTCTGTTGAATAAATAAATAAAATCTTTAAAAAAAAAAAAAAAAAAAGAATTGTAGACCTGGGTGATAGCGGTGGAATTACTGTTTGAGCGACACCCACTTTTAAGCGGGAGTCTTCCACCTACTTAACCAGAATTCTCTCCCTTCATCTTGTATATTGAAGAAGGTATTTACTGATTCTAATCTTAAGGCTTACCACCCAGTATGTCACCTGGATCTGCGCAGAACCATTAATACGCACTCTTCGAGAAGTTACTTATCAGTCGCTTACACCCACCAAACAAACTTACTTGTATTTTGGTTAGAATATCACGTGAGAGATAATCAAACACCTTTTTTGGATCCAGATGATATCTTATTTCTTATACCTTAAAAATCTGTTTTCAGGCGTACAGTGTTGGACCATTTACAGTCCCTGCATTTGATAGAGACATTTGAAGAGTGAGCATGTCCTACTACAGGCTGATAACATTTCTCTTGACAACTGTTTAGTCATTAGCCTTAGAATCCTCCCTCCCTCTCCCTCTGCTTTAGCACCGCAATTTCCCCTCCTTTATCTGCGGTGCCCAAACTGTAAAAACAGATTTCATTATTCAGAAATTTTTTTTTTGCTCCTAGCCCATAGTTAGAAGGTTAATTTGGCTCAAAACTTGACATAATCCCACTTTTTATACTAACAGAGATTGGGGGAAGCTTATTTAAGTAAAGAAGTGTAAGGGGTTGCATTGATACTTTAGCAGTGGACAAAGGCGCTCATTCATCTGATGCATATGTAAAACAATGTTAGCAGAAAGCAGCATTTGCAGAGAGAATGAATAAAAATTCGTTTCTTTATCAGGCTTACTGTTATCACGGTCAGACTTTGTTGGCTAGTGATAAGTGTGGTGAAGCAATCAGGTCTCTCCAAGAAGCAGAAAAATGTAAGTATTCCTGCCAGAATTTTAACTCCCTTTTTAAAAACAAATGTTTTATCGTAAAAGGAAATAAGCAGTTAAAAGAGATTTTGGCTGAGTTCGTGAAAGAGAACAGGACCGAGTGAGCGAATTGGACAGAGAAACAAAGTTTCAAAAGCCAAAAAATCTGGAGAAAATACCCCCTCTCCCCTTACACTATTACTGGTATTGTTGTCATATTAGGTAAGGAGCCGAAAAGTTCCTGTTATCTCTGATTCAATGCCTTTTTAGTACAGTCAATAATTAATTATAATCAAATGATTTTATATCTCTTTCACATGCAGTTTATGCAAAGGCAGAAGCATTGTGCAAAGAATATGGAGAAACCAAAGGACCTGGACCAACGGTCAAACCTTCAGGACACTTATTCTTTAGGAAACTTGGAAATCTTGTGAAGAATACCCTAGAGAAATGTCAGAGAGAAAATGGATTTATGTGGGTACAGCTTGGTATTATTTTAGTAACATTAATACAGTATATGTATTTATAATTATAATGTTTATTTATATTGTGTCCGTAATCTCACAGTTTCTTTTAGTCTCTACCCCCAAGATTTTATGTCAGATTGCATTTAAGTTTAACTCTAATTTTCTCTTTAAATTGGTAATAATGTGCCCTTGTGTTGGACCTGACTTTATCCTGCATCTGATGATGATATATAAAAGCAGATTTTAAAATTAAACGTAAGTTATTAACATATAGCTCACTTATAGTGTCTTAATTTTCCCTTAACTTTGCCTCCCTGCTGTTTCTTCCCCATATGTTATATATAGCTTCTCTCCTCCCTTCGCATATTCATCTCGCTCTGGTTGCACCTGCTTGTAAAGCAGGGAAATGGATTTTCTGTCAATCCTGCCTAGTCCCATCAAGCAGTTTTCCAGTGGTTAGTCAGCACCGTTCGAACTGTCGATCATCACCTGTGTAGGTCGGGAGAATCAGTTTTGTCCCCGCTTTTATCTCACGTTCTTCCCCTTATATTCTGCATCTGGTCACACTGAGCTCTTCTACTTGCTTAAACACGCCTAGTAGAACTTCCGTCACTTCTTTTGGGAAAGCGTTCCTGAACCACCCCCGCCCCCCAGCATTGGGGTTAATTGCCCCTGTTTCGTGTTCTCACGGTTTACAGCATCTGTTACAGCTCGAGTACGATGCTTTGTTGTTGACAAGTTTTCCTGTTTTGTCTACTCATGCAAGCTACACGAGGCAGGAGAATCTGGTCTTATTCATGATTAAATTGTCTCTCTCTTGCACAGGGCCTTGAACATAGTAGACACTCAAGCCGTTGACGAGTGAATGAATTGCTGTTTAAATTGCTTTTTGCAGTTACTTTCAGAAAATTCCAACAGAAGCTCCCCAACTGGAACTCAAAGCAAATTATGGTCTCGTAGAGCCTGTACCTTTTGAATTTCCTCCTACAAGTGCGCACTGGACACCAGACACACTGGCCGCATTTGACCTCACGAAGAGACCCAAGGATGACAGTGTACGAGATTGGCTTTCTACCGTTCGTTCACAGAAGTTCAAAAGGAGAATTCAGAATGAGCATTTTGCTATTTTTCTCTACTTAGTAGATCTGTACATTTGTCTGAACGTTAGATTAGCTGACTGCCGTGTTTGGTGTAATGTGTGTTGTTGAACTCCCTCAGAGATAGGATCTCTAGGCCTTCATTATCTTTTGATTTTCTATATAATCGAGGTTGTTTTCAAACACAGTTATCTTGCCTTTCTGTAGTTTATCGAGCCTCCTTGAAGAAGAGTGTGGGAGAAGAGGTCTCAAACGCATGGCTTGTCCATGTTTATATTGCTAGAGCAATACTTTTGTTTTTGCTTTAGCATACTGCAGGGTATTTGAAGATTTGATCTCATTTCAACATTCCATGAAGTCATCCAGGGGTAAAATAAGACCGCTTTTATTCATTTATATCTAAGTACATCTAGGTGTACTAAATCAAATAGATTAAGTGGAAAATTTGAGGCTTGTTTGCCAAAAGAGTAGGGTTCTGAAAAAAAGGGAATGGGAATTAATTTGCAGCCATAGCTCTTTCCTTGAAATGTTTTTATGTAATTTCATAATATAATTTTTTAAATATCATTTCCTCCCCATTCTAAAACCATTATTACTTAAAATGACTATCTTTTTATCCTGTTCAGCCTCTAAAATAATGCTGTAGGAGGTAGCCTGTTACTATCATGAGGTATTTTCACACTTAAGAGTTCCTCCTGCACGGATTCATCACTCAGTTTCTCCCTCCTCAGAAAGAGTAAGAGCACATTGGCTTGACGTTTCCCTACCCGGCTAGGGTCTCCTCTTCACTGGAATGTTGCTTTCTGGTTATGTCTTGAATTGATACGTAACTTCTGGAACAGCTGTGTTAATCTCAGTATTGTGTAATGAATACAGCATCTCTTAAAAGTCTAAGGTGGAAAAGATCTAGTGTTTGTTTTCCAAATCTTGGTTTATGTGTTTAACACTGTGTTTCTTTTCTCCCTAGACCAAACCCAAACCAGAAGAAGTGAAGCCTGTCAAAGAGCCAGATATCAAACCTCAGAAGGACACGGGCTGCTCCATCTCCTAACGCACACTGATCAGTGTGCGCTTTGAGTTTCTCCACCAGTAGATAAGACAAACCATGGAGCTTCCGCTCCTAGTTCTTGCAGTGTTTTCTCTGAAGCCTGTAGAATGATTTAGTACATTCGGAGGGAATCTGCCTTCAGTTTATTTGTTCTTGATTTTTAATGTAGTAGAGATGTTTCATGCTTGTTTCCAGGCTCCTTTTTAATCAGGACAACATGTAAAAGATTTTATTGTGTCTCTGAAGGGCATATTTGGTTGTTGGTTTTTGTCTCCGAACTCTGGGTAGTAATAAGTTTCTGGTTAATATATTATAGGCCCGAATCATGTGGTTTCAGGTCTGTTTTTCTATCTTCACATGCAAAAAGTTTATTTTCCTTTCTCTTATTTGATGCCAGAAGAGTGACAAGAGTTGGTTTTTAACCGAGAGTTGTTTCCCCTTCAGCATTGTGTTGTCACACAGACTTGTTACGTTCGGAGTCTGTTATCTTTCTGGTAGAAAAGTCATTTATCGTTGAAGGTCAGAAAATCTTCATAACAAATCCCTTACATATGTAAGAAGCTATAATTTGTTCAAATATCAGTGTTTATAGGTATTTCGAGACCATTTAAGAATTTACTCCAGGGGCGCCTGGCTGGCTCAGTGAGGGGAGCACGTGACTCTTGATCTCGGGGTTCTGAGTTCAAGCCCCATGTTGGACATAGAGATAACTCAAATAAATAAATAAATCTTTAAAAAAAAAGGCACATACTCCTATTCTGGTAGCCCTGCACTTTATTTCAGTCTCAGTAAACCTAGTGATTTTCACAAGTACCTTTCCTAATGGGTTTTTTTAGTTAGAGGACAGGACTTTATAACAGCTCTTAATGAACACCGAATGGAGATTTTTTTTGCA
Organism: Ursus americanus; assembly: GCF_024610735.1. Lineage (NCBI taxonomy): Eukaryota > Metazoa > Chordata > Mammalia > Carnivora > Ursidae > Ursus > Ursus americanus. Next base: position 50,147,694 of record NC_142128.1, on the reverse strand, counting down.
GAAGTGAGATATTGCATGATGTAAAGAAGAAACTTTAAACCTAAACGAGATAGGCTCTCCTGAATTACACTGGTAACTCAACATTTTGGCGACAGTAGTTATGGTAAAACGCCTTTGTTACCTGACTTCAGTGTGCATTGTTTCTATATGGTTTTCTAATACACACGTCCTATCCAGGTTGTATTGCTTTGGGCCAAAGGCCATAACAAAAACTTAAAGAGCAAGCATACGGTATACAAATAGCTTATAATATTTGAAACAGTTTAGCATATACACAAACCTGGGAAATAGTGGATGCATAATACTTTAACAAAAGTCACACATCTGTAGGTGTATCTTTTGATTATTCTTTGGGGTGTTAGCTAATTTTCCTATCGTAAGTGACAGATTGGTTCACTTAGTATAGAAATAACAATAGTGTGTATTGGGAGTTTACTATGTGCCAGGCCCTCTGCTGAACGCTTAGATAAACCATTGATTCCACACAGCAATAAGTAAATCTGCATAAAGTGTTAAAATAGTAATAAACATTTCATTGAGAAGAGTAAATAGGGGTGCCTAGCTGGCTCGGTTGGCAGGACATAACGACTCTTGATCTCAGGGTCGTGAGTTCGAGCCCCATGTTAGGTGTAGAGGTTACTAAAAGAAATAAAAAGAATGATTATGCCTATCTGAATCAATATTGTGTTCAAACAAATGATTACTTACATCATAGTTTTCACTCTTGAAAATACATAGAATCAGTAAGGGTTTTTTTAAAATATGTGGAAATGCTAATTACCCCTCACTGTATAACGTTTAATATTTGAAGCTGAAGATTCTAATAAGTGGAGTAATAACTGAACATTTAATTTTATTTTGCTGTGTACAGAAAAAATACTTTAATTAAATTTCATGTATTTCGTGTGCTACTGCAGAATCATTGGTTTGCTGTATGCCATTTACTGACAAAACTTGAAGCACTCCTTGATGCCAGCTTGTTGCTCTTGGCCTGTAGGACCTACTTATCTTGGGTACCAGTGCTTAACCTAGTTAACTAAATTTTCACATTGACATTTTGTGAATCATACTACCATATGTGGAATGAAAACATGTCGTACGGTCAGTGCTTCTGGAAAATGCAGGAAATACTGGTATTTCTTTAAATCATTGATTGGCAACTTCGACATGAGCAAGTAATAAATATCGTGTTGACTCAGCATAAGTGACGCTTTGTGACTAGAATCCCGTGTTATTTATCATATTCTCTAAAATGGTGTTGGAAATTTTTGGAAGCTAACAGATGTAAAGCAGTTGCATGAAGGCTGTAGAGGGATGTAACTTTGTGTTAACTGTGCATACATTTCATAGTTTAAGCTAGATAATGACACTAACATACTCTGCTAAAAGTGCTGTTTGTATAATGAATTATCTTTTTATTTATGAAAATAAAAGTAATTTTACTTAACGATTTCATTGGGATTTTGTTTTTTTGTTTTTTAAGATTTTATTTATTTGACGGAGAGACAGCCAGCGAGAGAGGGAACACAAGCAGGGGGAGTGGGAGAGGAAGAAGCAGGCTTCCAGCGGAGGAGCCTGATGCGGGGCTCAATCCCAGAATGCCGGGATCACGCCCTGAACCGAAGGCAGACGCTTAATGACTAAGCCACCCAGGCGCCCCGGGATTTTGATTTTTGACAAATATTTTTAGTTTTTTTTTAAACCAGTAACCATTAACGCAACACAAAAACCCTAATTCTTCCCAGGAACGTTTTCCCATGACAGACACACATGCATCGGTTGCTTCACGCCACACGAGTTCATCAAAGATCCAACACTCCTTGACCTTTCTGGTTTCTATTTATGTTTATTGGTGCTTACACCTCTGAAGCTCAAAGTAGGATTTCAGTTGGCCTGTGTCTGCCTCACTCATGTTATCCAGTGCGACGCAGTGGTGTGTTCTGTGGGAAACGGCTGGAGAGTCCTCTGTACTAAACTGTGCTTTGGAAACGAGGTGGCATTTTCAGTGCTATAGAAATGTACTGAGACATAAAACCCCATTCAAAAATCTTACATTCCAGAGTGTGCTTTAGAAAATACCACATTTTTAATCTCTTAATGTGTGTATAAAAATAAATTTGTAGGCGTCTGGGTGGCTCAGTCAGTTAAGTGACTGCCATCTGCTCAGGTCATGATCCCAGGGGCCTGGGATCAGGATAGATCCCCGCGTCAGGCTCCCTGCTCAGTGGGGAGTCCACTTCCTCTCTCTCTGCTATCCCCCCACCCCCCATTGTGCTCTCTCTCTCAAATAAAATCTTAAAAAAAAAACTTGCAAAGTCATTTGGGTTAGTATAATTTTGTGTCTAAAGACTTGATATTTGAGTCATTTGCTTAGATTTTACATTTTAATTTTATTTTTAAAGATTTTCTTTATTAGAGCACAAGTGGGGGGAGAGGAGCAGAGGGAGAGGGAGAAGCAGACTCTGCACTGAGCCCCATGCCCAGTCTGATCCCAAGACATTGAGATCATGACCTGAGCCGAAGGCAGATGCTTAACCGACTGAGCCACCCAGGCACCCCAACATCTTCATTTTTTTTTTTAATTTTATTTATTTATTCGACAGAGATAGAAACAGCCAGCAAGAGAGGGATCACAAGCAGGGGAGAGGGAGAGGAAGGAGCAGGCTCCCAGTGGAGGAGCCCGATGTGGGGCTCGATCCCAGAGCACCGGGATCACGCCCTGAGCCGAGAGCAGACACTTAACGACTGCGCCACACAGGCGCCCCCCAACATCTTCACTTTTAAACATGTTTTAGTAGTAAACTAAAGGGACTAAATTAAGGGGAGCCTACTCTGAAGTACTGAACAAGAGTCCACTTATCCAAAAGGTCAGAGCTATCACTTAAATGCAATTCAATATATTTAAAACCTTCGATATGCTTGAGGTAGGTGTGAGTTCATACTGTCATTCAGAGTGCTCCCTAGAGAAAATGTTTGTTCAGCAGTAGATTGAGTTTTATTCTCTAAAAAAATTTTTTTTAAAGTTTTGCTCGTTTATGTAATACCTACACCCACCCAACATGGGTCTTGGACTCATCTGGCCAGGTGCCCCTTGGGTTTTTACTGTCTACAACTTCTCAACTAGTTTCCCTCAAGCTACTAATCTCAGCCAACTCAGCCTCTCTGTTGGGCAGAGCGTAAGCTGGCTGGAGCTCCCAGGCTGGTCACCTCGAGGATTCCAGAGAATTTCCTACATCCTCTACCACGACATAGAAGAAGTTGAGAAATGCCCTCAGTAGTGTCTCTGTATCCACAGTGATTGGGTGCACAATTGTGCACGGTTCAATACTGAAAATAAAGATACAAAAATCCTGCCAGGTAATGTTCTGTCAGCAATTCTCACGGGGAACAGTGGTTGGTTGATAGACGTGTTCATCTTTGCTCAGCCACATAATTCCTCGCTCCACCCTGCCCTTTCCCCTCTAGGGTGAGTCACGGATTGGAGCCGGCCATTTTCCTCACATGAAATGGCGGGTAGATGCCGGTAGTGAATCCTGCTGTGTGAAGTGGGGCTTTGGCTGTCCAGGCCTGCGTTCAGCAGAGGCTCGATCTTCAGACCCCTCTGGGGAAGGGGGCACAGTGGAGGCTGGGAGTACCTGCCTTGGCTCTGTAAGCTCCTGGAGAGCATCTACCCCCACGGGGCTGCTCTGCTGTGTTTGAACCTGGTTCACCTGAAAACATGTCTCGATTAATGAAAACTGAAAGAACTCGGAAATTTTAGGTATGATGTCTTCCTGAGGTTAAATGCCGAGGTGTGGAACTAGTGTGTTATTTTGTTGGGACAGATTCCAATGCTGTGTGTTCCAGTGAAGGAGTTAATGAAATGATTAACGTGTAAAGGTAATGAGAAAAGTATTAAACAAAAGGCAGCTATTTTAGCATCAGGAATAAAGCCAATTACAAGTCTGTTCTCTCCTTTTTTTCCACTCTATTACATAATCCCTCCCCCCCTACACCTGTTCAAATGATCTAAACAGATGGTTCATTTATTAAACAAATACTGAGTTCCAGCCTCGTCTCGGTGGGGGCGGGAGATAGAGCAGGAAGCACACAGGTAAAGCCCCTCCCACTCTGGCCAGAGGACAGGCTGCAGGAAGCGGAGAGGGAGACAAGTGAAATACAGAGTATGCTCAATGATGGTAAGGACTAAAGAGACCCAATAGCGAGGTAGACTGTTGAGTGGTGGTGGCGGTGGTGAGGGGAACGGGAAGAGGCCTCCAGAGACAGAGTTGCTCAGAGCAGACCGTGTGTGTTAAAACCCTGAAGGAAGTGAGGGAACAAAGTCCGGGGGAGGAAAGCCTAGTCCTGGAACTGCGGGCACAAGGTGCCAGCCTGGAATCTGTGTTCAGGGAATGACAGTGCAAAGGCCAGTGTGTGGAGGGGGAATGAGTGAAGGGGAGAGCAGCACAAAATGAGATCAGACAAGTATTGGGGCCAGATCTACAGCCCTGCCGGCTATTGTAAAGACTTGGGCTTTTCTCCTAGGGGCCAAGCTAACCCCCTGGAGGGTTTTAAGCAGAGGAGTGACTTCAAAAACCCTGGCTGCCTTTTGAGTATAAACAGTAGGGGGCCAGTTAGAAGCCACTGCAACAATCCAGGTGAGCGATGATGGCCCAGACCAGTGTGGAGTGGTAGTACGAGGGTTCCAGAAATATCCCAGAGGATTTCCTGATGGACTTATGGGGTGGTGTGAGTAAATGAGAAGAAGCAAGAATGACTCCCAAGCTTCTGGTCTGAACTGGAAGTATAGAACTGCCATTAGTGAAACGGAAAGTCTCCCAGAGGAGGAGATAGGAGTGTGTGTCTAGGGGAGGTCTGTGCAGAAAGATAATGCACTGGAAGTGTGAGCAAAGCTTTAGGTATGTCAGGACTGAGAGGTCTATTAGACATCAAGAAGCGATGTTGGGTTGATGGGAGGATCTGTGAATCTGAGATCCAAGGGAAATCTGACCTGGAGGTAACACTGTTGGTTATCAATTTGTGTTTAGATAGTACTTAAAGCCATTGGGCCAAATAAGATCATCAACGAATAGATGAAAACAGAAGAGATCCAATCACTGAGCTCCAAGGTGCTCCAATATTGAAAGGTTAGAGAGATTATATGGTCTGTTAACTATACACTTAGGCACAATCCTTGATAAACTGGATTTGGGGTTTCTAAGAAACAAAAAGTAGAGGTGCTCATAAGAATTAAATGGAGATAAAAAGCATGTCATAGGGAGTATTTGGCCTTCCGAAGCTCACTTGCAAAATATTCATGTCTACATACATGGTGCGAAGTTGGTGGTACTCCCGAGGGTTTTGTAAATAAAAATAAGCAGATTCCAGGGGCGCCTGGGTGGCTCAGTCCGTTAAGCTTCTGTCTTCGGCTCAGGTCATGATCCCAGGGTCCTGGGATCAAGCCCCTCGTGGGGCTCCCTGCTCAGTGGGGAGTCTGCTCATCCCTCTCCCTCTGCCCCTCCCTTGGCTTGTGCTCTCTCTCTCTCTCTCTCAAATAAATACAATCTTAAAATAAGTAGATTCCACATTCTTCAGTAATTTTGCATAGCACGTCCTAAAAAGCCCATTAGGTGGCAGAAAAACATTCACTAAATCAACTATAAGCTAGGTCTCTTTCTTTGTTTTTCTTTCTCCTCACTCCATCCCTTTGAACCCCCCAGAATTAAAAGATATAAATGCCTATTTAACTCCCAACACTCTTATCATGAAGAACCCAAACCAGTATTTTCTTCAGAGAGCCAACAGGGACCTAAGATCTGTAATCTCGGTAACAGGTGAGCCAGGTGTGTGGGGGATGGGTACTTCACTTGGTTTGGAAATGTGTGAACTGAGAGATGGTCTTCAGAGGAGTAAAGTACGGTAAGAGAGTGGGACTGTTGGGCCCCATTCTTAAACTTTTTATATTTAAGCTTTTTAGCTTGGAGCAAGGTTGGGGGGGGGGAGTCTCAGAAGCAAAAGGTGAAAAGCTCGCTTGAAAAAAAATACACAAGATTTATCTTGGCGCTAGCTTAATGTACACCGAGTTACTAAATCTTTTCCTGCTTCTGTAGGGCGCTGGTCCCCAAACTTGCCTGCACAGTGGGATCACCTGGGCAGCTTCAAATATAACTGATGCCCATGTCCCACCATAGAGACTGTGATTTAAGTGGTCTGGGGAGTGGTCTGCCCTTAGAATTTCTTTCTTTTTTTTTTTTTTTTTAAAGATTTTATTTATTTATTTGACAGAGACAGAGACAGCCAGTGAGAGAGGGAACACAAGCAGGGAGAGTGGGAGAGGAAGAAACAGGCTCATAGCGGAGGAGCCTGACGTGGGGCTCGATCCCATAACGCCAGGATCACGCCCTGAGCCGAAGGCAGACGCTTAACCACTGTGCCACCCAGGCGCCCCTGCCCTTAGAATTTCTTAAAAGAACCTTAGATGATTCTAATCTGGACAAGTTTAACCGCCACTGGGTTTATGTAATGCCGTGTGTGTAATATCACTGACCTTCCCACAACTCAAACACGTCCCACCCTGTAAGACACACACTAGCACACGTCCACGTCAGCATATCCGAGGGCTCTGTATGGCCTCAGCCGAGTTCCACTGACTTATCATCTCCCGAACAACTTGCAGCCCCAAATTCTGTACTACTTTCAAAGCCAAACGTAACAAATAAAAGCAATGAAAGAAAACGCAGAGGGATAAAGGCAGGTGAGTGGCTTTTTAAAATGTTTCCATTTCCTTTTGACTATTGTTGTAGGATGTGTTTTTTGTCTCATGGCACTGACAAGGTGGTTTTAAACACCCAAGTAAAATGGTTACTTTTTGCTGCCCTTTGGCATCAGAAACTAAGTGGTAACAACCTTTCCTATTTCTTGCTGAGTGATACAGTCACTAGTCAGGCAGGGAAAACCCTGTGTATTGCTCAAGTCTCCTTAGAAGCCCCTGTGCTGGGCGGGTATCACATCACCTGGCTGCAGGTGACAAATTTCAGCCTTGACAGGCCTCGTGCAACTCTTACCTTTGCCAATGACATAAACTCAGCACCGTACCAAGAAGATCTGGTGACTTATTCACAGATACTGAAGGGCATGAAAAATTCTTTTCTATACTCAAGACCTTCCAATTGGACTAAGAATTAAATTTACATGAGACAGATTAATAGGAGAAAAAAATCAAAGTTTTATTACCTGCACACTGAGACCCAATAATGAAACTGAGACCCAAAGAAATGACCAAGGCAGGCAGTTTTTATACTTTTTAGACAGAGAATAAAGCTGTGAAGAATTGAGAGGACAAACTAAACGTTCAGAGCTTTAATTAGTAAGGACTTCTAAACAGACTTTGGGCTGGGGAGTAAATGAGTAAAAAGTAACGAGAGCTATTTGTACAGTCTTCTTGGCTCTAAATTTCCAAGTCTGGTACCTAGGGAGGGTACCTTTCACACAGATTTCCTGCTTTCAGGGGGACAGAGGAGGGTCAGAGCGTCCTTGCACAGGCTGGCTCTTAAGTAACTTTTATTTAAAATAATCAATATGCCGGGGCGCCTGGGTGGTGCAGTTGTTGAGCGTCTGCCTTCGGCTCAGGGCGTGATCCCGGCGATCTGGGATCGAGCCCCACGTCAGGCTCCTCCGCTATGAGCCTGCTTCTTCCTCTCCCACTCCCCCTGCTTGTGTTCCCTCTCTTGCTGGCTGTCTCTGTCAAATAAATAAATAAAATCTTAAAAAATAAATAAATAAAATAAAATAAAATAATCAATATGCCGAAGTCGCCTATCTTGGGGCAGCCTGCACTTGGCCCTTATGACACATAAATATATGAATATTCATATATACATAAACATATGTATTTCTGGTCTCAGTTGTTGCTGATCTGAAGTCAGCCACTAGTCTGTTACTCCTTTATAAGTAATCTGCCTTCTTTATTGTAAACTAAGATTTTCTGTAATTTCCATGGTCTAGGTTTGATTTATTTTTTAACCTTCTTAATGGTTCTTTATGTTTCCTATATTTGAGGATTTATGTCTTTCTTCAAATATCGAAAATTCATAGTCATTTCCTCTTCAAACACTATGTCCCCTGTTCTATTCACTTCTTCTGAGCTCCCAGTCAACATGTATTGAAATTTCTCACCGATTTTTCATCTCAAAACTTTTCTTTCCTGTTAACGGAAGATATACCTCTTTATGCTGTGTTATGAGAGCTTTCTTCATAGGATAGGCTTATCCTATGTTGACTCTATATTTCATTTCTAGAATTTCTGTTCAGTTCTTTTTCAAGTCAACCTGTTCCTCTTGGATATTATGTTTTGTTTCCTTTATCCCTTTGAATATATGAAACATACTCATTTTCAAGTTTTGTGTTTTTCTATTATTCCTAACTCTTGGGTGAAGACTCTCCCAATTTTTTCTTCTGCTTACCCTTCCTCAAGATGGTTGGCTTCTTCCCGTGATGTGTAAGTTTTTCCCAAGTGCCTTCTCGGCAAGAGTTGTGTTTAGTGGAGATCCAGCGTACCCTGTCTTGCTGACAGTTCCCTCCAGGGCGGCTTTGGCTTGCTTCCAACAGAGTTCTGGCTTACGCTGCCTTTAGGTCCCGTAGCTTCACTTCGGGTCCTCAAACCACCGGAGGACTACGAATTTGGCCACACGCAGCATTTGGTACTGGCCTGGGGTTCCAGTATTTTTCAGGTGACTATCTCTACCCATGTTGCCAGGAGATGACAAATTACTTTGCCACTTCTGTAAAGCAGTAGGCAGTTCTTCTAGTCCTTATTTTATGGGTAAGATTGTACCTTATTATCTTGGCTTTATGAGGGTGTTTCACTTGGGCTCCTCACACTCACAGCATCTGTGATGTGGGCTCTCCTCTCCGCATCTGTGTTAAAACTTCAACCCCCAATGCCTATTTCTGAAACCCTCAGGAACCGCGTCAGCTTTAACTCACCCTTAGGACTTGGAGATTTCCTTCTTTTGTGGATACGTAGGCTTCCTTCTTTCTGGTCTCTCTCTCTGCCTTAGTACAGCTTGAGTTAATATTTTTTTATTTGTTTAATCTTGTGTATTTGGAACAGGAAAGAAGTCGTTCACATCAGCTCAGTCTGCCATATTTGCTGATATAATCTTAAAATATATTAAGTACTAATTAAGACAATAGTGTGCTTACCACATGAGAATAGTGTCTAATACATATGTTATTATGTGATAGGTCCTTAATAATAGCTAGCTTTTACTAGACACTTGCTGTTTGCTAAGAATTGTTCTAATTCTGTGGTGTGTCTTTACTCATAGAACTCTCATTTTAAAAGGTTGGTACTATATTCAAACATACACTCAAACTGTATTACTCTTATTTTATAGATAAGGAAAAGGCACAGAGATACTAAGTAAAAGGATTTTTAAAAAAGATTTTATTTATATGTTTGAGAGAGAGAGTGAGTGAGTGAGCGAGAGAGAAGCATAAGCTGGGGGGAGAGGCAGAGGGAGGGGGAGGAGCAGAGTCCCCACTGAGCAGGGATCCTGACATGGGGCTCCATCCCAGCAAGTAATGAATCATGGAACTTTACATCAAAAACTAGAGGTGTACTGTATGGTGACTAACATAATATAATAAAAGGTTATTATTTAAAAAAAAAAAAAGGACTCCAGAATCATGACCGAAGCCAAAGGCAGACACTTAGCAACTAAGTCACCCAGGCGCCCCTCTTTGCTCATATTACAATTGAGTTTTTTTTGTCTTTTACTTATTGAATTATAATAGTTCTTTACATATTCTGAAAAGAAATCCTTTACCAGGTATACTTGACAATTTTTTCCTTCTTTGTGTAAAGCCTGCCCTCTTAATCACAACACATATTGCCTCTCACTATTTATTGAAATAACTGGGAATTTTCCATAGGTTAATGGCCTCGTCCTACTATTATTTGTTGGTTTTGTAATTAATAAGGGGTAAGGACACCCTGTTGAAAGTTTTGTTTGGAGACTCAAAGTTCACATTTTCACTACTAATTAAATTTTTTCCATTTTGGTACAGAACTGAACAGTCCTTGTTGGATTTGAAGAACTGATGAGGTCACAGCTATGATTACATCTGAAGTCTCTAGCTTTACCATCCACTGAAAATAGCTAGGCACCTCTCAGCTATATAAACACTTCCCAGGGCCACGTGACCTAAGGTGCCCTGCTTTTAACTCCGTAGTTGTTTTATTTTCTTATGGAAAAAGACAATTTCCAGGAGTCAGAATTAGAGAAGAGTGGATCTCCCAAAAGAACGACTCCCAAAAGAATTATCCATTTCATTGATGGAGACATCATGGAAGAATATACCACAGAGGAGGAGGAAGAGGAAGAAAAAAAGGAACAGAAAACAAATTCAACACATGATCCTGTAAGCTTAGGGTATAAATATTAGCGAACATGGGGGCTGGGTGAATGAGAGATTAAGCCAGACTAGGTTTGTAGAAAATATAGTTTTAAGCTAACTCCTTGTTCCCCTTGGTTTGCTTTCTAGATTCACTTATAGTCAACTCATAATTTTGTTAACTTTGTATTTCTCCTCTATGAGAAAGAAAATGAAATATACCATAAAGCATTTGAAACCTCTACATGAAACACTTTGTATCAGCACTCCTGTTAATAATTACTCTAACTTGATTTTTCTCTCTTTTTTCAGTCTACACTTTCATGGGGGCCCTATCTGTGGTTTTGGGCAGGGCAAATAGCAAGCACCTCGTTTTCTAGTAAGTACTGCCCAGGTTATTTATTTATTTATTTATTTTGTCCTAAATACTCAAGGATAGACTTACAGACGCTCAGAGTTAGGGTTTCCAATAGTTTATTCCACTCCACGGCATCCTGGAGAAGGGACAACTCGGTCACTTCTCGATCCTGCTTCAACATTCCCGAAGGCATAGAGCCTCACATCTTTAGGCAGACGCTCCCGTCTCTTTCAAACCGTTTTTAGTAAATTCTAGCTTATATTTTGTCTTCTTTTAAAGTTATTCCCACTGATCTTAGTTGTCTTTCTTAAGACCATATAAAACAAGTCTAGATTCCTCTTTCGTAGGACAGAGTGGCAAATATTTGAAGACAATAGCCTCTCTCAAACCCCTGTTGACTCTATCTGAATAAACTTTCAAGTATTTTTTTAAAATATTGTTGTACGACACAGTTCCAAGTTCCCTCATCATAATCGCTCTGTTATGAATAAGAACCTCATTGACCCTTCCCAGGGACATAGTGGATGGCCTAAGTGGCTATTTATAACAGATGAAATACGAAATTTTAACATTCACCAATTTTCTTTTTTTTTTTTTTTTTTAAAGATTTTATTTATTTATGTGACAGAGAGACAGCCAGCGAGAGAGGGAACACAGTAGGAGAGTGGGAGAGGAAGAAGCAGGCTCCCAGCGGAGGAGCCCGATGTGGGACTCGATCCCGGAACGCCGGGATCACGCCCTGAGCCAAAGGCAGACACTTAACGACTGCGCTACCCAGGCGCCCCACCAATTTTCTTTAAAACACAACTGGTGACACCTAATTACTTATTTCCTCCTAATTTGCATATGCTTGTCTGGGCAATGGGAAGGAAACAACTTTAAAAATGTGAGAAAATACGAAGTATAGCTCTAGCTCTGAGGAATTGATCTTCATTCATTCATTAGATAAACATTTATTGAGCGCCAATATGTGTTTGGCACCGTGTGGGTCCCTGGAACACAAAGACAAATGACAGTCTTTGCTTTCAAGGGACTCAATATTCAAAGGATATGATAGGCCAGTAAACATGCCTATAATTATAATTTGTTGCCACATCACCGGGGTAGAGGGGGCATAGGGACTACCGATTGGGAGACTCAGTAATGCCGATATAGGGAGGCAATATCCTCAGAGTGCCTTGAAAGTATGGCTAAGGTCAGTGTGTAGACCATGCAAGTCACTGGGGGTGGGGGAGGGGAAGGAAGTCTTTAAATTACAGTAAAAAGTAATGATGGGGTGATTTAGTCAGATAGTATGAGCCTTAAAGGACTTTCACATCAGGGTAGAGGGTTGCGGATTTGGAAGTTACTTTGGGACTGGGTGAGATACTAATCTTGCCTCAACCATAATACATTGGCAGAAAAAATGCCATCTTCCAGCGTTCTGTGCTTTAGCTAGGGCAAGACTGTTTAAAGAGATGAAATGTTTTGGAGAGAGAAAGCCTTAGGAGACTAGGTCCGGTGACAAAAGCAAAACCCACTACAGTGATATGAAAATGTGAAGGACAACAAGAACTGCAGTGATTTCCACGTTAGGCTTTGACTGAAGATGGCAAGGACAGGAGGCAAGGGGAATCAAGCTGGCTTCCAGGTTCCAAGCAGGACTGCAGCATTCAAGCACATCTGCATGGGGCTTCCAGGTGGCAGTAGAAGCATAAATATGCTAGCACTCAGCACCCTGGTCTCCACACGGAAACTCTGGATAGAGCTGACGCCCGGATGAATGTGTAATGAGTGTTTTCAATTGAAAACTCTAGTAGGACATAAACAGGAAAACTTCCCAAGATTTATTCTAATATTTTAGAAACTTCTCTTACACACATGTACCAGGCATGGTGGCAAGCAAACAGATTAAAGAGCTAGAGTATTTTGAAAACCATTTTAATGTGTCATACGAGCAACATCCCAAAAAGAGGAATCAGTCATGGGGATCAGAAAATTGTGTCATGGGGAAGTGGGGTGACAGACATCCTATAATTTTAAAGGAAAACATTTCTAGGAGACATCTTCAGGAAACCACGATCAATGCTAAAGCTTTATCCCTAAATTTTACAACCAAAGCATCTACGCTGATTGCTCAGGACCAACGCTGACCCTGGGTAGTAAGTATTTTGAAAGTCTCTCCTGACATACCCATCTGGAAAGGATAATTTAGACGTCATCCCTCGTGAAGTGAGAAGAGTTAGCAATTCCTTTGGAGTCCTAGAACTTTTTGAGGGTCCAGAGCAATGAAAATCTTTTGTCAGCCTTAAAGTTAAGTGTAGTAATGGATCACCTGGGCAAGTTTAAACTCTTGCCCCCTCAATTGACTTTGTTATTAACTCAGCTTACCTAAGTGCTTGTTCTTTCTTTTAGCATGTGAATTCCTTGGTGGAAGATTTGCTACCTTCTTTGGTCTTAATCAACCCAAATATCAGTATGCGTTAAATGAGTACTATAGAACACAACATAAGGTATGTGACATCCTGATGGGGGAAGACCGGTTGCTTCCGCTTCATATAAATTATTCTTCCACCTGGTAATCATGTACAATTTCACTCCATGGTACTTCGTAGTTGCCTTTCTTGTGTGAAGTTCGAATGTCATGAGATGGGTTGTAGAGTTGGTTGAATGTGAAACCTGCGATCACTTAAATAAAGGAGCTTCTTACAGGGCTGTCTCTGCAAGGGGGGGAGTTCAGAGGTACTTGGTTTGCAGTTAAAACTTTTCTGTGTTGCTCTCTATACCAGGAAAGTGACAAGGAAATTGAAGGGAATGGATCAAAGGCCCAGCCAACCAAGGTTCCTAATGAAAAGTGTCACCTGGAGGCTGGGAGCCAGGAGTATGGAACCAGACAACACGACATTGCAGGAAGTGTTCCTCAGCAGAGCGCCTCATCCAGGGAGAGCCTGGCAGCAGATTCCAGCTCATAATGAGCCCCAGGACTGCAGTTCCTCTGAATGTCTGTTCCACCCATTGATGACCGTGGCAACAGCACGACAGGTTGTGCTTCTGAGACAGATGTGATCTTACTCTCCTTGTGATTTATTCTCTAGCATCCAGTGATTGTAAGCATTAATGAGAATTATGGATGCTTTCTCAATCTTATAAGCCCCCCAAGTGAACCCCCCTTCAGTGATGCAAGTCTTGCTAGTCAGTTGTGATCTCTTACTGATGTTTGCACAGAAATGTAAATTCCTTATGGAATTTGGTTCTGGTGGGGGTTTTTTGTTTGTTTGTTTGTTTTAAAGATTTTACTCATCCATTTGACAGACAGACAGCCAGTGAGAGAGGGAACACAAGCAGGGGGAGTGGGAGAGGAAGAAGCAGGCTTCCAGCGGAGGAGCCTGATGTGGGGCTCGATCCCAGAACTCCAGGATCACGCCCTGAGCCGAAGGCAGCCACTTAATGACTGAGCCACCCAGGTGTCCCTGGATCTGGCGGTTTTGGACTGAAACTCTTCATCACGGGGCTAGGGTGCAGAAAAGAAGCTCTCTTCCTCAGAAGAAATTTTGGGCATTATGAAGTCTAAATAAGTCCCCTTTCAGAGTTTGATGTGAGGTGTGTGTTTTCCAACAGCCACCTGGCTTAGTTGGGGCTTGCTTTACAACAAGCAAACATCGCTAGTAACTTTGTTACAATCTATCAAAGTCATTGAGAATTGGGTACGTTCTCTCCCACACAATTAGAAAAAATAATCTAAACTAGGAAAAAGTATTTGGAAAAATGGATGATTTTGTTTATTTGCAGCAAAATTTCAAAACCTGGGAAGATCAAACATGGAAATCATAGCTAGATATCACAGGTTGTGCTGGCCAGAGGTCGCTGTGAAACAATAGAGAAACACAGGACTTGCAGTAATAAGACCTGAGGTCAAGTCTCAATTCTACCATTTACTAGTTGTGTGATTTTAGGTGTCCAGATTTCTGAGCTCTTGTCCCCTTCTTTGTAAAATAGAGGTGGCATGTATTTGTTCCTCAAGGGTTACTGTTAACAACAATGAGATAATGAATGCAAAAACACTTTTAAAACTGTGAATATTCAATGTTAGTGCTTAATTAACGGCTGTTCTAGACTGTTACCTTGAAAGTCCCAAAGAACCATGTCTTCTGGAATTCACGCCCTGGTACCGTCCCATCTATACCGATGGCTTGGCCACATGACTTGTTTCGGCCAATGAGATAGTAGCAAACGCGACACAAGTGGAGGCTCGATGAGCACTTGCAAATAGGAGCCTGTCCTCTTAGAATCTCCACCTTGTAAAGAAGCTTGGGCTAGACTTCTCAAAAATGAAAGGCCACATGGGAAGAGATTTCCAAGGATGAAAGACTGCCTCGCACATTCCAGTCCCAGCCAAACTCCTCACCAGATGGAGGCACATAAATGAGCTTCTGTTATCCTGTGTGGAGCGCGTGAACCCAGTGGCTGAGTCAAGTCAACCCACAGAATCACGAGAAATGACAAATCGTTATTGTTTTAAGTTTTGGAGTGGTTTATTATGCAGTCATATGTAACTGAAATAATAGCTCTAAGAGAACGGGAAGTTGGAATTGATTTGATATGAAATCAAGAAGAAGGCCTGGAGAATAAGGTGTCGTTGGTTGAATACATGAGAATAAAATAGGTTTTCCTGCATAATCGGACAATTCTAAAAGCTCAGGGGCCTGAAACAACAAAATTTCTTTCTTTCTCATGAGAAGTCCGCTGTCAGTTCAGGTGGCTTCCCAGAGCATTGGCTCAGTGATGCATACATCTTTGATCTTACGGTTCCTCCATCCTGTGATGCTCTCAGGGTTGCTGAACAGAGATGGAGAGGACAGTTGAGCACCAGCAATCAACGTCTCCCCTAAGAATGAATCATGTCACTTCTGATCACATTTCTTCCACCAAAGCAAGTCACATGGCCACAACTAACTATAAGGGGTGTGAGCCTCTTAAGACAGCTGAGAAGAGGAAACACTTTCTTCTAGTGGCAGTATGGGATAAATGATAGGCTCAAGGGTCAATATGATATTGATTTAATCTCAGCTCTGCTGTCCCTGGTCACCCAATGGCCCTGTGCAAATGGCTCAACTTTGCAATGTTCCTATGTGTAAAACAGATCTGATACAGGCTGCAAATTCAATTTGAACTAGCTTATGCAACAAAAAAAGAATTTTTTGGAGGGATATTGAGGTGTCTCATGGACCCCAAGGGCACATAAATTTTAGTAGGTCTAGAACAAATTCAGTAAACATATACATAAGCAATACTCTCTCCAATTCTCATCTTTCTTACACATGAGGAAGAAAGATCACTCAATAGCTCTTTTATTTTATAATCTTTATTTTTTACTGAGAGATAACTGAACCTATAATATTAGAATAGTGTCAGGTGCACAACCTAATGATTAATGTTGGTATATCTTATGAAATGATCCTCAGAGTTAGTCTGGTTAACATCCACCACACAGTTATAATTTTTTTTCTTGTGATGAGAGCTTTTAAGATCTACTCTTTTAGCAACTTTCAAATATACAACGTTATTGACTACATTCATCATGCTGTATCATTCCATCATCATGACTTACTTATTTTATAACTGGAAGTTTGTACCTTTTGACCACCTTCACTGATTTCACCCACCCATCATCCCCCACCTTTGGCAACCACCAATCTGTTTAGCGTATCTGTGAGTTTGGATTTTTGTTGGTCGGTTGGTTTTTAGATTTCACATGTAAGTGCGATTACGTGGTATTTATCTTTCTTTGTCTGACTTATTTCACTTAGCATAATCATGCCCTCAAGGTTTATCCATGTTGTTGCAAATAACAAGATTTCCTTCTTTTTCAAGGCTACAGAGTATTCCACTGTGTGTGTGTGTGTGTGTGTGTGTGTGTGTGTGTGTATGCCACATTTTCTTTATCCATTCACGCAATGATGGTTCCTTAGGTTGCTTCTGTGTCTTGGCTATGCAAATAGTGCTGTAATAAACATGGTGCCTATATCTTTTTCAGTGAGTGTTTTCATTTTCTTTGGATAAATGCCCGTAAATGGAATTGCTGAATCATGTGGTGGTTCTACTTTAATTCTTGAGAAACCTCCATACGGTTTTCCATAGTAGCAGCACCAATATATTTTGCCACCAAGAATGCACGAATGTTTCCTTTTCTCCGCATCCTCACTAACACTCGCTTTTTCTTGTCTTTTTGATATGAGCCACTCTAACAGGAATGAGGTACGATCTCATTGTGGTTTCAATTTGCATTTTCCTGATGATTAGTGATGTCGAGCCGCTTTTCCTCTATCTGTTGGCCATGTGTAGATCTTCTTTGGAAAAATGTCTATTCAGATCCTCTTCCCATGTTTTTAGTCAGATTCCTTTTTTTTTTTTTTTTGCTATGGAGTTGTATAAGTTCTTTGTATATCTTGGGCATTAACCCCTTATAAGCCATATGATTTGCAAATATTTTCTCCCCTTCACGAGGTTGTCTTTTCATTTTGTTGACAATTTTTTTTGCTGAGTAGAAGCTTTTTAGTTTGATGTGGTTCCACTTGTTTACTTTTGCTTTTGTTGTTTTTGTTTTTGGTGTCAAATCAATAGCATTTTGTAACTCACCTGTTCAAGTCTGCCTCTCAGTCCCAATTCCAAACACACAGGACATAGAATCTGATTAGCCCATTTTTGCTCAGGTGACCATCCATCATCATCTTATCAATTGTGACCAGGGAAGTGGAGTCAGGTAGCAGCGACACGAATATAGGACCTACATTCGGGAGAGCAAGATTCTCAGGAGAAGAGGATTAAAGTGAACTAGGCAGACACACCCCGTGACTGTTCTAAGGATAAAATGCGAAAATTGAGAAAAAGCACATGGCTCTAATTACGTACTTAACCCATAATATCAGTTATAATTGTTAATACTGATAAGAATTGTGGGTTGAAGGAGTCTGAATGGTTTATCCCCACAAAGGATTCAGTCTTAGTTCTTCATCTGACAAGCCTTGTTAGTCCAATTTCAAGATAAAGTAAATCTGAGCTTCTGATATGGCAGGAAAAGAGGCTAAGCCCACCAGTTAAGTATTGGTCATTTGTGCCTCGGATGTCAGATCACACTAAAACCCTGTCCCTGCTTTATCTGCTAAGTTGCTTCAAAACAGACCCCATGATGGACTCTTTTTTACCCATCTACTTTTCCTAAAAATTAACTGTACCATGGAAGATATCCACTTATTGCTGATTCCAGAGAACTAGGCGAGCCAAAGTGTAATATTTGCAGGAGTGAATTTTATCTAGCAAATAGTATATTCTCAATCTATTTTTCTTTTCCTCTGAAAGAATGGAGGTTGCCTTCCCTTAATGTCAGGGACCATATGCAAATCAGTCAAATCTTGAGCTAAATATCCTAAGGAAAGCAAATGGAAACCAATGCCTAGATCTTACCAGACTGCGGCTGCAAGATAAGTTCACATTTCCCTTAATATTAATTCATTCTTTTAATATTAATTGGGCATCTTCCCTGTACCAGTTACTGTTTTAGGTGCTATCAATCAAAGAGACAGAAATCTCTGCACTGCTCTTGGCCTCACGTCCCAGATAGCTAAATTATCAGGGGATCCAGGCTTTGTGTGGCCAGCCTCTCGAGTCGTCCCAACAATCTTCACCTCCTGGTACTCACATCCCATGCAGCCTTTCCCACATTGACCCAGGGATGTCTCTGTGACCAATAGAATATGTCAGAAGTAATGGTGTGACACTTCTGAGATAATTACAAGAGAGACTATGGCTTCTGTTTTGGTCTCTTTCTTAAATCACTCGGGGGAGAGCCAGCTGCTCTATTGTGAGTACCTTCATGCGACCTGTGGACGGGTCCCTTCAGTAAAGAGCTGAAGTCTCGAGCAAACAGCCAGTAAGGAACAGTGGGGTTCTGACAGGCCCAGTTTCTCCCAAGAGCCAACCACAGCATCCCCACTTCTCTGAATTAGGTCCTGGTGGCTACCAGGTCACACACTGGCTGGTATACCCCCTTGCTCAGAGAGCTGCCAGGACCCTATGCACAGCTCCCCCTCCTGAACCAGGACTCCAGCAGCCAGGGCTCCCAGGTGTCTCTGATGAAGGTAACCCCAACCCCAGCCCCGGCAAGACTTTCACGTTCCCCCCAGATCTGCCTTCAGGGACAATAGGCACCATTGGATAGGTTAAGGCTTGGAGTTATTCAGATGCCTTGGGTCCCCCCAAAGCCTGAGCCATTGGTCCTGCTGCTTAGGACAACCACTGAACTGTTCCAGATCTCCAGCGACCACTAGCTAGCAGGCATCCACACAGTGCACACCCCTTCAGCAGACCTTGGGCAGCCAGGCCCTCCAAGCCTTGATGGCATGGCTGGTCTAACCACCTGGATATTCTCCTGGGGTGCCCCCACAACAGGATACAATCCTGAGGCTACAAAGGTGTGAAAGTCAATTTCCTGGTGAAAGTGCTGCTCATGGGGAGCCAAGGTTATCAATAAACAAGGGCTCCCAGGTGTCTCATTCAAAGACACCTCAGTCCCTCCAAATAAGGCTTTCGCGTTCTCTCCAGCTCTGGCTTCGGAGGGAACAGGAACCTTTGTGGAGTGCGAGCTCGGACACTGGCAGATGCGTGCTTTTTCCCAAGAGCTCACAACTGTGACTGAATCCTGAACCGAATCCTGGTTCAGTACCAGGGCACGGGATGGCCTTTATTACCCCTTGCTCCAGAGCTGTGTGGGAACACCAGGCACAGATCTCTCTTGCACCAGGCCCGCAGGAGCAGGGGCCTCTCCATCAACCAGTGCTCCCAGCTGTCCCTTATCAGACGGTACCCCAACCGGTCAGCTTGGCCCCACCCTGGCACAGCAGTCCAGTGTCCTCCAGCTCTGGCTCCAGGGAGAAAAAGGGCATTTGTGTAGGTTAGGGCCTGGATCGGGAAGAAGCCTTGGACTCCAGCAGCCCAACTGCCATGACCAGGCTTTCTCCTGGTTCCCTGTAACAGGTCCCTGGGTCCCCTGAGCTGCATGCCACATCCATGCGCTAAAGGCACCTGTCAGCTGGCACGGTTTGGTGACTCGGATTTCAGAGATAGATCTGCTCTGACAAAGATTCTGGCCCTTGCTGATGAGAACAGAAGTGGTGAAACAGCAAAAAGTTAAAACCAACCCTGTAGGGAACCTTGGGTGCCTCAGTCGGTTAAGCAACAGGCTCTTGATTTCCACTAGGGTCATGATCTGGGAGTCGGGGGTTCGTTAGATCAAGCCAGCATTGGGTCTGGGATGCTCAGCTGGGAGTCAGCTTGAAATTCTCTCTCCTCCCTCAGCCCCCCATCCCTCTCCCTGCGCTGTCTCTCTTTCTCTCAAATAATAAATCTTAAAAAACAAAAAACAACCCTGTGAACATGCTCATTTTATCATTTTGGTATGGCTACATTCTCCTAGGTTCATTCATTCATTTAGTCAACAAATATTTATATTTACATATTTACATATTTGAATACATTTGCATTTTATTTAAATATACTTTATTTTTTTTTTCGGAGCAGTTTTAGGTTCACAGAAAAATTGAGCAGAAGGTACAGAGATTTCCTGCATACCTACTGCCCCCGTTATCACCACCCCCCACCAGATGATACCTACATCGGCACATCACTATTCAAAGCCCACTGTTTACGTTAAGATTCACCTTTGTTTTACATTCTGTGGGTTTGCATAAATGTATAAGGACTTGTACCATCATAGTATCATACGGAATAGTTTTATTGCCCTAAAAATCCTCTGTGCTTTTCTTATTCATCCCTTTGCCTCACGAACCCCCGACAACCACTGATCTTTAACTGTCTCCATAGTTTTATCTTTCCCTGAAAATCATGTAGTTGGAATCATATAGTAAGAAGGCTTTCAGATTAACTTCTTTCACTTTCTAATATGCACTTAAATTTCCTCCATGCATTTTCATCGCTTGATAAATCATTTCTTATTAGTGCCGAATAATATTCCATTGTCTAGATTATTTATTATCCATTTATTCATTCACTTCCTGAGGGCATTTTGATTGCTTTCAAGTTTTGGACTCGCTATTCAGCACTCCAAAGGATCATCTTTATATAACAGCACCGTCATTCCATGGGCAAATTGAGACCATACTAAATGCTCATTAAATTAAAATATAGTAACTACAAATTTTGCTTATGAGCAAGGCTTTTTGTTCATTCAATATCTAAATTCCTTTGGCTGAAACTCAAGATAGATTCTCTTACACCAAATTCTTCTTTAATAAATACATATCCCCCCCCCCTTTTTTTTTTAAAAAAAGCAGAAACTAAAAACCAACAAAATTTCTAGGAATCGAATATATTGGTATTAAAGAAAAATAAGCTTCAGTAGAAGTATTCAAATAACAGATCAAACACTCAGTGAACCACCATTTCTTGTGTATTGACTGTATACCAGGCACTGTTTTTAGCAGTCAGTCTGTATTACTCAATAATTCTTACAACAGCCCAATGAGGTAGGCACGACTATTATCCCAGTCTTACAGAGATAACTAAAGTAGATTCTGTGTTTTCTCAGGTCTTTTTGTAAGAGTGAAATGAGATTAAAAACAATAGTGTAAGGGGCGCCTGGGTGGCTCAGTTGGTTAAGCGCCTGCCTTGGGCTCAGGTCATGATCTCAGGGTCCTAGGATGGAGCCGTACATCGGGCTCCCTGCTCAGAGGGGAGTCTGAGTCTTCCTCTGCCCCTCCCCCCTGCTTGTGCTCGCTCACCCTCTCTCTCTCTCAAATAATTTTTTTTTAATGTTTTTTTATTATATTATGTTAGTCACCATACAGTACATCCCTGGTTCTGATGTAAAGTTTGATGATTCATTAGTTGCACATAACACCCAGTGCACCATGCAATACGTGCCCTCCTTACTACCCATCACCAGCCTATCCCATTCCCCCACCCCCCTCCCCTCTGAGGCCCTCAGTTTGCTTCTCAGAGTCCATAGTCTCTCGTGCTTCGTTCCCCCTTCTGATTAAAAACAATGCCTTATTCTGGTCTTAGGTTTTAAATTCCTTCACCTTTAATCTTCTAAACATGCTTATGGTCTTTCTTCAACACTATTGTTATGTAAAATGTCCTGTTGTGTCTACAGCTTCTCACAGCCCTTGTTTAATTTTTTTTTTCCTAATTAAAAGATTTGCTCACTGCTGTAAAAAAATACATACATACATACATACATACATATTCCCAGTTATAGATATTCATATTTTGTATAGTTTCTCTTAAATATGTGTCTATTTTGTATTTGGATTGAAGTTCTTTTTAAATATGTTTTTATCTACCCCATTAGATCAGAAGACTCCAAGGGCTGTGATTTGGATGTTCTCTATTTTTAAACCTCTTTAAAGAGATTTAAAGCCATAAACTTACCTGTGTGCAGAACATTTGTTTACTGACTATATCATTACTGGTTGATTCTGAAATCAGTGTTTGCTAGCGTCCTTGAACCTCAGAAGAAAAGCAGCTGTGGACTTAAGAAAAATTCCTTTATCGGATAAAGAAAGGGGGGGTAATCAGAAGGGGGAATGAAACATGAGAGACTGTGGACTCTGAGAAACAAACTGAGGGCTACAGAGGGGAGGGGGGTGGGGGAATGGGATAGGCTGGTGATGGGTAGTAAGGAGGGCACATATTGCATGGTGCACTGGGTGTTATACACAACTAATGAATCATCAAGCCTTACATCGAAAACCGGGGATGTACTGTATGGTGACTAACATAATATAATAAAAAATCATTATAAAAAATAAATAAAAAAAAATAAAGTCAGCATCACCCCTCCAAAAAAAAAAAAAAAGAAAAAAAAAAAAAGAAAAATTCCTTTATCGGTGCCACAGAAACAGTTAGAAGCCTGTTGGGTCTGGACAAACTACATCGTAGCTTCCAGTAGGTTTGTGAAGTATGACAGTCTTCAGAGGCGTTTATCTGAGGTTACCAGGCTTAAATCCTCTGACTACGCACAATACGCACCAGTGTTCTTAATTTTATTTTTTATTCTGCAATCACACAAACTTTCCCCTTATTATTTGTTTCCTCAAGCACTGCCCTTCTTATCCTTGCTTGCGAGGGAATGACACAATATGGGATGTCATAGGCATTTCCATCGAAGCTACGCTTAGACTTCTTTTTTTTTTTTTTAAAGATTTTTATTTATTTATTTGACAGAGATAGAGACAGCCAGTGAGAGAGGGAACACAAGCAGGGGAAGTGGGAGAGGAAGAAGCAGGCTCATAGCGGAGGAGCCTGATGTGGGGCTCGATCCCGTAACACCGGGATCACGCCCTGAGCCGAAGGCAGATGCTTAACCGCTGTGCCACCCAGGCGCCCCTACGCTTAGACTTCTAAATCTGATGTCTGGATCCTGATGGCTACGCTTTTACTGTGATTTCCTCGTGGCTGGAAGGTTTTCACCAGTATAGACTGTGTTTGGTAAACAAGCAGAGGTTTCAGTCCTACTGAGCAGCTGAGAAACATAGGAAAATGACCTTCTGAGTCATTGATAAACTTGTATTCCTGAAACAGAAATGTCTGGTTTTAAAAGTGTTTGAGAACACCATGAAGCATCCTCAGTAAAAGTTGCATGCCACAATTATTTGTTAATGAGGTTAAGGAGAGGTGTACGATGCTTGCATAATAACAGGCCACGTATTTAACTGTGGCTGGCTTTGTTCTTTTTTTTTTTTTTTAAAGATTTTATTTTATTTATTCGACAGAGACAGCCAGCGAGAGAGGGAACACAAGCATGGGGAGTGGGAGAGGAAGAAGCAGGCTCCTAGTGGAGGAGCCTGATGTGGGGCTCGATCCCAGAACGCCGGGATCATGCGCTGAGCCGAAGGCAGATGCTTAACCGCTGTGCCACCCAGGCGCCCCAATCTTTAACTTTTTGAGGACCCTCCATGCTCTTTTCCAGAGTGGCTGCACCAGCTTGCATTCCCACCAATAGTGCAAGAGGGTTCCCCTTTCTCTGCATTCTCGCCAATACCAGTTGTTTCCTGTGATGTTAATTTTAGCCATTCTGACAGGTATGAGGTGGTATCTCATTGTAGTTTTGATTTGCATTGTCCTGATGATGAGTAATGTTGAGCATCTTTTCATGTGTCTGCTGGTCATCTGGACGTCTTCTTTGGAAAAAGGTCTATGTATGTTTCTGCCCATTTCTTTTTTTTTTTATTTTTATTTTTATTTATTTATCCATTCGACAGAGATAGAGACAGCCAGCGAGAGAGGGAACACAAGCAGGGGGAGTGGGAGAGGAAGAAGCAGGCTCCTAGCGGAGGAGCCTGATGTGGGGCTCGATCCCATAACGTTGGGATCACGCCCTGAGCCGGAGGCAGACGCTTAACCGCTGTGCCACCCAGGCGCCCCTTTCTGCCCATTTCTTAACCGGATTATTTGTTTTTTGGGTATTGAGTTTGTAAAATTCTTTTTTTTTTTTTTTAAAGATTTTATTTATTTATTCAACAGAGATAGAGACAGCCAGCAAGAGAGGGAACACAAGCAGGGGGAGTGGGAGAGGAAGAAGCAGGCTCACAGCAGAGGAGCCTGATGTGGGGTTCGATCCCACAACGCCGGGATCACGCCCTGAGCCGAAGGCAGACATCTGCTCAACCACTGTGCCACCCAGGCGCCCCAGAGTTTGTAAAATTCTTAATGGATTTCAGATACTAACCCTTTTTCAGATACATCATTTGCAAATATCTCCTCCCATTCTGTAGGCTGCCTTTTAGTTTTGTTGATTGTTTCCTTTGCTGGGCAGAAGCTTTTTATCTTGATGAAGTCCCAATAGTTCATTTTTGCTTTTGTTTCCCTTGCCTCTGGTGATGTGTCTAGTAAGAAGTTGCTACGTAGGCCACTTTGTTTTAAATATATTTCCTTAGATTTTGCATTTTAACCCAATATGAGAGAGTTTTTTAAAAAAATGTAGAGGTTTAATTCATTTACCTTAATTAATATAATTTCTGTTTCTTGTGTCATCTTGTTATGTTTCCTTTTTCCTGTGTTATAAAATTTTTTTAAAAATTTTCCTCATTTGGTTTATATGCCAAATTTTTTTTTGGGGGGGGTGTCAAGAAGTTGTCTGTCTTCATTAGGGGCACATTGAAATGTTTCTCAAATATTTTTAACCTGCATTTTTCTAGAGTCAAGAGTGAAGTTGGACTTTGAAGTCCTTCCTTCACGTTGTAGTCTTTATGCTGTCACTTACCTCACTGTCGGTTGCCTCTCTCAGGGAAAGCCAGGACTTGGGAAGAGAGGAAAGGCCAATAGCAAGAGTGGAAACACTGCTTGGACAGTGAGCGCCATTTTGAGCCATTTTGCTTTGCCTGTAGCTGTCACAGCAGCAGAACTTCTGGCCTCCTGCTGTATTGAGAAGAATGTCTGAAATATGACCTTTACTTCACTGAAGCCCTAACGTTGGCATGGTGTGTCTGTCCTATTATCACAGACTATGGTCATCTTGTCTTTTGTGGGGGTATTTTTGCTTTGAGAGGAAGGGAAAAAGCAGCAATGGCCTAAAAATCAAGTCTAATCCACTAACATGACCTGGAGACTTGTATTAGGCAGTAGGGACCTTACAGTTAGCAAAGAGACTATGAACGAGGCATTTTTATGTTGCTGTGGACACCTAAATATGGTTACAGATAGAAAAGTCCCGCTAAGAGAAATGAATCTTTTTTCTCAAATCATCCTCCCGTGATGGAATGTGGTTAGACTTCAAAGACCCCACAAATTTTGTGAGCTTTCTCAGAAAATGTTAAGGGGATTTTGTAGTTTGGCTCCTAATACATCAACGTTTAATCATTTGATACCAGACTAATGAATTTTTTGCTCATGTTTACACCGACCATTTATTAGAAGCTGCTTTTCTTTTTGATAGTTTTTATTAATTATTAAAGGTACATATTATTAATAGTGTTCAAGTAGACATTTAGTGTGTCAGAGGTCTCGCCAAGAGAGGCCAGCATGCACAGACATCTGGAATGGTTTAATGAGAACCGCCAGGTGCTAGGTAATAAACTTCCAGAGACCTGTGCTAATTCAGGGGTCCTCAAATTTGAATAGTTATTATAAAAATAGAATCACAAGCTCACTTGCCTCAGACTGTAAGCATCTTGAGAGCAGAGGCCGTATCTTATTTATCTTTGTGTCCCAGGGCCAAAGATGGTGTCTGGAATATTGTAAACCTACAATCACAGATATTGAAAAAATTCCATGCTCGAAACTCAACACACTCTAGGATTTGCTGATTGTCTTGTAGTGCCAGCTTCTCTAAAATTACAAAAAGCTAGAAATAAGGCCACTGAGATTTAACTGACATTAATTACATTCAGCGGGTTTAAGCTCAAATGTATTTTTAGCTTATTTTTGAAAGGGCCCAGGAACTAATTATCTCTAATATTTATCTCTAGATTTAAGTCCTACCTTTGTAGTTAGCAAACTGTGCTACGGAGAGAAGTTCTATCGGCTGTGAAATCTGTTTCTCTTAATTACTTCTTTGTCAGCTACCCCTTGAGCTATTAAATATTATGTTACTCCGTCAAAACTATCAAGCCGTCTTTGTGAAGCTCATGGGATTATGACTGTATACATTTATAGACAGAGGCTTTACCTCTGCAGGAGAAAGAAAATGACAAGGTACAAGATGAGGTTACCTTCACAGTGGAAAAAGGTAAACTGTTGTCAGCAGTGAAAAGAAATATTCTTGTCACTTTATAAAAATGCCTAGATCATGGCCTTATTTCAAAGCAATTGTGTAGCCTTCCTACCTGTCAGGGAGGATTCGATATTTGTTCATTATACACGGCAGAGAGAGCATTTTAAAGGATGTATCCCAAATTTAACTTCGCTCGGTGGGGTTCACCCTATTTTCATCTGTTTAGTGATCATAATTCTGCTTCTTCTAAAACGCTTATGGTTGGAATTTTTTCTTTTTTCATTCACCAGCTAAATGTTTATCAAGTACATGCTATGTGCTACTTTTTTTTCTAGGTGGCAGGGATAAAAAGAGGAAAAGCCATGGTCTCTGTCCTTTACTGGATAGCAGGAAACAGCCAGAAGCACCCCCAGGTGCAGTACGAGGGTAATACGGAGGCAGGGGCACCTGCTCTCAGTGGGGAGTTTGCCCATACCTTCGCCTTATAGAGTCAGTCACCGCTGCTTGGGCAGAATCAGTCACTTATCACAATTCAAACTAGAAAATTTGGCAAAATATTCTGAAATTGTTGTCTGTATAAACATCACCTGGCCCCCTCTTCTAGTATTTACGCTTCTTTTTTTTTTTTTTTTTTTTAAGATTTTATTTATTTGACAGAGAGAGAGACAGCCAGCGAGAGAGGGAACACAAGCAGGGGGAGTGGGAGAGGAAGAAGCAGGCTCATAGTGGAGCAGGAAGCCTGATGCGGGGCTCGATCCCAGGCACCTGGCGTCAGGCCCTGCGCCGAAGGCAGACGCTTAAGCACTGAGCCACCCAGGCGCCTCTAGTTTTTAGGTTTCTTTAACCTGTAGCACAGAAACAGCCCAGCTCAAAAAGTCGTGCTTAAAGAACATGCTTCCAACCTCATATCCTCTGTGGGGTTTGCTCTCAACCCGACATGCACCAGATTGAGCACATGTGGAGATCAAAGTCATCGCTTCCGCCATTTGTAGCCTCTTCCGTGTGTGCGGGTCATCGAGTGAGGGGCGTGCGTGTTACAGAGGAAGCGTGGCTCCAGCCTGACTCCTGACCCTCTGTCTCTGTCCTTTACACATCTGTGTGCACAGGGCCCTGCAGTCCTCCTACACTGTTACCTCCCTGCCTGAATTGGGGGTGTGTGTGGGGGGAGAAGTCCAATATCAGATACAGCTCTGCCCCTCTGACCCTGCAGTACCTCCGGAATTGCCAGGTGTGGAGTCGGGCAGGTCCTGGGCAGGGAGACCAGGCTCCAGCCCTATTTCATCAGTCTCCAGCTCCTGACTTTAGTTTGTTCTCTTTCTCTGTCTCTCTCTCTGTCTCTCTGTCTCTCTCTGTCACACACAATGAGACTAAGAATAGCTGATAAAAAATAATTGGCTTTCCTTGGAAATTACATAACTTATTTATTTGTTTATATAAAGTCCACATAATCATCTTGTCTCTAGCAAGGATTTTATTGCAAGTATCCACATGGATATTTGCTTTGCCAAAGTGTTTCCCCGTAGTCCTGCTATCACGTCTGGTTATTCACTCAGGCTTCTCTAGAGACCTGCCTTTGCACTGAACTGAATACGATGGAAAAGGCAGTTCATAATCCAGGGAATGAGTTTATAGTCATCTCAGAAAATTCTAGGTCTTGTCCCAGTTTTTGTCCATAGGTTTTGCCATTCCTCATCTGCCCTAGATTTTTCTTGAGAGATCACATTCGAAGGCATTAATAGGGCGCATTTCATAATCTTAATTTTGCAAATACAGCTACAAAAGGGACTTTGTTACCTTGTCAAACTGCCTCTGTGACTCACAATTCTGCCACCAGGTGGAAGTAGTGTGCCCGTTTTAGCAACGAAAACAAGCTTCCAGAAAGATTCCTACAATGCCTTTTCTTTTTTTTAATAATGTTTTTTTATTATATTATGTTAGTCACCATACAGTACATTCCTAGTTTTTGATGTAAAGTTCCATGATTCATTACTTGCGTATAACACCCAGTGCACCATGCAATACGTGCCCTCCTTACTACCCATCACCAGCCTATCCCATTCCCCCACCCTCCTCCCCTCTGAAGCCCTCAGTTTGTTTCCCAGAGTCCATAGTCTCTCATGGTACAATGCCTTTTCTACCCACCTGCTGCTCCTTGTTTTTCTCTCTCCATCTCTCTTTCCGATTTGGAACATTCTCAGTTTCACAGTGCACAGACATCCCCATTCTGGGAAAAGAAGGGAGAAAGCCTTTATAGAAATTACTTGACTATGACCATTTGTATTCAGCACACCTACAGAAATATTTATACTTTGGTTTATATTATTTATACATTTGTTTTCAACTTTGCAAAGATTTGTATGTTTAGTTGAACTTGGGGCTGTCCTTACCTGAAAAGATACCAGATAGTTGTATCAAATGAGGTTTTGCTTTTGTTGTTGTTGTTGTTGTTTATTTGCTTGTTTTTTGGTGATGGTGGTAGGGGGTGGGGAGTGAATAGAATGAACTTTGCTAGGGACACCTGGATGGCTCAGTTGGTTAAGCGTCTGCCTTTGGCTCAGGGCATGATTCCAGGGTCCTGGGATTGAGTCCCAGATCAGGCTCCCTGCTCAGCGGGGAGTCTGCTTCTCCCTCTGCTGCTCCCTCTGCTTGTGCTCTCTCTCTCTCTGACAAATAGATAAATAAAATCGTATTTTTAAAAAAATAATAAAACTTTGCTAGAAAGCTAACATCTAAAGTAACTGGAAGGGCATTTTGAAGGTGACCCTAGCAAGAGGGCACATAAGGCGACCACAGAGAAGGGCCAGGGGCTATAAATAAGGGCCAAGGAATAAGTACAGAAGTAAGGACTGATAAGTGGGGAATAAAATGGAGGGGGAGAGTTTGGGGTGATGGCCCAGCGAGTTGGCCCACTGCGAGAGATCAGCAGGAAGTATCCCACTTCCTTTAGGCTTTCTACCACAGGCGCTACAGAGCCCCGGCTTCCTGAAAAGCCATGATTCATTAAGAAAGGATGCAGTAGCCAGGCTCCCAGACTCTTCTTTCAGCTCATACCCTCCCCGTTGTACTAAGTAATCAAGTGGATTGGGTTCCTGTGGAAATTCAGTATTTCTTGTCCCGGGTGTCTAGTTCACCTTCTCTCAAGCTTTCAAGGCTGGGATTCAGATGAGCAGTAAACAGTGTGTCAGGGAGTGGATGGAACCCTGGATAGATCCACACGGAGACAGAGGGTGGAGAGGTGGAATGCCACGGGGTTAGGAAGGTTCCAGGTGTGTTTTGCCTTCAGGGAGGGATTTGTCTGTTTAAGGAGGGGAGCTAGGTGGTGTTTCCTGCGCAGACGCTCTTTCTTGGTTCCCAGTGCTGAGAACAGTAGACCTGGAATCACTTCTTGTGTGTTGGACTGGATCATAGAGTCTCCAGGTGATAATCGATTATGGAGGTGATGGCGGGGTTCTGGGTGTAAAGAAAGAGTGGCAGAACCCTACTCCTAAAGGAGTGTTCTGGATGAAGTAATTGGTTAGGAGCAAACTGGTCCACACGACAATGATGTCTGGGGGTACCATCAACATGTTCCCAAGCTTTAGACTTTTTAGTTACCTAAAGTGTTCCTTATCCACCATCTCATAGATAATGAATTTTTGATTATTTCTTTTATAAATTCCCATATGCTGAAACAAACCAAATTCCCCAAACTGTCCCGTTGCTGGACTAAATTATAGAAGTTTACAAGAAAGTAGGTACTGTATGTCCCAATTCCTGCTGAAAAATAGTTTGGGCATTGACACGCATCAAGAAGGAAGATGACTACACACCAAGTCTCTCAGTGGTTGTCTCTTTCCCCTCATTCGGGGCTCTGCTGAAATGTTCTCCCTTGAGAGTCCTTCCTTGATCAAAGAAGCACCTCACCCCCCAGCCCAGATCACTTTCTATTCCCTTCCCTGGCTTTATTTTTCCTCCTGGTCTTCTCCCTCCTCGGCATGACGTGTATCTGTCTATTTAGGATCTGGAACCCCCTAGGCTATGTAGTTCCAGGAGGGCAGCAACTTCGGCTTTCTTGTTTCCTGCTTTATCTTCAATGCCTCGGACAGTGCCTGGAGCTCAGGAAATGTTTGTTGTATTGACGAATAAATAAAGGGGGGAACGAAGTTGCAGACATGGAGAACTCTGCCAGTACAACGCTTCTTGGGGTTCAGAGTAGGTTCATGCTTCAACTGGTTTTGTCTGCTAAAGATTCTGCTTAAACAGAATGCCTAAGCCAACTAAGGGAAGGATTTTCTGAGAATATAAGGACCTATTCATGCTTTGAAATAGATCCAGCCGGGGTACTAAGCTCTGAGCCACCCACTTAAATGCCAATCAGCTGGGAAAATGGCGGGGGTGGGGGCTGTGATGCCCTGGTGTCATTGCTTGAGCGTGAAGCTGCCTTGTGGCCGACGATGCTGGCAGCCAGTGTCCCCACCACCTGCAGCCCTGGAGTTACCGATTCTCTAAGGATTTCCTTCAAGCCTTTGGAAACAGTGACAGTGCAGCTGTGATTCAAACCACAGGATCTACTTGGGGTGTTCCTGGTTCTTAATCCCTCCTGACTGTGGTGCCCTCAGCCAGGCAACCATGTATATCTGTGGGATCACCTCAAACGTGAAGGGATAATAAGGCTTCCTGGCATCTAAAAGACATTATGGAGTCATTAGTTCATGTTTCAAATTGTTTCACAATTATAAGGATCATCATTTTGAAATAAACTCTTTCGAAGATTTCGGGAAAACCAGATGTCAAAAATACTAAGCTTATAACATGTCTTCTTACTCACTTGCTCACTCTCCTCAGGCATGGGCCTGCCCAGTGGGAGATACTCTGTCCGAAGTGTTGGTTGAGTCCCCACAGGATGCAGTTCTCGGTTGGGTGCTATCTGAGGGGAAAGAGAGGGTGGAGGCTATTTCGTGCCCTATGAAAGAATCCACTTATGCTGAGGGGGTCTCCATGGAGTGGACTAAGCCATTCTCCGCAATGCACACTTCTGATTGTGTGTATTTGTTGAGAGCTTCCGCATACAGTCTGATCGATGATTCATCCTGAAAAGACAGATTCCAGAGTCCGTATCGAGCCCTGGATCTTCAAATGCCTTGGGTAACCTCTTCACCCTATAGGGTCTAAAATATCTAGAGGACCAAGGGTAGCAGAATATTCTGGAGCCTGTCCCAGGACTCATGGCAGGCCCGGATGCATTTGGAATGGAAAAGGTGCTTGTGGACTTTGATCCACATCCTTCGGCATAATAAAAATTCCATTTGTAGTCAGTTCAAAAAATATTTGTTTTTTGACTTTCATAGAACATCAGGGAAATTAACATTTTTAACGGGCATTTTCAGGGCACTAGAGAACCATAGCTCTCAGGAGGCACTTGGTTTCAGAAAACTACGTGGTCCCTCCTCTAAGTGCAAGTCTGGAGAGTTTAAAGACGTTTAAAAGTATTTTCTTTGAGGATTTTTCAGGCTTGGTTTGGATAAGCTTTCGGGCTTATTACATGAGGTCGAGGGGCTTCTGTTGCCGTGCTGTCTCTGCTTTGTGCAAAGATCACGCTCTAACTTCCATTTCTGACCTCCTGGGTTGGGTAGGAATGTAGCAGAAAAAGCATAGTAATTGTAACAGCATCTAACACAAGGCATGGTGCTAAGATGAGGACGCACTTCATTCATTTCATCGTCCTGACTCCTCTGTGGGGTAGGGACTGGCATCCCCGTCTCACAGAGGAGGACGCAGAGACTGGGTGGGTTGGGGCAACTCACCTGACCTCACACAGTAGTAAGAAGAAGGACTGGGATTTGAACCTGAGTCCGTTTGACTTTGGAGTGTGAGGCTTTCAGCCACAACGTGGGCGGAGATGCCTCCCACTTTTTTGCTGCCATTTTTTTTGGAATTGAATGTGAAAGAGGAGTTGAGAACTTTATTTAATGAAGGTCTGAGCCAGGGCAGCTGAAAGCTACTTAGGATATATCAAATACTGCGTGGAGTTTTGCTATAACTTCTTTAAATATGAACGCATTACTTTTTTAGATGAATAAAGTCATCAAAAAAGTATACAAAAGAAAGAAATTATGAAAAAATGAGGGATACTAATGACCAGTCACATGGCACAATAGAATTTGTTTTGTCAAAATTATGTTTAAATACTTCTTATTTATGAGTGGGAAATGTTATCTTTTATTTACGATGTCTCTAAACCAGGAGAAGCTGTGTGTACAAACCAGTGCTGTTGTGGCCTGTGTCTTTTTTTCTTTTTTTAACTGAGGTAGAATGGACATAGAACATTATATTACTTTCAGGTGTCTACCTTCATGATTTGATTTCTGCATCTGCTGCGAAATGGTCACAGTAAGCCCTGTTAACATCCGTCACCACACAGAGTTACGAAGTTTTTCCTCTTGTGTGAGAATGTTAAAGGTTTACTCTCTCAGCAGCTTTCATATATAACAGTATTAACTGTAGTCGCCATGTTGTACGTTACATCCCCAACTCACTTGTCTTAGGACTGGAAGTTTGTACCTTTGATCCCCTTCACCCAGGGCTTTTTTTTTTTTTTTCAATGGCATGTGGCTGGTTCTCAGTCAGCCCTTCCTCCCCATTGGCCATTCTGGGCACCTGGGTGGCTCAGATGGTTAAGTGCCTGCCCTCAGCTGAGGTCATGATCCCAGGGTCCTGAGATGCAGCCCCTGCTGGGAGTCCCCCACTCAGTGTAGAGTCTGCTTGAGATTCTCTCTCCCTCTCCTTCTGCCCCCCCACTTCTGCACCCTCCAAATAAATAAATAAATAAACAAATAAATAAATAGATAGATAAAATCTTTAAAAAGTTAGCTGTCCTAATCTAAATCTAAATTTATCATTTTTGGTAAATATTTCTCAACTTTTAACTGCCTTATAAATTGTAATCCTTTATAATAAATTAGTTCCTTTGGGGGCGCCTGGCTGGCTCAGTCGACAGAGCATCTGACTCTTGATCTCAGCGTTGTGAGTTGGAACCCCACATTGGGTATAGAGATCACTTAAATAAATAGGACTTTAAAAAATTAAATTAGCTCATTTGCATTGGAATATATTTCTCAGTTTACCCGAAGGTATTCAACAGGAAGTTACAAGATGAATATTCCTTAGAAACCTTTATGATTTTTTTTTTTTTCAGATTAAGACTCTTTTGGCCACCCTGGATGGAGTAAGCAATGAGTTCTTTTTCTCAATCAGACATTTGCCTGTGTGAAGCAGATTCAAAACCACGTACAATGAAGAATGTTGGCCTCGGAGCAAACTCTCGTTGGGCTTGTGTCTTAGGGCAGGAGAGATGACCTACCTTAGAGACAGCTGCCCCTTTCACACTCAGTTTCACAAAAGGGTGTGAGTCCCATTCTATTACTGTGATCAAAATGGCCATCTTAAAAGTCACTCAGGGGCAAGTGGGTGTCTCAGTCGTTAAGCGTCTGCCTTCGGCTCAGTGCGTGATCCCGGCGTTCTGGGATCGAGCCCCACATCAGGCTCCTCCGCTGGGAGTCTGCTTCTTCCTCTCCCACTCCCCCTGCTTGTGTTCCCTCTCTTGCTGGCTGTCTCTCTCTCTGTCAAATAAATAAATAAAATCTTTAAAAAATTAAAAATAAATACAAATGAAAGTCACTCAACCCCAGACATTTTCAGAAACCACATTCTCAATATTTAGCAAAATAACTTTTGAGAGAAATAGTATTTAGCAAAGGTTGCTGGAAAGAAGTAAGCCATTTATTCTAAAACATATCACAGTAATAAACTTTACTAGTGAAAGATGAGGAACCAGATCACAATGAATGGGCTCCTGTGGAATTAAGATTCTGTTGCAGTTCAGCTAAAGATGCCATGAAAAATACTGTTATTACAATGCAGTGTCCTCATTGGCAAGACAGCCCCATGAAAACTCCTGCCTCGTCTTCATACGGACTATGGTTCTTGTTCTGCCTAACAACTGGTCTGACTTTATCTCGGAAGCCCTGTGATTCGCTTATCTACATTTTCCTTTTTGGTTTGATTAATAAAAGTTAAACTCAAATTTGCGGCCCAACTGTGGCACATAGATAAATCATTATTGAGAATATGTTTTTCTCTATTTTTTTTTAAATTCTCAAACTTAAAAAGAGCGGAGGGAATAGCACATTGAACACTTGTATACCCTTTCATCTAGATTCACTAGTTGTTAATATTTTGTCCTTTACATTTTCTCTCTTACACATGCACACACACACAGTTCGGGCTGTATCTTTTGAAAACATTGTAGATATCATGATATGTTACTCTTACTTCTGCAAAAATCTACTAAAAATAAGACTATGTATCTTTAAATTTATATATACCATTTATAGTATATAAACTTTATCGTTTAACAATTTTGTGGACGTATTTCCATGTACATGGAGGCTCTCCGAATGTTTGTCAAATGAATTAATGA
Source organism: Ursus americanus (assembly GCF_024610735.1). Classification (NCBI taxonomy): domain Eukaryota; kingdom Metazoa; phylum Chordata; class Mammalia; order Carnivora; family Ursidae; genus Ursus; species Ursus americanus. Next base: position 50,112,795 of record NC_142128.1, on the reverse strand, counting down.
AGTTTAGTGGCTGCAGACATTTCCACTATATAATTTATTTTTTTTTTATTTTAGATTTTTCCAGAGTTTCACTATTATAAATAAAGAAAAACTTTATTTTTTCAAAAGATTTTTCCAACTGCAAAAGTTGCACTCTTTCATTCCCTTTTCAATTGGATCTTCATCAATTATTCCCATTACTGGTGCTCATTGAGCATGCAGACATCTCCCTGGTGCAGCGACTGGGACCTAGAAGCTTCTCGGTAGGTAGTCGCCTATGTTTAATAAGTAGTTAGAAAATTCCATGTCTGTATTAAATTTCAATTCAACAAATATATTTTAAGCAATCCTAAGGTGGAGCAATCTGCTGGGTATATGCGTGCAATAACAAATGAGCAAAATAAAAGTGCAAGAAAGAAAAAAAAAATCCAGAAGCTATAATGCCAATGTTTGAATAATTGCATTGTGGGGGAAATAATCATAAAATCTGATGCTCCCAGTGCTTCTGGTCCAGCAATTTTTCAATTTTTTTTAAGATTTATTTATTTATTTATTTGATAGAGAGAGAGAGAGGGAGAGAGAGAGAGCATGAGCAAGGGTGGGGGGAGGGGCAGAGGGAGAGGGAGAAGCAGACTCCCTGCTGAGCAGGGAGCCGGACTCAGGGTCCTGGAATCAGGACTGGAGCTGAATGCAGACACTTGACCCACTGAACCACCCAGGTGCCCCAATCTTTCCATTTTTATCTTCTTAATTTAGAAGTACAAGTCAGTGCTATTTATCTTGCCAAGGAAAAATGTACTGGGACTATCCACCAAAGGGATCTTTCATTGGAATAGTCCTTGGATAGAACTGACAGCTGTAACTTCAGTTTTTTGGGTTTCTTTTTTAGATTTAACTTTTTTTTTAATTGAGGCATAATTGACATATAACATTGTATTAGTTTCAGGCGTACAAAAATAATGATTTGATATTTGTATATACTGTGAAACGATCACCACCATAATAATCCGTCACCTCACATAGTTACAGAATTCTTTTCCTTGTGATGAAAACTTTTAAGATCTACTCTCTTAGCAACTTTCAAATATACAGTTCAGTATTGTTAACTACAGTCACCATGCTGTACATTACATCCCCAGGGCTTATTTATTTTATACCTGGATATTTGCACCTTTTGACCCCTTTCATCCATTTTGCCCACCACCCCCCTGACAACCGCTGACCTACTGTCTGTAACTATGAGCTTCTTTTGTGTTTTTCCTTTTTGTTTGTTTTTAGATTCCACATAGGAATGAGATCACGTGGTATTTGTCTTTCTCTGTCTGACTTATTTCACTGAACATCATGCCCTCAAGGTCTATGGTATTTAACTTTTTTTTTTTAAGATTTTATTTATTTATTCAACAGAGATAGAGAAAGCCAGCGAGAGAGGGAACACAAGCAGGGGGAGTGGGAGAGGAAGAAACAGGCTCATAGCGGAGGAGCCTGATGTGGGGCTCGATCCTGCAACGCCGGGATCACGCTCTGAGCCGAAGGCAGACGCTTAACCGCTGTGCCACCCAGGCGCCCCTATGGTATTTAACTCTTAATAACACTTCAAAGCATCTCTGTATGTTGAGTTCTGCGGTCGTAGGGCCTATACAATTGTCGCCTGTAGTATGACGTGAGTCTCTTCAGAGACTCCCAACCAGTTTTTCTCCTTGCTGACTTTCCCACTGACTGCTTTATTACTCGGATAAAAATATGCAATGTTTAAATTTACAAAGGTGCCAAGGCATCATATGAATTAAATATTTTTAAGATAAGGGTACTATGAGGAGGCAAAAAACTTCAGAATTAAGGACATAAAATAATTTCGTGACTTAAATAGAGTTTGCCTACAAACATATTTTATGGAACAGAATCGATATTCTATTTAAAAATCAATACAAAATATATCTATTTCTTCACCTTTTGTACAAGGATCAGGGTTTTGTCCCTAAAAGGTATTTGTCAAGAGCGAGAGCGTGGGTTCTTCGTGTTGAAGTACTGTGTGTAAGCGAGTTGTTCACAGTTCCTGCTGAATGAAAAGTTGAAACTGAAGACGCTATTAGGAAATCAGAGGAAAGTTACCAGAGTGAGTGACTAGAGGAACAGGAGGTGAAATCATTATGAAATAAACTTGAGAACCCAGGAGCTTAACACTTGGAGGAAAGAGAAAATACAGGGTCACAGAGGAACAACACGAGACACAAAGAAAATCCCCAGACTGGAGAGCCTGAAATTTAACTGAGCAAACCCAGTGGAATCTCTTCCTCTCAGCTCTGGGACTTGAAGGGTCCTGATGGGATCAGGTTATTCAGACCAACCCTTTCCTCTCTCAAAACTCACCGTAGCAAGTTACTCTTGATTCTTGAGTATTTCTGTTTCTCCACGGTCGGTTAAGATAGCACTTGTATCTCCTTCTGGATCATAAGTGGATTACGATCTAGCCGGGAAAGGCTTGAGGAGACGATGTAATTACAGAGGTCACTTTTAGGCTCTATGAGGCTAACATGCTCTGTCAAAGGGACCGGGGGTCATGCAAAATCTCAAGTGTGACCCCAGGGAGGCAAAACAGGCAACGTGCAGCTCAGGGCAGTGGTTGGAATTCACGGGGCCCTTCACCAGAAGAATGCTGGCCAAGTCTTGGTAGCTAAGTTGAATGGCATTTCCACAAAGGTATGCGTTTTGGTCTATTTTCTCAGGGAGTCCTACAAAAAGATGGAAGTGGAAGGAAAATGGAGACATAGTCAGGAGAGGTGGAAAGAATGGCAGTGGCTGCTCTGATGAGCCTTTTCCCTGCACGTGCTTTCCCGATCGTGTGTGCACCGCGAGCCAGCTCTCGCTGTCCCAAATGAGCACCAGCACGCCCACCCCACATCAGTGACCGTGAGGCCCAGCTTGCCTGACTGCATCTCCCAAGTCCTTCTGCTCTCTCCACATTCCATGTCTGCATATAGGTTTGCTCTCTGTGTTTTGTATTCATTCAGCTTTGCTCTGTGAACCTGTGTTTTTGTGCTACTCAAGATCATGGGTCCGCCAGCCTTGTCCACTTCTGTGTCTTCAGGGCCTGGCATGCAGCGGGTGTGATGGTTAGTTGAATGCATCACTTTGGCTAGGCTGTGGTGTCCAAGGTCAAACACCAGGCGGATGTTGCTGTGAAGGTATTTTTTTTTTAGATGTGATTAGAATTTAAATCAGTAGACTTTGAGTAAGGAGATCAGTCTTCATTATGTCTGTGGGCCTCATCCAACCAGTTGAAGGCCTTAAGAGGAAAGACTGAGGTCTCCCAAGAAGGAATGAATTCTGCCTCTAGACTGCCTTAAACTCGAGACTACAACATTATCTCTTTCTGGGGTCTCCATGTCTTCCTGCAAATTTCAGACTTGCTAGCCTCCATGATCACGAGCTAATTCTTTACAATAGATTTCTCTTTCTGTCTCTGTCTCTGTGTTTCTTTATATATAGATAGATATCTACCTATATCTATCTGCTTATCTCTCTATCTCTTCATGTCCTCTAGGTTCTGTTTCTCTGAACAGAGAACACTGGCTCATACATACGGTGGACGTTCAAAAAATATTTGTGAGAGGAATAAATAGGAAGGAGAGTGGGGATGTGGCACAATCCTGCTTGTTTCAAACAAACAAATTGTCCAGAGTGTTGGGGCAGGATAGTCAACGTTAAGACATCATTTCATGATATTAATTACTGGGGGAACTCATGAATGTATACACTGTGTCTCATAGATGTTCAAAAACTAAGCAGTGGACTAAAAGATATGCAATGGATCCGTGGGCTCTTTGTTGTGTTAAAGGAACCGATTTCTTCTAGAGCATGTCAGCTCACTTCAGCTCTAGTGGAGGATTCCCTTCAAGCTAGGATAGAGACCTCCAAACCATTAAAAGAGAGGAGCATTTATTACAAATAGGTGAGCTCTGATGCTTTCAGATCATAGTTTTAAAAATTTAATCCAAAATAAGAATAGTGTAAAGATAGAGAAAAATTGCACTTACCTAATTAAAAAAAACATTTTATATAAAGCATTTTGGTTTAATGAAGTTGTTAAGGTCTTATGTACGTTATAAATGGATGCTATACTTAATTTCCTACAATTTTTCATATGTTTAAACAAAATTCATTTCCACATTATCAAACAGTGTGCCCACAGTCTTATGCTGTGGGGTTTACTCAAACACCATTCTTTGAAAGGAGGCAAATTAGATATTGAATAATTGGTTTAGATAGAAAGAAAAACTATTATTTAACTTTCATTGATTATAATGGAAGAATTACGATTTAGGAAATTAAATAAGCCTCTAACTTAAGGAGAGTATTGTGCGGCTTAAAAAGAAATTGGAAAAGTGTGCGTGGTTCTACTCTGAGCTCATTTGCCCATTCATTAAAACTCAAGGATTTCCTATCCACTTAGTGAAGGCTGACATTTCGTTCCACTTTATTAATAATGTTATAATTGATTTATTTCTTTTTTTTTTAAAGATTTTATTTATTTATCTGACAGAGATAGAGACAGCCAGCAAGAGAGGGAAGACAAGCAGGGGGAGTGGGAGAGAAAGAAACAGGCTCACAGCGAACGAGCCTGATGTGGGGCTTGATCCCGCAACGCCGGGATCACGCCCTGAGCCGAAGGCAGACGCTTTAACCGATGTGCCACCCAGGCGCCCCTGTTTCTATGTGTATTCTATGTCTTAGTCTATCCTTCATTGCCTAATGTAGGGGTCAGTAAACTTTATTTTTTGTAAAGAGGCTGATAAATATTTTAGGCTTTGTGGGCCATATGGTCTCTGTTGCAACTACTCCGCAGAAAGGAGCCGTGGCCAGTACAGAAACAGATGGGCATGGCTGTGTTCCAATAAAACTTATTTTTATAAAAACAGACAGTGGACTGGGCTGGATTTGGCCTGTGGGACATAGTTTTCTGTCCCTTGGTCTAATCTTTTGTGTCATTTGTTTTATCTTCTGTAGTTAGTCTTCGTCTTATTCAACCAGTATGAGAGTTCAACCCATTTGTATTTATTTTCAAAAGCGATTAAGTTGGACTTTATTTCCATCATTGTGTTTTATGGCTTCCATTTTTTAAGGTATCCATGGTTTTCCTTATTATGCGGACAATGCCGTCTTTGCTTGTCCCTTCTCTGGCCTTTAGAAAGTTGTATACATTGTTTTTGGTTTTATTGGTGCAAGTTTTCGGAAGTATTCTGTAACCTATTCCTGTGTCCAGGTCATCAGGGCTGTTCAAACATGTTCCAGCTCTTGGACTTCCTGGGAAACTGTTCTATCTAATGGTGATAGGATGGCACTTTTCTTCTAGAAAGTCAGATGGGGCCACATGACTGACCTTGGCCAGTAATACGGGAGTCGCGGTGACACATGACACTTTTAGGAGGCGACTGTATAGCGAGTGCACAATTCACCATGTTCTCTCTTTCATGTCTCAACAGTTTTGGAAGCTGAGATGAGCAGAGATGGAGTTTCTTCTGCCAGCCTGGGTCCCCGATTGACTGTGACGTGTGGAGTCCTCCTGCGGACCTCGCCACAGCACACATCGAAATAAACATTTGTGATTCTGAGCTGACGAGGCTTGGGGGCTGTTTGAATGGCAGCAAAAGCTGTCATCCTGAGTGAGAAACTCACACCTCGAAATGTGATGCTGCCACGCCGAAAATCTAGGAAAGTGTTAAGGGTCCACGTCAGACGGAGCTGAGACTTTTGGTTAATCGGCCACCTGTGATGACCTGGGATGCATATGATGAAGTGACTTCGAATTCTAAAGAAGGGTCTGCAAACTGTGGCCCACAGGCTGAAATCGGGCCCACTCTCTGTTTTCATGCAGCCTGCAAGCCAAGCCTGGTTTTTACATTTTTATATGATTGAAAAAGAGTCAAAAGAAAAGTACCATTTCACAATATGTGCAAATTATATGCAATTCAGATTTCAGCGCCCATAAATAAAGTTTTCCTGGAACACAGCCGTCCGCATCCATGTCATTACTGTCTACGGCGGCTGCTTTCGAGCCAGAGCAGCGGGGCTGAGCCCTTGCAGCAAGACTGTGGCCTGCAGGGGTGAAAGAGTGGCTCTCTCCACTTCTACACAAAGTTTGCTGTCTCCTGCTTTAGACCTGAGAGAAAGAGGTTGGAAAACAATGTTAGGAATTGTGATGTTGTGATGTATAAGAAATATATATTTGGTTTTCATCCCCTGCGCAGAGCTCCTCAAATCCTTGGCATTTTCTAAGAGAGGAAAGCGATAAAGGTATCTTTTGTTATGTTAACGAGGCTACTAGGACCCACATTTTTAAGGATGCGGCTGGTTGCCAGGGGAGCCAACCCTGAATAGAAGGCTGGGACACTCATTTCCACCCCCTAGTTTCCAGAGAGGGTCTGGAGGTTGAAACAGTCAGCAACTGGCCGGTGACTTTGCCGACATAAAAATCCAAAGGATGGTGTTCGTCGAGCTTTCAGGTTGTGAACTAGAACCCTCCCACCTGCCACCTGTCTGTCCACAAGGACAGACGCTCCTTTGTACAGGAACGCTTCCTACGTATCTCTTTATCTGGCTGTTGGAACTGCTTTCCGAGTTCTGTGAGCCACTCTAGCAAATTAATCAGACCCAAGGAGTGGGTCTTGGAACCTCTGATTAATAGGCAGTCAGAAGCCCAGACGACTTGGACTTGTGATTGGCATCTGATGTGGGGGCAGTCTTGTGGGACTGAGCCCATGGGAATCTGATGCTATCTCTAAATAGATAGGGTCAGAATTGCATGGAATTGGAGGACACCCCACTGGTGTCAGGGAATTGCTTGCTGTTGTGGGGGGAATCCACACTTTGGAATTGGGGGGGGATGCAGAAACAGGAGTGTGTGTTGATTGCTCTTGGTTGGTTCAGTACCGTAAGAAAGAAAGAAGCACAGAAAAGAGCTGTCCAGTTAGCAAGCAAGAATAAGAGGAATAAAAAGAATTTTAAAAATTTGGGGCTTGCAGGTTTGGAAGAGGCAACGGCTGCTTAATCCAATAAATAAAGTATAAAACTGAGAAGGCCTTTGAGGGACAAAGGCTGATTAAAACTCACTCTTGGGAAGGCGTCAAATTAAGGGTACAGCCATCGCACTCATTGTTAAAACCTTTGAGTGGATTAAAGTGTCAAGGTCCAGCCTTGGCCGTGGTGCTCAGGAAATCCTTTCAGTTGAGCAGAGGAATCTGCAATCCACTCAAGATGGGGTGGGGAAGAGAGAGAAAGAGAAACAGAGGACGTAGGGGTATGTGTGCATGTGGATGGGGGGCAGAGGGGAGAAGCATAGGTGGGGGAAGGCAAAGAAGTACAGCAAGCTGGCTATTGGTGCTTGTCACTGGCAGGAACTGAAGAGATAGCTCAGTTTTTGAGAGTCGTGCTGTCAAAAGAGCCTTCTGCCTGAATGGAATCAGACTGTGACAGTTTGAGACTAAAAATGAGCCTTGGAAGGAAGGCAGAGTCCCTAAAGCGCATTTCAGGTGTGGCCCTGGAGAAGAACGGAACAAGCAGAAATGCCAGGGGGTGGAGCTAGGGGCACAGAACACAGCAAACTTCCAGAAGGTGCCATTAGGGCTAAGGCAGAAACATTTCCACGCCCAGTGGTATCTCGGAATCACCATGGTGTGGTCACAAGTGAAGGGCGGGTGTTGAGCCCTCCTCAGTAAGACTAGGAACTTAGGGGGTGCCTGGGTGGCTCAGTCGTTAAGCATCTGCCTTCCGCTCAAGGCCTGAGCCCAGAGTCCTGGGATCAAGCCCCGCATTGGGCTTCCTGCTCTGCTGGGAGCCTGCTTCTTCCTCTCCCACTCCCCCTGCTTGTGTTCCCTCTCTCGCTGGCTGTCTCTCTCTCTCTCTCTCTCTCTGTCAAATAAATAAATAAAATCTTAACAACAACAACAACAAAAAAGACTGGAACTTAGCACAAGTGCAGTCTCTCTTCATCTCTATCCCAACTTGTCTTAACAAAATTTAAGATTTTAGATCCAGGTTTCCATTGCTATTTTATTTTCTTAAGTATATTTATTTATCTCTTTTTATTTTATTTATTTATTTGAGAGAAAGAGTGCAGGTGTGAGTGCAAGGTCGGAGAAGGGGGAAGGGGCCGAGGGGGGAAGGAGGGACAAGCAGACCTTGCACTGAGCAGAGCCTGGCTCGGGGCTCAGTCTCACCGTCCTGAGATCATGACCTGAGCCAAAACCAAGAGTTGGATGCTCAACCGACTGAGCCGCCCAGGCACCCCTTAAATATATTTATTTATTTAAGTAATCTCGGTACCCCACATAGGGCTTGAGCTCCCCCGAGACCAAGAGTGTTCTTCTGCCTGAGTCAGCCAGGCGCCCCAACATTGTTATTTTTTTAAAACCATGGTCGTTATGTAACTTGTTTTTCCAGAAAACAACACCGACATTTGTGTTTAGTATGGCACTGGGAACTGAAATAATTATGAGACATTTCTATGTTTAGATGGTTTCAGAGAATAATTCCAGTCTCATATCATGATTTCTCTGTATCCAAGCTCTTAAATTTCTTCAATTCTTTTAGTAATATCTGCAAGAAGAGTGAGGGGAACAGTGACTGGGCAACTGTATTGTTTCAGGGGCAACAGGTAACTCTTAGAGTTCTTGGGTTTTTAATCTCCACACCCAGCAGTGACTCAATGTACAGCCTTAGGCCAGACGGCTTAACATATCTGTTTCATTTCTTGGGGATGAAAGGCTCTTAAAAACTTTCTGACCTCGGAAGGATTTTGTACAAAGTATTATCCAATGTCAAACATTCTAACATACATGCAATTACTATTTCTTTGAAACAGACACCATCAAAGATCCGGGATAAGCATAGAGCAAGAAACACATTTCAAAAGTACGTTCCATTTGCATGGAACCCCTCCAGCGTATTTGGGCTCACTGGAACTTGATCGTTCAGGTGTATTTACTGCGAGCTTTGACTGCTGTGAGTTGTGAGGTAGGTGTTAACATGTGTAGAGGCTGGTAGACTAGGGGGTTTTGTTGCCACTCCTGGGCCCACTGGCAGGGCCAGTCTTACAGGATGGTCTGGGACCAAAAAGAATCCCTCTCTAGGTCTTTCAGAGGAAGGTTAAACTAGAGAACACCTCTGTGGCTCACTTAAAGATGGTGCTGAGCTGGCTATCCCTGGGGGTCTGCTGTCTACCTTTCTATATCTGTCTACGCAACTGCTCCAGGGTGAACGAGCAGAAGCTGTCATTTTTCTAAAAACCCAGACTTTGACATTCTTGGCAGAATTCACTTCCCATGAACATATAAAATGATTTCAGAATTAATCACATGGTTATAGCTGTTACAGGGCCATGGTTCTCAAACTGAGGCCCCCAGATGGCAGCAGCAACATGGCCCTGGGATTTGTTAGAAATACCAATTCTTGGGCCCCACGCTAGACCCACCAAATTATGGGGACAGGATGCAGCAGTTAGCGTTTCACCAGCTCTCTGGAGGAGTCTGATGCACACCGAAATCTGAGAACCATTGTTGAAGGGGATCGTTTTGTCAGTGAGAGGCCAGACCAGAACTACTAAAAAACTGAAAACAAATAAAAGAAAAAAAACCCTTTTCTATGTTTGAAATTACCCTTTTTTTTTTTTTAAAAAGATTTACTTATTTCTTTGAGAGCCAGAGAGAGCGCACAGGTGCACGAGTAGGGGGGAGGTAGAGAGGGAAAGGAAGAAAGAGGATCTCAAGCAGACTCCATAGCGAGCACGGAGCCCGACGCAGGGCTGGATCTCATGACTCTGACATCACGACCTGAGCCGAAACCCACAGCTGGACTCCTAACCACCTGAGCCACCCAGGTGCCCCTTGAAATTACTTTTACGTGCTTACGTTTGTATGATGGATCTCAGAAGCATGGGCAGGGGTCCGACGTGGGGACAACTGAAATATGTATCAGATGTAAATCTAAATTCCAGCATGGCATTTCTGGATTAATAAATTGAAATAAACTTATATAAAATTGAAAAATTTGGGGAGGTAGAAAAGCAAAACAAAACAAACAAAACAGACCAAAAAATGGAAAATTTCACTTCACTTACAACCTATAAAAAGAACTTTATATGCAAGCTAAGGAGTTGAGCTTGTTCCATAGGTAAAGAGTGAAATCAGTTTTAAGCAGGGTAATGATGTGACTAGATCTGCCTTTTAGAAATTTAACTCTGGTGGCCCTTTAGGAGATAGTATGATGAGGGGTGGAAACTGAATGCAGGGAGATGGAGGGTAGGGATATGGAAACTTCTGGTTCTGGTCCAGATAAGTCAAGGGAGTGGGGATAGTTGTGGAGGGCAGAAGCTCTTTCATTTCTATCCCCAAAACACCTCTTCTGGCTCATTTCTGTCACCCACTCTTGCATACCCCATGCTAGGTTCATTCCTTGAACATTCTAGCATTCTAGGCTGTTCTGTTCACTCATACATTGCATAATCGATGTCCTCCTCTTTTTCCAGAAATAAACTCTTAGGCATCTTTAGAGATCCAAGTCCATTTTCCTTGTCTCTGTGATTCCCTCCTGGCTTCCCCTTCTCTGAGTTCTTTGCTCTGTCTTCTGTATTCCAGCAGTACTTGTTCATGTATTTGCTATAGACAGATGCGTCCATGGTCAAGTGTTACTTGTATGTTCATGTGGCTACTTTTTCCTATTCAATTTTGAGCTCTTTGAGAATAGAGCAATAAATAAAGCAAGATGAGAAGGATGGGAATTGCTATTGTACGTAGTCAAGAAAGATCTCACTTAAAAAAAAAAACACAAAAACCAACCAGGGGTGCCTGGGTGGCTCAGTCGTTTAAGTTACAAATACTGCATGATCTCACTTGTGTGTGGAGTTATGAAAAGTTGAACTCTTAGAAACAGAGAATAGAAGAGTGGTCACCAGGGGCTGGTGGTTGGAGGGAAATGGGGAGGTGTTGGTCAAAGGAACAAACATTCAGTTATAAGATGAGGAAGTTCTGGAGGCCTAATGTATGGTATGGTGACTATAGTTAATAATACTGTATGACTAAATTATTAAATATTGTATTGAATATCATATTATTGAAATTTGCTAAGAGGGTAGATCTTAAGTGCTCTCACCTAAAAAATACACGAATCTATGTGAGATGATGGATATGTTAATTACCTTGATTACGGTAATCATTTCACCACGTTTATCTATATTTACTACTTTTTCTCTCCGTCTCTTCTTCACATTCTCCTGAATGTTTTTACAGAATTTTGTATGTTTGCTGTAGAATTCCTTCCATGTTTCGATAGTTGTAACGGAACACAAAATTATGTACATTTCCTGACTCCTATTATTTCTGCTTTTTTCCTTGGCATTCTCCATCCCCTAAAATACCCTCAGTAACACCTGACGTAGCCCGTGTACAAGTGATCTGTTACCTCGATATCCGTGACTCTGTAGAACGCGACCCTAGAGGAGAAGGTTGCTGATGAAGACGTTGTTCATTGTTAGCTATTCAGGATTGTTTGAAGAGATACATTTTTCTAGCCTATGCTTTCCATGCAAAACCAAGAATTTGCCAATTGCAAACAGCTGACAAACCGTGTGTTTACTATAAAGGGAGGGCCTAGGAGAACTTGGCATTATGGAGAACATCTGTCATGTTACGGAAATAACTATACACTTCAAAGCAAGTTTCCTACAAGCGACTTCATTTGAAATCTCTGCTGAAGAACCTCCAGTTTTGCCCAAATACTTCTGCATGAGAAATTTCGGAGTTATAAGAGAATTTATTGTACTGGTCTCATCTGAACTGAGGGATAAACACTTGCATATGCCCAGCTCTTAATTAGTGAAGGGGGAAAAATTAAAAAAACCTCAAGTCAGATGACAACCCCCATCCCTCTAAGCACAATTTCCTCTAAACATCGGTGGACCTTGTATGAGGGGATAATCCACGGGGCAAAGAATGAATGGCTATTGATAATTTCTCAGTGGTTTCTAACAAAATATTCACACAGGGTATTTTTCATTCTCAAATCCAAGGGTCTTGGATAGTCATAGGTGGGGTTCAGAAGACTTTTGTCCTACTAATGATATTCGTTTCTGAAATCTTCTGTACTTTGGCCACGCATTTGATTCTCATTCAGGATATAATCTCATTTTGGTACACTGGTGGGAAATATGAATTGTACAGGCCAGTTATTTACGTATGTGTGACACTAATTTGATTTTCAGTATTACTGAAATGCAGTTCTTGGCTGACCTTAAACCAGCTCCTGGGTAACTGACTAGTCTGAGGATGAACCCTTTGATCGTAGAGAACGAGCTGTGACATTCACACAGTAGATTCTCAACAGGCATTTGTTGCATGGAAAAACATTTCCAACACCAATGGTTGAGAATAATTTTCTATTAAGAAGATTTGGTACAACCTACAAGCCTCTGACTTCATGTCAGAATTTTAATTGGATTCTGTAATGATTTGCCAACTCATTTCTCACATTGATTTATCTTTCCAACTCCTTAGAAGAGTGAACAACCCTTCATTTCGTCTTTGCATTTCATACACTTTGCACCTCTAAGGCTCTGCTATGACATAAATTTATAATTGTATGTTTATATTGCATTACATGAATTTTAAATACAATTCTAAAGTTTCCATGTTGGATTATTCCGTATCCATTCTTCCCACAAATATTCCATACATTTATATTACGCTCAATTAAGAAGAAATGAAAAAGTTGATATTTGAGATCTCATCTAGGCAAATAGACTCGGATTCTATGATGAGAAAAATATAAAGCATATTTGATAGGCAAACAATTCCACCTAAATACTTTCAATTGACTTTCACTAAGAAGCAAGCTTCTTACTCCTTTTCAAATTTTTTCCTCTTCTTTCTTATGTCATCCACCATGACACTCACCGAAGGTAATTTGTTCAACCCTAGGAAAGAAAGAAGATGAGGTTCCACAAGAAATGAATGCCCTGAAAATCAGTTTGGTAGAGAACATCCTGAGTGAGGTAGCCCGAGAGTGGGGGAGATGGACCAAGCAGTTACTCTGGAATGCCCTCCACTCATAGTTTCATCAGATGCACATAGCTTACAGATGCAAAGTCATGTCCTTTCATGAGTTTGCATCTTGACTAGCAGACCTCAAAACTCACAAAGAAGAATGCACTGAGAGGAGTCGCACTCAATTGACAAGACACAAAGTAGTGTGTGTGTGTCGTCCCATCACCAGAGCATTCGTTCTGGCTGTCCTTTAAGGAGTGAGTTATACTTGTTCATTGATGTTATGAATTAGTTTACAAATATATATCGTATCTACTCATAGTGACTTGGTGTCTCCTGATTGTTGTCATTGGACAGAGATTTATTCTTAATTTTCCATCTTAACTCATGGAAGGCACCTTCCTATAATTCTTCTTCATTTCTTTGATGAGTGATATCTTACATTTTGAGAAATACAGAATGTTCCAGGAAAATATGGGGAACTTTTTAAAGAAGAAACAAACAAATGAGCAGAATTATTACAATGTGATTGACATAATTTCATAAAGGTAGTTTTTTTTTAAAGATTTCATTTTTAAGCAATCTTTACACCCAATGTGGGGCTCAAACTAACAAGCCTGAGATCAAGATTTGCATGTTCCAGCGACAGAGCCAGCCAGGCACCCCCATAAAGGTAGGTTTTGAATCTGTCTTCATGGGTTCTTTCTCAACCTTAGAATTAATCATATAATAAAGAATAATAATAATTATAACAACAATGGCTGATCTTCAGTCATTGATTCATTCAGTATTTATCGAATGCTTATAACAGGGTGCTTAATTATTAATTTTTACTGCCCTGCAAAGTATATGTAAATATTCCCATTTTTATAAATGAGGAAACTGTGGCTGTCAGGGAACATGACAAGATCATGCAGGCAGCACATGGAGGGGCTGGGTTTTAATCCAGGTTTATCAAAGCTCTTTATTTCCTGTCTATACTCTAGGTTAAGATCTTTCTTCTACTGCCCTCACTTCCTATTCTATATACCAGCCTCAAGTGCTCTAGAGAATTCTTTGCCAACAAGGTATCACTTGATGATAGCTTAAAGTACTGGTTTTTAAATCTTCGTTTTCATACAGGATTCCTGAAAGTTAAATAGCGATCAAAACCCTAAAGTAACACATCTCAAGTGGCACGATTTTGGATTCTGTCAAGGTTTATTTCAAGCTATGTTTTGCAGCGGAAGAGCTTTGCAGTGCCTCTGAATTCACACTATCTGGACGGCCATCTTTTCTAAATATGCGGACGGTCGGCACATAACCTTGAAGACACAAACGGCCCATCGGCTCTGGAGCTCCGATGTGGGAATGGTGGCTCCCACTGGCTGGAGGATGCCAATGAAAGCCAGGGTTGGTTTCTCTAGTCGAGGAGGGAAGACAAATTTAAACATGGAGTGCTGGCTGTCCAGTACTGTTGAATTATTTTCCAAAAAGGGGAAAGAGAACGTATATCCTGTGGCAAAAATAACAACATCAAGGTCCTCTTCTGTGCCATCTTCAAAGATGGCGGATGTCTCCGTGAACTCTCTAACATTTGGTTTTATCAGAACTCCTCCGGTTATTATGTGATTAGGTAGATAATCACTGAAAGTAGCTTGATGGCTCAGAAATCTGAAGAATAAAAATTGAAATCCAGGAAAATTAATATGTCTTTTTGGAAAGGAGCTGAGCTCAGAAAATGCAAATACTTTTTAGTTGAGCTAAGAAAAAAAGACTTACATTTTTGTGTTGTAAAATACTTTCTTTACTCTATACTTTTTCTGCATGTTCACCGGATAAACATTCTATATTTATTAGAATGCCAATAACATTTATTTAATGCTTATTAGAAGCAAAGGGAAGATTTTGAAATGTGGTATATAAGTTTATACCAGTGATAATATTGATACCTAACTTCTTTAAAATAATTTTTTGGGGAGAGATTGTTAAAAGCAATTGGTGGAGGTATTCATACTAGAACAGCAAAATCAGATCATATTCTGATTTCCAATTATTTTGAGCACCTACATACTATTTTTATAAATTTTACTGACATTATTTAATACCATGAATAGTCTCCCTGCTTCTACCCCCAACTCCCTACAATTTCTCCTCCACTCAGGAGCAGAAGTGATCCTTTTAAAATGTAGAATTATATCTTGATGGGTTTCTATTTCACTAAAAATGAAATCCAAATCTATGCCCATGCTGTAGCATGGAGTCTGCTTGGAATTCTCTCTCCCTCTGCTCCACCCCCCCATTCCAGTTGCGCTCTCTCTCTCAAATAAATAAATCTTAAACAAAATAAAAAATAAAATCCTTCTGTGATCTGGCCCCTGCCTACGTCTCTGAACTAATTTCCAACCACTTCCCCTCTCCCAGTAGTCTGGGTTCCTTGCTCTTCCTTGAATAAATCATGTTCATTCCGGCCTGTGACCTTGGTGCTTCTTCTGCCTAGGATGTGATTCTCATCTTCCTTCAGGTCCCCATTCAAATGCTCTCTCATCATATAAGCATTCCAGAGTGACCCCATCTAAAAAAGATTCTTCTCCTCAACTTACTGTTTCTTCATAGCATGTATTACTCTATGTCATTGCATTATATATTGACGAGTTGTTTTCTCCCCTACTAGACAGGGGGCCCAGTAAGAGCCAGGACTCTACCTGGCCTTGTCCTTCTTCTACTCCCAGTACCCAGAAACCTACTTGATCATAGTAGGAACTCAGAATTATTTATTAAATTTATGTGGGCTGTACACATAGTCAACTTTATGTGTTTCCACATTTATACCTCTCAACAGATAGCTAGATAGGGATTACATTTTACCAACATTAAAAAAAAAGGTAATATTTAACTACACCAGGGTTAAAAGACAGAGGCAAAATTAATTTTTAAAAATCCTAGAACAGGGGTGCCTGTGTGGCTGGGTCGGCTGGGTGTCTGCCTTCAGTTCAGGTCCTGATCCCCGGTACAGGGATGGAGCCCTGCGTCAGCTCCCTGCTCAGCCGGGAGTCTTCTTCTCCCTCTCCCTCTGTCCCTTCCCACCACTCATACTCTCTCCCTCACATGCTCTCTCTCTCTCTCTCTCAAATAAATTTAAAAAAAAAATCTTAAAAAATATCCTAGGTTATACCTGTGTTGAGGGAGCAAACCATAAACATCATGGTTAAATCGAACATTTAATTTATTCTCTGCCCATCTGTTGATTAAGAATGTAGGGTAAAATTTGTTGAGGACAGCATTAAAACGAGTGAAGAGAACAGTGTCCACAGGCATTCCATAATCCCAGACCCGGTTCCAAATCCATGCACCCCGCCTCGTGCTGAGAAACACCTAGGAGAGAATGCAAATAAATGAAAAATAGATGCCTCGCAATGTAAGACTTTTCTTTTCTAGTTACCACTCATTTGGCTCATGAGAAATGGATAAGAACTCTCTTGCCTTATTCTCAAAGACAGACAGACAGACAGACACAGTGACATACACTCATTCAAATGGACACATCTGACTTGTTCGCTATAGTTCCAGAGAGCTCCCTGTGCCTTCCTCTGGACCTCACTCACTATCCTTCCTGTGCTTCTCCAAAGCAGTGTTTGATGCCTGCCAGCTCTTACATTGCAAATTCTGGACAAACACAATGATGCAAGAAGACTAGCGATCAACAAATCCGCACACACCATCCACCTGCTAATTATGATATGACAGAATTAAGAATACTTAGTTAATATGCACCCCTTGAAAAGTAAGTATGGGAGGAATCAGGGTTGGGAGATGTATCACGTGTCATGTCAGTGAAAAATAAAGGGATTTAAAGTGGTTTTCTGATAGAGTTCATATTTGTAACTGGTGGCTGAGCTGGTGAAGTTTACACACTCTGGTAAAAATAAACCATATGGCAGTCACTAAAGTTTGAAATATTTATTTTTATTCCATTCTCACTTTTTAAATGTATTGCCAAGATGTCTACCAAGAAAACAAGTGCGAGGAGGTAATTAACAATGAGGATTGAAGCAGTGTATGGGTACACCTGACATATTTCACACAATGCTAATATCTCAGAGGGCAGTGGGTACAGCTCAGGAAAGAGAATTGTAGGAACCAAACCTGTGAAGCTACATGACTGAGCTCAACTGCCAAATCAGCTCCAGAATTCCCAATGCCGACCACAATGATTTTCTTCCCCCGAAATTTCTCCAGACTCTTGTATTCCCAGCTGTGAATATATTGACCTTTGAATCTCTTGATTCCTGTGGGCAAGAAAGTATTGCTCAAGCCGTGGTTGTTATTTCATAATATTTTTTAAAGCCTATTATTGAACTCCAGGTCCATCCTATTTAAACTTCTCCTTTGCTGTTCCACAAATGCTGGGCTGTGAACTGTGTCTGCCCATCATCAGACAGAAGAAATCCTCATACAGTTTTGTTCTAGACCTTAAGTTCCATGCTTACATCCAGACATCTAATCTCTGCCTCCTTTTACTGACCTCTAACCCTGCCAAACCTTCAGAGAAGAGTTCGGCTCCTATCAGTAGTACATCTTCCTTATGCTTCATCCTTGTTATTTACGACTACTGCTTTGGACCGACTTTCCTGTCTTGCTTTCCCAACACAAGCTTCATCCTTGTTGAGATGTTTCATCTCTTCTGGGGCCCAGTACACCCACCCTTCCCATCAGCACTATTCACTCTGCTCTCCTCCTGGGGACAAACGCTCCAACGTCACCCAGGAGGATCTGAGCTAAGAGAATGTAGGGACTTCATATTTTTGCCTAAAAATTTGCTCTGACCTAAACAGAAACCTCAGATGGCAAAGTCATAAAAGCTGGTTGATTTTGCAGCATTTCATCTTTTAAACAACACTGGGGTCTGCACATATGGGCTTCATTTGTCCCTCTTGTGATGCTGGACAGCCCTAATCACTCCTGACTGAGGGTCAGTCCTCGCCCTGTTCCTTTCTCCCCACAGAGTCTGGTCCCAAACTCCAGCTTTCTTTTGGAAGCAGTTCTTCAATCCTCCCCTAATGAACTCCTGGCATGGATCTAATTGTTCCCAAACTCCATCTTTGCAAGTCCGATCGTCCAATACATTTCTCACTGTGGCTGTTTCGGTATTTCCCCCTCCCCTTGGTCCCACGGCATTTCCTTTCATTTCCTGAAGACGACTTTTTTCCTCATTTTTACAAAACAACAAAGATCTTAAGTGAGTGTCTCAACACCTAAAAGTTACTGTGTGTTCATCCATTCTTCCTCTGTCTCCTTTCCCCAGGAGGAAATATTTCTCTTCTATTCCAAAATGAACCCTTCACCCTGTGGGTCAAAATGCGAGGGGGTTTTGAGGTCAAACAGATGTAGGCACAAATCTCAGCTCTTTCACTTCTAGAGGCATTTGCAATGTGTAAAATGAAAGTGGTTTCACTTAGCTCACAGGAATGGTATAAGGATCCCTTAAAATGTTCTTATAGACTTTCCTTGAGAAATAGCTGTAATGCCCTTCTTTAAGAACCTTTAATCTTAGCCCACCCTCTCCCATTTTTCGTGCACATCTCTTCAACCTTGTTACCTTGTGGCCGCCTCAATCTTTCCCCCTCACGCAGGCAGAACCAGCTCTTCCCGCAGTCTTGCCTGTCTCCAGAAAAGGCAACTCAATTGCTCTGACCAACAACACGAGAGTTACCCCGACACCTCTCTATTACATCTCTATTACATCTCACATCTGGTCCATCCGCGAATTCTATCATCTCTATGTTCACACTATACTCAGGATCCGAGCACTTCATTATGGCTCCACTGCCACCCCCCCCCCCCCCAATCCAACCTACCATCATTTCTCACCTGCATTCGTGTACGAGCCCCTCCCTGGTCTCCCTGCTTCGACCTTTACCACCTCATTCAATGACTCTTCTGAACACAGCCGCTGAAGAGAGTAGAGCACGCCTCTCCTCTGCTGGAAACCTCCTCACAGCTCTTACCTCACTCGAAGTCGAAGCCAGACTGCAAACGATGGCTCACTGTTCACCCTCTGACATCATCTCCTTCCTACCCCTTCCACTCCCACCGCACCGGACCTGTGAGGCACACCCCCACTTCCAGGCCTTCGCACCTGCTCTTCCCTCTACGCAGTGTGCTTTCTCCCGCTATCGGCCTCACCTCCTCCATTCCTTTGGGCATTTGCTCCGATGTCCCTTTCCCGTGGAAACCTGACCTGGCTACTCTATCTGACCTTACATCGCCACCCCCACCCCTAAAAGCCCTCCCATTTTCCATAGTCATCACCTCCCACGTAGTTATCCCATTTTTGTTTGTGTCCATCTACTGCATGCAAAGCCCCCAGGGACCGAGGTCTTGCCTGTTTTGTTCTCTGGACAATTGGTGCTGGATAGGTATTGCTTGACTGAATTTGAATGAATGAATATGGGAAGATTTAAATTTCCAACTAAGTAACCAATTAATGGATTTCTCTTGACCAATTTTAACCTTCTCTATTTTCTCATACACTGGGAAACAGACACTTATAGTGATGGAAGTAGGGGGAGTCTAGAATTTCCTGAGAACTCCAAAGGAGTCTCAGGTTCAGCCGTTTTTGAGAAGACCAAGTGTATATGCTGTTCCTAGAGATAAACAGGGAGATGGTGTGTGGGTAAACCATTCCCGCACCATTCGTCATGTGCAAGGTGCTTAAGCTTCCGGATAGTAAACAGTAGCATGGCAGTAGCTTCTGAGATGGGCGCGTGGCTGTTTATCGTCACCATGCTATGCACATATGTATACATTCAGGAATAAAGCTAAATCTTAATATATTTTCTGTCGCTTCGATCCTACTATTTACTCGAAATTATTTTTTTAAGTTTTCATTTATTTAAATAATCTCTACACCCAATGTGGGACTCAAACTCACAACCCCGATGTCAAGAGTCCCATGCTCTTCCAACTGAGCCAGCCAGGCATCTCCGTATTTACTCCAAATTATTATCAACACAATACAACTCCACAATACAACAAACATTTTGTTTTCTAGTTGTGGAATAATGTAACATTTTCTCTGAAAATAGCCCAGAACTCGTGGTGGTAGGGTATTAGTAATTTTAATTTTCATTTTAGTAACATTACGTATTATTTGAATGGAGCCTGAAAGAACGTGCATTACTTTACAATCAGAAGACATAAAATTTATTTTGAAAATCAGGTGACTTTCAGAATTACAAACTTTCTTCAAAAATAACAATAAGCAGCGATGATAAAACCCCCACATCATCAGTGCCTTAGCGTTCAGTATGACATACCTGGAAAGTTCTGGAGTGGCAGGAAGGGGTCGCTGTACATGCCACTGCACACCATAATCCCATCAAAGACATGGGATTCCTGCTTCCCTGCGGCCTCGACTACGACGTCCCACAGCCCCGTGCAAGAGAAGTCGGAGCGCTTCCTCACGCTGCACACCTTTGACTGGGGATGAGACAAACTTGGACTTGTGGCCTCTCTTTCCAGTGGCCTCCTGTCCCCGAACTTTGGGCCTCAATGAGTAAGGTTGGTTATAACTACTCTCCTTTGGGGCTTCCTGAAAGAATTTCTTTAAAGCTGGTTTCCCTACCAAGGCTTTTTTTAAGTAGAGTTGGAGGCCAGTGTGTCCCCAGCTGCGGTCCTAAATGTAGTCGGTGGGGAGCCAACACCAGGGGCATAGTTGGGCGTTTCACCCAAACCACCAGACTTTTTCCTGAAGGAAGTGAGGAGGGGAGGTCCTGCTGCCTTCACCGGAGATGCTCGTAGAGCTGCCCTCCCGGCCTGAACGGGTGTGACTTACCACCCCTCACTCTGGCCTGGCCCTTGACTCCAGCCAGAGGTTCCTGCGCTCGCGGAGGGTTCCCTGCCTCACTTACCAGAAACCGGATGTGCTTTGTGAGGTCAAAGTGTCGCACGTACATCCAGAGATAGTCCATGATTCTGGAATTGTGCAAGTAGTTGGGGAAGTGATCGGGGAACGGGTAATCACTGTAGGTTGTCATCTCCTTCGAAGTGTTGCTGGTGGCAGATTCATAGATGCTTGGCCTGCCACTCTGAGCCTTCTCCTACCAAGAAAAAAAGGACGCTCCCTGTCTTTTAGCATACAAGAGTAATAGCCAAAAAATCAGTTCCTCTGTTTGTCAAAGTATGAGGCTCCTGGGATGAATTCCTTCAAAGAAGGTAAAGTTGCTTTTCCAGGACCTTCACTAAGAGATAAGATGCCTTGTTGTAAATAGTTTAAAAGAGCAAATAATGTTGTCCGGCAACACAAAGAAAAATATGAAAAGATGGAAAGAACATGAAAAGGACATGAAAAGAAAAATGTGTGTAGAATACCAGATAGTGAAAATAAACAGAGGAAGACGGGGCTGCCACTCTGCCGACAGAGCTCGATGGGGTCAGAGTCCCTGGCAGAGGGCATCTGAGACGTCACGCTGTTTGTAGTGACGGATGGAAGAGAATGCAGAACCTTAGTAAGGGAGGCTTTCTTTGTTCTCTATGTTTTCACTGGCGAGTTTTTTCTAATTACAAAAGCAGCACCTGCTTATTATAATTTTGTAGAAAATCATGGAGACGAATATCATTCTTGTTGATCACTTTATTATTTATTTTTTAAAGATTTTATTTATTCGAGAGAGAGAGAGAGAGAGCACGAGTGGGGGAGAGGGGCAGAGGGAGAAGCAGACTCCGGGCTCGATCCCAGGACCCTGAGAGCATGGCAGATGCTTCACTGACTGAGCCACCCAGGGGCCCCTTGATGATCACTTTAAATGTTTTGATATATACTCTT
The DNA here is from genome assembly GCF_024610735.1 of Ursus americanus. Lineage (NCBI taxonomy): Eukaryota > Metazoa > Chordata > Mammalia > Carnivora > Ursidae > Ursus > Ursus americanus. Next base: position 50,090,976 of record NC_142128.1, on the reverse strand, counting down.
CTGGTTTCAGTCTCTCTCTCTCTATTATCTACTTATCTATATGCATACTGACAGGAGATAGTATTTTAGCACTTTACAATGTGTCATGGTTTATAATTATATTATATACTTATATAATAGTACATAATATAATAGGATATAATGATATATAATAAATATAATATATAAATATATATGTATATATATACATATATATATACGTATATATATACATATATATATATGTATATATATATACTTATATATAAATTATGTAAGTATATAATAGGATATAGTGGTATAATATATAATAAAATATAATAGGATATACATACTATTATATAAGTATATAATATAATATAATATGATATAATGGTATAATATATAATAATATATTATATAAAATACAATAATAGCTAATAGCATATAATTATATAATATATATAATATATATCATCATCTATATTTCCTCATTAAATTCTGTGAAGCACATTATCATCCTCATTTTTCAGGTTACAGCAGGAGACCATACAACACACAATATTTGTTATGTGCATTAGTAGCCATTCCAGATTTTTCTTAAAACTAAGGCCAGATACCTAAGTAATTTAAGACTAAGAAAAAAAAAATACACCATCACTTAAAATAAGCTGTTTTCTCCTAGAAGAGTTTATTAGAATCCTAAAATATAATCATTTTTTAAAAAGATTTTATTTATTCATTTGACAGAGATAGAGACAGCCAGCGAGAGAGGGAACACAAGCAGGGGGAGTGGGAGAGGAAGAAGCAGGCTCCCAGCGGAGGAGCCTGATGTGGGGCTTGATCCCAGAACGCCGGGATCACGCCCTGAGCAGAAGGCAGACGCTTAATGACTGAGCCACACAGGCACCCCTAAAATATAATCATTTTAACATATGTACATGGAAAACACAATCGGGGAAGAGGTTAATTTTTTTTTCTGTATCTTTTGAATATTATTGGTGAAATAAAAAATCAGTAATGCATGTACTATGAATATTCTAGACTTGAAGCCAGGAAATATGGCATCTAATTCCTGCTAAAGTATATCAACTTTAAGAACAGACGACGAAGTGTATGTTTTCTTCTTCAAAATGAAGAGTATTGTTTAATACATTGTATCGAAGCAGTCATATATAAAAACACCCCTTCTGATAAGGTTAGTTTCTGCAAATATAAGCGGTATTTTTTACAAGCGAAAAATTTACGGACATCACTAGTGAAATCAGATGACATGATGTGGTATTTTGTGGCATTTTGATGTGGTCCTTGAGATAGATCATTGCCTGGCTTAGATAAGGAACCTGACATCAAATCATTTCTCTGAATCTACATCTTTACCTGTTAAATACTACCTCACAGAGTTGTTGTGAAGACCAAACAATGCACATAAAATGCTTTAAAAACTTTTACAGGAAATAAACACGTGCATATAGTGTGATAGGATTAGTCGTGGCCGTGTGCACAGGGCGCTGGGGACATCAGGCTCGGAGGCTGGAGAGGCTTTCCTGGAGACCTGTCTGTATTGATCAAGAAACATGGAAACTGGGGCGCCTGGGTGGCACAGCGGTTAAGCGTCTGCCTTCGGCTCAGGGCGTGATCCCAGCATTATGGGCTCGAGCCCCACATCAGGCTCCTCCGCTATGAGCCTGCTTCTTCCTCTCCCACTCCCCCTGCTTGTGTTCCCTCTCTCGCTGGCTGTCTCTATCTCTGTTGAATAAATAAATAAAATCTTAAAAAAAAAAAAAAAAGAAACATGGAAACTACTCTCAATACTTGAAACCGGGAATGTAATGCAGGGAACTGTTCATACAAAAAAATGAAAAACCTGAAAAGCTGACCAGGTGTTGGTGGGACATCCCGGAGATTAGCCAAAGCAGGCAGCCACCACGGCCTATAGGCTGGGTCTAGGCTATTAAGAGCTGGTATATTGCTGCCTTTCTTCCCCAGCCCCCACGGCGATGCTGGGGGCCACGTGGTCTACAGGTTTAACTCCAAGTTGGAGAAGGATCTTAATCACATCTGACCTTGATGCAGGACAGAAACCCTTACTGTGCTAAGCTCTTGAGATTTCAGAGTTTGTCTGTGGGACAGTTAGTGCTAGCTGCCCTCACTGATACATATACATATTATTAGGCGAAGATAAAAAATCTACAGGTCAAATATTTGCATATATGTGGTAGTTGAAGCCAAGGGTGGTAAGGAAGAATCCTAAGGGACTTGCAAAAAGTAAAGGACCAGAGGACTGAGAATAGAACCACGATCAGCCCCATTTAGAGGCCAAGGGGGAAAATACTGAGTAGGAAAAGCAGAGAAGAAAAGAGTGAAATCACAGAAGCCAGGGCCAAGTGTTTTAAAAAGGACTTGGTTTTTAACCTTTTTAGATCCTCTTGAGAAAGCAAGAACATTTAGCACAGGAAGTCCATCTGATTTGACAAGATGGACTGGTAACCGCAGCGAGAGCTGCTTTCTGGAACGCTGGTATGCCCATCAGGTCACGAGGGTGGAGACACGCCCCAGGGGTGAGACAATGCAGAGACAAGCGCACGCTTCTCCTTCAGGAAGCTAGACCCTGGGAGGAGGAAGGACGGCTGGAGCACATCCTTGCGGGAAGGAAAGATTGGGATTCAAAGTACATATATAGGCACTAATAAAGAGGATTCTTATTAGGCTAGGAGTTGAGGATAAGTTATTGCTGGAATCTTAGCATTCCTATTTCCCAGATATGGAAAAGATGCATAGTCTATTCAAACTTACCTCGTATCACCACAGTCCTCCAATGTCGTCACTTCCTTCAAAACAGGTGGGTTCTAGTCCCTCCTCCAGACAGGTCTTAATGGCGCCCAATCCGCTGACCCCAGCACCAACCACCACAATTCTTTTTCCCGGCATTGTGTCTTGTATCAGGGAATTTATTAGTAGAAAATCAGATTTTTATTGTCATGCAATTTTTTTTCTATAATGCAAGATTGTTATTTCCCCCCCTAAAATTGCTAGCTAATGCATTTAAGAAATGTCCTACTCAAAGTTGTTATCCAAGTCAAAGGCTCTCTGAGTGACAGAAAACGCTACCTCACACCAGACTTTCTTTCAAGTACAAAGTAGATTGCTTAAAAAAAAAAAAAAGTTTTGACTCCTAAAGTTCCACACACACACACACACACACACACACACACACACATTCTCCATACACAGATTTTGCCCAAACTGACTTTTAATTCCTTCTGCTACTACTATCTGCTTGCCAAAACACTCATGTTGGGTTTTGAATTAGGCCAGAGAATCCCTGCTTTTGCCCTGTGATAGGGTTTGAAGTGGGGGTGGGGAGTGGGGAGAAGAAAACTCCCACAGAGCAGTTCATCAATTAAATATTACTCATCACACTCTTCTTGGGGAAGAGCGCAAGCTACCCAGATAAATGGTCTTTAGAAAAGTACTCCACTGCCTTCATACCAAAGATCAATGTTCTGCCATTCATTCATTCATTCATTCATTCATTCATTCATTCATTCAATAAACACTTACTGGTACCTACTACGTGCCAGATACTACGTTAGTTGAGGAAATACAGTAGAGAACAGATCTGACATAGTTCCTTGAGAACAGCTGGAGAATAAACAAAGAAGGAAATAAGTAGCAAGTGGACGATGATGCGTACTCTGGAGAAAAAGGAAGCAGGGTATTGTTTTCTATAACATGGTCAAGGAAGGGCTCCCTGATGACATTGAAGCAGGAAGTGGGGGACCAAGCCTACTCGTGGGTATCTGAAAGAGAATTCCAAGCAGAGAGTCTGATGCAGAAACATGCTGGGCATTTTTGAAGAAAAGCAAGGGGAGCTTTGTGAGTGGGTGCCAGAAGGGGAGCAGGCATAATGAGGTCGGAGAGGAAGTATTAGGCGTCAGTGTCAGAGTCAGGATCGGTCTCAGAGGTCAGAACAGGCAGAGCACTTTCTCAAAGGATGGAGCAGAGAAAATAAACGGACCATATCAACAGGAACTCAGAGATGCCACTTACTGGTGAGTGCCTCCGAGGACACTACCCTCCTCACCCAATCTGCTCTACGAGATTGTTCCATCCTCTGCTATTCAGCTGAACCATGAAGAAATAGAGTCCCCCCCACTTTTCTCTTTTTTAGGAAATGGAGTTTTCTTGGGGTGCCTGGGTGACTCCGTCTTGGAGCCCCTGTGTTGGGCTCCCTGCTCAGTGGGGAGTCTGCTTGTCCCTCTCCCTCTGCCCCTCCCCTGGCTTGTGCTCTCTCTCTGTCAAATAAATAAATAAAATCTTTAATAAAAAAAAAGGAAATAAAGTTTTCTTAAGAGAGGCCTCCTTAAATATCATCTAGCAATTTTCTCCCTGTATCTTTGCTCTTTACTCTGAATTTCTCTCTGAAGGAGAAACTGAATGGAATTCTGTACTGCATTTTTGTTTTTTTGTTTTTTTGTTTTTTAAAAGATTTTATTTATTTATTTGACAGAGAGAGAGACAGGCAGTGAGAGAGGGAACACAAGTAGGGGGAGTGGGAGAGGGAGAAGCAGGCTCCCAGCAGAGGAGCCTGATGTGGGGCTCGATCCCAGGACCCTGGGATCACACCCTGAGCTGAAGGCAGACGCTTAACGACTGAGCCACCCAGGCGCCCCGGAATTCTGTACTGCATTTTAACAAGTTTATGTTACAGTGGATTAGAGCAGCTGTTAAAATATGAGACTATATTTAAATCTGGAGTTCCTTGGTAAATTCTTTTAAATTAAGGCTTATTAACATGACCCTGCACCATTAATGTGTTGCTACTGCTTGAAAATGTATCCAGAGGCTATAAGCAATGAGTTTACCCAATGACAGCAGCAAGTACCTAAATAACCCCCCTGAGTATAGCAGTTAATGCATAGGTCTTTCAAGTACTTAGCAGGACTGTAATATCAGCCAACACCCTGGATCACAAAGTAGCAGAATGAGTGCATATTAACAACAAAAAAAATCGCTATCAACAGAAATACATGGATAATGAAGATGCATTTATTAATTTGAAAAGTAGGTCCAAATACTCAGTTCCCATTTTTAAATGCCAAGGCTATTACGTTTCACTGGGATATGTACATTTGTTTGAAAAATCACCTCTCAAATGTCAAAAATATCGAGTCAAATACTTTTCTCCTGGGTATTTAAATTCCCTGGCTGTTGAAATAAAAGGCTATTAGCACCTACAATCTGTCTTCAGTGTGCTGTGGGTGCGTCCTTGGTCATTTGTATCCTCTCGCACCTCCAGCAGCTCCCCTAAAACTCCAGTGCCCCATCACCTCTGTCTCTTTAGCCCCTCATCTGAAACAAACCCAAATGAAACCTCAGTGGGCCAGATCTCTCTCCATAAGTATAGCCGACGCTGACTCCAGCCTGTCTTCATCCCCGCTGGAAATGGTAATGAGTTGCTCTTCGGATGAAGTCTTGGTCCATTTTTCCTTCCCTTGTGAATATTCCATACTCATTAGCTAGTTTTTTTCTTTTGATTGTGTATATAGAACCCGGGATATTTTTCTAATCATGCAGTTATATGGCATACAACAAAAATTTAAAAATCCCATTAAGCCCCAACGTCTTCAAGGAATAAAGGTCGTAAAACTAACCTGGAGTAAGAAGAAAAATAAAAGCCGATTTGTTCCTGAAATCTCCTGGCACCGAGGTAAAGAAATACGCTCCAGAATCCTGTCTCTTCAGGAGACGACTGGCTTCTCCTTTGCCCTTCCTAACACTGAGGCAGCCCACCAAGGTGAGTTTTATGCGATGACTAATTCGCAAAAACTCCTCCCCTTGTCTCTTGCCTTTCCATCTGGCTTTTAAAGTTGGTGTTCAGGTAAGAAGCTGGCATGTCATCAAAATTTTCTAAACACAGTAATTGTGTTGGTCTCACAAAGTCTAATTAATCAAAGGTACCAAGAAGCCTGGAAGGAACTTCATGAAGACAGTATACAGCTTGGAAATTGATCGATAGTGAAACTTGGAAAACATGAGGAAACATTTCATCGCCTGGGATGATAGTGAATATAAACACATTTCCATTGATGGAGCATTATCACCAAAGCTAGAATAGGGACTGGGAGAGACTGACCAGAAACATATTGTACATAACTTTTTTTTTTTTTAAAGATTTTATTTATTTATTTGACAGAGACAGCCAGCGAGACAGGGAACACAAGCAGAGGGAGTGGGAGAGGAAGAAGCAGGCTCCCAGCGGAAGAGCCTGGTGTGGGGCTCGATTCCAGAACACTGGGATCACTCCCTGAGCCAAAGGCAGACGCTTAACGACTGCGCCACCCAGGCGCCCCTGTACATAACTTTTTGTCTATTTCTATTTCTTTAAGGTGAATTCCTACATCAGCAATGGCTGAGTCCCAAGGCATTTGAGGAACAGTTTTTCAGATCTCTGATACGTTGTTTCTTTTTTTTTTCTTTTTTTTTTTTTTAAAGATTTTATTTATTTATTCGACAGAGATAGAGACAGCCAGAGAGAGAGGGAACACAAGCAGGGGGAGTGGGAGAGGAAGAAGCAGGCTCATAGCAGAGGAGCCCGATGTGGGGCTCGATCCCATAACGCCGGGATCACGCTCTGAGCTGAAGGCAGACGCTTAACCGCTGTGCCACCCAGGCGCCCCCTCTGATACGTTGTTTCTAATAAAGATTTAAGCAGTTTCATGATGATTAAAAATGTTTGAAGATACCCTTTCTCTCCTCCTTGCTAATTACATAAATATTCCATTTTCTTAATGGAATCTGCCATTCTTGGAATATCAGTGAATCTAAACTCCATTCCTATATTTTTGGCCCATTTGTATTTCTTCTTCAGTGAATTTGATGAATATCATTTCTACATTTTTCTACTCTTTTTGTTTAAAGAAATCTTTTAACATTATAAATAGGAGCCATTTTCCTCTCATACATTTTCCAAATATTTTCTCTTGTTTTGTTATTAGCTTTTAAAAATTACATAGATTTTTTCCCCCATTTTTACCAAATGAAATATATTTTTTCCTTTACAGTTCCTGGCTACTGTGTCACACTCCTAGTCCTCCCTATCTCAAGATTGTAAAATTACTCATCTATATTAATTATGTTTTTTATGGTTTTTAAATTTTTATTTAACTTTTTGATAGTTCCAGAGTTCAATTTTTTTTATTTTTTATTTTATTTATTTATTTTATTTATTTATTTTTTTAGAGAGTGAAAGAGTGTGCACAGGTAAGTGGTGGGGAGGGCGGGGGCAGAGGGAGAGGGAGAATCTTAAGCGGGCTCCACACCAAGCATAGAGCCCGATATGGGGCTCGATCTCACAACCCTGAGATCACGACCTGAGCTGAAATCAAGAGTCAGATGCTTAACTGACTGAACCACCAGAATTCAATTTTGATAGAGTGCAAAGCAACACTTCAATGCGATCCTTTTTTCCAATAATGACCAGGTGCTTCTGCCCATTTTATCAAACAAGACATCCTTCCCTTACTATATTGGAAATGCCACTTTTATAATATCCTCAATATTTTTATGTTTTGTTTTAGTGTAGATATTCATTTTCTGCTCTGCTAATACTTCTTTATATTCAGATATCAAAACCACACTATTTAAATATTGTTGCTTTAAAAGATTTTTGATATTTCCCTGTGCAGCCTCCAATTTATTACTCTTCATTTTCAATATTTTCTTGACTTTTTTTTATCAAATTTACTTTTCTGGATGAAACTTGGATTAATTTTTCACCATTCCTAGAAATAAAATTTAAAGGTAGCAGTTAATTATGGAATAAGTGACATCTTTATAACATGGAACTTCTCCACTCAACAATTGTGTAACCTGGAGGACTGTGGGCATGTTATTTAATCTTTCCTTGTTTATGAAGTGGCAATAATAATACCCAGAACTCTTGTGAGGTCTAAATGAGACACCAAGTGTGGGAAAGGGCCTACCTTTCACAGTATCTGAGAAATAGCAGGTGGTCTTTTATTGGTGATACAGAGCTGTAGTGCCTTGGTAGCTTAATAAAAATAGGGATTTTTAAAGAGATTTTATTCATTTATTCATTAGAGAGAGAGACAGCATGAACAAGGGAAGGAGCAGAGGAAGAGGGACATGCAGGCTCCCCGCTGAGCACAGAGACCAATATGGGGCTCCATCCCACAACCCTGAGATCGTGACCTGAGCTGAAATCAAAAGTTGGTCACTTAACCGACTGAGCCACCCAGGCGCCCCTGAAAATATTGGGTTTTGATCCCTCCCCGGGGCCTTCAGCTTCAGTAACTACAGGGTGAAGCCCAGAGGGATGTTCAACATTTATTCGTTCTAAGTTCCTTACTGATTCTAGGTTTGAAATCCACCCAAATAGGCAATCTTCTAAGTAATAAAAACTAAGTTTGTATCCTATAGTAAAATGTTCTTTACATAGGCTTACAAATTTTATTGTTGATTTCTAGTTACATATCTGATTATTATTGGTAATATTAATTTTTCGATTGTATTTTCAAACTTATTTATTGCTGGCATATCAGCTAACAGTTGTATATGTGTATTATTTATTTATATATTATGTAGGAAACTATATAAATGTTATAATTTTTAATCGTTCATACACACACACATGTAATTTCAATCATTTACCAAACTCTCATTCATTCTAAATATTTCATAGATTCTCATGTCAGTCCAAATAAAGAATAAAAGAATCAAAATGATAATATAATTTAGTTTCTCCCTTTCTGATAAATATTCCTGTATTTTTCTTCTCTTTTACTGAATTGTCTAGAATCTTCAGAACGGGGGTGCATTGGTGGCTCAGTCAGTTAAGCATCTGCCTTCAGCTCAGGTCATGATCCCGGAGGCCCAGGATCAAGTCTCGCATCAGGCTCCCCCCACTCCCGCCCAGCGGGGAGTCTGCTTCTCCCTCTAATCTTCCCTCCTCTCTTGCTCTCTCTCTCTCTCACTCTCTCTCACAAATAAAAATCTTAAACAAAATATGAGAATTTTCAGAACAATTTCCAGCAGACGTGGTTACTGAACACGTTTCTTGTGTGTCTCACCCTTGAGATGATACTGGTTCCTGACCTGAGAAACATAAGCTGTATTATAGTAAGGAAATATTCTTCTCTTTCTAGAAAGCTCTGTGTACATGTGTGTGTATTTAATCAGGACACATATTCATTTAATTAAATGCATTCTTGAAGCAATTAAGATAATCATATCGTTTCCTAACTTCATCAATGGCCATAATGGATTATATTAATAGATTTCCCATTTGAATCATATTTGCATTTCTACATTAAATCTTACTTCATCATGATATACTAGTATTAAAAAAATGTTGGATTTTATTTCTTGAACTTTGTTAATGGTTTAAAATCACAACTAATATTGGCCTATTGCTTACTTTTTTTTTTTTTGTCAAGATTATGTTATCTTTATTAGGGTTATGAGGAAGCTTTCATATTTACCTGATATTTGGACAGTTTACATAGTATGGTGATATCTGTATATTGAAAATGAATACCAATTTTTCTGGGCAATCATCTGAGCCCAGTTATTTTTCTGGAGGTAATTTTTATTTTTAAGCTTTTTGTTTTGTAGGTTTTATACTTTTTCATGAACAATTAATTATTATTTTCCTTCAAGATTATTCTTTTATATATTTCAGCATTTAAGCTAGTATTATATGTAATCTCATCTTATGCCTTTCTGGTCTCTGTTGATTTGTAACTGGCTCTTTGTTCTTTATTCATTTTGTATGGTGCATTAGCTTTAAAAATTAAATAAAAATTTGGACTAATTGCAAAGCTATGCCAACCAGTTCCCGATGGGATAAGGAGCCGGTATCAGGGTATAAATCAATGTACTGCTACAAGACAGGCTTGCACAACAGCCAAAAGTTAGTGAACGTCAACCAGAAGCTCAAATAAAAATTTGTTCATCATCTTCTTGTTGTAACCCTTCCTTCCCTGCCCCTTGCTCTAACTCCTTTGGTTCAAAACTCTTCTTTGAGATTCAGAAAATGATATGCAGAAATGTCTATGTCTGTAGTTCTTTTTTTTTTTTTTAAAGATTTTATTTATTTATGTGACACAGACAGCCAGCGAGAGAGGGAACACAGCAGGGGAGTGGGAGAGGAAGAAGCAGGCTCATAGTGGAGGAGCCCAATGTGGGACTCGATCCAGGAACGCCGGGACAACGCCCTGAGCCGAAGGCAGACGCTTAACGACCGCGCTACCCAGGCGCCCCATATGTCTGTAGTTCTAAATCTGAAACCCGTGGCTATTCGAGGTATTTTGGATGGGATTCAGGGGTCCACGGACCTCCTGAGGATGTCTGCAAAGTTATGCACACGTCAATGTGCATTTTTCTGGGGAAAATGTCCAAAGTCTTCGTCTTCCTTAAAGGGATATGAGATGCAAAAATATGAAAAGATTCTTGTCTCTAGTGCACTTACAAAAATCTTAAGAACCCTAAACAACACCAATTTAAATGATCAAAAAAGAAGCTAAAAGATCAAGGCATTTGAGAACTTGTTCCCTTCTCGCAGTGCCTGGGATAATGCTACCACACAGGAGATGACAGTCAATGTTTATTGGCTATTTATTTAGTCAATACTGATAATTGAAGGATGATGTAAAATTGATAGGAAATAAAGTGCCCCCGGGGAAGGGCAGTGCCCCTTGATGAGCTCCAGCGTTCTTGAGGGAGGCCGCTAGACTTCCCAACGAACTTAGGAGCGGTGAGCCTGGGATCTTGACCGTGAGGTCGCTGCACCTGTGCTATTATTGTTACTCTCTGACTGCTTTGCAGAATGAAAGAGCTCCAAACAAATAAAAAGGACCTAACTTACTTTTTTGAGGGCTCCATATAACGCTCTGCAGTTAAGGAAACCCTAGAAATAAAATGGTTATTAACAGATCTAAAACAGAAAGCAAGGGAAGCAAATCCTTGCGTGGGAAGAAAGAAGCAGGCAGAATGCTGACTTAGGGTTGTTTTCAAACATAACCGAGTGGGGACCCGCTAGGTATCACACATACAGTGAAATTCTATCAAAAGGGTTTAGAAATCAAAAGTTTGAGGTCACACAATGAATAAAATGCTGATGTCCACGGGAAAGCCTCCAGCTCTCCTGCTCTAAGAGTTTCATCTTGGCTCATGTTCTTAGTCAGAAACACAATCTTCTGAATCACCTTATCATCTAATCATGGGAGAGGTTCTAAGAACTGAATCCACCCCAGATTCTTTTTTTTTTTTAAGATTTTATTTATTTATTCGACAGAGATAGAGACAGCCAGCGAGAGAGGGAACACAAGCAGGGGGAGTGGGAGAGGAAGAAGCAGGCTCCTAGCAGAAGAGCCTGATGTGGGGCTCGATCCCATAACGCCGGGATCATGCCCTGAGCCGAAGGCAGACGCTTAACCGCTGTGCCACCCAGGCGCCCCCACCCCAGATTCTTATAGTTATGTTCTCAGGTGCTGTCTCAAGTTTTGCTTTATAACTGATGCAAAATAGGTTGGAAGGTTTTATAATAAAGTTATCTAATAAAGTTTTGTCTCATATTTCATGGCAATGAATTGTGACATTATAACACATCTTAATAATTTTGTATCAAATCTTATCAGCCCTTTAAAATCATTGCCAATATTTCTTCAGTTAATTAAAACCAATGGGTCTATTTAATGGGCAATGTGATTATTATAATTAATGAAGAACAGACAAGGTAAAATGTCTCTGAACTAGGGGTTTCCTGGTTTTGTGGAATACAGAGAAGGTGAAGTCCCTAAAATCAATAACTTCAATTCCTTTGTGACCTCCTGAAGGGAAAGCAGAAAGGTAAAAACTTACATTTTAGTAATTAATTTACATACACACATATATACACTCCTTTTGACTATAAAGTTATAGATTATAGAAAATCGGTACTCATAGTATGCATTTTACCTTAAAGACGGCTAAATCCATCTATTAAGTGTTCCAACAGAAAGTAAATACTCAAAACGAAGCAGTTGGAAACATTGCATACAGGAGAAAACATTGAACGACAGGTCAGGAGAATTGCTCCTCTGTTTGTTGCCATTACCTGTGTGAATCTGAGCAATGCCTCTTTTTAAAAAATGTGTAAAGTAGAAATGAAGACATATGAATATGAATTTCACAGAATTCATGATATGGGTTAGACAAACACCTATACTCAGAGATACTTTCAAAAATGGAACATAACTCGCAAATTCAGTTTTTATTACTTAGAAGATTACCTAGTTCTGTGGTTTTCAAACCTAGGTGAACATTAGAATCACTCAGGAACTTAAAATAAATAAATGCTGAACATCTCCCTGGGCTTTACTAAAGCTGAATGCCCTGGGGAGGGATCAAAACTCAATAGTTTTAGGGGCGCCTGGGTGGCTCAGTTGGTTAAATGACCAACTCTTGATTTCAGCTCAGGTCACAATCTCAGGGTTGTGAGATCGAATCCCATGTTGGGCCCTGTGCTCAGCAGGGAGTCTGCTTGTCCCTATCCCCCTGCTCATGCTGTCTCTCTCTCTAATGAATAAGTGAATAAGATCTTTTTAAAAATCCATATTTTTATGAAGTTACCAAGGCACTACGGCTCTGTATCACCAATAAAAGACCGCCTATTTCTCAGATATTTGGAAAGTAGGCACTTCCCACACTTGGTGTCTCATTTAGACCTTACAAGAGTCCTGGATATTATCATCCCCACTTTATAGACGAGGAAAGATTAAATAACATGCCCACAGTCCTCCTGGTCACACATTGTTGAGCGGCAGAAATCTCATTAGAAACCCAAGACTGAGAGGCGTCAGAATCTTTGCCAGTGGTTTCCAACTTTCAGGTGTCCGTGGCACATTTTAGGATTAGAATTTCTAAAATTACACTTGAAAAGATTAAAGGACTTAAGAAATTGAGACAAGCCATGGCTGGAGTGTAACAGTGGCCTTCTAAGCGGGTCGGTGTCCCTTGGCTGCCCACCTCTAGTGTGACACTGTCGGAGCAGAAGGTTACTGCCTCACTGAACCCCCACGTCACTGGACATGTGATCATCTTTCTTTGGTGCTGACTCCTTATTGCACTGTGCTTTTCATTTTATTTCATTGCTTATTTTTAAAAAGATTTTATTTATTTATTTGCCAGAGAGAGAGAGAGAGGGCAAGAGAGAGAGAGCGCGTGAACAAGCACACAAGCAGGGGGAACAGCAGGCAGAGGTCAGGCTCCCCGCAGAGCAAGGAGCCCGATGTGGGAGTCGATCCCAGGACCCTGGGATCATGACCTGACCCGAAGGCAGACACTTAACAACTGAGCCACCCAGGCATCCCTCATTTCTTTTTTTAAAAAATATTTATTTATTTGAGGGGGGGCAGGGGCAGAAGGAGAGGGAGAGAAATCCTCAAGCAGACTCCCCACCGAGGGCACAGCCCACCGCGGGGCTCATCCCGGGACCCTGAGATCGTGACCTCGGACCCTGAGATCAGACCAATATCCAGAGTCCGATGCTCAACCGCCTAAGCCACCCAGGCGCCTGGTGCTTTTCATTTCTAAGCACGTGGAGATTCTCAGTGTCTGTCTGATACTCATCACCCCAACAGTATAGGTTTTTAGTTTGACAGAAATTAATTTTGCACATTGACCAAAATTTGATGCACGCTAAAAGGTTCACAGCCCACGCTTCTTCCACGAAAGCATCCCTCCTACCTATTTAAGACAGGCAGCTTTCGTGTGTGTGTGTGTGTGTGTGTGTGTGTGTGTGTGTGTGTGAGGGGGCAAGGGAGTGGTGTCAAATTCTTATGCCAAACATAAACTTCTACTTAAGGTGTTATATCGACCTTCTTTCATCCTCATTTAACACGTGCCCTTTTGCTTTATTTGAGCTTCGATATTTTTTCCCCCATTCAGAACACATTTAAGGCATTTCTGCAAAGAGGTGGAATGATCTGCCCATGTGGGATGAGACTCTGGTCTGCTTTAGAAACAGGGCTGCATTCCACATGGTGGCATGTGACAGACTGATGCCCAAGACCTGGGAGCCCTTCCTCCGCGAGGAGAGCCGTGTCCCGAGGCGTACCTTAGGTTAGAGGGGGAGCTCTTTTCTTGCTGTCCCTTTGCCCAGAACTCTGATGGGGCAACCTTTTCTTTAGTCTTCTCTTCTTCTACCTTAACATACAAAGCACGTTTTTTGCCTCCTAGTATCTTTTGCTGTTTTTTAAAAAGATACTTCCAAAAGTTTCCTACTTTTCTTAAAATCGGACTTCAAAACTGTACCGTGTAAGAGATTTCTGTAGCATAGGTGATTATAGTATTTTGTATCGTATGGTAAGTATTAAGTATTTTGATTTAATTTAGGTTGGGGAGAGCTTTACTGAGCATTAACTATGTGCCAAGCATTGTTAATAAGCCCTTTGTAAACATAATCTCATTTAATCCTCACAATGACCCAGTTACAAAAAGCATTATTTCCATTTCATCGACAAGGAAACAGGCTCCAGGGAGATGAATCGTCAAGTAAATGGTCAAACTGGAAAGGAAACCCTTGATTATTTAACTTCAAATTCCGTCCTTGTCACTCTGATTTACCAGCCCCTTTCATGATTCGTGTGTTGGTTTTAAATAAACGGCCACAAACTCTTTGCTATTTCTCCTATTGGGGGGGTGGGACCTATGCCTCTTCCCCTTGAATCTGGGTGGGCCTGGGACTCACTTATAACCAATAAAATGCGATGAAAGTGAATGTGTGGTTTCCGAAGCAAGGTCACAAAAAGTGAGGCAAGTCGTATTCCCTGGGACACTCATTTTGGAGGCCTGAGCTTGCATGTGAAAAGTCCAGCTCTGAAGCCACTACACTGTGAAGAAGCCCAGGACGCTTGAAGAAATCACAACTGACAACAGCCTCAACCACCAGACAGCGTGAAGATCCCCCCGGATTTCTAGCCCCCAATTGCCGTGTCTTTCCAGCTGAGGCCTCAGACATCACCAAGCAGAGACTGTCATTTTTACTATGCCGTACCTTTTTTAGTTCTGGACCCACAGACTCTGTAAGCTTAAGATATATCTATATCTATCTATCTATATCTATATAGTTGTTTGAAACTTATAAGCTTGGTGGTAATTCTTTTCGTGGTAATAGTAACCAGAACAATGGACCACTATATACTGGCCCAGACATGCCTTTCTCCACTTCCTCCATGAAAGTCAGTGTTTGCCCTTCAACAGACAAATGGATAAAGAAGATGTGGTCCATATATACAATGGAATATTACTCAGCCATCAGAAAGGATGATTACCCACCATCGACATGGTTGGAACTGGAGGGGATTATGCTAAGTGAAATAAGTCAAGCAGAGAAAGACAATTATCATATTGTTTCAGTCATTTGTGGAACATAAGAAATAGCAGGGAGATCCGTAGGAGAAGGAAGGGAAGAAGGAAGGGAGGTAAACAGAAGGGGGAATGAACCACGAGAGACTATGGACCCTGGGAACCAAACTGAGGGCTTCAGAGGGGAGGGGGGTGGGGGAATGGGATAGGCCGGTGATGGGTATTAAGGAGGGCACGTATTGCATGGTGCACTGGGTATTATACGCCAACAAGGAATCATGGAAAACTACATCAAAAACTAATGATGTACTGTATGGTGACTAACATAACATGAAAATGAAATAAAATGAAAAAAAAAGTGTTTCTACTTTAAATTCAAAGTTGCTCGCTCTGTCTACAATAACTTCATCCTTCAGGGTACAGCTTTTGTGTCACCTATTCCACACACCCTTCACTGCCAACTCTCCCTCTTTCCATTGCTGACCTCTACGAGGCCGTATCTCCTCCAGGGTCGGAATGGTTGATCTTTTGTTTCCATATCTCTGGGGTCTAGAATAGTATTAGCACACAGTGCACACTCAAGAAAAAATTAGGAGTGAACAGCTTATGAGTAAATAGATGAATTAACTAATGAGAGTATGAATGAATAAGTTGAAAGGGTGGGATGCCATTAGGAAAATACACAGAATCTCATCTCTCTATCAAGCAAATAGGGGAAGAAATATAATTTTATGAAGAATTTTAAATACAGACATCAGTGTTCAGGTAGCACCCATAAACAATTTAATGTTTGGTGTTAATAATTTAAAACAAATGCTCTGTGGTTAATACATAATTTAGAGATGTAGTGAAATGTTTACCTTACATATACATAACTTGGATTAAAAGAGTTTAAGGTATCAGTAAATATCTTTTACATGTTGCAAGCAATAATTTTATATTCGCAGAGACAGTTGGATTTTATAATACTGTTTATAAAATGCTTCACCAGAGGAGTACATGGTATAAAGAAGTCAACTGGAAATTACAGAACAAAAGTATAACACTTCTGCTGCCATCCATGAAGGATTAAGTGCAATGGGAATTGCCCTTCCACCATAAATAACTAGAACCTGAGAAAGTATATTAAACAGCTATTTTCAGACATTGGGTACCAGATCACTGAGAAAAGGAAACAGATGAGATAACCCTTACCACTGGTCCCACTTACTGTGTAGAGGTTATCCCCAGGCCACAGTACAGGAAGGGGAACCAAAGAGAATCTGCTGGTCTCACTGAGGCGAAGAGATAGAGGTAAGAGTTCAAGATGAGGCAGCTACAGTTTGTAGGCAGAAAGTTAGAGGAGGTTGTCGAGCAGAAAGAGGACTTCAAAGATTTGCCCAAGTGCCCCCTTGAGTCTTTGTCTGAATATTAATCTGCACGTACATGGGATGAAACGCCATTAGGCTGGGGGAGAAAACATAAGAAAGCAATAAGCCAAAAATCCCTGGAGCTAATGCAGGTCTGGGAATAGCTCACAATCCCAATAGCTAGAGTGGAGGGACCCTTGTAATACTTTAGGCATTGGGTGGATTCCCCAGGATGACGTTGCCTTAGTAGTGAGGTCAGTGCTAATCTAACTTAAAAGCAAGCTTTAAAAGAATTAAATTGATCCAAGGTAACTTAACTGCACATAGAACAAAATAAAAAAATTAGTTAAAGAAATGCACTAAAACCCAGTATCCTAATGCATAATATCCAAATGTTCCGTATGCCAAAAAAAATCAGAAAAACTCAGAAGCAGGAAAATATAATTCATAATCAAGAGAAATATAAAAAATTTTTTTGCCAGAAGTTAAAGAGATGATAGAAAGAAAAAATTAAAAGTTACTATTTTAACAAGGCTGCATATACTCAAAAAATGCAAAGGAAAACATAAGCATGAAGAAAGAAATAGAAGGCCAAAAAAAACAACTCAAGCGGTATTCCTAGAAATGAAAACTACAATGAAATGAAAGAATGCATGTTTGAGGTTAAGAACAGAATAGGGGCACTTGGGTGGCTCAGGCTGCTAAGCGGCTGACTCTTGGTTTCAGTTCAGGTCGTGATCTCATGGGTCCGGGGATGGAGCCCAACATCAGGCTTTGCACTCAGCAGGGAGTCTGCTTGAAATTCTCTCCCTCTGAGCCTCCCCCCACTTATGTGTTCTCTCGCTCGAATAAATAAACAAACAAATCTTTAAAAAAAAATAGAATAGATACTATGGGGGAAAAGATCAGTGAATTTGAAGACCTTGTGATAGACCCTATCCAAAATGAGGCAAAGGGAGGAAAAAAAAAATCCCCAGGAAAAAATGAGCAGAGCATTAGTGACTTGTAGGAAAACACTCTCACATGGTATGATTGGAGCCTCAGAGGGAGAGAAGAGAGAGGAGAACAGAAAAAAAATAGTTAAAGAAATGATGGCCAGTAACTTTCCAAATTTGAGGACAACTATAAGCTTATAGAACCAAGTAGCTCATTAAACTCCAAGTAGAAGCAACGCAAAGAAAACCACACCTAGGGACGTCCTAATCGAACTGCTGAAAACCGGTGATAAACAAAAGATCTCAAAAGTAGCCAGAGAAGAATGACACATCGTATTCAAGGAACAAAGATAAGGTTGGCAGGAGGCTTCTCAACAGAAATTATATAAGCCAGGGGACAATGGGGGCACATCACCAAAATACTTAGAAAAACATCAACACAGAGTTTTATATCCAGTAAAAATAACTTTCAAACATAAAGCTCGTTAAGATTTTATCAAACAAAAATGGAAGTTAGCTCTCACCAGCAGATCTTCAGTATAAAAAAAATTTTTTTTTTAAGTTTTCTGGGGAAGAAGTAAAATCATACCAGATGAAAGATAAGACGTACAAAAGGAATGAAGAACCTAGAAATGATAAATACGGAGATAAATATAAAAGGTATTTTTGTAATTAAACTATACCTTTAAAAGGTAATAGATGGGTGAAGGCAGGGCCAATAGCAATGTAGTGTGAGGATTAAAACACATGTAGAAATAAAACGTCTGGTAAGAACACAAAGGACAGAGGGGGCAATAAATCATACTGGGCTACATTTGTACAACAAACATTGTTTGAGAGTCCAATAAGTTAGAAATATATTTTGTAAACTTGAGGACAGCCCCTAAAACAAAACAAAACAAAACAAAAGAGATTGAACAAAATACTCATAAATATTTTTGACATGTTGCAAGCAATAATTCTATATTGGCCAAAAAAGGCTGGATAAATGTAATAATAGTGCTGAATTTTAAAAAGCTCCAGAGAAGGGAAAAGGTCATATTCAAGACTCAAGTTTCTGGGACGTCTGGGTGGCTCAGTCACTTGAGTGTCTGCCTTCGGTTCAGGTCGTGATCCTGGGGTCCTGGGATCGAGCCCCGCATCGGGTTCTCTGTTAAGTGGGGAGTCTGCTTCTCCCTCTGTCTCCCCCCCACTTGTGCTCTTGCTCTCTCTCTCAAATAAAAAAATAAATAAATAAAATCTTTTTTTTTTTTTTTTAAAGAATCACGTTCCCACGTTCAGCTTTGGCTTCTAGTGAGGAAGTAAACTCAGTGATGGTCAGAGGCACAAGATTTTGGAGACCCCACCCATTTCTCAATCCCTCCTCTCACACGGAGCTTCCCTAGCAAGTCCGTCATTTGTACATACGGTGTGTAAGTGGTGTGTGTACTCTTCTGCGAGCAGAGTCTCTCGTCTGTTCATTGCTGTGTTCCTGGTGCCTGCACAGTGCCTGGAAGAGTGGGTGCGCAATAGTATTTGCTGATTTACCGACCGGCAGTATCGCAGCCTCTGGAGAAACAGGCAGGTGGAGCCCCGAAGTCAAACTTTGCATCTGGATGAATAAAAATAAAAGATTCCATTTATGGCCTGGTGTTAACCCCAAACCCCTCTCTGATAAAGATCCCGCTTTTTGGTGACCCTGCATTAGAATGCTTACCCAACGGCCCTCAGCTCTGACTTTGAGCGTGCTTGATCCTGGCTTCGCAAAACTAACCCGGGTCTTCCATGCACTTGACATCTCTCCTTGGATCCCAGCCAACCTCAGCTCAACAACTAAATCCCGTTTCCTTATGCTTCCTCTAAGATTGAAGTGGAAGTATGGGAAAAGATAGACCGGGCAAATATAAGCTGATATTTTTTGAGCCTTCTTAGATTGTCATGCAAAGAATGTACTAAAAAAGAGGCGGTGTCCTGGTCCCTTGTTACTCAGAGTGGACTGAGGACCAGCGGCAACTACATCGTCTTGGTGCATCTTAGAAATTCAGATTCTCAGGCCATTCCAGAACTACTGACCCAGAATCTGCATTTAGCAAGGTCCCCATATTAAAACATGACAAGCACTACATTTATTGCTGTTTGAGGCCAGAGGCAATGGGGGCCATTTGTATCCAGAATGGCGAACTCGTAAGTCTCTTGCTTCAGAACTTTCTGGTGGTTTCTCATCTCACCAAGAATAAGTGAGACTCCTTTTTCTGGGCCTTATCAACCTAATTAACAACTTGAACTAAATAATTTCCATGAAAGTCTTATTTTAGCATTCCTCAATTCTCTAAACCTCTGTCCCCGAACCATCCCCAGGTTTTACTCTCTACCTCTGCCCTGTTAAACTTTTCTTCATTGGTTCACCTGTTCTACATGCAATGATTATCGTCTTCTGTGGGCCAGACCCTGGGCTGACCACTGGGGATACATGGTTAAGTAGGACAAGTTCCAGGGCGCCTGGGTGGCTCAGTCGTTAAGTGTCTGCTTTCGGGTCCTGGGATCGAGCCCCGCATCGGGCTCCCTGCTCCACTGGGAGCCTGCTTCTTCCTCTCCCACTCCCCCTGCTTGTGTTCCTTCTCTCGCTTGCTGTCTCTCTTTCTGTCAAATAAAGAAATAAAATCTTTTAAAAAAGTAGGACAAGTTCCTGCCCTTGGAACATGAACAAGGGCAAGGACTGTAAGTGAAGAAAGGCAACTCATACATTTCACCACGGTGCTCTCTGGTGTCCCATGTGTCCAAACAGAGGCCAGAGCCCTGAGCGTGTGTTGGAACAGGTGGGAGATGGTGGGGAGGGTGGTGCAGGATGGAGCTGGGGCTTCACTCATCAGCCGAGTGGCCGCACAAATCATGGGAAATGCAGAAGCTGATCTTTTGAGTTTACTGTCTCAGATACCTAAGCTTTGGTTTAGCAGCTGCTGGAATCATGCGAAGGCCCATCCTGCTTCTGCCACAAAAATACCGAGAAGATGGGATTATGTTTTTGAAAAGGCTTAGCTCGCTACAGGTGGAGTCGGCCTGTCTTTCCAGCTTGATGCCTAGGTAGGAGCATGAACAAAAGGATTGCTGGCTAAAGCACTCTTACCCTGCTCACCCACGGGCCACCTTCCGATTGCCCCGAGTGCGCACGGTGTTTGGGGAAGGTCCCAGGAAATCCCCAAGAGCCGGTGATGCAAGGGGAGGACATAAGAATTTCAGGACAACAAAGTAAGACTTTGCCTATCCCTCTGACACATAAAACCTTTGCAACACCCCCAATCTGCAGAGAGATTATTTCCCTAATTATACATTTAAGGGCCTGAGTCACTCAGCCTTCTCGCTGCATAGACAGAATTCCCTTTCCCTAACCGGGGGAAGGTAGTCCTTTGTGTGAGCGAGGACTGTTGGCTTTCCTACTTGTCCCGGAGTTTCTGTTTATGAAAAGTACCTGTCAGCATGGAATGTCTTCTATTTCTCTAAATGGTTTTTTTTCCCCTTTAGGATATTTTCTCCCACAGTAGGACATAACCTAAGATTTTTTGTTTGGAGAAATAAGCTTTGTTTTTGTTTTAATCCTGTATTTCTTCTGTGGTGGTACAGCATGTACGAATACCATCACATTTATTTTATTAGACTAACGTGGTTATATGTGCACCTAGATGATTCCAGACCTCCAGTTGATTTCTCGGGCGTTCAGAATGATTTGATAACTTATGTAGTTGTATTTGAGGGATGAGACAAACTTAGCGGTCCCCCCTCTCCTCCACCATCTTCATTCCTCTCTGCACCTAGATGATTTCAAAGCCCTTTTGCCTGCATTCTTCATCGGGTTCTTCCAGTCCCTCCTTGAGAAGGGGAAAGCAGGGGAACTAATTCTGCTCTACAGGTAAGAATCTGGTGTTAGAAAGATCCTATGATCAACCCAAGGTTTCGCAGAATTATTCAAGGACTCCATTTGGACATTCGGCAACTCATCTCTAAGGGGGAGGTAATGGCCACCATGGGAGGTTGTGGTGTGAGCACCCATCGGATGATGTCAGCAGCTGCCTGGCCTATAACTGGCACTACTGAGTCAGTGCGCATTCCGAAAAGAAGGTCTCCCACCTCTTTGTGCGGCCCTTATGTTTACTGTCAAGGTGTTGGGTGTGACGTTTTTATCTCTTAGGCACTGAAATGTAGGAGAAAACGAAAAATAAGGTAGAAGGTGGGAGGAAGAGAAAGGGAGGAAGGGGAGGAGGAAAGCAAGGGAAGGTTGGCCGTGGTTAAATATTTCACACATGGTGGCTCTGAATGTTTCAAATACTCGTGTAAAGTGCTGACTTCATCATTCTACAGAGCATTTACGAGATAATATCTAAGAAGCACTTTGAGTGCCTTGGAAAACAGTGTTAGATAAATATAAAATACTGAGAATATAAAAGTGGCAGATAATCTCAGATATACAGGCTGTGCATTAAAAGAAATAAAGCTGCTTTATTCATCACAGTGATCGATGTCAAGTGAGGAAAGCAGAGTTTTTGTTCCTTGGCTGGGCAACCAGTCTGCTTTTCCTAAGGATTAATGTAGCGTAAACATGTCTACCACCAATAAAAGATTCTAGAGAAATATTGCTTTCCTTGTTGAACATGTGGATGAAACATTGCTAATTTGGTCTCAGCAGAAACAATTCAGCTGTATTTAGTGCAGAAACTTGTGTAACCTGAAGTCATTGATAGTAAGTAAAAAATGTTAAGATCAAGTAGTTCATGGATGCGAGGTTTAGAGTGTGACCTGATTTTATCTCAGAAGGGTATCTTTGCGGACATGGCTTCGAATATTCTGGACATTATCGTTTGAACCAATTAGCACGGTGATTTCAAAGAACGACAACATAAAGGGCAATCTTTTCTCAATTTCATTAATACTAAAATTCTTATACCAACTTAAAGAAAAGTGTACTATAAGTTTGACCATAAAATACTTTACTATAAAACTGGAAGTCGAACAATAATTTCTTTCCTTTCTCCTGAGAAAATGATGTTGAAAAAAAAAAGCTACATGTGCAAAGTTACTTTTAGCTGCATTATTTGTAATAGAAAAACACGGAAACAACTTAAATAATTTAAAAAAAACAGTTAATAAATAATTGCATGTTGATAAAATAGGTTATTATACAACCATTAAAATGACAAACATGGTGTTTAGAAAAAGCTGAGAAAATGTTTACAATATGTTTTGAAAAGTGTCAAAGAAAAGTGTATGTATAATATGACTATGTCCATGTAAAAAAAACCTGTATGTTTATGCGCATAAAGTGTGAAGGGAACATGAAGAAATGGAAGTCCTTGTTGCGTATCAGTCAGCGTAAGCCAGGTTATGCTACAGTAACGAGTAATCCCTGTCTATCAGTGACTCACGTCAAATGCTCATACTATGTGATCGGGCTGTGCTCATGGTAAGCACTCAGGGACCCAGGCTGAGAAAGTTTCCATCTTCCCACCTGCTTCCTCAATTATCAAAACCTTGTCAGAGGAAAGATGTGATTGGTACTATATCCTAAAGATTCTATATGGCGGTGAAATATGTGACTTCTACTTACATTTATTTGGTTAAAGCGAGTCATATTGTCATGCCCAACTTCAAAGGGGCAAAGAGGCTAACTCCTACTATGTGATCAAAGAGGGAACCAGGAATATTTGATAAGTGATACTGATGAATCTTACAATGAGATTGATAGAATTATAGATACTTTTCCAAATATTTTACAATGTGAAAGTACATTTTACACTATCATGACCTCAGATTCTACCGAAAGCCAGACTTTGGGAGTTGATGATATATATACTATACTAATCATTCCTTTTAACCAAAAATTCTTTAAAGGGTACGTTTTTAAAATTCAAATATTCTCAATGGACTGAGGTGATAAACATTTTCATCTTAGGAAATAGAATCTGATTTCAAACATTTTCAAAATGTTTCTGGCTTCACATCATTGTAATATGCAATTTATAAATTATATGGAAAAGGAAATTTCAAGAAGGGATTCTGTTATAAATATTTATGTGTTGCTAGAAAAATACATTTTTTGCCCGTGTACACTATAACAATTTCCTTGCTTCAGCAAGTAATCAGCAATAAAGAAAATACATGTCATGCTAGTAGGGTTTTAAATATTCCAGTATATAAACTCCTGAAAAATATCCATTGAAAAAGAATGAAAGATAGTGTGGTGTACAGCAAAGAAAACTGACTTTGGTATCAGTTAGGTTCAAATGCTGAACCACCATTTATGAGTTATTTAACCCTGGGCAATCGGGGCTAATGTCTTCCATTTAAAAAATGAAGAATTCTTCCCCTGTGTATATTGTTGTGAAGTTTATGAAATAACACATGCAAAGCACTTAGAAAAGTGTCTAGCACATGGTAGATAAATAAATGATCGTTTGTTTATGTGTTAGCTGAATAATGGGCAATTACAATTACATAATAATCCTGCCATACACTAAGGGGAGTAGATATCTTTCAAATTCCTCTCTGTTAGGAATAAATATGTAGAGATATTTCGCCAAAGCAACCATGATCTGATTGTTCTTACTGAATGGAGATACTGTTCAAGCAGAACTCCATGAGATGCCTGTATTTTTTTTTTTTAAAGATTTTATTTATTTATTTGACAGAGATAGAGACAGCCAGCGAGAGAGGGAACACAAGCAGGGGGAGTGGGAGAGGAAGAAGCAGGCTCATAGCAGAAGAGCCTGATGTGGGGTTCGATCCCAGAACGCCAGGATCACGCCCTGAGCCGAAGGCAGACGCTTAACCGCTGTGCCACCCAGGCGCCCCTAAGATGCCTGTATTTTAACGGATGCTCAACCAGCATGGGATGCTTGCCGTTGCCGGGGACAGTGCCATGCGTGTAGGGAGCCCTGAATATGCAACAACAGAGGAAGGCAATGCCAGCGGTCAAACCTCCTCTTAGGGACCCGTGATGGGTCAATTCCTCTCTGGGAGCAAGCCACGTGAGAGGAATGAAGCCATCCAAAGGCAGCGGGGTTGGCCTTGGGAAGTAGAGGGACACATAGGTCCCTGTAACCTCTGCGCCATTCTGTCCTGTTAATAGGGTATTCAGGAACACGGACATGGTCAGGCTGGCTCAGACAAACTGGAACCGTGTTGCCCTAAGAGCTTGGCATGTGTTCTCATGGACCGCCGGTGGCTTTCCTGGGTTTGAGAATCCCCTCTCTCTGGGTCAGGCTGGCTCTGTGGGCTCCGTCCCATTTCCCCAGTCCCTGCTGGAGGTACTCATGTGAGGTGCATGACCCAAGGAAAACTTCCAAAGCTCAATCGGGATTGGTGATGAAGAGAGACAGCAAAGTGGGTCCCATTCCTGCCAGAGAGGCAATGTTATCCACGTGGTTTGTCATCCTTCTGAAACCCGTGCAGAGGGTTCTGAGATATATGAACATGGACCATACGGTATTCAGTGACTGTGCAGAGAGACTAGAAACTGTTCCATGACTTTGCAGCTTCTGGGGCCACACTTGATCTTGGGATGCTCAGTGCCTCCTTCCTTTTGCACAGACAAGCGTTACCTTCGAATGAGGCTTGAGTCCCTCCCCTTGTGACCACCCGAGTACTCCCCACCTCTCCCCACCCAGGCTCCTGCCCTCACTGATTCCTTACCATGGCCTGTCTGCACTGTGTGTGTTGTCCAGCACTATCCCTTACGTACCTGGAGTCTTGTGTTCTCAATGATGCTGTAAATCGCCTGTTAGCAGGGACCAGAGCTTGGGGACCTTTTTACAGCCTACATATGTTTCAGCATATCTTTAGGTGCGAAGTGGACATTTACTTAACTATTTCCTGCAATTAACTAAGAGTTCATTTGGCACATCTGGCTGCAGAAGAGTGAATTTGGCTTTCTTTCTACCCTGTTCTAAAGGCTGAGGCTATTTTACATCTTATTTTTTTAAAGATTTTATTTATTTATTTGAGAGAGAGAGAGGGAGCACAAGCCAGGGAAAGGGGCAGAGGGAGGGGGACAAGCAGACTCCCCGCTGAGCAGGGAGCCCAATGCAGGGCTTGATCCTAGGACTCCGAGATTATGACCTGAGCCGACTCAGGTGCCCAGCTATTTTCCCTCTTTATTTTATTTTAAAGATTTTATTTTTAAGTAATCTCTACACCCAACGGCTTGAACTCACAACCCTAAGATCAAGAGCCACTGGCTCTTCTGGCTGAGCCAGCCAGGCTTCCCTATTTACCTTCTTTATTAAACCTGAATACAGACTTGCATAGAAGTCTCCCAAAGGTGACAAAAGGAACCTAGGAAATATCTAGTAGCCTTAGGTCTTTTCCTGATTAGAGCATTCGAATGATTCCTGCCACTTCCAAAATTTCTCCTGGGACACATTTGTGGCCTTAGCTTGTGTGAAGATTCATTTCTTCTGTTGGCAAACATGTAATTACTGTCGGCTGGCAGATCTTTGTGGGTGGGGATTCTATTATTGCCACTTTTATCCCATCTGACTAGCATAGTTTCCGATGCACTGTAGGCCCTCACATATTTGTTTCATAAGTGAATTTCTGCTTTGTTTCTCTTATTTCCACATTGCAAAGTATTTTCTCTTGGCTTAGAAGATAACCAAATTATACCTGAACATTAAAAGGAAGATAGAGTGAGTGTAAGAGTCAGCAATAATGAGCTTCCAATCTTTCCTTTCAACGGTCCTGGAAGCTGCTTCTCTGATCTTAGAAGTTGTGTTTAAAATCTGACTCAGAGATTTGCTTTCCTTTGACCCCACCTCCCTAAGCCCATAAATGCTGTTTTCCGTAATTGTCTGCTGGGAAAGGCCCCTACCTTCTCTCCAAAGCCTCTCTTCTCCAGATGGTGTCAGCCATCACATCCTTGAAGGAGGACAACATGTTTAGTCTTATGAAAGGATACATGGGGGGCACCTGGGTGGCTCAGTCGGTTAAGAGTCCGCCTTCAGCTCAGGTCAAGATCCCAGGGTCCTGGGATCAAGCCCCACGTTGGGCTCCCAGCTCAGCAGGGAGTCTGCTTCTCTCTCTCCCCCTGCTTGTGCTCCCTCTGTTCCTGTCTCTCTCTCTGTCTGTCAAATCAATCAATCAATCAATCAATCAATCTTTTAAAGAAAGGATATATAGTACAGGGAAGGGTCTAGGGAAAGATAGAGTATGGTTTGGGAAAGTAAAAAAAAAAAGTGGGACTTTGGTGCTGAGCTTCTTCAAAACTGATCGAAAGGACCTGAGAGAGGACTTCTAGAAAGAAAGCACCCACCTGACTTTTCTTCTCGCCATAGAAATGGGAGTTAACCAGAACTGGTGAAAAAAAGCATGTTTTCCCTTCTCTGTTCCTCCATTAATGTTGGTTCTGTAGAATAGACAGAAAAAGAATCAAGGAGAAATTTTTGTTCCAGAAAGAATTTGAATAAACATTTTAAACGGAACTCATAGCACTGGTACAAGGCTGGTGCTGGCTGCTGATTCTGGCTCCTTTTGTCCTGTGGGTAGAGCTCAGAAAGCAGGGACAAGGATGGGGAAGTCTTTCACACCTGTAACATTCATATGAATGGATTTCTCCCACTTTTCTTTTTCAGGCCTTTATGAATTCCCCCAAAAGAAAGAAAGAGAGAGACGGAGAGAGGGATGGAGGAAGGAAGGAGGGAAGAGAGGAAGTAGGAAAGAGGAGAAAGAGGAAGAGGGAGAAAGAAAGGAAGGAAAAAGGGACACTTGGGTGGCTCAGTTGGTTAAGCACCCAACTCTTGATTTCAGCTCAGGTCTTGATCTCAGGGTTGTGAGTTCAAGCCCTGTGTTGGGCTTCATGCTGGGCATGGAGCCTAATTTAAAAAGAGAGAGAGAGAGGGCGAGAGAGAAAATCTGTCCTTGTTGTTACTTTAAGCTAAATAAAATTTGGCTGGAAAATGAAATTATTTTAAAAGAAAAAATTAGTGAATAGTAATATTGATTGTAATCAACCAGTCCTTTAATTTAAACTGGATTGATTTTCATATCCCTTTGGTTCAGGGTGTCTACCAACAGCAAAGAAACTACAGAATTATTCTACCACTGTGCTCTCACCTTTGTTTTTATTTTTTTCAAGATTTTATTTATTTATTTATTTATTTATTTATTTATTTATTTATTTATGAGAGAGAGAGCGCACAAGCAGGGGGAGGAGCAGAGGGAGAGGGATAAGCAGACTCCAAGCTGAGTACAGCGCCACCACAACCCTGAGATCATGACCTGAGCCGAAATCAAGTTGGCTTAACTGACTGAGCCACCCAGGCGCCCATATTCTCTCACTTTTAACTAGTGCCTTTGGAGTTCATGGTTGGTATGACCATTCCCACCGGCTGGTTTAAGCCAATGAAAGCCAAAGCTAATTTTTCCAAACGCAGTGGGAATATACCATGCTACAGGGATATTTGGTCATCAGTGATATTCTCAGAATCTCCAAAGACAGGAAATGAGAAGGTATATTCTGTAGTGAAGATGATGACATCAGTATTCTCCACGGTGCTACTGTCTTCAAAAATGATGGCTGTTTGCATGAATTCTCTCACACTGGATTTGACCATTATTTTGCCATGAATGTTTTGATTGGGAAGGCTGTCAATGAAGTTCACTTGCGAGTTTCGAAATCTGTAAAACCAGGGAAGATGATTCATCTTAGTCTTCGTTTCCCTCCATGTATTCATTCACTTATCCATTTACTCATTCCAGGAACTTTACTGGGTATTCTTTTTCTGACTTCTGTGTCCACAGATGAGATCAAGATGTTCTTTGGGAAAGGTCACGACTCTAAGGTTATGCTTTTCCTCATGTCTTCCTCTTCCTCGACAAGGCCATTATCATACTAAGAAGCCAGTAAAAAGCCAGGAAAACATGTCAAACACAGCTATTTACATGAGTACAAGACAGAGGTGAAGGTCACGGCCAGAATGCGAGGGCCCCATTCTTGGCTTTGATCTTGGTTCTCAACTCTGATCAAGTCCCACCTCTCCTTCTCTCTCTACGGTGATGCCTCAGCTCTTGCCAAGTGGTGAGATCATCAGCTGAACTTCACACGGTGGTGATGACTGTGTACCTAGAGCAAAGCTTCATTTATCCGGCACTGTCATGTAAACAGAATTTTGAGGACACTAAAATTTACACAAGTAAGGAAATCCTTATTTGAATTTAATTCCTTTTTTACTTTGTGTTTTGACAAAGACATTTCTAAAATTTATCACACTCTTGTCTCTTTTTTTGAACCACGTGGAACGAACATAACTTAACCTGCTTTTATTACCCATTCTCATCATTAAGCACCTTAATTACTGCCCAAATGCTATAATGAGGTTTTAATGTCTCCTCCCTGTGCTGGTCATTATTACAGCTCTTGTCACTGAGACTGTAGCCAGCAGTATTTCCCCTTCTCATTTGTTGCTCTGGCCTGACAAACCAGACAACCCATGGTTAGAATTATCTGTAAAATTAAGGGTCAATAAATTCAGAGGGATTATTTCCAATCCTGTCTCATTAGTGAAGGGTATGGGTTGTAATGTATATAAGCTTGTTTTTTTGTCCTTTCCAGTATTTATAATCACATCCGCTGAGACAAATGCACCCTAGAGGGTAACATAAATGCCTTTTCTGAGGCTTGGGACCCTAGTCTGCATGATTGCAAACTTGAATTTAATTTATCCTCTGCCCAGTTATCATCACAGATGCCATCATGGTCTTGCTGACACGTCATTAAAGCAAATGAAAAGGAGAATGTCCATGGGGTAGCCTTTGTCCTATACACGGTTCAATATTCAAACCCCTCATCTGGTTTTTAGAAACATCTGGAATAAAGTAGGAGTGTGTGCAAAGTGGGGTAGTCGGGGCAGTTGTGGGGTACAACAAAGAACATAGGAGTTACCTGGTCTCTTTGGTAAAGAGAGAAACATAGGTCTACTCCACGGGGTAAAGGTGTGTAGGACTGGAAATGAGGCAAGAGCCAGAGTCCCTCCCCACACTTCAGTGCCTCCTCCTGCTGGCTCTTTGGAGCATGAGTGGGCCACTTCATTGTTTGGGGACCCTGCTGAGGACTTGGCCTGTGCTCACAAAAGACTCAACTCTTCTTGCCCAGACTCTAGTGTGTGTTCTTAAAAAAAAAAAAGAAAAGACTCAGTAAATCAAGATTTCACAACCTTTGCATAGTGTAACTATGTGTTTCCTGATCATAGACGGCTTCTCAAAATCAAGGGCTTTTGCCTTGTACGTATCAAGCGCCCCAGCGGCTCCTGGGCACTCTCCTCTTCTGGGTCTCCTGAGCTCTGCCAGACTCCAGCCCGGGATTGGCACGGGCATTTTCTCTTGGCCAGAGCCCCCAAATCCCACACCTTGCAAAGGGCTGGGGATCAGCTTAAACCTCGTTTTTACTCCTTGGCTCAGCCCTGGTGTCCTCATTAGTTCTCTGATGTCAGCTATTTATTTCCATGTGCACGAATCCTAAATATATGTCTCTACATAAAGTGTTAGTTCTTATTAAAGCATAGCGACAACAAAAAACGAAACACAACAACTTGATCCTTTTTCTTTTTGATTAGTTCTTTTATCCTCAGGTTGAAAATGCGGCAAATCAATGAACAAGGTGATATAAATTTTATCACTAGCCATTTTTTTCCCCCTAATTTCCTGTCCGCCTTTCTACTAGCTGGTACTCTCTGAACCTCAATTTTCTGGGCTCTAAAATAAAGGGGGTTAAACTAAATAATTTCTTAAGGCCTCCCTGGTTCTAAAATGCTATGGTACCTATTACATGCCTTTACCTCATTTAACTGGTCAAAAAAAACTCCTTTAAAATATTGTTTTGTGCCAGTCTCAGCCTATTGAAGGAAATGCTACTGGCTGAGAATGCCTGGGGGCCCTCACCTGGGCCCCAGTGAGTTTCCTACAGACACGTCCCCTTTCCAAACCAATGTTATAACTGGACCAATCCTTGTAGTTCTAATGACTGCAAAATGCCAGTTAGTAACAACCATCAGGAAACTTTGAAAAAATAAAGGTTTAAAACTTAGAAGACCTGGAAATTACACAACACACTTAGGATCATGCAGTGAGATCACAGGTAGGGGGGGGGGGGAGAGCTCACCGGCCGAGGGGTTCTGCTTTTATTGGGGTTGAGGGTGGGGACCTAAGGTTTCGAGGGTTTACTCTCTATTGGTGACCCTAAATCTTGGGGATTCAAAGTATGAGAAAGAGAAAAGACAAGTGGCCCAAATGGTCAGTTAGCAAAATCAGCCAAGATCTCTGAAACAAAGAACATCGGCGCGGAGAGGCAGCCTGACTCTTTACGGAGCTGTGCGGCTGGCAATGTGCTTGTCCCAGATAACCTGGGACATGGATGCCCCCTTGAAATAGCCGCCTTGCCGCCTGCATCTCAAAAAGAGAAAAAAACCGTCAGGGCTTATACTATGAATGTGAAATTTTGTTTATCATATCATTTTTCTGACTTTTTGTCCTCTCTACATTGGATACTTTTAAAAATAGAAAATACTTTAAACAGACAAGAAAGCAAATGAACTCATGCAACAGCTACAAAAGTATCGTGTATGGTGATACATATATGCACCTGGCACTTGGGGGGGGACCAATTAATACCGTTGGAATGAATGAATGATCTGAACCACAGAGATGACATTGTTGTTCGTAAACATCTGTGATTCCCCCAGGATGGCCAGCAGAGGGCGAGCTTGGACATTGACAAAACTCACCACTGGTTTAGATGGGTTACCTCGGTGTGTGGGCTCCCCTCAGTGAACAACTGGATTATTGTGCAATGGCTTAGCACATTTCTGACAACTGCTCTATTTGCACTCTGTTAACCGTACTAAATAAGCACAACTACGCGTGTGTACAAGTGTTCACAGACCTCCAAGTGGGAGGCACGTGAAGTAACTATTCGGAAAACTTGCAATATTTCAGTCACTTATCTAGATCATTCTGAACCCTCTAAATCTTCTTTGCAGGTTGTAGATACCTTTCTACACCATGCCTGTCAGGACAAAAGAGTGATGATCTGAATTAATTATCCAAGTTGCTGGATTTTATTTCACCAGTGCTTCACTCTCTCTCTCTCTCATGGTTAAAAAAAATCTATGAAATGTGAAAGACTGTCCCCTATATACACACATACCCAATCCTTGTCTCCAGAGGAAGCCACTGTTAAGTGTTTTGTATCTTCCTAAAACAGCATATACATGTACGATCATAGGTATATAGTTTCTTTCTATAAATG
Source organism: Ursus americanus (assembly GCF_024610735.1). Taxonomy (NCBI): domain Eukaryota; kingdom Metazoa; phylum Chordata; class Mammalia; order Carnivora; family Ursidae; genus Ursus; species Ursus americanus. The sequence goes on along the minus strand of NC_142128.1, from coordinate 50,059,096 downwards.
GGGTCACAAATGCACATGGTCCCACAATTAGATTTTTTTCAGTGAATATCTTTTGATATCTGCATATATAATTGTGCTTCAATCCTTCTGAACCATGTAATCTACAATATGGATGTATTAACTACCAGAGATCTTGACAAAGATCTTGACAAAGGGCAAAAGGCCAGTTTCTGGTCATGACTACTCAGTATCCATTGGGCCCAGCCAACAAACTCAAATCCCCCACCGCCTTTTGCCCATAGAAACGTGTTCTTAGTGGAAAGCCATACACACAAGCCTTGAATCTTGGTAACCCTTGGTTTGGGCATCAGCACAGGCAAGTGGAGAATCCCTAAGCCAACAAGACACAACTCTAAGAAACCAGACCTGCTTACGACGTGGCTGAGCTCCACAGCCAGGTCAGCTCCAGCATTCCATTGCCAATCATGGGAATTCCCTTTCCCATCAACCCCTTTGGACCCTTGCGGTCTTTGCTATGGAAACACTGCGGAAGCAGTCATTGAAAATAGCAGTTTAGATTCAGGAAACACAAAGCTTACATCAGTTCCTCCATAATAGTATAGTAAGCTTTTATAGTAAGCTTTCTAGTTTCATGGTGAGCCTCCTTTGAAACTAAAATCTATGTAGTTTCATGTTCGACTTCTCCATTGGTCCTTCTAGGATCCACAAATATCAATTGATGTTAACAGAAATTTGATTTGCCATAGCATACACATGAAGTTATTTTATAGACATTTTTACAGAGCAAATTTATTTTGGCGATATCTAAATTCATACAGTGAGCGACATTTTTTCTATGATTACCACAATGGACTCTCAAAATTGGAAAATCAGATCGTCTGGTCCGATCTTACGTTATATATTACTACAGCCTTGCTATGCAAAATGTGATCTGCAGACCAGCAGCAGCCTCACCTGGGGATTCTGTCAAAGGCAAGTCCACGGGTCCCACTCCAGAAGCACTGAATCAGAATCTCAGGAAGCCGGAACCAGCAATCTGGTTTTTTAAGTTTCCCAGTGATTCCTACCACATGAGAAGTTGAGAACCACTGATCTGAAAACCCCTCACTAATGGTCATGAGTTTCAGCTTACATATCTCCTGACTTGGGAAACTCACTATTTCACAAAGCAGACCATTTCATTTTGGGATATGAAAATCCCTTCTTGGCACGTGCACCCCAATGTTCATAGCAGCAATGTCCACAATAGCCAAACTGTGGAAGGAGCCGGGATGCTCTTCAACAGACGAATGGATAAAGAAGATGTGGTCCATATATACAACGGAATATTACTCCACCATCAGGAAGGATGGATACCCACCATTTGCATCAACATGGATGGAACTGGAGAGGATTATGCTAAGTGAAATAAGTCAAGTAGAGAAAAACAATATCATATGGTTTCACTCATATGTGGAACGTAAGGAATAGTGCAGAGGACCACAGAGGAAGGAAGGGAAAACTGAATGGGAAGAAATCAGAAAGGGAGACAAACCATGAGACACTCTGGACTCCGGGAACCAAACTGAGGGTTACAGAAGGGAGGGGGGTGGGGGGATAGGGTAGCCGGGTGATGGGTATTAAGGAGGGCACGAGTGGTGATGAGCATTGGGTGTTATATGCAACTAATGAATCGCTGAACACTACATCAAAAACTAATGATGTGCTACAGGTTGGCTAATTCAACATAAAAAAATAAAGAGAATACATTAAAAAAAAAAGAAAATCCCTTCTTGGGGGAAATCCCTTCTTATTTTGAGCCAAGGCCACCTCCCTCGAAGTTCTTCCTAACAGCTCTTGTCCTGCCCCACAAGAACACACACAACAACGACTCCATTGTTCAACGGAGTTCATATCGCAGTCAAACACGGTGATCGTCCTCCTCTCCTGCCCTAACATGTGTGTGCCAGCCTAAATCGTGTCAGTGGTTTGTAAACGTCCGCCATGCTGTGTTTGCCTGACTCTTCACTATCCTGGTTGTTCTCCTCTAATTATGTTCTGTTTTGTCGCCATTCCTCTTGGAGTGGGCACTGGAGCAGAGCAGAGCCGTGCGGTGTGGTCTGACCACGCAGGGTGAAGAAGGCGGCTCTCTTCTGTTGAAACCTAAGTGACATTGTCTTGGGCTTAGACATTCCGATTAGAACAGGCTTTTTCTTTTATAAAATGTAAAACCTATGGAAGTCAGGTTTTCCTCTAATTGTATTATTTGGGTTAATGACTTACTGTTGGTCATTATCAAGAGAATTTTAAAGAGGACAAGAGAGAGACGGTTGAATACCAACCCTGTAACCAACATCTAGGTTAGGTGTTCTCACAAAGGCCGCCTATGAAGAATTGATTACTAATCTCTTTTTATATCAGGAAACTGGGGCTCTGAGACTTGCCCAGCTGAGGGTTCCAGTCTGCTCTTCCAGGGCCCTTGTCCTTGCCTTAGGGCTGCCCCCTCACCACCACCCAGCTTGTGTGCCCACAGCACGTCTGGGACACCCGGCCTGGCACTGCACACTTGCTGCCTGGTACTGTAACGATCTTCCATGGCTTCTGTCCTTTGCCATAAACTCTGACGGCCAGGAACCAGTCCTGTTTCTCTCTCTATTCCCCGCAGGGAGCTGTTCCAGCTCACAGTAGGTTCTTGGTTTACCTGTGTTAAGTTGTAGATTGGATGTGTACTGCCTCCCATCCCAAGAACATTGTGACTTGGAATCTCCAGAGTCCTTCCACGTTGTCACAATGTTCAAAGTGGGGGTGGGGTGGACTCCAGCCCTTCGTCCAAGCAGCACTTGATGGCCCCCAGACCACTGATCCCAGCACCCATCACTGCTGCTCTCTCCATTCCCATCTCCCCCTGGAGGAACAAAATACACCATTCCCAGCGCTGCAAATCCAGGTAAATGAGGATGAATTGCCATTCAGTGAAGATACCTCCACATTGTGAAGATCTCTAACAGCTCATTTTTTTCCAGATATAACCCAATGCGCTAGAATTTTGGTTTCTTCTTTCCTTCCCAGGCTTTCCAGATGGAATTAGCGACAATCAGTCCCATTTGGTTCCTAAGTCATTACTGACCATCAGGGAGAATGTGGACCCGGACAATATATTAGGACCCAGATGTTTTAATCTCTCCTTTATCTCTAGTCAAGTGGGTTACAGGCTCTCTGTGCCATCATCTCAGGGAACAATAAGCCAGAGGTTTGAGAAATGCAGAAGTTGCTATTTGTCTTGAAAGTCTCAGGGCCAGATGAAGGTCAGGGATTGTATTAGATGGATGGAGGTCTCTGTGACGTGTCCTGTATAAGCAACCACCCTGACCTGCATGGACACAAGCAGGCTAAAGAATGTCATTTGTGAGGGGCACCTGGGTGGCTCAGTGGTTATGCGTCAGCTCTTGGTTTCAGCCCGGGTCATGATCTCAGGGTCATGAGATCAAGTCCCCAGTTGGGCTCCATGCTCAGTGGGGTGTCTGCTTGAGATGCTCTCTCTTCTTCTACCCCACCCCACCCCGCCCTCTCTCTCTATAAAAGTAAATACATAAATCTTAAAAAAAAAAAAAAAAAAAAGAATACTCTTTGTGGGACTCATGCTGCATGAGTGACCTCAGGAACCTGGTTAGTGACAATAGCTGTCCTCCGGGTCAGAACAGGCCCTTCTGGTCTGGACACTAAGAGCTACAAATTTTGCCTTGCATCCCCTCGGGCTCCAGGCCGGGCTGGCCCCCCAGGATGGAATCCAGGAGGGGAGGCAAACACACCTAGCCCAGGCTCCTTGAATATGTAAAGACATGATAACATAGGAATACGGCTCGCTCTGCAATGCAGGTAGGTGAACAAATGTGCAACCTCAGACCCCATCCTTTGCCCTATAAATACGGCGCTTCATGGCAGTCTGCCCTGTGGAGAGGATGCCCTGCCCAGGTCTCTCCATCAGGACTCCAGCCTGGCTGTCTCCACAGGGCTTCCCGTGCTGATGAGGTTGGATGTCCTAAGTACCTGATTTGATGTAACTTGGTCTTATTCTCCTTTGCTGCTTACTATTGCCCTCATCTATGCATAGGTTTTCCTTTTCTTCTTTCTGTTCCTATTAGATCTTTTAACATCGATAAAGTGCTTTTCCCTTTCGAAACTGAGAATATGGCTGCTGTGAATCTTTTCTTTTAGAACAGGGATTAAAGGAAGAAACAAACCGGAGGCAGAGAGGGGCCTCCTCTGGAATACACAGGTCCCACCTGCTTCCAGAACCAAGCCATTATCTCCAGGCCCTGCTCTGCCCAGTCTTGACCCTCCCCCACAACCATGTTTTAATGGCAGTGCCTCTGAACTTGCCCAGGCTGTGGCTATTTTTGAAAACATATGCGGAACCATTCTCCCAGCCACCTGACATTGTTCAAAGCTTAGTTGTCTTCCTAGCACTTGGTAACACTTTATTTTCAATATGGCCCTGGGGATAAAGTAGGTCGGGGAAGTACTAGTATGATCCCACTTTCCTGATGAGGAAAGTCACAACTAGTTAAGAGTCGTCCTTTGTTCAAAGTCTGCACATGGTAGAGAAGCCAGGCTACATACATGGGCTGACTGACTGCCCGTCAGCTGCTCTTCGCGGCATTCTCTGGGGACTGCACACAATATTTCACCATGCCTACCCACCCACACTGCCTTCTGGGGCATTCATGGCTGGACCCCCTGTAGTCCCAAACAGTCATGCTCTGGACAGCATGTCTTTGCCAGCCCTGCTCTCAGCTTCCTGGACTGAGGAAGCCCCTGATCCTTCCAAAGTTAGTACTGAGGGGGAGAGATCAGAGGGGGTAACATACGAAGAGCTGCCATGTTACTGAGGAGGCTAAGGCAGGCTCTATGGGCCATGGATAAGGTAACACAAGGATGTCACCCAGCGGAGAGAGACAGAGAGGAGACAAGACAGAAGCGGAAGGTAATGGCCCAGCCCTTGAGAAGGAAATAGACCATCTATTTCCTATTTTCTAAAATGGCTGTTACTCTGGCTGTCTGTACTCCTGAAATAACCCCATTTTCTTAAGTTTGCTGTGTTGTGTGCAATGACTTAAGGCTAACCTGAGTCCCGGTGAGGTCAGAGCACTGAGCCCTGAGCCCTGAGCCCTTCCTACAAAGAGTGTTGACTGAACAAGTCAGATGCCACGACCCGTGGGGCGTCGCCAAAACAGAAGCGGGGAATCCATGCAGGAAACAGCCTGAAGTCTTGGGTCCTTTCTTCTTCATGCACCTCTCGGGGTTTTGTCTTTGAACTATTACATAGTCCCTTGATTCTTTTAGGGAGAAGTTTAATTAAAGTTCTAACCAGTTGTTCATGCCCCTTGCTCATGTAACACTTTGTTTATTTCTGTACAAGAAATTAAGATGTTAAGTTGTGATCTATATATGTATTTGTCTCTCCACCAGACTGTGACTTCCAGAACAGAAGAGACTAGCTTGTCTTTGCATATCCTTTGTCTAATACCGCACCTTGCATGCCATAGGGACCCGATAAATACGCAAACAATGAAGCATGAATAAAGTACCAAAGACAGGTTTACCTCAGTAAATGGTGTGAAAATATACCCTGAACAAAAGAATAAATAATGTGGAAACTTATGACTGACCTAAAGTCAAATTCCCTCTCCCCATCCCATTAAAACAACAGCACAAGCAAACAGGATATAGCATAATAATTACATTTCATATCTTCTTTCGGTGGAACCTCAAGGCAGAATTATTGTACACTTTCCACGTCCTGTCGTAGTAAAACGCCACCACTGGCTGGCTGGGTTATGGCCATGCTTCCGGAGCCTTCCCAGCGCTTGGCCCAGGTGCTGTGCCCTCTGAATCATGAACACAGCCTACTCCCACAACTGACTTCCCTTTATGGAGTGCTTTCTGCAAATGTAGTCAGCTTTCCAGAAAATAGCTGCAGGCATTTCTCGCCGAAGGGCCAGAGGCATGGTGGAAGTGATCATTTACCGAGAAATAGGGACTCTTTTGATCAGAAAAGCATGGGCACCAGCCCCCTGGAATCAGCTTGGTGTTAAATTTCTAGGAATTTTGCAAGCCGATTTTTAAACACAGTCATTAGGCAAATTTATGTAAACTTACAACTAAATGCATTTCGTTAAAAATTGAAGACAATAAAAATGCAAAACCTATCACTTCCCAATTATTTTGCTGCGTGTCACTGTTCCCCATCCTCGAGGGGTTATCTATAGACACACTGTTATTTGGATGGTGGAACCAGGACATAATGAGGCGCGATTGTGCCCCTTCTCCCAGCTCCGCATTCGGGGATATCGTTTGGTAGCTGAGACTGGCCTTAGTGGGAGTATTTCCACCTTAGAAATCAGCAAACGCTACCAATCAGGGCTATTCCTGCCTCCCCAATCCTGTTGTTAATCACTGGCCAGCACACCCCCGAGGTGCCCTGGAATAAACTTTTTTTGGTTTGAGCCTTGCCTCGCAACGAGAACTGAACGTTCAAACAAGGACAGTGCCTTAGAACACGCATGAGAACATTGTTGAGAACATCTGCTCAGCAATCGCTAATCCCCCCGAAAGAAAGAGTCCCATAAAATTGTTGGAACTTAGGCTCCCTTGCTTCACTTCATGAAAGCCACCCTGTGTAGACCGTCACTCTCCCTGGGAAGCGCTCCTCCTGGGAACCAAACGCTAGAAAGAGATGATGTCTCAACTGCATTTTCATACGCTGACTGCAAACCTTTAATGAAAAAGGCAGAAAAAGTACATTAAAAGCCTCGTATTGATCCATCAGGCTTTTTATGATCACAGACACAGAAGCGGAGTGGTAAAGCAGAGGCCATTATCTTGCTGTGATAACAGCAGGACAAATAAACAGGAAAACATTAAAAAAAAAAAAAAAAAGAAAGCGTAAGTATGCGCTTTCGTAAGCTGATTGCAAAGAAGTCACCACCCTTGGGACTTTATCATTCATCAAGGTAGTAAAAAAGTCACAGTGATTTCAACTGATGGTGGATGAGGGGACAGCCTACAGATCAGATACCTTGCAACCCAATGTAACTGTGCACACGCAATTCTCTTGGCTTCATTTGCATGTTTTGAATTCAAATTAAACCAAGAAATCATTGCTAGAAATTTACGAGGTAGTAAGATTGTTTTTCACCCAAAGGTAGGTCACAGTCCAATGTATTAAGCTGATGTAGTTTCGGGATATCGGTGAGGTTCAGTGGGGTGGAGTCCGGAGCCGACGACCAAGACAGAATTCTTGGGACATCTTCGGTGCAAAAAGGTGATTTTATTAAAGCACGGGGACGGGACGCAGGGGCAGAAAGAGCGGCTGCCCCAGACCTGTGAGGGGTGGCTGATTATATACTATGGGGTTGGGGGAGGTAAGGAAAGGGAGGTTTCAAAAGGATTTTCATATGTTAAAGAAGATTCACAGGATACCAGCAGCCTTGCCATTGTCCAGTTAAGGTTGTTTTCCCTCTAGCAAGACATTAGCATCAAGATGGTTGGGGGCTTGCTGGAGGAACATTACATTTTGCCCGCTTCAAGTATCTGTCAATGGGCTGCAGACTATACGGACATTGAATTGTATCTACATTTCTTTCTGGCAGCTAGGCCCTTAATAGAAATGCTTTGTTCTTGTAAATTGCTAAGGCATTTGTAAAACTGAGGGAGGCCCACGTCCTGTAGGATTGTGATCTCCTTAAACTAACTCTTTGTTTTTCGTTCAGCCAGGAGTGTCGGAGGAATGCCACAGACATCCTTTGGTGGGAGTTGTGGGGTGTCAGCGTCTGCTTTGTCTTCAGCCAGCCTTTTGCTCCCTCATCAAAGCCACAGATTTTTTTTTTCCTGTCTAGAAGACTGTATTAGGAAGATGTATGTTAAAAGAGGACAGTAAATACTTGCTTAAAAAAAGACAATACTATAGTAATGAAAAGTGACACTTCCGCAGGCGCTGTGTTAGATCTGCTCATAGTTACTGAGTCAGACAGGTTCCTGTAGTTTCTTCCTGTTTGTAACTTTACTAGGGGTTCTAGACACTCACTTCTGCAGCTATGAAGCTCAAAAAAAAAAAAAAAAAGCAGTCGTGTGTATTTCTTTGCAGATAGCAAGTATTGTTTTGTTGAATCAGGTTGCTCGATTTTCGTTGGAACCTTTTTCCTGTGAGTTATTGTCGAAGCCGCTCACAAAACATTTATGAGCAAATAAGTTCACTAATTCAGGTTAAAAGGAAAAAGAAATCAATTTGTTAAAAGGCCAGCTGTGGCAAAAAAGATGCAAATCCTCTTACAACTTAAAAGGAAGCACACCGATCACTTTGTGTTTCTAGGTTTTTACCTTGCTTTGGGGGCAGCCCAGGAGAAAGATTTTGTGTGAGCTGTGGGGTGGCTTCTGGACTAATCTGTGTCTTCAATGAAGCCATGAAAAGTTATTTTCTATTTGGCCCCCCACCTGATACTATTTCTGTCCTCATTTCAGGAAAGAAGAGTGACTCTTCCTCATCTCGACTTTGGAACAATATTTGCACAGAAATGTGTCTTGTCCGGTGAACCCCAGTCTTAGCCAGTGTGATATTTTTACACAGGGCAAAAATTTCTACTGTGAAAGCATCTCTAGAAAAATCAAGGTAATTCCCTCAGGGGCTCCTGGGTGGCTCAAACATCTGCCTTCCACTCAGGTCATGATCCCAGCATTCTGGGATCCAGCCCCGCATCGGGCTCTCTGCTCCGAGGGAAGCCTGCTTCTCTCTCCCTCTCCCCAGCTTGTGTTCCCTCTCTCGCTGCCTCTCCCTGTCAAATAAATAAATAAAATCTTAAAAAAAAAAAAAGATAATTCCCTCAGTAAATAAAACCGTATCAGAGCCCCTTCCCACCATGTGAAACCGGCCTTCAATTCATCGGGATGTGTAGTTATATATATTTGTGAATGAATGAAGATACAAGGCAAAACACACATTCACAGGAACCCAGAAAATTTCCAGGCACCTTAGTGAGGAAGTTTGCTGGCTTCTAACTGGTCACCTGCTGTCTGTTTCTCTACATCTAGAGGCCAGAATGACCTTTGGGAGATGACTCATGTCATTGCCCTGCTCAGAAACCCTTTGACGGCTCCCCGTGGCCTAGAGAACAAAGTTATAAGGCTATAACATGGCATTCAAGGCCCCCCAAGATTTGATTCCAGCTTTCCGGCTTTCCAGCCCTTGCAATCATCCACAGGTGACTTGTGGCACTCTCTGGGAACTGGGAACTGTGTTAAGCACCTCAAATCCATTAAATCGTTTCTATCTCACGAGAACCCTATGAAGTCAATGCTGTTATTATCACTTTTTTACAGAAAAGGAAACCGAGTCTCAAAAAGATTAAATGACTGTCCTGAGGTCCCACAGAGGTCAGGGATAGAGCTTGGCTGAGGCTTTCTTGCGGAGGTGTCCGTGCTCTGACCACCACCATTCACCGCCTTGCGTTCTAGAGACCCACTGGGTCCGCTCTGCTCTTACTCAAGCTGTTGCTTTGGTTTGGACGTGCCATTTCTCCCACAATGTCTACGCCCTCCTTCAGAATCCCTGTCAAATGCTCCTGTGTCCCACACAGAAGTGGTCCCTAATCCCTGCCTGCCCCACTACCCTTGGGGGTTTCCCTCCCTCATTTCCTCTTTGTGCTTCTTAAAGCATTTCACGTTTCACTCCTCTGCTCAAAAAAAGTCTGTTGTTTTTCAGTCCTTGAGGGCAGAGCCTGTCAACTCTTTATACAAATTGCTCACAAACTCCTGCAGTAGAGTCTTGTAACTAGTCTATGTTCAATAGATTTTGTTGAGTGTAATTGAACATGGCTGCTTCCGGAAAAACCCTTCCTAACTACAGGTGGTTACATTGAAGGAACAGCAGGGGGCAGCACATTTAGTAAAAATCTGAGACAGAGGTTGAAGACCAAGGGGATACACTGCCTGGGACTGGGAGGCAGTGCAGTTTAATGAAAAAGGATGTTTTTAGTTGGACCATCTGGGTTCCAATCCTGATTCCTCCTAGCTGAGTGGCCTTTGGCACATTCTTTAATTTCCCTTAAAGTCAGTAGGGTCATTAATAAAACTTGGATGCGAATGCCCTACGGGGACATCCTAAGAGCTGGGGACTGGCACACACGTGATCCCATTTTAGATAAACTACAGCTATTATTATTAAGTACTTGTTTAGTGTCTGGTAACGTGTTTAATGCTTCTATATGTCTCTTATTTTCCCTTCCGCTTGCTCCCCACCCACACCATCTTCTCTACCTCACTGAAGTAGCATCATTATCTCCCCAAGTGCTTCACCCAAAACTGGAAGGCTTCCTTGATTCCTTTCCTTCTTTCAGCAACCAACACAATGGCAGGTTATATGGACTCTGCCTCTCACAGTATGTAATGTCTATTTATTTCTCTTTATCACTCTTGCCATCATTCTAGCCCAAAGCACCATTATGTCTTGTCTGGCTTTCTGCGATGGCCTCGAAACAGGTCTCAATGTTTCTACTTTGACCCTTCAACCCATTGTCCACACCGTATCTAGTCACCTTTACAAAATGTAAATTGGATTACACAGCACCCTGCTTGAAACCACCCAATGGCTTCCCACCATCCTTAGACTAAAACCCAGCCCCTGCACGACCTGGCCCCTGCTACCCCTCTGACCCTTCACAGTGCTCTCCTCCTCCTTCTTTGCAGCCTACTTGCTCTTTGGCTGTTCCTCCATCATGGTGGGCTCATTCCCAATTTCAAGAGCCGCCTGGCTTTCCTAAATTCCTTAAAAACACTTTCACACGAGCTTTTTCCAGTGCCTGGAATGCTTTTCCTTCTAGAATTTACATAGGCATCTCCTAGTCATTCAACTTTTTTTTTTTTTTTTTAAGAGAGAGCATGTGCATGAGGGGTGTGGGAAAGGGCAGAGAGAAAAGGAGAGAATCTTCAGCAGGCTCCATGCCCAGTGCAGAGCCCAATGCAGGGCTCAATCTTTCGACTCTGAGATCATTATCTGAGCTAAAATCAAGAATCGGACACAACTGACTGAACCACCCAGGCGCCCCTAGTCATTCAACTCTTAACTTAAATGTCACTCTCTAACATACTGTATGTATATAATTTGTGTATAGAACACACACACAGACGCACACACACCCTTTTTTGTTTGCTTGCCAAGTCAAATTTAAGTTTTGTGAGATCAGGAACCTTGTTTTTCTTGTTGAAAAGTATATCCTTAGTTGCAGGGGAAACTATTACTTGAGACGTGGCAGAGGCTAAAAATATGTCTATTGAATAAATGAATATTAATACATATAAAAAATAACAAAGATGAATAAGAATCCACATTAGCATATAGCAATGATAAAATAGTCATATTTATATGTTGAACAAATATTTATTAAGTACCTGCTGTGTACCAGGTGTTGTATGTAGTAGGGAATCAAAAGTGAGGTATAATCCCTCAGGGAGTTTATGGTCAGCTATGTTTTTATTTAAGCAACTAGGACTTTTTTTTAAAAGATTTATTTATTTATTTTAGAGAGAGTGCAAACGAGGGGAGGAGCAGAGGGGAGGGAGAGAGAGAATCCTCAAGCAGACTCCCCACTGAGATTGGACCCTGACATGGGTCTCGATCTCATGACCCTGAGATCACAACCTGAGCCAAAATCAAGAGTCAGATGCTTAACTGACTGAGCCACCCGGGTGCCCCTAGGATTTTTTAATAACGAGATAAAATGCATTCTCTTTGTTACTCTTTCATTTCTTCACCTCTCTGGTCTTTATTGCCCATACAGCCTAGTGAGCAGGTGGGCGGTTTAACAGGATCAATGTAGCCTTTGCACTTTGAGAGCCCTGGTTCAAACCCCAATCTTTCCCCAGCCAGCTGCATGTATGCAAACGATGTATAAGCCTCTTTGGCTCTCCTTCCTATGTTTATAAGAAAAAAGATAACGACACCCCTCTTGTAGGTCCTTTGATACTTAAATATTTAAAAGATGCTATAAAGCACTTTTTCCTACCCCTTTTTTACTTAGTCGATTTTCCAGATACCGGATATTTGATCCTGTGATTTCCTCTGGATAGAAACCATGGCTGAAATACGGTTGTATCGTCTCAAAAATCCCGTTTTTGAGTAGCATGGCAGCCTAATGGTTAAGTGTGCAGGGCCTGAGGGATGGACTACCCCTGTTGGATTCTCAGATGTGTAAATATGGACAAAATGCTTAATTTCCCAATGCCTCAGTTTCCCTTCAGTGAAGGATGAGAGTAAGTACCTACTCCTAGGATTGCTGTGAGCATTATATGAGCTATTACACTTGCCTTTCAAATAGGTGTTTAAAGCATACAAAAAGCACTCAACAAAGATGAGCTACTGTTTTGGTTATTCATTGCTGAATTAACAAACCACTCAATCTTCATGACATAAAGCAACAACCATTTTATTATGCTCCTGGCTTCTGTGGGTCAGGAACTTGGAAAATGGAGAGTGGGGACAGCTTATCTCTACTCTGCAATGTCTGAAGCCTCAACTGGGCAGGCTCTGAGCCTGGGGGTGACTGTACGGCTGGAGGCTGGGATCATCCGATGGCTTCTTCACTGCATCATTCTGGGGCTTGATGCTGGCTATTGGCTGGGAACTCAACACAGTCCATTGGTTCAAACACCTATATGGAGCCTCTCCATGTGGCTATGTGGTTTCTCTCAGCATGGTGGCTGGCCTTCATGAGTCAGCATCCCAAAAGACAGGGATTGAAAGTGGCAAGTTTCTTAAGACCTTGGCCTGGAAACTGGCCCAGCTTCACTTTCTTTGTACTCTTGTGGTCAAAGCAGTCACAAGGTCCTCCCAGGTTCAAGAGGAGAGGACATAGACCTCACCACCTGATGGGAGGAATGTCAGTGCCATATTGTGGTAAGAGGACATGGGGGAGGGTGTATCGTGCTGGTCATCTTTGGAAACTACCACAGTTACTGTTATTATTAATATTATGCTCTAATAGCTATTAAAAAACAAAACAAAACACTTTAGCTCTAAGAAATGCCCTCTCCAGGAACCAAAAGTTGAGATAAGAGAAGTGAGAAGAGGAGAGGGAGGTAGGCATTAGCCTTCCACAGACCATCACAACTTAGACATTTTAGTCTAACGCACTTGCTTAACAGATGATAGCACGTGGCTAAGAGATGTGAAGTGACTTGCCCCAGATCATGCAGTTGGAAGAAGCACCAGGATATTTTCATTTCCAATACACCAAACACCTGGAAAAGTAACCAAACAAAAGTAGTTGAGAGGGGTATAGATGGTGAAGAGAGAAAGCAAGAAGTAGAGAAGGTCATAGAGAGGAAATAAAAAAAAAAAAAAAGGCAAATAGAGAGTTGCCAACAATATCCTCTGTTTCAGACCACACTCTTCTTTGGATGCACTTGATTTTAAACTAGGAGCTTCTGGGAAACCTCAAGCCCTGGAATGTTGTTGGCAAAACCCCTTGGGTCTTTGGGATGACTTCCATTCCTTCCTAACCCTGAGAATAGAGTCCAGGCTGAAGAGGTAAGTGGAGAGTGGAAATGTACAATTGTTACTATAGCAGATGTTTCTTCATGCTGTTACTTCCTGTTATCTTGCTTTCCTGGTTGCCTGGAATAGGCTTCCACGTCTCATCATCAAACTCTCTAAATGTAGCCCCTACCCCACCCTCCAAGCAGACTTTTCCCCATGCCCCCACTGTTGTCTTGGCCACCTAGTGGGCATCTGCTTTGGGATTCTGTTCGGTCTGGTGTTTGGTCTCAGATTAGGGCTCTAAGCCCTTGGGAACAGAGTCCATTTTGAGGTCTGGGGTTTGCAGAGCCCCCATGTGTGGTCAAGACAACATTTATGGGGTATCTCCAGGCTGGTCCATCACTGACTGACTCCCGTCACTTCACGCTGCCCTGTCCCATCATAGAGAAGAACCCTGCTCTAAAAGCAACCAGAGACTTCCACCTTTCTTTTAAACGCACTTCAGTATGAAAATACCAACCTTCCTACTGGAGAAGCTTCCCTTACAGCCAGCTCCCATGTCCAGTTATTAATTAATAAGAGGCATCCTATTTCTCCTTCTTGACTCAGTAGGTCCAGAGATCAACAGCTGTAAGGGTTAATGTAAGAGACACTCGTATAACTAATAGAGCACACAACCCCTCTTTCTTCTCCAAAATAATTGTCCAAAATTTCGTATTTCTATTAGTTTGTCAAGCATTTACCAAGCATTTCTTATATGCTAGGTTCACTGGTAATACAAATATGAATAAAGTGCAATCTCTGCCCTCATAGATTTTGTAGTCTAGTGCAGGGATTATGAGCTTAGAATCCATGGACTGTGAACCCCCCAAAATACATGCAAGGCTTTGGGGGTGTATGTACATTTTTCTGAGTGTAGGGTAAATCCCTTTTACCAGATTCTAATCAGGGGCCATGACACAGAAGATGAAGAACCCCTGAGATATGGAGTCACAAGCAAGTGTCACATTCATGATCACAGACAGGGAGGGGTAGAGTTACTATGAGTAGTTCCTATGCGTAGTCACTATATGTGGTCTCATTAGAGAAGTCAGCACCCAGTCCTGGTGGGCCTGGATAGGGTGGGTGCCTGATGTAGAAAAGACCTCTCTGACCACTGGGTTGGGGAAGGAGGCTGGTTGCAGATGGAGGTGTTACTTTGAAAACGCTGCCTCAGGAGGGGTCCTCTCACTGTTATTTAATGCACTTTGGTGACCTCTTCTTCATATTTCCCACAGCTTTATCATTTTCGTTATTATTCTCAGGACCCATTTCAGCTTCCTCATGTGCCTCTTCATCTATAAGCCCAGACCAAACAGGGCTGCCTGGTGGGTTGCAAAACACAAGCACGTGATGTGCTCCTGAAGGACACTTTTCTTGGCCTCAATCTGGCACAGTTTGGCCCAAAAGACCATAAGTTAATTTTACCAATGATTTGCATAGAACTTGCACACTCATTCTAAGATCACCCTACAGTAAAAATGTATTACTGTCTTGTAAAGTTTGCCATTCTTTGGAGTTTCTTCCACTGCTGGTACATATAAAATCATGTATAATAAATATGTGTATATGACATAATATCAGATGTGATATGATATATATACACATATATAGTATTATTCAAACAAGTCATTTTTTATCAGGAGTGGAAAATAGAAAAAGAGAATTTGGAGAAAAGCAAAGGGTGAGCATTAAGGGCCTCCAGTAATCAATTTTGTAACATGAATTATATCTTATTGAGTCTTATTACCAAGAAAGAACAACTCATAGTTTTTCCAAGCCAAGAAGATCATAGCAAAACATTGTAACAGATGGTCCTCAGGTTAGGTCAAATTATTTCGCTTTTTTCCAAAGGCTACCGAAATACTCACCAAGCAGACAGGTAAAATGTGACATCTAGAATAAGAGCAGATGACAGTGAGTTCCTCTGCATGGAGATAGTGGGTATTTTGGAAGGAGTTACATTAAAGAAAGCACCTGATCAAACATACTATTCTGTCAGTAGGACAGCAGAGTCTAAAAATAATTTTAGCTCTTCTTCTTTTTTTTTTTTTTTTTGAGAGAGAGGGGGAGAGAGAGAGAGCGAGAGAGCACGCACATGCTCGGGTAGAGGGTGGAGGGGCAGAGGGTATGGGAGAGAGAGAATCTTAAGCAGGCTTCATGCCCAGCGTGGAGCCCAATGTGGGGCTTGATCTCACGACCTTTAGATCATGACCTGTTAGCTCTTACTTCTTAAACATACAGTTTTAATGATTCCATAACCTTTGTCACATACTCAGAAATTAACTTCATTAGAATATATTTAAGTCGTCAAGCATGTACTGAATACTTGTGATTAGCAAGGTGCTGTGCTTAGCTCTGCAGAGGATACAACTCCAAATGAGAAATGGTCCTTCCCTTATGGAAGTTACAGAATGATGAGACAGACCCCTACTTATGAGCAACTATAACCCAAGGGCTGAGACTATTAAATGCTGTAATAGAAAAAAAAGAATCAAAATACAAGGGAAGCAGAAATGAAGGAGGGTGTGTGTGGACTTGGAAAGGTCTCATGAAGGGGGCAGAACCTGAGCTGGGCTAGGAAGGGGTAGGTTGTCACCAAGCAAAGAAGGGAACAAGGTCACTTCAGGCCCAGCATGTGGCAAGAGGCAGAGAGAAGGAAATGATAAAATATGTCCTGGGAACAGCAAGGGGCCAGTTTGATTAGAACAAGTATCTCGAGGGGGCGTAGAAAGCAATACATCTAGAAAATTATGGTAAAGCAAGAATTTTAAATACATACTAAGGAACTTCAACTTTTCCATAGGTATCTGCTATGGTTTGGGGTGAGGGAAGGAGTGTTGTGGAACATAACTAATAGCAAGAAAATTCAGAAATCAGAGACAGACCCCTTTGGAGATGACTACAAGTCCAAGCAAGTGGAAACCAAGCACTGGCCAAAGATACACACACGAGACTGGACCAAGAAGAACATCTAGGAAGACAAGGGGCATTGGCAAAGTAACGGTCTCCAAATAAACTAGTTTGAATTACCCTCAAAGACCTTCTGGCATGAATCTCCATATAGAGGATAGAAAAAAACCACAATAGAGATGGTTCTCTATATCAGGAGCTCAGCACACGTAGACTGTGACCACAGCAGTCCAGCGGCATTGCATTTAATCACAGGAGCCAGTTTGATGGGCAAGGAGGGCTCCACAGAAGCTGCTCTGAAATTGGGAAGGATAAGGTTAATCAAGTAGATTATCCACTGTGATCCCAGTTGATGAATCTCCTCTTCATGGAAAATAACTGTATCTAAAAATGTCATCTGATTGTAGAGCCTTTTAAGTAAACCCTGTTTCAAAGTTTGGTGCTTGCTTCAACAATTACTTGTGAATTCAAGAGATTGCTATAATGAAGGTCAACAACCCAGCTTCAAATCTCACCAACTAAGAGCATAACCCCAAACAGCTACTTACATCTGATAATCATCACTTCCTTCCTCTGTAATGTGTTGTCTGCAATACCCACCACCTTTAATTATCATGAGGATCGGAGGAGACAATATATGTCGAAACGCCTGGAACAGAGAAGTGTGGCAATACTGGTTTTCTGGCTTTTTGTTTGCTTGCCTTTTAAGGATCCTGCATTCAAGTGGCATACGCCAACCCGTTCAGTTCTATGCTTGGACATGTGTGCTGCTGTTGTTGGATTCTAAGAGAGTGGCTACATGATTATGCTTTCCACGTGAGGGATTCCCCCCTCACGACTGCTCCATCCAAAGTTGGCAAGTTACAAGAGGGCAGAGTCAGAATATTATTTAGAATTGATTCGGTCCACCACTTTATCCACCTCTCACTTGTTCATTCTGAATGCCAGGACTCTTTGCCCCAGTCTGCCCAGGTGTGCATCCTGAGATCCTGAGTTCGGAGGGGCCAGAGCTGCCTGGTGGGCGAGATCCTCTGAGCAGGAGAGAACATGGCAAAGGGGCCGTGGTGAGGGTCCCGCAATCATGAAGCAGCAGAGGGGAGTATTCCGAGCAGAATGGGAACCACCCACGAGGGGCAGAAAACTCACTTCTCACTTGCAAAGGCTGGCCTGCTTCTAACAAAGGGCAGGGGGCACATTGGAAGAGAAGGAGTGGCCTGGCAGGTCTTCCATGCGGAGGGAAAACAAGCAGCAGGGTTGAATAGATCTAGGTGTACTTTTTTTTCCTTCCAGAAAATAAATCCAGAACTAGAGAATGAAGATGTCTGGTCATGTGCTTCCTTGTCTGTGGCTGTTGGTCAGGCTGCTATTGGAGTTACATTAAGTATAATCAACCTCTCTGACGAATCAGCTAACCAAGAGAAGGGTCTCGCACCTGACAGTGGGTTTCCTTGGCTCCTCCTCTCAATGGCTGCAATAAAGTTCTTGCAGCTTGCATCAATCAGAAGAGCAGAATGAGGACCGTTGTAAGGAAAACAAGGAAATTCACAAACTGCTCTGATTTTTAGGGGCAGGTATACATGTGAGATCTAACAAAACTCCCTATCACCTCTAAAAGAGGCGGCACAGCCTGGAGGTTAATTCTACAACTAGCCTACCTGGGTTCACATTCCCAGCTCTATCGCTTACTAGCTGTGTGACCTCTGACAAGTTGTTTCCTCTTTCTGTGCCTTGGTCTCCCCATCTGTAAAACAGAGGTGATAATAATATTACATGGATGTAAGAGGATTTGTTGTGACAAAGAAAAGAGTTAGCGAGCATAAGATATTCAGTGCATGGGATCTGCTATGGACGCAGGATAAAGAAGGATGTGTGATGATGATCCCCAAACCTTAGTTTACTACAACCACTTCACACTATAAAAAATTTTAACCAGCACTTTAAGAAAGTCGTTGTCTCTTGGGGCACCTGGGTGGCTCAGTCAGCTAAGTGTCTGGCTCTTGATTTCAGCTCAGGTCATGATCTCAGGGTTGTGAGATTGAGTCCTGAGTTGGGCTCTGTGCTGGGCATGGAGCCTGCTTAAGACTCTCTCTCCCTCTCACTCTGCCTCTCCCCTTGCTCTCTTTCTCTCAAAAAAAAAAAAAAGAAAGAAAGAAAGAAAGAAAGAAAGAAAGAAAGAAAGAAAGAAAGAAAGGAAAAAAGAAAAGAAAAGAAAAGAGGTTGACTCTCCTGTCTCTAGAGACAGTTGTTGAACAAAAAGAAGGAAAATGGGAGAAGACATGGGAAGGGAAGGGAAGATATCAGACAGCCTAAATAATTACCCTCTAGAAAATCCCAGATGGCCTCATCACCTCCCTGGAGTTCTGTGGATGACACCTCATGTGACTGGTGATGAAAGCCAAGAGCATGATTAAGGAAGAGATTCCAGGCTCCCTGCTTCACACGTTCTGCAGAGACAACCCCATGGCTATCAGTTCACAAGTAACAGAGGAGCGGGCTTGAGGAGTGAGCGCCAATCCCGGCTCATCCTCTGTCTATAAGCACTAGATTCCAAAGCAAAATGGCGTCTTCCAAAACAAAAATGGGTACTTTTGTGAGCTCTGACTTAACCAAACAAACCACCTATAAATGCGATAAATAATAAAAGGCAACTGGAAAGGTAGAAGCAGATTTTGCACCATGAGACACAGCCTCCTTGTCCACTGAGCTGCCAGTAACCTGGTCACGCCTGTGAGGGGTGAAGGAGTATATAGAACTTTTTATAACATGCATCGTTCATTCATTTTATCAATACCACCCCCTCTTCTAAGCGGCTACTATGCCCTGCACGTATTAGGTGCTTATGCTGAAGAATCTCACAGTTCAGGGGGCTGCTCAGCAGAGAAAATGCTGCTTTCTGTGGGCAAACACGATGTCACCTAGAAGTCACAGCTCTTCTACTTCTAGAATTCTAGATAAGTGACCCAAGCAGACATCTATGTCTATAAAATGAGAAAAGACAGCACTAGTTGTTAGCAATAGTTACTGGGCTGGCACGAAGAATCATTTTCATGATCATTAAAAAAATATTTATAACTCCAGAAATATTCACAGATAAATATTCTTTGTAACTTTCTCATTGACTCTGTACATAGCCAATACTTTTCCAGCCACAGCTAAGACCACGTTTTTATCCACCAAAGTCACATTGTCGAGGCCTTTTAGCCTGGTTCCGAAGCCGTGTGTACATTTGCTATTTAATTTAAATGAAGCTTCTCTCTACAGAGAGCCCTTTGTCCTTGCTGAAGCAGCCCACCCTTGGGGAGCTCTGTCAGTGATGCTGTGGAGTGTGATTCTGTCCTGGTCCAAAAGGCCTCGAACAAAGAGCCAGAGTGCATTTCAGTCTCATTCAGTCTTCATTCAAGCTCTGCGTTTCCTACAGGAAGTCCCTCGGATTTCTTCCGGAGCATCCCATTCTACCCCGGAAGCCAAAAGCTGGAACACAATTCTATTTAAGGTTTGTCATGTACTAAATTCTGTAAGGAATATTAAAGATGAATCTATTCTTTCAAGGCTGGCCCAAGTCTACTTTTCCCTCTAGACATTAGTCCCACGTCATGTCCCAAGCAGACATTTTGTGTGAGTAGTGTACTCTCTTTACTGCCCTTTCTCTTTTGTTTCTTCGTTTTTCTGACCACAAAAGCAGTTGAGAGACAGCATGTAAGGACAGTTCACTTCATGTGCTTTGGAAGCAGCCTCTTCGAAAATTCTGTCACTTCCCACCTGCGCAGGGTGGCAAGTTACCTGTGAACTGGGGATTAGAGTGTTGATATGATAATTAAGTGAGATAATGCATTTTTTGCACTTGGCACTCAGGTTGACAATCATGGTACAAGCCGAGAAATACAGAGAAGAGAAGAGAAATGAAAATTGCCCATAATGCTACCACCCCAGGGATGAATTACTGTCAGGATTTTGGCATATGCCCTTCCTTTATCAAGATATGCCCAGAGGTCCAGATGTCTTAGAAATGTTGCCCAACGCTATAGTTATATAATTTGCTTTTTTTCCCATGTATTATATAATAAGACTAGCTGCAAACTGTCAGATGAGTTTTACCTAACTTTGAGTCCTCCAAGATTATCAGATGTTTTATTTCCATTCATTATTATAAATGATGCAGCAATGGATGTCTTTACACGTAACAACCTTTGTGTGCCAGTGGTTGTGTGGGTGTGTGTGTGTGCTAGTTTTTTTTGGGGGGGGGTATAGTGGCTTTGAGGACAGACCTGGGTTCAAGTCCTGACTCTATGACCCACTAGCTATGTGACCTTGAGCAAGCAGCCTAACTTTTCTGAGCCTCAGTCCAGTTACCTGTAAAACAGCGATAATCAGAGTATCTACTCATAGGCATGTTGAAAAGATTGAATTGATAATCCATGTAATGTGCTTAGCAAAATGCCTGACACGTACACAACGGGCTCTCAATAAACAGGACTCACTGTATTTTTTTTTTATAAGGGAAACTACTAGCCTAAAGTTTGGAAGGGACTTGGGTGCATACATGGGATATCTTCATGGGAAATTTGGGAGTTTCTATATAAAAAGGTTAAACTGAGTCCACAGTGTCCAGATCTCTGACTGGGGTTGGTGTAAGCAGGACCCTGAAATACTGTGGGTACCTGTCACCTTCTCGTCTTATCTTGTGGCATCACCGAATGGAAGCATGTCCGGGGGGCAGGCAGAAATGTTGGAAAGGGAATCCCTTGTTATTGTGGCTATCCCCTGGTGTGTTTGCCTGGAACGTAAGTAGGAGGGCGCCTGGGGGCTCCGCAGAAACCGTACTCACCCTGTGTTCCGGGAGGGGCGCACCAGCTCTGCTCAAAGCCCGATTCAGGGCAGCGCCTTCGTTCCCTGGAGTCAGGCTCAGGAATGGAAAAGCTGAGAAGAGATGCTTCTGCGGGTGGGGCAGGTGGAGCAGGGGTTCCCCCTGGAGAAGTAGAGGCTGGGAGGCTGAAGGCAAGGAGGTCATTCTGCAGGATTTGGCTGTGGCGGTGGTGAGGAGAGTGAGGCATATACGGGTGTGTGGAAGCCAACCTGCCCTGCTCTTCACCTTGTCTTTGCCATCCCACTAAAGAAGACCATCTTCCACTCAGCTGCTCGGGCCCCCATTCTCCACATTCAGTCTGTCAGAGAGCGCTGTTGCCTCTCTCTCCAAAATATATCTGGAGCCCACATCTCTCTTCATCTTCACTGTTGTAATCCCGGTTCAAGCCCCCAGCCTGTCACCCAAGGGCTTCAAAAGCCCTGGACAGGCCTCCCTGCCTCCACCCTTACCCTCTCTCTCTCCCAGCTGCGTGGTCCTCATGGCTGCCAGAATAATCTTTCCAAAGCATAAACCAAACCCTGTGACTCTCCTACTTAGATCCCGCCAGTGACTCTCACTGGAACGAGAGTGACGTTCAAACCCCTAACCCTGGCTTGCAATCACACCATCTGAGCCCCGCCTCTCTGGCCTTGCCTTCCCCCCAGTGCTAGGGTCCCGCTGCCTTACTTCTCTCTCTCCTTCCCATGATAGGACCTTTGCATTCACTGCTCCCTCTGATTGGAAGGCTCCTTCCCCTGATCTCCAGGATAGGTATTCCTTCTTGGACATAAGATTTCAGCTCTATGTCACCTCCGAGAGGCCTTATCTGATTACCCAAACCGAAGTATCCACCAAGCCATCCCCTTTTATATTCCTTCATTTTGATTCACTGATACCACTTGTCATAATCTGGTATTTTTCTCATTTAGTTTTTGTTTGTTTTCTGTCTCCTTCCACCAGAATAGTGGCCTTGAAAGCAGGGACCCTTCCACTACCCTGTTCACTGCTGAATCCTCAGACCCAAGAACAGTTCCTGGCATATAGTAGGCACTCTACAAACATTTGCTGAATACAGGAGCTACTGCTGGTGACATCTCGGTCAGATTTTGCCAAAGGTTTGCCTCTGTGTTGGTGTGGTCTGGAAATTCTCTTCTCTGCATCCTAGTGTTGTCCTCTTGCATCCCTCATGTCTATGCCAGTCTGTGTCAGTCTCGTATCAGGTTTGATAGACCAAGGGCAGAAAGTTCTCTTTCTGTCCATAATTACTCAAAGATAGGCTTTATATCTCATTATGCCAATAATACACACTTTCTTGGCTCTAGAAGTTTCTATTTCTATTGCCATACATACATCTACATGTAAGGAGACATGGCTCTTCTTTGATGCCAAGTGTTATGCTCTGGGCTCATGCAGGAGGGCAATCTTATAAGGGTGCCTGGTTGTTCTAAGCTGAAGTTTTTATAAATAGCTGAAGTTTTTATAAATAGTTTCCACTAATTATTTGGAAATTCCCTATGTGTGGTTATGTTTGAGGTCATCTTGTTAATTGCTGATGGGATTGAAATAGTCTACATGCTCACATTTTCTGTCTATCATATCCACTCCTCAAGGGAGATTGTTTGATCGGTCACATGCACCCAAAGATGGAAAGTGCTGGCTAACTCCAGGAGCAGAGAGTTTCCTTTCACTGGAGAGTCCCCACTAGAAAGAGAGTAATGGAGTAGGTTTTATACCATGAAGTAAAAGACCAAAGTAGGCCCCCTGATGTTTCCTCCCCACTCTGGAATCCTGCATTTTTCCCCCCATGAATAGAGTTGCTTTCATAATCAGATCCATGAAGTCTTTTTGGTTGCTTGTTTTTCAAGGAAAATTCTAGAGTCATCGTGGAAGATGGTTTGGAGAATGGTGTCACCATTTTCATGGGGACAAGTGAGAGGCTCTTTTGATAGCACAAATGTGGGTATGAACACTGAACTTCCAGAGTACTAGCAGGGATTCAGCCACCCCAAGGTTAGCCAGTTGTTAGTGGAAAGGATTTTCAGCCAATGCTCTTCTTGGGAATTCAGTAAGGTTAGTGGGAAGAAGATTGCTTCTTTTACGAAAGTAAAGCTGTGGTGCACGTATCTGCGGTGCGTGCATTTGGAGGTGCCCCTTTCTTGTCTGTACCCCTTGTAACTGGATCCTGCCTTTATGAGACAGCTGCCTATGGTGCGTGATCCAGTCTCTGGCTGTGGAATAGAGCCAGGCCAGGTGTTCGTACAGATCCAATCTCAGGACACTGGCTATATTAGCATTATTCTCTATGCAGCTAAGTTAAATAGATGTTTGCTGAACCAAAGAATGCTAAATGAGGAGAAAGTGTGTCTCCACAGCAGAACAACACACAAGAAGTAAAGCTTCCAATTACCACTGTGGGACTCCAGGCAAATTTCTTCTCCCTTGCATGCCTCATTATCCAGTTATCAACACAATATTTTTTGCGCCTTTTCTGTACGAGAACTATGCTAGACATCCTCAGATGTCAGGTTGGCAAGCCGATCAAAGACGCTGTTGATAGACACACCAGAAATCATGTAGAAACAGTGTGGGGTTCTATAGTTTCTATTTTTAAGAAGTCAAAGAAGAGAGAAGATGACAGTGGGTATTCATTTTAATTCAACAAATGTTTATCCAACACCTACTACAGTCAACGAGCTGGGCACCATTGAGGGTGCTACGCACAGGGAGAGATAAACGAAGCTTAATAATGCAGGGATCTGTCCCCCCAGAACTAGTTGAGGAAATAGTCATAGAAACAATTAAGGTTGAAATGAGTGTTATCATACTAATTGTTATGTGTTATTCATTCTAGCTGAGGGGGTCACGGAGAAATCTGAAGGATGTGTTAGAGCAAGAGGAGGCAGCCCGAGGTCTAGGACACTTGCCCAGTTTGGCCCCATCTCCATTCTGAAGGATGAGTATAGCTCTCCTTTTCTGTGGTAGGGTATGTACCAGCCTAGGGATACAATGTGAAGAAAATAGACCCAATCCCTCCCGATGTACCTCATCACTTAGTAGTCAATATCACATCAATAAAATAATTGCACTTACAAGCACACAATGGAAACATGGATACCATATTTCTATTTGCCCTTATCAATAAACCAGTTTCTCGCCTTGCACCCACCCTATGGCCCAGGGGAAGAGAACAAAACTGAAAGCTCCTTGCCAATGAGAAGAATGTGACATAGGGCAATCTCGCTAGACAGGAAGAGACAGTGGAAAAGCCATATTATTCAGCTGAGTTGATTATAGAGAGAAGAGGGAGACAGAGTGTGAACTGGTTAGACATGCACTGCTAGCTTTCCTCCACTCAAACGAGAACCTGAAAGGAAATGTGGTAGAAACATCAGAGAGGGGGACATTAGGAGCATGGGAAATCTTAGCAGATAGTTAATGACATGCTTCTCTGAGTATAAAGCTTGGAGAAGTTCCACTGAGGTCATTTCCAGCACAGCAAAGGAAGATGGAGTAGCATGTGCAAAGGTAATGCTGATGTTGAAAGTTTCACATACCCTAATGAGAGGATATGAAGATGCTAAGACATCCCCAAATCATTACTGATTCAATCAGGATACGTTAGATTATTGCTTTGGAATGAATTGTGGCCCCCCAAGATTTGTGTGTTGAAGCCCACATGGTATTTGGAGAAGCGACCCTTGGGAGATGACTGGGCTTCAGTGAATTCATGAGGATGGGGTCCTCATGATGGGATTAGCGCCCTCATAAGAAGAGACACCAGAGAGCTTGCTCTGCTTCTCTCTGCCATGTGAAGGCACAGAGAGAAGGTGGCCCTCTGCCAGGAAATGCATCAGCCAGCACCTTGATCTTGGACTTCGCAGCCTCTGGAACTGTGAGGAGATAAATTTCTCTTGCTTCAGCTACTCAGTCTCTGTTTTGTCATGGCAGTCCGAGCAGACTAATCCAGTTATTTTGCTATAATAAACAACTCCCCCAGTCTCCGAGGCTTAATGCCACAAAGATATATTTCCTGCTTGTGCAAAGGTAGCTGCAGTACTAGACAATTCTACAGGCCAACTGCCCTCCATGAGAAGACAACGATCGGGGGCTTTTAACTGGCTGCCCCACCATGTCAGCCTGGGAAGCCACTGAAAGTCGAACCAGTTCTGAAGACAGCTCCCTAGCAGAGGCTGTTCTGGGATGGACTTCAGTTGATGTAAGGTTTCAGAAGGACAAGTATAGTCTGCAATGGGTAAAATGTTTACACATCCCAATGACCAAAGTGAGCCTCTGTCTCTCCAGTGAGCTTTTTTCCCTGAGAGGAGTAGATGGTAGAATATCTCTCCTCTCTCTCATTTACTGTCATGAATTTCTCTGCTGCTTTCCCCTGATAATCTAGAGAGAATCAAATCAGAGACAGTCCAATAAATATTTCTCCTTCTTTCTGCTTCCAGTGCCCAAGTGGGTATGTAGGTCTCCTAAAAAGAACCAAAATCTCTTATTAAGATTTATATGTTATCTACATACCCAATAATTGTTGCAATTCTGCAAATTGGATTACAAAATAATTATAAACACCAAATGTGGTTCAAATTGCCTTTTACAGTTTCAGGCAAGTGAGAAGATGGTGTTAATTTGCTGCACTATTGCTCAGTGCATCTCTGGGGCCATTAAAATAAATGTTACATCACAACAGCACACAGCATCCTGAAACAGGGAATTCATGGCCATGAAACTTTCAAAGAATATCACTTAGCGATTACATCACATAAGCCTCGCTTCAAGTCTCTGCAGTCATTGAGACCGGGAGGCCTGTGTTAATGGATGTTTGGGCCGTCAAGGGAAAAACATGACTCCAAGAATATAGATTCCCGAATTCCCATTACTACGCGTTGGCCCAGTGTCTGCTCTCTAATAAGCAGAATTAAAGACAAAAGAGACCTTTTCTTTTCCCTGGGCCTATGGAGTTTAAAATTAAAATTCAAACTTTAATATTGATGAATGACCCTTGGTGGAAATCGAGCAGAAGGATTAAGATTACAATTTCCTGGGGCTTGCCTTTTCTCTAAGCGATAATCAGATTTTCCCCCCGGGAAGTGACGGAGACAGAAGCGATGGTGGAGGAGTTAGCGCCTGGTAGGAAAAGCACGCATAATTCGAAGGGTCCTTCTTTATTTGGCTGGCATTTTACAGTTTATACATTACTTTCATATCCCTCACGAGGGTCTCAAAAATGTGAAGTAAGGTAGAAGACTTTTCCCTGTTTTTCCAAGGAGGAGACTAGAGTCCAGTGGAGTGAAGTCACTGACCCAGGATCACACCACTCATCAGATCTCCCGCTGCCCCAGCCGTGTTCTTGCCATGATATGACCTCTCTTGTGTCTCACGCAGGTGCTGTGGAAGGATTCTGTTTCTAGCAGTGGTTTCAAAAACACATGAGTGAGAGGCCACTCAACTCATGGGATTAAATTCAAAAGACTGCGTATGTTTCCTTAAGATCCTCGGCTCTCCTGGCCATGCCTCGAAGAGAAAAACAAAAGGTCTGATGAATATCATAAAAAGCCAGTGGTCGGTTTGGGGGGTGAAGCTTACGGGTAAGCTTTGGAAGGAATATTACAGGGGTGATGACATCTGCGATGTTTTCCCAAGTCAGGTACGTTTGAGATCATGACTTCATATAGAAAAGAACTTTCTAATCATTTTCTCCTTCTTCTTAAAAAAGAATTATCATGAGCTCCTCATTAGGAGTATCTTCTGGTGAATTAACCATTTCCAAAGTGACCTTTGAAGGACTCTGATGGCTGCTTTTGTGAAATCCAATAGGGTCACAAAGTTCCCAACGACATACTTAGTTCTGATTTTCATGCAAAAGTAGCTGCGTCTAGGACCTGGGCTCAAAAGAAGGAATGACCTGTGTTTTTTCTGGCCTAATGCTTGGACTCTGAAAAAATGTGTTGAAAGAATCCTTCTTTTAGAGATATACTTTTTAGAAATAAATTTTTGAGACAGTCCATGTCCTTGGTCATACTAGAAGTAAAAGTGCGGAGATGCCCAGGTCAGCTGTGGGCTCAGCGGCTACGTTGCAGAATCTGTGGGTTGATGCAAGGCCCCTGCAGAGAGGAGACCAGAAGTCTTGTTTCCAAGGGCTGATGCTTCAGCTTTTGGCCACTGATAATCGCTGTTAGATACAAGTCATTTTTTTGGATGTAGATTAGGTGTTGGAGAAAGCAGAAATCTTGGGGACGGGGAAGAAGAGCAGTCGCTGTCCTTGGTAGGCAATGGCTAAGGGATATTGACACAGATTTGGAGAGAGGACGAAGACGGCAAAATGGAGAGGGAAGGGACTCTGTCCCAGCAGGAGTCATCCCCAGCCAGCCTGGTTCTCTAGGTGCCTCTTCCTCTCCAACTCACACCCAAGCCTAGTATCTAATTTGGCTCATCAGTATGCTGTCATCATTAACATCATCCGCACTATCAAGCTTCAAATGTTGATAAAAATAAATTGCTGCTCGTAAGTCAGCTTTGTTAACACATTAGGAAGCCAGGAGGGAAGCTTTTAGCCTGTTTGCATATGTCAGCGACAGCCGCCAAAAAAAACCCTTGGCTCAGGCTCTGAGGCCTAGAGAAACCCTGGTGGGCCGAAGACATCAGAACAGAGCATGGAGTTCAACGACAAATCCCAAATCTTCCCTTTGAACTTCCTATTTCCTTTTTGTATGATTTTCCTCTCCATGTGCACCAGCCTCTCAGTTCTCTTCCTCTGGCAGTGATGATGATGATGATGATGATGATGAAGATGGTAGAGGCACTTAAATATAACTCAGTGTCCACCTGACACTGCAACATGTCCATGTAACTAACACCAGATTCAACCAACAACATTACCGGCACCCAGGAGCCAATCCCTTGCTCCCCGTGGGTCACGAGAACCCCCACGCTGGCCACCATTTTACTCCGCACAACACAGGCCAAGTCTGTCTCATGTGTGCTTTATAAAAATTGCATTCTACAGCATGTATGTTTTGGGTCTGGCTTTTTTCTCTCAACACCAGGTTTCTGCAATGTGCTGCTTTATGTGGTTGTTGGTTATTCATTCTCAGTGCTCTACAAGGTTTCATTGTGTGACTACACCACCTTTCTGATGTTGATGAGTATTTGGCTGATTTCCATTTCTTCCCTATTTGGGGGGCTATTATACAAAGTACTGCTATGAGGATTCTTGAGTATTTTTTGGCGAAAATACACACACATTGCTTTTGGTTTATACTTCCGGTGGAACTGCTGGGTCACTGGGGATGCATGTACTCAACCTAAGTAGATGCTTCCAGTTTTCCAGAATGAAGACACTGTTTTACATTAACATCAGCACTACCGAGAGCTCATTTGCTTCCCAGCCTCCCAACACTTAGGGTCTTTGATTTTAGCCATTCCGGTGGATGTGCTCTGTTTAGGTCTTTTGCCCACATTTCTATTGAATTGACTATTTTTTTTCCCTTACTCATTTGTAGGTGTTCTTTATCTGGTCTGATATGAGCCCTTTGTCAGATGTAAGTATTATAAATATTTCTTCCATCCCATGGGCCGATGTTTCACTATCTTAATGGAGTCCTTTGACGAAATAAAAATTTTTATAATACTTTACTGAGAACTTACTACTGAGAGGCTTTAAAGATATCACTCAGCTCTCCAGAGAAAGACACAGACTCTGCCTAGATCCGCCTGGAGAAGGGGAAGACAGTGACTAGTAGTTAAGATAGGATAGCAAATAATAATAATAATGATAATAATACCTATCCTAGACTGATTGCCTATTACATGTCTAGACATTATGAT